>NW_028327173.1:71280430-72530430 GCF_987537825.1 Furipterus horrens
TGTTGGCACATTTAAAGGTGTCTGACAGGTTCCTAAGCCTCTTCTCACTTTTTTCAACTCTTTGTTTCCTCATTCTGTACTGGTCGATTGTTTTTTTCTTCCTTATGTTCCAAATCATTGACTTGAAACCTAGTTTCTTTCCGTTCACCATTGGTTTTGTGTGGATTTTCCTTTGTTTCACTTAGCATAGCCTTTACTTCTTCCCTTATGTGTTTGCTGTACTCAAGCATATCTGTCAAGCCTGTGAGCATCTTTATCACCAGTATTTTGAATTCTGCGTCTCTTAGGTTGTCTTAGCTCCTCATCACTTAGTTCTCCCAGTGGAGCTTTGATTCATTCCCCCTTTTGGGCCATAGTTCTCTGTCTCATCATCTTGACAGGCTCCTATGTTGGTTTGCCTATATGTCTTAGGTAGAGCGGTTGTTCCTGTTATGTTGTAAGGGTGGAGCTTTAGGGATTCATCAGTACAGGGCGACCCGTTTCACCAAGTTGTGGTGCTGTATGTGGGGGAGGGGTCTGATAGGGAACAGTGCCGCTTGTGCAGCACTTGTCCTTTTTCCAGGCACTTCTCCCACTTTTGTATGTGACTGGTCTCCAGCTGTTTCCCCGGCCAGCTGTTTCCCCGGCCAGCTGTTTTCCCCGGCCATCGTTCCCAGAGTGGGTGGGTCTGCAGACACTCTGTGACAGTGAGGGCCCTCCAAACAAGCAGACTCTGCTGAGAGACTGGCAGCTTCCTCCTCCGCCCCAACCCCCATGGGTTTGCACTGTCAGAAGCAATGAAGCTTGACCCTCTCTGGTGCTGGGACCGTGAGTTTCGAGGTCTGGTCAGGAGCTGGGAACGCTTCCCAGGTGTGCCTGCGTACTTTTTAAAACGTGTGACTGCGCTTTCCACCGGCCTGCTGCTGCCACTGCTGCAGCCGCCACCACCACCACCACACCGTGTCCTCTCCGCCCTGGCTCCACTCCTCCTACCTGTCTGGATGAGTATTTCTTCTTCATATTTTTGTTTGTTGGACTCCCATGCAGCTTGATTTTCTGGAACTTCTGGTTGTCTCTAGTTTTGAGGTAGTTGTATTCCTTCTTAGTTGTGGAGGGTGACCCAGTGTGTCTGTCTGTGCCTCCACATTGGCCGGAAGTATGTTTGTCATTTTGTTTATGTTGGAAAGTAGGAAGGTTATTAAAAACTGCCGCTTATCACCATTGTTTTATAAAAGGAGATATTTTATTTCTTGAGTCTAAGGATATGCTGTCAAAATATGGAATGACTTCTTAAGGTGATTAATTTTTACTTAATTAAAACCTCAGAACATTTGTACTTGCTTTTCTTTGCACTGGTCTGTGGACTTAGTTGCATTTCAGAAACTCCGCCTTAAATAGTCTCCAACTGATTTAGAAGGAGGGAATGGGTAATTTTTATGGTCTAATGTTAGGGGAAAACTATAACGTATTTTAACATACAAGGTGGTACAGATGTAAGTTTGCAGTTTTTTATATGGAAAATAATACAGTAATTAATAATTAATAATACAAGAATAAACCATGTGTTTTGCATACTCACCATTGTAAACCTGCATTTGCCCCACCCTGTATTAATGGCTACAAGTTAAGCCCTGACTTGTGTGGCTCAATTGGTTGGGCATCTTCCCCAAAAGCAAAAGTTATTTGGTTGGCTTCCTGGTTAGGATACATATCTGGCTTGTGGTTCCATCCCAGGTTGGGATGTGTAGGAGAGGCAACGTATTGATGTTTCTCCCTCTCTTACTCCCTCCTTTACCCTCTAAATAAATAAATATTAAAAAAAATAAACACGTCAAGATGACCCTGTGAAGCAACACGACTCTCCCCCCCAGTTCATATAGCAACTAGTATTAGTATTCTTTAGAACTGTTATTCAAGAGGATAAACACTGCTATGGATGTTGATGTTATCAAGGGTTTGTGTTCACTTTTATCATTTTCTGTGTTTTTATAGTTAATTTATAATATTTATGAAAAATGAAGTAGTTGTAAAGTTATAAACTTTTAGCCAGTCCTGGCTATTGTGACTTGATTGGAGTGTCATCTTGTAAATTGAAAGGTTGCAGGGTGTGATTCCTTGTCAGAGCACATGCTTAAGTTGTGGATTGGTCCCCATTTGGGGTGCATAGGAGAGGCAACCAGTCAGTGTTTCTCTCCCTCCCGTCCTCCCTCTCTCTTAAGACCAATGAGCATGTCCTCAGATGAGGATTTAAAACAAACAAACAGAAAGAAAAAGCAACAAAAACTTTTAACCAAAAGACACACTGTCTTAGGAAACCCTGGTGCATTGTTGGTGGGAATGCAAATTGGTGTAGCCTCTATGGAAAACAGTACAGAGGTTCCTAAAATATTTAAAATGGGTCTGCCTTATGACCCAGTAATTCCACTTCTGTGTATACATCCTAAGAATCCCGAGACATCAGTTTGAAAGAAAGAATATGCACCACTATGTTCATAGCAGAATTATTAACCCTTTGAGTCTCAGCATTGCTCCCAGCGACTTTTTTTGGTGGCTATAAATGTAAATAACAATGGAATAATTTGTATTTTGTTTTGTTCTCTTTTGTACCTCAGGTTATATATTGATATAACTTTTTCTCATGTTGACCCAAATTTTGAATTTTTACACTTGTTCAAATACTGACATATTAATTCTGTTATAATTTTTACTTACATTTTAAACGGTCCTTTTAATTTCACTTATCTTTGCAATAATCGTCAAAACTCTATACAGTGTGCATAATAAGGAACCTTTTGCTAATCGACATTTTCATTGCTTTGCGGTATAACATTAGCATTTTGTTTATAAACTTTTTCACTGTTGATATCTATTGATATATGTCTCTAGTGTGAATGCCGTTCGTGTTCTTTTTTTGTACGTTTGAAGTTTTCTTTTTTTCCAAAAATTTATGCAATATTTGGCATACTTCTTGTTATCCATGTTGCTATGTGTTTTTTCAAATTATAATCATATGTTTTATATTATGCTGCATATTATACTTCAAAAGCTATATTGAAGGAAAGAATTTATTTTTTCTAAAATAATTTTAATGCAATGCATTTTTTGTTAAATTGCATCAAAGAACACTGCTTACAAAAGAAGAGTGTGTTTACTATATGTCGTGAAATTTTCAGCAAATTATTATAAATAATATTTTTAATTTTTAATAAGGTTACTTCATTTTATTTTATTTATCTGTTTTGAGAGAGAGGGGAAAGGAGAAAGAGGGAGAGAAATATCACTGTGTGGTTGCCTCTCACACGCCCCCAACTGGGGACCTGGCATGCAACCTAGTCATGTGCCCTGACTAGGAATCGAACCAGCAACACTTGGTTCGCAGGCTGATGCTCAATCCACTGAGCCACAGCAGCGAGGGCTCTGAATAATAATGTTTTTATAGACATTTTTCATAAACTCTGCATTTCTCAGCAAAAGAGCGTGGCATTTCTCACATGAATTTTAGCAGTTACACATGGCACTCAAAGGGTTAACAATAGCCAAGTGCTGGAAACAGCTTAAGTGGCCATCAGTAGATGAGTGGGTAAAAAAGCTGTGGCACATTAACACAATGGAATACTACATGACTGCAAAAAAATAAAAAGAAAATCTTACATTTTGCAACAGTGTGGTTGAATCTGGAGGTTATTATGCTAAGTGAAATAAGCCAGTCAGAAAAAGACAAATTCCATATGATCTCAATATGTGGAATCTAATGAACACTATACACGAAGAAATAAAACAAACAGACTTGGAGATACAGAGAACAGACTGACGATTGCCAGAGGAGAGTGGGGTTGGGGGACTGGGTGAAAAGGCGAAAGGATTGAGAATGATAGTAATTGGGATGTAAAGTACAGCATAGGAAATGTAGTCAGTAGTGTTATAATAGCTCTGTATGGTGCCAGGTGGGTACTGGAAATACCAGTGGGAACAGTTCGTAAAGTATATGATTGTCTAACCACTATGCTATACACCTGAAATTAAAAATTAATAGTGAAGATTCAAAAAATATACACACAGTGTCTTGTCTGTTCCTTCCATCCTTCTTAAAGGCAAGTACTTTTCACTCTTAGCTATATTTTTTTGTATTTCTAAATAAAACATTGCTGTATCTTGATATATCAACTTTAGACATTTTCTTCCTGTAATGTTAGATGAGGAATTTCTCACATAGCCTCTTAGCCCATTCTTTCAGTATGCTTACACACAAAACTTCAAACCCCATTTTCTTTTTATGATAATATACAAATTTACATGTGAGCCACATAGAATATAATGTAGCAAAATAATGTTGAGGGTTAAATTATTTAATACATGCAAAGTACTTAGAACAGTGTCAAATATTTGTTAGAAATTTTTAGTTGTTATTTCTAGTATTATGTTTCTTAAACAATTGGGCCTAAAAATTGACTCATTAAAAATATATAATTTGCTTAGTATTTTTTTTTTTAAGATTTATTTTTAGAGAGAGGGGAATGGAGGGAGAAAGAGAGGAAGAGAAACATCAATGTATGAGAGATACATGGATTGGTTGCCTCTCACTCACCCCCAGCTAGGGTGCGAGCAACCCAGGCATGTGACCTGACTGGGAATCCAACTGGCGACTTCCTGGTTTGTAAGCTGTCGCTCAATCCACTGAGCCACATGAGCCAGGGCTGCTTAATATTTTTGAACATTGAAATCTTCACATATCTTTCCCCTGTTCTGTAAAATGTGTCCTAGTGTAGTTTTCCATACTGTCAGTCTATCATATGATTTATCACTTACATTGGTTTTTTTTTTTTTTAAGAGCTACTGCCTGGAACTCTTCTCTAGTTCTTCTCTAATCTGGACTTGTTGCTCTCTAGACTTCTTGCACAGATGTTGTCTTGGTAGTTGCTGTTACCATTTCCTTTGCTTTCCTGCTGCGTTGACTCCCTTGCATCTCATGTCTGCCTTTTATTTTGTTTTTCGGTATCTCCTATAAGGCCTATGTTATGGAGCATTTGCGAGCAAAGAGGACACGAGGCAATTTAGAAATAAATTTATAGCGTTTATTTACCTGGCCAGGGACGGGTCTTCCCACCTTCAGAAGGAGAAGATCGGAGAGCCGCCCCGCCTTACAGACTAAAAGGTTTTTAAAGGCAAAAGAACTATACTCATGTCCTTGGGGTAGCCAGATAACAAGAGAAAAAAACTACACAGGCGTGAGAAACTACATATACACACACTTTCTAATTTAGAAGGGGCTTCAGCTGATAAATACTTGGCGCAAAACTATACTCATGTCCTTGGCTACAGCTAGGGTCAGCTAGCAAAGGGGGGCCTCAAGATTGCTAGGATACGTGAGCAAAAAATAACCTGCCACTGGGGTAAAACGCAAAAAATGGCAAAGAGTAAAAAATGACCCATTACACCTAAAGAAAATGTGCTTGAGTAATAAATCGTTATAGACTTTATATGCCTGGAAATTACTTATTTTACCCTTTGTCTTGATTGATTTCATTGGTTTTAAAGTTGATTTTCACTCACCTTACCTTTCACTCAGAATTTTAAATGAATAGATCCTGTCTTCCAACTTCTGATGTTGCTGTAACACTGTCTTTACTATTCTCAGTCCTTTGTAAGTTGCCTTTTTCTTTCTTCCTAACCATTGTAGCTTCATCCTTGATTTCCTTGGCACAGATCTTTTTCATTCAATTTGCTGGACACTTGACTATTTCAGTCTGGCAACTCCTGTTCCTATGTTCTGGAACGTTTCCTTCTACTTTTTCTTTGATAATTTTCCCTCTAAATTTTCCCTGTTTACGCTATTGCGTGTACTTTACTAGCCACATGTTAGATTTCTTAGATTGAGCTTCTGATTTTCTCTATTTTTTATTATTTGTCTTCAATTTGGCTATCATTTCTTAGTACTTCCTATTTTTTCTCTTGTATAGTATCTTACATCATGGATGTGATATTTTCTCAGCTTTCTGAGGACATTATAGTTTTTAAAGAAAACCTTTTAAAAGGTGTAAGACAAAGCACAGATATAGGCTGCATAAAATAAATTTATAGGTTAATAAATTATTGTAAGGCTAAAGCCTTTGTAACCAACCCAGGGTTAAGAAATAGAACATTGCCTGCCAGCCCAGAAACCCAAATTTTAACCTGTTTCCCCAAAGGTAACTATCCTGACTTTTATGGCGATTACTTTCTTTTTTAAAGATTTTATTTGTTTATTTTTATTTTTTAAAGTTTTTATTTATTTGTTTTTAGAGAGAGGAGAATGTGTGAGGAAGAAACCAGATCATTTGACATGTAGATTTCCCAGCCTAGGTTTTACTGATTACATCCCCATTGTGCAGTTGAATATATCTCTGCATTTCTATAAATTGGTGGCCAAGATGTACAGACTTATCAGATTCAAGTTTGCTTTTTTTTTTTTTTTTTTTTTTGGCAGTACTACTTTATGGGTTTGGTGTGTTTTCCTATCAATAAGTATATAAAGTCTGGCTGTTGCTCTTGTGCTGTTAGCCACTGGTCCTCAGTGCATGGATCTGTTTGTTTATTAGGTGTTGCAAAATGATTATTTTGAAAATTTATTTTTTTAATTTATTTTCTTGAATATATTTATAAGGACAGTTTTCTTTATAAATATATTCAAGATAACCCTGTTTTCCGTAGGCACTTTGCCTATTTTAGTCTCCTTTTATTGTGTCTTCTAATGGAAATGTGACTTGAAAGTCCAGCTGTCTGTTTATACTGATTTCTATATATTACTCTATTCTTTGTGCCCTACCTGACCTCTCTTGTGGTTCTGTGGAAGAGATGAATTTATTTCTAATTGTTTTTTTCTGCTGAACACTTAAGTTTAATTGTCTTTCTTATTTTACCCTTGTTTTATTCTTTCAGCTGCTTTCCATTTTTATATATTGTGGTTTGGAGTTTTACATGTATTGTAGAATGATTGAAGATAGTGTATGTTTAATTTTTTCCCTTTCTCCTTGTTTTAGGGTGAAAAGGAGGACAGAAATCTTTGCTGTCTTGATACAGTAAAATCCTTTTAATCCCATTTCTATTCTCATTTTTATCCAGGACTGCAAACACAATATTTTCTGACTTCTAGAAATTACAAAGCTGACTTCCTTTCCTTTCTGAGCCATGAGTCTTTTTCAGCTGTTTCTCAGAGTTCCTGATTAATCCTCTCCAAATGTTTGCCAGTTTAATCAGCATTTTCAAGGACCTAATTTTTGATGCCATTGATTCTAATATATATATATGTGTGTGTTTTTCTTTCATTTATTTATTTTTTTAATTTTGCATTTTGGGGGGTATATTTTTCTTTTTCCCTCTTCAACATTAGATAGATACTTAATTTTTTAACTTTCTGTCTTTCTTTTTCTTTTCCCTCCAGGATCTGTGCTTCAATTTTTACTAGTTGAAAGCTTATTTGAATTGATGAAATAAAAATGAAACCTAAGACTGTCCTCATTTAAATTTCTGTGTGACTCCTCATTTGCTACTGTACTTTTCCTAAAAAAATTTGAGGTATAATTGACATATAACATTATATTAGTTTCAGGTGTCATATTGATTCAGTATTTGTATGCATTTCAAAAAGATAACCACAATGAGTCTAGTTAATAACTGTAACTATGCATAGTTACAATTTTTTTTGTGATGAGAATGTTGAAGATTTATACTCTTACCAACTATCAAATATATACAATACCACATTATTAACTAGTTGCCATGCCATACATTATATCCACATGACTTACTTATTTTATAACTTGATGTTTGTATCTTTTGACTCCCTTCATCCATTTTGCCCACAACTATGGCAACCGCAAATCTATTTTCTTTATCTATGAGCTTATTTTTTTGTTATTGTTGTTTTAGATTCCCATGTATTAGTGAGATCATATGGTATTTGTCTTTGACTTACTTCACTTAAGGTTCATTCATGTTGGTGCAAGTGGCAAGATTTCATTCTTTTTAATGGCTGAATAATATTCCACTGTACGAGGTCTGTCCAGAAGGTATGCATTCATGAAATATGAAAAATAGACATTTATTAAAAAAGATACAAGAAGGATTGTACATAAGACAATGATGCTTCTAGTCCCCTTCAAAGTAGGCACCTTGGGACTCACACAGTTCTCCCAGTCGCCATCAGCTGTCCTATTTTCCTGAGTCCCATTGACGGTCTGAAACCCCTTCCCTTTCGAAGGTGCTTTTAGTTTTGGGAAAAGCCAGAAGTTGCAGGGCGCCAAATCTGAGCTGTAGTGGGGCTGAGTCACTTGGTTGATTTGGTGTTTTGCCAAAAAACTTTGCACAAGACGTGATACATGAGCAGGTGTGGTGTTGGTGATAAAGCTACCAATCACCAGTTGCCCATACTGCAGCCTTCTGAATCATCCAAATAGTTTCTGCAGAGGAATGTTCAAACTTAATGCAAAATTGGATGCAGATTCGTTGCTCAACTCAGTCATTTTGAATGGGAGTGCCACACAGTACACATACTCAGTGGCATCTACCATCCCCATTGACTAGTACATTAAAGTCGTCATTGTTTACACATGTACATTCCAGTTCACTCTCCTTGGTTGCCAGGCTACATTGCTGTTGCGCAAACTCATTCTTGTTATATTAACAATGGCTGCACTTTATCCAGACAGACCTCGTATACACCACATTTTCTTTATACATTCATCCATCAGTGGCCACCAAGGTTGTTTCCATGTCTTGGCTATTGTAGATAATGCAATGAACGTAGAGGTGCATATATCTTTCTGAGTATTTTCATTTTGGATACATATCCAAAAGTGGAATTACTGGAGCATATATAGTTCTATTTTTATTTTTATATCTTAATTATTTTTTAATCCACACCTGAGGACGTATTTTCATTGATTAGGGACTGAGGGGAAGAGGGAGGAGAGAGGGAGAAAAAAGATCTATTGTTTACCTTCTTGTACGTGCCCTGATGGGGATCGAACCTGCAACCAGGGTATGTGCCCTAACTGGGAATTGAACCAGTGATCTTTCGGTCTACAGGATGACATTCCACCCAACTGAGCCACACTGGCCAGGGCTATGGTTCTCTAAATAATTTTGAGGATCCTTCATACTGTTTTCCATAGTGGCTGCACCAGTTTACATGCCCACCAACAGTGCACAGGGTTCCCCTTTCTCTACATCCTTGCCCAGCCCTTGTTTGTTGATTTAGTGATGACAGCCATTCTAACAGGTATGGAAATGATACTTCATTATGGTTTTGATTTACCTGTGCCTGATTAGTGATGTTGAGCACCTTTTCATTTACCTATTGGCCATCTGTATGTCTTCTTTGGAAAAATGTCTATTAAGATCCTCTATTTCTGGGACTTCCGGCCAAGATGGAGGCTTAGACGGACACGCTAGGTCTCCCTCTACAACTAGAGAGGAATTCAACTACTTCAAAACAAAGGATAACTAGAAATTCCAGAAAATAAAACTACACGGAAGTCCAACATATGAAGTTATAAACCAGCGGTGCCATTTGGGCAGGTAAGAGTTAAAGAGGGCAGTGCTGTTTGCGGTCGCACCCGGAGCGGCGGGCGGCGAGGAATCCCGGCTACGCAAGCCCCTGGCAGTGCGGGACCCCGGCGCTGGGGAGAGCGGCCGCCGCATCGCCTTGAACAGTGAGGCCCAGGGGGACGGGAGGACGGATCCTGGTCTCCTAGCTGAATAACTGTGTGAATCCATCTTGGACCCCCGCCCCCAAAGAAAGCACCACAGGGCTGCGAAATAGGTCGCGGACAGGCGCCGGTCGCTGATTTGTGACACCAAACGGCGCCGGTCGCTGGGTCATTACGAGTACACAGGCACTGCCCCGGACAGCCGGCCCAAGAAAACAAAACGCATCTGTCAAAATGAGGCAGACAACTATAGAAATCCCAGTGACACAACTCACCAGACAGCAGATAGAGAACCTGACAGATGAACAGATAAGAAACCTGTCAGAGGCTCAGTTCTGGGCCATTGTTATCAGGTGGCTTACAGAATTCACAAAAGAGCAGGAAAAAGATAAGAAAGAAGCGAAAAAATTTCATAACGAAAGGAACAAAACCGCATACGAGATAGAAGGTGAGGAAAAATCCAGAGTTCATTTCAACAAACTGGAATATGGAGAAGGAACAAACAGTCAACCAATGCAGCGAGAGGAAATGGGAAGCAACAATGAGAGGATCAGAAACCTCTGGGACAGCTATAAAAGGCCCAACATAAGAATCATTGGTTTGCCAGAGAATGAGATGAACTAGAACTTGAAAAATTGAGTGAAAATATAATAAAGGAGAACTTCCCAGACTTGGGGAAGGGAATAGACTTGCAGGTCCAGGAAGCAAGGAGAGTTCCCAAGAGACTGGACCCAGGGAGAACCACTCCAAGACACATTATAATCAAAATGTCAAAAATTAAAGATAAAGAGAGAATCTTAAAAGCAGCAAGAGAGAAGAAAAGAATTATGTACAAAGGGGTCCCAATTAGACTATCAGCTGACTTCTCAAGGGAGACCCTACAGGCAAGAAGGAACTGGCAAGAAATATTCAAAGTAATGAAAATCCAAAACCTACAACCACGAATACTCTATCCAGCGAAATTGTCATTCAGAATAGAAGGACAGAGAAAGTGTTTCCAGGACAAAATAAAACTGAAAGAGTTCATTAGATCCAAACCACTGTTATATGAGATGTTAAAGGGACCGGTTTAAAAAAACAAAAGCTAGGGAGATGAAACAAAGGCAAACGAAATAGGCAACAAGAGTGGAAAAGGAACTGTGGGTACGGGAAGCATACTGGGGGGAGGTCAACAGGGAGGGGGAATGGGGAAAGGGAGGGAGATGATATAGGAATTGGGGATCAAGGTAGGAGGGAATGGAATAGACGGAGAGAGGTTGGGAGGAACTGTATGCACAACTAATGGACATAATCTAAAAAGGGGGGACAACTGGAGGGAGGGGGGCCACCGGGTGGAGGGGAGCAGAGGGAAGGGAAATTGGCACAAATGTAATATTTTAATCAATAAAACACATTAAATCTGAAAAAAAAAAAAAAAGATCCTCTATTTCTTAATTGGATTGTTTGGTGATTTTTTGTTATTGAGTTGTAAAAGTTCTTTATATATTTTGAATACTAACCCTTTACCAGATTCACAATTTGCAGATATTTTCTCCCATTCAGTAGGTTGCCTTTTCGTTTCGTTGATAGTTTCCTTCCCTCTCTAGATTTTTAGTTTGATGTAGTCCCACAAGTTTATTTTTGCTTTTGTTGCCTTTGCTTGGTGTCAAAAAAAAAAAATCATTAAGGAACATACCACCTATATTTTCTCTAGGAGTTTTATGATTTCAGGCCTTATGTTCAAATCTTTAATCCATTTTGAGTTGATTTTTGTGTATGGTGTAAAATAGTGATTGTTTCATTCTTTTGCATGTGACTGCCCAGTTTTCTCATTTATTGAAGAGGCCCCATTATATATTCTTGTCGTCTTTGTCATAAATTAATTGACCATAAATGTATGGATTTATTTCTGGGTTGTATGCTTTCCCATTGATCCACATATCTTTTTATGCTAGTACCATACTGTTTTGATTTCTATGGCTTTGTAATACAGTTTGAAAGCAGGACTGTGATGCCTCAAACTTTGTTATTCTTTCCCAGGATTGCTTTGGCTGTTCAGGGTCCTCTGTGGTTACATATGAAGTTTAGGATTGTTCTATTTCTGAAAAATGCTTCTGGAATTTCGATAAGAATTGCATTGAATCTGTACATTGCTTTGGGTAATATGGACATTTTAACAGTATTAATTCTTTCAGCCCATGAGATGGAATATCTGTTTGTGTCTTCAATTTCTTTCATCTTTTTTTTTTTTTAAAGATTTTATTTATTTACTTCTACAGAGGATGAGGGAAGGAGAGAGGGAGAGAAACTACAAGGTGTGGTTGCCTCTTGTGCGCCCCCAGCTGGGGACCTGGCCCACAACCCAGACATGTGCCCTGACTGAAAATTGAAACTGGTGACCCTTTCATTCACAGGCCAGAGCTCAATCCACTGAGCCACACCAGCCAGGGCCTCATCGATCTTTAACAGTTTCCAGTGTACAGTATTCCCTCACTTATCGTGGGTATTACATTCTAGATCCCCCTGCAATAGGTGAAAATCTGCGAAGTAGGAACCTTACATTTATTTTAGTATTCTTATATATTTTAAGGGTTTATAAACCCTTCCCACACACTTATAAACCATTCCCAGTCCCTTATTAACCTTTCCCACTCCCTTATTAACCTTTTCCACACTTTCATAAACACTACTTATGTTCTTAATCATATTCTGCACTCTTAAACCTACGTAACTTTAACAACATCCATATATAGTACCACAAAATCCCGCGATATAGTGAAAAATCTGCGATAAATAATTAAATATAATATTTTTAAAAATCCCGTGGTAAGTGAACCGCAGTATAGAGAGGGATTACTGTACTTGCTTTCAACCCTAAGAATTTTCTTTAGCATTTCTTGTAAGGTGCTCTGCTGGTAGCAGATACTGTCAGTTTTTGTTTATCTGGAGTACCTTTATTCACCTTCATTTTTGAAAGAAAGACAATTTTGCTGGGTATAAGATTTTTGATTGATAGTTTTTTCTTCCAGCAGTTTGAATATGTTATTTTATTGCCTTCTGGCCATCATTGTTTCTGATGAGAAGTTATGTTATGGGGTTTCCATGTAGGTGATGAGTAATTTTCTCACTGATTTCAAAATTTTCTCTTTCTCTTTGAGCATTTTTACTATTGTATGTCTGGGTCTAGAGATCTTTGCATTTATCCTACTTGGATTTTGTTGAGCTTCTTGGATGTATAGATTAGTGTTTTACAACCAATTTGGGGAGAAAACATATCTTTAAAATGTATATTTTCCAGGCTGAAACTCTTGTATACCCCTTAAACACTAATTCCCCATGTGACCCTTTCAGCCCCTGGCAATTACCATTTTACTCTTTGTCTCTGAATTTACTCCTTGTTACATCCTATAAGTGGAATATTTGTCCTTTTTGTATTGTTTATTTTGCTTTGCATAATGTTTTCAAGGTTTATCCATGTTTACCTTATGACAGAATTTGTGTATTCTTAGGTATTGAAATTAGGTATTCCCAATTCCTAAAAATAAAACATCTTTTCTTCCACACTTATTTTTACTTAACTTTTGTGTTGTCTAGTTTTGAATTGTTATCTATCTAGGTTTTACATATTATTGTATGCTTAATCAATAAAAATGTAAGTTGGGGAAGTGAAACAAAACAGACTCTGCTTTGTTATCTTTATGAAAGTTAATGGTGGTATACTATGCTGTTTATGGAATAACTGATACATAAGTTATAATATTATTTTAGAATATGTAATTTTGGCTCTTTTGTTTAAAAAGTAAAATGATCTTATATTTCTCATTTGATTATTTTGTGAAATTGGTGGTTCCCAATTTTTATTTTAAACTTCCTGTGTGCCTATTTGAGGAACTGTGGTACATTCCCGTTTATAAATAAGGGTCAGTTTGGTAGTGATTCCCCGTAGGGAGGTCATGACTACCCTTCTGATGAGCTGAATATACCCAGCTACCCCAAAGTCACTGGTTAGTGTGTTTAGCTATATGTGGTATAATCACTTTTGTTCTTTATCAAGTGCTTATGAAATTGTACCATGCAACTCTTTTAGTTTGTCTAAACCCAGTTTTGAGATTCAAAGCTGCTTTGCTGATGACCATGGCTTGCCCACTTAAACTTATAGCTGTTATTTTTGATAGCTGCACTTATTATCTTGGAGTGGTTGCTGAATCCTGGCCTCACCTCAGATAGGCATTAAGTGAATATTGAGAACTGCTGTCAATTTGTTTTAAACTTCCTTGTTTCTGGAAAGCATTTGGAATTTGAGGTACTTGTTAAATTTTCTGTCAATTTCAGGCTTTTCATAAATCAAAAAGAATTCATATATGGTATCATTGGTATAAAATAAACTCTACAAGTAAATTAATCTTATATATGCTTATCTTTTATTTTCTAACCAGAGACTCTACAGGGGCAGGTAATTCACTGGTCCACAAGCGGTCTCCTTTACGTCGAAACCAAAAGACCCCAACATCCTTGACCAAGCTGTCTTTACAGGATGGACATAAAGTCAAAAAGCCAGCATGTAAATTTGAAGAGGGTCAGGATGTCCTAGCTAGATGGTCAGATGGCTTGTTTTATCTTGGAACTATCAAAAAGGCAAGTCACTCTAATATAAAGTATTTTTTACAGTTTTGTAGTGAACTTGTAATAACTCTGAATTTAAATTTAATTTCATGTTTTTAATTTTAAAAGAAATCATAAGTATTCCTTTTATTTCAGATAAACATATTGAAACAGAGCTGCTTCATCATATTTGAAGACAGTTCTAAATCCTGGGTTCTCTGGAAGGACATTCAAACAGGCAAGTGCTATGGTTTCTCTTGAATGTGATTGGTACTAAAATTTGATATTTTTGACGTCATTTATTATTATTATTTGTTCAGCAGCGTATTAAGATATCTCAGAATCACTTTTGAGGAGAGGCTATAAAAATCGTATTACTTTTAAAGTTTTCAGGAAGCCACAATGTATAGCAGTGATACTCAATCTTTTTCATCTCATGGCACACATAAACTATTTACTAAAATTCTGCAGCACACTGAAAAATATACTTTTTGCTGATCTGACCCCCCGAAAGAGTATAACTTTGATTCATTCACACCAGACAGCTATTGTGTTGGCAGTGGTATTTTTTTAACTTGACAATCTAAGGGAAAAGAGGTCAGTGCCCCCAGCTAAATATAATCAGGTATTATATATTTTAAAAACTCTTGCAGCATATAATTGAAGATCGCTGATCTAAATTGAAGATTGCTGATCTATATTAAAGAGCACAGAAGAAAAAGAATCACTACCAGGGTGGAGGTAGTCTAGGAGACAGATGTGCCACTGATGCACACCTATATATAAACTGTTTTTAGGACACTTTTAAGAACTTAGAGAAGAAACAATTTGGGCTTCATCTTAACCATTACTTATATTGATACAAAGTAATGTAGAGAACTGATAGGTATTGAGAACATAGTACAGTATACCCTCACTTACCGTGGGTATTATGTTCTAGACCCCCCCCCCCCCCGCGAAAATCCATGAAGTAGGAACCTTTTATTTATTTCAGTATTTATATATAATTTAAGGCTTTATAAACCCTTCCCACACACTTATGAACTGTTCCCAGTCCCTTATTAACCTTTCCCACTCCCTTGTTAACCTTTTCCACACTTTTATAAACACTACTTATGTTTTTAAACATATTCTACACTCTTAAACCTATGTAACTTTAACAACATATGTATACAGTACTGCAAAATCCCACGATATAGTGAAAAATCCACGATAAATAATTAAATATAATATTTTAAAAAATTCCTTGATACAGTGAGGCCGCGATAAGTGAACCGTGATATAGAGAGGGACTACTGTATTTGTCAGATGTATGGGGGGAATTAGGACATACTCAACAGGCTTAGAGTACTAGAAATATTCATTAATAAGAATGGTTTAAAATCACTAATTACTTTTTATGTTTATTTGGGAAAATAAGACTATATTGGGTATAAGTAAAAATGAATACAGGTATGCCTTGGCTTGTTATAGGTACGTTTCTTATAATGCTTTCTATTCTTACAAACTATAATTGCTGTATGCCCTTCGAATCTTTTAAATAAAGGTCTTTTTCTAGGAATCTATTTCATGGAAAGTGCTTTATTTATAAAAAGTATGAATATTAAAAATCTGAGTATTTTAGCTGCACACTAAGGCAACAGTTTTGGTTTTCCTTTTACCAAGTTAATAGGCCTGCACTAAGACCTGTGTTTTATAGTTCCTGTTGTAGAAAGGAGATGTAAATTCTCTTTCTCTGAAAGGTGGGTACCATTCTCAAGTATTTAGTGATTGGGCTTTATATTAGAATCTCAAGTGCAACTTTATGATGGATTACTGCATGTTGTATTATGTTTTTGAATCTGCAGTTGATGGGTTAGTGAGAAAAGTGGTAGGAGGATAGGATGTCTTCAACAGTAGTGATATTGAGCAGATCTTATTACCTCACATACAAAATTTCCCTTTTTCAGTTTGTAAACATGAGTCTGTCTATGGTGGGACTGAAAAACATACTGCTTCTGTTCCCCTTCTATTAGCTATGTGTCCCTTTCAACTCTTCTACCTTTTCAAGGTTTCTGTGAGTTAAATATAGGTCTTTCTGGCTTTTATCTCCTCCTTTCCCTCTCTCCCTTCTTCCTCCTTCCCTCTTTCCCTTCCTTCCTTCCAAGACCAGTGGCACATAGAGATAGAAAATTGTCATGAAAGTGAGGGTCTTGTCCAACATGTGCTGTATCCAGTGTATCAGTTTAGTAGTCTGGTGGTTCTTTCCTCACTGGCTACTTCTATTATCATTAGAATTACCAAGGATTGCTCCTTGGCCATTAACTCTTAACACTCAGAAAGTAGCACACATATAACTTGGAGCTGCTATAGAGTGAGCACGTAAACCTGAAAACTGCGTTATGACAGATTTCAGTGTGGAGAGTAGTTTTAGTGGTTTTCTTCCTGTAAGAAACCTGCTAATAATAGATACTATCAAAATAACTTAATTAATTTCACTCATCTGATAAGATTCCTTTGAAAAGTTACATAAAAAAGGAAAAATACTTATTCGTAGTCAAAGAAATGTGCATTACAAAAGGGATATAGTATGTTAAAATCATTAAATGAATTTAAAGGGATTTTTAGTTTTATCACCTAATACTATTATGGTTTCTGTGATAATGATACACTACTGTAAATTTCTATTTTGGGTATTTAAACAGTTGCGTTAAATGCATAAAAATGTTTTATACTCTGTGCAGCAGGGTCATTTCAACAGTTTATTCAAAATAACTCAAAAGTAAAAAAGCTAGATGAAAAATATTTGCTATAGCTTTATTTTAGCAACAGCAAGGAGGTTGGTATATTGAAGATGAGATGGCTTGAACTTTATAGCTGATTGGATTTAGAATGAGAGAGACTGTAGAAGGCTGCTAAGCTACACAGAAAGTTCTTGTCAACTTGATGGTAAAAAAGATGTACTGTACTTGGATTTCACAAGTAAAGGCAATTCCCTACTTTCTCATGGTTGTTTCCTGAGGTGAACACATATTGTTTGTTGAATCAGCACCTACTTTTCTGAAAAACGACCTTCCCCCACACCAGTCCACATGGTTGCAGAGGAAGTCAGATCAGGCACTTAACCCAGTCAGGGACTGTTGTCCTTTTCCAGGGAATTGCAGATTCAGACAGAGACGTCCCAGGCTCAGTCTGGTTGCTCTCCTGATTGCAGCCATAAACTCAGAAGCTGTGGGAGGACATGTTTAGCCAATTGTGCAAGGAAGTAAATAAACCTTGGGAAAGCAGGGGACTAGAGAGGACAAGAGACCAAAACTGCAAAAAACGAACAAGAAATTTGGTAACTTGTATGTGTAAGAATAGAAGCATAATAAAGTGAATTCAGTTCTTTCCACTGAATGGAATATTATGTAATTATTTGGAGTTATAATTTTAAAAACCGCAGAGTGAAAAATGCTTTTGAACGAAGAAATATTATATAGTATTAATGAAAGGAATCATCTCACAATGGATATGGACTGTGGCATATCTGGGTTTGAATCATAGTCTTGCTACTTTCTGGCTGAGGATCTTTGGTTTATTTTTCTGAGTTTCAGTTCTTCTCTTTAAATAAAATGCTTACCTAGTAAGTTGTAAAATTAAAATAGTATATGTCAAGCGCCTGATAATGCTTGGCTCATAGCACAAAATTAAATTTTTTTATTGTTGCTATATGAATAAAGCATGTGTGTTAATATTTTAGATACGTATATTGAAATTGAGAATATTGGAAATAATTATGTTAGAATGTTAAAATCATATCCTAAATTTTATAGAATATAATTGTTTTTAGAATAAAAATGTTTATGAAGAAATAATTTACCTATGCAGGTAAAAAATATAATTAATAACTAGAATCCCCAGATTTTGTTGCAGTTGGGCACCATATTCCCAGATTTCAGAAGCTACAGATTAAATCATTGGTGTTTGGTCTCTTTCATAAATTAGCAAATAAGAAGAAATGTTCCAGATTCAAAGGAAAGGAGATCATTGATATACCTTCCTTGCCCTTTTCCTTTAGTCTTCAGGCAGTGTAGAGTGTGAACACACACACATGGGTAGAGACAGGTATGTGTTGTGGAGAATAGTTATAGTGTTGACAAAACATCCTCTTCTCTTCCCCTCCTGCCCCCCAGGAGAGTGGGAATATCAGAAATAAATGGTAAGGTATCCTGTCTGAGAGTAGGTTAAATTATGCCCTCTGCCAAAAATCAGGTTAAATTATGAATGTAGACAGTTAGGCATCTTAAATTAAAGGTGGGAAGAACACATAGGGAGCAGAGAGAGAGCATTTTGTATATGATACTTTGCCTTGACAAGAAATTATGATCTAGTGAACAAACATCGCCAACACAGGCTACTCACTGAGTCAAAAAGTAGTTTTGTTACATGAAACACTTATTTATTACTTTAAGTAATATTTATTATTTTAAATATTTCAGGAGCCACTGGAAGTGGGGAAATGGTCTGTACAATATGTCAGGAAGAGTATTCAGAAGCTCCCAATGAAATGGTTATATGTGATAAGTGTGGCCAAGGTAAGCATTGATTTCTTTTAATCTTGTGGAAAAGTTTTGTTACATACATAATGCCCCTGTTGAAGATTAATGATTAAAAATACTTTACATTGGTAATTTGAAGCTGTTACAATAAATTTATTAATCAGTTACAATTATATTAATATAGTAAAAGAGAATACTAAAATGCCTTCTTGAAATTGTGTTGCAGTATTTATTAATAAAAGAGAATTTGCTTTATGCTTTTTTTAATATTAAGGATATCATCAGTTGTGTCACACACCTCATATTGATTCCAGTGTGATTGATTCAGATGAAAAATGGCTCTGTCGACAGTGTGTTTTTGCAACAACAACAAAGGTATCTTTTAAGTGTTTTGGGCTAAAGCCCTAAATGGAATTTGTAAGGCACTATCAGTGTAATGATTGTGTACTTTGAAAGTTTATTTGAGTGAAATGAGCAGTCAATGCTGGGTAGAAAGAGGTGCTGCTTATTGTTTGACTAATGATGCTTAAGTGACTTGCAACTGTTCTTGCACTTACTTTCTGATAGTGGTCTTGGAATTGGGGCAATAATTTGAAAGAAAAGATAATTTTTAGTCAAACAGTTTGTGATATGGTAAGAAATTTAGAATGGAAATTTCTTCAGAAGTGTCAGAAGCATTTTTAACTTATAGAATTGTATTTAAAATTTTATCCTTCACTCTTTAAAATAACCTTTTCCCTCTAATATAGAGGGGTGGTGCGCTTAAGAAAGGACCAAATGCCAAAGCATTGCAAGTCATGAAGCAGACATTACCCTATAGTGTGGCAGACCTTGAATGGGATGCAGGTCATAAAACCAATGTCCAGCAATGTTACTGCTATTGTGGAGGCCCAGGAGAGTAAGTAAATATAGTTATTTAAAGCCCTTTAAGTAATTTTTATTTGTTTATATTGTTGGTTTTATCTTTGTTGTTGATTGTGGTGTTGCAGTGATAGTGAATTGTAAATTCATGGAAGTATCAATAAAGAAAATTGGAGGAGGGGAATTAGAGGCTGTAGTTTTATTCATCTTTTTCATTAAATATTTGTTTAAATGAATCAGTTCTAACAAAGAATGTTTAGAAATTTACCTTTAACTTTGGAACTAAACAAATAAATGGTATCTCCCTGAGGAGATAACTCTTAAAATATTTCAATCCAGCAATCATATTTCCCACTCCCATGACTCATACACCAGTAACATTCTCTTTTCCAGGCTACAGCCTCAGAAATTCTTTATGACATGGCTTCCAAACTCTATTTCTTGTTCATCAGTTCTTAAAAGTTACTCTTGAAATACGGTGTTATAATTAGAAAATTCACTATTTTCAGGAATTGTCTTAACAGTATTATGGGGTTATTAGAGTTCTGGACATTATGCTTAGGTTTTTTTGTATACAGACTGATATTAAGTTGTACATCATGTTTTGTACTACATTTAAAAAATATTAGTGAATAACTTTATATTTAAATTGTAATTATGGTTTCTTGTGTCTTTCTGATGAGACTCTGCTTCTTATGTGCTGTCTAGGAGAATGCTAGAATATGTAGGTATTCAGTGATGAAAACATGAATAAATGAATATAAATGAATGAAATTTTAGTCCTTAATTCTACCTCATTTCCAATTTTAGGGAATTTTTTTGATTTAACATTTTTACAATACTTCTTAGTTTTTTGTTACCTGCACATTTAAGAAACAGCCTAATTTTTAAAAATCACTTATAAAATAGATAAAATGAATAGGCCTACAGATTGACTTTTCCCCTTTACTCATTTATACCTCGCATTTAGTTTAAAGCATTATTCAAAATTGGTGGAAACTGTTAGACATTATTTTTGAGGCAGATCATTCATTGTTTTTTAAGTACCTTGACTACATGAACTTACATTACTAACAACTCTTAAGCTCAACTTCTAGCAGAATACCTGGAACATAATATTCATTAGTCTTTGATGAATGAATGACCTTAGTTAATATCAGTCTTCTTGCCTTTGTGTACATGTGGCTTAAAATTTATGTGGGGCTTACTTGTTGAGCAAAAGAATTACTGGGGGGAAAAAGACATTATTAGGGTGGCAAATAAGGATATCAATATATCAAAACCATGTACTAAGTAAAAAGATACCCTCAGTTGAAGATTCAGTTTTAGGATCTTCAGCTGTCTGAAACAAAACAAAAATCTTTCACAAAGCCTTTACACCTGGTAGAGTCTTAGATTAGTTTTACAATTATGTTAATTGAATGTATTAAATTGCTATGTAGTCGTGTGCTAATATAGCATCACCTAATGCATCATTAGGTGATTTCATCATTGTGTGAATGTCATAGTGTACTTACGACAAACCTAGATGGTATACACCTAGTCTATATGGTATGTCACTGACGTATATGTCGTGTATTGACCGAGATGTAGTTATGCCATGCATAACTGTACCTCTTTTCCATTTTAATGGACAGGAATAGTAGAAGCGCAGTGAAGATATAAAGCTGCTTATGCCCATGTGGTATATGGGGCAAACAATTGTATGCATCAGTGATCTCTGAAATTTAATCTCTCCTAGAGTGTAGAGTTGATGTGAAATCCCAGGCTTATTTTTTTGTTTTTATTTTTAATCCTCACCTGAGGATATGTTTATTGATGTTAGAGGGAGAGGGAGGGAGAAAGAGAAAGAAACATCAATGTAACAGAGAAACATTGATCATTTGCCTCCTGTACACCCCCAACCAGGCATCAGACTTGGACCTTTTTGGTGTACAAATGACGCTCCAACCAACTGAGCAACCCAGCCAGGACCCAAACTTATGTTTTGTCATAGATCCGTTACTAGTGTCGGAACTATGCACTCGTTGACTACAAATAGACGTGTCTATCTAGAACTTATAAATTCTCATGAATAAAGGAGAGAGAGTGATGAGATGGTAAATATTAAAAACCTTTTGGGGAAAGAAAAAAATTGAACACTTAAGTGTAGTAGAAATGTGATACTGTAAGCAGAACTGTATTCTACAGAGTGCTGTATTTTTTTTTAACGCCTTACCTCATCAAAAGGTAGTAATTTTAATATTTTTTCTTATAGCTGGTATTTAAAGATGCTACAGTGCTGCAAATGTAAGCAGTGGTTTCATGAAGCTTGTGTGCAATGCCTTCAAAAGCCAATGTTATTTGGAGACAGGTGAGAAGGGCATTTGAACTTTACTATTTGATTTTTTATTTTTTAGCTTTTTAATTGGTTGTATTTGTGGTTTCAGATTTCTATAAGTTTTAATAGTGATTTGTAAAGGGAACACCTTAGAGGGAAAATATTGAGTAATATACTTAAATTATATATCATTTTAAAATTCACATAATTTTTGTACTTTTGGATATTATTCCTGAAAGCTTTTAAGTATTTGATTAGTGATTACATTTGTTCATATTGCCCCACAATGTTCTAAACTATTCTCTTTGGTATTTTCCTTTAAAGAACCTCAAAGGGATCCTATGACAGAAAATTGGAAAAGGCCAAAGAACCTGGATACACACAATTTACACCTCAGATCTAAAGAATTTCTAAAAGCAGATTTAATATGCTTTCTGGATTAGGAGAATGTGGAATAGCAGAGAGAACTCTAGGAAGAAAAATTAAAGATCGAGCACTAAACTTGACATTAGAAAACTTGGTTTTAAATCTTAGCTTATGCCATGTACTATCTTTCTGAACTTAGGAAGGTCACCATCTCCTCTCTGGATTTATTTTTCCAGATTGTTTTAAGCATTAAATGTAACAATGTTGATCAAGTAGCTACCACAATTCTGATACACAGAAGCCTTTAATAAACTATGCTTGTATATGAATCTGTGTGTGAACTCTGAAGGTTTCTAATGGTTAAAAAAAATGTCTGTTTTCCCCAGATATGAACTGTTTCATTATTTATCATTACTGGGAAAAAAATTCTTTAAATCACAGACAGTATCATAATTCAAATTATATTTTGCTCTCAGTCCTTATGTCATTTGTAGGATATGCACTTGCTGAATATTAGCTTTAATTGGTAAATAATCTATGTATACCATTGATTGCTCAATATACAACTTTTCCTTTTTCCTTAGGTTTTATACATTTATTTGCTCTGTCTGCAGTTCTGGACCTGAATACCTCAAACGTCTACCATTACAGTGGTAAGTGAGGACATTTCTGTTAAGGAACAAAAGAGCCATCCTTAAACCTATATGATGAAACTTGATATATACATTTACTTGGCTTAAGTAAAAATTTGGTCTTCTTTATGCCTAGCTTTATTTCTTTTATCATCAAACCTGATGTCATCTTCACTAATGATTATCTATGTTTGCCTGAAACTTTGGATAGAATCAAACCCTACATTATACTGTGGTTTTTCCTATGCATAATTACACTTTACAGCTTCTCTTTGACAAATTGCTAGCATCCCTGCTCTTGAGTGTTGGGCCTATTATACTGTAAAATAAAGTTTACTTGAACACAAGCACTGAAGTATTATTACAGTCAATCTGATAACCAAGATGGCTACTAAGTGACTAATAGGTGGTTAGTGTATATAGCCTGGATACACAAAAGGATGGTTCACAGGTGGGACAGAGTGGGGATAGCACAAGATTTTCATTATGCTACTCAGAACAGAGCACAGTTTGAAACTTAGGAATTGTTTATTTCTGGAATTTTCCATTTAATATTTCTGACCACAGGTAACTTAAAACAGTGAAAGCAAAACTGATGCTTAGGGCGACTTCCGTAGTAGGTGCTTAGAAATCTTTATTGAATGTTTTATATATTTTAGGAAAAGATAACACCTTGTGAGTCAAGTAAAGTCTATTGAAGTATGTATGATCTGTGTTATAGTTTATGTGTAGTAGTGAAAACACATAAAATTTTTTATTGTGTTTTTTTTGAGTCAGATATTTTAAATGCATTTTAAGAAATTATTCAAATATCATAGTTTATAATAAGGATAAGTAAATGTTTAGTTAATGCTTTCTAATTATTTTCAATGTAATGATTTATTACATCATAAATATGACTTAGGATATTGACCCTCAGTTCACTGAAATGCTTCACATTGGATTTTTTAAATTGCTGATGTTAATAAAAATTGTGTGATTTTTTTTTTTTTAAACAATAACCAAAACCATTGTTTTTGTCCATTTTGATTACTTTTCGATTCCAGGGTAGATATAGCACACTTATGCCTTTACAACCTAAGTGTTATTCACAAGAAGAAATACTTTGATTCTGAACTTGAGCTTATGACATACATTAATGAAAACTGGGATAGATTGCACCCTGGAGAGGTAAGTGGTTTTAAAGCTAACTTTATTAGCTACTTGATGGGGATTTTTTGTTGTTATTGTTTGTTAAAAGCAACCAAGATGTGTGTATGAGCCACACATCTAAAGTATAATTTTATTTTTAATTCAGGAAGAAATAACTTGGTTAGGATATCAAGACCAGCCTTTTCATCCTCCTGTTTGTTGCCTCTTGACCAGGGAAAAAATGTAGAAGGACAAAGTAAATTATTTGAATCTTTTATCTTCTGAAATGAGAATCATTATAGTTCAAAATAGAAGGGACAGAGAGATCCTTTTTATTGGGTACATTACTTATGGTTGCTTCTCCTTCTGAGTTTTCTACAACTTCGAGATGTAACTAATACTTTTTTTTCCTTACAAAAAGAGTACTTGCTTATAAATCTTTGACTTTGAAGAATGGTGGGATCCACTCATAGTGTTAAAAGAACTGGTTAGACAGTGAAGCTACCTGAGTTGGAGATTTTCTCCCTCATTTAGATACCTCATTCTGCTTTTCATTTATGAAATACAACTACTCATGCTGAGTTAAAATAATTATCTTTTAAAGCAATATAAAAGTTATACATATTTATTGAAGAGGATTTTGAACCCATAGAAGAGCACGAAGAAGAAAGTAACTAAAATAACTTTAATAATTATTTGGTTTTTATTTTTATTTTTTATCCTTACCCAAGGACTTCCTTACTGCTTTTTATTTTTTTAAAGATTTTATTTATTTATATTTAGAGAGGGGATAAAGCGGGGAGAAAGAAATATTGTTTGGTTGCCTCTTGCATGCCCCCAACAGGGGACCTGACCTTTTGGTTTGTTGGAATACGTCCAACCCACTGAGCCACATCAGTGAGGGCTTCAGTGCTTTTTGGAGAGAGAGGCAGGGAGGGAGAAAGAGAGGGAGATGTGAGAGAGAAACATCTATTGGTTGCCTTTGGTATTGTGCCCTGATTAGGGACTGAACTGGCAACCTAAGCATGTGTCCTGACTGGGAATCAAACCCACAATCTTTTGGTCTGTGGGACAGCATGCAGTCACGTGAGCCACACTGGCTAAGGCGATAATGACCTGTTGTTTAGCATTTAATTAGAATTATTGAAATACAGATATTGACTACTTTTAGGTTAAATAAAAATTGTTTTATATTATGTGGAATTAGATGAATGGATTTTACTCACAAATTACATTTTGAGTAAACACTGTGTAAATTGACTTGAAATTCAGGAAGAATTTCAGTATTTGAAGTCTTGAGACATGTGGCAGTTAATAAGGTTCATATCAAATATGGTGTTAAGGGTTTTTAGGAGGGATTATGGGGCATGATGCACATTTATTTAAAAGTTAGTTGGTGGTAGATCAGTCACATAAAATAAAATACTTGCACAATACTTAGATTTTAAAACCAAGAATATTATTCAAATCAATTTAACTAGGATGTTTTGAGTGTTAGAAATTGGACTATTAAAATCTTAAGTTTTTTGTTAAATGCTTTTTTTCCTGAAGTTTAAGATACAATGAGTGACTTGTAAATTTGATAAACTTTAATGAACTGATTAGTATAAAATAAAAAAGTAAGCGTAAGGTAGTAACTTTAATGTCCTTTATAGTCATCTGAATATCTTATTTTCTAATACATTCATTGAAAACGCTTTCTTTCTAGCCATGGTTCTTTGAGGACTTAACATGCAGATACATCTGTATTCCTGTTAGTACATTTCTTGTTTCATCTGATTAAGTCTACAGTAGTTATTTCATGTAGACAGTGGGTATACGTATAAAAACTCAAGTTGTTTTATGTGGTTCAAATGCTAAAATTTTTTATTAAAGTAAGAATAATTAAGCTGAAAATAGAAAACAAAAATCACAATCTATTTTTAAAGAAATGAGTTCAGTTTATGAATTTCAGGATCTCCGTTCCAGCTGAACTTCTGATACATATAAGAAGAAATTTATTTCAGCAATAGATACAAATTTTCATTTTCTGTAGTTTATGAGATAATGTCTAGAACTAAGGAATTTCAATTTTTTGTTCTTTGACAGCGTAGAAAAATGTTTCATCTTTTATTTTAAAATTAAGTAAAACATGATTATAATCAAAAAAGTTTACAACAACAGAGAAGTTTTACTTTTGTGAGATGCTTTAGCAATATTTTTTGAGCCATTAAATTATCAGAACAATCATTTGTATCATTTCTCATTGCTCCTCCTCTCCATTAAAAAGAAAAATGTTCAGACTTCTTAGATTAGTCATGTGTCTTCAGCCTGATTATTTACAGATAGAACTTCAGGTTTTAATTCTTTGTTAATTTTCTGCAACTTTATATAATAAAGAGACCATAAAATATATGCCATTTGGTAATTTTTATTCAGTGATTTTAATTTAGTTCACTTTTTAAAATATTTGTGGTAATAGAAACAAAGGATACAAATAATGGATTATTCCACATTATTAAAATAGTAAATAAATCTCTGGTTATCTGAAATTGAATTACAAATTGAATTTTGTCACTAATTCAGTTTTTTTGTTCATATTTGTGTTCAGCATTTCATAAAACAGCACTTTCAAAATATGGGAAATACAGTATGCTAGGTATATCACTGGTTAATTGAGGACCTTGGAGTACTCAAGAGTCATTCTGAGCATCAGCTCTTACTATACATACTATAAACTATATGACATAGACACTTACTTTAGAAGTTTCTCCTCAGAAATGACATAAAGCAGGAAAGTAGTTGTGATTTTACTTTCTCAAGTGTGGACTTTATTTCCTTATTCTGTTGAGGTAAAAGAAAAACAAAATCTTGTGATGATGTGAGAAGTTGAGATTTTTATGACATTTTGTTTAGGTATGTGGACGTCTATTCACAGGGAGGCACTTCTATATACCATTTCCAAGCTGAATTACAACATTTACATATGTTGACTGCTAAAAGTCATATGGTATGTCTGTGTAGTTAGAGAAGCCATATAAATAATTATTTACATTTCTAATTTCTTGGAATAATCTTATATTGAAACAGTGGTATCTCATTTAGTGTATTGTGCTGCTGCCTTTTTTTTATTGGTATGAAGCAAGTGCTGTGACCTCTTTTAGTAACAAAAAATTTCAAAAACATTAAACTTCTTTTGGAGAGTAGAGTATATCCTTTCATATTGAAAGGCAAATTTAACATTCATGTAGCATATATCTTTTTTTAGTTGATTATTTTCATGATTTCTGTGAAAAGCAGGAACTTTTAGAACATATTCTAGAGCATATAATTTGATATGTTTCTGTATGTGATATGTATTTTTACATCTTTGAGAGTTACTTAATGATTACATAGATTGAGTATAGCTAGTTGAGAAACTATGTTTTGAAATATTTTCTTTAGGTTAGTAAAAATTTGTAATGTAACATTTGAGACGCCAAATAAAGCTTGCTTAAGGTTTTTTATTTAGAAAGCGGTATTGCTGTTGTAACAAATTTCTTTTGGGAGTTAAAATGAGATACTAATATTTTATGGAATCTGCCTGTTATCATTTGTCTTTGATTCCTAATGTGATTTGAAATCCTAGTTCTGGAAGGACTGCCACTTTTCTGTTAACTGTGGTTTTAACTGTGTATTGAGTGTTTGCGCTTTTGAGGGATGTAGGGGGAAAAAACATAGATAAAACTCAGATGAAATACTATGGCAGAAATGATGCTTTGGACAGAGGAGAATGTTGTATAATAGAGGTAGTATAATAAGAAATCTAGTTAACAAGAATATGTGGAGCCTTGAGTGTTATATGGTAGCATACAGTGTATAGGTCTAAACAAATTACTTAAGATGTTTGTCATGCTTAAGCCTATGTGGCATGGAATTCAACATGAGTAATTGAAGGATATATTTTATTGAAGTGGAAGAGTTGTAACTATATGTAATAGCATTTATGTCTTTGTAGAAATACAGTCCTGAAAGTAAAAGCACAGTGTGAGATTGGTGTCTTCTCATACAGATTATTTGATTTACAGTATAATATTTTCACTCTTATTTTTCAAAATATAGAATGGGATCCCTTGACCTCATTATATGAATTGAAGTACAGTCCTATGCAAAATGTGCAGTAGCGTTAAAGGAACTTAAAACAGATACAATTTCTGAGAACCACAGAGAATAACTACTAAAAGGAAGATGAGAGTTCATTGTGATTCTTAAAAAGCAGAAAGAAGTCGATTTGAGAAATTAGAAAGTTGGTTTTGTTGTTTGTTGTCAGCCAAATTATAAAGCAGATTTTTTTTTTTTTTACTGTTCACAACTCAGATTTTTCAAATACATGGTTTGTGAAGATTTAAGAATAAGGAAATAACACTGACTTATTTGAATAAATCATGTTAAATACCCTGGGTTCTTTTTTGTTATGGTTAGCAAAACTGATGTGGGCATGATGTAGACATAGTACAGCTCAATTTCATATAAGATTGAAATGTGAACTCGTTCAAAGTAAAAATTAAATGGATTTGTAGCTAATTCAATTATAGTAACAAAAGCAGTCAGCGGCTTAGAAATATTCTTGAAGGGAGAGTCTGAGGGAGAGTCTAATGGAGAGCCACAGGTTCTGTCTTTGTCTCTACTCAATATGACAGAATCAGTAGAAAAGATCATTTCAAACACTGAGCTGCAAACAAAATCAGGTTAACAACAGTTATGAAGTTCTGCTCTTAGATTTAAATACACAAAAGGTACAGAAGAAGCGTGTATGATAGGGGGATACTTGATTTGACAGAAGTTTATTTGATCGGATTTTAGAGTTGGGGTGGGGATGGGCGGAGGATGAGGAAAGATGGAATTAGTTAGCCAAAGCTTAATATGAAATAATCATATGTTATTGCTGCTAAAAACTTCAACCTGATCTTATACTTAGACATGATAGCTGCTGTCAAATATTTGAAGAACTATCTTGTAAAAGAGGGAATAGAAGAATTCCAGGAAGGAAAGTTTCATGCACCTGTGGAACGGGCTCCCTCAGTAGGTGTCTCAATTAGCTTTTCTTCGTGGTAATAGTTAAGCTAAGGTTCAATGACATTTCAAGTCTCCTTGAAGTTTGAAAGTCTGATTCTGTTACTTTTGCTTTAATGGAAATTCTTTATCATTGGACACATCACAAATTACAATAGGAGAAAGTGGTAGAGTGATATGGAGGAATGAACACGAAACTGCCCTCCTCCCCCTTTTTTTAAACATCAACACATTGGCACAGGATCAGTTCTCAATGAATGGTGAATGAATGGATTTATTGTCACGTGGGTTTAGCTTCTAGCTCTCACTAACCAGCCGTGTGAGCTTGAGCAGTTCGTTTAATCTCTGCATCCGTTAAATAATATAAGAGTTAGAGTAGATGACTTTGTAAGTCTCTGCTACCTCCAGCATTCTCTGGCAGGTTTGTTTGCTCTTTTTCCTAGAAGCAGTTCTAAGATTTGGAAGTTTTAACTGGTAAAGAACGTAACTGGCAGAATTTTGAAAGTCATCTGTGATATTTTGGAAGTTTTTTGTTTTGTTTTTTTAAGTTTTTATGGCTTTAATGGAAGATGATCCTTTTATAATTTAGATTTTTTTTTTTTTTGCTATGGTACCCCAGTGTTCAAATTGAAGAGACAGAGATGACTCTGTAGGAAGCCGTTTTGAAACAAAGTAGAATATTTTCTAGAATTTAATTAGAATTGTTAGATTTTAAAATGGTTTATGTTGATGAAAAAATTACTGAGCCAATTTGGATTTTAGAGCTGGGTAAAGTCTATAATTGTAATAAAAATAAAACCCCTAAATTACAGTTAAATTTTTTTAAAAGATATTTATTTATTTATTTTTAAAGAGGGGAAGGAAGGGAGAAAGAAAGGGAAAGAAACATTGATTGGTTGCCTTTCCTACCCATCCCGACTGGGTACTGAACCCGTGACTCAAGCATGTGCCCTGACCAGGAATCGAACTGGCTATCTTTCACTTTATGGGATGATGCCCAGCCAACTGAGCCACATGGGTCAGGGCCCCAAACTTCACAGTTTTAAAAATTATAGAGATTAATGGTTTGTACTAATATTAGAAGTACTGGGAAGTGAAATGATATGTTTTTTATTACCTTTTTTTTTAAAAATTATTTATTTATTTTATTTTTCGAGAGAGGGGAAAGGAGAAAGAGAGGGAGAGAAACATCACTGTGTGGTTGCCTCTCACTCATGCCCCCAACTGGGGACCTGACATACAACCTAGTAATGTGCCCTGACTGGGAATCGAACCAGTGACACTTGGCTCACAGGCCGACGCTCAATCCACTGAGCCGCAGTAGCCAGGGCTTCTTATTACTTTTTATACACTCTCTCTAACCATATCTAATATATATTAGAAGCTTTTATGGTTGATATTAATATAATTCAAATGTATTATTTCCCCAGGTTATAAAATGAAAGTAAATTTAATGATTACTAATCTCATTTTTGTAGTGTTACACAGTTTATTTCAATAGTTCTTTCAGACATATCATTTGACCCATACAATTACTAGTAAAGTAACTTGTGTGGGATTTGTGCTCTCCTTTTTTAATAGGTAAGAAAACAAGCCTTAAGAGGTTAAGCGACCTTAAATCACAGAGCTAGTTAGTGAGGACCTGGAATTAGAACTTAGATCTTCTGCCAGTCAGTACACTTTTCTTATGAGTTATATTTCCTCTATCTAGCACCTGTATATTACTAACTAATGAAATTATACTACGTTAAATTGTTTCTTGATACTTCACAGCTGGCAGACACACCAAAATCTGAAAGATATGAGCATGTTCTGGAGGCATTAAATGATTACAAGACCATGTAAGTTGATTTATTTTATGTATCCCTAGGAGGGAGACATTTATTAAGTATAAGGAATAATGGTATTGTTTAAGAATTGTGGGATTTGTGTATAGAACTAGTACAGTTTTAAATTTTCTAATGTCCTACTCTTTTTCAGTTAGAGTACAGCATTGATTCTCAAGGACTGGAGAAGGAAGAGCAGTCCTATGGGGATGGGATGTGGGTGGTAGCATATCAGTATCTCAGGGGAATTTGGCCTGGTTGTTTGAAAAAGAGTAGTCATTTATAATGCAATCTGCTGAAAGTAAAATAAAATCTTGTTAGCTGACAGGAATATGCAAAAGGTAGAGGAATATAATAGAGAATATGGTTTTTAAAATGGGGTCTTATGGTTTTAAGATTAATTATTGCTATCAGTTATGGAAAAGTAATATTAGTGGTGTAAATTTTTGATAATTAAGTTATATTGTTTAATATTTTCTTATCTAGATCTTTCCTTTGTAAAAAAAAAACTCCAGCATAACTATATTTATTTAAAATATTTTCAAAATACAATGGAAATACATTTTTAAATGTATAAGCTGGCTCCAGCCACTGAGTTACATTCTAAAATTTTTGTTTCAAGTTTCTATTTTTGTACTTGACTGCATGCTTTTCCTCATGAAAAAAATGTTTTAATTACTAGCAGCTAGATCTTTAGGCCAGCTCAAAAAGCCATGAAGTACCTGAGCAGTTAACTGTGTTTGTAAAAATACTTCATGGGACAATGAATTCTGTAATATAGTTTAGGGTGGCAGAAATACATGTGTTCCTATTATAGAAGAAATAAGGGCTTCCCTTTTTCAACCCTGCATTAAAGTGGAAGAACAATATAAGCATATGATAGTGGTTCTGTGACTAGGCAGGCAGAGCTAAGATAGATTGGGGTATTTTGGAATAAGGACCCTAAAAGCTTTGGGAAAGGGTTAAGGAGCATGTTTTTCAGGGCTCCAGACTCACACTGAAATGACATTTCTCTACTCCAGGTTATTTCTAATTTCAAATCTTACACACTAGGCATTCCTTTTATTTTCTGGTCTAGGATTGGTCTCCTACTTTCTTTAACAATGCTATTACCTATTACTTTCTGGCCATAGTTTCTCACAGATACAGTCTCAAATATAATTCTTTTCCTACATCTTTTTTTTTTTTTTTTTTTTTTTTTGAGATATTTTTAACAGAAGACACTAAAATATGGAAAAACATACTGGGACTGAAGAGACTCCACTCTATACACTCCATTAAAAAGTTAGATGCCGTGTTTTAAAAAGAAAGGTGAACACGTGCTCTTCCCTCTTCCTTCTGATCCTATCTCTCCCTCCCTCCCTATTCCTTCATATCCTACTGTGGACTGGCTTTGGGGCAGATAAGAATCAAGGAAAGCAAGGGGAGAGAGTGCATATTGGGTGGACTTTAATGTATAAAGGCTTTATATCTGAAAGTTGAGTTAGGGTCTGCTATGTATATGTGTTCAGTTTTTAAATTTTTTAGTTAATTTTTTTAAAAATTTAGGTTTATGTCTGGGAAAGAAATAAAGAAGAAGAAGCATTTGTTTGGGTTGCGAATTCGTGTTCCTCCTGTGCCACCAAATGTGGCTTTCAAAGCAGAGAAAGAACCTGAAGGAACATCCCATGAATTTAAAATTAAAGGCAGAAAGGCATCCAAACCTATATCTGATTCAAGGTAAAAGTTGATCTGTGGCTTAGTTTTTCTCTTTAGCTTATTTGTAACTAAAAATGTGTATTATTTAGTCTCTTTAGTATATGTGAAAGTACAAGTGGTAGTTACTCTGATTTGTCTTACTGTTTATAATTTTTTGCTTAGACAAGGTACAAAGAGTTAATGTTAGATGTTTATTTATTTATTTTAGATCTTAGGTTTTCCAGGAGTAAGCTTTGTTGATGTGGTTAGCAAACAGCTTGAGTTCTGGCCTATTTATTTGTTTATTTCTCATTTATTCATTTATTCCATTTATCAAGCACCTTGTTATCTAAGCACTGGGGATATAATAACAAATGGGACAGACTTTCTTTATGCCCTGATAGGATTTACATTATAGTGGGGAAGAAAGGTGATAAGTAAAATAATTACAGATCATGCTGGTGCCATTTAGAAAATAGCATACAGATTTAGACTGTACTGGGATGGATAGAGATGTTAAAAAGGAGGATTAAGGATAGCCTATGTAAGTTGAAACTTTAAAAATGAGAATGATCTAATAATTTGAAGAAGAAAGGGAAGAATACTCCAGGTAGCAGAGATAACAGGTATGAAAGCTGTGAGGCATGTTCTGTGAACTCCCAGAAGGATTTTGAGATAAGAATGAGGATTGGAGAGTAGTATCAAGTGTTGGACAGGTTGGGTGGGGCAGGATCATATAGAGTCTTGTAGGTGTCATAAGGACTTTTGGTTGTTTCATGCATATAAATGGGGAACTATTTAAAGATGTAAGTAGGCCGGAATATCCTTTAAAAATACCTCTTTGGAGAATGGATAGGTATAGAGGTAAGAATAGAAGCAAGAGAAAATTAAGACTCTTGAAGTTGTCTAGGTAAGAGATAGACGGTAAAGCAGTGGCAGCAGTCAAATGGAGAGAAAACAGATTCAGGATCTTTATTGGAAGCAGAATTTATTGACTTTGCAAATGAATTAAATTTACAATAGAAAGGGAGGAATGAACTTAAACAATGCCCAGCTTTCTGGCTTGAGCAACTAGTGGGGTGGTGGTGTCTGTTATCAAGATCTGAAAGAACAGAATTTGGCAAGGTAAATGAAGTGTTCTTCTGTTTCATACTCCTTGAGTTGAGATTCTTATGGGGACATCTGTGATGATGATGTTAGATAGAGGAGAGGACACATGATGTAAATTTGGAAGCTGTGAGAATGAATGAATTATGTAGGGAGTAAGAAAAGAGAAGAGAATGTGACCCAGAACAATGCCCTGCTACTTAGAGATTTGGAAGAAGTAAAATAAAAGAGACCGAAAAAAATCATCAGTGACATAGGAGGAAACCAAGAATGTTTAGTGTCACATAAACCAAAAGAGTTAATGTTTCAAGAAAGATGGGTGTATTAAACAGTATTTAATGCTACTTAGAGGTGGATTAAGGTGAGAGAAAAATGTTTATCAGATAAGATAACATTCTGTTATTAGTGATCTCGACACAGTTTTTTGAGAGGTAAAGATAGAAGTGAGATTGAAGTGGGTAGAAATATGATTGAATCTGGCAGTGCCTAATTTACATGTCAAAACTGGGCTTTCTCTACAAACGGGAAATTCAAAATGATGATGTTGATAAAGGCAAAGGAAATAATCTTTAAGAATTCTGATTGAGAAGGGAGAAAGTGGAAAGGGTATGTGTCTTCATCTCTCAGAAGTAGTTTTATTGTGAAGGAAAGTAGACAAATGAAATGGAAACTGAAGAGGGGTAAGGGAGTAATCAAGTGATGGTTTTTTAGTAAGTGGAAGTTAATTGGACCTTTTTTGTGTATGTGCTAGTAGGAATGATCCAGTGGAGAAGAGATTGGTATAGGAGTTAGGGGAGGTAACTGAAGAAGTTGTAAAGTCTTTGAGAAGCCAAAAGGGAAGGAATTTTAGAGCTTAAATGTGGGAATAGCCTTTGATTGGAGGACTTAACCTTTATATGGAAATGGGGTGAAAAAGGAGAAGATGGGTACAGATGCTGGTTCTGTTGTATTTGCCATTTAGAAGATGACTAAAGATATTGCTGATAGCTTCTGTTTTCTCAATGAAATAATAAAGTAAAGATAGCTGAGAGGGAAATTTAAGGAGCAAATAAAAGGTATGAGGTAGTCATCTTGGAGAGTAAGAAAAGGTAATTATAGAGGGTTGGCAGTACTTCACAGCCACTTGAGTTTGTAAGAAAGTAGATACTAAAAGATTTTTTTCCTGAAAGAATATTCATTCTTATTACTTAAAAATTTTATTATTAATCTTTCGCTAGCAATTGCCCATATGATGAATTAGAAAAAGGTTTGCACAAATTTTCTTTCTCATTCCTGTCATGATTTGATGCCAGCAGGTAATGGTTCAACTTCCTTTAAAGGCATTTTTAGTTTTTCTGGGCCCTGTGTATGCTTCTTGTATATACATTTGTCACCTTCTAACTATATTGGGAACCCCTTTGCACAGGGAGCATCTTGGTATTCCTATTATCTAATATCCCGTTTTATATGATAATGTTGAATAACTAAAGCAGATATTTTGTATATTGATAGTTACCCTTTTGTTCTTTTCTTGTATTAATTAGGGGTGTCCTTGACTGTTGCTTATTTTCTTGGTATTGCTTGATATTTGCCTTTATGTCTCAAAAATCGTTTTCTAGATCTTTCTTATTTTGCCCTTTGAATGACTCATGAAGGATTCCTTCCTCCTTTACCCTCTGTCACCCTGGGCTTCATTCTCTTTCTGATTAGCATCATTCAAGAATGAATATATGTATATGTAATTTAGATGTATTCATCTAAAGGCAACCTCTATTTATAGCTATTATATTTTAACATAGATACTTCCTGGCTCTATGAGGTTAACTGCTGAATTCCTAACTACTTTTAGTAGTAAATCCTTGAAACATCCCCAACTTCCCACCTAGTAAGAACCTAACCTAAATAATGGAACTTTTAGGAGTTCTGAACTTTTCGATTCAAAATAGTAGTCTGGTTTCTCATTTTTGTTGTCTTTTTTTTTTTTTTTAATTTTTAGGTGGTATGTATTTTTTACTAGTGTATTAAAAAGAACTTTTTTCTTAAACCTTTTATGTGTAAATATCTAAGTCAAGGAGTATTTATTTAAATTCGAATGTATTATTTATGCACTTGACCAAATTTGTGGATTCAACTTATATATTTAACATTGTTTTTATATTACTATTATGATCCATTTTTTCCCTCTAGGCAGAGATTAAATGCATAATTATTTTATATTTTAGGGAAGTAAGCAATGGCATAGAAAAAAAAGGAAAGAAAAAATCTGTAGGTCGTCCACCTGGTCCATATACAAGAAAAATGATTCAGAAAACAGCAGAGCCATCTTTGGTAAGAGCATATGTTGGCATACTTTCTCAGAAGGATGCGTGAAATTACTGAAAAACTAATAAGTGCTCAGCCTACTTTAAAACCATGCTTTTTAAGTATGTATATTTTTTATTTTTCAGGATAAAGAATCAATTTCAGAGAATCCTGCCTTGGATTTACCTTGTTCTATAGGGTAAATAGAAAGTTATTTTCTCTTATCCTAGGAATTTTCTTTTGGGTGAAATTAGTATTTCTATTGTTATGTAATAAGTCATTTTACCATTTAAATTCTTTTGTCTCAGGAGAACTGAGGGAACTGCACATTCATCCAATACCTCAGATGTGGATTTCACGGGTGCTTCCAGTGCAAAAGAAACTACCTCGTCTAGCATTGCCAGGCATTATAGGTAGAAATTTTTTGTTCTTATTCTTTGTTATTTTTCCTTGTAGACTCTTTTCTTTGTGATGTGATGACTAATAAAATATTTTCCAATTGGAAGTGATACAAGTATGTTTTTCACCCTTTGAGAAGCAATTCATATGTTGATCCTTAGGTTGTTAATATTCATTTGAATAATTTTGCTTTTCAGAGTCCAAACATTCAAATTTTCAGATTTGTTAGAAAACTTGCTATGTGCACAGAGAAAAGAGGTATACTAGTATTTATAGGGTAGGCTTTTTCTCTGAGAGACCTTTTTATGCTTTTTATATATGGGAGTGGCTTGATTTATTTATTTATTTTTCTTGTAAGTCCCAATTGGGAATATGAGTTCTTTTGATAGTAAAAAGAATTTTTAACTCAGGATTTTTATCAATAGCAAACTTCTTTAATATTTTATTCAGCCTAACTCTTCGAAGGATGACTTTTCCCTCAAGTGTCCTTTATTAGTTAGGAAAAGTTTAATTTACTTGGAGTCAGAGTTATGAGCTTCCAGGTTTTATATCTCTTCTGTTTAACTTTTGTTCACAATTTAAGAACCGCTCTTGTAAATTATATAAAATTGTAAGTATTTAAAGACTTAAAATATAACATTTAAAAATGAATCATGAATAATAATGTGAGCTATTTTTTGGTTTCTTACCAAGCATGTGCTAGGCTTTTTACATATTGTCTTAGTTTTTATTTATTTATTTATTTATTTATTTATTTATTTATTTTTTTATTTATTACCCTCACCCAAGGACACACTCATTGATTTTAGAGAGAGGGGGAAGGAAGGGAGAAAGAAAGGGAGAGAAATATCATTTTGTTGCCTCTTGTACATGCCCTGACTGGGGACTGAACTTGCAACCTAGATATGTACTCTGACCAGAAATTGAACCCGGGGCCTTTCAGTTTATGGGACAGTGCTCCAACCAACTGAGCCACATTGGCCAGGGCTGTCTTAGTTCTTAAACAATCTTTTCAGTTGTAGGTCCTGTTATTTCCATTTTACAGATAAGGAAATAGACTTAGAGCTAAGGCTTTAAGTAACAAGTCCAAAATAGCATGGTTAGCAAGTATTCCATGTAACAGAGTTGGGATGTTAACCTGTGTAGTATGATTGAAAAGTCTTTGAATTTAGGTGTTAATGTTCTATTCTCCCTTTGTTATAAGATCATAAAATCATTGAATTTTTGAGTTGTAAAGGACCTTAAAAATTATTTAGTTCAAACTCTTCACTTAATATTTTTACTTAAGAGAACACAGAAGATAAGAGGTTGAATTTAGCCAATATTACATAGATCTACACTCAGAGTATCCTGACTTCTAGTTTGTGCTTGTTCCAGTTCATTTCATTCCTTCACTTGGCCTAGAACCGATAATGAGACACTCTTTATTCTAGTTTTATCATCTGTTTAAGCACATGGAAGAGGGTCTTGTACATAGTAGGCACTTATTAAATACTTACTGCACTGAATGAATGAACTGGTTTTTTTTGTTGTTTTTTTTTTAATGATAAGGCTGTTGACAAAACCTGACTTATGATTAGGTCCTCTTGGTAAGAATTTTACTTGGCTTTGTAATTAAAAATTTTTCTCTGATTCTTTTAAGCTTAATAGAACATAGTTAAGGAAGAAAAGCTCTTCAAAGGTCAGCCCTGAGAAGGTGATGGAATCTAACGGAGGCGAGCAGTGATCCAAACTTAAAATTATAACACAGTGATAGAATCAGAGAACATATCGTGTGAGTAGTAGATGTTTTATAAGCTTAGTAGACAGTTTCGGCCTTTTTTCTTCCATAGTTTATCTGACTCCAGAAAAAGAACTCGTACAGGAAGATCTTGGCCTGCTGCGATCCCACATTTACGGAGGAGAAGGGGTCGTCTTCCGAGAAGAGCACTCCAGACTCAGAACTCAGAAATTGTAAAAGATGATGAAGGCAAAGAGGATTACCAATTTGATGAACTCAACACAGAGATTTTGAATAACTTAGCAGATCAGGAGTTACAACTCACTCATCTAAAAAACTCCATTACCAGTTATTTTGGTGCTGCAGGTAGAATAGCTTGTGGTGAAAAATACCGAGTGTTGGCTCGTCGGGTGACACTTGATGGAAAGGTGCAGTATCTTGTGGAATGGGAAGGAGCAACTGCATCCTGACTGTAGGACTGAACATTATGTTCACTGCACTCGTGTTTTCTGTAGGTACAGTTCCAAGCCCTAAAGAAGCCTGGCTTTTACTATCTTTCTTTAAAAAAGTAAAAAAATCCCCAAAAGAAGATGATACTAGCCTTAATGTGTACCTGTCAATGTTATGGATATTGTCATAAAAAGATATCTTTTAAAAATCAGAAAAGAGACTTAATTTTTTTAATCTTAAGATTTGTAGAATGTTTCTAGGATAGGATATTAAAAATGATTCAAACCCATGCATGGTGTTAGATAATTTTTCTAATTATTCCTCTGAGTCAGTTTTTGTGATTAGTGCTTATCAGAGCAAACAGATCATGTAGTTGGATAGCACAAGTATTTGAAAAAATTGTCTGTTTTGTTACCAAAATGTTGGAAAAAAAGTTATTTCAATACCTTTTAGATTTCATAAAGTGCAGTGTATATAATGCCTACTAAAAGACTGTAAAATATTGAAATTTTCTTTCAAGCAAAATGTAAAAAATATATTGAGCCTGTAAATTGCTCTGTGACTAGACTTCATTGTCGTCTTAATATATTCTTTGCATGTGCATATATATATACATATGTGTATATATATGTGTGTGATTATGTGACCTATGCAATACAAATTATGGGAATGGGCAGCTTTGGAGTATATATCCCATAATTCTTTTTTCAGGAATAGTTGCAGTATTTACACAGCAGCATTTCTTCTCAGGCTTTTATTGGGTGCTGTTGCTTGCTATGTATGAAGAGAAATGTGTCAGATGAGTTTAGTGTGTTCTGAGAAAGGGTGTGAACAACATGGGCTTTTAGAATGCTTTTCTCTTTCAGTCCTTGTAACTCAGCTGTTCAGTACCTAAAACAAATTCAAATAATATGAACATTATCTCATACTAGAAGTGACGTTTTCAAGTTTTCATGGCACATTATGATTGTAAATGTCTCTCAGTTTTAACAGTAAGTCTATAGGAGTCCTGTGAAGATTCCTGAAATGTCTGTAGTAACTGTTAGTCATGTTGATTAAGTGTAGTATGAACAAAGTATTTTATTGCACAGGGTTAACAAACAGTATGTTGCCTGCTAAGGCTACAGCTGTTTTATTACAACATTACCTCTTGTTTTTATAAAATGTACCAAGATTTAAATTGATAACTTTATTTTACATGTTAAAAAAAGACTGATTTCTTTTATCACCAGTGTTAGAGTTGTCTTCTGTTTATTTTTCTTTTGTTTTTGTTTGTTTTCTTTTTTAGCCAAAGAGTAAACAGAAGAATATTCTTATTTTGGTGGCTATTCATTGTATTCTTAAAAGTGATTGGTGGATTTTAGCCTAGAAATTGGGGGATTTGCTGCCAAAATTAAAAATATGTAAAATGTAGTGATTACAGAATGGTAAAAATGTGGGTTAGTGCTTATTTATTCCATTGATTAGTTATTTGACTGTTTATGAAGAAAGTTGCTTTATTTCTTTAAGCATCTTCAGAAGATGATCTTTTCGTGTCATATTATAGCCAAAAGAAGCAGACAACTTCATTGTCCTGCATTTGGTTCCTGGTTGGCCAGGTATAAATGAGCTTTACAAAAGTGCGAATTAAAAACTGTCACTTCTGTTTACCTCCACCAAAACTTGATTTCCCCCTAGCTATTAATTTAAAGATGCCTTTCCTGCAGCTGCAATATTTTAAATAACACACAGAGTTTGTGTTGATTTTGAATGTTTGTTTATATCTAGGGGTAATGGAAAATGTAAGTCCCGTGTAACCTTACTTACTCCACCTGTATCATATTATTTCATTTTCCCCAGAGTCCTTTAATTCTAACTGAACACCAGCAGTATTTTTAGTAACTCTTTGGCATAATTGGAAGAAGATTTATTAAGCTGAACTGTCTTTAGACATAATTATTGTGAATGAATGTTTTTATTTTGTCATGGTGGTTCACATGGCTCTGATGTTCAGTTTGTATTTTTGGAATTGCTTTACTTAGAATTAAAACAGACCAACATTAAATGTGTGTATTTTTTAAAGAGCCAATGAGTTTTGCTTCCGTATTTGCTAGAAAATACACACTGGTGCAGTAAGTAGATGACTACTTTTATTTTGTTAGGAAGCTAAGGATTTTCTAATTCTGTTGTAACTATGTTAACTTGAATTAATCTTCTTAAAGCTTTGCTTTCATTTTTTCTTGTCCCCCTAATAATATTCATAATTATTGCACATTCATCTTAAATGATCCTTAAAAATTTACCTGTTTAGCCAGGTTGTACACTTCATACTTGAAAGACAGTATACCTCCCTCTCTCTGCCCTATCCCTGAACTTCAGAAAAATTCAGACTTTCCAACTGTGTTTTCTTTTTTTTTTTTCTTCCTTCTTTACATAAAAGCTGTCAGGGACCATATTAAAGAATTTCCTATTTTTTCCCTGGAAAGCTGTGTTCCTAGGCTACAGAAAGAAAAGATGTAAAAATAATACACCTTACTCATTTAATTCTATTTTTGTTTCAAACAAATACATTTTTATAAATACCCTGATAATAAGTGATAAATATTGGTTCTTAGGCCCTTAGGTTATCAAACAAGATCAGAATATGAGCTGTTAGTTAATCTATAAATTCTAATGTAGGGGTGATGAAGTCAGATCTTGCTAGGTATATTTTATTACTAAATGTTCAACAGAAGTGAGTGTTTACCAACATGTGAGTTGAGGGAACTTCTCTTTTATTTTGCAAGATATGTCCAAGTAGGCATATTTGGTTTCTATTGTGAATGCAGAAGATTTCTATTAGCAGGTTTGGGGATAGAACTAATTCTGTTTTGGGGGGCTACTTGATTGAATTTCTGTTAGGTACTATTAAGTTTTGATTGGAACATAATCTGACTTGCATTGTTGTAGCAGACTTTTATAATGTTCTAGAGTTGTTTGAATGAGGATGTGATGGCAAAGGAAAATGTCCATGCAACTTCGGGAAATAGTAAAAAAAAAAAAAGAAGAAAGAGCCCTCTTTGTGTGGGGATGTTTTCCTCTTTAATTATATTTGAATATCTCTATGAATACACATTCCCAAAAGTCTCCTTTGGTTTCTTCTGTGGCAATTGATCAGTCATGTCCCTTCCTCAGGAAAATAAAAACTTGACAGTTAAACGTAAAGTGAAGTGAGAATTTTATCTGATCATGGATTCTTTTTTAATTAATAACAATAATATCAGAATGTCTTGGAGAAATAGCTAGATCAAAATACTGTGTTGTCTTTATACTTGAAATTAGAATATGACTGCAAATGAACCAGCTCACTTCTTTCTCCCCTCCCCTAACTTCTACCCAACACAGTCCCTCTTTGCTTGGTCTGCTTGGAGATGATGAATATTGAAGTTGGATGGTTAGTAACAACTTCTAACTTTTGCAGCATGTTCAAAGAATGTGATGTCTAATTCAGGAAAACTTTCCATTGGATTTAAGCAAGCAAGCAAATGAACAAAACCTCTATAGATGATAAACTATACATATTGGATAAAACAGGTTAAGGCAAAATTTGATTACAAATCATGGCTCAACTTGTTCAGTCATTTTGAATGCGGCGGCCACACAGGACACATGCTCACCCAATGGTGTCCACTGCCCCCTTAGCTAGTACAGTGAAGTCATAATTTTTCACACATGCACATTCCAGTTCACTCTCCTTGGCTGCCAGGTTACATTGATGTCACGCAAACCATTCTCTTTATATTAACAATGGCTAGACTTTTTCCAGACATACCTTCGTATACTTAGTGAAGGATTATAATCAGTGTTCTGATTAATAATTGATCTTACGTTCCACTGTAAGGAAATTTTTCCCATATAGATTTAGTGGAATGTGAGGAAATTTTCCTATGCAGAATTTGAGACAAAAACAAGATTTTGTGAGCATTTCTGTCCCCTTTGAGAATGTGTAAAGTTTGCTTAGATACACCTGAAGTTAAATTTTTCCCTGAGGAAACATGGAAGTTTTAGGAAATGAGGCTTGTTGGAGAGAGTTTTGATAGGAAAAGCCTATTGGCTCATCTAAGTCTCAGATGTATTTTGTCTACTATGGACTTGTAATATAAGAATATTATTGTTTTGGAGAATAGCATATTGACATGGTTTTATTACATGCATATATTTAGTAGTCATTAAGGTAGCCTAAAGGTCTATCAATAATTGGATTTTAAAAAACTAAGAAGCAAAATGGAAACAGACTCATAGATACAGGGGATGTTTTGATGTTTGCAAATTAGAAGGGGGTTGCGGGGATCAGTGAAAAGGTGAAGGGATTAAAAAATAATAAGTATATTATTACAGAATGGGCATGGAGCTGTGGCGTGCAGCATAGGTGATGTAGTCAATGGTATTGTGGTCGCTGTGTGATGTCAGGTGGGTGCTGTATATATGGTGTCTGGTCACTAGGGTGTAAACCTGAAACTAGTATAGAAGTATATGTCAATTGTAATTAAAATATAAAAACGTTATTTGAAAAGTAGCCTAAAGGAATAGAGGGGATGATATGTCCATCAAGGCAATAATTTAGTACTAATTCCCATGAACATATATGTTAAAATGAATATAAGAATCTATAATAGTAGTTTAATTTTTTAGTACTTTAAGTGCTGAAATGGAGTAACTGCTGTTAAATTTAAAATGTCAAGCTTCAGAGAATCCTAATTCCTAAGAAAATAGTTATTTTACCAAATTCATGTAATAATGTTTGATCTTGGCTGAGTAGGTCAGGTAAATGAGTAAAATTAAGTCACCTGTGCTTGTTATTGCATGTATATGGGAGTTAAAATTTAAAATGCCTCAGTAATTATTACTTTGAAATAATTTTCAAAAATTGGGAAATATTTTAAAACAATCTGTACTTTTATTTAAAAGTAGTACGTAATGTAACGACTTGTGCTTGAAAATGTATATTTATTTTGGGACCCTTTCTAGAGAAAATTATGTTGGCAGCCATGTTACAGTCAAATTTTATTTGCTAATTGAAGATGATACCAGTGTTATAGATAAGCAAAATCAACAAAATACACAATCATTTCTATTATATTTGGAATTGTGGGCCATTTTTTGTTTGTTTTTTGTTTTGTTTTTATTAGAGAAATGTCCATTTCTTGTCCGACTCATTCGAGCATTCATTGGTTGGTTCTTGTATGAGCAGTGACTGGATTGAACCCTCAACCTTGGCACATTGGGATGATATTTTAACAACTGAGTTACTCGGCCAGGGCTGGAATTGGAGGGCTTTATTATTCATTTAGGCTCATTGAAATAATTTTTGTATTCCTTAAGCATACTCCGACTTAAAAAAGCAAAAGTTGGATACCTTAGAAACATGGCATAAGGATTAAAGGGGAATATTGAATTAAATTTTTTATACAGCATACACAAAATATTAACCCATACCTCATATCAAATTACACTGATCATATGAACCTTCTCCTTTAAGAACAACATTAAGATTCATATTGTAGTCCTGGCTGGGTGGAGCATCATCCAGTATACCAAAGGGTTGCGGACTTGATCCCTAGTTTGGGTATGTATAGGAAGCAACCAATGGATCTCTCTTTCTCTCTCTTTCTCTCTCTCTCTTCCCCTCTATCTCCTTCCCTCCCTCCCATCCTTTCTCCCCCTTTCTCTCTCAAAATCAATAAACATTCTCAGGCGTGGATTTGAAAATACCAAAAAAAGGGAACTTCATCTATTCACCAGGATTGTTCTCTTTAGAAGCAGCATGAATTTTTAAAATTATAATATATGTAAGTATAACTTTGGTTTTACATCTCTTAAAACTTTTCATATCTGGTGATTGCACTGAATTCAGTTGTAACATAAGTCCCTGCTTATTTATAAATAATCCACTTTAAGTTTAGGTAAAATATGGTTTTAATTTTTAGAACTGTTTATTTCTTAACCTTGTTTTTGCTATTTTTGAAGATAGAAAGTTCATTTTTCTGAATGTTTGAAAAGGTATACTATTGAAGTATATATATTAGGTGCCTATAGCTACTATAAGAAATTACCGTATACTTTGTGCCGGAAAACAGCAGCAATTTATCTCAGTTCTAGAGGCTAGAAGTATGAGATCAAGGTGATGGCAAGGTTGGTTGCTCCTGGGGGCTCTGAGAGAGTCCATCCCATGGCTTTCTCTTTGCTTCTGGTAGAAGCCAGCAATCCTTGGTGTTCCTTAGCTACAGACTATCATTACTCCGTTTTCTGCTTCCAGTTTACACAGCCTTGTGTGTCAAATCTCCCTCTCCTTCCTCTTGTATGGATACTAGTCATTGGATTAAGGGACCACCCTAAGTCCAGGAAGATCTCGTCTCAAGACCCTTAACATCATGTCTGCAAAGATTCTGTTTCCCATAACGTGTCCTTTATAGGTACTTGGAGTTAAGACTTGGGCATATCTTTTGGGGAAAAGCAATTTAATCTACTTTGGTATTACAGAATTTTTTGTATGCTTCAGTTTCTGAAAACATTTTAAACCATTTTGTGTTACTGTTTATTAAAATGCATAGAGAACAGGATGACAGCTGGTAGAGGGGAGGCTCAGGGGTGGAGGGATTGAGCAGTTATGGACAGTAGTGTGGTGATTATATAAGGGGACTAAATGGTAATGAAAAAAGTGCAATAAAAGTGTTAAAAAATGCAGCGGTCATACTTCAAGTACATGAAAGTTGCTGTGAAAAGAGAAATGAAATGTTAGGAGCCCTGCTCTGACATTTTAAATTATGGAGGACACAAACATAAATATAATTTCATTTGCCTTGAAATGTGATAAGTGCTACAGAATATTGGTACAAGGTTCCACAGGAAGGTAGAATAAACCTAGGACACATTAGGGAAGAACTTACTCAAGGGAGTCTTATTTTAATTTGGTTTTGAAGAATAGGATTTTGACAGGCAAAGTTTGGGTAGAATAAGAAACAATAAATAAAAGATGGAATTTGGAGGGGGCAATTAAAGGGTTATAGTTTAGGGAATGGTACAGTCTTGGGAAGTTAGGACATGAGAAGTAATATTTGAAAACAGTATATGACTAAAGGTATTCAGGTATGTGGCATATTGCTGGAGAAGTGATATTAATTTGGACTGAAGTATTTGTTAGGTTGTACCTTGAAGGGAGAAAAAAGCTTGGTTCAAAATGAGCAAAATGAGGGAGCAGGTTAAAAATAGGCCTGGAGTTGAGAAGTAACATCTCAACTCAATATGTGAGGGCCTACTGTTTTCCAAGACACTTCCAGGAGGAAAATGTGAAATAGGTATGATTACTTCCTTTATTTAGTGGTCTCAGCTGGAAAGATAACAATATATGTTTAGCTATTTAAAGGGGTTACAGTGGCAAGAAGATTTAAAGGAAGGGAAACATTATTTTGCCTGGAGCCTGGCTGTAGAGGACATTTGGGAAAAATAATAAGGGAAGACTTCATGAAGATATTTAAAAGAGCATGAATGTTATTGAGATATTCAAGTACAGGAAAAGTAAGCAAATTTATTATAAGGATCATTGAGTTTGGGTAGTGTGTGGCATGGATGAGGCTGGAGTGGTTTGAATTCTGATGGGACTGCTATGCTAAAGTGTGTTTTAAAATTAATTTGGCACCGATGTATGTGGGATTTAGAGGGAAGTGATGTGAGGTGCAACGCCACCTAGGGCTATTTAAATCTAGGTAAATCTGAGGTAGAAGCAGTAGGAATGTTAAGAATACATATGAGAGATTTTAGGGGAGGACTTAGTAGGTAAGGGGTCTTGAAGTTTTGAGAACATGGGAGGCTAGTGATGTCATTAAATAGAGGAAACAGAAGAGAAGGAGAGCTGTTCAGAGGACAGAAAGGTAGATAGGCTTGGTTGGAATAACACATGCTGAAAGTAATGGAAGAAGTAAGATATGGAATAGGGTTGAATTACAGAACAACATGTTAATAGCTGCTGCCTCTGTCAGGCATTTCACAGAAGCTTCGGCATTTTATTAAAAACTTGCTCATTACCATTCTGTAAGCAAAGACTTAGACGCAGTTTCTTTATGGTAATACTGTGGCAGGTGTGTTGAAAATTTTCTGGGAAAATGTGAGTTTTTCTTTCTTACCTGGTACCATAATATTGGAATAATAATTAATTTAGAGCAGGTTTAAGGTTATTAGCTGAACCAAAAAAGAATTTGTTTTTTTTAAGCATTAGTACCTATATTTGTAGTGAGAAACCATTGTGTTGTTTTATTTAAAAGCTTATTCTGAGGCAAAAAACAAAAGCATGTGGAAGTGTTTCTAAGAGAATATGAGGCTGTCCAGGTAGATACTCTGTTGTGGTTTCAAAAGTCCATGCCTCTGTATTTAAAAGTGATATGGTATAAAAAGCAGTTTGTAATAAAAACGAAACCTGAACTTTGTGAAAAGAAATACTGAAACAAAGTAATGTGCAGATAATGTGAGTTTTTAAATGAATGAGGAAAAGCTTTTGTCCTGGAAAGAAAAATGCACAGTAATGCATGAAGTATAAGGTATACAGAGTGTGAGAATCAGGTATTAAAACTAGGTTTGGGACTTCCTGCCAAGATGGAGGTGTAGACAGAAACGCTGCATCTCCCTCCATAACTAAGAAGGAATACAACTACCTCAAAACTAGAAACAACCAGAAGTTCCAGAAAATCAAACTGCATGGAAGTCCAGCAAACAAAGATATAAAGAAGAAATACCCATCCAGACAGGTAGGAGGGGCGGAGCCGCAGTGGAGAGGATGCGGTGTGGCGGCAGCATCAGTGGTGGCAGCAGCCAGCCTTTGGAAAGTGCAGTCACATTTTAAGAAGTCAGGAGGGACACCTGGGGACCATTCCCAGCTCCTCACCAGACTGCACAGCTCATAGTCCTAGTATAGGGGAAAATAAAGCCTCATTGCTTCTGACTGTGCAGACCAGTGGGGGTTGGGGTGGAGGCAGAAACTGCCGGGGTCTCAGCTGAGTCCGCTTGCTTAAAGGGCTCCCACGGTCCTAGAACATCCGCAGATGCACCCACTCTGGGAACAACAGCCAAGACAGCAGCTAGAGAGGCACCAGTCACATAGGGAAGTGGGAGAAGTGCCTGGAAAAGGGATGAGTGCTGGGCAGGCGGCATTGTTCCCTATCAGACCCCTCCCTCCACATACAGCACCGCAACGTGGTGAAACAGGTCACCCTGTACTGAGGAATCCCTAAGGCTCTGCCCCTTACAACGTAACAGGAGCAACAGATCTACCTGGGACGCAGAGGCAAACAAACACAGGAACCTGTCAGAATGAGGAGACAGAGAAGTATGGCCCAAAAAGGGGAACAGATCAAGGTTCCAGTGGGAGAACTAAGCGACGAGGAGATAGCCAACCTAACATGCAGAATTCAAAACACTGGTGATAAAGATGCTCACAGGCTTGACAGATATGCTTGAGTATGGCAGACGCTCAAGGGAACAAGTGAAGGCTATGCTAAGTGAAACAAAGGGAAATCCACACAAAACCAATGGTGAATGGAAGGAAACCAGGGTTCAAATCAATGATTTGGAACATAAGGAGGAAAAAAAGGGAACCAGTGCAGAATGAGGAAGCAAGAATTCTCAAAAATGAGAAAAACTTCCCAAATTTTGCGAAAGAGATGAACATACAGGTACAGGAAGCACGGAGGGTCCTGGGTGAGCTGGACCCAGGAGGGACCACACCAGGATGCATCATGATTGAGATGCCAAAGGTGAAAGACAGAGTCCTGGGGGCAGCAAGAGAAAGGCAGAGAGTTGTCTACAGGGGCGTGCCTATAGGACTATCAGCTGATTTCTCAGAGGACACTTTGCAGGCAGGAAGGGACTGGCGAACAGTATTCAATGTGATGAAAGGCAACCTGCAACCAGGATTACTCTATCCAGCAAAGCTGTCGTTTAGAATGGAAGGGCAGATTAAGTGCTTCCCAGACAAGGTGAAGCTAAAGGAGCTCATCATCACCAAGCCATTATATGAAATGTCAAAGGGACTGACTTAAGAAAAAGATCAAAACTATGAACACTAAAATGACAAACTCACAACTATCAATAACTGAATCTAAAAAATAAAAACAGTCCAACTAAGCAAACCAGAATAGGAACAGAATCAGGTATGGGGATCATTTGGAGGGTTATCAGCTGGGAGTGGGAGGGGGAAAAATGGGGATATGGTGCAGGGATTAAGCATAATCGGTTGGTACAAAATAGGGGCAAGTTAAGAATAATATAGGAAAGGGTTAAGCCAAAGAACTTAAATGCACGACCCATGAACATGAACTGAGGGGGTGTGGGATTACTGGAGGTAAGGGGGATACTGGGCAGAGGGGAGCAAAGGGGAAAAAAATGGAACTGCTCTAACAATATAATCAGTAAAATATACTTTAAAAAAAGATACAGAGTGGTGAGTAAAAATGTTAAATGGTTTTCTTGGCTAACACTGGAAAGTAGCGTTAAAATGTTTCAAGTAATTAGTGAAATTGACTTTTTTTTACCTTTTTATTTATTGATTTAGACAGAGAAACATTGATTTATTACTTCATTTATTTATGGTTTCATTGGTTGATTCTTGGCTTTGCCCAACTTAGTTTTGAACCTGCAGCTTTGGCTTATTGGAATGACACTAACCAACTGAGTTACCTCGCCAGGGATGAAATTGACCTTTTAAAGATTACACTATTATACTATTTACTCTGTCTTTTATATTCAGAAATATAACAAGGTTAGAGAAATAAATATTTACTGTAGTCCAATAATAGGGGAAGCTTGGAAACTAATTAAGTATTACACTCAATTAATTTATCCTCTTCCTAAGGCAACTGCAATAGCCTCCAATTCTGGATTTTCTTGTATTAGAAATTATTCACATCTGGGATGAAAAATGCTTCTTTACTTAACTAAGCCACACTTAGGGGGAAGAATGCTAATTTGTTCTTAAAGTATTGCTTTTCTTCTTAAACTTAAATTGTAATTTAGGTGGCAACAAAAAGAATTAGTGAAACACTTCCGAGAGAATGAAAATGTGGCTTAGAAGAAAGGGGCAGTGATAGGGAAGGATGGAGGAAGTAGATGAGAAAAATGGGAGGAAGTTTTGTATCAACTGTTGCTTTTACCCCCCCAAAATGAAAAAGCTTTACTATTTCCTAAGTATGATATACAAATATTTCTCAGTGAAAAATAAAAACACAAAAATATAAAATATTCTGAAAATCCTCCCAGTTCTACAATCCAGTAAGTATATACATCTTACTTTTTACTTAATGGTATACAGTGTGCCTCACCTCTGCCCCAGCAAATACTGTGGCCTATGCATGGGTGTGGTGGTAGAATAGACATGTTCTCTGCCTAGTAAAGGCTTTATTATATACATTAAATATGGTGTGATCAGTGCTCTGAAAGCGAAGTATAAATGGAGCACATAATAGGGATGCAACCTAAATTTGAGGGATCTTGTCAAACTTCATGGAGAAATGAATGAGAAAGCTGATTGGGAAAAATTAGTTGATAATTTCTAAATACTAGTCTCTCCCCAATTATACTGTCAACTCATTAAGGGTAGATTCTTTGCTTTTCTGTTCTCAAAGGCCTGGACACAGTGATGCTCAAATGTTCTTATCCTAAAATATTAAACTTTGCCTTTGGAATATTGTGATGAATGTAATTCCCATTAGGTTCTAAGGCAATATAAAAGTATTGCATCCTGATCTTTGCTTAGGTGTCAAAAAGCAATTACTTTCCTTTGACAATATATGGGACATCTGCATATTTTTCAGCCTTTCCATTTCCCTGTCTAAACTGCTTTTTGTTCATTTTTTTCTCCTTTGTTGTTTGTCCAAGGAATAGTAAAGTAGTTGCCGCACACTTGTTTTTAAATTTATGTCCCTTTGACATTAAGATTTTATAGTAGTTTGTATTATATTTAATAAGTTACATCTCAGTTTCATGTGCTGTATATTCCTTAATTCTGAGATTCTTTCCTGCCAAAAGACTTTGTTACCTTTATGGGTGAAGGAACCAATTATTCTATGTTCAAGATTTTCCATAATACCTATGTGCCTTGATTGTCTACTGAAAAGTCAGCATTTGAAAAAGTCAGGGAGAGCTTCTCTTTTGAGATTCACTGAATTATGATTCTGCAACATTTGGGAAATAGCTGTGTTCTTCCCATGGTGGTGTTCTTATAACAGCTTCATCATAGTATAAATTCTAGACAATATTTTAGAATATAGAATTGCTTCAAAAGAAAAAAATGTTTGCTCTTGATTCTTTCATATTTTATATAAAAACGATCAGGTCCAATCCCTTAATCTTTCTGAAGAAGATAGTGTTTCACCGTTTTACTATTAGCTAAAATCTTAATTGAAACAGTACCTAAAATGACAATCATCTTTTCCACTGAGAATATTTTGGTTTAATATGAAAATAGAGCAAATTGTTATACTTATTCCTGGACTTATGTATATACCAACATACTAATGTCTTTTTCAGGTATAAAATTCATCTGCCTGTTTTTGTTTTAACTTTTTAAGTTATTTTTGTTTTTTATTTATTGATTTTAGTGAAAGAGAGAGATGAACTTTAATTTGTTGTTCCACTTATTTATGCATTCATCAGTTGATTCTTGTATGTGCCCTGACCAGTAATTGAACCCACAACCTTGACGTATCAGGACTATACTACAAGCAACTGAGCTCTTGGGCCAGGGGTTTGTTTTAAATTCCTATTTTGAAATAATTGTAGACTTATAAGAAGTCTCAAAAAAATGTACAGGGAGTCCCTGCGTACTCCTCAGTTTCCCACAATGGTAACATTTTGCATATAGTACAATATCAAGTCCAGAAAATTATCATCGGTACAATCCAGAGTTTATTCACATTTCACCAATTTTACAAGCACTCATTTGTGTATGTATAGTTCTATGTAATTTTATCACCTGTACATTTATACAACCATCACAATTAAGACAGGATTACTCTACCACAATACTGCCTTTATAACCACATTCCCTTTCTTCCTAACACCTGAGGACCACTAATCTGTTTTCCATCTGTGTAATATTGTTATTTCAAGAACACTTCATAAAAGGAATCATACAGCGTATATAACCTTTCAAGATTGCCCCCTCAACTCACCTCATTCTCTTGAGGTCCATCCAGATTGTTGCATGTATCAATTGTTTGTTCCTTCTTATTGCTGCATAGTATTCCATGGTGTAGATGAACCAAAGTTTAACCATTCACTCTTTCAAGGACATTTGGGTTATCTCCAGTTCTGGGCTGTTAAAAATGAATCTGCCTGTATGACATGTACAGGATTTTATCTGAATATATGTTTTCATTTATCAGAGATGTGTCCAACAGTATAAATGTTGGTTTGCATGGTAAGTTCATGTTTACTTTTATAAGGAACTGCCAAAATATTTCCCAAACTGACTGCCATTTTATACTCCACTAGTAATATAAGTGACCCAATATTTCTTGCATCCTAGCATTAGGTGTTGTTTTTATTTCAGCCATTCAGGTGGGTGTGTAGTGATAATCTCATTGTGGTTTTAACTTGAATTTCCCTAATGGTTAATGATATTGAACAACTTTTTACATGCTTATTTTCCATCTACACATCTTAAATGTAATGTCTGTTCATGTTTGCCCATTTTCTAGTTGATTCTATTTTTTACTGTTGAACTTTGAGAATTCTTCTATATATTCTTGTCCTATTTAGGATATAGTGTTTGCATATATTTTCTTCCCATCTGTAGCTTGCTTTTTTCATCCCCTTAACAGGGTCTTTCATACAGCAAAAGTTTTACTTTTGATGAGGTCCAGTTTATCAGCTTTTCCTTTTATGGGTCAAGCATTTTGTGTCAAGTGTAGGAACTCCTTGTTTACCCCTAAGTCCTCGAGATTTCCTCTCTCTCTTTTTTTTTTTTTGAAATGCTTTAGTTTTTTTACATGTAAGTTCATGTTTTTACCTATGTTTGTCCCAATTGCTCCAGCACTGTTTCTTTATTTGGTATATTTTATTGGTCATGCTATTGCAGTTGTCCCAATTTATTTCCCTTTTGCCAACCTCTGCCTAGTACCTCCCTTCTCGCCAACAATCCCTCCACTCCCTTAGTTCATGTCCATGTGTCATGTATATAAATTGATTGGCTTCTCCATTTCCTATACTATTCTTAACGTCCCCCTGTTGATTTTGTACCTACAAGAAGCTATGCTTCTTGATCCCTACACCACCTCCCCCATTATCTCCCTTCCCACTCCCCACTGACAACCCTCCTTATGATCTCTTTATCTATGGTTCTGTTCCTGTTCTAGTTGTTCACTTAGTTTTTGTCTTTTTAGATTCACTTGTTGATAGTTATGTTTGTTATCATTTTATTGTTCATAGTTTAGATATTCTTCTTTTTCTTCAATGTGTCCCTTTAACATTTTATATAATGATTTGGTGATGATGAATTCCTTTGGCTTTACCTTGTCTGGGAAGCACTTTATCTGCCCTTCCATTCTAAATGATAGCTTTGCTGCATAGAGTAATCTTGGTTGTAAGCCCTTGCTTTTCATCACTTTGAATACTTCTTGCCAGTCCCTTCTTGCCTGCAGTTTCTTTTGAGAAATCAGCTGATAGTCTTATAGGCACCTCTTTGTAGGTAACTCTCTGTTTTTTCTCTTGCTGCTTTTAAGATTCTTTATCTTAAATCTTTGGCATTTTAATTATAATGTGTCTTGGTGTGGTCCTCTTTGGGTCTAGCTTGTTTGGGACTCTCTGTGCTTCCTGGACTTATGGATGTCTATTTCCTTGGCCAAATTTGGGAAGTTTTTCACAAAAGTTTTCAATTTCTTGTTCTTCCTTTTCTCCTTCTGGCCCCCCTATGATTCAGATGTTGGCACATTTCAAGTCGTCCCAGAGGTTCTTAAGTCTTCTCATTTTTTAAAATTGTTTCATCATTCTCTATTGGTTGACTTTTTATTTCTTGCTTATGTGCCAAATTATTGATTTGAACCCTGGCTTCCTTTCCTTCACCATTGGTTTGGTGTGGATTTTTCTTCATGTCACTTAGTATAGCCTTTACTTCTTCCCTTATGTGTTTGCCATACTGAATCATGTCTGTCAAGTCAATGAGCATCTTTATCACCAGTGTTTTGAACTCTGTGTCTGTTAGGTTGGCTATCTCCTCATCACTTAGTTCTCCCACTGGAGCCTTGATCTGCTTCCTTTGGGGCCATACTTCTCTGTCTCCTCATCTTGACAGCCTCTTGTCTTTGCCTCTGTGTCTTAGGTACAGCTGTCGCACCTGTTACATTGTAAGTGGTAAGGGGCGGAGCCTTCAGTGTTCGTCAGTGCTGGGTGACCTGTTTCACCACCTTGTGGCATTGTATATGGGGGAGGAGTCAGAGAGGGAACAATGCCGCTTGCTCAGAACTCGCCCCATTTCTAGTCACTTCATCCGCTTCCCTTATGCAACTGGTGCCCCTCTAGCAGTTGCCCTCGTTGTGGTTCCTATAGTGGGTGGATTTGAGGATGTTATAGGACTTGGGGAGGAGGACCTCTAAACAGACTCTCATGAGAGACGGGCAGTTTCCTCCGCCACCCCAGCCCCCACTTGTTTTCACAGCCAGAAGCAACGAAGCTTTCTTTACCCGGCACTGGAACTGTGACCTGTGCAGTCTGGCCTGGACTGGAATCGCTCCCCAGGTGTTCCTCCATCTTTTATAATATGTGACTGCTCTTTCTGATGGCCAGCCACAGCCACTGCCTTTCTTCTTCTGCTGCTGCTGCCACAGCTGCCACACTGTGTCCTCTCTGCCCCTCCTACCTATCTGGATATTGATTCTTTATATTGTATCTTTCTTTGTTGGACTTCAGTGCAGTTCAATTTTCTGGTAGTTCTGGTTTTTTGTTTTGAAGTAGGTAAATCCTTATGGTTGTGGAAGGAGGCAAAGCATGTCTACCTACGCTTCCATCTTGGCTAGAAATGATCAGCACTATTTCTTTGAAAGTCTGGCTTTTCCTTATTGAATTGCTTTCGCTTCTTTGTCTAAAATCAGTTGGACTTGTTTAGGTGTATTTCTAGAATCGGTTCCATTGACTTGTGTGTCTTTTCCTCCACCAGTACCACACAGTGTTGATTATTGTAGCTAAATAGTAAGCCTTAACTTAGGTAGACTATTCTTTTTCAAAATTGTCTCATCTGTTATTAGACTTTTGTCTTTCCATAGAAATGTTTTAGAATAAGTTTGTCTACAAAACAAACCTTACTGAATTTTGATAGGAATATGTTAAACTTATATATTACTTTAGGAGACTTCAACTTTTAACTATGTTGAGACTTCCAATTCATGAACATATTTTTCTCCATTTATTTAGGTCCTTGACCATCCTTTTATAATTTTCAGCATACAGATCCTGTACATATTTTGTTATATTCATACCAAAAGTATGTTGTTTCCTTTGAAGTAATTATAAATGTTAATGTTTTTCATTTCCAATTTGTTTTTTGAGTGTCAAGCAAGAATACAGCAAAATACAACTCTAAAATGTATCTCTTGAAGCTGTGGCATATCTTTAAGCTTTCTCCTACATATGCTATTATTGGGTTGGCCATAAAGTTTGGTCTTTCCTTTTTCCTTATGATGGCTCTAGTAGCACTTAGTTCTTTTACCTTCACTTGAAACAATTTTGTTAGATTGTACTGTGACAGCTGTCAGCAGCCTGCATTAAAAAAACATCAAAATTGGTGAATTTTTGTGTAGCCATTTTAATACTGAAGATGAAAGAAAATACACATTTTTGGCATACGAACTTTATTATTTCTAGAAAGGTAAAAACACAACAGAAACACACAAAAAAGACTTGTTCATCGTATGGAGAAGGTGCTATGACTAAACATGTCAAAAGTGATTTGCAAAGTTTTGTGTTGGAGATTTCTTGCTGGACAATGCTCCAAGGTTGGGTAGACCAGTTGAAGTTGATAGCGATCAAATCAAGACATGATTGAGAACAATCAATGTTATACCATGTGGGACATAGCTGACATGCTCAAAGTATCTAAATACATAAAATTCTTTAAAATTCTTTTAATTAAAAAATGAATTTGTGAAATCTGAGAAAAAATTATAGTTATTTATGGTTTCATATGGAGCATCAAGCTGAGTATGAGAATTTCTAATGTTTCTGGATAATTTATTATGAAAATTTCTTGTCCTGATATGGCTCAGTAGATTGGGTGTCATTCTGCAAACCAAAAGGTTGCCGGTTTGATTCCCAGTCCAGGCACATGCCTGGGTTGCAGCCCAGGTCCCCAGTTGGGGGCTCATGAGAGGCAACCACACATTGATGTTTCTGTCCCTTTCTTCCTCCCTTCCCCTTAAAAAAAAAAAAAAAAAATCCTAAAAGAATGTGGAGTCCAGCATCTCAAAGTTCCCACCTACATATAGCATGTTAGGTATGGATTCTTTTTGTGCCCTTCCCACATACATACGTACAATAAATGTAGCGTGACTAGTTTCTAATGACACAAGCCTTCCAGAACCCAGACACTTGAAAGTGATGGGAGTGTAGAAGTAGAAGGTGCCTTAGCTTGTGGGGGTAAGAGTGGCTTGTCTAGATGGTGTGTGAGAAAAGGACTGATAAGCTATTTTAACTGAGTTTTAAAATCTTAAAATATTTTTATAAATTAAGAATAGACTCAAAGGAGTTTTTATTTTCCCAAGGTCACCCAGTTAACAAATGGTTCAAGAATAATGGACACCTGAACCCTAAATTGTGTTAAGCTTCTGAAGCCATATTCCAGACCTAAACAATCAATTTCTGGGGTGGGGTATAGGGGTGGAGCAAGATCCCTGGGTGCTTATTTAGCATTTCAAACTTGCAGAACTGATGATCTTTGCTTCTGAGTATTTTGAGCCCCTTTTAGTTTCAATGTATGTGTGGGCAATACATGAATAACTGCACATATAAAGAGAACTCCAAGGTAGAAGGCTATGGTTTTTTGAGTGGTAGGGAGAGCACATTTGGCTAAGATGAGATCAATGAAGACCTGGAAGGATTAGACAGCACTTACAATGGTAGATAAGGTTTTTTAAATTTTATTATATATACTCAGTGCAGTATTCATTTCTCATTTAATAGGGCTGTTCACAACTATAAAGCAATTTGAACAACTGACTTATTACACGTCAGATGAAAAACCATTACATGTTGAATCGATATCTTAAAATCTCATTGGAGGCATACAATTATAGGTACTTAGTCTCTGTTAATTTTTAAGATATAATAACGCTTAAGAAAGATAAACATAACATGAAATTACATTGTAATTTGTGATTTATTTCAATGCTATTTCAACCACTTATTTACCCTCTATGTCAACATTCACATGAAAGAACAGCATACCATTAATGATCCAAATGCAAATCAGAGTAAAATGCCATGACTTAAATATTGTAGCATTTTAAGAGTTTAATTAAAAACCAATGATAAAACGCTGTTGATTTATAAATACCTTACTCAGTTTTAACATAATTTTGAAATTGAATACTGATATTAAAAAAGCCATGAAGCAAATGATACATCTTTGGAAATATTAAATTTAGTCCTCTGCAAATTTTATTTTTGGTTAATACAGATAACTTGCTTCTTAAATCTTTTCACTTTGTCTATAAAAATAAAATTGTCCTCAGTATTCCTAAATTCTCTTTTCAAGATAAGGCTATTGTTATATGGTAAAAAGTTACTGAATCACAGGTTTAACTTAACATCAGTGTCAAAATATGTACAGAAGATGTAACAAATTCATTGTTAGGTAAGGAATCAAGAGTACAGTACAGTAACAATCCATGAGAGGTAGAATTCTTAGTCACAGTTTTATAAAAAGGTGCAGTAGTTTATATCTGTACTGTCTTATTAGTTATAGTACTATAAGTTTGCTTCTCATTATGAGGTTAACAGGAGGGGGTATGGGAGGACTCTTCAGAGGCAATTAACTTATTGGTCCTTGTTTTGCATGTGTTAAAAGGGACTATTCCTGGACACTTGGAACACTTATCAATGAAGGTAATTGATCATATATGGCATTTATCTCATTTTTTAAAAAGCTTCAGAGTAGGGAAATCTAAGTTTCTATTCTCCCAAAAGCATAAAGAGGAAAATAAGTCTTGTGCCACTCTGATTATAAACCATAAATGATTTGAGACTAAGACTACACAGACTGCAATAAGCTAAGATGGCACAGACTTTATGTAGTTACTGACACATGGAGTATTCAAATTTAGGATTCTGTGGGTTCCAATCTTCCTTGAATGTCAATAAAATGATAAAAGTCATTTTGTGAAAGTTATAGTAAAAATTGTAATAAATATGTATACACAGTGTTAAACTACAGTAGGGCTTATATTTCATAAGATGTACCTGAATATGGTACTTGGGTAATTCAAAACAGAATAAAACAGTTGTAAAAAATAAAACTCATAGTTAAGCAATGTTTCTTCCAGTTAACTAGAAATTATCTTACGATTTATATTAGGATTGGATCACTATGATGAGCCAATCAGATTACAGATACTTACCTAAATCCTTTTTTAACTGATTTTATTAGTTCTTTTTTACTGATTTTGAGAACTCAGAAAAGGAGATATTTATTTATATTAGGCCCAGATTCTTTTAGCAATATTTCCTTCACAACTGCTGGTAGTAATGTATCCAACTCAATAATCATGTTAAAATTTACATTACACTCTTGACAACATAAAAACAAAATTATTTTCCTCACATTTTATTTTAACATCCCATACCTCAGAATGTATCCTTAAGGAGACTGAGCAACCTTTAGCTATTTACCTCAGAGATAATCTGTCCTAATTGTAATAAGTATGACTTAGCATTTTAAGAATTAGCACAATGTCAGCTTTTGGGAATGTAAGCTAAGTATATAAAACAAACTTTGCTAATTTAAATTAAAATATATTTGGTTATAAAAGTCACACAAATCTGCTTTTCACAACTATGATTCTATTTACATTAGAGGAGAGATGATATGTAAAAAGTAGAAAAGGAGTCTGTCTTCTAAAGATATAGTCAATCCATGATTAAGTAATTCTTAGATGATTTATAACTTAATATACTGAAAACTTCTACAATAATTTGTAATTGCCTCATTTTCAAAGAAACTTCTGGGTAAGGTTATCTTTTAAAAATATTGTTCAGTATTGCATTTAAGCCCAACGTTCATTTATTTAAATCACCTATGACACATTTGCAAGAAGTTTTTTAAACTTAGGAAAATGCCATTATTAATATGGCTTCATTCAATTATACCTATATTCTGTAAAATTTTGTTATACACTTATGTACAAGGGAGCAATAAGATTACCTGCACAGAAGAAAGTGAAAACTTTTCCTTCACATTAAAATTGTAACTTTCACACTTATGGTAATAGCTGAAAACATTTTGGAAAATACTATTAATGGTCTTGACTGTAACAGTTTATTGCATTTTTCTGTCTTCTTCAATATTAAGTACTCTGATTTGGAGTTTTAAGTTCTACTTTTCCTCTTATCTTCAAATAGACTCTTCAGCATATAAACTTGAATGGCTGACACCACCACCATTACCACTAAATTAACCATAGACCAGAAATTGACTCTATCAAAGTTGCTTTCTTGTATATTTCGATCACGAGCTTCAAATGCTCTAAGCAGAGTTTGGATATGACCACTTTTGCTTAGTCTCGACTTGATACTGTTGATGGACTCCTGGAGATAAAAAAAAATTTTTTTTTCTATAAAAGAATGCTCAGTAATTTTAAATTAACTTTAAAATGTATTTCACAGCACCCTGATATTCTTTAGTTTTATATCTAAATACAGACAGTATTAATTAAGGGACAGACGCTACTTAGATTACCTGAAGACCTTCTGTGGTTATGGAATAGTTCTGATACTTTAAATCATTATTTGCAAAGTGATTTAACAAAGGAGCAAAGCTACTATGAATTGAAAATAATATGAAAATATATTCAAATGACACAGTGCCAGGAATTTTATACATATCATCTCTTTCTTAGTCCTCACAACCGTAAGAAAGTTTTAAAAAACTGACCTGAACTGATAAGTTTTTATTGTATGTTAATATTTTTTCCCTCTAATATTAGTCTGGTCCAAATTCGTATTTAGCAAAACACCCAATGTTTCTATCTCACCAAGTTGTGAAATTAGGAAATACTTCAATTTATGTGTGCATTCTATACATCCAAAAGTATAACCTATTTTTAATAAAAACATATTCCAATGTTTGAATTTAGTGAATGTGAATTAATTAAACAAACCTAGAAGGTGCATTCTAAGTTACATAACTTCTGAAAAAACTATTTTGTAAGTAGGGACTTGGTCATAAATATTTGAAAACTAATTACAAACTATATAAATATCAGTTAAAATTAAGTTGAGACTTAAAATTGTCAAAGTATTTATGGCAAAAATAAGAAAATCCAAGAAACAGATTTTTCTGGAGAGTCACTTTGCTTAAAAATCCTCATTTAAGCAAAAAATATACTCAAAATTTCAGATTGCTGTGTTAATCCTATAAAACCACAAAATGTGATATTTATCACATGGGCATATTTGTAAAGAAAAACAAATATTTTTCAGAAAAGGGATTCAGCTCCTCAAAGAGCATGCATAATTCTTTTTATAGCATAATACTGATAGTCATACATAAAATTATTTGTTCTAGTTTGCTACTGTGATACAAAATTTGGGGGCAGTAAATGGTAAAAGCTCCTGAAAGACAATTTATTCTTCTTAAAAAGTGAACTGTAAGTATTTTAAGGCATATTTCAATCTGAACTTTCTGGTCATTTTGTTTAACTGTGAATGACGTCAATCTCTGGAGAACGCAGTGAAGTACTAATAAGATTTATAATTATTTGTATTTTGTTCCTGTTGGCAAAATAAAATTTAAATGGAATATAGTCATATGAATGAGATTTTAAAAATGGGTGCAAAGACTGGATTATAGTGGAAGTATGGATATATCATTTCTATTTTAATTTTAAGCCAGTTCCTTATCTAAAAAATGGAATGGAAGGGAAAAAGGAAGGAGACCGGAACTAGACTAATAATAAATAAGTCATCTTCTAGTTCTAAAATTCAGCTAACTTTAATACACATATAAAATCAGGGTGAGATCAAAAATAGTCACAGTAAAAATTCATGTCAGTCAAACTTAGTATTTCAGTTTGTATTCACAGTGGAAAAAGGTAAGAAAACTAACATTTACTGTGTGCCAGACACTGTTTAAAGCACTTATATACATGGTATATCACATTTCATTCTCACACCTCTTGAGGCATTGTCCCCATTTTGCAGGCTGGAAACCAAGGCTCAGTCATCAAGGAATTATGCATGTAACAGGACCATTTGATATTCCAACTTAAGCTAACTGATTTATGTCTCTTCTGCTGTAATTTGATTGTTCCTTTCCTAAAACACCTCAAATGATCAAAATATCACATTATAAAAAGAAAGTTTAGTTGATAAAAGTATAGAGGTTATACTGTTTGAAACTTGCAATAACCATATCATTTCTCCTGCAGAATTTCTACAGTAGAGTTTTACATGCTATTTACAGATATTACTGAGTAAAATCCCTTTTTAAAAAAAGATATTATTTATTTATTTTTAAGAGATAGGGGAAAGGAGGGAGATAGAGAGGGAGACACACACTGATGTGAGAGAGAAACATCATTCAGTTGCCTCTCACATGCGCCCCAGGGGCGGAACCCGCGACCCAGGCATGTGCCCTCACTGGGAATTGAACTGGCAACCTTGCTCTGTGCGGGACAACGCCCAATGGAGCCACACTGGTCAGGACTCACTGAGTAAATTCTATCCTTTGATTACATCTAGCTGTGGCTGAAGGGTTATAACCTTTCCCTCTATCATTGGCAGTACTATTATTAAATGCAAATAGGTTCTTATACTATGTACGTTTCATTATGCATGTCTGTAATAAACAAAGCATAAAGCAATTCAAGCAAAGAAGCCATATCCTAAGTTTTTATTCCTGAGTAATGCTAGTTTCTGATAACTGCTAGCTTTGGTTTGAGTAATAAAAACAGTGTTCCCAAATTAATCAAATAATATCAAATTTCATGTTGTAAAACTATGATGTGGGAAAAATGCCTGTACATCCTAAGATTTTACAAATTACTCCTTTTTATTCTATGTGCAAGTATGCTACAGATCATTACATACTTCTATTAGTGAACATTCTAAAGGAGTTTTGTAGTTAAGAGCCTGTATTCAAATTCTAGTTCTCCCTCTATTTGATTATGTGACAGAAACATTACCTAATCTCCCTAAGACACTATTTCCTCACTGGAAAGATGGAGATAATCTTGACAAAGTTAAGTTTAAGGATTATATGAGATAATGCAATTAAAATACTTAGCTCAGTGCCTGTCACATAGTAAGGCCTCTGGCTATTATAATTTTTATTATAGTAAAAGCCCATACTGACCAGGATGTCCTCCAGTTTCATATCCAACACATCTGTGCCAGTGATATACTTCTTCCAGTCCTCCTGCTCTTGCTCCTGCTCCCCCATATTATCCAGGATTAACTCAAAGAAAATCACCTTCTCAGAAATGGTGCTGAATGTATTATCAAAGCAGAACATGTAGTCACCAACTTCAGTCTCTACCCTGTATTAAAAAATGTACATCTTCAGTTATTTGTACTTATATTTTGGATTAAAAAAAACTACTACAGATAGAAGCAATAATGGTTTATAATAAGTGGGCAGCTTACTGATAGACTTCCATAGTATTGAAAGATAATTTATAATTTCCTGGGAAAGAGGCAACCTGGAAATATAGAGGGGTGGGCAAAAGTATGTTTAAAGTTATAATGCTAATAATACAAGAATAAACTCTGTTTCATGTACTCACAACTGTAAATTTACTTTTGCCCACCCTTGTATATTCAAGTACTTGAAATCTAGATGTGTTTGGCATTATGGTAAATGATATAATTTTTGAAAAAGAATAGAATTAAAAATCTAGGTACATAATACCTCATGATGAATTTTAAGATTTAAATGTTATAAAAATTAATTTGTCATGAGTTCAATTCATATAGAGATATGACTAGAAACCTCTCCTTCAGTTCAGATTAATCTGTAAGTCAGTTATGTTTTGTTTTCTAAAGCAGTGATGGGTTTTCCTAAATGCTTTCTTTCAAGCCTCCTACCAATTGAGTACATCTTTGGAATGCAGTTAGGGTAATATTAAATCATTTGTCTAGAAAAATGCATTTATATATAACTCCTCTTTACAGGCAGTGCTAGACAAATAGATATTATTTAAACACTTTAAGGCTCTGTTTGGAGAAATTCTTACTAACCCTGACTTCTAGAAGGGGAGTATTTGTTTTAAAATTTTAACTTAAGAAAGAAACTATTTCAATGCCATAACTGAGATTTTAGTTGCCTTTAAAAAGGTAATATAACTAGAGATAAAATTTTTGTTAAAATGTAATTTTTACAAAGTAGATCTGTAAATCTGGTGTAGTGATTAAGAGTGAGTTGGACTGCCTGGGTTTTAAGTTCTTGCTTCACTGTTCACTAGTGGTGTAATCTTCCATCAGTTCACTTAACAGCTCTAGGCCTCAATTTCCGCATGGGTAAAATGATGATAATATCATGTACGTCATAGGATTGTGGTGAAGAGTAAAATATACAAATTCATGTAAAGTGCTTAGAACAGTGTCCTGGCACATTGAAAGAACTCAATAAATGTGAATTCTACTCATTTTTTTTCTCCTAATGTTTTAATGACAGGTAATTCTATGCACCAAAGCAATAAAGTACCTTTTCTCCCTAAAAGTCAATAGGAGATCAGAAAATTGAAGAGAAATAAAAACTGACAAAAATTCTATAATTTTCTATATTCTGAAATTTAAAGATGGACTATATTTTTAGTTCTCGTTCATATATCTATCAAAGATAAAATATAGTTAATCCCAAGTATATCAATCTAAACTTAAAATTATGATTTTTATTTTATATATTAATAGTTTATGCAAATATTTTTTCTGAGCTCTACATAGCTAAAATGCCACTTTACAAAACACTCTGAAATTAATATTTTAAATTATAATGGAGATATTTTCCCCCTCATTCATTCATACATATATTCAGTTTTTACTATCAATTACATGCCAGGTACTTTGGTTAACAAAGACCAATAATTATAATAATAGCTAGTACTTACATAGTGCTATGTGCCAGGGATGTTCTAAGCATCGTATGGTTGAAAGTAAGAATTTTGGTCCATCCTGCCTCCTCTTAATAACTGTATATCCCTGCAGACTTATTTAACTTCTCTGAGCCTCCTTGTCTGTAAAATGGGAATTAGGGTATCAAAGAATCTATCTCACAGTGGATTGGAATAATTCATTTAGAAGCATATAAAATGCATAGCCTAGTTTATGGCAAATATTAGATACTCTGTATGGATTCTTCTTCCTCTAAACTCAAGAGTTTAGTTTTAACAATATCAAGTAACAAAAGTGCTAAAGTAAAATACTAGAAAGGAACATGGAAATATCAGTGACATCTAAAAAAAAAAGGGAAATGAGATGTAAGAAGAGAATACATGGCCTGTTGTCAAATTTAAACTGGAAGTGTTATAACGAGTATTTTCTTTCTATATGGTTTTCTATGGCCAGATTTTTTACTTTTGGATCCTCTTAATGGTCTAAAAAAGTGAGGTCGAGTGAAAAAACAATTTTTACATACACAAATGTATTTTATTGTTGTTTTAAGGAAGAAAATAATGGGCAAAGATGATAGCAAGCAGTTCAAGAAACTTTAGGATACACACCTGGAACAGTAACTTAAGTTAAAACAAAAAGCCCATGCAAGCCAGAAAGGCAGGTTTAAAATGCCAAAATAGATTGAATGCAATACCTAGGGAATGCTCATCTATTTAACCAAAGCAAGGAAAAAGTTTAATCAGGATCAACACACAATGCCTAAACAAAAAGAAAAAGATTAATGGAAAATACTGCAGTTTTTAAGATAGACCACTATCAAGGACTGTTTAAAATGTTCATATAGAATCTATTAATATTGATATTTGGTATCAAATGTGCTAAATTTCCCTGCCCTGTGGAGAGCCCACTGGTATTTATCAGCCCCAGGAATCAACTAAAGAGATTACTTACGTGTGAACTCCATCTGATTTTCTTTGTTCAAAAACTAAGGTTCTTCCTTCTGGAGAAGCAAGATAGAAATCAATATCTAACCCTGCTCCATCTAAAACCTGTAGAATAGTATGGAAGAGAAGAACACATATTACAAATTCTGAAAATAAATTATATAAAGTAGATCAGATGATGAAAATTTTTTCTTTATAAACCTAGAGGAGTGAGAACGTCAATGGACTCATTAGGGCTAGAAGCAAGCTGAAAAATCATCTAGTTCAATTCCATTTATTTTTGGAACTGGTCCCTTTCTTACCAATTCCTGTTGGCTATCATAGAAACTTAAATCTTATAGGTATTACTGAAATAATCTTCCTAAAAACAGTGCCTTCATTGGGAATCCTGTAGAGTTAAAAGGAACACAGAAGTGAGTTCAAATTGTGGACCTTTTACTTAGGCAATTTAGGGTATGTTATGAGACTTCCTGAATTTGTTTTCTCATCAATAAAATACAAATTAGCTACTTCTTAGCCTAGAACTCAAGACCTCCATGGTATGACTCCAACTGACTTCTTCAACAGATTCATCTACTGTCCCTCAATATGAACAGTATATTCAAGGTACACTGTTTACTGCCTGGCCAAGGAACACAATCTATTCCTTTACAATCCCCAAATGTCCTCCTCTTGCTGCTACTGAGAAGATAGCAGCTCACAATTATAGCTGATGCCACACATTGCTATTTATTCATTCATTCATTTATTTAAAAGCCTCACCTGAGGATATGCTTATTGATTTTAGAGAGAGAAGGGGGGTGGAGAGAAACACGGATGTGAGAGGAACATGGATCAGTTGCCACCCATACACACTGTGACCCGGGATCAAACCCAGAACCCAGGTATGTGCCCTGACTGAGGATCAAACCAGCAACCGCAACTGTTTGGTGTATGGACGATGCTCCAACGAACTGAGCCACCCAGCCAGGGCCATACATAGTCTTTTAAGTGATTTATGTGGATTAATTTATTCCTCACAACTCTAAAAAGGTGGGTCCTATTATTCTCATTTTAATAAAAAACAAAAAACTGAGGTACAGAGAAGTAATTTCCCAAGGTGATACAGCAAATAAGTGGCACAGTCAAAATATGAACTCAGCAATTTCCCTCCGATGGCTACTCTTTCTCTCATATAACTCTCCATTTTATTTTTTATTTTTGGTGGCTTTAATGGAATGATGTAAAAGATTACCTACTCCTGTTCTCCAGTTACTGATCAAAAGAACTGTTTCAAATGGCTAGTTAAACATATACAATTCTTTTTCCTCTTTAAATCCCAATGAAATGAAGAAAACATAATACAAATAGTCCATAACAACACTGGAAATCTAGGAAGCCTGTTAACAGACTAGAAAAGGAAGAAATTTCTGGAAGATATTCCACTGAGCAAAGGCTGTATCTAGCTACCAATATTTATCGATCTCAAACTCTTCATTAAACGTATATTACAAAGACATGTAATGTTAGCAGAATGAACATGGATGGACACTAATAATCAGAGAACTAGAAGCCAAGGAATTCTCAGAACAAGATGAAAAAGTATAAATGAAACAGTATGAGGGAAATGGTAAGGCCTTTCATGAAGAACAGAGCTAACAATTTAAAATTATCCATCGAATATGCATTTCAAAAGAAGAGAACCAAAAGAAATGGAGGAAATTATCAAATAGGAGAATAAAGTTCCTGCTTCAAAAAATAAAATTCATTAGACTGAAGTGGAATAAGTAAAAAAAGACCTAAAAATCCTACTGATTTCTTGAAAGGATTTAAAAAAGAGCAACCGAGAAATGTCCAAGATTAGTAGTAAAGAACTGCAAAATAAACAAGAATTGTGATTGGCAATAGAATTCTTAACATAAGTAGCAGAAAACCACAATGGAGCCCTGTCTTCGATATTACCAAGAAAAAAAAGTATACTGCTTACTGAAGTGAAAGCAAAAAGTAAAGCCATTTTCAGATATCCAAGGACTCAAAACATTCTAAAGAATTACTCAAGGTTATCCTCAGGGGGGAAAAAAAGTATCAATTAAATCAGAAAGTGAACTATATATAACAAAATGAAGCAAAGATTTCAGTAAAACTAGGTTTAAAAGATATTTTTAGCAGTGGCTGTCAGGCTTAATGAAATTATTAAAAATGGTATTTAAGAATACATTTATTTTAAAAAGTACCATAATCCAAAACTAAATTTCTCAATGATTCAATGGAACATGATGAGCCAGTGCCACTTCTCCTGTCTGCATAACTATGGTAATAATGCTTCAATCCCTCAAAAGTAGTCTTCTGTCTTACTCCTCAACGCCTTGTCACATGCTGCTCTTTTTACCCATTACCTTGTTCTACTCACTCCCTTATGCCTCTTAAGCCTGACTTCTACAGGTCTGAATTCCACTCCCTCTGGGACGTCTTCTCTCAATTCCCAGATGAAATCAAGTCCTCCCTTTAAATATTCTCATAGCCATATGCATTTACCTTAATAGCACTTTTGAGAGTTATAATTTAACATTTATTTGTATAATAATTTGATTAATGTCTGTCCCTATACAAAACTGTAAGAGTCTGGACTACATTTTTACTCACCATTGTAGTCATAGCACCTACCAGAGTGCTTATACAAATTAAGCACTCAATAAATACTTAAATTTTTAAATGACCTATTTTATTCATAAAATATATGTATTGACATTAAAATTTTTTGAGACTATAATGTAGGGCTCATCAATTATCCTGAAAGTGTCCTCCTAACCCTGACAAGTAAGCAATGGTTAAAAGTTTGGAACGTGGGTTTCCTGAAATTTTAAAAGCTACGACAAAATCCAGTAGCTTATAGTTAATGCAGAATTAATCATGGAGGAGGAAAATGCAAACAAAAGGCTGAGGATGATTTCTACCCTACACACCCCTCCAACATTGTCTAGGATTATAGACATTAAATGATTTTATTTTTCTTCTCAATTCAATTGTTCAGGAAGAATAAATGCTTTGGGGGAACAGTCTCTTTAAGAGTGACTATATACAAAGTATAAAGCTAAACCAAGCCACCTTTATAACACTAGCAGTGTAAATGTAAAAAAACTAACATTCATTTAATATTTACTGTGTGTCAGGGACAGTCTATGAACATACTTATTAACTCATTTTTTCAAATCTATGAGATAATTACAGTACTATTATCTTTATTTTACAAGTCAAAGGTTAAGTAACTTGTTCAAAATCACACAGGTAGTTGAGAGGATTTCAACCCAGGCATTTTATCTCTAGAGCGAGCTCTTAATCATAAAAGGTCAGTAGTTAAAATAGATTTCCTCCTTAATACCTGGGTAAATATTGAGGAATTTTTGAGTAATACAAATTGTTTTCTGTGAACCATTTCATTGATTTCCTTGCCTCTAATTGTGAGCTCCTTAAACCCATCTTGCACATTATCCAGTGATCTGAAAAACATTTTTGACTGTTACCATGCTGCTTAAATCTTCAATGGCTCTTGCACAGAATAAGGGCAAAGCTACTTAACGTTGGTGCACAAGGCTAATATAATGATCCATGATCAAGCCTCCTGATCTCTTTTTCTTTCTCCCACTCTAGACTTTCTTGACTTAGTCTAATAAAAACTCAGCCCTTGCAGTGTCCTCTACATACTGCCCACTGCCAAAAACACTCCCATTACACACTTTCAGAACCATCTATTCATTTTGTTCCTTTTGCTGAATGTCCTCCCTTCCTTGCATTCTTGTTTCACTGAAGCATCTTTCTAGTTTCAAATTTATTTTATCCAGGAATCTTTTCCTGAAACCCTAGAGAAGTGGCCCTCCTCTATTAGCATTTAACCACACTATTGAAATTACCTGTTTATAAGCCAGTACCCCTTGAAAACGGGGACCTTTACTTTTGTTTTTAATCCACCCCCCCCCCTTTACTGGCACATGGTAACTGTTCAGTAAGTGAACTTTCAAACTAGACTGGAAATTTAAAAATGTTGACTTCTGGATTTGGCTTTGCTAACTATGTGACTTTAAATACACTCTATGCTTACCTTTTAAATCTATAAATAAACTAATTCTAGTTCCTTTGGATGAAAATTCTATATAACTTTTACTTTGTTCTATATGTGAGACAATACCTATACTGAAAAAGATTCCCTACATCAACTTAAAAAACTGACATCTGGTTACAAATTAAGTAACCTGTAAAAAAATTAAAAGATGAATCACACCAACACATCTCTTTTGGCAGTGCTACCTACAGACAGACATCGAAATTTGTGTGGACCTAACAAGATTTCTTGTAAGAAATTACCCTCTACCAGGACTACATAAATTAAGGCAACTTCCTATATAATATTATGCAGATACTAAAAAGAAACCAATGATATGGGGGCAAAAAGCTTACAGTGCTGAATGAAAGGTTATAACGTTTTAATATACAATTGGATCTTATCTGACTGAAAAATAAGATGCAACTGATAAGGAAACGAACCACTACATAAACAGCCCCTTTCACAATACTCCAAAATCGTATTTAGTGATAATCCCATGGTCACAACCCAAAAATCCTTAACTTTAGCAATGACAGTTAAGATTTATATGAGGTTGGGCGAGGGTGGTGGCGTGAATTAAACAAATGTCACCGTTTCGTCCAATGATAAAGGAGAACGTGTGTCAGCCCTGTACTGTATTGTGAAATTCTCAGTATTGGAACGTGTACTGGCTAGCAAAGGGATGGGCGACTTATGAAAGAGAAAAACCACCGACATCAGCAGTGCTGGCCTCTCTCCGACGAGAGGAAAGGGGAGAAGGCAAAGAGTCAACTCCAGGTCCCGCCTCACTTCCCGCTTCCCGGCCCCAAGGAGCCCAGCCTCGCGCGCTTGCGCTGAGCTGGCCGGTTGCTGGGGCGGCCCTCGCCTCTTCACCACTCGGGTGGTCCAAAGGAAGTTTCCAAGCGGGTGAGAGGCGACGACGAGGTGCAATGGGGCTAAAGGAAAGAGGCAGGCTCACCCTCCGCACTTACTTGGTACTCAATCTCCAGAGAGGCCTTCAGGGGCATGGGCTGGTAGAAACACTCCTTCCGGCCGGCCGGAAGGGTAAACGTGAAGTCGCTGTCTAAGGAGTGTGTGAAGCCGACCACCCCCGGCAGCAGCACTGGGGGCAGAGCGGCCAGGAGGATCACCGGGAAGGGCAGCCAGGTCTTGTCGCCCATCCCTGCCAGGCAATCTTGGGCTGGAAAAGGCGTTGGGAATTGTGGGTTATTCGCACGTAGTCTACTCTTTTCCTCCGTGGACTCTTTGTGGTTGGCTGATAAACCTGGAGAAACTCTAGCTGGCGGCCACGGCGAACACTCTCCGAGGCGGATACGCCGGCCTCGAAAAAGTAGGAACTGAGGGAGGGGCCAGCAGTCCTTTTCCGCACCCTCCCAGGTCTCGGTTCCCTCAGGCCCCGCGTGAGCTCCGCCCACCTCACAACCCTACAGCCGCAAGTCCCCTTGGCTTCCCCTACACCAATGGGCGCATCGTGGGTAATTGTGGGAAATGTAGTTCCGAGAGAGCCGGCTCGGACTCAGACCAGATCCCCAACAGTCCCCGCGCATCCTGCGTCGCCCCGCCCACACTGAGCGGGGCGGTGGATGGGGCGGTGCTGCGTCCGGAGAAGTGCGTTCTTAACGGTTCCCGCGGCGGTTCGAACTCTCCGCAGGCGGAGTTCGCTGGTTCCCTGTGTATTGTGTCTGCTGTTTCCACGCCCGGAGCCCACGAGAGGGTCTGAGGCTTCCGAATGCAGAGAAGAGCGCTGCGGGCGCTGTCTACGGGTGGGTCTCTGCCAACTAGGACTAGGGTAGTGAGCGACTGCTTCTTTGTGGGAAGAAACAGGCCTACCTTGGGGAGTTTTGTTCCGTTCGCTCTAGGCATCCTCGGAGCTTTTTGTCTGATTCTCCTCTGCTGCGCACGCTGCTCTGCCGGGTTGTATTTTAGTTGAGGAAAAATGGAGAGGAAGATGTCAAATTTGCCCCATTCTTCGGATGAACATAGGTTCAATTTTGTCCAGTTGAGCGTTCTTGATCAGGAATCTTTTTCGACTACAGCCCATCCTATTACATACGGAGGGTATAAAGAGCACTTGTTCTTCGTTGCGATGGGTGTGCGTTTGAACAGTTACAGACGCGTTATTAGAACCAAGGATGACGTTACGGCCTGTAGATAGCATGTGCTTTCCCACATGTACAAGCAATGAAGATAGACTTTTATGACTACTGAAGGGAGGAGGAATCTTCATTTGACAATAGATGGTCCACTATGAAAAAAAGTGACTATCAAATGTATTCGTTGATACTTTAGAAGGGTTACAGAATTTTTATATTAAAATACGCGAAAGACGTTGGACCATAATATCGAACGACACTTTAGAATTTACCCAAATTTTCTTTACCCTTTTTCTTTTCCGCCACCATCCTGCAGGAAAGTAGAGATGTCGAAAAGATAAAGCAAAATGGGTACCTGATCCATTGACTTTGTTTGGAAGAGTCCTCTCACTTAAGCAGAAACAAATTTGTGGAAACAAAAGGGGAAAGAGGATAGAAACATTTTCTCTTAAGATTACACAGTATCTCTTAATTTCTTGCCATAGTTTCTTCCAATAAGGTAAGAGTTTTCTTTAATCTTTCTCCTCACATCTGAGAATAATATGTCATACTATTTTAGATGAATGAGGGGAAGGAAGGGCCGTTTAGTAATCATCTATTCACTGAAAATATTGAACTTCTGTAAGTGTGTTACAGTCCTGAACATAATTCACAGGACTCCAAGCCATTTGGAGTTTGAGATGTGGTCAGAATTCTAGAAGGGTGATGAAAGAGAGATGCTACATGGCAAATGTAACTTAAAAGGAATGTAATTTTAAGATTATGCAGAAAGAGGAGTAGTAGAGATTATAAAGCCTTCATTAATTGTATTAATAATAAATATGTATTTTAATAAATTGTGGCCCTTTATCATGATTTTTCTGTGCCAAGATATTCACAACCCTAGCGATGCATTTCAGATGAAGAATATATTTATGTGCGTTTACCTGCAAAAGGTCATTTTGGTCTCTGTAGTTGTGATGTGAATGTGTGTGCTTTTTAAATTTTATAACCATTATGAATGGGAGAAGGGGATAATCTATCTGATAATAAACTGCCTTTAAGAAAATATGAATGACTGTAATGATGCCAATTTCATCAGATGTCCAGAGCCTGAAATGTGATTATGTAAATTCAGACACCTCATACTGGAATTGATCTATAATAAGAAAATTGCAGTGTTTCAATTAAAATGTCTTTGGATCCTGAGGATTTAGGTTCAAATCTTGGTTCCAACATTTACAGTTTGTGTGACCTTGAGTATATTATTTAATTTGTCTTATTTTCTTCATCTTTAACATGGAATAAAAATACATACTTCACACAATTGTTTGAAAGGTTAAATGTGCTTAGAAAAGGGAAACTATAATAACTAGACCCTGGTTATAATGAAAAATTGATTTATTGGAATTCTGTAGAACTTTCCACTATGGCTTTACACTGCAAAGGAGTGGTTAACTGTTCTTTTTTTGTTGTTTGTTTGTTTGTTTGTTTGTTTTTTTGAAGTCACCATTAAAGTTTTCACAACATTTGAAATAGAAAAATAATGAGTTAAACTCTTATTAGTGTGAGAGTATTTTGACTTGACACAATGGGTTCTTTCGGCAAGGTACTAAAAATTCATTTCTTTTTTTAAGAAATGGAACCTAATTCATCAAACTACTTTAAGAAAGACAATGAAGAAGAAAGTTTGCTTGCAAATGTTGCGTCCTTAAGACATGAACTGAAGATAACAGAATGGAGTTTGCAGAGTTTAGGGGAAGAGTTATCCAGGTATGTAAGGAAAGTCAGAGAATACAGAGTATGACTTTAATTTATGAATGTAAAATATGAATTTTATTATTGTGTCTCTAATATGTCTCTAGAATAGAAAATAATGTCATAATTTTGAATATAACTCAGTTTAGGAAAAAATAGAAATATTAGAGAATTACTTACAAATTAAGAAAGCACCTTATTAAAACAATATGAACTACATATTTTGGGATTTATTCATCTATTTTTATGACTGCTTTTTGAAACTTAAGTAATTCTAGGATAGAAGTACTAGAAATACATAGATTGCTAGTTTAAAATTAATTATGATTTATTTAAAATTTTGGTTGAAGCATTTGCCTTAAGTTTGTTAAGTGTGAATCTGATTTCCAGCAGCATCTCAGGTGCTTTTCTTAATGTATAGAAATTTGGATTGAATTCATAAACTAAGAACTAAAATACATTTTTTTCTTTTTCCTTCAGTGTTAGTCCAAGTGAAAATTCCGATTATGCCTCTAATCCCTCAAGATCTGAAAGGCTGATTCTGGAAGATCTTTCTCAGCCTAGCCATCTTGGACTTTTGAATTACTCACCTTATAAAAATGTTTGTAAAATGCCCAATAGCAGTACTGATTTTCAAAAACAGCCACGAGATAAGGTTATTGTTTTTAGACCTCTCTACTTAAAAGTGGTTTAAGTTTTGACCTACTTAAGATACTTTTTTCTTTGACTTTTTTCTTTAAATGCCTTATGCATGTTTTCCATAGTCTTTTACTACAGTGCTCAAGACTCATTGAATTTAAATTTAAATAGAATGGTTCTTGTTTCATCTTAAGAAGAAAGTAGTTAATTTGGTGTGTCATTTTAAAAATTTTTTTATATTTATTGCTTTTTGAAATTAAATTCTTGTTTTCTCAAATAAATAATATCTGTCTTGATTTTAGCACTATACCATGTATGTAGTAGGCAATCAAGTATTTATTAAGTGGCTAAAATATACTTACTCTTTACCCTGGATCAAAGTGCTGTGTAATAGCATGGCACTTATTCTTTCGTTATCCCTAAATTTTGTGGGTGATCTTAGATATCTTCTCTGGTCTGGAATTTTCTCTCTACCTTTTTTTTTATTTAGTCATATTATCTGTCTCGCAATGTTTACCCCACTTTCTTACTTAACCCTTTTATGTCCCTTTCCACTCTTCTTCCTGTTCTTTATTACCCCAGTGTTGGCACAAATATATACATATGGTTGCATATGCACATCATGAGCTTTTTTGATAAAAATTTGCTCTTACTACTTCAGAAAGCCAACAATTGAGAGGTTTTCTTTATGTAAGGAGCTGCTTAATGAGGCAATGTGACTGAGCCAACATTGTGGAAAATGAATTCAAATTCCATGTCTACAAAGATTATCATTCTGGGAAATTTGATTTGTATCCTAATTCAAATAGCTGATTGTTTTTTCATCATATTTATGCCCTAGTTGAAATCATTTTGTTTTACCCTAACCAAATTAAAAGACTGATGACAAATTGGAGGGGGGAAAATATTGGTAATGCCTATTAAAGACAAAGGACCAAACTCTTTAAAATGTAAAGAGCTCCTAAAAAGAAGAAAAGATTAACAACCCAATAGAAAAACAGGTAAAAGACATGTATGGAAAAGGAAATTAAAATGATCTCCAAACAAATAAACAGATGTTTAGTCTCATTCATAATCATAGAAATTCACAATGGAACTATTATTTAGGTACTGTTTCCTACCCAACAGATTGTTAAACATACAGATGTTTGATACTGTTTTTCTTGATGGAATTAGGGGGAAATATGTCCTCTTATACAATACATTGCTGGTAGGAATGCAAAATCATATAACCAATATGGAGAGGCATTTGGTAATATTTGCCAAAATCATAAATGTGTCTACCCTTGACTCGGAAATCCCATTTCTAAAAAATTAGCCTATAGTTACATGTGCATAAGTACAAAAAAATGAGGCACTGTTTCTCTTAACAGATTAGAAATGCTCTCAAGCGTTCAGTAAAAGGGTGTTGGTTGAATAAACATGCAATGGACACTGCAGCTGATGAAATAAAAGAATCACTGAGTTGATTGTGGACATATTGCCAGTATATATCATTTAATCAAAAAATGCTAAGTACAGAATGATATACAGTCATCCCTTGGAATCCTTAGTGGATTGATTTCAGGATACCCTGCAGATACCAAAATTGGAAGATGCTCGTGTCCCTTATATAAATTGATAATATTTGCACTTAATTTATGCACATCCTTCCATGTACTTTATATAATCTCTAGATTATTTATAATACCTAGTACAATGCAAATGCTGTGTAATAGTTGTATTGTTTAGGGAATAATGACAAAAAAAGTCTACATATTCAGTACAGACACAAACATTGTAGGCCTAACTACATAGTACATGTTAGCAACCAGGTAACTTTTTTTCCAAATATATGTATTTATATTTTATTGATTATGCTATTACAGTCCCAATTTTTACCTCTTTTCCTCCCTCCACTGAGCTTCCCCGTGCCCCCTGCACTCGCTCAGGCAATTCCCTCCTCACTGTTCATGTCCATGGGTCATGTGTATAAGTTCTGTGTCTACTCCATTTCCTTTACTGCACTTTACATCCCTGTGGGTATTCTGCAACTACCTATTTGTACTTCTTAATCCCCTCACCTCTTCACCTTTCTCCCAAACCCATGCCCATCTGGCATCCATCAAAACACTCTGTATCCCTGATCCTGTCTCTATTCCTGTTTGCTTAGCTTGTTTTTTAGAGTCCATTGTTGATAGACAATGTATTTATTGCCATTTTATTGTTCATAGTTTTGATCTTCTTTTTCTTAAATAAGTCCCTTTAACATTTCATATAATAATAGTTTGGTGATGAACTCCTTTAGTTTTTTTCTTGTCTGGGAAGCTCTTTATCTGCCCTTAGATTCTAAATGATAGCTTTGCTGAGTAGAGGACTCTTGACTGTAGGTCCCTGCTTTCCATGACTTTGAATATCTCTTGCCAATCCCTTCTAGCCTGCAAAGTTTATTTTAAGAAATCAACTGACATTCTTATGGGAACTACCCTGTAGGTAACTAACTTTTTTTGCTGCTTTTAAGATTCTGTATTTCTTTTAACTTTTGCCATTTTAATTATGATGTGTCTTGGAGTGGACCTCTTTGCATCCATCTTGTTTGGGGCTCTCTGTGCTTACTGGACTTGCGTGTCTTATTTCCTTTACCAAATTAGGGGACTTTTCTTTCATTATTTTTCAAACAGATTTCCAATTTCTTGCTCTTTTCTTCTGGCACCCCTGTGATCCAGATATTGGACCTCTTGAAGTTGTCCCAGAGGCTGCTTATACGATCCTCTTTTTTTTTTTTTGGTTTGTTTTTTCTTCTTGTTCTGATAGTTTGTTTTTGCTTTCTTATGTTGCTAATCATTGATTTGATTCTCGGCTTCATTCACTCTACTGTTGTTTCCCTGTAAATTGTTCTTTATTTCAATTAGTGTATCCATCATTCTTGACTGGATCTTTTTTATGCTGTTAAGGTGCAACTTGATGGATTCTCAGTTATGGCACCCACCTGCCGGCTCTGTGGCTCTGAGACTGTGTAGTGAAAGGGCTTAGAAAGGGGGAAGTGACTTCTGCCCATCTTTCTGTCTGGGAGAAAGCTGTCCCCCAGCTTTCACCTTCATGCCAGACACTTCAGCTCTTCCCTTTATACCACTGGTGCTTTTCAAGCTGCTACCTCAGTTCTGGAGCTCAGAGGGAATGAGTAAGTCTGTGTGTGGGTTCTTTAAGAGGAACTGCTTGGGACTCCAGCAGTGTCTTCCACCAACTCAGTTCGTGCTGGTTTTTGCAATCAGGAGTTATGGGGACTTAACTTCCTGACACTGGAACTTTGGTTTGAGGTGCCTGGAGGGGCTGGGACTCCTCATTCCCGAGAATTCTCTCCCCATTTTTACCACTCCACGTGGAAGTGGGACCAGTCCGTTCCACATCTGTGCCCCTCCTACCATTCTGGATCAACGTGGTTTCTTTATTGTGGAGTTGTCGGACTTCCATTGAACTTAATTTTTGATGGGTCTGGGTGATGATTTTTCTTTATTTCAGTTGTAATTTTGATGTGGTTGTGTGAGGAGGCTGCCATCCTGACCAGAAGTCCTTTTCCAAATATTTTTGATCCATGATTGTTGAATTTATGGGTGCGGAAACAGTAGATATGGAGGGCTGACTATATATAGTATGCTAGTTTTTGCATAAGGAAGTGTGGCATGGATAATTTGTATTGCTTGTATATGCATGTGGAAACACTAGAAGGCTAGGTTTGATTAAGATTATAAGTTAATAATTCCTATATAATCTGTTTCCTTTTTTTTTTTTTCTGTATGAGTGTTGTTTAGAAATTTATAAAGGAGAAACTTATAAAACTGGTTATGTAACTACTAAAGATGGGAATGAGACTTCTTGGTGTACTTTATATAGTTTTGACTTTTGAATTGCATAATATATTATTGAAAATAATTAAATCATGTTTTGAAAACCTCAACCCTCAAGAAAATTTAAAAAATAATTGTAAAATATATATTCAAAAAAGTGTAATAGAAATATATATACTGTTTAAAGAATATTTTATCTACTATTCATTTTATTGTTGGTGGACCTTTGGGCTGTTTCCATTAATTGTCTCTTACGGACAATGTAGCTATGAATATTTTTATATCTTCAGGTGCAAAAATATAAAATTTTCTGTCATATTTATACCCAGAAGTAAAACTCTTTCATCTTAGTGTGTTCAGCTTACTGGGTAATACTAAGAACTTTTCCAAAGTTTCAAGCTGTGCTTATTTATGTATATGTCCACCAGCAGTGGCGAAGAGAGTACTGATTTTTAGTGTCAACTCACCAACACTTACTAAATATATTAACTCATTTTTAAGCTATTCATTATTTTATAAATAACTGTTCATCATTTTCCATTAATTATATGTAATGCTTAATGAACTAATAAAAAATTGATTGATCTTTTTCATTTTTCAGATATTTTTTTCATCATCTACTCCCATGGATCAGGAGATCAGAAGTCTTCGAGAGAAACTTAATAAACTTAGACAACAAAATGCATGTTTGGTGTCACAGAATCATTCTTTAATGACTAAAATAGAATCTGTCCACTTTGAGTTAACACAGGCAAAAGCAAAAGTATGTTTCTTGACGTGGTGAATATGCCAGAGAAAATCATTATAATCACATAAAAACTTATAATTGGAAAATATTCCTTATATTGCTTTAATATAATTTATGTATAATTTTTATTATAATATCATTGTGTGATAGAATCAATTTTATATGAATTTAGTATCTGAAAATGATTCAGGGAAACTTATATAGTCTGTGCATTTAGGTAAGTCAGAACTTCTTAAAACCTTAAGATTACCAATCTGTGTGGTTTTATTATACAGAGGAAATAAAACTTTTTTTTTTTCTTTTTAAAATAATATTTGTTGAAAACTTTTTTAAAGAAAACTTTAAAAATAGAAAAAGAACAGGCAGAAATCTCACCCAGTTCCACCATTTAGGAAATATCTTGTTTGTTTTAGGTTTCTGTGCTTGAATCTACTCAACAACAGGCAGCCAATGTCCCAATCTTAGAAGAACAGATTATAAATTTGGAAGCAGAAGTTTCAGCTCAAGATAAAGTTTTGAGGTAAGTATAATTTTTATTTTTTATTTTTTTAAAATTATATTTTATTGATTATGTTGTTACAGTAGTTCCATTTTTTCCCCCCTTTGCTCTCCTCTGCCAGTACCCTCCTTCCCTCCAGCAATCCCACTCCGCTTAGTTCATGTCCATGGGTCGTACATATAAGTTCTTTGGCTTCACCCTTTCCTATATTATTCTTAACTTACCCCTGTCTATTTTGTACCAATCGATTATGCTTCTTAATCGCTGCACCATATCCCCATTTTTCCCCCTCTCCCCTCCCAGCTGATACCCCTCTAGATGATCTCCTTACCTGTGATTCTGATCCTATTCTGGTTTCTTAGTTGGATTTTATTTTTATTTTTTAGATTCAGTTGTTGATACTTGTGAGTTTGTTGTCATTTTAGTGTTCATAGTTTTGATCTTCTTTTTCTTAAGTCAGTCCCTTTGACATTTCATATAATAATGGCTTGGTGATGATGAACTCCTTTAGCTTTACCTTGTCTGGGAAGCCCTTCATCTGCCCTTTCATTCCAAATGATAGCCTTGCTGGATAGAGTAATCCTGGTTGCAGGTTGCCTTTCATCACATTGAATACTGCTTGCCAGTCCCTTTCTGCCTGCAAAGTGTCCTCTGAGATATCAGCTGATAGTCCTGTAGGCACCCCCGTCTAGGCAACTCTTTGCCTCTCTTACTGCCCCCAGGACTCTCTATCTTTCACCTTTGGCATTTCAATCATGAAGCTTCCTGGTGTGTTCACCTCTGGGTCCAGCTCGCCCGATACCCTCCATGCTTCCCAAAGCTGTATGTTCATCTCCTTCACAAAATTTGGGAAGTTTTCCTCATCTTTTTCAATTCTTGCTTCCTCATTGTGCACTGGTTGACTGTTTTTTTTCTTCCTTATGTTCCAAATCATTGATTTGAACCCCGATTTCCTTCCCATCACCATTGGTTTTGTGTGTATTTTCCTTCATTTCACTTAGCATAGCCTTCACTTCTTCTCTTATGCATTTGCCATACTCAAACATATCTGTCAAGCCTGTGAGCATCTTTATCACCAGTGTTTTAAATTCTGAGTCTGTTAGGTTGTCTGTCTCCTCATCTGTTAGGTTGGCTATCTCCTCATCGCTTAGTTATCCCACTGGATCCTTGATCCGTTCCCCCTTTTGGGACATACTTCTTTGTCTCCTCATTCTGACAGGCTCCTGTGTTTGTTTACCTCCACATCCCAGGTAGATCTGTTGCTCCTGTTATGTTGTAAGGGGCGGAGCCTTAGGGATTCGTCAGTACAGGGCCTACTGTTTCACCACATTGTGGTGCTGTATGTGGGGGAGGGGTCTGCGAGGGAACAATGCCGCCAGTCCAACACCCGCCCCTTTTCCAGGCACCTCTCCCACTTCTGCACCAGACTGGCACCCCTCTAGCTGCTTCCCTGGTCGTTATTCCCAGAGTGGGTGGGTCTGCAGACGTTCTAGGACTGTGGGGGCTCTTTAAACAAGTGGACTCTGCTGAGAGACCAGCAGTTTTTTCCTCCGCCCCAACCCCCACTGGTCTACACAGTCCAAAGCAATGAGGCTTGATTTTTCCCAGTGCTGGGATGGTGATCTGCTAGGTCCGGTGAGGAGCTGGGAACGCTTCCCACGTGTCCCTCCTGACTTTAAAACATGTGACTGCACTTTCTGCCGGCCTGCCGCTGCCACCGCTGCTGCTGCCCCTTCTCCACCCCTCCTACCTGTCTGGATGAGTATTTCTTCTTTATATCTCTGTTTGCTGGACTTCCATGCAGTTTGATTTTCTGGAACTTCTGGTTGTTTCTAGTTTTGAGGTAGTTGTATTCCTTCTTAGTTGTGGAGGGAGACGCAGCATGTCTGTCTACACCTCCATCTTGGCTGGAAGTGCCAGTATAATTTTTATAGCTTTAAAATTTGTATTTCCTACTACTACCTTTTGATATATCTTGTTACATCTTATTCTCTACTCTAATAGATCTATAATGAGCCATAGACTATGTTAGAATGTGTTGAATATGTGTTCAGTCCATCGTAACTCTTGGCTACAGGATGCATGCAGTATATTGGGACAAAAAGAAAAAAAGACTAAATCTAAGTCTAGATGCTTATTTACATGCTTTTATTAAGTGTGAACTAGTTCATTTCTTGCCCTACATAGTAATATATACCCAGTACTACAATGGGAATTCAAGAAATAAAATGCAAGGAATCAGAACATTTATAATTTATCCTCTTTGCTTTGAAATGAGAAATATATACATACTAAATAGCACATTACTCCATTTTAATGTTTCTCAAAGTGTAGTTCTGGAACCAGCAGTATTAGCATCATTTAGGAACTTGTTCGAAACGCAAATCTGGAGTATCAAGTCAAGATGGCACAGGCAGACATGCTTTGCCTCTTCACACAACCACAGCAAAATTACAACTAAAATATAGAACAACCATTACTCAGAACCATCAGAAATCAAGTTGAATGGAAGTCTGACAACTATGGAATTAAACCATATCCATTGAGATAGGTAGGAGGGGTGCAGACGTGGAATGGGCTGGTCCCTCACCCACATGTGCTAGATTAAAATTTGGGAGGGATATCTTGTGAATGAGGAGACCCAGCCCCACATCAGGCTCCCCAGCTCAGGGTTCCCAGGGCCAGAAGATAAGTCCCTACAACTCTTGCTGCAAAAAATCAGTGGGTACTGAATCAGCAGAAATTGCTGGAGCTCCAAACAGTTCTTAACGAATTCACACACAGACTCACCTACTCAGACTCACTCCCTAACAGCTCTAGCACTGGGGTAGCAGCTTCAGAGGCACCAGTGGTATACAGGGAGAAACTGAAGTGTCTGGCATCAAGGTGAGCAAAGTCCATTGTCCCTTTTTTAAATGCTCCCCACACAGATCCAGCAAGCTGGTCCCGTATTTGAGACACCATCAACCTGGCTAAACTGTTTGACCCACCTTGGAGATTCCCAGAGACTCCACCCCACTCAGCTTACAGGCCCACCCAAGCTGCTTTTCCATATGAATGACTGGTCTTCACTCATGCTTCATAACTTCGTTAGTCTTCTCAAGCAACAGCTGACCTCCGTGAGCCCCAGTCCCAGCAGTCAGCCTAGATTCACAATTTGCTTTGCATAGCATCTCCAAACCCAAGAGAAGTAGCAACCATCTTAGATTGCTTTATAGCTCAGGCAGGGTGACCCTGGGAAAAACACAGGTTGGGGCTGAATTTAGCCTGTACCACCCAGGAAACCCCAGGGTCAGCACACCCAGTGGACATCTGCAGACCATGTCAGAGCCCCACCACCCTGCCCCTACACAGGTGATCCTCCATGGAGGATGCAGGTTGGCGAGTAGTCACAGCCAATTTTTGCAGCTTATTGACACCCTTTGATCTGCCAACAGCAACCAAGGCTCAACTGCAAGAAGAGAGTATACTCAGCCCACATGATGGACTCACCTCAAGTACGCAGCTTGGGTGATAGGAGAGGCTGTGCCACTGGACCTTACAGGACGCCTATTACATTAGGCCACACTATCAGGACACGGAGGCAAGGCACCTCTTCCTAATACATAGAAACAAACATGGTGATTGCTAAAACGAGGAGACAGAGAAACATGGCCCAAATGAAAGAACAGATCAAAACTCCGGAAAAAGAGCTAAAGAAATGGAGATAAGCAATCTATCAGATGCGAAGTTCAAAGCACTGGTTATAAGGATGCTCAAGGAACTTAGTGAGGACCTCAACAGCATAAAAAAGATCCGGTCAGAAATTAAGGATACACTTATTGAAATAAACGATTTATAGGGAAACAACAGAGTGGATGAAGCCAAAAATCAAATCAATGATTAGGAACATAAGGGAGCAAAACAACCAGTCAGAACAATAAGAAGAAAAAAGAAACCCAAAAAATGAGGATAGTATAAGCAGTCTCTGGGACAAGTTCAAGAGGTCCAACATTTGCATTATAGGTATGCCAGAAGGAGAAGGGAAAGATCAAGAAATTGGAAATCTGTTTGAAAAATAATGAAAGAAAAGTTCCCTAGTTTGGTGAAGGAAATAGATGTGCACATCCAGGAAGCACAGAGAGCCCCAAACAAGATGGATGCAAAGAGGCCTACTCCAAGACACATTAAAATGCCAAAGGTTAAAGGTAAGAGAGAATCTTAAAAGTAGCAAAAGAAATTAGTTACCTACAGGGTAGTTCCCATAAGACTGTCAGCTGATTTCTCAGAAGGGATTGGCAAGAAATATTCAAAGTCATGAAAAGCAGGAACCTACAGTTACTATTGCTCTACCCAGCAAAGATACCATTTAGAATCGAAGGGCAGATAAAGTGCTTCCCAGACAAAAATCTAAACCAGTTTATCATCACCAAACCATTATATGAAATGTTAAAGGGACTTATTTAAGAAAAAGAAAAAGAGCAAAACTATGAACCATAATATAGCAAGAAGTACAAATCTATCAACCAGTGAATCTAAAAAACTAAGCAAACAAAAGAACAAAGAATCATGGATACGGAGAGTGTTTTGATGGATGCCAGATGGGCACGGGGTGTAGGGGAGTGGATGAAGAAGTGAGGCGATTAAGAAGTACAAATTGGTAGTTACAGAATAGTCATGGGGGTGTAAAATACAGTATAGGAAATCGAATAGCCAAAGAACTTACACACTTGACCCATGGACATAAACAACGGTGTGGGGATTGCCTGAGGGAGTTGGTGCTGGGCTGGAGGGAAGGCAAAGGGATAAAAATCAGCACAATTTTAATAGCATAATCAATAAAATATTAAAAGACATCCAAATCTCTGGTGATATTGCATACTTACTGAATCACAAACAGTGAGAAGTGGGACCCAGAAATCTTACTTTTTTTTTTTTTTGTTAAGATTTTTATTTATTGATTTTTAGGGAGAGTGGCAGGAAGGGAGAAAGAGATGGAGAGAAAGTTTATTGTGAGAAACATTGATTGCCTCCTTTGTACTGGCCCTGAATTGGGGCGGGGGGTGAAGACACGGGGTACCGAACCTGCAGCCTGGGTATGTGCTCTGCTCTGGACTTGAACTGGCAACCTTTCACTTTGTGGGATGACACTCAATCAACTGAGCCACACTGATCATAGAGAATACTTACGTTTTAACAAGACCTGCAGACGATTCAGATGTACACTGAAGTTGTCTTTCATGACAAGCAGAATTTTGCAATTTTCTTTCTAATACATATTTTATGTTTACTCCTACATGTTTTATATTTGTGGTTGTGAATTTGTTCTTGTTTTGTTCATTGATAGTATATGGGAAGGCTACTGGTTTTCTGTAATATAATTATATTTTAATTAGACTTTTTCATACTCTTTTATTAAGTTTAATAACTTTTCATTTGATTTTCTTGGATTTTCCAGGTAGCTAATGATATTAGCAAAAAAGTTTGTCTTTTTCATGTATTTATACTTACTACATTTTTATTTTTGCTTTTTTGGAACTGTCAGGAAAAAATCATTGGATCTAGTAGTGACAAGTCATTCTTATCTAGTCCCTAAACTATATTGTAATGCTTTAGTCTCGGACCATGAAATAATATATAAGTTCATATTTATAATTTGTTGGAAGTGTTCTTTTAATCCTTATTAAAACTTTTAGTTGGTAAATGATAAGTATGCCCTTTTTCCCTCTCTAATTAAATATTCATTTCTCTTGGTGGTTTAAACTAACAGAATTCCTAATGTTGAACTATTTTTGCATACTGGTATAATATCTTTAATAACCTTTAGAAAATATCCTTTATTTTATAGAGAGGCAGAAGATAAATTAGAGCAGAGTCAGAAAATGGTGATTGAAAAGGAATATAGTTTGCAGAAGTCCCAACAAGAATGTATAAAGTTGAAGGTGGACTTACTTGAACAAAGTAAACAAGGAAAGAGGTATGTGTTTTTAAAGGAAGTAATTTCGGGTTTTTTTGGAGGAGTAGATGGTAAAGGAAAATAAGAATATATTACCTATTTAAAATCCCAGCATAGTTTTGAAGTGAAAAATTTGCAGAAATTTGGCAGTAGAATAACTTGATTTTCTTTTTCATCCATTTTAATTTTTATTTTTCATTAAAATGTTCATGCGTGGATTTTATGTTACTGGCATCCTTGATTGGTATTAATTCCTAGTAGCCTGATATATCAATGTAATATACTTATTTCTGAAATTAAGTCGCATGATTTATATAAAATTCATGACAAGTGTCTTTGGGTCTTCCTTAGGGAATACTTAAGTAATGTAAAAATAGCTATTTTATTTAAACCATATTTTAAGATAAAGTTTTTCAGGTAGCCCAGACCCAGGAACCTTTAACTATGAATTCACTTTGCTTTTAAACTAATATTTAAAATGTTTTAGTTTGAATTTATGAGATTTTACACTATGATAATGTAATGATAGATAATAGCTTCTACATACAGTAAAATCATCTATATTATATTTTACAATGAAAATATTTTTAAAATGTGTAATGTGATATAAATAAGGTTACAAAGAAAGTGTGTTTTGAAAAGTTGTCATAAACATGTAAATATTTGTTTGCATTTGCACTTAAACTTCTAAAAACCTCTTAAAACTCATCTGTCAGTCATTTTTTATTAAAATGTGTTTGGAAGGATATTTTCTATCAGCATTTGGTTAGTTTATTTACATTACAATATATATTTGGTAGGTAATATTACTTAGTGGTAATGATTAGGGCTTAGAGTCAAATAGCCAGATTTATTACGTCGAGCAAATGATCTAACCTTCCTGAATCTCAGTTTGCTTATCTGTTAAATCTAGATGATATTGTCTTGATATAAGTATTAAATTAAAATAAGTCAAGTGCCTCTTAAATAATAAACTCTAACATGTACCTTTTGTAATTGTAAACTATTGAATATGTGGTTAAATATTCTGAAATTCAGACTTACTCAAATAAGCTTTTTGTACACAGTTATTTAAAATAGTAAGATAATTCATTAAGACCAGCTTTATAATATAGCTTAGAAAATGTACAAAGGCAGTACAAGTAGTTCTCTCTGTAAAACTTAAATAAGATAATTTTTAGGGGAAAGCACTGACTTTGCTTTCACAAGTTAAGTAGGCATGGACAAAGTCTGGACAGCATGCGCGAAGGCATAGAAATATAAGAGTATCATTGCTGAGGAACACTAAGGAGTTTTACGTACTTATAAATGGATAGGTGTAATAGAAAATGAGGCAAGAAAGACAGGCTTGGTCCAGACTGTAAATAGCTTTTAGTGTTATGCCAAAGGATTTGTATTTTAACCTGGAGAGCATAAACAGGCAATTGAGATTTTTAGGTAGAGGTGTCACGTGAAGACCCGTAAGTTTTTGAAGAGCAGAATGAATATTGGCATTCTGAAATTGAAAGATTGAAACCTTTACAAGGTATTTTTGTGGGGGTACAGAAGGTTCATCATAATGGATTAAAAAGCCATTGTAAAAGGCAGAGATTGTTTAGCTTTATGCTGTTTATAAGAGACATATATGTAAAGCATAAGGACACATAAAAGTTGAAAGCAGAGGGATGGAAAGATATATTTCAAGCAAATAGTCTCCAAAACAAAGTAGATATAGCTATATTAATATCACACAGAATAGATTGAAGTACAATAAGCACTACTAGAGTTAAAAGTAACTCACATAATACATATATGTTTAAGTAACACTTAAGCAGGAAGCTATAAAGATGCTAAACTTACATGTGTCTAATAATTTAGTCCCAGTATATATAAAGAAAATCACAAAATTTAAGTAGAGGTGAACAAATCTTACACAGGGAATTACACATTTTCTAGGAATTGTTAGATTAAACAACAAAAACAGTAAGAAGTTTAAGAATTGAATGACAATAATCTTGATCTAATGGATGTATATATATTCCAGATTAAGGAGGCTAAAGAAACATAACTAAAAACAGTGTGTGATTCTGGATCAGAAGAAAAAAATTCTATAAAAAAATTATTGGAATAATTGATGAAACTTATATGAATTTAATTAGATAAGAGTATTATATCAATTTTATTATATTTTTGGTCTTAAAAATCCTCACCCAAGGATATGTTGATTGATTTTAGAGAGACAGGAGGGGAGAGAGAGAGAGAGGGAGAGAAATATTGATGTGAAAGAGAAACATCGATTGGCTGCCTCTCATGTATGCCCCAATTGGTGATTGAGCCTGCATCCTAGGTATGTGCCATGACCGGGAATCAAACTTGCAACCTTTAGGTGTATGGGATGATGCTCCAACCAACTGAGCCACCTGGCCAAGGCAATATTATATCAATTTTAGATTTCTTGAATTTGATAGTTGTGGTTATACGAGGCAGTGTCTGTGTTCTAAGGAGATACATGCTAGTTTTTTAGGGATGAAGGTTAGTAATTACTTTAGAATGTAGTTCAGTGCAAAAAAACAAACGCTCAAGTGAGAGACAAAGCAGTGGCAAATTGTTAAAAATTGATGAATATGACTTCCAGCCAAGATAGAGGTCTAGACTGACATGGTCCGTCTCCCTCCACAACTAAGAAGGAATACATCTACCGAAAACCAGAAATAACTAGAAGTTACAGAAAATAAAGCTGCATGGAAGTCCAGCATATGAAGTTATAAACAAGTGGCAAGTGGTGCCCGTCCAGACGGGTAGGAGGGTGAAGCCGAGGTAGAGAGGTCAAACTGTGCTGGTGGCGGCAGCTTCGGCGACAGCAGTAAGCACAGACACTCGTATTTAAGGGGAGGCGAGAAGCGCCTGGGGAGCTCCCCTGGCTGCAGACCAAACCTGTCAGCTTGCGATTCTAACACCAGAGAAGGCAGACCCCCATTGCCTTGGACTGTGAGGGCCGGAGGACATGGGGACAGAGAAGGAGGCTCCCAGTCTCTCAGCAGAGAGTGAACGGCAGGAATTCATTTTGGACCCCCACCCCCACACACAAAATGCCACAGCTTAGTGAAAAGGATCACCCGGTACTGATGAGTACACAGGGCCCTGCCCCCTATAGCGTAGGAGGTATGATACCCCACCCAGGAAGCAAAGGTAAACACAGAACTGTCAGGATGGCAGAGATCATGATAGAGATCCCAATCATGAAGTTGACCAGACAGCAAATATCTGATCTAAAAGTTCAGCAGATCGGAAATCTTTCTGAGGCACATTTCATAGCTTTGGCTATAAAAAAGCCTACAGACCTAACAGGAGATCTTAAACAAGACAGGGAAGGAATGAAGGCTAGTCCTGCTGAAATGAACGAAAACACATACAAAACAATTGGTGAGGGAAGGAAAACCAGGGATCAAATCAACAAATCGGAACATAGGGAAGGAACAAACAGTCAACCAGTGCAGAAAGAGGAAACAAAAAGTGAGGAAAATGAGGAGAGGACCAGAAATCTATGGGACAGCTATAAGCGGGCCAACATCCAAATCATAGGGGTGCCAGAAGGGGAAGAAGAACTAGAAATTGAAAACTTATGTGAAAAAATAATGAAGCAGAACTTCCCTAACTTGGGGAAAGAAACAGAATTACAGGTCCAGGAAGCAGAGAGAGTTCCAAAAAAACTGGACCCAGGGAGAACCACACCAAGACACATTATAATCAAAATGTCAAAAATTAAGGATGAAGAGAGAATCTTAAAAGCATCAAGAAAGAAGAAGAGAATTACATACACAGGGGTCCCAATAAGATTGTCAGCTGATTTCTCAAAAGAAACTGCAGGCGAGAAGAGACTGGCAAGAAATATTCAAAGTAATGAAAAGCAAAAATCTACAACCATGATTATTCTATCCAGCAAAGCTGTCATTCAGAATAGAAGGGCAGAGAAAATGCTTTCAGAGAAAAGTAAAACTGAAGGAGTTCATCAGATCCAAACCGTTATATGAAATGTTAAAGGGACTTGTTTAGGAGAAAGAGGATCAAAACTATGAACATTAAAATGAAAACTATCACAACAACCAACCACAGAAGCTAGGGAACCAAAACAAAGGCAAACTAAGTAGGCAATTAGAGTGGGAAAAGAATTATAGGTATGGGGAACATTATAGGTATTGGGGGAGGTCAGCGGGGAGCGGGAAGGGGAGAAAGGGAGAGAGATCGTACAGGAATTAGGAAGCATAGTCGGAGGGAGTGGAGTAGACAGGAACATGTTGAGAAGAACTGTATGCACAACCAATGGGCATGGACTAAGGGAGGGGGACAACTGGAGGGAGTGGGGTCACTGGGTGAAGGGGGACAAAGGGGAAAGAAATTGGGACAACTGTAATAGCATAATTAATAAAGTGTGTTTTAAAAAAGTTGGATAAATCTACATTTGAACATTTTAAAGCAAAGTGTTTAAAAAAATGGTGCTTGGAAAATTAATTTTAAAAATTAAATTAGATTCTTGCCTCAAATATACCTACATATTTAAAAAGATTCCAGATGCAATTAAGGATGCAGTTGTGAAAAGTAAAATTTTTAGAGAAAATGTAGGGAAATAGTTTCTGTTATGTCTCATGGTAGGGAAGAATAAGAATATATTTAAATGAAACTCAGCATAAATATTATAGGAAAAGTTGCTAAACTTTAAGTTCATTAAATTAAAAACTTTCTGTTCTGCAAAATACATCATTTAAGAAGTGAAAAAGACAAGACAGGTAATTGGGGATATGTTTGCAGATAATCTAATTCACAAAGATTAGTATCCAGAATTGATTTGAAACTCTCACAAGTCAATAAGAAAAAGGGGAAAATCTAGTAATAAAAGACAAAGACGCTAAACAGGTAAAGGACAGGAAACCCAAATGGCCAATAAAACTTAGAAAATTGTTCAACCTCACCATCATCAAAAAATGCAAATCAAAATTACAATGAGGTTGTAAAACTAATCATCTTATACTATTAGATTGGCAAAAGTTTTTAATTTGATAATTAACTTACTGAGCATTTACTATGGTTTTCAAAGTGCTTTAAGAGTATAACTAACTCCTCAAACAATCATAAAAGATTGATAATGTCCTCATTTTTTAGATGAGGAAACTGAATTAGAGAGTAGCCGAGATGACACAGGAAGTGGTAGAGGTGGAATTTGAGTTCAGACACTGTGGCTGTAGGGCCCATAGGATTGAGTACCGTGCCAGAGGTAGAAGTGCAAAATGTTAAGTAAAGAGATTTTGAAAATAGGCTACACTCTCTGTAACCTGTGACATTTTGGGCAAGTTACTTAACCTCTCAGGGCCTTATTTTTGGCACTTATCTTTATTATGGATTGACTTAAATAAGTTACTTTCTTACTCTAGTTCTCTAAGCATAGATAAGGGCGTGGTACAACAGAAACTCTCATAGGTTTCTGGTTGGGAGTATAAATTGGTACAGCTGCTCTACTAATTTTTTAAAAGATTTAATAAAGTTGAAGGTGTACCTATGTAGTACCTTCAATTTCGAAATACCTTTTGGAAAATATCTAGCTGTTCACCTCCTAATTATTTATCTTAAAGAAAGTCTCAGATATATTGCCAAGAAGCTATGCACTGTGATATTCACTGCAATGATGTTTGTATTAGCTGGAAAAAGCCTCAATGTCTATCAACTAATAAATGGATAAATAAATTGCAATATTTTAGTACCATGGAATATTATATAATAGATTTTTAAATGAATTTTGGTAACATAGGTGAATATAGATGGGTCTTGAATGATACTGAACAAAAGCAGTGTACAGTAGGATACAGTATAATACCACTTATAGAAAATATAAAAACATGAGAAAAGACTATATTTTATTAAATGCAAAAGTACACAGATTTTAAGGTACAGTATTATTTTAGTAATCACTAAGAAAAATCACCACAAAACTGAGATACCATGAATTGTAAAATACATATTAATTTTAGAGATGTTAAAAATGTGCATTATAAGGCACTATTTGTGGCTTTGGTTTAACATGAATATGCAAAATGGTAATTTTAAAAAACGTTATACTCCTAGGGTTACCTTTGTGGAAGAGGTCAGGGGAATGGGATTTAGAAAAGATTCACAGGAACCTTAACTCTGTAATGTCTGTAATGTTTTGTTTGCTTAAAATAAAAAAGTCTACATAAAGCAAAAATAGCAGGGTTAAGATTCATTAAAATTGGGTTAAAAGTACATAGATGGATATATATACATATATAATCTCCATTTTTGTAACTGAAATATGTCATGAAGAGGAGTAGATAAGTATAAAATGGATAAATTTGGCCTGAAAGGAAGGATTACAGAGGAAAGCACACTTTGGGGGTTTTGTTTCTTTAAGTGAGAAATACAGGTATCCTTTGCTCTCTGAATTCTAGCTTTGCAAATTAAGGAACAGAATATATTCTCTTAGATTTTCAGGTAAATCCTTTACCATTTAACTCTATTTTTTATCTGAAACTTTGGAACCAAATAGACATCTCCGATATCCACAGTTGGTATCCAAATTTAAGAACCACATATTCAGGAAATAAGGGTTACTTTCATTTGAGTTTGTAAGCCAGTAGGGAAGATACAGCCAGTAGAGAGGATATACAAAAGATACAAATAGAATAAGTTCCTAAAAGGAAAGAGCTAAGATCCAGTGTATAATTAAGGAATTCAACCTGAATAAGAGAAGAGTCACTAAACTTCCCTTACACTGGAAAGGATTTGATGAGAATGGGTTTAAATATAGAAAAATTTTAGATGTGGATGAAATTGACCAAGTTCCAGCCCAGTAGTTTCAGTTCAGTGTGAGAAGTATTATATGATGAAAGGTCAGGGTCAGCTAAGAGGATGAGGCAGCATGGTTGGGCTTAAGACAGTGCTTGGTAGTGGTTGGATTTTGTTGTTCAGATTTTCATATCTTGTATTAATAGAAGTTACTGTCTTTTGCAATACCTTTTTGAATATTTATGTGACCTTTATAAAGGTCACAGGATTTACTGAGTATTTTTTAAATATACTAGAGAGTGGACTGATTCTGTAATATCTGTTCTTTGAAAACATACTTATCTGTCTTTTCAAGACTGAGGAAAAAATACTGTTAACACATAAGAATGCATGTGTTTTAAAGTTTATTTATAAATATTTTGTTATATATTTTTTTATGTCAATATGTTATAGTGAGGAAATTGTAGTCTAATCTTCATTCTTTATTTTACAATTTAAGCCTAATACTCTTTTTTGTAGTACAGATAAATCTACTTCTTTCTAATTAGTCCTTAAAATTAAATGTAGGTTACTTTGGAACTTAACTATTCAAATGTAGAGCATTTTTTGTTTTTATTAATTATCCCTTTTTAAATTTTAGAGCTGAACGACAAAGGAATGAAGCACTATATAATGCTGAAGAGCTGAGTAAAGCTTTCCAACATTATAAAGGAAAAGTGGCTGAAAAGCTGGAAAAGGTAAGAGGCAGTTGTACAAGTTCAGTGTTTTGTATTACTGTCCATATGCTAAAAATAAAGATAGATATAAATAGAATATATTATGATTAAAGCAGGGAATAATTTTTATTATCTCATTCATAAGAAAATCATTGAAATAAAGAATTTATACATATTAGTTAAGGATGATGTTCACAATCTATTTATAATAAGCAGAAACTTTTTTATCCAAAGAGAGAAAAGAGTGGAGGCAAGAGAAGAAACAAAATACAGAGAAAGATGGGGTGAATGAGCAGAATCTGGAGCTATAGAAAAAGGAGCCTGAAATTTGTTCCCATCACCTTCGTGAAAATGAAGGCAGAGTAGATTATGTAGCCTTCAGTTGATCTCCCTGGACCTACCACCCTGAGAGAGCCTCACTTCTGCCTCTCAAAAGGAAGGTTCCTCAACAGATTCTTCATAGTAATATAGTGGCTTTATGACATTCATTTACTATCTTTAAGTAATGCCACATGAGAATAAAACCTGTTTGGAGGAAGGCCACATACTCTGTATTCAATTGTTGAGCTCAGAAGAGTGGTTTAGTCAACAGGTACCAGTATGAAAGACTTCCATCTTGAGATAATAATTGAAACAGAGGAAGTTAATGACTCTGATTACAAAGACAGGTAAAGGGTAGAAGAAAGAAATATTATTATTAAAATTTAAGAAATCGAGATTCCATTTAATACCAAAATCTTAAGTGTGAATTAATCAGATCACTGTTTTGAAAGCCTTAGAGAAGTTCCCTGTGGGAATTAAATATCATGGAAGGGACTTTTAATAAGACAATCTGTAGGGGGAGGTAGAATAACTTGTAGGGGGATATCCTCAAGGAGAGGGAGGACTTGATAGAGGAAAGAGAGGAAAATATAAGAGATGAATTTTTTCATACTTCTTAGGATCATCAATTTCAAACTGTTCAGCAGAGCCCCATAGTTAAGTAGATTTAACAAAGGAAGTGAGGCAAATGTGCCCAGTCTTCCACTTGCACCATTCCATCCTGGGCGTTTGGCTGTTGTTTCAAATTTTGGACTGTAATTTCAATGGGAGCGTTTTGTGACTAAAATTTCAAAAATTACTTCTCTGGAACATTTGCACTAAAGTTAGCCTTTAATAACTTCACACAGAGTCCCTGCACGCGTTGCTTGCCTTGTCCACATGAGGCCAGGACCCTTTTGCTATTGCTGCTCTGTAATAAGCTCTTAACCATTTTTGAATAGGTAGTAGAATCCCACTCTGTCCAGGAAGTTCATTTTGCTCCCTTTCTTTTAATGTTGGGTACTTAAATGGGTGGAATACTTATTCCACTTTCCTGCTAATTTCTAAAACCTTGTTTTAGGTTCAAGCTGAAGAAGAAATATTAGAGAAAAATCTAAATAACTGTGAAAGAGAAAATAAAAGGCTACAGGAAAAGTGTGGTCTATATAAAAGTGACATTGAAAATCTGGAAGAGAAATTAAGGTACAGTATCTTGTTGTACAAAAAGGATTTTTGTGTGGAAATGAAGAAAAAACAAACATTTTCTAATAGGACATTTTATATATTGTAATTGTGGCCTTAAATTATGTAGAAAGATAGGCTTCATGACAGTTTGTTTTCTAGGTATAATAAAGTTCAAATTTTAAATGAATAAAGTGCTTGTTGATGTTAATATATTTGTAAATGTAGAGTAATATAATCAACATTTTTTGCTTTGCATATATTTAGAGAAAATTAACACTGACATAATGTTTTTATAATGTGACCACATTAGCTAGTTAGTAAAATATGTATTCTTCAAATCATGAAGAATCACCTAGTCCAACCTTCTCACTTCAGGGACCTTAAAAATGTAAAAAGGGAACTGATGAAATACAAATAATAGTTCTAAAGATAGGATTGTTCTAATGTTTGACATGTTTTATAGGTATATGTATTTGAAAATATTAATGCCTAGTAATCTGTTAATGGCTGATTAGACTTCACCTTTGACAGTTGTGGTTGGTACTTCATGATTTTTCCTCATATGATCTAAAACTTTCTTGATGCTGCAAAATATTATGTCAGGATTTTGGAGTTAGATCTCCTGTTTTACACTTTTAAAAAAGGAACAGAACTGCTTCCAAGGTAGTGGGGTTATCCTGCCCTGCTACCTACTGTGAGATACCGGGCTAGTTTCATAACCTTTCTGTGCCTCAATTTTCTCATCTATAAACAGGGGGTGATAATAGTGCTAGCCACCTAAAGCTGTGAGTGCCTGGCAGGGAGAAAGCAGGCACACGGCAAATATGAGCAGGTATTATTATTTCAGAATTAAACTTTAAAGTATTTTGTAAGTGAGATTAAATATGATTATTGAAAATGAATATATATTTTCACTTTTGTGCTTTTTTTCTTCATAGGCAGTTAAAAGAAGAAAATAACAGTGGAAAAGAAAAATTAAGAATCATGGCAGTGAAAAATTCAGAAGTCATGGCACAACTAACTGAATCTAGACAAATTATTTTGAAGCTAGAGAATGAATTAGAGGACAAGGACCAAGTACTTCGAGAAAAATTCTCTTTAATGAATGAAAACCGAGAATTAAAGGTCCGTATTGCAACACAGAATGAGCGACTGGATATATGTCAGCAAGAAATAGAAAGTTCAAGAGTGGAACTGATACATTTGGATAAAATTATGTCCCAATTTCCAGTAAGTATGTATGAAAAGGAAAATGTTACTGAAGTGCTTTATTAGAGATCATCATTTTGTGGTTGCTTTATTAGCTTTTGTATTTTTCATATATATTTATACTTTCAGTCATCAATTTCTCTTCTATCTAATCCCTATTTTTTTCATACTTAACTTTCTGGTGTTTCAGCCTTTCTCAGTCTCCGATGCCGTATATAAGAACGGCACATAATTTTTTAAAAAACAGCTTTATTGAAGCAACATTTATATGGCACAAGATTTACCCATTTTAAGTTCAATGATTTTTAGTAAATTTACAAGTTTTAGAACAATGACCACAGTCCAGTTTTCAAACATTTTTTTTCATCCCCAAAAGATCCCTTGTATCCATTTATAATTAGTCTCTATACCCACCTTCACTGCAAGGGAACCACTAATCTACTTTCTGCATCTAGAGATTTATCTTTTTGGACATTTCATATAAATTAAATTCTACAGTATATGCTCTTTTGCATCTTTTCTTTTGCGTACTTAATGATTTTGAGAATTGTTCTTTTTGATGTATATCAGTATTTCATTTCTTTTATTGTTGATTCTTATTCCATTGTGTGGATATGCCCTATTTTATTTATCCTTCACCAATAGATGGACATTTTAATTGTTTCTACTTTCGGACTATTACGAATAATGCTGCAGTGAACATTTGCATTTAAGTCTTTGTATGGATATGTTTTCATTTTTCTTGAGTTGGAATAGAATTGCTCGGTCATATAGTAATCTTATACCAAACTGTTTTTCAGTGTGGCTGCACCATTTTACATCCTTACCAGCAAAACATGAGGGGTCCTGTTTCTCCACATCCTTGCCAACATTTGTCATTGTTTGTCTTTTTGATTCTATCCATCTTGGTGTGTATGAAGTGGTATCACATTGTGGTTTTAATTTGCATTTCCCTAATGACAGTAATGTTTCATGTACTTACTGATGGTATAGAATATTAAAATGTTTTTTAGATGTAGCCAGCCACTTTTTGAGTTATATATGTACATGATCGTATTTGTGAGATTAGGAAGAAGGTAAGTATACCTATGTCAGAAATTTGTTTCTGATAACTGTAAAATAAAGGTGAGATCAGGAGAAAGGTACAGATAAATGTGTCGTAGTTGTTTTCACATATGTATGGATTACCAATTTTAAGCTGTCATGGAATTATGAAGCTTAGAGGGACCTTAGAAATCATTTGATTTAATACCATATTTTATGGGTGAAGGAATGTAGACCCAAGGAAGTGAATAACTTGTAGCAAAATTAAAACTAGAATGTGTGATTTTTGGTTCCCGACCCTCTGCTATATCTACTTTCCTAGGATGCTGATTATTGATTATTTGCTTAGATTTTTAATGCACAGGTTTGCTTTTGAAATCTGATGATAATCACATATAGATAGCATTCATTTTAAATTGATGTTTTTATTTGACTATCAAGAATTACTTGATAGGTGATTCTGAACGTGGTTGGTAATATATGCTTGATCATGTATTTCATGCAGTGCTAAGAATAACAGGGTTTGGAAATATGAGTTTTTTCATTTCTAGGAAGTGTGATTTGGTTATAGTTTGAAGGTAGTGGTCATTAGTGCTTACCTTGCCCCTTTTTCCAACTAATTTAAAAATTATTTGTTACTCAAGCACACAGAAAAGCACAGAGACCAATGTAGCATAGCATTTGCTAAGTCTGGATAACATTTTGTGATATCCACTTCAGAATTTTTCAGAATAAAATTTTACAGGTAAATGAAGTCTCTTTATATACCTAGAAGATCCAGTTCTCTCCTTCTCTCCTCAGAGAAAATGACTATTCTAAAATTCATGTGCATCCTTCTTGTCCATATTTTAAATATTGCCACATACAGATGCATCTAAGAAAAAAATATATATATATATAGTTTAGTGCATTTAAAAAAATACTACATGTGCCACTGTTGTTTTTCACTCAGTTTTATGTCATGTGATGTCACCATAATGATTTAGGTAATGCAGGTTCATTTATTGTAGTTTTCCCATTATCTTACTATTTCATAATATATATATATACATACATTCTCTTAATGATGGACATTAGGTTGTTTGTATTAAATTCACACAATTTTTCAGGCTTGGAGTTCTGAATAAAAAAAGTGCATTATAGATATTATAAATTTATAAATGTTTGTTTTTAAATTACAGTTACAAAGAGAAATGTTTGGTTTTAAATCATCTCTTTCTAAGCACCAGATGAGTAGTTTGCCAAACAAGGAAGACAATTACATTGGCTGTTGTGAGGCAAATAAAATGATGATTTCAGAATTAAGGTATGGTTCAGGTTCTGAAGTCATAACAAATACAGTGTTTTTAAAATTTGGTAATTCGATTAAGGTCTTTAATTAAAATGTTGAAAAAGATACAAAAGTTCAGAGAGTATTATAAAAAATATCTGTGTTTACCTGACTAAGAATAGATACTTAACTTTGTAATATTTGTTTCAAATCTGTTTCTTTAAATAAAAAGTCAAACATTACAGAGTAAACGATACATTTTGATTCTTACCACTAGTCCCATTCTCCTTACTATCTGCCACCATGAATTGGGTAGATATTCATCAGTCCGTTTTGTATATGTTCTCACAAATATATACTACATGTTTATATTGTTTGTAAGTTTGCTTTTTCACTCAGCATCAATTTTAAAATTCATCCATGTTGAAGTAAGTAGAGTGATTGATCAGTGCATGGATTAGTGTGGGGTAGTTTAGTTTTTATAGCTCCATAGGAGTCTATCCTATAACTCTGTCATAATTTATCTAATTCTTTGTTGATAGTTACCGTGTGTATAGTTTCCATCTATTACAAACAGTGGTGTAAAGTATGTACTTATTCATGTTACCTACAATATGGGCAAGTTTCTCTAGTGTATATTCCTAAAAGTGAAAATCTGGGTCATAGGGTATGTACATTTTACTAGGTATTACCAAGTTTCTTAAGTAGCTGAACCAGTTTTCAATCCAATCAGTGACATAAAAGAGTTTGCATGTCCTGTCCAATAGTTGACCAATAACAGAGTTTTAAAATTTTTACCATCTTGAAAGGTAAAAATCGTATGAGGTATTTTTTAGAAGCTTCCTAATATTTTTTACTTTTCTCTGTGCTAGGATTAAGCTTGCAATAAAAGAGGCAGAAATTCAGAAGCTTCATGCAAATCTGACTGCGAATCAGTTATCTCAAAGTCTTATTTCTCGTAATGACAACAAAGAGAGTGGCAAATTAAATAGTTTAGAAACAGAACCTGTACAAGTAGGTGAGTATATTTTATTGACTTTTCAAAATTACGATCAGAGTTCTTTATGGTGTTTTTTTAAAAAAATAAGTGGATTACCGACTTTGGTTTCTGTTATCAACTGTGTTAATTATTACTTATGGGTTAATAAGACAGCTAAAATTATTTCAAAATTCTTAATTTTCATCATTCTTTAAAAATGTACTTTACTGAAGTAAAATTCCCTTGCAGTTAAATGTACACAATAGACAAACATTTGCTACATTTTGTCAAATGTTTGTTTTTCATGTTTATACCCTTGTTACCATCAACAAAATTAATGCTTTCTATTTCTTCCCAGTTTACTTTGCATTTAATTTTCTCTTCTTTTTTTTTAACTTATCTTTTGTTTTAAGTATATTTTATTGATTATGTTGTTACAGTTGTTCCATTGTTTTTTCCCTTTGCTCCCCTCTGCCCACTACCCCACTTCCCTCCAGCCATCCCACCATCCTTAGTTCATGTCCATGGGTCGTGCATATAAGTTCTTTGGCTTCACCCTTTCCTATACTATTCTTAACTTCCCCCTTTCTATTTTGTACCAATCAATTATGCTTCTTAATCCCTGCACCAATTCCCCAATTCTCCCCCTTCCCACTCCCAGCTGATAACCCTCCAAATGATCCCCATACCTATGATTCTGTTCCCATTCTGGTTTTCTAGTTGGATTCTGTTTGTATTTTTTAGATTCAGTTGTTGATAGTTGTGAATTTGTTGTCATTTTAATGTTCATAATTTTGATCTTTTTCTTAAGTGAGTCCCTTTGACATTTCATATAACAGTGGCTTGGTGATGATGAACTCCTTTAGCTTTACCTTGTCTGGGAAGCACTTTATCTGCCCTTCCATTCCAAATGATAGCTTTGCAGAATAGAGTAATCTTGGTTGTAGGCCCTTGCTTTGCATCACATTGAATCCTTCTTGCCAGTCCCTTCCTGCCTGCAAAGTTTCTTTTGAGAAATCAGCTGATAGTCCTTTAGGCACCTCTTTGTAGGTAACTCTCTGCCTTTCTCTTGCTGCTTTTAAGATTCTCTCCTTATCCTGAACCCTTGGCATTTTAATTATGATGTGTCTTGGTGTGGTCCTCCTTGGGTCTAGCTTGTTTGGGACTCTCTGTGCTTTCTGGACTTGTATGTCCATTTACTTTGCCAAATTTGGGAAGTTTTCCTTCATTATTTTTTCACATAAGCATTCAATTTCTTGCTCTTCCTCTTCTTCTGGCACCCCTATGATTTGGATGTTGGCACGTTTAAAGTTGTCTTAGAGATTCCTAAGCCTCTCCTCATTTTTTTCAATTCTTGTTTCCTCATTCTCTAATGGTTGACTGTTTATTTCTTCCTTATGTTCCAAATCAAAGGGAAGTTTCCTTCCCTTTACCATTGGTTTTGTGTGGATTTTCCTTCGTTTCATTTAGCATAGCCTTCACTCCTTCCCTTATGGGTTTGCTCTATTTAAGCATATCTGTCAAGCCTGTGAGCATCTTATCACCAGTGTTTTGAACTCTATGTCTGTTAGGTTGGCTATCTCCTCGTCTGTCTCACCTTGACAGGCTCCTGTTTTTCTTTGCCTCCGAGTCCCAGATAAAGCTGTTGCACCTGTTGCATTGTAAGGGGCGGAGCCTTAGGTATTTACCAGTACAGGTGACCTGTTTCACCAGGTTGTGGCACTGTGTGTTGGGGAGGGGTTTGAGGGGGAACAGTGCCGCTTGCTCAGCACTCGCCCCTTTTCCAGGCACTTCTCCAATTTCCGAATGGGACTGGTGCCTCTCTAGGTGTTGCCCTGGTCATCATTTCCAGAGCGGATGGGTCAGTGGATGTTCTAGGACCTTTGTGGCCCTTTAAACAAGTGGACTCTGCTGAGAGACTGGCAGCTTCTTCCTCCACCCCAACCCACACTGGTTTGCACCATCAGAAGCAATGAGGCTTTATTTTCCCCAGCACTGGAACCATGAGCTGTGCGGTCTGTTCTGGTACTGGGAATGCTCCCGAGGTGTCTGTCCCTAGTTTTTAAAATGTGTGACTGTGCTTTCTGCCAGCCTGCCACTGCCACCACTGCTGCCACCACCACACTGTGTGTTTCCTCCTTTCCCTGGCTCCGTCCCTCCTACCTGTCTGGATGAGTATTTCTTCTTTATATTTTTGTTTGTTGGACTTCCATGCAGCTCAGTTTTCTGGAACTTCTGGTTGTCTCTGCTTTTGAGGTAGTTTATTTCTTCTTTGTTGTGGAGGGAGATGCAGTATATCTCTCTAGGCCTTCCTCAACTTACCTTAAAGTGAAAGATTGTTGATTTTAAACTTTTTTCTGATATAAATATTTAAGGATATACACTTCCCTTTAGGTAATGTGTTAGCTACAACCCACTAATTTTTATATGTTGTCTGTTATTTTATTCAATTCAAAATATTGTATATGTCTTGTGTGTTTATTTCCAAATATTGATACTTTACATATATCTTGGTTATTAGTGATAGATATTAGGGGGTTTCCATTAAACGGCTTAGTTCATGAATGAACCAGATTTATTTTATTTGTTTTTAAATCCTCAACTGAGGATATGTTTCATTGATTTTTAGAGAGAGAAAGGAAGGGTGGGAGGGAGAGAGAGAGAAAAAAATATTGATCGATTGTTTGCCTCTTGTACACGTCCCGACCAGGGATTGAATCTGCAACCTAGGTATGTGTCCTGCCCGGAAATCAATCCTGCAACCCTTTGGCTACAGGATGACTCTTCAACCGACGAACAATACTGACCAGGATACCAAATACATTTTTCTTTTTTTTCCTCTTCCCCTTCTGGCACCCGTGTCCAAATACATTTTTGATTAACTTCAGTTTAAGGAGACTGGACAGGGTTTATTGCTTTATTAACAATTTTTTTAAAGATTTTATTTATTTTCAGAGAGAGGGGAAGGGAGGGAGAAAGAAAGAGGAGAAACCTTGATGAGCGAGAGAAACATCACTTGGTTGCCTCTCGCACACCCCCAGCTGGGGACCTAGCCTGCAACCCAGCTTTTACCCTGACTGGGAATTGAACCGGTGACCTTTCATTCACAATCTTGCTGTCAATCCACTGAACCACACCGTACAATGATTGTTTTTTAACAATGATTTCCATCCAAAAAATTGGATTTGTAACGGTGGAGAAGGGCACTTTCTGGTACAAAGGAATAGTTTTTTGGGGCTGAAGGAATAGTCTAGTAAAGTGAGTGATTCAGAAGAACTTATTCCCACTTCATTTGTTTAATTTAGAGAATACCTTACTTTCCATGTTCTTTCATTATATTTACCTTATTATATGTCTCATTCTCCATTTCCTTTACTATTCTTTATATCAAAAACTAAACTTTATGATTAAATCTTTTAACATTGTAATAGGTTTTTTCTTCAAGTTTACACAGAACAGTTTTCCTTTTATTTTTACTAGCAGAAAGTATAAAAGGTCAAAATCCACCAACCATTAACAAGCAATATGAAAGAGAAAGGCAAAAACTTGCTTCTGGAATAGAAGAACTACGTACTAAGTTGATGCAAATAGAAGCTGAGAATTCTGATTTGAAAGTTAACATGGCCCACAGAACTAGTCAGTTTCAGCTGATTCAAGAAGAACTGCTAGAGAAAGCTGCAAACTCGAGCAAACTTGAAAGTGAAGTAAGCTTGAATTAACTTTATATGTACTAAATTTTCATACAACAAAAAAGATGTCGTAGGGTTTCATTAAAAATTGTATGTTTAAGTCCGGTTTTACACATCAAAAAAAATTTTTTTTTTAGAGTGGGAACGAGAGGTAGAGAAACATTGATTGGTTGCCTCTAGTAGGCACCCCAACAGGGACCAAACCGGCAATCCAGGCATGTGCCCTGATCGGGAATCGACTCTGTGATCTTTGGTCTGTGGAACAAAGACCAAACAACTGAGCCACACTGGGCAAGCAGTTTTAAATTCTTTTAAATTTATTTTTGGAAACCTTTGCATTTTTGTCCTGTGTTATAAGTAGGACTATACACTCTAGGATACTAAAAGATCTAAATTTGGCGGAATTTATACTGTGCTGTACTTTATTATTTCTCCTAAGTTAATACAGGTAATACATGTGTACAAGTAGAATTATTGGATTATGCAATTGGAAGAAAAGCAGTGGTAATAAAGGATTTCAAATATTAGCAAATAGCAGAACCACATAAGAAGCCTGTTAAACACGCAGACTTCTGAATCCTATCCTAGTGATTTTGACTCAGCAGATACTGAGTAACACTCAGGAATCTGCATTTTTAAACACTGCATGTGAATCTGGTGCAGGTAATGCTATGGATTGCATACTGAAAAGAGGAAAATGTGTGTTTTGTGAATATCTGATCTTCTTTGCCACTGAGGACAGAGCAAGGATGCCTCATTAGTTAATTGTTGACACAGACCACATGTGTATGTTATACTCAGCCTTCAAACCAGAGGCTGCAGCTATCTAGGGAGACACTTTTTAAAATTCTCATCTTTTTTTTTTTTTTTTTAATATTTCTTTATCATTAGAGGGGGGGAGAGAGAGAGAGAGAAACATTGATTTTACTATTCCACTTATTTATGCCTTCATTGGTTGATTCTTGTATGTGTCCTGACCTGGATCAAACCCACAACATTGGCTTATCGGGATGATGCTTTAAGCAGCCAGGGCCTGAGTTCTCATCTTAAAGTTTATAGCCAAGGGAAAGACCTGTGGCATAGGAGCTTACTTAAGTACTGGAAAAGGGGAGTTAGTCAGTTTATAATTACATCTTTAGCTTACATAGAAAATTATCAAGTACTGAACTTAATAACTTTTTTAAAAATTAAAAAATTAGCCCTGAGCAGTATGGCTCGGTTGGGTGTTAGCCCAAAAACCGAAAGGTCTGCCATTTAATTCCCAGTTAGGGCACATGCCTGGGTTGCAAGCTTAATCCCCTTTGGGGGCACTTATGAGAATCAACTGATCAACGTTTTTCTCCCTCTCTTAAAAAAGAAAAGAAAAATAAATAAATAAATAATTGTAAATTACAAAATGAGCACATCTTGTTGAAAATACAGAAAGGGAGAATGGTGAAATAAGACATTGATAATTCTACCACCAGAAATAACTATTGTTAACATTTTATTATACTAATTTTAGTTTTTAATAGCTACTTTTAAGAAATGGGTTAAGGTATAACCCTTTGTGGGCATAGGAGTCAGAATTAAATTACTTATATATTACATACATGGAACAAACTTTGTATCTGGTCATTCCTCCACTATGTGTTTTTCTTATAAATTGTCACCTTTTTAAGTAATTTTGAAAATAATTTTTTATTTATTTCAATTTGTTTTCAGATGACAAAAAAATCTTCTCAACTTTTAACTCTAGAGAAACAACTGGAGGAAAAGATAGTTGCTTATTCCTCTACTGCTGCAAAAAATGCGGAACTTGAACAGGAGCTTATGGTAAAAATTACTCCCCCTTTTTTTGCTACAACTTTACCATGACTTTTAAGGCACTTCATTTGTGACAGCATGTCTGTTTTAGTATCATTATTATATAATTTACCATATAGGAAAGTATAAATTTTACTTAACTCTTGTTCTTTTTTTTTATTGTTGATCTGTATTTTTAGGTTTAATAGGCTTATATGCAACTGTTATATATATTTCCTCATTTTTTCCTAGTAGAGTTGAAGGAAATAGTAATAGTTCTTGGATATTCTCAATATTTTAAAGTACTTCAATTTTCCCATTTTGATGTAATTTTTAAAATAACCATTTTGTCTTTTTCATAAATATTTAAATATTTTTGAAGTTTGATATATAACAAACTTAATGCTTTACTAATTACTTTCATGTGAAACTAGCTCTCAGTTTTATTCATTAAGTGTTTTTGTATTTCTAGGAAAAGAATGAAAAAATAAGAAGTCTAGAAACTAATATCAATACAGAGCATGAGAAAATTTGTTTAGCTTTTGAAAAGGCAAAGAAAATTCATCTTGAACAGCATAAAGAAATGGAAAAGCAGATTGAAAGAGTAAGATATTAATGTTTTTACAATGAGATATAATGTATATTTAGAATATGAATGCTAAAAATTAACTTAAATGTTACTTGCCCAGCTTTCTGTTTTTAATGTGAGGAAATAAAGACATTAAAAAGTTATTGGCAAGTACTATAATTTGAATGCCATTACTCTGAATCAATTATAATGCTTTCTTATATAGTATGCTTGCCATTTCAGTTTTAATCATTATTTTTTGACATTATCAAACTATGAGTGATTCTATAGACTTTTTCCCACTGGAGGTATAAATTTCTTCAAGATTGGTTGAGAGTAGAAGCACTCTTAACCGAGAGTGAAAGTAAGTAATCAAAACAAAAGTAAAGAAAAAGGTGTCAGACCAAGAACACAAGACTTAATAAAAAATAGATCATATGTATGTGCTTAACAGCAGAATGAGCAAATGAGTAAAAAACTATAAGCTTGAAATATAGAGAAAAAAGCATTATCCTGTCTGAGCAACAGAGAAAAAAAGATTTGGAAAAAAAGCTTCAGAAAAAAATGAACAGAGCCTCAGGACATGTGGGACAATATCATAAGGTCTAACATGCATGTCATCAGAGTCCCAGAGAAGAGAATAAGGTTGGTGCAAAAAAGTATTTGAAGGTATAATGACTGTAAACTTCACAGTTTTGAAAACTTCCCAAATTTGGTGAAGGAAATAGACATACAAGCCCAGGAAGCACAGAGAGTCCCAAACAAGCTAGACCCAAGGAGGACCACACCAAGACACATCATAATTAAAATGCCAAAGGTTCAGGGTAAGGAGAGAATCTTAAAAGCAGCAAAAGAAAGGCAGAGAGTTACCTACAAAGAGGTGCCTATAGAACTATCAGCTGATTTCTCAAAGGAAACTTTGCAGGCAGGAAGGGACTGGCAAGAAGGATTCAATGTGATGCAAAGCAAGGGCCTACAACCAAGATTACTCTATTCTGCAAAGCTATCATTTGGAATGGAAGGGCAGATGAAGTGCTTCCCAGACAAGGTAAAGCTAAAGGAGTTCATCATCACCAAGCCACTGTTATATGAAATGTCAAAGGGACTCACTTAAGAAAAAGATCAAAATTATGAACATTAAAATGACAGCAAATTCACAACTATCAACAACTGAATCTAAAAAATACAAACAGAATCCAACTAGAAAACCAGAATGGGAACAGAATCATAGGTATGGGGATCATTTGGAGGGTTATCAGCTGGGAGTGGGAAGGGGGAGAATTGGGGAATTGGTGCAGGGATTAAGAAGCATAATTGATTGGTACAAAATAGAAAGGGGGAAGTTAAGAATAGTATAGGAAAGGGTGAAGCCAAAGAACTTATATGCATGACCCATGGACATGAACTAAGGATGGTGGGATGGCTGGAGGGAAGCAGGGTAGTGGGCGGAGGGGAGCAAAGGGAAAAAGAATTAGGACAACTGTAACAACATAGTCAATAATATATACTTTAAAAAGAAAAATAAATAAAAATAGGTTTTAAAAACAAAGGGGAAAAAAAGAAAAAGAAAATCCAGAATTATAGTTGGAGATTTCAACACTACTTTTTTATGTAATCAATAGACTAAATAGACAAAAATATCAACAGGGTATAGAACTCACCTGAACAACAGTGTCAACCAACTTAGCATAATTGATATTTATACAATATTCCACCAACAACAGAATATGAAGTCTGTCCAGAAGGTATCCAGCCATGTAATATGAAAGAGACATTTATTGAAAAAGATACCAGAAACATGGTACATAGGGCAGTGATGCCTCAGTTCCTTTCAAAGTAGGCACCTTGGGACCTCACACAATTCTCCTGATCACCATCCCCTGCCCTATCGTGTTTTCAAGAATCTCATCCATGGTTTGAAATCTCTTCCCTTTCAAAGGTGATTTTAGTTTGGGGAAAAGCTATCAATCTCAGGGTGCCAAATTTGGGCTGTAGGGGGGCTGAGTCACCTGGATGTGTTGATGTTTCACAAAAAAACTGCACAGGAAGTGATGCATGAGCACGCACATTGTCGGGATTAAGGTGCCAATCACCAGCTGCCCATACCTGTGGCCTTCTGAATCATCCAAATAGTTTCTGCAGAAGAATGTTCAAGCTTAATGGAAAATTTGATGCAGAGTCATCGCTCTACTCATTCAGTCATTTTGAATGCGATGGCCACAGGGTACACATACTCAACAGCATTTATTGCCCCCACTTACTGGTACAGTGAAGTCAACATTGTTCACACATGCACATTCCAGTTCACTCTCCTTGGTTGCCAGGTTACATTGATGTTGCGCAAACCATTCATGTTATATTAACAGTGGTTGGACTTTGTTTGGATTGACTTCGTGTATATTCTTCTCCAGTGCACCTGAAATATTCACCAACATATACCATATGCAGGTCAAAATAAATTTTATCAAATGTAAAATTAAAACTATACACTGAATGGTCTCTGACCATAATGGAATTAAACTAGAAACCATTAAGTATCTGAAAAATCTCCAAATATTTGAAGCTAATCAACACACTTCTAAATAATCTATGGATCAAAGAGTAAGTCTCAAGGGAAATTAAAACACTTTGAACTGAATGAAAATGAAAACACAACATAAAAATTTGTGGGATGCAGCTAGAGTACTTCTGGGAAGCTTATAGCATTAAATGCATATATTAAAAGAAAGTAAAGAAAATTAATAATCTAAACTCCCAGTTTCAGAAACTAGGAAAGGCAAGGCAAAATCAACCCAAAAGAAGCCAAAAGATGCAAATGATAAAATGCATATTTGAAAGAACTGAAATTGAAAAGAGAATGTTTGTAGAGTAAATCAGTGAAACCCAAAGCTGGTTCTTTGACAATATCAACAAATGTATAAACTTCTAAGCGGTCTGCCCAAGGAAAAAAGAGAGAAAACACAAATTACTTACCTCAAGAATGATAAGGGTATATATCACTACAGACCCTGAAAATATTAAAAGATTAGTAAAGGAATACTACAAACAATTCTGTGCACATAAATTTGACAACTTCTATGAAATAAACCAATTATTCAAAAGACACTAATCATAAGACATAAATAAACTGAGTAGTTCTACATGTATTTAAAAAAATGGATTTGTAGTTTAAAAACTTTCAAAAAAAAGTTGCAGGCCCATATGTTTTCACTGATAAATTCTTAATAAACATTTAAGGAACTAATAACAATTCTACACAATCTTTTGCATAATACAGAAGAGGAAGGATCACCTCCCAACTCATTTGATGAGGCTAGGATTACCATGATATCAAAATAAGGCATAGATGGTATCAAAAAAGAAACATAGACTAACATACCTTATGAACATTGAAGCAAAAATCCTCAGCAAAGCTACATTACATGTTGTTCGTGGATCTACAAATGTAGTATTTAAAAGCACAAAAAGCATGTATAATTTCAGCATACTGTTAGTGAAGGAGTAAAGGGATGAGATATGGGTATGTGATTTCATTTCTTCTTTAAAATGAGGAAAATAAAGAAAATTTGGCAAAATGCAAAAATTATGTAATTTCAGTAGTAATTCAATATGAGAGTATTAGATTTCTTTTTGTATATTTAAATGTTTTAAAATTAAAAAATTTGACATAGAAGTTAATAAATCTTATTTTTATGTTTAGCTTGAATCTCAGCTAGGGAAGAAAGACCAACAATTTAAAGAGCAAGAAAAGACTATGTCCATCTTGCAGCAAGACATAATATGCAAACAACATCATCTTGAATCACTAGACAGACTCCTGACAGAAACCAAAGGGGTAAACCATCTTAATAAAAATCCTGTTTAAAAGCTTACCAGTGGCCCTGGTGGGGTGGCTTGGCTTGCTGGAGCATTGTCCTGTACACCAGGGCACATACCTACGTTTTGGTTTTGATTCCCCAGTCAGGGCACATACAGGAGGCAACCTTTGGATGTTTCTCTCTCTTCCCCTTCTTCCTCTCTCTCTAAAACCAATAAAAATGTAGCCTTGAGGGAGTATTAAAAAAAAAAAGCTGAATAATATTTTAAGTTTATGTTTCTATAACGTACCTTTACTTCTATCAGTTGTCTAACAGCATGTTAGTAATGCTAAAATATTTATATGCATACTTTTACTTTTGCTTACTGATATGTATGTTTTCAGGAAATGGAAAAGGAAAATATGAAGAAAGATGAAGCTTTAAAAGCATTACAGAACCAAGTGTCTGAAGAAACAATCAAGGTTAAGATGCTAATACTTAAAAAAAAATTTTTTTTAATTTTTTCCTTTTTTTTATAGTATACTTTATTGATTATGTTATTACAGCTGTCCCAGTTTTTTTTCCCCTTTGCTCCTCTCTGCCCAGTACCCCCCTCCCCTCCAGCTATCCCACCTCCCTTAGTTTATGTCCATGGGTCGTGCATATAAGTTCTTTGGCTTCACCCTTTCCTATATTATTCTTAACTTCCCCCTGTCTATTTTGTACCTACCAGTTATGCTTCTTAATTCCTGCACCATTTCCCCGTTTCTCCCTCTTCCCCCTCCTATTCTGGTTTGCTTAGTTGGATTTTGTTTTTAATTTTTAGATTCAGTTGATAGTTGTGAGTTTGTTGTCATTTTAATGTTTATAATTTTGATCTTTTTTTTCTTAAGTAAGTCCCTTTGACATTTTGTATAATACTAGCTTAGTGATGATGAGCTCCTTTAGCTTTACCTTGTCTGGGAAGCACTTCATCTGCCCTTCCATTCTAAATTATAGCTTTGCTGGATAGAGTAATCTTGGTTTTAAGTCATTGCTTTTCATCACCTTGAATACTTCTTGCCAGTCCCTTCTTGCCTGCACATTTATAGTTGTTCCCGAAGTTCCTAAGCTTCTCCTCATTTTTTTCAATTCTCTCATTCGCTCATTCTGTACTGGTTGACTGTTTTTTTACTTTATGTTTCAGATCATTGATTTCAACCCCAGTTTCCTTCCCTTCACTATTGGTTTTGTGTGGATTTTCCTTTGTTTCATTTAGCATAGCCTTCACTTTTTCCCTTATGCATCTGCTGTACTTAAGCATATCTGTCAAGCCTGTGAGCATGTTTATCACCAGTGTTTTGAACTCTGTGTCGGTTAGGTTGGCTATCTCCTTGTCACTTAGTTCTCCCAATGGAACTTTGATCTGTTCCCCCTTTTGGGACATACTTCTCTGTCTCCTCATTCTGACAGGCTCCTGTGTGTTTGCCTCCACGTCCCAGGTAGAGCTGTCACTCCTGTTACGTTGTAAGGGGTGGAGCCTTAGGGATTCATCAGTACAGGGTGACCTGTTTCACCATGTTGGGGTGCTATATATGTGGGAGGGGTCTGAGAGGGAACAATGCTGCTTGCTCAGCACTTGCCTCTTTTCCAGTCATTTTTCTCACTTTGTATGGGATTGGCGCCTCTCTAGGTGTTGCCTTGGCCGTCATTTCCAGAGTGGGTGGGTCTGCGGATGTTCTAGGAACCTGGGGCCCTTTAAACAAGCGAACTCTGCTGAGAGACCAGCAGTTTCTTCCTCTCCCACAACCCTGACTGGTTTGCGTAGTCAAGCAATGAGGCTGCGCGGTCTGGTCTGATGCTGGGAGTGCTCCCCAGGTGTCCCTCCTGACTATTTATAATGTGTGACTGTGCTTTCCGCTGGCCTGCTGCTGCTGCCACCGCTCCTGCCACCACACCATGTCCTCTCTGCCCCAGCTCCACCCCTCCTACGTGTCTGGATGAGTATTTCTCCTTTATAGACTTCATGCATCTCGATTTCCTGGAACTTCTGGTTGTTTCTAGTTTTGAGGTAGTTGTATTCCTTCTTAGTTATGGAGGAAGATGCAGCGTGTCTGTCTACCCCTCCATCTTGGCTGGGAGCCCCGAATTCTTCTGAGCAACCTCCTAAATATTTTCTTAATGGAAACATTCCTGTGGCTTTTTCACTTTTTTCTATAAATTAAAAATTGTTTATATAAAAATCAATTAAGAGGTAAATATTTTACCTAGGTCATTGAACTTAGTTTCCCTAAATATATTTTCTTCAATATGATCTTAATTTCAATTATTCTTTATATTTTTTTAACATTAGCTACTTATTAACGTTACTAGTAAAGAATTAACAGAGAAACTGAAGGGAGATGAAACTATAAGTAGTCCACTTTTGTTTCTTTTTACCTGTTCTAAGATTAATTAGGGGATAAATTCAGAATTTCCAAATAAAATGCAGTTTTGAGGCTCATATATCATTAAGCTTAAAAGCATGAGATTTGGAGCTATTTGACTTGGGTTTCAGTTCTGGCTTCAGAGTGTTTACTAACTCATTGTAACCTTGCCTGCCTTATTTATGCTCTCTGAACTTTAATTTTTTTTATCTGTAAAATAAGGATAACAATAGTGTGAAAATTGAATTAATGAGATACATAAAAGGTCTGGCATACACTAAGTTACTCAAGGTATAATAAGTAATTACTATGTATTCAATATTTTCTCATTTGCATTTTTAGTGTTAAAAATATGTCCAAACATACTGCTACCTTTATTTTATCATATAGAGCTTGAATATAAAGGATTTTTAAAAATTGATGTTGTTAGTTCTTTTTGCCTAGTACTCTGTTTTTAATCCATTTTGTGACCTTGTATACCCTTATAAACAGTTATAGGTTTATCTATAACTTTCCTATAGTATTTTCTAACACTTTTAACATTTCATGCCATGTCAGTTTATTTCCTCATGTAACATTAACCTTTAAGTTCATTAACATTAAAAAAAATTACTGTACAAAGGTTGTAGGCATGAAATAATTTTATTACATAAAATTTGTATTGCCACTTAACTCCTGTTTTTCTTTAAACATCTAGCCAGTCTCTTGGTAGGTTATTTCTTCATGTTAACAATCAAATGGAAGAATAATCAATGGAAGAATAAATTGATGTTGGGTTTTATTCCTTTAGTAACTTTAATAGTTTTGCTGTTATTGGGGGAAAAGTCAAAATTAGAAACAAAATTCTTATGACTCAAGCTGTACTAAATGATTCTTAACATATAGGATATTTGTAGCAGCAAAGTAGAAGTTTGAAATCTAGTTTTCTTTTCTTGTTTCAGTTTGTTCTTTGCATAAAAATATTATGAATTTTCTACCTGTAGGAGAGTTATAAGGATCATTTTAAAGCTATATCACTTATAAAAGTATGGTGTAGCTTCTAGCTTAATGAGAGCTACAAGATTGATGTAAATTCCAAACAGGTAACAAGAAACCAGTAAATTAAAACCATTATATTGCCTTCTATTAATTAGAAAATTGAAAAAGTGCTTATTAAATTTAGAGATTTTATTGATTGATTGATTGATTTTGGTTTGGTTTGGTTTGGTTTTATTTACCACTCTAGATTCTTTTTTCCTCCCCAAAGAAAATTGTAAGTGGAAAAGCAAAAACAAAAAAGAAGAGCTCAGGTGCTTTTGTTGAAGAGCACCTGGTTGCCCCCAGACAGTGCCCTAAGGAGGTTTTTGGTTCATCAGAGCAATACAAATATATATATATATATATATATATATATTTGTAAGTCGTTTGTCTACAGTAATGATGTTTATTTATATGAGATTCAGAGTCACAGGTATTTGTTTTTTATTAATATTTATTAATTTTAATGCGTTACTAATTTTAATGGTTTATTAATTTTTAATTAAATTCCATCCTAAAAAATATTGAAAAAATAGTATAGAGAATATCTTTGTACCCCTCACCTAGATTCACTGTTTGTTAAACTCTAGTTATACTTACTTTGTCTCTGCACACATGTGCACACGCACACTTGTGTTTGCACCCACCTGATCCCAACCCTGCTTACACACTTCCTTTTTGTCAGGCTACCTGAGAGAAGGTTGCAGATGTCATAACGCTTTACATCTTTAATACTTAAACTTGTATCTCCTATGAACAGAATCTTTCTCCTACATGACCACACCACTCTGCCTACCAGAGAAAGTAAACAGTAATTCAATAACACCGTTCAATACACAGTCCATACTGAAATTTTCCCAATTATTTGAAAATGTTTTTTACAGCCTGTTGCTCAAAACGTGGTCTATTGACTAGCAGCTTTAGCCTTACCTGGGAACTTGTTTGACTTGCAGAGTATCTGCTCTGCCCCATACTTATTGAACAAAGAGGGGACTAAGGTGAAGCAGGTGAGGGGCCTCTAGTGCAAAATTTAAGGAGATACTTAATCTCAGAGTTGTACAAGTGGAAGGTTCAGAACTTGGATGACCCTGAGTGCCCCCTTAAGTTCTGAGCCCTCGCCACCTTCCTTACATCACACTAGTCCTGGCCTTGTTACTGAATCAGAAGATCTCAGTGGGGTGTCCAGGTGATATGTATGCCCAGTAAAACCTTGGTTTACACTACTTTAGCTTTGGTACTTTTCTTTTTCCAGTCTAAGACTTAATTATAATTCATGTGTTGCATTTGGTTCTTTAGAGTCCCCTAAACTTACTGTCTTTTATTCTTCATAACATTGAATCTTTTGAAAAATCTAACTAGAATACCACATAGGTTATACTGTGTTCCTCCCCCTGCTTCACATCAGGAGACACATAATGTCAGATCACCCCATTATTGGAATTGCCAATTTTGAGACCTTATTTAAGGTGGTTACTGCCAGATCTCACCATTTTAAGGACACATTATTTTCTTTATAATAAAATGTGGGCTGCTTCTTGGAGACCATTGAATACATTGCTTCTCAACAACCTTATAACCATTGGTTTTAACATTTAGTGATGAATCTTGCCTGTGAATGAGTTTTACATTGTTAATTATCAGGCAGTGATATTCCAACAGTCAGATTTTATTTTTCTCTGTGTGTAGAAGATTATATAAGTACCAATGCTCATTCTCATGCTTAAAAAAGAAAACTTGCAAGTATTTACATCTCTCATAAAACAAATATTATTAGCCGTAGCTGGTGTGGCTCAGTGGATTGAACACCGGCCTGACAACCAAAAGGTCACCAGTTTGATTCCCAGTCAGGGCACATGCCTGGGTTATGGGCCAGGTCCCCAAGTAGGGGATGCGCGAGAGGCAACTACACATTGCTGTTTCCCTTCCTCTCTTACTCTCTCCCCTCCCCTCTCTCTAAAAATAAATAAAATCTTTAAAAATACATATTAATTAAAAATTATTACTAGGGCAACAGTTTATTAACAAAGATAATCATTCAAAATTACAAACTTTTGCCCTGGCCAGTGTGGCTCAGTTGGTTGGAGCATTGTCCTGTAACCGAAAGGGTGCAGATTCAATTTCTGGCCGGGGCATATGCCTGGGTTGTGGGTTTGGTCCCTGGTCAGAGCACAAACGAGAGGTAACTGATCAATGTTTCTCTCCTTGTCTTTCTCCCTCCCTTCTCTTCTCTCTAAAAAGTAAAGTAATTAATTAAAAAAACACATTTTCATTTTCTTACTGACTTTAACATATTGAGAATATTCACACCGTAGCATTGTTAGCATGATATATCACTTGGTACTTACTTTTCCATTTTTCTTCATCAAGGGAACTTAAGGAGTTGGCTTAAATACTGCTCACCTTTTTACGTTAAAAAAGAAAGGTGTTTGCCTTACAGGTTCTTAGTTGGCTCGTCTGGCTTGCCAATCTTATCGCCCAAATACCCATTTCCAACACATTCATACTTTTGATACGCTGAGCTCCTGCCCGCTTCTCACTATTCCCTTTTATAGTGACTTAGCTCTGAACGTACATCTTCTTCCTGGAACACCCTTTTTCATTTGTTCAAGTCCTCTGCTTTATAGGACTATAGTCTCTGGTTTCCTAGTCTCCAATGAAAAATTAGTTTTTAAATAAATCTCTTCTGTAATTGCATTTTATATCCGAAGTCTGACCAAATAGTTACTGTTTGGAGCAGTGAGTTAACATTAGGACACAAATCTGTAAAATATCGAGCATATAATAAATACTTACTGTTAGTTGATTTTTCTTTTTTGCATTATTTCTGCATAGGTCAGACAGTTAGATTCAGCATTAGAAATTTGTAAGGAAGAACTTGCCTTGCATTTGAATCAATTGGAAGGAAATAAGGAAAAGTTTGAAAAACAGATAAAGAAGAAATCTGAAGAGGTAAGGGAATATTTTCTTCATATATATAATATTTTCAAGTGATTTCTTTTTGAGATTTTTTTTTCAAGATGCTTTACAAGTACATCCTTAGGTAGCTGATATAAAAAAATCTTTTCAGTAAAGTGGAAATTTTAATTTTACAATCTTTTAAAAATAAACATTTCAGTGCAGCACAAAATATGACACTTTAAAATAAAATTCTGATACTTTTACATATTTTTAGGGAACCAGAAAATTAAATTAGTACTAATATCACAAAGTAATTCTAATATAGATGATTAATACTTAGAATGTTATTTTAGACTTAGAGGTACAAAATTCTTAAAGTATTTTCCATTTTGCTTTTGTTTCTTCTTGCCTGAAGGATTGAGAATTAGAAGTTAACTTTATTGAGATGAGTTTCTCAGATACTAGAAGATTTTTCTTGACTTATTTGTATCCTCACTGTCTACCCCTTTGCTTTCAACATAATAGGTACTTGCTAAATGTTTGCTCAGAATAATCTTTGAGGAATTCCTATATTTCTTTGTTAGAATTTATAATACAGGATGGGCAAAGGTAGGTTTACAGTTGTGAGTACATGAAACACAGTTTATTCTTGTGTTATTGTGTTTATTTTCCATACAAGCAGCTGTAAACCTACGTTTGCCAACTCTTGTGTGTGTATTTAAACCTTAAAACTATGCTTAGAAATAGCCCCCAATAAGTCTTTGTTAAGTTGACTTGAATGTAGCAGAAAAGTACAACCAGAAAAACAGAAGCCCTTCTGTATATTTAAAATGGAGGGAACTTTTTACAGAGAAGTAGATACACAGGTGATAGAAGAGGAGAGAAGCCAAATGAAGCATGCTGAGGTGACTCAGCGTTTATCCTAAGCAAATTCCTGCAATACACAGAGCCCAGCAGGAGGAAAGTGGAGGTCGATCTAAGAGCAAATATGTAGTTGACCAGCACTTCAGACTTAGATGCACTATGTAATTACAAAACTTCAGAGGTTAAAAAAAAGAGAATCGTTATATTTTATATGGCCCTGTCTTCTTCCTTCTACTTCCTTCCATGAAGGTTTTTATGGCATGTTTGACAGATGGGTATATATATTTCTCTACTCCAATATATGGAAATTAAATCGCCTAAACTATGGATACTTTGACTTTTTAAAATAGGAAGGTCTTTTTTTTTTTTTAAACCATAATCTCCTATAAAATATTATTTAGGCACTTATCCTGGTGCCCTCAGCTACAGTACAGCATAAAAGGACCTAGGAGAGCTGGAATCTGGAGACAGTGTTTATAATAACATCATTCTTAGAAACAGCATCAAGAGACTAGGTAGATAATCAACATTTACCTGAAATTAACTTACAGCTTTTTTTCAAAACAGCTGAAAATATAAACCTAGGTTCAAACTGAATTATATTTATTTACATATATATATATATAACACACACACACACACACACACATATATATATAAATATTTTAAATTTTTTATTGTATTTTATGTAATAATGAGTGTCTTTGGATTATACATGAATACTAGATAAAATTAATTGTAAAGTAGATCTTATAATGTAAAATTTTGACGTTAGTTATAGTAATTCCCTTAGGAAAACCCTATTCTCTGAATATAATAACTTAGAAATGTATTTTTCTACTGACAAAATTAAGTAAAAAAGATTAGCATAAGAAAGAACTATAATAATAGGATTAGAGATTGGTTGCCTGTGATATCTAAAGTTCTCCAAGTTTACAGCGTTATCATATAATGAAGAAATTTGAAATATAAAGAGCTTATCATTATGAGCAAAGAATGTTTGGCCTCTTAAGCCTTTCATGATGCTGATGAATGTTCAGCTGTTGGATAATTAGAACAAAGAACCAAGTCAGTATTCTCTTCCACTATTTCTTAGAAGTTTAAAATTCCTTTCTTTTTTTAAGAATGATAATTATTGGAAAGATTCTTTGCTTTAAAGAATGGCTTTATTTTCATTCATTTTAAAGTAGTTATTACATAAGCAACAGTAAGAATTTTTTTTTTAACTTCTATTAGCATTTATTTTTGGCTGAATTTGCCCCCAGGCCATAAGCTTTTTTTTTTTCTTTAGTTTATAATGAGATAACTTTTTCTTTTCTGCAACCTCCTCTTCTGGTTTAGGAACAATTTGCTCTTTTTCAGTAGGATCATGTCAGTGCGGCTTCCTGTGTTCTCTTCCTTCTTCTGGGAGGGGTCACATAGAACATGCTTCATTCTGAGCAGTGAAATATTGTAACATCTGCAGTATTTTTGCCCAGGGAAGCCTGCTTATGATTCAAAGATCAAGATATTTTAGGGGGGCTGGTTACACAGGAATAGCTATAGTATTAAAATTCCAGTCTCAGAAAAGAAAACCATGATTCAGTGTCCTAGCCAGGCAAAACAGTCTCAGCTCTTAGAAGATGTCAAAATCCACATTCCCAGACACTAGCCAAGAGCCAACTCTATAAGCAGTCCCTTCTAACATATCTCCTCATGAGAAAAATGGACCTTACCCTTCCACATAATAACCTATAGCCATAAACACAATTGTCCCACATGATAAGTGGATCATTATCTATAAGGCTGACAGCTTTGACATTGTGTTGCTTTTTATTTGAAACATCATTATAATTCATTTTATACATTTGTTAGGTATATTGTTTACAGAAAGAGCTAAAGATAAAAAATCACAGTCTTCAAGAGACTTCTGAGCAAAATGTTATTCTACAGCATACTCTTCAGCAACAGCAGCAAATGTTACAACAAGAGACAATAAGAAATGGAGAGCTAGAAGACATTCAAACTAAACTTGAAAAGCAGGTATATATTATTGGTCAGAATTGTTTTACTTATATGAAATAGAAATTTTTACAATTGAAAATACATTTTTGTTATATAAATTGTGTTTTAGCCTCAGAGTTCATATTTTAAGAAATATTCTATATTAACATTGTAAAATGGATTAAGTTCTATTCCTGTGTAATGCAATCATATAACAACAAAGGCCCACTTTGTCATTCCATATAACTTAGTTTTAATTTAGATTTCTTTCTCTATCTCTCCTTTCTTCTTGGACCTGAATATAATATCTATATGAATCATCATACCTTCCTATTTTTTCTTTTTGGATCAGAACATGTGTGATAATCCCTAAAGAAATTCCAAAGCAATGCACTAAAAGAAAAATCCCAAAGTCTACTACTTGTTTCTAAAATTAAGTTATTCGAAACAGTCTTAGGAAAATTTATACTAGTATCTACTCTTTGCTCTTTGATTTATTACCAAATTCATCTGAATTCTTCAGACAGATATTTCACATCTTTTGTTATTTTTCTCTTCACACTTTATAGAAATGTATAAATTAGAAAATGATGGTTCTGTGTAATCTCGCTACTATGTATTCTGAATTCATCCTCAGCCTCTCCAATGGAACTAAAGAATCTCCTCTCAGTACATTCAAACATATCAGGCAGGTATTATGCATTTTCTTTTTTAGAGATATCACTTCCATAACTCTCTGTCCCTTTTATTAAAAGTCCACACCTATTGCTTCATAATGCCTGATGAACAAACAGCCTTATCCTGCAGCATTTCTTAATCTCATCTGTGTGAGATTCCCACTTCCTAGATTCCTTTTCATTGACTATGGGTTTTACAGGATTGATTATAATTCTTGTTCCTTGTGGAGTTGTTTTCATTTCTCTAATGGTTTTATGGTTTTTTTCTGTTTCTTATTTTCCCCCTAAGTCTGCCAGTTCATTTGTATTTTTCATTTGGTAATTTTGTTTCTTCATGATCTTTATTTTAAGAGATTTTTGTGTTCTCTTTAATTTCTTTAAGGGTCTAAAGGAGATTATATCTAAAAATTTCTTCAGTAGTTGGAGTAAATTTTTTAGCAAATACTTTTCTAACTTTCATTTCTGTTCCACTGTGCACAGGTTCTATGCTATGTTCTTTCTGATTATTATTCATTTTTAGATACTTTCTGCTTATGAGTGTGCTTTTTAATTAATCAGAGAGAAGGTAGATTTTTCATGGTTTCATTCCCTTTTTACCCAGGTACTATTTTGATTTTATTCTTGGAACTTGAGTGGAGGGGTGAGGGGTTTCTTGACCAGCAGGACCCATGGCATGGATGAAAATGACCCAGAAACTGTCTGCTTGTTCTGGGGAGCAAAGGGTGAGCACCTCTTTGAGGAGAGAATGCTCCAGACCCTTCCCTAGTGTCCAGATTTATTTAGTAGCATGCATGCAAGGAATTCTGCCAAACAGAATGCAGCCGTTCTGCCAAATGGGATGCAGATAACTTATCTACAAAGCCGTGAACATATTATGTGAAGGTCAGCCTGGCGCCAAATGATTGTTCTCTTTTTTATTACTTCCCTGTTATTTATCAGAAGAGTGTGACTCCCTGAGACTGTTTTCAATCTGTTTTCTCTGCCTCTGTTTTCAGGACATTGTGTGGGGGGGGTCACAATTTTCTGAACCAATGCCACCCATCCCCCAAGAGGGGGTGGGTATTAATGATTCATAATCTGTGTTTAGTTCTTCAGTGACAACTTTTAGAAGAACAGGGAGGGTATTAAAGTCATTATCCAGAGACTAACTTTGAGATTCTAGTCATGTAAATGTTCATTGAAAACACAAGAGTGGCTAAGATTTACTAGGGAGAAAATACAGAATGAGGTGTGAGAAGACTAACTTGGACAAATCTCTGAGAGATGTGGTACATGGAAGACAAAGTAAGTATTTCATGAAGTAAGGAGTGATAGTTGGTGTCATGGGCTGCTGAGGTCAATGTCAAGTAAATTGAGTGTTGAGAAATAGCCCCTGGAATAGCAACGTGGAGGTCACTGATAGCATCACACTATTTCTCTCCATTGGTACAGGTTGGGAATGAATGAGAAGTGAGAATGATGCAGGCAGCATAGAACTCTTTGAGAAGTTGGGCTATAATGAGGAGGAACGGGTGGTAGTTGGAGGGAGGTAGAAGTATGAAGGTATGAAGGAAATTTTTAAATATATTTTTTAGGATTTTACTTATTTATTTTTAGAGAGAGGGGGAGGGAGGGAGAAAGGTAGAGAAACATCAATGTGTGGTTCTCTCTTGCATACCCGCAACTGGGGACCTGGCTTGCAACCCAGGCATGTGCCCTGATTGGAAATCGAACTGGTGACTCTTTGGTTCACAGGCCAGTGCTCAATCCACTGAGCCACACCAACCAGGGCTGAAGGAAAATTTTTTATGATGGGAAGGTCTTGAACATGTTTACATGGTAATATAAAGAAACCAGAAGAAAGAGATTGAAGGTTCAGCAGAGAGTAGAGATAGTCAGTAGTATGAGGTTCCTGAGGAAGTGGATAGGAACTGAATCCAGAATACCTATGAAGTAATTTGACTTGTATAGAAGGAAGAATACATCCTTCACTGTAGCAGGACAGAAGGAGGAATGAATATGAGCAGATGCAAGTTATGTTGGAAGCAAGTGCAAATTATAATGTTTGAGGGGAGATAGGAATCTAGGACTCTTTCACTGGATGAGCCAATTTGTGGAGAGGAACATGGTTTGACCAGAGAAGAAAAAACATTTCAAATGAGGATAATGAAAAGGAGAATTTTTACCATTATTTTGTTTAGTTCTTTTGTAGGTCTTATTTTAGTGTTATGATGTGACCATTTCTATAAATATGTATATGAATGAAATGTCTTTAATATTAAAAATTGTTTTGCTTTTTATATTTCAAAACATTATAGTAAGTTCTCATTTGACATTCCAACCTTCAGTTGGAATAGCAACGAAACCAGTTTTACCATAGGCTAAGTGTTACGAACAAGAGTTAGGTTCCTATGTACCTCATCAGTGTTATGATGAAACAATGTTGAATGAAATGACGTTATTCAAAGACCTGCTGTAATTCCTGGTCTACACTTTGATTTTTGTAATACATTTTGAAAAATGATAAGCTAGTCAACAAATTTATGTAAATACTTTTCTTCTGAAGAATGTTGAGCTGTGACTCAATTTGAAATACTTACTGAAAACTGCTTTACAAGGTATCAAAACTGGAACAAGAGCTTCAAAAACAAAAGGAAAATTCAGCTGATAAGTTGAGAAAAATGGAGGAGAAATGCGACACAGCCACACATGAAGCAGATTTGAAAAGGCAGAAAGTGATTGAGCTTACTGGTACTGCCAGGTAAAATGAATATGATAGTTTCTATTTATCTTCCTCTTTCAACATTGATAGTATCTTAGTTTCAATATTAGCATATGTCCAGTGAAGCTTTTGCTTGAGGACTTAATTTCTCTAGTCTGTATTCCTATAGCATTTTGTTTGTACCTCCCTCATAACCCTCCTACTGTAAGTCTCTTAAGATCAAGATAATATCTGGTTTGTGTTAAGGGTCCTCCTACAACAATTAGCGTAATTCCTTATACCTCGTAGACACTCAGCAACTGTTATAGTGATTTGAATTATGGAAAACATTAAAAGTTGCAGGCAAAGATGTACCCATATACAGGAATGCAGTCGAATTGTTTATGAGGGGTAGTAACTTAATAGAATAAAGCATAGGTTCTCCACTTTGACTGAACCTTGACTGAACATTGAAGTCACCTGAGGAGCTATAAAAAATACTGATGCCCAGGTCCCGCCTCTAAAGATTCTGATTTAATTTGGCTGGGTTGGGTCCACGCATCAATTAGTCAACAGAGGGCTCCATGAGTTGAAAGCTAGACCCAGCCTCCTCAGACCTCTTCTATGTTGTCAACAAGAGTTGACATAATTAATAATACGCTGATAATTAGACCATCATTCTGCCAATAGGAGGCAACAGTTAACTTACACACTTGAACTAAAACCACATGTCACCAGGCTTTCTCTCCCCTACTGATAGGAGTAAAGATAAAGTCTTTGTGCCTTGAGGAGGAACTTGCTTCCCCAGATGCCCTCAACTCTCTCAATAGGGCCAAAAGGATGTCCTGCGTTTAAAAGTAAGACCACAGTTCTTCAGACCATCTTTCTTCTATTGACAGGTGTCTGTCCATTAATACAGTCTCACCGCCAGTGTGTACCTTAATTCCTCAAAAGATTAATCACATTATAACTTCATCCTTGCTTATGCAAAACACCACTAGAAGCTATAGATTTTCAGGTCAACCCTCATCTCCCATACTAACCTCTCCATGTATTCTCTCCCTTCTCCCACCCCATTCCACATTCTGAAAGACTTCCACTGTGTCCACTGGAATTCACAATCCATCCTGAGAGACATCCCCTATATTCTCTTACTTCTTTTCTCTTGCTGTCATAGAAATCTGACTCTACCCTGAGGACATTACTTCTTTGTCTGCAGCCCTCTAAAGTAAAAACTTTTCCCCACAGTTCTTGTACCACAGGATTAAGATGTGGAATAGTATGCTCCATGAACCTCATGTCATCAGAACATATTATCCCTCACTGTTACTGACACCTACAGGCCACCCGACTTACTGTTGCTCTGTCTAAAACCTCTGCTGTCTTATTCTTGAAGATTTCAATATACTGTATATCTGTCTAGCTGATCCTTTGACACCCTGGCTTCATTTTTTAAAAATTATTCTCTAATGACCTTGATCTTTATCCTCAGCACTCACTCATATGATTTACCTTTGATCTTGTCATTTATATTTCAACGTATTCTGAATACTCTGCATCTACCTACCCCATATTGTTCTCATTTCCTTTTAATACCCCAAATTCAACAATTCTTTGATCTTACCGGGACCCCTAATCTATCAGTTCCACTATTGTCTCATTTTCTAGTGTCCTCTCTTCTCTCTTTACCCAGTTTAAGTTCTTGTCAGTCATTAAAATCATTGATTTGCATATATCCACAATTCCCTTACTTTGCATATACCCACAATTCTCTCTTATTTTGTGAGACACAGCCTAAAAACCAACTTAAACTACTCCATATTTGCATCTTTACAGAGGCTGGAGAAAAATCTAACCAATCAACTAATCACTTTAAAATCATAACTTCAAACTTCTAAGTGTTCCTTGGCAATATTCTTCTACACCTTTGCTTTATCCTTCAAAATTTTAACAGCCTCTCCCCAATCTTGCTTTCTGTTTCAGTGAGAAAATTATGGTTTCTTTCTTTTCTCACCCTTACAATTTGACTTCTAGACAAAAACTATGATCATAGCTGTAGTCACATTTATTAGTAAAAGTAAGACCTAAATATAACAGAAAGATACTTAAACTTTATAAGATGCACCCTATTTCCAAGAAATCTCTTCATGAAGCAGTATTTTCTCTGTTCTCACTATCACTTCTGGAACTACAATTTATAAAACTTGTCCTTTGCCAAAAGGTACTATAGTTAAAATATATCTGTTATATATCTCTTCCAATCTGTTTTAGCATTAAAATATCTTCAGATAGAAAGAAAGGAAACTTATTTATTGAACACTTTCTGTATGCCAGGCAATTTGTGAGACCAACACATTAACTCAATCTTCAAAACAGCCCTATCATCCATTCTCCAATTCCCCCGTTCCCCAAGCTGGAAGGTGAAGGAATTAGCCAAAGAACATATATTCATGAGCCATGAACACAGACAACTGTGTAGGGATTGCCTGAGGGAGGGGGCAGGGCTGGGTGGAGGGGAGCAAAGGGGGGAAAGAGCAGGGACAACTGTAATAGTATAAACAATAAAATACAATTTTAAAAACTAACCTCTCCTCATGTAATGAATATTTATGACTTCAGATGTAATAAAACCTATTATTTTAAAAGATTTAAAAAACAGCCCTATAAGGTTTTATTATCTCAGTTTTTTAGAATAAGGAAGCTGAAACTCAAAGAAGTTAGGGTATGAGATGCACAATTTAGATGTGCTCTAAAACCAAGTTTTTTTTTCTGTTACACCACTACTAAAATGTTCTGGTATTTTATGTAAATGTCACTGCACATGAATGATGCTAACCCTGTTTTCTTAGTGCTGAGGCTCATATGGCACTTGTTAGATTTCTCAGACTACCTCTATAGCCATTTGAAAACCCTTTTTTTACATTTGAAGAAGCCATAAATTCCACTGCTATATTCTAAAAGTTTAGTATCATTTTTGCATAATCTCTCTTTTGCCCCTGTTGCCAATCTCAGACCTGTTCACCCACAATAACTCTGCAACTGTAAAATGATTTCTGGAAAAAATGGTGGGTTTAAATTAAAATCTTGTAAAATTTTGAAAGTTATGGGGAAATTTTTAGTATTGGATTAGCTATACAATAATTAAAATCTTAAACCTTTAAATATTTGTTATAGTAATGCATCATTTATGTAGCATCAGAAAATAATGCATCATTGCTCATAAATAAAGAAATGAGTGAAATTTATCTTTACCAAGTAGGGAAACTTTAAAACAAAACAAAAAATTTTTTGACAGAATTTTTCCAAAATGTGTATTTTCTTGTTATTTTTACTTTCTCTGGGTGTATTGGGGTTAACATTCCCTACATCAGTTATTATACCATGGTAACCTGATGAAACCTTGAGGAGTATAGAGCTCTGTTTATATTTTACTAAATATCTGTAGATAGTTAAGCTTTTTGAATTCTTGTATTTTTTTAAAAATGATTTTTACCCAACTTCTTTGCTGACAGGCTCTCGCCTCTTGGTACTATATGTTAGCCTCTCTCAATTATTCTTTTAAAATTATGTTTTATGTCCACTCTAACATAAGATTAGTCAAGTTAAAAATCATTTACCTACAATTCCAGACATGTAAAAGGGTCATTAGCACTTGTGTAATCTAACAGTTCTTAACCTTGTTGGGCCATGGACACATTTGAGGGTATGGATCATTTCCTGTACATAGATATAACATATGCATACATAATTTTGCAGATTGTTTCAGGGGTATTTTAGTTTTACTGAAGTTCACTTATAGATATTGGAAAAAACCTTATTGAAAAATACTACTTCGTCTAATTTAGAAAATAAATGCTCCCACTTGCAAACTCAGTTTATGAAATGTCAAAGACCAAAAGAACTACAACAATAACAAAAATGCTGATGCAAAGGAACATCAGCTCTGCCCACTATTGTGGATGACGTTAACAATTGTTCAATTAGTAAATATCACTTTGGAATTACCAAAAAATGGACTTAAAACTTTCTCTCACCATGTTGATTAGCGATAGTAGTGGAATTTCCATAGTGGAATAAGCCCAGGACTGCCTGAAAGTTAGTAAATGTTAACTATTAGTAATTATTTGTATTATCCTAGACCATCAATTTTCGATCAGTGTGTCGTGGCACACTGTTGTGCTGCAAGATTTTTAAAACATGCAATACCTGACTATTTAGTCAGGGGCACTGACCTCTTTTCCCTTGGATTGTCAAATAAAAAAAATGACAGCAGCCAACACAACAATAGTTGTTCAGTGTGAATGAATCAAAATTATACCTATTTTTTTGTCAGAGTGGGCAAAAAATATATTTTTTGGTGTGCCACAGAATTTTAGTTACTAGTAAATTACTAATTAGTAACTAGATTAAAAAGGTTGAAAATTGCTGTCCTAGACAGTTTACTTAGTCTTCCAGTTTCATCTGTAAAGCAAGAAAGTTGCACTAGTCTAAGAATCTCTAGTCCCTTTTAAAGCTGAAGAGATAACATTATTAAGAAATGTCTGGCACTCCTATGAGTAGTATGGTCTTAATGATGAATATTTTGATTGTTGGCTTCTTTTTTTTTCTGTGTTGCAGATAATAGAAATTACAGATAAATGAAGCACTTCTCCGTGGATATTCTTAATGCATATAAAGCTTTATAAAAGTTAACTGTAGTTAGATTGAAAAGAATGCTAGCCCTGGCTGGTGTGGCTCAGTTGGTTGGAGCATCGTTCCATAAACCAAAGGGTCGCAGGTTTAATTCCCAATCAGGGCACATGCCGGGGTTACGGGTTTGGTCCCTGGGCAGGGCATGGTCAGGGCGCATGTGTGAGGCAACACATTAATGTTTCTTTCCCTATCTCTCTCAACTCCCTTCCCTTCTCTCTGAACAATGGGCATGTCCTTGGTCAGGAATTAAAAAAAAAAAAAAAAAAAAGATTGCTAACCTTGCTAAATATTACTAGGTAGTACAGTTGTATTTAGTGGTATGTAATTGGTGCAGAATTACAATCTTAACTGGAGCATTTTTAATAATATAATAGATGATTAAAATTCTGACTAGACATTTTGCTGATATATAACTTGAAGTCTTTGTTTAGTCAGAGACAAGTCAGTTGGTTTTTACATTTTAAATTATCATTTGTTTTATTTTTTGTCTTTAATTAGGCAAGTAAAACTTGAGATGGATCAGTACAAAGAAGAGCTATCTCTAATGGAAAAAGAAATAATTCATCTAAAACGAGATGGAGAAAATAAAGCAATGCATATTTCTCAGTTAGACATGATCTTAGAACAGACAAGGACAGAACTAGATAAGAAAACAAATGCTGGTAAGAAAGGGGTTAGCTGAGCTTAGCTGCCTGAGTATTTACATTTAAAGAAGTGGACTAAAGTAAGAATTTGGGGTGGTGGGGTTGAAAGGGACAATGAGTAGTCAATATCCTTCTTCTGGTAGATGAATAAAATTGAATATTTTTAATTATAATTATTTACAAAGTTCTTACTAATAAACAGTTTATATATAGTTCTAAAATTATTCTCTGGTCTTAACAGTGAAGGAGTTAGAAAAGTTACAGCACCACACTGAAAATGAACTAACAGAAGCTTTGAAGAAACGGGAAGTACTGGAGACTGAACTACAAAATGCTCACGGAGAATTGAAAAGTACTTTAAGACAACTCCAGGAATTGAGAGAAGTGCTACAGAAGGCTCAATTATCATTAGAGGAAAAATACACCACTATAAAGGATCTCACAGCTGAACTTAGGTGAGTTAAATTCAAGGAAGTGATAAAACAATTTCAAGTATTTTATTTATTATTCTGAATCCTTGAGTCACACAAATAAGTTTGTTGTTCAATTCTAGATGTCTACACTTCTCAGCTGGTTCACTATGGCACTTCCTGGTCAGCCTATCCCATACTCCATCTAATACATTCAGCAGTTGCTGTTGGCTAATATTTTATCTTTATGTCTTTGGAGCATTTTACACTGCCCCACTCCTATCCATTGTGGTAAAAAATGATTGGACCAGACTACAGTAGTGGTTAATAGCAAAATGATATTAATAATAATAATATTGTTCTTTGTATTAAGTCCTTATTTTGTGCCAGTACTACTCCAGGGGCTTCATATATGATCTTACTCATTTCTTTACAACAAACCTATCAGGTACATATATCACCTTTTTACCTTGAGAATACTGAGGCTTTAGAAGATTAAGTAAAATACCCAAAGACAGATAGAGGGTTCAGAGAAGAGAATTAAACACAAGTCTGTCCAACTTTAAAATCTAGGTTCTTAAATTAGCAGCTAAGTTCACCACATTGATGGTGAGTGAGGATGGAGAGCCAGACCAGGGCCAAAGTGTGTGTGGCAGGGGGAAGTGGGGAATAGATTCTGAAAAGGAAAACAGAATTAGAATACAGGATGTGAAATGTAGAATGAAAGAACAGGGTAGAGATCAGCAAGATGACCCAAAAACTTAGATGTGTCTCATGGTTTACTGTAGGACCCCTTTCTCTTTTCTACCCACACACTCATTTTTAGTCAGTTTCATGTAGTTTTAAATAGGATGTGTCAGACTTTCAAACACCTGTCTCCATTAGTAACCTATTCCCCAAAATCCAGTCTTGAATATCTAATGACTTAGTTGTTTTCTTCACTTTGAGATATATATATATATATATATTTTTAAGGATTTTATTTACTTATTTTTAGAGAGAGATGAAGTGAGGGAGAAAGAGGAGAGAGAAACATCAATTGGTTGCCTCTCACATGCTTCCAACTGGCAACCTTTTGATTTGCAGGTCAGTGCTCAATCAACTGAGCCACACCAGGCAGGGCATCCACTTTGGTATTTTTTTAAGAGGCTTCTTAAGCTTTGCCAAACAACTCATTTTTTTCCTGCCCTTCCTCTCAGTATCATACAATAGCTTTAACCAGAAATCTATTCTTATTTTATTACTTGCCCTCTCTTTTAAAAATCTAATCTATTAATCACGTCAAGTCCATTTCCAAAATATATTCTGAAATCCATTGATTTATTGGCCTCTTTTCTATTACCACCTTAGCAGAAGTCATCATCATCTCTCACCTGGTCTGTTGCTGTGACTTCCCAACTGGTTTCCCAGTTTAAATTCTTGACCCTCCCCACATCCATTCTCCTTAGAATGTATTTAAGTTTATGATTTAAAACATCAATCGGATTATATTACTTCCCTACTTAAACCCTATAATGGCTTTCCAAAAGATTCAGAATGGAAATACAGTGTAAATCAAAACCACAATGAGATACCACTTCACAACATGATGTGTGAATGGCCATAATAAAAACAGACAAAAACAGGAACAGAAATTAATAAATATTAGCAAGCGGGTAGAGAAATTGAAACCCTCATACATTGCTGGTGGAAAATTAAAATGGTATAGCTGCTGCACGAAACAATTTGGCAGTTCCTCAATTAAGTTAAACCTAGAATTACTCTATAACTTAGTAATTTCACCCTTAGCTATGTACCTAACGATAACTGAAAACAGATGTTCAAACAAAAATTGTGCACAAATGTTCATTGCAGCTCTTCACAATAGCCACTAAGTGGAAACAACCCAAGTGTTCACCAGTAGTTGAATGGATAAACACAATGTGTTATATCATACAAGAAATATTATTCAGCCATGAAAACAAAGTACTGATACATGCTGCAACATGGATGAACCTTGAAAACATTATACTGAATGAAAGAAACCAGATGCATATTGTATAATTCCATTTATGTGAAATATCAAGAATTAAGAAATCTATAGTGATAGAAGGCAGATTAGTGATTGCTAGAAACTAGGGGGAGGGGGAGTAGAAAATAACTATAAATGAGTATGGAATTTTCATTTGAAATGATGAAAAAGTATTAGAAACATATAATGGCAATGGTAACACAACATTGTGAATCTACTTAATATAACTGAATTGTTTACTTTAAAATGATTTAAATGGTAAATCTTATATGTATTTTAACATAGTTTTTAAGAAATTCAAGCTCCTTATTCTAGAATGAAAAACCCTACATGACAAGGTTCCTGTCTACTTCTCTGGCCTCATTTCATACTGTTCTTCTTGGCCTGCCTATTTATTTATTTATTTATATTATCTATCTTGTTGACTATGCAGTTGACAGTACATAGTACCCTGACATATAGGAAGCATCCAATAAATATTTGCTAAATGGTTAAGTGAATGAATGGATGAAAAAAATTAAAATGAAATCTAAAACCCTAGCTAATAGCTAAATTTTGGAAACTCAGTTATTTGCAAAGACAGCAGCAGTTAGAGTTATCTTTAGAATTCACTTCATATTACTTTTAGAATATTAGTTCAGCCTTATACTTTATAACTTTAGACTTTTAGGAGAATAATAAACAGCTCATTAGAGAAGTTCAGAATCTATTTTTTAAAATCAGTATCTTTATTCAATATTGTTTCATATTTAAGACTGGGAAATCATTTGAAGATTTTCAAGATCAACACACCATTTTCAGGCTTTGTCATATCAGAACTTAGATTTCAAATTAAAATTCTCTGATCACAGGCTTCAGAGTTGTAGAAGCCTTAAAACTGTGTTCATACTAAGCATTTTTATAATGTAAAATTGTATGTACGTTAGGGTTTTAGGAGGATGGGAATTTATAAAATAAATTTATATAAAATATATTTATTTTTATTTGTAAAAATATTTCTGTAGTAGACTTCATTACATCACTATATGTAAGGCATCATCTTAAGTAAATTTTCCATGAGAAATACAATGGTCATTTACTAAGTTGTGGGTATCAGGGATACCAACTGTGAAATAAATGCCTCATTCAGTTGTAATAAACTCATAGCTCTTATAGAAAAAAGACTTTCAAACACTCCCTTGATCTATAGATGAAAAAATATGGGTATATATTTAAAATTTTTATACTATTCAATCTTATATCCTGGGAGTGCTTTAACATTTAGCTTGCCTACAATAGTAGAGTTTGTTACCTTTTGCCTTTTTAGGACACCCTATTAAACTAATAATATTGGTATCTATCATTTTTCTTACACATTATTACTTTAATTTGAGCCCTTTCAGTCTGAAATAATTGCATATATCCAGTCACTTTTAACTTATAGGAAAGTTAACCCAGTTTACTTAATTTTTAAAAACTAATACTTAATTTTTAAAAACTAATATTTCTACTATTGCTTTGATCTTTTTTCTTTGATAAATTTCAGAGAATGCAAGATGGAGATTGAAGACAAAAAGCAAGAACTCCTTGAAATGGATCAGGCACTTAAGGAGAGAAATTGGGAGCTAAAGCAAAGAGCAGCTCAAGTTGGTTTTCTTCATTATATTTTAATGAAATTTTCTATTAAAATACAATCACACAGTGTTTCACAGGTCACATTTTTTGATAGATAGACTTTTTAAAATAATATTTGGGTTTTTTGCACATAAATATTTTTTAAAATTAGAAAGATATCATCTTTCTTTATCTTGCTATTTTTACAGCAAGTAAATTTTTGAGAATGGAGGTTAGCTTAGTATTTGAACCTTTTGATCTCTTATGTTACTGTATATCAGAAAAATGGGATTAAAGGAATTACTTGTTCAGCTAGTATTTGTTGGAGGCACAAAAATATTCCAAAGGTATTATTTACCAGCATCTTCTTTGAAGACTGTTTTTTAGATCAGTTTTAGGTTCACAGAAAGATTGAGCAAAAGGTACAGATATTTCCCATATACTACCTACCCCCACAAATGCACAACCATCCCCATTATCAACATTCTCCACCAGAGGTTGAACATTTGTTACAGTTGTGAACCTACATTGATGCGTCATAATCTCCCAAAGTCTAAAATTTACATTACTCTTGGTGTTGCACATTCTGTAGGAGGAATGTATGGTAGGCATCCACCATTATAACATTTTCACTACACTACAGACCTCTGTGTTCCACGTATTCATTCCTCCCTCTCTTCCTCCAACCCTGGCAGGGTTGTCTCAGTAGTTTTTCCTATTTCAGGAGATCATACTTTGAATCATATCATGTAGTCTTTTCAGATTGGTTTCCTTCAAGTTAGTAATATGCATTTAAAGTTCTTCCATATCTTTTCTTACCTTGACAGTTTATTTCTTTTTAGCACTGAATAATGTTTCATATTCTGGATATGCTGCAGCTGATTTATTTATTCTCCTATTGAAGGTTGTCTTGGTTATTTTCAAGTTTTGTCAGTTATAAATGAAGCTGCTATAAACATTTATGTGTAGCTTTTTGTGTGGACATAACTTTTCAACTCCTTTGGGTAAATACAAAGGAGCATGATTGCTGAATCATAGGTAAGAGTATGTTTAGTTTTATAAGACACTTCCAAACTGCCTTCCAAACTGGCTGTACCATTTTGCATTCCCACCAGCAATGAATGAGAGTCCCTGTTGCTCTACATACTGGCTAGCATTCAGTGTTATCAGTATAGTAATATCTCCTTGTTGTTTTAATTTGTATGACATGATATGAAGCACCATTTTTTATGCTTATTTGCCACATGTTTATCTTTGGTGAGGTGTCTTATTTTTTAATTGGGTTGTTTTTTTTATTGTTGAGTTTTAAGAGTTCTTTGTATATTTTGGAACCTGTCCTATATCAGATTTGTCTTTTGTGAATATTTTCTCTCAGTGTGTGGTTTTTCTTCTCATTCTTTGGAATTTAACTTTCACAGAGTAGATGTTTTTCATTTTAATAAAGTCCAGCTTATCAATTATTTCTTTCATGGATTGTACTTTGGTGTTTTGTCTAAAAAGTTATAGCTATACCCTAGGTCATCTAGGTTTTCTGTTATCTTCAAGTTTTGAATTTTACATTTTAGTAAGTGACCCACTTTGTGTTTAATATTTGGACTGTCTTTTTTTCTGTTGTATTGCCTTTGCTCCTTTGTCAAAGACCAATTGATTATATTTATGTAGGTTTGTTTCTGGGCTCCCTGTTCTGTTCCATTGACCCATTCACCTATTCTTTTCACCAGTCCCGCATTGTCCTGATTAGGGTAGCTTTATAGTAGTAAGTCTTGACGTCAGGTAACATCAGTCCTCCAATTTTATTATTTTCTTTCAATATTGTGTTGGCTATTCTTAGTATTTTGCCTCCCCATATAAACTTTAAAATCAGTTTGCTGATAGACACAAAATAACTTGCTGGGATTTTGATTGAGATTTCCTTGGATTTATAGATCAAATAGGGAGGAACTGACATCTTGACGATATTGAGTCTTTCTACCCATGAACGTGACTCTTTCTCCATTTATTTAATGCATGATTTCTTTTATTGGATTTTTGTAGTTTTCCTTATAAAAACTTTGTGTATTTTATTAGATTTATACATAAGCATTTCTTTTGTAGAGTTGCTAATATAAATGATACCGTGTTTTTAGTTTTAAATTTGTCTTGTTCATTGCTGGTATATAGGACAATAATTGGCTTTAGTGTAGAACCTTGTACCCTAAACCCTGCTATAATGGCTTATTAGTTCCAGAAATTTTTTGTTCAAGTTTTTCTCATCATTAAGTATGATGTTAACTCTTGGGGTTTTTGTAAATACTTTTTTAATCAAGTTTAGGAAGTTACCCTCTATTCCTAGTTTACCAAAAATTTTTACCATGATTGGATATTGGATTTTGTCAAATACTTCTTTATCCTGTTGATATCATAGATTACATTAAATGATTTTCAAATTTTGAACCAGCTTTTGATACATAGAATAAATCCCACTTGTTGTGATATATAATTTTTGTTATACTTTGTTCTTGTGATTTGGTAATATGTTGTTGAGAATTTTATAATTATGTTTGTGAAAGATGTTCTGTAGTTTTCTTTCCAAATAATGTCTTTGTCTTATTTGGTATTAGGGTATTGCTGGCCTCACAGAATGAGTTAGGAAGTATTTCCTCAGCTTCTGTCTTCTGAACAATATTGTAGAGAATTATTATAATTCCTTCCTTAAATGTATGATAGAATTCACCAGTGAACCCATCTGGGCCTGGTGCTTTGTTTTGGAAAGTTATTAATCATTGATTCAATATCTTTAATAGATTGTCTGTTTCTTCTAATGTGAGTTTTGGCAGATTGTCTTTCAAGTAACTGGTCTTTTTCATCTATCTAGTTTTTTAAAATTCATGGACAGAGAGTTGTTCATAGTATTCCTTTATTCTTTTAATATCCATGTGATTTATAATAATGTCTTCTTTTTCATTTCTGATATTAGCAACTTATAATTCTCTTTTTTTCTTAGCTTTACTAGATACTTATTAATGTTACTGATCTTTTCAAAGAACCAGCTTTTGATTTTGTTGATTTTCTCTATTGATTTCCTAATTTTAATTTCATTGATTCCTGCTCTAATTATTATTATTATTTCTTTCCTTCTGTTTACCTTGGATTTAATTTGCTCTTCTTTTTTCTAGTCTCCCAGGGTAGAAGTTTAGATGATTGATTTTAGATCTTTCTTTTTTTCTAATATATACATTTAGTGCTATAAATTTTCCTCCAAGCATTGCTTTTGCTTCATTTCACAATTTTTGTTATGTTGTATTGCATTTAGCAGCTTTTATCTAACATAGAATGAAGTCTGAATCATTTTTTCATTTATGAACATAATAATGTTTTTTCTTTAAGTGTTTATAATATATATGAGACTCAAGATCCAGTATTAGTAAGCAATAATTATTTTTCTTATTCTAGTTAATAATTTATTTGAGATTAATTTGTTTCAGTTATACCCACTACAAATAATTTTAAAATACATTTGAAACACAGTATTTTCCACATTAGAATAAAATTGAATGACAGTTTAATGTTACTTTTGTATTTAGGTTACACATTTGGATATGACTATCCGTGAGCACAGAGGAGAAATGGAACAGAAAATAATTAAATTAGAGGGCACTCTGGAAAAATCAGAATTGGAACTTAAAGAAAGCAACAGACAGGTAAATTATAAACATACTCCACTGTAGACATCCATTATTCATTTAACATGGCTTTTTAATAGAATATGTGTAATAAAAATATATATTTTAATTATCTTGTACATGCTGCTTTGTTTCTTTTTCTCTGATTATTTTTCCCCAGCTTTACTGAGCTATTATTGACAAATAAAAATTGCATATATTTAAGTTGTGCAACATAATGTTTTATATACATATACATTGTGAAATCATTACCACAAACAAGCTAACTAACCTATACTCACCTCACTTAGGTTTCTTTGTTTCTTGTTTTAAATTTGGTGGCAACACTTAAGGTGTATTCTCTTAGCAAATTTCAAGTATGCAATACAATATTACTAACTGTAGTCAAAATGCTTACATTAGATCTCCAAAACTTATTCATCTTGCTTAACTGAAATTTTGTACCCTGTGACCAACATTTCAACATTTCCCCCACTCCCTAGGCCTTGGTGACTACCCTCTTAATGTTGTTTTGAACATTATTTTTCTTGGATCATTGTATCCACATATTTATAGTGTGTGCATGCCTGAATATGTATAAAATATGTCTGAAAGAACTTGCAAGTAATTCTGTTAACTGGTTGTAGCTAAGGAAGGAGCAAAGTGAGAAGGGGACTCTTTCACTAACTAAATTTTTTACCTCATGCACATATTACCTATTAAAATTTTGTGTAAGTCCATGTAACATTTGTTGTTCTAATGTACCCAAATTTTCTTTACTTATACAAATATGATTGAGACCTTCATCTCTTTTAGTGTAATAGGTATACATATAAGCATCTTATTAGGCACAGAATTATGATATTTATCTCTTAGATATACATGTTTAAAACTTGACTTACTTGGACTGCAGTTATGATTAAAGAATTATATTTTCTTAGTTTTATTAATATTGTTTTGTTTAAAATTCAGATAGAAAGTTTAAATGAAAAATTGCAAAACACCAAAGAACAGCTCCGAGAAAAAGAATTTATAACACTACAAAATGAACAGGAGATCAATCAACTGAAAAAGGAAACTGAAAAAACACAACAAAAGATGAAAGAAATGGAATGTGTAAGCAAATTATTTTCCTCCTAAGGAATATGTAGTATTATCTGAAGAGCAATATAAATCTTTGTTGTTGTTTTTTTTGTTTGTTTGTTTGGTTTTTTTTGCTTTTTTAATATGCTTTATTGATTTGGTGTTACAATTGTCCCAATTTCTTTTCCCTTTGTTCCCCTGCACCCAGTGACCCCCCCTCCCTCCAGTTGTCCCCCCGCTTAGTCCATGCCCATTGGTTATGCATATAGTTCTTCTCAGCATCTTCCTGTCTACTCTACTCCCTTCTACTATGTTTCTTAATTCCTGAACCATCTCCCTCCCTTTCCCCCTTTCCTCCTTTCCCCCTTCCTGCTGACCTCCTCCCATAATGTTCCCCATACCTGTAACTCTTTTTCCACTCTCATTGCCTACTTAGTTTGCCTTTGTTTCGATTCCCTAGCTTCTGTTGTTGGTTGTTGTGATACAGTTTCATTTCAATGTTCATAGTTTTGATCCTCTTTCTCCTAAACAAGTCCCTTTATTTATTTATTTTTTAAAGATTTTATTTATTTATTTTTAGAGAGAGGGGAAGGGAGGGAGAAAGAGAGGGAGAGAAACATCAAAGTGTGGTTGCCTCTTGTGCACCCCCAACTGGGGACCTGGCCTGCAACCCAGGCATGTGCCCTGACTGGGAATTGAACCAGTGACCTTTTGGTTCACAGGCTGGAGCCCAATCCACTGAGCCACACCAGCCAGGGCAACAAGTCCCTTTAATATTTCATGTAACAGTGGTTTGGATTCTGATGAACTCCTTCAGTTTTACTTTGTCATGGAAGCACTTTCTCTGCCCTTTGCTTTGCTGGATAGAGTAATCATGGTTGTAGATTTTTGCTTTTCATTACTTTGAATATTTCTTGCCAATCCCTTCTTGCCTGCAGAGTTTATTTTGAGAAATCAGCTGACAGTCTTATTGGGACCCCTGTGTATGTAATTCTCTTCTCTGTTGCTGCTTTTAAGATTCTGTCTTTATCCTTAATTTTTGACAGCTTGATTATAATGTGTCTTGGTGTGGTTCTCCCTGGGTTCAGTTTTTTTTGAACTCTCTCTGCTTCCTGGACCTGTAATTCTGTTTCTTTCCCTAAGTTAGAGAAGTTCTGCTTCATTATTTTTTCACATAATTTTTCAATTTCTAGTTCTTCTTCACCTTCTGGCACCCCTATGATTCAGATGTTGGCCCGCTTATAGCTGTCCCATAGGTTTCTGAGCCTCTCCTCATTTTCCTCACTTTTCGTTTCCTCTTTTCTGCACTGGTTGACTGTTTGTTCTTTCCCTATGTTTCGATTTGTTGATTTGTTCCCTGGTTTTCTTTCCCTCACCACTAGATTCATATGTGTTTTGTTCATTTCAGCAGGACTAGCCTTCATTCCTTCCCCATCTTATTTAAGATCTGCTGTTAGGTCTGTAAGCATTTTTATAAACAAAGCTCTGAACTGTGCCTCAGAAAGATTTCCTGTCTGCTTCTTCATTAGATTAGATATTTGCTCTCTGGTCAGCTGTATCACTGAGATCTCTATCATGATCTGTGCCTTTCTGACAGATTTGCGTTTAACTTTGCTTCCTGGGCAGAGCTGTCACACCTCCTATGCTATAGGGGGCGGAGCCCCGTGCACTCGTTACAGCCGGGCGACCCTTTTCACCATGCTGTGGCGTTTTCTCTGGGGGTGGGGGTCCAAAATGGATTCCTGCCGTTCACTCTCTGCTGAGAGACGGGGACCCTCCTCCTCTGTCCCCAGCCCCTCTGGACCTCATGGTCCAAGGCAATGGGGCTCTGCCTTCCCCAGTGTTGGAATCGCAAGCTGACGGGTCTGGTCTGCAGCCAGGTGTGCTCCCCTAGGCTCTTCTCGCCTCCCCTTAAATACAGGTGTCTATGCTTACTGCCGTCTTGCTGCTGTCATCACAGCTACCGCTGCCAGCGCAGCTTGATCCTTCCGCCCCAGCTTCGCCCCTCATACCCGTCCGGACGAGCACCACTTCTTTATAACTTCATACATTGGACTTCCATGTATCTTTATTTTCTGGAACTTTTAGTTATTTCTGGTTTTGCGGTAGCTGTGGTCCTTCTTAGTTGTGGTGGGAGATGGAGTGTGTCAGTCTAGGCCTCCCATCATGGCAGTAAGCCCCCTGTGTTTGTTTGCCTCCATGTCTTAGGTAGAGCTGTCACGCCTGTTACGTTGTAAGGGGCGAAGCCTTAAGTATTCATCAGTACAGGGCGACCCGTTTCATGACATTGTGGTGCTGTATGTGGGGGAGGGGTCTGAGAGGGAACAATGTTGCTTGCCTAGCACTCACCCCTTTTCCAAGCACTTCTCTCATTTTCGTATGGCACTGGTCCTCTCTAGCTGTTACCCTGGCCGTCGTTTCCAGAGTGGGTGGGTCTGTGGACGTTTTAGGACCGGGGGGCCCTTTAAACAGACTCTGCTGAGAGACTGGCAGTTCTTGCCTCCACCGGCAGGCACCCCCACTGATTTGCACAGTCAGAGCAATGAGGCTCTATTTTCCCCAGTGCTGGGACCGTGAGCTGCACGGTCTGGTGAGGAGCTGGGAACGCTCCCCAGGTGTCCCTCCTGATTTTTTAAAGCGTGTGACTGTGCTTTCTGCCGGTCTGCTTGCCTGCCGGCCTGCCGCTGCCGCTACCGCTGCTGACACCACCACCACACAGTGTCCTCTCCACCCCGGCTCCATCCCTCATACTTGTCTGGATGAGTATTTCTTCTTTATATCTTTGTTTGCTGGACTTCCATGCAGTTTGATTTTCTGGAACTTCTGGTTGTTTCTAGTTTTGAAGTAGTTGTATTCCGTCTTGGTTGTGGAGGGGGGCATAGCGTGTCTGCCTACGCCTCCATCTTGGCTGGAAGTCCCTAAATCTTTGTTTTAAGCTGGTTGGTTTTAATACACAGAAACTGTGTCATAAATATTTTTAGGCTAATTACTTGGGCCTGATACTTACCTGGTTTCTTTGATCTTATTAAATGTTTTATTATGATGTCTAATGAGTTGCCAGATGAAGTGTTATCAGTTTGCATGTGTATTGAGTCACGAACCCATTTCACCCACTTGCTTTTTAGAAACTGAAATTGCTGCCCTGACTATTGTAGCTCAGAGGGTTAGGTGTCATCCCATGAATGGAAAGGTTTCTGGTTCAGTTCCCAGTCAGGGAACATTCCTTGGTTCTGGGCCAGGTCTCAGGTTGGGGGCATACAAGAAGCAGTCAATTGATGTTTTTCTTGCACATCGCTCTTTCTCTCCCTCTCCTTCTCCCTCCCTTCCCCTCTTTCTTGAAATAAATAGATGGATCTTTCAAAATAAAGCAAACAAACAAACAAAAGAAAACACTGAAATTGCTTCTAAGAGCTCTTGTGGATGTAACTTTCTCTTATTTTCAAATACTATGCTCAACTTTAAAACTTTATATATTGCTCTTTATTGTATTTGACTGATTATCTGTCTCTTCCAGTAAACTATAAAATCCATAAGGGGGGCCACTTTGTCTCCTATGTTCACTCTTTTATCAACACCTAGAACAGTACATATCCCCTAGTAAGCATGAATAAATATTAGTTGAATTACATACATAAATCAAGCAGGGTCTCTGAGAACAAGTTTGGACTCAATTGGGGAAAAATTACTACTGGCTCAGCCATTTAGTGTTCTCTAACAAGGGATTTATATTGACATACAACAGAGTTGGACCCTGGGCCCCCATTCCAGACATCAGGGTCCTAGTGATTTGTACCGGTTTCTTTCCTTCTTATCAGCCCTAAAGTCAAGTGTCATTACCTCCCACATAACCAAGCTAATTTAGAACTAACTTTTTACTGATTGAAACACAAATACATAACTAGTGACTTAACTGAGTAATATGAAAATATTTCAGAGAGAATAGCAGTCTCAGTGACACATTTTACCTCACAGAGAGTAAAGTCATAACCTTAACCCAGCTGTGTGAATTAACGGTGAGTTTTGATTATTCATGCCAATATATTCTCCATCTTTGACATGGATAATCAAATATTAACTTATTTTTTCTTTTTATATTATTATGTGTTCTGTCGTGTTATATTCATAATGATAAAGGATTATATAGCTTGCATATTAAAGTCATACAAAGCATATCAGTGATTCCCAGATTTATTACAGTATGTTTATTTTCTTGTCTTTAAAACAGTAAAAAATACTCTGAATATTAGTTTCACAGTGTATGATATTAATGGTATGTTAAATGTTATAGATTTAGTTGGGAGGGGTTAAAGTCACTTATTAAAAAATTCAAAATAAGATATTGGTCATTTGAATTATTTCATTTTGAAACTTACAAATATCTTGTGTATTTCAGGTTATGAAAGAGCAGGAACAGTACATTGCAACTCAGTATAAGGAGGCCATAGATTTGGAGCAAGAATTGAGGCTAACCCGGGAGCAGATGCAGAACTCTGGAACAGAATTGGTGGAGGCTCATCGTCAACAAATTCAAGCACAGAGAGAAATAGAAAGGCTTTCAAATGAACTGGAGGAAATAAAGCAACTTTTTAAAGAGAAGGTAATCCCTATTTTAAATAATTTTACCTTATTAAAAATTTTACCATTCACTTTTTTAACTGTAGAATATAGTTCTTATAAAAGTTACTATTTCACAACAGTGTGAATGTTCTTAATGCTACTAAAGTGTACACTTAAAAATGGTTAAAGTGGTAAATTTTATGTTATTTAAAAAGAAAAGAGAATGTGTTATATTTAACATAGCTTTGTAATGTAGCTAGGAAGTTCCTCAGAACTGAGATTTGGCCAATGTAATTAGTTTTTAATAAATTGAATTATAAAGCACTTTAGACTCTTCAAGTGAGTTTAAGCTATCACTTTGAAGGAAAATAAAGCTAATAAATCTTTTATGAGTGAGAGTTTTTAGATTTGTAGCCACTCTTATAAGTGAACACTGGTGATTTAAATTTATGACTGTTATGAAACCTGCAGTCCAGCACACTTGGGGAGGTATAGTGCTTTAAAAAAAAAAAGAGCACTGATATAAATTTTATTTGCACAATGTTTAGTAGCAGGTAAATAACTTGGCTGAAAAATATTTAGATTGATACAATTGGATTGACTACTTAGGCTTTGAGAAAAATATATTTATTGGTGTTACAGAAAAGTTCATGTGATTTTATTTTTTATTTTTGTTAGCTTTCTATTATGGTTACTAATTCAGTATAGGAATGGAGTTAGACTATTTTTATGTTTAATTTTGATTAACCTAACGATGTTTTATAATTCACATTTCTGGGTGGTTAGACTAATACAGAATATTTAGGTAATTTTTATTAAAATAATAAGACATTTGGGAGTCTACCAGGAGAGGGGAAGTTATCTACTTTCATCTAATTTCTGTCCTTACCAATGGTATCTTAGTGTAGTAGATTTTATCTGATAAGCTCAATTATTCAAAAAAGTGAGTGAATGTGGGGTACTATTAAAAATGACTACTTAAATTATTATATTTTTAACCCCAAACTCTACATATACATTTATCTGACAATTTTTAAATATGGAACCAAACCTTGGTTCTTTGTGTTATGGGTAGAGTTATTTGATTAGAATTTTACCTGGTCTTTCTTGCACAAACAATACTCATGTTCTGTCGTCTATAGTTTTCAATTTTGGTTTCTTTAAAGTTGAAGAAGAGACTGAGAAAGACAAATACCATATGATTTAACTAATATATGGAATCAAAAGAACAAAGTTAATGAACAAACAAAATAAAAACAGACTCACAGATACAGAGAACAAACTGATGGTTGCCAGATGGGAGGGGCATTAGAGGGCAGGATGAAAAGGTGAGGGGATTAAGAAGTACAAATTGGTGGTTATAAAATAGTCACAGGAATGTAAAGTACAGTATAGGGAATATAGCCAATAATATTGTAATATTATAAAAGTTATGTATGATGCTAGGTGGGTATTAGAATTATTGGAGGGATCACTTCATAAACTATGTAAAAGTCTAACCACTACTGTACATCTGAAACTAACTAAAATATAATTGAATGTCAACTATAGTTGAAAAATTAAAAAACAAAATAGACATAAAAAAACAAAGTGGAAGAATTACAAAACATTTGAAAATCAATCAGAATATATCTCTTATATTTTTTTATGAGGTTTCCTACAATATTTTATAACTATCTTGTCTGCTTCTTTACAAATAGCAAAAGTTTGTGATTTATTTATTGAATGGTTTCAAAGCATATAACTTAGTTTGTACATAAAAACTTCTTTTGCATGCATATTTCATCATTGTTCATAACGTATAATAAAATTACATTATTATAGTCATAAGCACAAATAGCATAAATAGGTTTGGATAAATGCACAACTGACTCTTGATAAGCAAATGGCACTCTGGTAAATAAAATTGTATGGGCATACCTAAGAGTAGACTATTATGAGCCAGAGTTCAACATACTGTGGCTATTAGTTTGTTTTACAGAAAGCATTGATTAATGAATTTACAGTAACAAACAATAAACTAATATACTCCCATTCTAGTTTCTTAAATGTCTAGATTTTAAAGTGTACCATTTAATAAGGTAACTTAGTACATGAATGTTTATAATATTATAAAGATTAAAGTACTTTTATAAATACACTGGATTGACTTAGCTACAGTAACCAAATAAATAAATGATATAGCCTTTACTTAATATGTCATTTTTAAGGAAGCTCATGGAAACCATTTAGCTGAAGAATTGGGTGCTTCTCAAGTACGTGAAACTCATTTAAAAGCAAGAATGCAAGCAGAAATCAAGAAATTGTCAGCAGAAGTACAATCTCTCAAAGAAGCTTATCATCTGGAGGTAAAGAAAATTTTAATTTGTACCATTACTCTCTGCTGAAATGGATTGAGTATAAAAGTCTAACTCTTAAATGTTCATAATTGAATAATACACTGTGGTTTTTATTTCTGATAGCCTAGACATATAACTTTTACTTCACATCTAGTGAACTGTATACTGTGGGGTTAAGAGGTTCTATTCTTGAGCCAGGCAGCATGGTTACAAATCTCAGCTCATCATTTAGCACTTATGTAACTTAGGGCAATTAACATCTCTGTCTAAAATGGATATAATAATGATACCTATCTCATAAAGGATTAAATAACTAAATATAATTAAAGTTCTTACATCAAAGTGTGGTTCTTCTTCATCATCATCATCATCAGAAATAAGATAGCACTCGCCAAAACTAACTGGAGTATTTAAAATCCAATACAAGCAGTTTCGTGTGATATGTGATATGAATCTATAATGCTTTGTAATTTCCGACATTTGTTCTGATATTAAGTTAGATAGCGAAGCAATACCAGAACTTGATACTTTGCTTTTTATCTATCAGTAGGTCTGAGCCTTCACAGAAAAGGGCAGTATTATCAATTAGAATAGTATTTCTTATATTTTCAAAACTACATCTACAGGTGTTATCTAGAATTTATATATAAGATCTAAATAAACTATTTATGAAGTTCTACTGAAGCATTTTCCTATATGGCAAGACTTGGAAATATATTTATATTAAACATCTTTCAAGGGACTTTGGTGACATCTTTTGAAGGACTGGTTGAGCTTATAGTTACCATGCCTTGCTTATATGCATTTAGATTCAGATCTCTTTGAAAACACTGTGTGCCAAACAAAACACATTTGCAAGCTGAATCTAAAGAGATTACAGCCTTTGGTATTTAGAGACAAATGTGAATGCTATTGGATTCAGCATAATTATTTAATTAATACTAGCTGTTCAACTTAGTGATCATCACTAATAATTAGTCCGTCTCAAATGTCTGCTAGTGACTATTCATTATACTTTTTATTATATGGTCTCTGTTCTACTTTTATTTTTAATTCTTTTGTTTTTACTTTTAGTTTTGTAAGCAACCTGAAATTATTTATAAGCAGGTAATACATAAAGTGAATTATAAAAATTGGTTCTATTATTGCTGTGTAATATTTGGTACTAATTTTTTATATGAATGACATAAAAATATGTAATATAGGCATGTATGCAGGAACCACTATGAGTGGTGCCAAGGCCTGTCAAGGGTGAAGGTACTCAGTACAACACTTTTCTGGCCAAGCCCAGAATGCCCATTCTTGTAAGCCTCACAATGGAGCTATTAGACCCATTCAACAGAAAAATGAAAGCACTAGATAGGAACACGATGTATATGGAAGAGACCTCTCATTATGCAAACAGTAGGACACTCTGAACAGATATTAAAAACAGCTCTCACCTCAAAGAACCCAGCACTTGTATCGCACTATGAGAAATGAGATCTGGGGAGCAGTGTTTGATGAACAAAGTTTTCCAGCTGTACATTGATCTCTTTGGACCCAATACCTTGCATTTGCAATTAGATTGGATCACTGCCCATTTAGAGACTCCCCAAGACTTTAAATACTTTTTCAGTGATCCTTAAAGAAACATATTATCTAGAAAAAAGTTTTTATATACAGTGCATTGAATCTCTTGGAAAGGCCAGAATTATCAGTAAACAATGTATTAAATGGTTCAAGGGCTACTGTGAAGCATTTTTCTATGGCCTGACAGTAAAACTAGAACGGTTCCTGTCTCTGCAACAAGGTGCTCCTTTAGAGTCAATGATAACACAAAGAACCTACAAATTCATGCAGGGCATATTCTGAAGTTCTTAAAGAAGATACCCAAAGATGTCTTCTCTGTTATGGGAATAACAATGCTTGATATTTACTCAAGAAACTCCTGGAATTTTGTCTTTGGACAGGCCTCTTTGACAGATGGTGTAGGATATTCAGCTTTGCCAGGTATCACAGTTTTTTATAGTTATAAAAAAGGTCGGCTTAAGACTGATTTGAGGGTACATAACTTGCCTTCTTTTCAGATCGCTGGTATCTGAATAAAGCACTCATAAAGAGTCAACCCTTTGGTTCTGGTATTGATAGGCAGCAAAAATACCAAATTTTTGTTTCTTTAGTACTTGAATGATTAAAAAAATGTAATGCTTTTCTTCTTTTTGGAACTTGACAAAGACTTACTTTTAAAGTGTTTATGTTTGGATATAAAAATAAGAGACTGTATCCTTAAAGTAATAGAGTTAGAAAAAAGGATCAATAAAATTTAAAAGTATTTTTCAAAATACAGATTTCAGAATTGTCAGAAAATCACTTAATAATTATAAGAAATTTTTTATGAAAAAAAATTTAAATATTTTATTGTGGAAATGTTTAAACATAATCAAAAGAGAGAGAATGGGCCCTGGTTGGTATGGCTCAGTGGATTGAGCACTGGCCTGTGAACCAAAGGTTCACCAGTTCGATTCCCAGTCAGGGCACATGCCTGGGTTGCAGGCCAGGTCCCCAGTTGGGGGCACATGAGAAGCAACCACACATTGATATTTCTTTCCCTGTCTCCTTCCCTTCACCTCTCTAAAAATAAATAAATAAATAAAAATCTTTTTAAAAAAGAAAAATTGGAGAGAATGGTGCAAATCCTCCCATCTTTATTATTCAACTTCAATAATTAACAACTCTTGGCCAGTTTGATTTCATCTACAAGGTGGGGGACCAAAAAAAACATGGAAATATCTCTGGGGATGAGCCCCTTATAGTACAGGCTTCCATATTAGGTGAGTGTTCTAAGAACCCATCTATATCAATATGTCAGGATACCTGCTGAAATTGTGGTAAGAGGCTGTGTTCTGCTTCAGTGAATTTTTTTTGAAGACTCTTTCAACACATTTACCCGTTTCATCATGGGTGATTTACTAGCACAGATGCCCACACCACGCTGAGTGTTCAGCAGTTTTTGATGAAAAATGGCTTGAACCCTATACCCCACCCTCCCTATTCACCTGGTCTCTCCCCTAGCAACTTTTTTTTGTTTCCCGGGACGAAAAAAGTCTTCAAAGGGAAATGTTTTGCCGATGTGGAACAGGTGAAACAAAAAGCAGCTGAAGCACTGAAAGGAATCAAAATCAATGAGTTTAAAAGTTGTTTTCAGCAGTGGAAAAAAATGTCTCATTAGGTGTATTGCATCAAATGGAGAGTACTTTGAAGGTGACTGAAGTTTAAATATGTAAGAACAATACACAATTTTTATAAGTAAAATCTAGCTTCTTTTGAGTTTCCCCTTGTGTAAGTATGTGACCATTTCTTGTATCTGAAAGGGAATACTTTTGAAAATGGAAAGGGATGCTGTTACTAACTATCAAGGACACCAAGGCATAAAACCCAGACAATCATAGGCAAACTGGGAAGTATGGTGGTCATTATACCTTTAACCTCACTCATTTCTCTCCTCCCTCCACATATCACATATTATTTAGAAGCTACTCCCAGATATCATTGTTTCATCAGTAAACATTTCAATAACTATCTCTAAAAGATAAGGGTTATTACAATGAGACATCACCTCACACCTTCAGAATGGCTATCATTAATAAACCAGTAAAACAAGTGCTAGCAAGGCTGTGAAGGAAAGGGAACCCTTGTGCACTATTGCTCGGAATGCAGACTCATGTAGCCACAGTGGAAAACAATATGGGTTTTCCTTAAAAAAATTAAAAATAGAACAGCCTTTAGACCCAGCAATCCCACTTCTGGGACTATATCCAAAGAAACCTGAAACATTAATTTAAAATAATACATGGACCCCTACAAGTGCAGTCAGGAGGTGAGTGGATAAAACTAGCTGTGCTACATTTACACAATGGACTACTACCCAGCCATAAAAAAGAAGGAAATTTTAACTTTTGCGACAGCATGGATGGACCTGGAGGTTATTATGCCAAGTGAAATAAGCCAGTAAGAGAAAGACAAATACTATATGATCTCACTTATTTGTGGAAACTTTTTAAAAATTATATTTTATTGATTATATTGTTACAGTTGTCCCAATTTTTTTTCTCTTTGCTCCCTTCTACCCAGTACCCCCCTCCCCTCCAATAATCCCACCCCCCTTAGTTCATGTCCATGGGTCATGCATATAAGTTCTTTGGCTTCACCCTTTCCTATATTATTCTTAATTTCCTCCTATTTTGTACCAACCAATTATGCTTCTTAATCCCTGCACCATTTCCCCATTTCTCCCCCTTTCCCCTCCCAGTTGACAACCTTCCAAATGATCCACATACCTATGATTCTGCTCCTATTCTGGTTTGCTTAGTTTGTTTTTGTTTTTATCGTTTAGATTCAGTTGTTGATAATTGTGAGTTTTCTTTGGGATCTAATGAATAAAAGATAAGGATTATTTTTTTAAAATATAACCACAATTTATTATCACACCTAAAAATTGACAGTAATTCCTTAATATTCTCAGCTATCCAGTCATTGTTCAGATTTCCCCAATTGTCACAAAAATGTCTTTATAGTTGATTTGTTCAAATCAGGATCCAAAAATGATTCATTGTCTTTGGAAAACTGTTCTTTCTTTTTTCTTCTTTAAGATTTTATTTATTTACCTTTAGAAACAGGGGAAGGAAGGAGAAAGAGAGGAAGAGAAACATCAATCAGTTGCCTCTCTCACACCCCCAACTGGGAACCTGGCCCGAAACCCAGGCATGTGCCCTGACCAGGAATCAAACTGGCAGCCTTTCAGTCCACAGGCTATCACTCAATCCACTGCGCCACACCAGCCAGGGCTGGTTAATTGTTCTTAAGTAAATTTAAGACTATAAATTCCTGCTCTTTTTTTCTTACTCTAGCATGTTATTTGTTGAGATATCAGATGTTTGTATTTAAAAACAATTTGCTTTCATTTAAGTAGAAGTTAAAGTAGTAGAATGGTGTTGAAACCAATGCCACTATTTTCTTTTTTAATATAGATGCTTTCACATCAAGAGAACCATACAAAGTGGAAGATTTCTGCTGACTCTCAAAAGACTTCTGTTCAGCAACTAAATGAGCAGTTAGAGAAGGCGAAAGTAGAATTAGAAGAAGCTCAGGACACTGTAAGCAGTTTGCATCAACAAGTCCAAGACAGGAATGAAGTAATTGAAGCTACAAATGAAGAATTACTTACTAAAGTAAGTAAATATATGAAAGTCTATAAAGCATATGTCAATGTAAGAACATCCAAACCTGCGGAAAAATTTTATAAGGTTCATTTGAGCCAAACAGAGGACATGCCTAGAAGCAAAATCTCAACAGACTAAGGAAAATGCTTCTCATAATTACACTTTGCAGTTTCTTTTATGCATTTAGAATTGAGGAGGGAAAGTAGCAAAGGTTGCATGAATGTGGGAGAAAGCAAGGCAGAAAAATCTCTATGATTGGATTACAGGATAGTTAACAAGATTATGTATTCTCTTGAGGGTAGTGATGTGTCCCAGGGGTCTAAAAAAGAGGATTACTTTGGGGATCCAAGATGGTGGAGGAGTAAGTGGAAGTTACACTAAGCTCCTCCCAGGACCAATCTGGAATTACAACTAAACTGTGGAGAAATCCTGAATAACCAACTGAACACTAACTGGAGTGAAGCCTTATAACCATGGAGGGACAGAAGAAACCACTTCACCACAATAAGACTGGTAGGGAGTGTAGAGGAGGCATGAGAGGGCTGGTTAGGCCCATGGGTGTCAGCTGTAGTTCCAGAGGGATATTTCAGCAGCCAGGGGGTTCCCCTGAGAAGTGGGGTCTAAACCTCAAGCTGGGCTCCCCAGCCTATAGCACCAGAGCTGGAAAGGAGCACAGATAACATCCAGCTGTGAAAAGCAGCAGGGTTTCTGGCTGGAGACACAGAGAACCTCCTAAAGGGCCAACACACAAAATTTGGTTTGCAGTCACTTATCCTGGGCTCAGGCAGATTGAGGGCCAAGTGGACTAGAGCCATTTGAGGAGAATCTGGGGTTGGTGGCTCTGAGGAGAGAAGTGAAGGAACAGCCACCAGGTTGTCTATACTGAGGTCATGCCCCATACTGCGGAAGCCATCTTAGGCAGAGTATTCCCCTCCAGGTGGCATCAGTCTGAGGGAAAGCAGTATTTCCACCTGTAGGAATTGCTTTGCCCCACCCTGTGGATCTTAAGCTGGGCTGCTCATTACAGCCTGAGGCTATATCACTGATCAGTTTAACAACTATGGTGGAAAATACAAAGCAGCCACAATGGGAAGACAAAGAAACAGACCCCAAATGGAAGATCAAGAGAATTCTCCAAAATGGAGATAAAATGGAGGCAAGATAAAATGGAGGCAAGAAATTTATCAGAAAGTTTTCTTTTTCTTCTTCTTCTCCCTTTTTTATTTATTTTTATTACAGTTGTCCCCCCCCCCCACATTCAGTCCCCACCCTATTGTCCATGTCCATGGGTCATTCAGACTAGTTCCTAGACTAGACCCTTCCCCTTCTTCCCCCACTAATCCCCCTCCCCCCTGGTCACTGTCAGTGTTCCTTGGTTCTATTTTGCTCATTTGTGTTGTTCATTACAGATAGAATTTAGAATAATGATTATAAGGATACTCAACAGCATGAAAAAGACATAGAAACCATAAATAGGGGAAGAGTCTAGTAAAGGAACTAGTATAAATAACCCAAGGACATAGACAATGGGGTGGGGAATGACTGTGGGAGAAGGGGTGGGGGAGGGGAGCAATGGGGGGGAAAATGGGACAACTGTAATAGAAAAACAATTTTAAAAAATATTTGGAAAAAAAAAAGGACCAGGCTGAAATAAAGAATGCAATAGCTGAAATAAATAATGCACTAGAAGGAATAAACAGTAGGTTAGATGAAGCAGATGATTGAGTCGATGATTTGGAAGACAAGTTAAAAAAAAAAGCACCCAAGCAGAGCAGCAAAAAGAAAAAACAATTTTAAAAAATGAGTCAAGCTTAAGAAACATTTTGGACAACATGAAATGTAACAACATACACATCATGGGAATACCAGAAGAAGAGAGTGACAAGGGATTGAGAAACTATTTGAAGAAATAATGACCAAAACTTCCCTAACCTGGTAAAGAAAAAAGACACAGAAGTTCAGGAAGCTCAGAATGTCCCAAACAAGTTGGACCCAAAGAGATCTACACTGAGACACATCATAATTAAAAATGACAAGGCTTAAAGACAAGGAGAGAATCCTAAAAGCCACAAGAGAAAAGCAAGTAATTACATAAAAGTGACCAATAATTAGACTTTCATCTGACTTCTCAACAGAAACATTTCAGACCAGAGGAGAGTGGCATGAAATATTCAAGGTAATGAACAGCAAGAACCTGCAGCAAAGGCTGCTCTACCCAGCAAGGCTGTCATTTAATATTGAAGGAGAAATAAGGAGCTTCCCAGACAAAAAAACACTAAAGGAGTTTGTTAACACCAAACCAGTACTGCAACAAATGTTAAAGGGCTTCCTTTAAGAAGAAAAAGAAGGGGGTAAGGGTATAAGAAGAAGAAAACAAAGGAAAGTAGTGTAAGAATAAAATGGCACTAAATATGTATCTATCAATAATTATCTTAAAGGTAAATAGCTTTAATACTCCAACCAAGAGACATAGGGTAGCTGAATGGATAAGAAACAAGACCCATATATGTGCTACCTCCAAGGTACACACAGACTAAATGTAAAGGGATGGAAAAAGATATTTCATGCAAATGAAAAGGGAAAAAAGACTATGATAGCAATACTTACATCCAACAAAACAGACTTTAAAATCAAGGCTAGAGTAAGAGACAAAGAAGGAACTATCCAGAAAGAGGATATACCCTTAGTAAACATTTATGCACCCAACATAGAATCACCTAAATATGTGGAGCATATCTTGATGGACATAAAGGGAGAGATCGACAGAAATACTGTTATTGCCAGGGATTTTAACACCACATTGACTTCAATGGACAGATCTTCCAGACAGAAAATCAACAGGGAGACGGTGGCCTTAAATGACACACTAGGCCAGATGAATTTAATTGATATCTTTAGAGCATTGCATCCCAAAGTAGCAGAATATTTATACTTTTCAAGTACCCATGGAACATTTTCTAGGATAGACCACACGTTAGGACACAAAACAAATCTCAATAAATTTAGGAAAACTGAAATCATATCTTCAAGCATCCTCTCTGACCACAATGCTGTGAATCTAAAAATCACAACAACACTGAAAAACACTCAAAAGACATGGAAGCTAAATAACATATTATTAAACAATGAATGGGTCAACAATGATATCATCAAAAGATACCTTGAAACAAATGAAAATGAGGAGACAATAGTACAAAATCTGTGGGACACTGGGAAAGCAATCCTAAGAGGGAAATTCATAGCATTACAGGCCTACATAAAAAAAAAAAAAAAAAAAAAAAAAACAAGAAAAAGCTCAAATGAACAATCTAATTTCACACTTAGAGAAACTTGAAAAGAACAACAAACAAAACCCATAGTGAGTAGAAGGAAAGAAATAATAAAGATCAGAGCAGAAATAAACAAAATTGAATCTAAAAAACAATACAGAAGATCTATGAATTCAAGAGCTGGTTCTTTGAAAATATAAATGAGATTGACAAACCTTTAACCAGACTCCTCAAGAAAAAAAGAAAAGGACTTCGGCCAAGAGGGAGGCATAGATAGAAACCCTGTTTCTCCATCACAACTAAGAAGGAATTTACAACCACTTCAAAACTAAAAACAAAAAACAAAAACAAAAAAACAAAATCTAGAAAATTGAAACTACAGGGAAATTCAGCAAAGAAATAAAGAAGAAATATTCAGCCAGAAAGGTAGGAGGAGCGGAGCTGGGATGGAGAAATAAAGGGCATCCAAATTTAAAAGTAAGTAGTAAAGTTTCCTTTTTTGCAGATGACATAACACTGTACATAGAGAACCCCAAAGATTCCACCAAGAAAGTACTAGAACTCATCAATGAATTCAGCACAGTAGCAGGATACAGAATTAATATCTAAAAATCAATTGCATTTTTATATTCCAATAATGAACTAGTAGGGAAATTAAAAAACAATCCCATTCACAATTGCTACAAAAAAAAAAATACTTAGGAATAAACCTAACCAAGAATATAAAAGACCTGTAGTAAGAAAAGTATAAGACACTGAAGAAAGTATTGAAGAAGATAAAAATAAGTGGAAGAACATACTGTGTTCATGGATAGGAAGAATTAGCATCATTAAAATGTCCATACTACCCAAAGCAATCTATAGATTCAGCACAATTCCTGTCAGGATTCCAGTGACATATTTTACATAACTAGAACAAATATTTCAAAAATTTATATGGAACTACAAAAGGCCCCACATAGTAACCGTGATCCTGAGAAAGAAGAACAAAGTTTGAGGAATCACACTACCTAATATCACACTATACCGTAAGGCCATAGTAATCAAAACAGTATGGTACTAGCATAAAAACAGATACATAGATCAATGGAACAGAATAGAGAGCCCAGAAATAAACATACACCTTTATAGTCAATTATTATTTGACAGAGGAAGCAAGCACATACAATGGACTAAAGGTAGTTTTTTCAATAAATTTTGGGAATATTGGACAGATACCTGCAGAAGAATGAAAAAGATCAACTTTTTACACCACATAAGAATAAATTAAAAATGGATCTAATACTTAAATGTTAGACCTAAAACCATAAAAATTGTAGAAGAAAAGATAGGTAGCAAAATCTTAGACATTACTTATAGCAATATTTTATTGGATATATCTCTTCAGGCACAGGAAACAAAAGAAAAAATAACCAAATGGGACTACATCAAATGAAAAGGTTTTGCACAGGAAAAGAAATCAACAAAATAAAATGACAACCCACTGAATGGGAGAACATATTTGCCAATAAATCTGATAAGGGGTTAATATCCAAAATTTATAAAGAACTTACAAAACTCAACACCAAAAAAACAACCCAGTTAAAAAATGAGCAAAGGACCTGAATAGATACTTATCCAAAGAGGTCATACAGATGGCCAATAGACATATGAAAAGATGCTCAACATCACTAATCATCAGAGAAATATAAATCCAAACCACAATGAGGTATCACCTCACAACTAAAAAATCTGTTCATATTACCTGAAAATGTAGTGTCTGCAGACTACAGGCTAAACATCTGGAACCAGATTTATCTTCTTCACTTGTTGCTCCAGTGCAAATAATTTTTCCTGAGGACCAAATTGTATCAGTAATTCTAGGTTTTCTAAGCTTCATTAACACTTTTCCAACATCGCGCTTATAAATTACATTTGCTCCTTCCAGTGCAATCTTTCTTAAGTTCAAATGGCATCTTGTTCTGAGCACCTCTCCTCCAGTCATCTGTCTGCCTCTGCTCACCCAACCTATAGACCACCTAGCTCCGCACCTGACACTCAGGCCACTCAGTCTTCCATGCTTCCCCCACCCCAGCCCATAGTTGTCTATCTCAGTATAGTTTGGATTTGCATTTCCCTGAGCACCTTTTTATGAACCTATTGGTCATTTGTATGTCTTTGGGAAAATGTGTATCTACTCATTTCCTCTATCTGTTTTTAAATGAGATTGTTTGGTTTTTGCTGTTGAGTTGTTTAAGTTTTTAATATATTTTGGTTATTAATCCCTTATGAGATATGTGATTTACAAATATTTTCTCCCATTCTGTAGTTTACGTTTTCATTTTAAAATGTATTTTTAATGAACAGCAGTTGGTTGTTTTTTTTTAAAGTATATTTTATTGATTATGTTGTTACATTGCCCTGGCTGGTTTGGCTCAGTGGATTGAGCGTCGGCCTGCGAGCTAAGTGTCGCTGGTTCGATCTTCCAGTCAGGGCACATCAGAGAAGGAAAACTCTGACTCCAAAAAACCTCCGCTGCCTTGCGGCATACCTCTTCAGGGGAAAGGCTAAGGGAGTAAACCCCGACAGAAAATCCGGAGCCGGAGTCCCTAAGGCGGTTTGACGGAGTCAACACCGGCAACTCCTGCGGCGCACCTGAAGCCAAGCTGTATTGACTCCGTCTTTCCCTTGGACCCTTCAGCTGCGAAGAGAGGGGGGGTCTGCTGCATGAGCAACAGCAGACCCTCCATATCACCCTGCTCAGGCTCTGTAGCTTCAGCTTCACTGGAGAGGACACTCCAGCGTCATCGCAAGATGTCGATTCAGCACGGGAGGAGACAGATACCGTGTCACTCCCGAGTTGGACTGCACAACCATTCTCAGCGGTGCAGATAGACTCTTAAGAAGCTACACCATCGTCTCTCGAGACGGACGGCTGCCGACGACGATGTTGTTACAGTAGTTCCAATTTCTTCCCCCTGTGCTCCCCTCCGCCCAGTCGCCCCCTTCCCTCCAGCAATCCCACCCCCTTTAGTTCATGTCCATGGGTCATGCATATAAGTTCTTTGGCTTCACCCTTTCCTATATTATTCTTAACTTCCCCCTGTCTATTTTGTACCAACCGATTATGCTTCTTAATCCCTGCACCATTTCCCCATTTCTCCCCCTTTCCCCTCCCAGCTGATAACCCTCCAAATGATCCCCATACTTATGATTGTGTTTCTGTTCTGGTTTGCTTAGCTGGATTTTGTTTTTATTTTTTAGATTCAGTTGTTGATACTTGTGAGTTTGTTGTCATTTTAGTGTTTATAGTTTTGATCTTCTTTTTCTTAAGTAAGTCCCTTCGGCATCTCATATAATAATGGCTTGGTGATGATCAACTCTTTTATCTTCACCTTGTCTGGGAAGCACTTCATCTGCCCTTCCATTCTAAATGATAGCTTTGCTGGAGAGAGTAATCTTGGTTGCAGGTTGCCTTTCATCACATTGAATACTGCTTGCCAGTCCCTTCCTGCCTGCAAAGTGTCCTCTGAGAAATCAGCTGATAGTTCTATAGGCACCCCCTTGTAGGCAACTCTCTGCCTCTCTCTTTCTGCCCCCAGGACTCTGTCTTTATCTTTACCTTTAGCATCTCAATCATGATGTGTCCTGGTGTGGTCCCCTCTGGGTCCAGCTCACCCAGGATCCTCCGTGCTTCCCAGACCCGTATATCCATCTCCTTCGCAAAATTTGGGAAGTTTTCCTCATTTTTTTCAATTCTTGCTTCCTCATTCTGCACTGGTTGATTGGTTTTTTTCTTCCTTATGTTCCAAATCATTGATTTGAACCCTGGTTTCCTTCCTTTCACCATTGCTTTTGCGTGGATTTTCCTTCGTTTCAGTTAGCATAGCCTTCACTTCTTCTCTTATGAGTTTGCCATACTCAAGCATACCTTTCAAGCCTGTGAGCATCTTTATCAACAGTGTTTTAAATTCTGAGTCTGTTAGGTCGGCTATCTCCTCATCTGTTAGGTTGGCTATCACCTCGTCACTTAGTTCTCCCACTGGAACCTTGATCCATTCCCTCTTTTGGGCCATACTTCTCTGTCTCCTCATTCTGACAGACTCCTGTGTTTGTTTGCCTCCGCATCCCAGGTAGAGCTGTCGCTCCTGTTATGTTCTAAAGGGAGGAGCCTTAGGGATTCGTCAGTACAGGGCAACCTGTTTCACCACTTTGTGGTGCTGTTTGTTGGGGAGGGATCCGAGAGGGAACAATGCCGCCTGCCCAGCACTCGCCCCTTTCCAGGCACCTCTCCCACTTCAGCACCAGACTGGCACCCCTCTGGCTGCTTCCCTGGCTGTCGTTCCGTCTGAGGACATTCTAGGACCATGGGAGCCCTTTAAACAAGCAGACTCTGCTGAGAGACTGGCAGTTTCTGCCTCCACCCCAGCCCTCAATGACCTGCACAGTCAGAAGCAATGAGGCTTGATTTTCCCCTGTGCTGGGACAGTGAGCTTCGAGGTCTGGTGAGGAGCTGGGAACGCTCCCCAGGTGTCCCTCCTGACTCCAAAAAATGTGACTGCACTTTCTGCTGGCCTGCTGCTGCCACCGCCGCTGCTGCTGCCACCACACCAGGTCCTCTCCGCCCTGGCTCCACCCCTCCTACCTGTCTGAATGAATATTTCTTCTTTATATCTTTGTTTGCTGGACTTCCATGCAGTTTGATTTTCTGGAACTTCTGGTTGTTTCTGGTTTTGAGGTAGTTGTATTCCTTCTTAGTTGTGGAGGGAGACGCAGCGTGTCTGTCTATGCCTCCATCTTGGCCGGAAATCCCAGCAATTGGTTTTTAATTTTCTTTGTAGTTACTTATTTTAGAGAGAGAGAGGAAGGATGAGAGAGAGAAAAACATTGATTTGTTTTTCCACTTATTTATGTATTCATTGGTTAATTTTTGTATGTGCCCTGACCAGAAATCAAACCTACAGCCTTGGTGTATCAATTGAGATGATAGATACTCTAACCAGTTGAGCTAACTGACCAGGGCAGTTTGCTTTTCATTTTATTATTGGGTTTTGTTACTGTGCAGAAGCTCTTTGAATTTGATAAATTCCCACTTGTTTATTTTTCCTTTTGTTGCTTTTGTTTTTGGTGTCAAACCAAAAATATCATTGTTAAGCAGTTTGCCCTTATGTTTTCTTCTAGGAGTTTATTGGTTTCAGGTCCTATATTCAAGTCTTCAGTCAATTTTGAGTTGATTTTTGTGTATAGTGTAAGATAGTGGTTGAATTTCATTCTTTTGCATGTGGCTGTCTAGTTTTCCCAAGACCATATATTGAAGAGACTGTCCTTTCCCTGTTGTATATTCTTGGCTCTTTTGTCATTATTGTATATATATATATATATACATATATATATATTGGTTTGTTCCTGAGCTGACTATTCTGTTCCATTGATCTATGTTTTTTTCTATGCCAATACTAGACTGTTTTGATTACTATAGCTTTGTAATATAGTTTGAAATCAGGAAGTGGGATGCTTCCAGCTTTGTTTTTTCTCTAGATTGCTTTGACTTTTGGGGGTCTTATTTGTGTCTTCATTGCTTTCATCGGTGTCTTAAAGTTTTCAACTACAGTTCTTTCATCTCCTTGGTTTAAATTATTCCTAGATATCTTATTCTTTTTGAAGTAATTGTAAATAGGATTGCTTTCATAATTTCTCTTTCTTATAGCTTATTATTAATGTATAGAACTGCAACTGACATATATATTGATTTTGTATTCCTACAACTTTATTGTATTTATTAGTTCTAAAAGTTTTTTTGTGGATTCTTAGGGTTTACTATAATAATACCATATCATCTGAAAATAGAGACAGTTTTACTTCTTTCTTTTCCATTTGGATGCTTTTGTTTCTTTTTTCTAGCCTAATTGTTCTGGCTAGGTCTTTGAGTACCATGTTGAATAAAAGTGGCAAGAGTGGACATGCTTGTCTTGTTTCTGGTCTTAGAGGAAAAGCTTTCAGTTTTTTACTGTTCTGTATGATGTTAACTATTGGCTTGTCATATGTGGCCTTATTATGTTGAGGTGTCTCTATACCCACTTGTTGAGAGTTTTTATCATAAATGGACATTGGATTTTGTTAAATGCTTTTTCTGCATTTAGTGAGATGTTTATATGATTTATATCCTTCATTTTGTTAATGTGGTATATATATCACATTGATTATTTTGCAGATGTTGGACCAACTTTGCATCCCTGGAATTAATCCCACTTGATCATGGTGTATGATTCTTTTAATGTATGTTGAAATCCATTGCTAATTTTTTTAAAGATTTTTTTTTTCATCTATGCCCACCAGTAATTTTCTTTTCTTGTAGTGTCCTTGTCTGGTTTTAGTATCAGTGCAATTCTAGCCTTGTAAAATTATTTTGAAAAAGTTCCTTCCTATTTTGCTTTTTGGCAGTTTGTGACAGGGACTGGTATTGACTCTTCTGTAAATGTTTGGTAGAATTCACCAGTGAAGCCTCTGGTCCTGGACTTTTGTTTGTTGCAAGGTTTTTCATTACTGACTCAATCTCCTTTCTAGTAATAGGTCTGTTTAGATTTTCTGTTTCTTTTTTATTTAGCCTTGGTAGGTTGTCCAGTTTCTTGGCATATAATTATTCATAATAGTCTCATCATTTTGTATTTCTGTGGTATTGGTTGTAATATCTCTTTCATTCTGATTTTATTTATTTGAGTCCTTTCTCTTTTTTTTCTTGATAGGTTTAGCTAAAGGTTTGTCTATTTTTAAAAGAAACTCAGATCTTAGTTTTATTAATCTGTCTATTATCTTTTAAATCTCTATTTTATTTCCACTCTGGTTTTTGTTATTTTCTTCCTTCTGTTAGCCTTGGCCTTAATTTGTTCTTCCTTTTCTAGTTCTTTAAGGTGTAAAGTTAGATTGTTCATTTGAGATATATTTTGTTTCTTAATGTAGGTATTTATAACTATAAACTTTGCTCTCAGATCTGCTATATTTGCATCCCGTAAGGTTTGGTATGTTGAATTTTCATTTGTGTCAAGTTAACATTTTACTTTTCTTTTGAATTCTTCTTTCACCCATTGGTTGTTCTGTAGTATGTTGCACATCTTCACATGACTGTAATTTTATGGTTTTCTTCTTATAATTGATTTCTAACTTAATACCATTATGACTCGAAGATGCTTGATATGATTTTTGTTGTTGTTGTTTTTTTAAATGTATTAAGTCTTTTTTGTGACCTAACATATGATCTATCCTGGAGAATGTTCCATTGTGTGCTTGAAAACAATATGTATATTTTTCTGTGTTGGAGGAAATGTTCTATAAATGTCTGTTAAGTCCATTTGATCTAATGTGTAGTTTAAGCTCAATGTTTCCTTATTGATTTTTTTGTCTTCATGGTTTATTCATCAATGAAAGTGGGGTATTGAAGTCCTCTGCAATTATTATGTTGCTGTCTATTTCTCCCTTCAGGTTTGTTAATATTTGCATGACATTTTCTCTCATCAAGTTAGAGGAGTTTTCTGTCATTACTTTTTCAAACAGGTTTTCTGTCCCTTGCTCTTTTTCTTTTCCTTCTGGTGTCCCTATGGTATAGATAATATTATGTTTCATGTTGTCCTGCTGCTCTCTTAAAACCTCTTCATTCTTTTTCCGTTTTTTTGTTTGTTTGTTTGTTTTGTTTTTTTGGTTTTTCAATTACAGTTGTCCCATTTTTCCCCCATTGCTCCCCCCACCCAACCCACCCCTCGGTTTTGTTGTGTTTTTTTTTTTTTCATGTTGTTGTACTGTCTGGGAATTTTTTCCTTCATTGTCCTCTAGCTCGCTGATCCAGTCCTCTGCTTCATCTAGCCTGCTTTTGATTCCTTCTACTGTGTTCTTCAATTCAGAAATTGTATTCATTTCATCCTGGCTCTTACTGATAGTTTCTGTGTCCTTTTTCATGCTGGTGTAGTTTGCAGTAAGTTCCTTGTAGCTTCCCTGAAGTTCTTTGCAGTTTTCACTGAGGTCATTGAGCTTCTTTATAACCATTATTTTTAACTTGATGTGTGATAGTTTTCCTGCCTCTATTTCACCTAGCACGCTTTCGAGGATTCCTCCTTTCCTTTCAATTGGGGGTTGTTTCTTTGTCTCTCCTTTAGGGTGGCTCTTCTTGTCTGTTTCTGCTTCTTATATTGATCTGCTTTGATCTCCCTGTCTTCACAGTATGACCTTCTGTAGTATGAGACCTGTGGGATTCAGTGGTGCAGACTCTTTGATCTCCTGAACTTGATGCTCTTGGGATGCCCTGTATGCTGTTTATTTGGGCTGTCTGGTTGTAACTGGGTCCTGGTTGTTGGGTGGCTCTTTGTTGGGTCCTTCCCTCCAGCTAGCTGACTGAGAGTCACTCCACCCACCATGTCTTGTATGCTGTTGTACACATGCTGCCAAAACAGCCCAGGAAAGAAACCCACCCCAACAAAAATAACCTCCACCTACAATCACACTGTCAACAACAGATGAGCCTGTATTAATAAAGGTGTAAAGAGATTAAGACTACTGAAGAGAGGAAAAACAGATAAGAGATGACTAACTGAAAGAAATTATTTTTGAGAGGGGAGAATGAGGAACAATAAGAGTAGTGAATAGGAAGAAGGCAGTGAGAGAAAGAAAGTAAAATTTGCATCATAAATAGAGGGAGGGAAGGAGGCAGAATGAAGTAAGAGAAGGTAAGCATATATTATTAGGTTTAAACAGAAGTTATATATATATAGTGAGAGAACAAAAAAATAAGAAAAAGGAAAAAAATAAGGACCAAATTAGAGAAAAGGTTTCACCACACCACTATCGACAACTAATGAGCAAAGATTAATATAGGTGGGATGGGAATAAGATGGAAAAAAGAAAGATAGAAAAGCTTAAGAGATGTCTAGAGGAAAGGGATTTTGAGATGATAGAGGGAGAAGGAATACTAAGAGTGAGGAATGAAAACCAGGCTAAAATAGGGAAAAATTCAAATTTAAAATGAAAAAAAGAAAGGGCTGGAGGAAGGTAAAAATGGAGTAGGAGAGGGAAACAAGATCTGAGATTTGAAATACTGAAGTTGTGAAGATCTATGAATAAAGTTGAAGAAATACAGCGACCACCATATCCACAACTACTGAGCAAAGATTGGTCAAGGTGGAGAGAGAATAAGGATATTTTAAGATCAGGAAAAAGAATGTGAGATGACTAATGACAAGAAAAACTGTTTTGACAGACTGGAGAGGGGAGAAATAGTAAGAGTGTGGAATGAAAACAAGTCGTAGCAAGAGAGAAGATAGACTTTAAAATGAAAATAAGAGAAAATAAGATGGTAAAATGGAGTAAGAAAAGGGAGGAGCAAAATATGAAGTTTGAAATAAACTATATAAAAAGTAGTGACCTAATAGTCACACACGTGAAGCTATGCAGGAGAGAAAATAAGTCATGAAGAAAATTGTGGTGGAATTTGTCTCAGTAGTATCTGGTTTTTACCACTTTCTTCTCTTTCTGTATCCACTGCTGGTGATATCAGATCGTGTCTCAGCCTGGGCCTAGACTACCAGCAATCCACAGTCCATGGCTGTCTCCTTCAGTTGTTAATCTAGTCAATCTGTAATCAGCAGTCAGGCTTAAAAACTGCAGGGTGGGGCAGAGTAATTCCTATGGGCAGGGCTATTCCTTCCTCTCAGGATGATGCCACTTGGAGGGGAGTGGTCTGCCCAAGCAAGATGGCTCCTGCAGTATGGGGGATGACTCAGCACAGGGATCCCATCAGCTGCTTCCTCAGTTTTCTCCCCAAAGCCACCTTCCTCAAACTCTCAAGCATCTCTAGTCTATTCTGCCCTCCCTCTGCCATAGCTGAGTGTAAGTGGCTGCAAATGAAATTTTGTATGTTGGCCCTCTAGCTATCCCTCCCTGGCAGACCGAAACTCTGCCACTTTTTGCAGTTGGATGCTATCTGGGTTCCTCTTGCCTCTGATGCTATAGACTGAGGACCCCAACTGGGGGTTTAGATCCCACATTTCTTAGGAGGACCCTTCCGGCCACTGAAATATTTCTCCAGACCTTCAACTGCCACCCATGGGAGCCCAGCCAGCCCTCTCACGTCTCCACAATTCGAGGCTACTAGCGATTCACAGTCCAGTTTAGTTGTAATTTTGATGTGATTGTGCAAGGCAGTGAGCTGTGTTACCTACACTTCCATCTTGATCAGAAGTCCTCCATTCTTTCTTTTTTTAAAAAATAATTTATTTGTTTGTTTATTTTATTTTTATATATTATTTCTTTAAATAAGCTTTGTGCCTCTCTCTTCTCTCCTCTAGGACCCTTGTAATTTGTATGTTCATTTGCTTGATGCTTCTCATTATTCCCTTAAGCTATCTTCAATCTTTTTTATTCTCTTTATTTTGCTTCTCTGATTGGTTGAATTCCACTGCCGCCTTTTTCATCTTTTCTTCTATTTGATTTTGTCTGCTATTGAACTTCTGTACTGAATTGTTCAGTTCAATCATTGTATTCTTTACTCTAATTTCTGTTTGGTATTTTCTGTCCCTTTTTTGAAGTTATCAGTATGTTCCTTATTCTCCTCACCTTGGTGAGCATCTTTATGATTGTTATTTGAACTCTGTCAAGTAAATCACCCATCTCTTTAGGTGTTTCTTAGGTGTTTTCTTCCAGGTGTTTCATTAAGATCTGTTTCTGGGGTTTTAGCTTGTACTTTTGTTTGGAGCACATTCCTCTATTTCTTCGTTTTTCTTGATTCTCTGTGTGGGTTTCTGTGCACTAGATAAAACAGTTACTTTTTCTAGTCTTGATGGAGTGGTCTCATGTAGGAGATGTGTTTTATCATTCAGCCTGGCCTGAGCTTTTTGTTGTCTTTTAAACCTTTGTGATTGTCTAAACAGCCTTCTTTGCTGTTGGTGGCTCTCAGTAGCTGAGGATGTACCTGTCAGTTCCCCAAAGAGGAAGAGCTCAGTCAGCTCCTAGATCCAAGCTGATTGGAAGCTGGGCCCTCAGGCAGCAGTTGGAAAAGTATGTAGTTAGGGCTCTCCCAGGGAGAAACTCGGACATGAGCTTTTTGTCTACTTTGTCAGCACTGGGCCTGGGTATATAGTTGCAAGGGATTGCTGCTGTGCCCATTAAAAACTGCTTCTTGATTTGCTACAATTTTGTTGGACTCATGAATGCATGAGTTGGCTGTCAGAGCCATGCATTCCAGAGGGCTGTCCTTAAGGCAGCAGCTTCACAACCTTGGGCGCCAGACATGTGTACAAGCTCCTTCCAAGGAGCTACTGCCATTTTATAGCGGACTCAAGGGAGAAGGCAGAGGAGTGTCTGTCATCTTCTCCCATCTCTGGAAAGGATCACAGTCTGCCCCTAGATGCCCGATGTATTAGAAACGAAGCTGAGAGTGGGTGTTCAGCCCCATTGTATGGCTTTATGATGGGCACGGGATTCATAGCTCCTTGTGTAGCTGTAGATTTGGTGTGTCATGTGAGGAGCCTCCTATGTTGCCATCTTGGACCTGAACTTTTGCAAATACAAACGTAATCGTAATGTTTACTTTAAAGGGTTTTGTAATTGATATCTTTTGAAAGTAGGAGCATTTTTCAAAATCAGTAAAGTTCCTTTAAAAATCTCAAATTAGGAAATATAAGATTGTATTAAAAAATATTTTTTACTGGACTTGAGTATGTATGTCATTTTTCAAGTAGCCCATTGCTACTTATTTATCCCTGCTGATCATGGCAGTTTATTCTGGAACTTGAAATTAATATAGTATTGATGTATAGAAATAAAAATTTTAATACTAGTTCAAAATTTCCAATATATATGACTAACATCGTCAGTCAAGACCTTAAAAAAAGAACAATTTCACTTATAGTTGTAAAAATATATGATTTTATATCAAAATGGAAGTTATTGAAAAGCCAAAAATCTTAATCAAATAATACCTTAGAATATTTCTAGTTACTAAGCTGAGCACTTAAATTTCTTATATAACATACCTTGATATTCACAGAACTGGAGGAAAGCTGAATAGACATAATCTAAAAATATGTTTTGGTTGGACAACCTGCTTTTATTGAAACAATATACCTAGTATTCTGGGGATTTATAACATTTATACAAAACTATAAAACTTCATTGTGAAAACTTGATGAAAATTTTAAAAGATTCTATGTTGTGTATTTCTTGTCACAGTGGTTATCTCTGCCCATTTGTTAGATGTTATCAATGAGATAAATACAGTTGGATTGCCCTTATCTATTATTCAGAAGTTTTTAAGTTCAACTACATTGCAAGTTACCAAAATAACAGCAATTATAAAATGAATTATACATATAGAGATCTTAGAACATGTACCATGATTACCTAATATACCAGTCAGAAAATAGAATTCCTTTGTCTTCTGACACTAGCTCTCAAAGTCAATGTTAACTGGCTCTAAATCTAGACTGAAGAAGAGTTTAGGAGAATAAGAAAGAAATAAGAGAAGTTAATAGAGCAGAAGCTGACATAGCTATTACAATTAGAAGTAGCTATAAGTAATGGAAAACATTTCCATTAATAGCAACATTAAATACAGAGAACAGAAACAGAAGTGAGAGAGAGGAGAAGAAAGAATAGTATTTGAAGCAAGTGATCTTTCCAGCTCACTTCCTTTAGTACCCTAACAAAGGCCTAGTATTTGAGGGCAGCTGGAGCCAGAGCAAAGCTAAGACCATTTTCTGAGATCCCTAAAGGTGTCATTACATTATGACACACTACAATAATGATTGCAACAGTGACCTTCTTAGAGCCTTAAGAAAAAGCTGAATGATGTTTAACGTATTCAGTATACTACATTTAATTATTATAAAAGTTAGATGTTAAACAGTAAGTTAAATGGAATCTTTCTGAGATACTATATTTCTCAGTTATAGCTAGATAACACATAAGAGTTTTAAAAAAAAAATCTCTCCACATGCCCTGGCCAGTGTGGCTCAGTTGGTTAGAGTGTCATCACTGGTTCGACAGGGCACATACCTGAGTTACAGGCCCAGTCCCAGTTGGGGTGTGTGCGAGAGGAAGATGATAATTGTTTCTCTCTCACATCGATGTTTCTCTCCCTCTCTCTCACCTTCCCTTCCCCTCTCTAAAATCAATGAGCATGTCCTCAAATGAAGATTTAAAAAAAAAACAAAAAACCTCCCCATATAACTATATGTATCAACTCTTAACTACTTTATTAATTATAATTATAAGAATGTGAACATAAGACATACTACAAAAAATGGCACTCTAGCCACTTACAAAGTTTATCTAGATAAAGTGGTATAAAGACATCAAAGAATTAAAATATACATGTTAAACTTTCACTTTATGTACATTGTGGTTATGACAGTTATAAACTATTTTTAGAAAAAATAGAAAGTATCAGATTAAAAGTGGCTGATTTAGAAATTTATATCTTATGGATACTCATAAGAAAAGGAGAATGTATTTGAACAGGAGATTACTACACATATTATTTAATTTTTAAAATTAAAATGTCTTCAATTTTTCAAGCAGTATGATTTTTCAGTGTATGCATTGTCATTCTTAGGATCCCAAAATTGGGTCAGAAGGTCCAAATGAAGGACAGAAAAAATAATAGAAATGAAAAGTTAATTTAAAAAGGATTGATATATTAAATATTATTAATCACTTTCTCCAAGCTTTTTCTTTGAAAAATATCTAGTATAGTAAAGCTTTCTTGTAATGAGGACATACAAAGTAAAGTAGCTTATATACATTTACGTATTTCCTAATAGAAATTCTGAAGGAGTTGTTTTTATGTGTGTATACATTAGATGAACAAAAGATAGTGTATCTACACTTCTGTAGAGAAATTTTTAAATGTAAGACTTTAGTCTTGACTAGAAAATGATATTGCCATTAACCCTAAGAAGAAAAACATTTAAGGGAAATCTAGTTTTCATGGAATTCCTTAGTATGGTATAAACATATTTCATGTGAACATATGTAATTGTCCAAAATGAAGGGTTGAAACAGAGCTGGGAAAACCCTGATGAGTTATATAAGGAATTCCTATACTGGAATGAAGGTTGACTTAGCTGACTGATAATCCTATGATTTTCTAAGTAATTCACTTCACAAAGTGTGTTGAGCACCTACTGTGTACCAATTTTTCTACAGGAATCAGAATTAACCAGATTACAAGACAAAATTTCTAGACATGAAAAGGCAGAAGACATCAAATTTCCACCAGCCCTATTTACATCTCCAATAGAAATTATTCCTGGCATTCAAGATTCAAAATTTGCTAAATATGCTCACACAGCTTTTTTCAAGTGTAGAAAACTACGTCGCTCTATTAGTGCCAGTGACCTTAGTTTCAAAACTCGTAGTGATGAAGATCTTTCTGAAGAATTACTACAGGACTTAAAAAAAATGCAATTAGAAACACCTTCAACGTTAGAAGAAAGCCAGAAGGATCTGACTTATACGCAGTTAGACTCATTTAAACCTCTCACATATGACCTAGAAGATGACACCTCTGAGAATAACGACTTCAGTACTCTTAGTGGAATGCTAAGATACATAAACAAAGAAGTGAGACTATTCAAAAAGTCTTCTGTGCAAACTGGTGCTGGTTTAACTCAGGTATGTATTTCATACATTAGGAGTTATAATAATTTTCTCTATTGAATATCAGTTTATTACTTGTAGAAAATCTGTATTTTAAATGAAGCATGCCATTAGATGATGTACACAAATATGGAAAGTACACCAAAAAAGCACTGTTAAGTTTGGAATGCTTTTACAACAGACAAGTAAAGTTGAAAATTTAGCTTTGAAAAGTAACTTTTGTTAAAATATATCTCTGTGTTCAGTTAAACGACTGATTCTTCCTCTAACATGTTAGGAAAGTATTTTTAACTCTGGAATGTTGAAAAATGTTTTTGGATCTTGAAAATTAGTTTGTTTCTAGACTTCCTACAAACCATTCTATTAAAAATTAAAGGAACCTTTGTTGTGCTCATAAACTTCCACGGTGGCTCGGAATATCTTACTCTCATGATTTATCTACTCCCATTATTCTTTGAGCACATCATACTGTATAGACAACTTTATTCCTACTATACTCAACATCGTGTACAAGCATATAATCTGTAGTTTGCATGTGGAAATAAAGGATCTCCCAGGTGATGTTAGCTTTTTTTAAGTGCTCATTTGCCTCGTTTTCAAACACATCAAAATAGGTTTGGAGGCCTAAACAATTTTAAAAATGTTTTTGAAATGTATTGTTGCGTTGGTTGTGATTTCGGACGCTGAAATAAATCCGGCAGGCAGGATGATTGGCCAGTAACTAACGGAGGGCTGTGGCTCGCTCAGACCATCAGCAGAGAGCGGGAAGCCTCATCCTCTTTTTATTAGGGTTTCAAAAGTTACTAAAAATAGAATGGGGGGTGTGACATTCCAGCCAACAACAGGAGAATTTTACAAATGAAAGAATTCTTACAGTGTCATTAATATGTAAAATACAGCCAGGGTAACTCCTGGTTTAGCTAGCCCCTATCAAGGAAATAAGGCAGATCCACTAATCCTCAAGGCCAGCTCCATTTTAAGACTTCATTAAGAAGGAAGCAGATGGAGTACACAACAGAACCTGTTTTACCCAGGATTCCACGACTCAGTGGCCTCGACAGCCTAAAGCCGAAGGCAGAGACGAGAGTTGCTCATCGTCTCCTGAGTCACGGGATGCCACCTGGGTGGTGGGGCATGAGAATACCCCTACCCAGAGATCTGTCTTCCTGCAACAATGTATCCAAGACAAAAACTGTTGGGAGTTTCTTTTTATTTCTTCATATCCTTCCTTATATTAAAAAGAACTTAATTTACTATTTACAAGTAGAAAACTATGTAAATGTAATAATATTGTGGATAAAACAAAATTTGCACGTTATGAAATTGTGGTATAATAAACAAGACAATCTTCTATAAAGCCTGATAAAATTTGTTTTCATCTAGCCTTTAAAATTACAGTTGTGTTTACTGTATATCATTTATTTAGCTACTCAACTAATTTATAATTTATTGAGTATCTACTCATATAATCAGGTACTCGGGTTATAGAAATAAACAAAAATGACCAAGAACCTATCCAAACAGAACCATTTTAGTGGAGAGACTATCAATAAACAGGTAAACAGACATATGTTCTAATGCCAGGTGAAAATAAGTTATGAAGAAAAGTTGGTAAGATACAATGTGATAGGGGTACTATTTTAGGTAGAGTGTCAGGAAAGACCTCACAAGAAGGTGACATTTGATCAGAGTCCTGAAGGAAGTAAGGAAGTAACTCTCAAGTATCTAGAGGAAAAGCATTGAAGGAAAGGGAACAACAGGTACTACAATGCTGAGGTGGTAGCATGCCTGGCATGTTCAGAAAACAGCAAGGATCTGTGTGGCTGATTTGGTGTGAACAAGGGGAAGAGTAGTAAGTGATAAGGTCAGAGATAATGTTGGGGGTTGTCCTAGGAGTCTTTTAACTCCTGAAAGAAGTTGGATTTTATTTGAAGTGCAATGGGAAGCCATTGGAATGTTCTGCTTAGGGATGTGACGTGATTTATGTTTTTAAAGGATCACTCTGGCTGCTTTATGAAGAATGGATGATAAATGGACAAAAGCAGAGACCATCTAGGAGGCTACTTTTAATAATTCAGGCAAGAGATGATTTTGGATAGGCAGGAAGATAGAACTGTTGAGAATGGTTCAGTTTCTGGATATGTTTTGAAGGTAGAGCCAACAGGATTTGATGTAGGTTTGTAGTGAAATAGAAGTCAAGAAAGACTCCAAAGATTTTGACCAGAGTAACTGAGCATTTACTGACATGGGGAATACTAGGATATGAGCAGATTTGGAGGAGTAGGGAGAAATCAATATTTTATTTTATTAGCTATATTAAATTTGATATTTTTATTAGATGTCCAAGTGGAGATGACAAATGAGAGATTAGTATGAGACAGAAGTTATAATTTTTTGTTTTATTTTTTATTAAATTTATTGAGGTGATGCTAATAAAATTATGTGTTTCAAGTGTACAATTCTGTAATATATCATCTGTATACTGCATTGTGTGTTCACCACTCAAAGTCAAATCTCCTTTCATTACTATGTATTAGACCCTCTTTACCCTTTACTAGGTCCCCCTACTCCTCTTTCCCTCTGGTAACCACCATACTATTGTCTGTGTCTATTTGAGTTTTTGTTTGTTTGTTTGGATTGCATGTTCATTTCTTGCTTTCAGTTTTATATTCCACATGTGAATGAAATCATATGGTTCTTCACTTTTTCTGTGTAACTTATTTCACTTAGCATGAAATCCATGTTGTCACGAATGGCAGTTCATGTTTTCTTATGGTTTAGTAGTAATCCATTGTATATATGTACCACATCTTCTTTATTCAATCATCTATTGAAAGACACTTCAAAAGGACTCACAGATATGGACAATAGTGTTGTGATTCCCAGGGGAAGAGGGTATAAGGAGACTGAATGGTAACGGGGAAAAAAATAAAATAAAGCTTAAATTTTTTAAAAAAGACACTTCAGTTTTTCCATGTCTTGGCCACCATGAATTATGCTGCATTGAACATTACGGTATGTGTGTGTGTGTGTGTGTGTGTGTGTGTGTATTTTTTTCTTTTTTTTTTTTTTAAGGATGGAGCCTTTATTTTTATTTTTTATTTTTAGATTTTATTTATTTATTTTTAGAGAGACAGGCAGGGAGGAAGAAAGGGAGAGAAATGTCAATGTGTGGTCGCCTCTCACATGCCCCCAACCGGGGACCTGGCCTACAACCCAGGCATGTGCCCTGATTGGGATTTGAACTGGTGACCCTTTGGTTTGTAGGCTGGTGCTCAATCCACTGAGCCACACCAGCCAGGGCAAGGTACATATATCTTTATGAATAAATGTTTTCAAGTTTTTCAGGTAGAAACCCAGAGTTGGGCCTTATGGTAACTCTGTTCTTAATTTTTTGAGAAACCTCCATACTATTTTCCATAGTGGCTGTACCAGTTTACGTTCCCACCAGCAGTGAATGAGGGTTTCTTTCTCTCCACAACCTCTCCAACACTTGTTGTTACTTGTCTTGTTGATAATAGCCATTCTGACAGATGTGAGGTGATATCTCACTGTAGTTTTGATTTGCATTTCCCTAATAGCTAGTGAAGTTGAACATCTTTTCATATATCTGTTGACCATTTGTGAGTCTTTTTGGGAGACGTGTCTGTTCAGGTCCTCTACCCATTTTTAAAATGGATTTTTGTTGTTGTTGAGTTGTTTATATATTTTGGATAACCCTTTATCGAAAGTGTTTGCAAATATCTTCTCCCATTTAGTTGGGTACCTTTTTGTTTTGTTGATGGTTTCTTTTGCTGTTCAGAAGCTTCTTAGTTTGATATAGTCCCATTCATTTATTACTGCTTCTACTTCCCTTGACTTTGAAGTCAAATTCATAAAATCTTCTCTAAGATCATATTCCGTAAGTTTAGTGCCTATGTTTTCTTCTATGTAATTTATTGTTCCAGGTCTCATGTTTAGCTCTTTGATCCATTTTGAGTTAATTTTTATATATGGTGATAAATAGCAGTCTTAGTTTTATTCTTTTGCATGTAGCTCTCCAATTTTCCCAGCACCATTTATTAGAGAAACTTTTTTTTCTACACTGTATGTTTTTGGTTCCTTTGTCAAAATTTATTTGCCCATACACATGTTTGTTTCTGGGCTCTCAATTCTATTCCATTGTTCTGTGTCTGTTTTCTGCCAGTATTGTGCTGTTTTTGAGTACTGTCATTTTAGTATAATTTGAAGCCAGAGAGTGATTCCTCTGGCTTTGTTCTATTTTTCAGGATTGCTTTGGCTGTTCAGGGTCTTGTGGTTCCATACAAATCTGAGGATTTTTTGTTCTCATTCTTTTAAAAATGCCATTGGGATTTTGAGGGGGATTGCATTAAATCTGGATATTACTTTGGGTAGTATGACCATTTTAACTTTGTTGATTCTTCCAATCCATGAACACAAAATACCTTTCCATTTTTTTGTGTCTTCCTCAGTTTCTTTAAATAATGCCTTGTGATTTTCAGTATATAGGTCCTCACATCTTTTGTTAAGTTTATTCCTAGGTATTTTATTCTTTTTGTTGCAATTGCAAAGAATAATTTTTTCATTTCTTTTTCTGAAATTTTATTGTTAGTATATAGGAACACAGCAGATTTTCGTACATTTATTTTGTATCCTCAACTTTACTGTATTTGTTTATTGTTTCTAATAGTTTTTGGTGGTATCTTTAGGGGTTTCTATATAAAGAATCACATCACCCTTTATGTGGCTGTAAAGCTGTGGAGGTGAAATCCCAGCCGGGATGAGCACATCAGATCTCATCCTCCCAGCCCTTCAACCCTCAATAAAATGGTTTGACAGCCTCCACCCCCCAAAAAAAGAATCATGTCACCCCCCAAAAGTGACAGTTTTACTTATTCATTCCCAATTTGGATGCATTTTATTTCTTTCTCTTGCCTGATTGCTCTGGCTGGGACTTCCAGAAGTATGTTAAATAATAGTGGTGAGAGTGAGCATTCTTGTTTTGTTCCTGATCTTAGAGGAAAAGTTTTCAGTATTTCAGCATTAATTATGTTATTAGCTGAGGGTTTGTTATATATGGCCTTTATTATGTTGAGGTGCTTTTCTTCTATACCCATTTTATTGAGTGTTTTAATCATAAATGGATGTTGTATCTTGTCAAATGCTTTATCTGCCTCTGTTGATATGATCATATGATTTTATCTTTTATTTTGTTAATGTGGTGTATCTCATTGATTGATTAGCATATATATTGAACCATCCCATGCCCCTGGAATGAACCCCAATGAACCCCACTTGATTGTGATGTATTATCCTTTTTTAAAAAAATACTTATTTTTAGAGAGAGGGGAAAGAAGAAAGGGAGAGAAATATCAGTGTGTAGTTGTCTCCGGGGCAGCCCCAACTGGAGACCTGGTCCACAACCCAGGCATGTGCCCTGACTGGGAATCGAACAGGCACCCTTTGATTCATAGGCCGGCGCTCAACTCACTGAGCCACTCCAGCCAGGGCGATCTGTTATCTTTTCAATGTATTGTTGTATTTGATTTGGTAGTGTTTTGCTTAGGATTTTTGCATCGGTATTCATGAGAGATATTGCTGTGTAGTTTTCTTTTTTGTGTGTTATCCTTGACAAGTTTGGATTCAGGATAATGTTTGCCTCATAAAATGTGTTAGGAAGTATTGCCTCTTCAGTTTTTTGAAAGAGTTTGAGAAGGATAGGTATTAAATCTTGACTGTTTGGTAGAATTTACTAGTGAAGCCATCTGGTCGTGGACTTTTAGTTTGGGGGAGGTTTTTGATGATTGTTCCAAAATTCTTACTGTTGGTTGGTCTATTTAAATTTTTCAGTTCTTTGTTGTTCAGTCTAGGAAAGTTATTTATTTCTAAGAACATGTCCATTTCTTCTGGGTTATTGAATTAGGTGGCATATAGTCTTTCATAGTAATCATGTATGATCCTTTGTATTTCTGTGGTGTCCATCATAACTTCTCTTTCATTTCTGATTTTGTTTGAGTCTTTTTTTCTTTAGTGAGTCTAGCCAGAGGTCTGTCAATTTTATTAACATTTTCAAAGAATCAGCTATCTGTTGCATTAACTTTTTGTATTGTCTTTTTATTCTCTTATTTCATTTAATTCTGCTCTAATTTTATTATTTCATTTCTTCTTCTGACTTGGGCTGCATTTGTTCTTTAAGATGTATCATTAGGTTGTTTATTTGGGATTTTTCTTGTTTGAGATAGGCCTGTAATTTTATAAACTTCCCTCTTATTACCACTTTTGCTGTGTTGCAAAAGTTTCGATATGTTGTACTGTCATTCTCATTTGTCTCTATATATCCCTTGATCTCTCTTTTTTATTTCTTTGACCTAGTCATTTCTTAGTAGCTTTTTAAAAAGAATTTTCACATACTTGTGATTTTTCCCATTTCTTTTTGCAGTTGATTTTCAATTTTAAAGAATTGTGGTCCGAGAATATGCTTGGTATGTTTTCAATCTTCTTAAATTTGTTGAGGCTAGTTTTGTTTCCCAACATACAGTCTATTCCTTGAGAATATTCCATGTGCACTGGAGAAGAATGTATAATCTGGTATTCTGGCATGAAAGGCTCTGTAAATGTCAATTATGTCCACTTGCTCTAATGTATCATTTAAAGCCAATATTTTCCTATTGATTTTCTCTTTGGATGATTTATCCATAGCTGTCAATGGGTATTTAAACCCCTTACTATAACTGTGTTTTTGTCAGTTTCTTCCTTTAGTTCTGTCAGTAATTACTTTATATATTTTGGTGCTCCTGATTGCGTGCATATATATTGACAAATGATATATATTTTTGATGTATTGTCTCCTTTACCATTATAAAATGTCCATTTTTTTCTCTTTTTAAATCTTGAAATCTATTTTGTCAGATGTAAGTACAGCTACACCTGCTTTTCTTTTTTTCTTTAAAAAATTTTTATTTTTCAATTACAGTTTACGTAAATATTATTTCGTATTAGTTTCAGGTGTAGAGCACATACTTTACCAAGTGTTCCCCCTGATATTTCCAATACTCACCTGGCATCATACATAGTGATTACAGTATTGACCGTTTCTCTGTGCTATACTTTACATCTCCGTGACTGTGTTGTAACTGCGAATCTGTACTTCTTAATCCGTTCACCTTTTTCAACCAGTGCCCCAACCCCTGTCCCCTTTGACAATCATCGGTCTATTCTCTGTATGTTATTTGCTTGTGTGAGAAACGCTCACAATAAAAACCGGGACACAGGACTTGAGCAGCAAAGTGAGGCGTTTATTCACAAGTCTGCAGAGTCCGGCGCACCCTCAACCAGGAGAATGTGTGGGCGAGGTATACAAAGAAAGCTGGTTTTATAGTAAAGTGCCTCACCCTAAAGTGAAATTGATTAGCTTCCTCGCCCTAAAGTGAAAGTGATTAGCTTCCCCATCCTAACACAATTAGCTCCCCACCACCCCTCTCCTTCTCCCCCCTTTTCTCCATTACTGGTTACTCCGGAGTTACATTCTAACACGATCATCTAAATGTCCCTATTGTGATTTGTAAATATGCTAATGCTGTCAACTCCTTCTCAGAGACCCTTTAATTACACTTCCCCTTTGTTATTACTGATTTTCTACTGTTTTGGGAGTCACTATTTCCTTGTTTCCTACAACTGGAGAATAATTTCTCACCCTTTTACTTTGAGCCTATATTTGTCTTTGCAGCTGAGATGTGTCTGAAGGCAGCATATGGTTGGGTTTTGTTTTTTGATCCAATCTGCTATTTTGGTGCCTTTTAATTGGTTAGTTCAGTCCATTTACATTTTGGGTGATTATTGATGAATGAGGATTTCCCTATATCCATTTGATCTTTTGTTTTCAGGTAACTCTGTGTCTCCTTTATTTCTTTTTCCTTGTGTTTCTGTCTGTAATTTTGTTTGATGGTATTCTATCATTCTTTCCTCTCTTTCTTCATTTTGATTGTATATGTCTCTGTTGTGAATTTTTGTGTGTCTGTGATTACCATTAGATATTAGGTTTATGCAAAAAAAGTTATATGTAGACTATACATGTTGGTAGAATGAAGACAGCAAGGTCTATGTCCCATGCTTCTAACACAAGGTAGGGGGGAAAAAAAAGTTATATGTATAGTAGTCCCTTTTCTTTTGAATGGATCTTATCTCATTTCCTCTTTGCATATTCAGACATTTACCCCTCCCCTTCTTGTTTTTGTCTTAAATTATCCCTATTTATGCTATGAGTTCATTTCTAAATTACAGTAGCTATTTTCTTCTCTTTTTCAAATGTTTTTACCTCCTTTAACCTTTATGTTATGTTTAAGTGTATAATACCCTATTCTGAATAAGGGTTGTGACTTCCTGCTTCTGTCTGTCTTTAAGTTATCTTACTCTTAGTTTTGTATCCTTTTGTCTTTGTTTCTGGTAGAAAACCCCCCTTTAGTATTTCCTATAATATATGTCTTGTGGTGGTAAATTCCCTCAGCTTCTCTCTGTCTGGAAAAGTCTTTATTTCTCCTTCATATCTAAAGGATAACTTGCTGGGTATGTTATTTTTGGCTGGTAATTTCTCTCTTTCAATGGTTTCAATATTTGATTCCTCTCTCCTAAGTTGTAGAGTTTCTGCTTAAAAATCCAATGATAATATAATGAGATTCCCTTTATAGGTTACTGTCATCTTTTCCCTGGGTGCCTTGGGAATTCTTTCTTTGTCTTTAATTTTTGACAGTTTTAAGATAATGTGCCTTGGAGAAGGCCTTTTTGGATTGAGATAATTAGGTGTTCTATTTGCTTCCTGGATTTGAGGCCCCAGCTCTTTCCGTAGGTTTGGGAAGTTCTCATCAACTATTTGTTCTCTGTGCTTTTCTGCCTCTCTTGTCCTGGTGTGCCCATTATTCTTATATTGCTATTTCTGATGGAGTCACTCTTATAGAGGTCGTTCATTTTTTTCCTCTCTCATCTCTCTCTTCTTCCATCTGTGTCATTTCTAGGTTTCTGTCTTCAGTGTCACTAATTCTTTCCTCCATCCAGTCAGCTCTGTTTCCTAAGCTCCCTAGTTCACTCTTAATCTCTTTTATTGAGTTCTTCAGCTCCAGGATTTCTATTTGGTTCTTTTTTAAAGTTTTACTCTGTTTAGTAGAGAACTCCTTTTGTTCATTGGTTTTATTTCTGAATTTCTTAAACTGCCTATCTGTTATCTTGTATCTTATTTTTTCAGAACTGCAGTCTTGAATTCTCTGTTATTTAAATCACATATTTCCATGTCTTTAAGTTTATCTTTCTAGAGATTAAATTTTTTCTTCCTGAGCTACCTTGTCACCTTAGTTATTCGTGATATTTGATGGATTCCTTCTCTGTGTAGGCATCTATGGGAACAAAATATGCTTTTTTTTAAAAAGTGGAAGTTCTGTATTTAGTAGGTTGGTAAGAATTCCTTGTTTTGTTTTCTAGTAGATGGCCCTGAAGCACAGGTTTTTTTAGATTTAATAACACTTCTCTGGTTTCTTGGATCTCTGTGGGGGCAGTGGAAAATGCCCTGTACATATACTCTGAAGAGGTCTCCTCTGTGACCCTGTTGCCTGCATCTCATTGCACCACCCACATTGGAGAATGTGGATGATGGGGTTCTTAGTTCATGAAATCACAGTGATATCTGCTGCAACCAAATGCTGCTGGCAGTATTGCACTTCCGGGTGTTCCTGGTGCCTTTGCTGCACCAGCCTTGATGGGTGGGGGCGGGTTGAATTGGGAGAGGCTGGTTGGTGCATTTGTGACTTTGTTCTTTTCCCAGCAATAGCAACTGCCAGACCTCAACTGCCTCACCTGAGGTCTGGCAGTATCTCTACCCCTGTCACTGAGATTAGCCGCAGTGTGTACCTGCCACTCAGAAAAATGCTTCTGCCTCTCCAGTTCTCAGGGCTACAGCTAATGTGCTCTGTAGCTCGACACTCACTGCTACAGCTTCTTCTGGGGCCTGCTGCTCATTCTGGAGGTGAGGGAAGGTGACCAAGCTCCATGGCTTTGTTTTTCTGCCTGGCAGCAGTGGCCACCCGACAACTGTAGCTGCGTCTCTGTGCTTGGTCTCTGCTCTGGTCACTGGGTTCACCTGCAGCACATACCAACCATTCAAGCAGGAATGTACCTTTGCTCCTGATTCTACCCTTCTCCTGATACCCACAGTGAGCTCTGGGCTGCATCTGTGGCACCCACCTTCAGATGTTTAAATGCGCAGATCTCTAAGCCATGTTTGTGTGTTGAGCAGGGAGTCCTTTGGTAAATTATAGCTATTGAACTTGTAACTCCAAAGGGAGAGGCCAGGAAACCTTTCATACCACTATTCTTCTGATGTCACCTAGTTTTATTTTGAAGCTTTAAATTTAGATATCATCAGTAATATACATCATAGTTGAAGCCATAATGCTGAATTAAATCAAGAGAATTATTGGAGGTAGAAAAAGAAGTCCAAAAACCAAGCCTAATTTATAAAGCTAAATTGTTTCTATTGTTCAAGAACCTGAGGATCCAATGAAGCTAACTGAGAAGTAAAGTGAGATAGGAGAAAAATTAGGAGAATATACTATCCCATAAGCCAAGGGGAAAGTGTGCTTTAAGTAGGAAGGTGAGAGCAGCAGTATCAAATGTTGGTAAATAAAGTGAAGGCTCATAATGGATATCATATTTGGTATTATGAAAGCTGTCGATCCCTTTATAGGAATGGTTTCAGAGTAACAGTGGGAATGAAAGCCTGAGTGCGGTCAGCAGGGAATGGGAGAAGAAATGGAAATACCAAGAATAAACAGCTTTTTTGATATAGCGTAGTGCAGAGAGATAAGGGGGGTATGTTATCAAGGGAGCTTTTTGTTTTGTTTTTTTAGGGTAGGATCCAGTAGACAGGGAAACTGATCAGTCAAGACAGAGTGGAAGGAATAAAATCCTTAAGGTAGGCTGAAGGAGATAGGATCCAGCAAGAAGCAGAATTGGGTTTGATAAAAGACCAACCCACTGCAGTGGTAAAGAAGGCAGGTTATATGGGTACAGAAACACATGGAGTGGAAGACTTGGTGGGAGGGGAGGAATTTCTTTATTGATTGCTTTAATTTTCTTAATGGAATAAGAAACATTATTATCTAAGGCAGGATGAGGTATTGGAGGTTTAAGAACAGAGAAGATAGATGAAATCGTTATCTTAAAGAGTAGGAAAATATAAATGGACTAGGGAAGTCTAGTAAAATTCCTGGCATGTAGTTTTGCTGTTTGGAATGGCCCTGCAAAATACAAGACACCTGGCATCTTTTTGTCCCTCTCTAATTTATGCCAGCAACAGGATGTTTTTTTCTCCCCATCACAGTGACAACCAAAAAGTACTCTTACAAATTTCCAGAATGTTCCCTAGGGAAGAGTACTGCTTCCTTTAAGACTTCTGATGTTTATCAATGGCCCTTTGAGTCATAGGTATGCAAGAGTCTATTTTTGGTAAAACAAAACTTAATTTATTGTATATAGGATAAATTTGATAAGCACAGTGACAGATTGTGATCATAATTAATACATGGAATTTAGTATATGCTGAGCAATACTGTAAATGCTCTGCATAAATTGACTCATTTAATCTTTATCAACAACCCTGCAATATATACTATTATCCTAATAGTACCGAATACTACTTCTGTTGTAGTGGGTATGTTTATTCCCATTATATAAATGAGAAAACTAAGTCTCTGTTCTTAACCACTGCTGATATGCCATTTACATAATTGTGTTTATGTTTTCTTTAGTACTGTCTAAGTAAATAGCTTGGTCTTGCAGCTGCTTAGTCAATTAGGGATTAAGAGGGTAGGACATAAAAGTTACTACACAACTGATAGAATGATTTCACATCATATAGGCCATTGGAATAGATAGATGCATTTGAATATTTTAAATTATTTTTCCTATTCTATTACCACAGAAGCTCAGAGCAAAATTAAAGTATGCAAATAAATCCTAAAGGCGGCAAGAGAAAAACAGCAAATAACATACAAGGGAGCTCCGATAACACTGTCAACTGATTTCTCAACAGAAACACTACAAGCCAGAAGGGAATGGCAAAAAATATTTCAAGCAATAAAAAACAAAGGCCTACAACTAAGATTACTCTACCCAGCAAGGGTCTCTTTCAAAATGGAAGGTGAAATAAGGAGCTTCCCAGACAAAGGAAGACTAAAATAATACATCTCCACCAAACCAACATTGCAAGAGATGCTAAAGGGAATGCTTTAAGAAAAAGAAGAAGAAGAAGAGGGAGGGAGAGGAACACAGGTATAAAGGGAAATGAATAAATACCTGTCAATAATAACTTTAAATGTAAATGGATTAAATGCTCCAATCAAAAGACATAGGGTAGCGGAATAGATACAAAAACATGATCCACATATATGCTCTCTACAAGAGTTACACCTCAAAATGAAAGATCTACACAGATTGAAAGTGAAGGGATGGAAAAAAAGTATTCCAAACAAATGAACATGAAAAGAAAGCTGGGGTAGCAATACTTATATGAGACAAAACAGATTTCACAGCAAAGGCCATGAAAGAGACAAAGAAAGACATTTCATAATACTTAAGGGAACAATCCATCAAGAAGATATAACCCTGGTAAACATATATGCTCCCAACATAGGTGCACCCAAATATATAAGGAAAATACTAGAAGAACACAAGAAGGATATCAATAACAACTCACTCATAGTAGGGGACTTTAACACCCCATTGTCAACAATTGACAGATCTTTGAAGCAAAGAAACACCAAGGATATTGAGGCATTGAACAACACTCTAGATGAAATGGACTTAGTTGATATATATAGAACTTTTCACTCCAAAGAAGTAAAATATACATTCTTTTCAAGTACACATAGAACATTTTCAAAGATAGACCACATGGTAGGACACAAAACAAGCCTCAACAAATTCAAGAAAATTGAAATTATATCAAGCATCTTCTCAGATCACAATGCCGTGAAACTAGAAATCAACCTCAAGGAAAAAACTCAAAGACATTCAAACTCATGCAGAATGAATAACATGCTATGAAATAATGAATAGGTTAACAATGACATCAAGGAAGAAATCAAGAAGTTTCTGGAAACAAATGATAATGAGCACACAACAGCCCAAAACCTATATGACACAGCAAAAGCAGTCCTGTGAGGAAAGTTCATAGCAATACAGGCATACCTAAAAAGGATAGAAGAATCTCAAATAAAAAATCTAACCCTACAGCTACAAGAACTAGAAGAACAATAACAAACAAAGCCCAGAGTGAGTAGAAGGAAGGAAATCATCAAGATCAGAGCAAAATTAAATGACATAGAAACTAAACAAACATTTCAAAGGATCAGTAAAACTAGGAGCTGGTTCTTTGAAAATATAAACAAAATCAACAAGCCTTTAGCCAGGCTCATCAAGAAAAAAAAAAGAGAGGACCCAAATAAATAAAATCAGAAATGAAAGAGGAAAAATCACAACCAATATCACAGAAATACAAAGGATTGTAAGAAATTACCACAAACAACTGTATGGCAAGAAACTTGACAACCTAGATGAAATGGACAAATTTCTAGAAACATATAATCTTCCAAAACTGAATCAAAAGGAAACAGAAAGCCTGAACAGACTGATAACAAAGAGTGAAATTGAAGCAGTAATCAAAAAACTCCTGGCACGCAAAAGCTCTGGACCGGATGGCTTCACAGGAGGACTTTACAAAACATTTAGTGAAGAACTAATGCTTACCCTTCTCAAACTATTCCAAAAAATCCAAGAAGAGGGAAGACTCCCAAACTCTTTCCTATGAAGCCAGTACTACCCCAATTCCAAAACCAGGTCAAGACACAAGAAAGAAAGAAAACTACAGGCAAATATCACTGATGAACATAGATGCTAAAATACTCAACAAAATATTGGCAAACTGGATTCAGCAACACATTAAAAAGATCATACACCACAATCAAGGGGGATTCATCCCAGGGATGCAAGGATGGTTTAATATTCGCAAATCAGTAAACGTAATACCCCACATAAACAGAATGAAAGACAAAAATCACATGATCATATCAATAGATGCTGAAAAAGCATTTGATAAAGTACAACACCCATTTATGATGAAAACACTCAGCCGATAGGGAATAGAGGGAGCATACCTCAACATAATAAAGGCCATATATGAGAAACCAGAAGCCAACCTCATACTCAGTGGACAGAAACTGAAAGCATTCGCCATGACATCAGGAACGAAACAAGGATCTCCATTCTCTCCACTTCTATTTAACATAGTCTTAGAAATTCTAGCCACAGCAATCAGACAAGAAAAGCAAATAAAAGGCATCCAAATTGGATAAGAGGAAGTTAAACTGCCATTATTTGCAGATGACATGATAGTGTACATAGAAAACCCTATAGACTCCACTAAAAAACTACTTGACCTAATAAGTGAATTTGGCAAAATGGCAGGGTACAAAGTCAATAATCAGAAATCAAAGGCATTTTTGTACACCAGCAATAAAAAATCAGAGCTAGAAACTAGAAAAAAAATCCCATTTACTATAACAACAAGAAAAATAAAGTACCTAGGAATAAATCTAACCAAAGAGATAAAAGCTCTGTACTCAGAAAACTACATAACACTGACGAAAGAAATTAAGGAAGGTACAAATAAATGGAAGGGGGGAGTGCGCGCCATATTCGGTTCCAGGCGTTGTGGAGTGGTCAAGTCGGAGACGGATACCCCCCACTTTGCACTGCGATGAGCACCCCAGTGGTGTCGCGCGTCCTGGTGCTTCCCCCGAATTAGAGGGTCTGGTTCGCATTCAGAGAGCAAAGAAAACAAAAACTCAAGGAAGAACAACATTTTTTGCACACAAGCAGGAAAATCAATATTATTCAGTAGAAACCGGAGAGTGATGGCATCTGAGGGTGAGGTCCAGGAAGAGTCAAAAGTTCTCAAACTTAAGACAAAAATGGCTGATAAAGACCTACAAAGAGCAAAAGTAATCTAACAATGGAGAAAATTCTATTCCATTAAAACCTCCTAATGGATTAGCCAATTCAGCTATAGCAATTGATACACATAATTTGGAGAATAATAATCAAACTCTGCAGTCATTACCAATTAAAGATGAGCCCCAAGGTTGCCGTATGACATTAAGCCAAACATTCCACATTAACAACAATAATAAAAAGAAACAAGTGACTATAGAAAAACCAAAGCAAGATGCTAATATGTTCAAGAAACCTGTGCTTGGGTCTTATCGTGGCCAGATTGTTCAGTCTAAGGTTAATTCGTTTAGAAAACCTGTACAAGTCAAAGATGAGAGTTCTGCCGTGACAGCGGAACTTGTGACTACTGTCTCTGAAGCCACAAAACCTCGGCCTACAGACACCAGCAGGGTCACGGCAAAAAGTCACGGAGCCTCAGCCATGACGACTACTGCTATGTTTGGGAGCTCTGCATCTCAGAACAAACAGCTTTTGCGTCCTCCTATCAGAAGTCACTACAAAAATGCCCCCAATACCCAGAACTCCCTGAAGCAAGGCATCGGTAGACCCTCTGCCCATGTTACAGTTTGGAAAGAGTCTCATGAAAACGAATTAGTACAATTAAATACAGTTTAATCTAGTGTCAAAAGCAGTGCTTCTCAGGAAGTGAAAAGAAATAAAACACTATCAAGAAGCATGACATCTGAATTTATAAACAAGCATGCTTCATCATGTAAAACCAAACTGATGGAAAAGTCCAGAACCGTTGACCAGCGCAGACATTCGATTGCGAAAGCAACCATCAATAGTAGATCACCTCAGCCTAAAGAAACCGCGGAAGAGAGAAAAGCCTGTCTGAGCGAGTGGAGTGCCAGCCGAGGAAGAAGGCTGAAAAGGCCCCCTTGCTCAATAGTGACCCATCCCGTATCTGAAGGACAAAAGGAAAAACTGCTTGGGTCCTTCTGGACTACCATGGGGGAAGAAGATGAACAGAAATTATTTACCGGAAAAACAAACAAGACATTTTCTGAATATCTTAACCCTGATTGATGAGGGATGCTGAAAAGAAGAAATATTGGACACACTGAATGACCTGATTAAAAATATTCCAGGTGCCAAAAAACTTGTTAAATATTGGATATGTCTTGCACGTATTGAACCACTCACAAGTTCTATTGAAAATATTATCTCAGTCTATGAAAAGGCCATTCTGGCAGGATCAGCCTATTGAAGAAATGCAACATGCAATTGTAGATATTCTAACAATGAAGAGTTAAGAAAAAGCCAAATTTGGAGAAAGTTTTGAGGAGACTTGTACAACGAAGGAACAAATTCAAGAAGTCAGCCCTGAAGATACTGCTGTTAATGTAGAGTCAGAAAAACCTGAAATGGAACATAAACATCATAAAAATGTGGTGTTTCAAGATTATGAAGGAGAGCAAGTTGACAAAACAAAAGGCCACATCAACGAAGTCAAAACCCCCAAAACAGAAACTGAGGACAGTTGCGTAATTATGTACAATGTGTCTACTACTCCGTACTTGCAGAGTGTAAAAAAGAAAATGCATTTTGATGAAACAGGTTCTACATTTAAAGATCTCAAGTTCCTAACGCCAGTTAGATGTTCTCAGCGTCTTCAAGACAAGACTTCTAAATTGCCCGACATGTTGAAAGACCATTATCCTTGCGTGTCTTCATTGGAGCAGCTAACAGAGTTGGGAGATGAAACGGATGCTTTTATATGCCGCCCTAACGCGGCCCGGTACTGCATGCATTTGGAGAATGAAACAGCAGAGAAAGAAAGCTAGGATAAGAAATGGGTGTTCTGTTTGTTGTGGCCTCGTTTGTCTTTTAGGTCAGGAGTTGGCCAGGTACCAAGTATTCACGGCAGTAACCTCTTACTAATATTCACATAGTAGGCACTGCCTTCTGTATGAGAAAGCTAAATCCTTCCTTTTCTGTCTCAGCAGACTTAAGATTTTCTCCAAGACAGGTCAGTTTTGTCAGCTAGTTTACTATGGTCCTTTAGTAATAAATAATAAATGTCATTGTAGTTTTCGTGGTATTTCTAAAATAACTAATACTTGAACTTGCTGTGTAATAGAAAAACGTAACTGTTAAATCAAGTCCCTTGAAACATGATAGTTACATACTATTAACAGTTCTCTTCTTCCCACACACATATTACTAATAAAATTGTTTATGTCTTTGAACTGATACTCAAATAGCATATCTCATACTAATTTTACGTTTTCAAATATGTAATTGGTCATTGTAAGAGATTAGATAATTTAAAACTATAACATGAATGTAGTTGAAAATCATATACATAGGCTCGTTTATGTTCATGTAGTCCATTTGTGTAATAGCACCTTCTGTTGTCTTCACATGTTCTAGAGAAAAGGATTTTTATTCCTTTAAAACTATGCCTAATATGTAAACAATAAATTAAAGTACCCCCCAACACACACACAAAAAAAAAAAAGAAAAGAAATTAAGAAAGATACAATAAATGGAAGCACATACCATGTTCATGAATGAGAAGAATCAACAACATTAAAATGTCCATACTACACAAAGCAATTTATAGATTCAATGCAATCCCTATTAAAATACCAATGACCTTTCACAGACCTAGAACAAATACTTCAAAAACTTATATGGAACCAAAAAAGATACCAAATAACCACAGCAATCTTGAGGAAGAAGAACACGGTAGGAGGAATCACAATGCCTGATGTCAAATTATACTACAAAGCCACTGTCATCAAAACAGTCTGGTACTGGCATAAGAACAGACATATGGATCAATGAAACAGAATAGAGAGCCCAGAAATAAACCCAGATCTATATGGTCAACTAATATTTGACAAAGGGGGAAGGAACACAAAATGGAGTGAGAAGAACCTATTCAACAAATGGTGCTGGGAGAACTGGACAGGAACATGCAAAAAAAAAAAAAAAAAAATGAAACTGGACCACCAATTTACACCACACACCAGAATAAACTCAAGATGGACCAAAGACTTAAATGTAAGTCGTGACACCATAAAAGTCCTAGAGGAAAACATAGGCAGGAAAATTTTAGATATCCCACGTAGCAATATTTCTGCTGATATATCTCCGAAGGCAAGGGAAATAAAGGAAAGAATAAACACATGGGACTACATCGAACTAGAGAGTTTCTGCACAGCAAGATGAAAAGAGAACCAACCATATGGGGAAACATATTTGCCAGTAATACCTCAGACAAGGGATTGATCTCCAAAATACATAAAGAATTTATACATCTCAACACCAAGAAGACAGACAACCCAATTAAAAAATGGGCAAAGGAACTGAACAAACACTTCTCTAAAGAGGGCATACAGAGGGTCCATAGGCATATGAAAGAATACTCAACATCACTAGCCATCAGAGAGATGCAAATAAAAACCACAATGAGATACCACTTCACACCAGTCAGAATGCTCATCATCAAGAAATCAACAAACAAATGCTGGCAAGGATGCAGAGAAAAGGGAACCCTAGTGCACTGTTGGTGGGAGTGCAGACTGATGCGGCCACTATGGAAAACAGTATGGAATTTACTTAAAAAACTAAAAACGGAACTGCCTTTTGAACCAGCGATTCCACTGTTAGGATTCTACCCGAAGAATCCTGAAACCCCAATTCAAAAGAACTTAGGCACCATTATGTTCATAGCAGCAGTATTTACAATAGCGAAGTGCTGGAAACAACCTAAGTGCCCATCTGTAGATGAGTGGATCAAAAAACTGTGGTACATTTACACAATGGAATACTATGCAGCAGAAAGAAGGAACTCCTACCATTTGTGACAACATAGATGAAACTAGAGAGAATTATGCTTAGTGAAATAAGCCAGGCAACAAAAAGCAAATACCATATGATATCACCTAATACAGGAAACTAATGAGCAACACAAACAAATGAGCAAGATTGAACCAGAGGCATGTAAACAAGGAACAGAGTAACAGTTGCCAAGGGGGAGAGAGGGAGGGAGAAGAGGGGGTAAGTTGGGGAAGGGTTTAGTAAAGGAACTAGTATAATTAACCCGTGGACATGTACAACGAGGTGGGGGTTAACTGGGAGAAGGTGTCAGCTGGGTAGAGGAGGCGCAATGGGGGGAAAAGTGGGACAACTGTAATAGAAAAATAATAAATCAAAAATTTTTTAAAATTAAAGTAAAAAAATAAAATATGCTAATAACTGTAGCCAGGTCTTTAGAAAATCCAACCAAAGTAAAAATCTATACACATATGATTATTTATTGCTAGTGATACTTTACTGAATTTTAAATTTGAATTAACCACAGTCAATATTCATAACTTTAAACTCATATGGGACTCTCATAGCTGATGAGCTTCAATTGCATTACCTGTGTTGACTTAATTTTGTCTTGAATAAATGGGACTTGCTCTTTGGGTTGCTCAGGACTCAATTTATTGCTCCTTTGGGACCCATGCTGGGACATATGCTTAACAAATGCCTATCTGTGGGTTTTATTTAATTCTCTGGTGGTCCTTACTTGTATATTATACTTTAATCTTAAGGGAAGGGTAACAAAAGACATCTTCTCATTGCTTTTCCTGTATGGCTTTCTTTTTTTTCTTTTCTAGTTTCACTCTATATTTATTTTTAAAATCCTCATAGAGGATATGCTTATTGGTTTTTTGTTTTGTTTTGTTTTGTTTTGTTTTTTAGAGAGAGAGAAAGAGGGGGAGAGAGAGAAACATTGATGTAAGAAGAAAACATTTATCAGTTGCCTCTTATATGTGCCCTGACCAGGGATAGAACCTGCAACCTTTTGGTGTATGGGGTGACGTTCCAACCAACTGAGCCACCTGGCCAGGGCCACTGTTGGAATTTTGAGTGGAAGATGAGAAAATTCAGAGCGAGGACTGCTACTGTTGAAACTTTGACTTGCATGGTTTTACTGTTCATGGTCATATACATGTACATTGGATTAATAAACATGTACTGCTCTGTAAAACTTTACATGAGATTCTTTAAATTGGGATGTAAAACCATGATCTACAGGCTAGTTCTGCTCCTCAGCTTATTCATGCACTACTACAGTATAACATTGCATTAGTCTCTGATTTACAATAAGAATTTTTAAACTCTTTTAAGCCAGAGAAACTATTGTTTAAATGAAATGTCATGAAGACATTCAGATATGTCAATCAGATGCAGAGGTAATTTATTTGATTGAGGGAGGGTTGTGTCTGATCTTTACCCAGTTACCTGTTCACCCTATTTCATGGCTGCTTATGCAGACTCCAGGGCAGCCCTGGATTAATGTTTAAGAAAAATAAGCACAAGCTTAGGGCCCCAAGGGAAGTGGAGCACCACAGAGTTTTTTGCCTTAGCTATCATGCCTTTAACTCTTTCACTGCCACACCTAAGTGGAGTAGAATTTTTTGTAATTATCTTTATCTGCCATGCTCCAATTTAATTTGCCCTGTTAACAATTCTTTTTCTTTGGTATGGCGAGTGTAAAGTTCGAAAGCTTGGTTTGAGGTATCTTCAGGTATTATATTTGTTTATTACTCATAGTATGAGTTTCACTTCTGTAGAGAGTAAAACCAGCTAGCTGAGTCTAGATAGCTTTTAATTCATCAGCTGATTTGTGTTAAGGACCATTAAATTCATTATTGAAAGAAATGGAAGGGCCAGGGCCATTGGTAGGCTGTGCTTAGGGCATCAGTTGGCCTTAATCAAATCCTGCTCTAGAGACTGCAGTCTTAAAAATCCACTGATACAGAACATAGAAATTGGTATGGGAAAAGTGCTTAATAAGTGTTAGTTCCCTTTTTTTGGTTGCAACCCAAATACTAAATTTCCTAACAGTTAACTCTGTTGGCTGTTTCATTCACAACAAAGCCTCTAACACATCTGTATTCTGCTTTCAGACTCTGAAAAAGCTACAGAACTCACAAAACATTCCACACACGCACACACACACACACAATTTTGAACAGTTTCAAGACATTCACAGGCTTCAAGATTTAGATTAGAGTAGCAATTTTCAACCTTTTTAATCTCATGGCACACATAAACTAATTACTAAAATTCTACAGCACATCAAAAAAATTTTTATTTTTTGCTGATCTGACGAAAAAATACATATAATTTGAACTCGTTCACACTGGATGGCTATTACTGTGTTGGCTGTTGTCATTTTTTAATTTGACAATCTAAAGGAAAAAGAGGTCAGTGCCCCTGACCAAATAGTCAGGTATTGCATATTTTTAAAAAAATATTTTTATTTTATTTTTATTTATTTTTATTTTATTTTTATTTTTAGAGAGAGGGGAAAGGAGGGAGAAAAAACATCCATGTGTAAGAGCTGCATCAATTGGTTGCCTCTTGCTTCACCCTAACTAGGGGTCTGGCGGGAAACCCAGGCATGTGCCCTGACTGGGAATCCAGCCAGCAACCTTTCGGTTTGTAGGCCAGCACTCAATTCACTGAGCCACACAACTTAGGGCAGAATTGCCTATTTTAAACCTTCTCACAGGATACCAGTGTGCCTGCTGCAACACACCAGTTGAAAATTGCTAGATTAGAGCAATGGAAGTGTTGTGAATACTGATCGATTAGCCAATTCATAGTTTATTAGGAAGTTTTAAGTAGTATTTATATTCATCTTATTTCTAAAAAGGAAAGTTAATTTACAAAATATGGTCTGTATAACATGCAATAAAATGAAAGATAAGAATTGAGAAAATCAGCTATAGGGAAGAAAAGATGGGGTGGGGAAAATGAGTGCAAGTAATAAATTCTTAGCGAGGTGATAACATTTTCAAGTTTTTGGCCCAAGACCAAGGTATAATAAAGAGTATTTGACCTGCATTTTTAGAGTATCCTGAGCTTTTTTTCCCCGTATTTTTCTACTTCTTGTTGTGCTACTTCTTTGTGCAAACATTTTTTTTGTCTTTTTCCTTCCCTGCTCTATTTTTCTTTCTTCTTTTCCATTGACATTTTTTCGTGTAGCCTTCCGTTGATCTTTCTTGTGCCCTCATTTGAACTAGGTGACACAGTGGCTAAATATCTTATTTTTATTATGTCCCTGTTCTTGTTTTTTAAATTAGTTTAATATATTTTTATTGTGTTTCTATTACAGTTGTACCACATTTTCCCCCATTGCTACGCCCCGCCCACCCCTTCTCCCACAGTCAATTACCACCCCGTTGTCCATGTCCCTGTGTCATTTATTCTAGTTCCTTGACTAGACCCTTCCCTTACTTACTCCTCTTCTCTCCTTCCCCCCAATCTCCCTGGTCACTGTTAGTTTGCTCCTTGTTTACATGCCTCTGGTTCAATTTTGCTCGTTTGTTTTTGTTGTTCATTAGTTTCCTGTATTAGGTGATATCATATGGTATTTTTCTTTCTTTGCCTGGCTTATTTCACTAAGCATAATTCTCTCTAGTTTCATCTATGTTGTCACAAATGGTAGGAGTTCCTTCTTTCTTTCTGCTGCATAGTATTTCATTGTATAAGTGTGCCACAGTTTTTTGACCCACTCATCTACAGATGGGCACTTAGGCTGTTTCCAGCACTTGGCTATTGTAAATAGCGCTGCTATGAACATAGGGGTGCATAGGTTCTTTTGAATTGGTGTTTCAGGATTCTTCGGATGTAATCCTAGCAGTGGAATCGCTGGTTCAAAAAGCAGTTCCATTTTTAGTTTTTTAAGGAAATTCCATACTGTTTTCCATAGTGGCCGCATCAGTCTGCATTCCCACCAACAGTGCATTAGGGTTCCCTTTTCTCTGCATCTTTGCCAGCACTTGTTTGTTGATTTGTTGATGATGGCCATTCTGACTGGTGTAAAGTGGTATTTCATTGTGGTTTTTATTTGCATCTCTCTGATGGCTAGTGATGTTGAGCATTCTTTCATATGCCTATGGACCCTCTGTATGTCCTCCTTGGATTAGTGTTTGTTCAGTTCCTTTGCCCATTTTTTAATTGGGTTGTCTGTCTTCTTGGTGTTGAGATGTATAAGTTCTTTATGTATTTTGGAGATCAATCCCTTGTCTGAGGTATCATTGGCAAATATGTTTTCCCATACAGTTGCTTCCCTTTTCATCTTGCTGATGTTTTCTTTTGCTGAGCAAAAACGCTTTAGTTTGATGTAGTTCCATTTGTTTATTCTTTCCTTTATTTCCCTTGCCTTCAGAGATATATCAGCGAAAATAATGCTATGTGGGATATCTAAAATTTTCCTGCCTATGTTTTCCTCTAGGACTTTTATGGTGTCACGACTTACATTTAAGTCTTTGGTCCATCTTGAGTTTATTCTGGTGTGTGGTGTAAATTGGTGGTCCAGTTTCATTTTTTTTTTTTGCATGTTCCTGTCCAGTTCTCCCAGCACCATTTGTTGAATAGGTTCTTCTCACTCCATTTTGTGTTCCTTCCCCCTTTGTCAAATATTAGTTGACCATATAGATCTGGGTTTATTTCTGGGCTCTCTATCCTGTTCCATTGATCTATATGTCTGTTCTTATGCTAGTACCAGACTGTTTTGATTACAGTGGCTTTGTAGTATAATTTGACATCTGGTATTGTGATTCCTCCTACCGTGTTCTTCTTCCTCAAGATTGCTGTGGCTATTTGGTATCTTTTTCGGTTCCATATAAATTTTTGAAGTATTTGTTCTAGGTCTGTGAAATATGTCACTGGTATTTTAATAGGGATTGCATTGAATCTATAAATTGCTTTGTGTAGTATGGACATTTTAATGATGTTGATTCTTCTCATCCATGAACTGGCATATGCTTCCATTTATTGTATCTCCCTTAATTTTTTTCATCAGTGTTATGTAGTTTTCCAAGTACAGAGCTTTTATCTCTTTAGTTAAGTTTATTCCTAGGTACTTTATTTTTCTTGTTGTTATAGTAAGTGGAATTTTTTTCTAGTTTCTATCTCTGATACTTTATTATCAGTGTACAGAAATGCCTTCGGTTTCTGAATATTGACTTTGTACTGTGCCATTTTGTCAAATTCACTTATTAGGCCGAGTAGTTTTTTAGTGGAGTCTATAGGGTTTTCTATGTACACTGTCATGTCATCTGCAAATAATGACCATTTAACGTCCTCTTATCCGGTTTGGATGCCTTTTATTTGTTTTTCTTGTCTGATTGCTGTGCCTAGAACTTCCAAGACTGTGTTGATCGGAATGGGGAGAGTGTACATTAAAATCAGTTCAGTTTAGGCCCTGGCTGCTGTGGCTCAGTGGATTGAGCGTCGGCCTGCGAGTTAAGTGTTGCTCATTCGATTCCCAGTCAGGGCACATTACTAGGTTGCACGTCAGGTCCCCAGTTGGAGACGCGAGTGAGAGGCAACCACACAGTGATGTTTCTCTCTCCCTCTTTCTCCTTTCCCCTCTCTCCAAAAAAATAATAAATAAATAAACAAATTAATTAATTAAAAAAAAATCAATTCAATTTAACATTGCACTCCTTCCCCACCACAAACCAGAATTATTTGCTTCTTAAATTCATGTGATCCATTATTGACTTTTTCTGAATCATATATTTTTTTATTAACTTAGTGTTTTCCACTCTTCCTTTAAATTATGCTCCTGTTGTTATAGTGAACTTTTAATGCTAAATCAGTGTAAGAATATTTCAAGTATTAATCTATTACTTTGCATTATTCCAGGGAGAAAATTTATAATTAAAAGAAGATGTTGATGTGATGAAAAATGGGATTTATGGTACTGTGCTGCGTTTTCTTCTTATATGTTGCTTGTACATCGTAGAAGCTATTATTTTATTGGTTTTGAATAAATTTTATATTTCAATATTTTTAAAGAAAGCTTTTTCTTCTAAAATTTACTTATACATTTTGTGAAAATTAATTCATTTTATTCATTATTTTTGGTTTAAATTTTCTGCTTTCCTTGTCTTTGTTTTTTTATGTACAAACTACTGTTAAAATGCATAAGTACATTGAGTCTTTCATATTTTTAATCAGACTACCATAGTATATTTATTTTTCTAGTTATACTTTACTTTTAAAATAAACAATATGAGTCTAGAAGTCATTTCTGCCACAGGTTCATAATTGTACTAGTAATGGCAGCCTTCTGTTAAGTGTTTACCATTTATCAGGCACTATTCTAAGCACTTTATATTTGTTAGCTCATTTAATCCACATAACATTTATGTGAAGCAAATACTACCATTATTCCTGTTTTACTGGTGGAACTGTGTAGCTTAATGACACGAGTTTGTGTTACAAAGAAATTGATTTGTTATAAGCATCAAGATATGGACTTTGGGTTAGTGACTCCATTTACACATGGTTAGCTTTATGGTAGAATAAAAATAATGCAGCAAAATTAAGATATTTAAATATTTGAATTTTCAGATCTCTCAGAAGTTGAGACTTGCTGTCTTTAAACCACATATTTATAAGTGAATATAAATTATCCTTAAAAAATAATACAGAGTTAATTATTTCCGCAGTAATAGTTAATCATTAAAGCCATTAATATGTTGACCCAGTGATTCCTCTTCTGGGAATATAGCTAAAGAAACCTGAAACGCTGATTCAAAAGAATGTGTGCACCCTATGTTCATTGTAGTGTTATTTACAATAGTCAAGATTTGGAAGCAACCCAAATGCCCATTAGTAGATGAGTGGATAAAAAAGCTGTGGTACATACATACAGTGAAATACTAATAAGTCCATAAAAAAGAATGAAATCTTACCCTTTGCAACAGCATGGATGGACCTGGAGAGTATTATGCTAAGTGAAATAAGCAAGTCAGAGAAAGACAAGTACCATATGATTTTACTTATATGTGGAATCTAATGAACAAAATAAACTATCAAACAAAATTAAAAAACAAAAAGCTAAAACTATCAAGATTCTAGAAGAAACAGGAGAATCACTTTATGACCTTGAAGTAGGTAGAGATTTCTTATAACCCAGAAAGCACTAACTATGAAAGAAAAAGTTAATAATCTAGACTTGATCAAAATTTAAAACTCCTCTCAAAACCCATCATTAAGAAAATGAAAGATACACTGCAGAGCAAAAGCTATAATTATATAGGACAGGAAACTTAGTGGAAATAAAAAGTAAAAAGACAAACATCTTAGCTTAAATAGGTAAAAGACTTAAACAGAGACTTAACAGAATTGTAGATGTGATTGGTTATGTGCTCATTTAAAAGTATTGAACATTTTTAGACATCAGGGAAATTAAAAGCCACTATACCCTTTGTAATAGCTAATATTAAAATGACCAAAAACAAGTTATGCAGAGCATCTGGAATCACTTTGAAAAGTTGGTAGTTCCTTTTAATATTGTACATACATTTACTATATGATCCAGCAATACCACTTCTACGTATTTAGCCAAAAGAAATTAAAACGCATATCCACCAAAACGCTTCACATTAATGTCTACATTAATTTTTTCATTCATAGCCCAAAATTTAAAAAAAAAATCCTCAAATGTCCATCAGTAGAAGAATGAATATATTCATATATTTATATACCATAAAAAGAATAAAGTGTTATACACAATAACATGGATAAATATCAAAAACACAGTGAATGAAAAAAGCTATACACCAAAGTAAATACTGTGTGATTCCATTTATATGAATTTTAAGAACAGATATGTAACCAAAATATAATAATACAAATCAGAACAGTGGTTGTCTCTCATGTGTGGGGAATTGAATAGAAAGGAACAGCATCACCCTGGCCAGTGTGGCTCAGTGGATTAAGCACCAGACTGCAGATTGAGGGGTTGCCAGTTCAGTTCCCAGTCAGGGCACATGGCTGGGTTGCAGGCCAGGTCCCCAACTGGGGGCATGAGAGAGGCAACGGATCACTCTCTCTCTCGCACATCATGTTTCTCTCCCTCTCTCTCTCTTTTCCCCTCTCTTTAAAAATAAATAAATAAAATCTTAAAAAAAAAAAAAGGAACAACATCAAACTTTCTGTGATAATAGAAATGTTTTCTCTAGTTGTTTGCTACACAGGTATATACATTTGTCAAAACTTACTGAATTATATCCTTACAGTAGCTGAATTTCACTGTTTGAAATTCTATGTCAATAATAAAAAGTTATATATTTAAAAATAAGAAATGGGCTTTGAAATCACACAGATCTGCGTTTGATCCTGGTTTCTCCACTTTCATAAGAACATGTCCTTGTACTGCTTATTCAATAACTGAACTTCAGTTCTCTTAAATTCAATCTCAACACATGGGAAGTTCAAGCAGACGACCGCCTAGCCTGGAGGCTCGCGGTCAGGCAAGGTACGTCACGCGCGGAGGCTGCGCGCAACGAGGAGGCGGTCCAGAAAAGATCGAGGCGGAAGCAGCGTCAACAGCAGCAACAGCGGCCATCTGCCTTCACCTGTAACAAGTGCGGCAGGGATTGTCACTCCCGAGTCGGACTGCACAGCCATTCTCGGCGGTGCAGATAGACTCTCAGGAAGCTACGCCATCGTCTCTCGAGACGGACGGCTGCCGACGACGACGACGACGAGTTCTCTTAAATGTAAAATAGAGCAATAGCTACCTCAGAAGTGTATGTTGAGGACAAAGTTAGGTAATGCATAGGAAATACTACCTGAGGAAAATAGGACTCAATAGATGGTAACTGCTGTCATTGAAGCAATATAATGAGAGGATCAAGAACGTGGACCCTGGAACCAGATTACTTCTGGACCAGTTCAGAGCCTGCCTCTGCCACCAATTTACTGTGTCATTTTGGGCAAGTGACTTAATCTCTCTGCCTTTGTTTCCTCAATTATAATAACAGAATAATGTTACCTGCCTAAATAATTATTATGGTTATTAAACAAGTCAATGCACTTAGAGCACTTAGAATAATGCCTGGCACACAGTAGGTGATTAGTAAATACTGTTCATTTTCTTATTCAGCCTAAATATTATGAAGGCCTGTCACTTCAAATAACTTCTTTTGCCATTATCCTAAAATTTTTACTCCTTTAGTTACAGGGAAAAACTGTACTAAATCATTAAATGTCCACTTTTCTCCCTATATTTAAGTTGTATGTTGGTAGAGAAAGCATACAACTATGCTGTCAGGAAGACTACTAATTTTTCACCAAAATCAGTTTTTCTCATTTTTATATAATTACAGAGTTTTAGCTGGGCCCATGGCCAGACACTATTTCCTGGCCTCTCTAGTGACTCAGTTCTCACCAGAAGAATACAAGCTGAACTGATGTATACAACCTCAGGTCTGGGCATTTAAATGTGACATACGTGCTCCTCTAAGGTCTTTCCCTTTCCCTAGAGCTGGAATTGCCTGCGGCCCAACTTCAGCCATGCAGATGAGGCAACACCATAGGGGATGGCAGAAAAACTGAGTAGAAGGAACCTGGCTGCCTAAGTGACCTGGAGCATTCTCCTTGGACTATTACATGAGAGAGAAATAAACTTTAGTCTTTTTAAGCCCCTGAATTTTGAGGATCTCTTTGTAAGGTAGCATAACCTAACCCTAACATAACCATTTGTGATTCTACACCATTACCTAAAAATCCTTCTTGGAATTCAACTTGGTCTCCATCTGGGTCAAAGCTTAGCTACTTCTCCTAAGTCTGTTATGAAGCCACACACAGATGAACACACACTTATCAGGAGACTTCACCTGCTTCAAAGAGAAAATGGCAGCCATCAGAAGAGAGTTCCTATAACTCCCTGCCCTTAAATTTACAGACCTACTCTGCACTCAGTTTATCTCTTTGTCATCTCAGTGAAGGCTAGGTTTCTCTTTCAGTAATCTTTGTACCTCTATTTTTGATCCCTTTCTGTCTCCGAAGGAACTTCCTTTCATCAGTTATCTGTATTGTCAATCTTTTCCCATGTTCCAGCTTTTTCCCATCTATATGAAATATATTCCTGGTGTAGCAACTATGGAAAACAGTATGGAGGTTTCTCAAAAAATTAAAAATAGAACTACCATACAATTCAGTGATTCCATTTCTGAATATTTATACAAAGAAAATGAAATCTCTTAATTTGAAGAGATACATGCACCCCTATGTTTATTGCAGCATTATTTACAATAGCCAAGCTAAGTGTCTACTAATAGATATCTGACTGGATAAAGATGTGTGTGTGTACACATATATACATATACACATGATAGAATATTACTCAGATAAAAAATAAAATATTGCCATTTGCGACAATATGGATGGACCTACTGGATATTATGGTAAGTGAAGTAAGTCAGACAAAGATAAATACTCTGATTTCACTTACCTGTGCAATCTAAAAAACAAAACAAATGAACAGAATAAAACAGACTTGTAGATACAGGAAACAACTGGTAGTCAACAGAGGCAGGATGGTTTGGGAGGCATGTGGAATAAGTAAAAGGGATTAAGCGGTACAAAATTCCAGTTATAAAATAAGTCATGGGGTTGTAATGTACAGTATAGGGAATATAGTTAATAACTTTGTATGGTGACAGATGGTAACTAGACTTATTATGCTGATCACTTTGTAATGTATATAAATATTGAAGTTATGATGTACACCTGAAAATAATAGAATATTACATGCCAACTACACTTCAATTTAAGAACAAAACAAACACACAGACAACATTAAACATATCCAAGTCTTTCCTAACTTAAAAAAGAGAAGTCTTTTTCTCAATCTCATATCCTCAATCTAGCTATCTGTCTTGTCATGCACTTACTTACATGACCCAGATTCTTGAAAGAGTTTATTAAATTAGCTGTTTCTGTTTCATTTCCCTTCCCTTCTCATGTGCCTGCAACAAGTCCAGTTTGGGGTTGGTTATCTTTCCTTTGCATATCCCAGAATAGCTCAGGAATAGTTTATGTCCTGTAAATCCACCCTGGTTGTCAGTTGTCACTTTAGCCAGAGAGGCAAAACTGGCAGTAGAAATACCCTAACTGGTCATTCTAAACATTGATTTACAAGAGATGCATGCATGATGGGTGAGACCATATTATTTTATTAACAATATTAAGTCCACTTTATTCTGATTCCATGGTTACCATATAACCTTGTAATTATACACGTGCTTCCCACACAATTTTTTATTAGTAAAATGAGAATGTGATAATGGGCTAGTATGACTGTCTAGTATACTTTTGTTTATAACTTAGCAATTGAGTAAATATCAGTCTTTTGTGAATGGTTGCATGAATCAGGTTTTCTGAATGATTCATGACTTTGTTATTTACAAATCTGAGCGTCAAATTATTGGCCACAGTAGCTTTATGAGTTAATGCCATAAGAGACTGGTCTCTTTTGAGGGACCAGTCTGCTGTCTGAAGATACAGCCCTACAGCTTGATATACACATAAAGGTTTTAAAAAAATGTGTATACTAGGCAGAGTGAATACACTATAACCTTACTCAGAATAGATAAAAACTTTGTTGGGAGAGGGGAGGTTATTGTTCTTAAGTCTGTTCATCTCTCAAGGGAAGAATAGATTTTTAAGACCTTGGAGGCTCCAAATACATTTTGTACTTACAGGATTAGCAGCAACAACAACAACAACAAAAATCACAGAATAAAAGCAAAGTATAATTTAAAAGGGTAGGGAATACTGAAAAATTATAAAGTTAATACAGAGTAAACTAGGCAAAGCTATCCTCAGAGCTGAACTAATAATTCCAAACCCTATCATCAGTAGCTTTGGTTATTTAACCAAATAATGAAAACCAACATGGGCTCATAAGCCCAAGTCTAAAAGAAGCTAAGCCCAGCTTAAAAGAAGACAAACTGCAGCTATAAGGGAGATGTTTAATCAAAGTAAAAAATAGTAACAAAAATCAAAATTTCATTTTACTATGCCTCGCAAAATACACCATTGCCTCTGTCAACGCTTGACGTTTACTTAGCAGATTGATAGAACTTTCTTAAGCAAACAGAACAGTGATGAGCTTACTGAAAGAACCATGTAATTCACTAAATACTGGTTTTCTTCTGCATACATGACATGTGGGGCTGTAGGTAAGTGGCAGAAGTTGAGTAGAAGACATTCTGAAAGCCTCATGTTCTGGGGTCCTATTTTTGTTACTTATGGCTAAACTAAGGAAGTTTTTCAGAGAACAGTACTAAGAATTTTCACTGAGCTTTGATGAAATATTCATTTATGAAATATAGCAGTAGATGCTTATTGAATACCTTGTTCAGAAATAGTTGTATAAAAATAAAGTAGCTTACAAAGTTTTACTACTGAATGAAACCTGAGACTACGCATGATGGCACACACCTCAGTGAGGATTAAAGAATAGATAAATGATTCAGCTGTAGGAGGTGCTATAGGTCACACCAAGTGCTAGAGGGCAGTTCTCTTTCTTTTGGACAATTCTTTCTTAATACTGATCAGAAAATTGGCAAAGAGGCGTGATACAGTAGCAATGGATGATTTCAACTCTCCAGACAGCCTCTGGACATTATATTCTGCTAAAACAGAGCAATTGATTAAAAAGTGGAATGACTGCTAGGCTAACGGTGTAAAACTGTAGAGTGACTACTTTGGATTTTATTGTAATTGACAATGGATGTGAAAATGATGGAAGAAATGAGCATGTTAGCTTGGAATTAGTAACAGCTGGGCCTAGTCAGAAATGTGTCTTCAATTTTACCCCCCCAAATATACATATATATGTATATATATACACAGACACACATATTTAGAAAAATGCAAGTATTTGTAGGAAAGTATATATATTTGTAGAAAAAATATATGTAGAAAATATATAGAGAGATTTGTAGAAAAAACTGGCATGATTTCATAAAGTCATTCCACAATACAGTATAACCTGAGAGATATGGAAAGTTGTTAAAATTATGAAGACATAATAGCAGAATGCTTTGAGACTGGATCTCAACTTTAAAAAAATTGTATATAAACTTGGAGTCAGCCCTGGCTGGGTTGGCTGTGGATTGAGCACTGACCTGTGATCCAAGGGGTCACCAGTTCAGTTCCCAGTCGGGGCGCGTGCCTGGGTTGCAGGCTGGGTCCTCACTTGGGGGTGTGTGAGAGGCAACCACACCTTGATGTTTCTCTCTACCTTTCTTTCTTCCATCCCCTCTCTCTGAAAATAAATAAAATATTAAAAAACAAAAAACAAAATTGGAGTCAGACCTCCCTAGGGCTGTGGGATACAGGATATGCACTGCCATTATTACTAGAGATTCAAAATGCCATCACTAGTCCCTCAGTTAAAGAACAGGCTCATGAAGGCCAGGGATAAATGGAGCCTTGGCCAGCTTGTCCAGAGATCCATAGATCCACCTGGTGGTCATTTCTCTGGCCCCTGTGTACATAATTGGGATACATATATTTAGCAGTTGGCCAAGAACCATCATGATAAGAAAGTTTGAATAGAAGCTACTGTACCTGTCCCCTGTCCCAGCCAATAGAGTGAATCTGAAACAATATTGCAACCTAGGTGAAATTACAAAGCTTAGTGCCCAAATGAACAACTTAAGTGGTGTATTGTGTTATTATTGACTTCCTTGTGGGATTCCAAATGAATTGTAGTGAATGATTTTTGACTAAAGTTAACCAAATGGCTGCTATTCCAGATGTAGTTAGAATCTTAACTTGAATACATCCACATAGCCTGGCACTTGATATGCGCTTTATCTAAAAGAGCATTCTTTCAATTTTCATTAAGTGAAAAGGATCAAAAGCAGGTTGTTTTTATTTTTTAATCGTTTTTTTTTTTACACCCCCATGACTATTTTGTAACTGCCAATTTGTACTTCTTAATTTCTTTACCTTTTCACCCAGCCCCTCAACCACCCTCCCAACTGGCAACCATCAGTTTGTTCTGTGTATCTGAGTGTGTTTTGTTTGTTCATTTATTTTGTTTTCTACAGTCCATATATAAGTGAAACCAATGGTATTTGTCCTCCTCTGACTTATTTCACTTTGCATAATACCCTCTAGGTCTACCCATGTCACAAATGATAAGATTTCCTTCTTTTTATGGCCAAATAATATTCCATTGTATATACGTACCACATCTTCTTTATCCATTTGTCTTTTGATTGGAGCACTTATTTATGTTTAAAGTGACTATAAGTATGTATTGATTGTTTTTTTATTGTTTTTGTAGTTCTTTTCTGTTATTGTGTTGCTCTCTTCTCGTCTGTGTTGATGACTTTCTATAGTATTATGTTTGGAATCCTTTCTCTTTATTTCTTGTATATCTTCTAGAGTTTTTGGTTTGTGGTTACCAAGTGCTTCATAGATACCAAGCTGTGTTTTATACCAGTCTATATTAAGTTGATGATCACTTAAGTTCAAACACATTCTTTTTTAAAATATATTTTACTGATTATGCTATTGCCAGGTGCTCCAGGGGTGTCCCTTGTGTGGGCTCTCCTGTTGAACTTGAGCCTTAATTGCCATTGGTATGTCACTGGGTGGGACTGATCCTCAGGTGACTGGCTGTGAGGATTGGCTGTGACTATAGCAGACAAGCGGTTGTTGCCGGGGATGACCCAATCGAGCAGGATTTGCTTTAGCAGGGCTTTGGTGTCTGTTGAATCCACCCTTTGGGTGTGTCATTTGTGGTGCTAATTGGTTGGTACTCTGGTGTGGTCTGAGGCCAGCCATCAGGTGTGTTGGTTCTGTGTCCTCTTGGCCGGGACTCTGGTACAGGCCAAGGGCCAGCTATTGCCTGTGTCTGCCCTGGAGTCACCCGGTAGATGCTACAAAGTGATCTGCTGTTCTGAGCTTGGAGGCACCTGGGAGAGGTTGGGCTGTGAACTGAGGCTGGCTGCCACTAGTGCTGGGCTTAGAGCCCCTTAGCGATAAGTACAGGGTATGCTGAGGCCAGCTGTTGGACGTTTGGGGTTGGTAGACTTTTACGAATTTTAGGAAAGTCAACAGCATGGGCTAAGCTGCTTATGTGGATTAGCCTCTGAAAGAGGTTCAGGCTACGGGTGTAAATGGGGTAGAGTGGGATCTCAGAGAATCACCAGGGTAGAGTGAGAGCAGTGTTAAACCAGGTTAAAGGAGACACATTTGGCACCTGCTAGCTGTATGGGGGGAGGGCTCAACAAAGGAACAGTGGCATCTGTGGGAAAGAGGCATTTTACTCCCAGATAGAGCTGCCCCTCCAGCCCTCACTCTGAAGCCAAACAATTCAGTTCCTCTACATCTGCCCCTGGTGATTTTTTGAGCTGTTGTCCCTGGAGTTTAGGGTGAGGGTGAACCAGTGAGTCTGATTGAGCCCTTTAGGAGGATGCTGGGATCTCTAGCTGCCTTCTGTCTCATCTGGACTGAGTCCTGCTGGTTTTCACAGCCAGCTGTCATGGGGATTCCTCTTCCCAGCACTAGTGCTCCAGGCTGGGGAGCCCAGTGTACAACTGGGACCCCTTGATCCTAAGTGGGGACCTCTGCAGCTGAGATTTCCCTCCCAGTTCTTAACCACCACATGTGGGTGTGTTGGACCAGCCTTTTCTGGTTTCTGCCATTCTGAACCAGTCTTGACCTGGCTTCTTCTCTATATTTTTAGTTATAGAAGTTCTTAGTCTTTGGGTGGTTTCAAGGATGGTTGTTCTATAATTTAGTAGTAATTTTGATATGGTTGTGGGAGGTAATGAACACAGCATTTACCCACCCCACCATCTTGGCTGGAAATCAAGACCAGACTCCATGTTTACATTTTTCTTTTTTTTTTTTTTTTTTTTTTTTTTTTTTCTTTTTAAAATGCTTTATTAGGATAGTTACTTATATTTTACTTAAGGAGTGCACGAGTATGGATGTTGCTAGCTTTAATATCTATTAAAGAGGTACACTCTTTATGCTAATGCAAAAGGATAAGACTCTTCTCACTAAAAACCTCTTCTCTGCTATAAAGATTCTCAATGCACTTAACTAAGACTCTGGAGCACTCGGCAAAGAGGGGTTTGGGACAACCGACCAGATCAGTAGGTCCCCTCTCCCCAATTAGATAACTGAAAATAGGCACTCCAGTTTTAAACAGTAGAGGAAAAGTCTAAGTATTAGAAAAATAGAGAGATATAATGTAACAAACTGCTTCAGAATACATGCTCGAGGTAAGGAAGTGTATATGCTTATGTTCCGCATGGCAGCTTCAAAGGAAATCTTCAGTTTTTAGTCTGCAGATTCATATTTTGCCAGCTTCTCTCTCAGGTCTTTGATTTGCTCGTTCTTCTTGGCCAGGATCTCCTTCATGTTTCGATAAGCTGTTGTTTCTTGGAATTTCTTCTCCAACTCCTTTTCGGCCATGCTCAGCTGCTCCTGAACCTTCAGCATGTCATGCCTGGCTGCGGCCAGACCGTCTTCCAGGGACTTCTGGTTTTTGATCCTGTTGTTAACTGTCTTCTGGAACTCATTCTTCAAAGTGGCAACGGTGTTTTCGTAAAAATTCAGGTCTTGGGGTCTCAGAAAACCCTGCTGTTGGTTGCTTTGCTCGAGCTGTAATTCGCGCAGCACGCTTGCCAGCTTTGACTTCTCCTCCATTGCAGCCACAGCCTGCATCTCAAGGGTCTTCATCCTTGCCTTCAGCATCTCATTCTCTTCTTGAAGTCTCACAATTTCCTTGTTCAGGAGCTCTGCTGTCCCACCCTCGTTCAGGGGAGCAAGTTTTGGCTTCATGAGATCCATGACAGGCTTTTTAGTGGAAGATGTAAATTCCGCTTTTTCAAATTCTGCAACATGTTCCAATAATTCTCTGTTTTCAAGCTCAGAGACATCCGTCTGGAGCTTGAGGTACCACTTCTCCGCTTGCGCGAAAAGCTGACGCAGCAGCACCACGTTGGTGTGAGCCGTGTTGATGAGCTCAGACTCCATCTCGCTGTGGACCACAGCCTGCAGCACGCTCAGCATCTCCGCGACCTCGTCTGCGGTGAAGGTCGCCTCCACCAGTCTGCTCTCCTTGAGGTCCTGGAAGCAGGAGTCTACAGTTTTGATTCTCAAGCCTCTTCTTGAACGAGCAAAACGCATGTAATTAATAACTTCATTTTGATGGTGCTCATTTAAGCCAAACTCAGCCATCGCGGTGGCCGAGAGTCTGCAGCCTCTGGGAGGGGCAGAAGTCAGGCGAAGTCCCGCTGATTCTGGCGCTGCGGTCGGAGGTCGGATCGCAGTGGCCACATTTTTCTTTTTTAAGACCAGGCTGCTTTTAAATAGAAGGCTCAGTGGTACATACAAAGTGTCTTTTGTCAGGTCTTTGTTAACTCTTGCATTTTGTCAAAATAACCTGCAGGAACCTTGGTCATTTTAACCTTTATACTGGTCCATAATATTGCATATGTAGCATGTTAATTACATACAAATCAGACTTGGCAAGCAGGAAATGACAAATACTCTTGATGCTTGCCAGAGAATGACAGATAAGTCCCTATTAAGAGTCAGCCACCTGCCATGTCATTGACATTTTCGAAGGTCCATTGGTCTCTGGAATGATGGAAATATTCTTCTAAATGAAGAATGAATTATTATACCTTGCACTCCATGCCACTAAGAAGGAGGCACAATTGGCAGTCCTGTTTGGATTTTGGAAACTCGATACTACTCCAGACCACTTATTCGGGAATTTAGGAGGCTATAGTTTTGAGTGAATGTGGCTCTGCTGCAGGTCCAGGCTGCAGTACAAATCGCCCTACCGATTGGCAGACCCCTTGGTATCAGAGGGTCCATGGTAGATAAAAGCAGTGGGAGGAATCTCTCACAAGCCCCGATAGGAGAGCTGTGGCACAAACCTAGGGTTCTGGAGGTACGCCACTCATTTCCCTTCCAGCAACAATAATTTGGCAGTCATCCAAAGGGGAAAAAGAAAAAAAGACTTTGTATGGGTGCTTTGGGATCCAGGTAGGAGACTTTGAAACCCTAGTGGCGTCCAAGACCAAAGAGGGCCATTTTGTAAAGGGAGGCTTGCATCCAGATAGCTGACTTGTCACCATGGTCCCAGCTACAGACTCAGAAACAGCTTATTCCCCTGTGAACTCAGCTACAGCCCCATTTGGCCTTAGTTCTTCACCCAGCACCACGTGACAAGGTCCCTAAGAGGAGTTACACCTGCCTCTGTCTTGAGTAATAGGCCCACAGATCCTGGGCTGTCCTGTGGGCCCTGAAGTGGTTCATGACTTGGCTCCAGCCCCTCTTAGCCACAGTCCAGGAGCCCTGGAGGGAAGCCCAAAATCAATCAAACTACAGATCCTGAAACAGCTCTGTAACTTGGCTTCAGCCCCTCCCGGCCACAGTCTGTGAGCAGTTTTACTAGCCCAGTCCTGCTAGCACAGGAAGACATTCCTGTGCATGCCTTGGAGGACCTATAACAGCGCCCGCCCCGCCCAGCTACAGTCCACTAGCATTCTTGCCCGTCCAGGAACCTGCTGGGAGACTTGACCATCTGTCCCTCCGGAGCCAGAACTGCAGAGCTTAATCCCTAGCTGTGGATGCTGAAGCATCCTGGGACTTAGTTCAAGCCCCTTTCAGCCATGATCTAGGGCCAGTTCTTCCTACCCAGGGAGGGACCCATCAGTGACCTAGATGGAGTCCTACCAGGCACCTGGCATGAACTACACTCACTTGTGCACTTGGTAACAGGCTTACTGTCTGCAGACATAATTGTAGACCCTGAAGTAGACCCTTGTCCCTGAAGTAGCCCTACTGAACAAGGTCCTAGAAGCTGTTTCATCCACCCAAGGACCTATAGATCCACACCTGCCTAAGACCCTGATAACAGGCCTGTCAACCACAGACCCCACTATGAACCCAGCTCCAACCCATCCATCTCAACAGGTTCTGTAAATAATCCCATCAACCCAGAGAACCAACAGAGAGAAGCTGGAGTCTTGGTTTTACTCTTGGAGCAAGCATGGGGAAGAAGCCAGGGGGCGTGCCCAAAAGCTCTTCCAGGCTCCTGGAAGGATACCAGTCAGTTCTCAGATGCAGTCTGATTAGAAGCCAAGCTGCTGGGACTGTATGTAGTTTAACCCCTCCAGAGAGAAACTCAATACTTGGTGTTTTTGTTTGCTCCCTCTGCGCTGAGCTTGGATGGATAGCTGTGGCAAAGAGGATTAGTTTTGAATTTTAAGACTTTCTAACTGTGACCACTTTTTTCTTTACCATTTCTGCTTTTTGAATGGGAATGCCTTTCCCACCATTGTATTTTGAAAGCACATAACTTGCCTGGTTTCACGGGTTCACAACTGGAAAGGAACTGTGCCTCAGGATATATTTTACCTTGAAGCTCACATGTAGCTGATTTTGGTGTGATTTAAATGAGACTTTGGAGCTGGAATTGATGCTGGAATGGGTTAAGACGTTTGAGGCTATTATGGGATGAGTGTGTTTTACATGCAAGGAAGACATGAATTTGCGGGGTGGAGGTGCCAAGAATGTTATGGACCAAATTGTGTTCTCCCAGAATTCATAGGTTAATGTCCTAACTCCCAATAACACTATATGTGGAGCTAGGACCTTTAAGGAGATAATTAAAGCTAATTTAGGTACAAGGGTGAGTCCCTAATTCAGTAGGATTGGTGTCCTTATAAAAAGAGGAAGAGATACCAGGGGTCCATACAAATAGCAAAAAAAAAAAAAAAAAAAAAAAAAAAAAAAGACCATAATGGAGATGTGGGGACACAGCACAGACACAGCCATCTCATCTACAGGCTAAGAAGTCTTACCAGAAACTGACCTTGCCAGCACCTTGATCTTGAACTTCCAGCTTTCAGAATTATGAGCAAGTAAACTTCTGTTATTTAAGCCACCCAGCCTGTGGTATTTTGTTATGGCAGCCCTAGCTGACTAATACAGATGGAAATGGGGTGTAACCACTATTGGATACAGGGTTTCTTTTTGGAGTGATTAAAAGCTTTGAAGTTGATCGTGGTAATGATTGTATAACTCTGTGGATGCTATAAACCATTGAATTGTGTACTTTAAATGGGTGGATTTTATGGGATATTAATTATGTCTCAAGAAAATTTATATAAAATCAGTATGATTCATCATATTAACCAGGTAAAACAAAAACATGATCATCAATATATGCAGAAAAATTATTTGACAAAATCCAAAATCTAGTCCAGATTAGAAAAACACTGTAGGAAAAAATATTTGCAAATTACATATTTGATAAGGGGTTAATATCTAGAATATATAAAGAACTATTAAAACTCAACAACATCCAATTAAAAATGGGCAAAAAACTTGAATAGATATTTCTCCAAAGAAGATACACTGATGGTCAATAAGTACATGAAAAGATGCTTACTAATCATTAGAGGAATGCAAATCAAAACCACAATGAAATACCAATTCACCATTAGGATGGCTTTTACTTCAAACAAATAAAAAGCAAGCAGAAAATAATAAAGGTCAGTGAGGATGAACAGAAATTGGAACCCTTGTGCATTACTGATAGGAATGTGAAAGGTTTTAGCTGCCATGGAAAACAGTATGACAGTTTTTCAAAATATTAAAACTTGAATTACCATATTATCCAGTAATTCCACTTCTGAGTATATAACCAAAAGAATTGAAAGCAAGGACTTGAACAGATATTTGAACACAATGATCATAACAGCATTATTTGCAATTGTCAAAAGATGGGAGCAAAGTGTCCATTGATGGATGAATCAAGAAACAAAATATTGTATATACTTAGAGTGGAAAATTATTCAGCCTCAGTAAGGAAGGAAATTCTGATTTATGCTCACTTGGATGAACCTAGAAATTATTATGCTAAATGAAATAAACTGCATGCAAAAGGACAAATATCCTATGACCCTACCATTATGAGTTACCTAGTCCAGGCAAATCTGTGGAGACAGAAAGTAGACTGTGCTTACCATGGGAGAAGGGTGGAATGGAAAATTATTGTTTAGTAAGTATAGAGTTTCAGTTTATGAAAAAGTCCTGGAGGTGAATAGTGATGACTGTTGCACAACAGTGTGAATGTACTTAATGCCACTGAATTGGTTTCCCTAGATGTGGGGAACAGGGAACCCCAACTTAACTTTGGTGACTTGCTCCATCCATCATTCCCAGTTTGAGATGTTGAATGAATGCATAATCCAAGGCATTCCTTCTGTACTGAGTGTAGGCAATAGGCCATAGACCCAGCAGTCTGGCTCACAATGTATTTCTATGTAGGTGGCAGCCCAAGACAGGACGGCGTAACCTGTAACAGGTAGAAATTGAAACGAGAAAATTAGAGATTAGGAAATGAACAACTATCTTGGATCTCAACCAAAGGGTGGTCTTCGTTTTGGCGGAGTCTGGTTTGGGTTTTCAGATGTCTTTTTTTCTGGATTATCCTACAGTCTGAGATGGGCACGCACAAATACTGGGGTGCTTGAGCAGCAGTTTTGTTGGTGTTGCCGCTCAGGTGAGAGATTGCAAGTCTGGAGCAGGCTTAACTGGAGAGTGGTGAGTCCAGGGTTAGACTCCTAGTTTAATAGAAGAATGAGTGGTTAATAAAATCTGATAAGGTCCCACCCACTTAGGTTTAAGTTGGTCATCAGGATGTTTATTTTTCCAGGATTTTAAAAGTACCCAGTCTCTAGGGTTGAAATGGTATAACAGGGTATCTGTGGGGTACTTCATCCTATTAGAAACAAATTTATGAATAGCAGTTAAATTTACTTCCAGGGATTATACATACATTAACATGTCTAATTCTTTAATTTTTAGGTTTTCAGTGTTTCTAAGGGTTTTTTCTAAGACATAGGAAGGGTCACCCATATAGTATTTCATAGGAGTCTATTAAATCCTGCTTCTGGAATAAGGTACTGGACAATATCTTTTCCCATTTCACATTAGTCTCTTGACAAAGTTTATCAGTGGTTTTCTTTAAAGTATGATTCATTTTCTCCATTTTTTCTAGTAGATTGTGGACTCCAGGAAATGTGAAGTTTCCATTGTGTTCCTAAGAACTGGGAAACTTCTTGGGTCACCTTGGAAATAAAGGTGCTCTCATTGTTACTTTGAATGGAGGAAAGCAGTCCAAGCCTGGGAATCACTTCTTTTAATGAGGCTTTTATTACTGCTGAAGTCTTCTCTGACCTGCAGGAGAATGCTTCTACCCATCCTGTGAAAGTATCCACAAAGACTAGCAGGTAACAATAATTTCCAGCTGCTTTGGTCATCGCAGTGAAGTCAATTTGCCAACCTTCTCCAGGGCCTAATCCTTGGCTCTAGGCCCTTCTGTCTCTGGGTGGGGTCCTGTTTTAGCATTATTTCTGGCACAGATAACACATTTCTTAATTATCTTTTCAATAGTACTTTGCATATCTGGCCCAGTAATACATTTCTGCATCTACTGGATTGTCGCACCCCATCCATATGGATGCTTTGGTGGACAGAAGCTGACTATTTCCTCCATAAGGTGTTTTGAGATCAGAATGATCCCATTTATTGCTAATCCATCATCTGTCTTTTTGGTGAGCAGAATACCCCCATTCTTTTGCTCTTCCTAAGTCTTCTGAGGAATATTCAGTCTGAGCTAGCTTTAAGTCAGTCAGGAATAAGGGCTGCTACCAACGATACTGGGATTTTAGTTTGGGCCATCAGCTTGACAACTTGATCTGCTTTATTATTTCCCTGTGAGATTAAGCCATCGGTCTTCTGATGACCTGGGCAGTGGATGATGGCAACCTCCTTTGGTTCCATAACTGCTTTTAGGAAACCTAATATCTTCTGAACATTTTTTTTCTTCCTGATGTTAACAGTCCTTTATTTCCAAATATCTCCATGGGCATGTACTACCATAAATTCATATTTGGATCCCATGTAGATGTTGACTGTCTTACCTTTCCCTTTTACCTATTGGGTAAAATAGTTTGGCCTTCTGGACTGAAGTACCTATCGTTAGGCCTCAGCTTCCAAGATTTCCTGGAGAGACACCACACATATCCTGCTTCCTGGTTTCCTGTGTCCAAGAAGCTGCTTCCATCAGTAAACATCTCAAGATCAGGATTCTTTAGTGCAAGCCAGTTAGGCCTGGTTGGCTAGAAGACACTTGCTCAATTATTTGAATATAATCATATTTGCATCCCACTGGTGCAGAGGGAAGCAGTGTGGCTGGGTTTAGAGTGGAGATCACCTTGAGAATGACATTAAGATTGTCTAAAAGGGTTGCCTGGTATTTTCCCAGTTGATCAGAGGTCAGCCAGTATCCTCCCTTTTGTTCTGGTAAGGGCAACATAGTGTGGAGTATGTACTGTGGTAGGTGGTCCCAGGGTGAACTCAGATTCCTTTAAGAGGTCACAAGTAGCAGTTGTGGTCCTCAGACAAACTGGTCAACTCTGAGCCACCATGTCCAGCTGTTTTGAGAAGTAGGCCACAGGCCTTTTAGTATTTCCTAGATTCTGGGTTAAGACTCTCCCAGTCCCATTCCTTGCCTTTCATGTACAAACAAGTCAAATGGCTTTCTTAAGTCCAGGAGGCCTAGGGCTGGGGCCATCAATAGCTTTTCCTTTATAGTCTGGAAGATGTTTGGCCATTCCCTAGTTCAAATCAAAGGTTCTTGATCTGTTCCTTTCAGTGACTTGTACAGTGATTTTGCAATCAAACCAAAGTTTGAAATCCACATCCCACAAAAGCCAGCCATTCCTAGGAATTCCCTTAGCTGTTGGCAGATGGTCGGCATTGCCACCTTAGCAAGGCCTTCTCTTCCTTCTGGGAGCGAGTTTCTTTCCAGAGAGCTCCATGCACATGTACTACCATAAATATCTGTTTGGAACCCATGTAGATGTTAACTTTCTTCAACATCCCAAATATTTCACAGAGGGCTATTTGGGCTTTCTTTTGGGAGACTTTATATCCCTATTCAGGCAGGAAGTTTAGGTCACAATGGTATTTTTTGTCAGAAACCTCTTTGCTGAGCCTGGCGATGAGAATGTCATCAACATATTGGATCAGTGCCCCAATATCTAGCTGAAGTTTCCTTAAATCTCTGGCTAAACTCTCTTAAAACAGGGTAGGGGAGTGTTTGAACCCCTGAGGAAGAACAGTCCATCAGTTTTGTTGAGAGAGAGAGAGAGAGAGAAAGAGAGAAATATCGCTTTGTCATTCTGTAATTCAGCAAACCAGGGTTTGGCCACTTAGAACCTTCAATCTACATGACTCAACAATTAGTATTGTAGGAAACAGGTTTTTATTAACAGGGTTCCAACCTCAGGGGGCTGAGAGCACTCCTGCTCAGAGCCCTCCTCTCCCATGAGATCCAGCACTTCCCTTGCTCCCCAAAAGGCTATAAGCCAAAACCATGCCCAAGTTTCCCATATCCTTATTTGTCCATTAGCCAGTCATGCAAACAGACCTCCCTTCTCTCTGGAAAGTGTGCTTCTGGGTTTCAGAGTTGCCATCCTCTCTCAGCAGCTCTCTCCTTCAGGATCTGGGGTGCGCTGTTCTAAGCCTCTATGTAGCAGTTCAGGAAACCATGAGCCCTGCTACTGTCCAGCGTGGGACCCTTCCTCCAGGAGTGAGCTCCCATCCTCTGTGGGGTCTAAGCCCGTGGTCGGCCCTGCATCTCCTGGTCCCATGAGTGCTCTGTTCATGTTGGGTGCAGGGCCAGAAGCCTAGAACACCCAAATGCCAAAAACCCAGAGGGAGAGAGCTTACATCAAGCTCTCAAGTCCCGTACCAAGAGTCTCCATACCAAGGGAGCGACTTCTCTGTATGTCCTTCAAAGAAGCAGAAGCCTGCAGCTCAGCATCCCTGGCCATGGCTCAGCTCCAAGCATCTCTCACGAGTGGGTCTCCACAGCACTGCCAGCTCTGCTGCCATCTTCTCCAGACAGACAGACCTCATGGCTGACTCTTCTGCAGACCTCCTCTGACCTCAAGGCTCTCTCTCATGGGCAAACCCACAGACAGTCCTACCCACAGCAGACCTCTGACCTCTTGGCTCTCTCTCCCTTCTGACCTTCAGTCTGCCCTAATTTAAATGCTCGGCTCCGAACTTCCTATGGGACCTCATATCCAGCCCTTCCTATGGTGCATTAGTGTCCACCATTTTTGACAGCTCCCCAGGGTCTTTGACTCTCTTCTGGCTGCCCTCTTTAGTTAGGGCAAGAGTTCCCAGCAACTCACAGGCATCTGGGGTGGGCATCCACGCCCCCTGGCTATGTCAAGAATCCATGAATGTTCTTAGAGTCATGACACAATTCGCCCTGGGCAGCAGCCTTCTTCCCTTCAGGAAGGCATGGCTGTTAACTCTGTCCTGCAATGTATATTAAATGTTGTACCATTCGCTCTCCCTGCCTCCAGTCCTGCCTGAAGGCAGGATTGTGGGGTGTTTCCCTAATATCAGGGGATCCATGCTCTGAACCCTGTTACAGTTCCACTTGCTTATGCATTCATCAGTTGATTCTTGCATGTGCCCTGACTGGGCATCAGACCTACAACCTTGGCATATCAGGATGATGCTCTCGCCAACTGAGCCTCCTGGCCAGGGCCTGTTGTTTAACTTTACAGTCTGGGTCCTCACTTTCAAATGCAGAGCTTAGTCAGTTCCTGAGCTCAGCGCTGAGAGGTATGTAAAAGAAGGCATCTTTTAAATCCAGCACAGTAAGCCAACAGAATTCCCCAGACAAGGCGGTCAGCAAGGTATAAGGATTAGGAACCATAGGGTGGAAGCCTTTTACTGTCTGGTTAATGTCCCCCATGTCCTGGGCAAACAGGTATTTATTAATGCCTCGTTTCTGTCCCGGTAAGATGGGTAAGACAGGAGTATTACTCAGTGAATGATGAAACTGAGTAAGTCAGTACTCTTAAGAATGCTCCCACCTATGGTTGGATTCCCCTCTTAGCTTGTTCTTTCAGAGGATACTGTCTTAGGTGGGGGATGGTTGCTCCAGCCTGCAGTTGTATTTGCACTGGGGCTGGGGTTATTACCTCTCCAGGTCTGCCCTTTGCACGTACTTCTGGAGCTACTTCTCTTCAAGATCTCGTTAGGGATTCTTACAGTCCAGGGGCAAAGGTTGTTTTGATATTCAGCCTAGTTAATGAGTCCTGTCCTAAAAGTGACACCAGGCATTTTAGGCATATATAAGAAGCTATGCTTCGGGTTGGTTTTTCCCACTTGGCAGTCTAATGGCTGGAGGTACAACTATAGTAACTTCCCTGGCACTCCAGTCACAAGCATTTTTTTAGAGGAGAGCTTAATCAATCTAGTATTTAATGCAGAATATGTGGTTCCAGTGTTGATGAAAAAGTCAATTATTCTTTCCCACTGTTAGAGTGACCTGGAATTTCATGTGGGTGATGATGAAGGAGCCACTTGGGTTGAACGGAACCCCTGGGCCCTGTCTCTTCTGGTCACTCTCAGAGAATTGGGGCATCAGTAATGCCCCATCTTTCTGCTCCCATCTTGTCCCTGATTCAGGTTTGGGCACACTCCCAGGAGGCGTGCTGGTATCCTTAGGTGCTGATCCCTTGTTCTCTGGGGGCCTTATCTTGTTTGTTGTCTTAGTTCCCTCAGAGGTCAGCACAGCAGCCTGCAGGCTGGTCAGTTGCTGCTTTTCCTTTGTTCCTGTTCCTCTGAGGCCTGGTCTCTGCTACTGAAAATCTTAAAAGCAATTTCTACTAGCTGTGACATAGGCATTCCAAAGGCACCCTCAACCTTCTGAAGCTTTTTCTGAATGTCAGGGGCACTTTGTGCAATGAAAGTCATGTTCACAACCTTCAGATTCTCAGTATATTGGCGGTAGGTCTCAAAGATCCTTTCCAAGAATTCTGAAGGATTCTCATCTGGTGGTAGCTTTAGCTGCCAGACTTTACTGAAACTCCTCTATTTGGGCACTCCCTTCCTTAATCACACTAGGATACATTTTCGGTAATGCTCAAGTTTGGCCAGACCCCCATTATAGACATTCCATTGTGGATTGGCAGTGGGGATGTCAATTGAAGCCTCTGTCTGTACGAGGTTCTGGGGTGGGGTTTCATATTGTGAAGGCAGTCAACCTCTTCGGCCTTGTCTAAGACAACTCTTCCTTCCTCAGCCATGAGAAAGGTATTAAACAAATGTTGATGTCTATCCAATTAGGATTATGGGAGGTAAAGACTTTCTATCTTTCTTGTATCCTCCCTATAGGCAGGCATAATATTCTTGCAATTAAAAAGATCTGAAGTCTAAAGGGAGTGTACATCCAGATCATCCTTGCTGGTTGTCCATCGACATCAAGTCCTCCTATTGGCACTTGTCTTAATGGGAATTGCCCTGCCTGGATTGGGGCAAACTCCTGACCAAATCTAGTACCCCTTTGGGTGTGAGAGGTGGAGGCCATTGCCAGGTCCGGTGGAGACCCTTTCTGGCTGGAGGTTGCAGGGAGGAGCTGCAGTTTCATCCCCACAGGGTGGTGGAGTGGAGGCAGGGGCAGGGGCATTACACTGGAGTGAGAATGAATCATCCCCATTCTCTGGTGACTGGCAGAACTGGCCTAACTGGCTTACCTACTTGCTGTACTATAACTTTACATTCCATTTGAGCAGGCTTATTCTGATATAAAAGAATAAATGCTTCTACAGAAGAGATTTTATCTCATTTTTTCTCTTTTACAACGTATTAAGTTGTCCAAAAGTTTCGTTTGTTTTTTTCCATAAGATGGCTCTAGTAGCACTTAGCTGATTTTACCTTCATTAAAAACAATTTTGTTAGATTGTGTTGTGACAGCTATCATATCAGTGTGCATTAAAAAAAACAACATCAAAACTGGTGAATTTTGGGTGGCCATTTTAATATGGAAGATGGAAGAAAATAAGCAACATTTTCAGCATATTATACTTTACTATTTCAAGAAAGGTAAAAATGCAACTGAAACTCTAAGATTTGTGCAATGTATGGAGAAGGTTCTGTGATTGATCAAACTTGTCAAAAGTGGTTTGCAAAGTTTCATGCTGGAGATTTCTCACTGGACAATGCTCCTTGGTTGGGTAGACCAGTTGAAGTTGATAGCTATCAAATGGAGACACTAATTGAGAACAATCAATGTTCTACCACACAGGAGATAGCTCACGTACTCAAAATATCCAAATCAATAAAATTATTAATGAAAATGAAAAATGTGTCTTTTATTTTACAGAAAAAAACACACGAACTTTTTGGCCAACCCAATAATTCAAATTGCAGGATGGTAGTGTAATTTAAGGACCCCTTTACTGGCCAGTGTTTGCCTGATTATAAATTATACTGTGGCCATGCCACATTGCAAAGGAAACACATTCTAATTCTCTTCATTGATTCATATCTAAACATGGCCCAGTTTTGTAAGATGCACCCAGGAAGCTGGATTGGGGGACTGAGTTAGACATAAGGTTTTCCATCACAATATCTTTTCTCAAAACTACTTTCCACAGACCTTCTACCACTTCTTTAGTCCTTCTTAGTTTTATTCTTTTCTGTCTGCTCAGAGTTTACCAACCTTTTTTAGAACAGAACTACTGTCCTTGATTCCTTCAAAACTGTATTTTCAAACTTTATATCCTTCTAAAGTCTGTCTAGGGCCAAGTTAGACACAGCAGATGAGACAGTAGTCCAGACCTGGTGACCATTAATCAGATCCTGGCTATTGTCTTCTGCTGTCTCGGGTGTTGCTGATTATCTGATTATCTAGGGAAAACACTAGCTCTAAGAGAGGTGGTACACACACACACACACAGGTGATTTCTAGAACTAGGATTTAAAGCTAAATCCCATCAAAGTCCTAAAGACCCTTGGTTTCATCAAGACCCTATTTTAAGATCCTATGTGAGAAAAAATTTTCATGTTTATTTGATTTTTGCATTAGTTTTCTATTGCCCAAAATTATCACAAATTTGTTAGAGGCTTAAAAAAGCACCCATTTATTATCTCACATTTCTTTGGATCAGAAGTCTGGCATGGAGTGGCAGGATTCTCTGTTCAGAGTCTTAGGATGCCAAAATCCAAGTGTTGGTGGGGCTATGATCCTCTCTGGAGGCTTTGGGGAAGAATTTACTTCCAGGCTCATTCAGGTTGTGCAAATGCTCTAGAGTTAGAGGAATATATTGGCAAATGGGTGGGAGAAACCAGCCCTCGAAGGACTCATTGCTATTATCTTTTTTACTGCCATTTTATTTAGTCAAAGATGACTTATTTTTAATAATTTTATGTTACAGGTAAATATTTTGTTTTCCTCAAATTTAAAATTTAACTTAGCTGTCAGAGTACACTGAAAAAATTTTCAGGACATCCAAACAAAGTGGGTTTTTTTGTTTTGCTTTGTTTTTCCTAAAAGTTTAGTAGTTTTTTTTTTTCCTTAAAGGTCTTTCCTCCTCAGAAATGCATTTTAGGATCCAGATACATGCATTCTAAATAGCCACCAGAGGGCGCCAGCCACTTACACAATAACTAAATAATGGCTTCCCCTCACTCCCCACCCCCTTCCCCCTTCTGAACTATTTATATTCAGAAAAGTCACGTGTTCTTGGTAAAAACCTTAATAAATATGTTTATATTCTCTCTCCTTTGTGGTTTGAAGTGATATATGAACATGAAACCAGAGCTAGCTATGGCCACACATATTTCTCCCCAGCATAAAAATTGCTTGTGTGATCATTATAAGGCAAAAAAGACCAGTTCAGAGTTACGTTCTTTCTTAGCTTTTCTGCCCCTCTGCCATGGTTTTGTTTTGTATTGTTTTTCGCAGTTGTGAAGTTTATTGTCTTCTTTATTGTTCAACAGAATGACTGTAATTATATTAACTGACTTAAAAGTGATCAGATTTCTCTTTTCCCCCTTTTCTCTCTCTCTAGTTTTCTTCCTTTCCTCTCTTTCCTTCTCTCAAATATTCCCAAGCATATTTTTCTTCTTTTATTACTATTTTGAAGTATTTTACTCCTGAAAGCAATGTTACAAGAAATGGGGAGGCCATGCTATACAAACCTCTAGGGTTAAGAAAAGCCTAACATAGGAGTCCAGTGGAGCCAGAATCTGCCTTGTTAGCAGAACCCTCCTTTGGGGCTGGTCTTCTACAGCAGGCACAGGGGAAGTGATTCTTAACCAACTGGGCAAGAAAGAAATCTCTCCTAGTCTTTCTAGAGGAGGAGAATAAGCAAGATGGATGGTTCTGAAGCATTTGGGAATGAAGTTCACAATGCACAGCGTTACCTTAACAAGACAAATTTATTATTGTTATAGAAAAAGATCAAAGGGTCTGTAAACTCAAGCAAATGAGTTGCCACATTGGTGAGACCTAAAATCCATTTAGATCATTACTCTTGTTATGAAGATGTTTTTTAAACTATGTTCATTGATTTGAGAGAGAGCGAGAGAGAGAGAAACATCAACGTGAGAAACATCGACTGGGCAACCTAGGCATGTGCCCAGACCAGAGATTGAACCCGCAACCTTTTGGTGTAGGGGACTACGCTCCAATCAACTGAGCCACACTGGCCAGGGCATGAAGATGTAAGTTTTTGCATATCACAGTTGTTCCTTTATTTTCTGATTTCTATCTTCAGTCACTCCTCAAACATTTTTTCAGTGCCTATGATGTGCCAGGCACTATGCTAGGTAGGATACAAACAGGACTAAGACATTGCCTCTAACTTTCCAAGTTATTTCACATCTCTTTTCTCCTTAAACCTACACTTCATCTTCCCTCATTTTCAAGTGGTGATATCATGCTTCACTGAAGGAACAGAAACCATCAGGCAATAATTACCTCATTTTCTCACCAAGTCTACTAACCGACCTAACTGAATATATGCCATCCCTCCCTTCACAATGAAGAATCATGCCCTCTTTTCTCTAGGGCTCTGGATATCAAGCCTGCTTACTCGAGGAATTCACTCCTTCCATTAACTGCCCCTTTTTCTGCATCATACTTTAGTATTGTCCTCAATTAAACTCTCCCTTTAGTCCATATCCTTGCCAGCTTCTACCTTGTATCTCAGCATCCTTTCAAGGTGAGACTTACCAACATTGCCTGTACTTGCTCTCTCTGCTTCCTCACTTCTTATTCTCTGTTCAGTTCACTCCAGGCATGTGCTCAGCACATTTGTTGAAATGACCTGCATCAAATCTGTCACCAATGACTTCACTTTGCCAAATACAACAGCAATTCTCAGTACATACTCTCTAATTTGAACTCTGCAGGATTTGGCGGAGATGAACATTTCCTCCTATTTAAAACACATTCTATTGTTGGTTTCTGTTACCACATTCTCTCAGTTTTCCTCCTATGTCACTGCAGTTTCTTCTGGGTCACTTTTCCCCTTACTCCACTTCTAAATATTGAAGTGCCCCAGATCTCTAGGACATCTTTTCTTCTGCAGGTAAGTTTACTCTAGAGGTAATTATATCCAGTTTCATTGCTTTAAATACAATCTACATGCTGATAAATTACAAAATGTGTTCAGCTCTGATCTCTTCCCGGATTGCCACTTGAATATTTAACTGCCTTCTTATATCTCCACTTGTATCTCTTAGTGCCTCTCAAAAATAACAAGACCAGAGCAGAATTATTGGTTCCCTTAAAGAATTTTTTCCTGTCCCGGTTTTCTTGATCTTGGGTAAGGCATCCCCAAGCACCAGGGGCTTTCTCTCACCACCCCATCCGATCCATCAGCAAGTCTTGTTAACCCTGCCTGCAAAAGGGAGCCTCACTCAGACGTCTTCTCAGCACCGTGACTGCTACCACCCTGGTCCATGCCATCCTCGTCTCTTGCCTGGATGACTGCAATGGCCACCTGACTGTCCCCTCAGTTTATCTCCTCGTGCAGCACTCAAGAAGCCAGAGGTACTTTTTAAAGGAGAATCACAGCGCTCTGATAATTTCCCATTTTCATTAGAATAAAACTGAAGCACCTTTGCAAGCCCTCTGCGACCTGCACTGCTTCCTGGACACATCTGCTAACACTCTCACCCGTTCGCTGCCTTCTGACCACATGGGGGAGCCCTCACTTAATAACATGCATTTCTGTTCAGGCCATGGCTCTTAACTGTTCCCTATGCTTCCGGGAATACTCTTCTCATGGATCTCCCCTTGTGGCTGACTCCTTCTCATTAATTATTCACTTCCCAGAGTTGTCAGTGGAAGTGTCCTCAGATCCCCTCACCAATCTATCCAAAAAGTATTCTGCCCACCCCCAAAGTTATTCTATACCCCATTCCTCTGTTTTATTTTCATAAGACTTACCATCACCCTAAAGTATTTATTTGTCCACATTTTTGGTTTCACTCATCCCTAGAATGTAAGGTAAAGGACAAGGCGCTCATGTGTTTTACTCCCCTCTGCGTTCCCAGTATCTGGCATATAGAGATGATCATTAGACACTTATTGATATTAAATGAATGAAAAATTGAATGAATGAATGAATGAATGAGAAGACATGAAAGCTAGCCTATAACAACCCTCAGTGATATGAACTGTGACAGAGATAATCAAACAAGGAAATGGACCATAAAGATAAACAGTCTTCTAATTTCTAGATAATTTTTATATATTTTGAAAGTGTAAGATTACATTTTTATTATTCAGATCTTATATTTAAAGATAGTTAAATAAATACCTTTCATATAGGAAATGTCACATTTCACACCCTTTCCACTTTTCAGTTCCATGTGATTCTTTCAAATTATGGCCCATTTCTCAATTCTCATCTCCTTTTCAGGCTTATACGACATGCACTTCACAAAAACAATAGCAAATGATTAGTTACGGTTATCTGTGTCTTTGAGAAGCTATAGTTAAATGATGTTTTTAACTTTATTAATAACAGGAAAACTGCTTTCATGGTTTCTGTGAAATACTCTAATAGTCACCTCAAAATTAATAGGTATGTTTTAAGTAAATTACCAGAGTTTCATATGTCATGATCTTTGGGTCTTCCTTTATTTTTTGGGAGGTTTATTGAGGCATAGTTTATACAGTAAAACTTACCCTTTTACATACGCAGTTTTATGAATTTTGACAGAAGTATACAGTCATGTGATCACCACCACATGAAGATAACATTTCCATCAGCCCAAATTTTCCTCTTGCCTCTTTGTAACCAATCACCTTCCCCTATCCCCTGTCTACTACTGGTTTTCTTTTGTTTTGTTTTTTTTTTGTCCCTATAGTTTTGATTTTTCCAGAATGGAATTGTATATTCTTTAGATTTTTTTATAATACTTTTGCAATTCATTCCTGTTTCATGCATGCTCGTCCCTTTTTATTGCTAAGCAGTATTCCATTGTATGACTACTATAATTTGTTTATCCCTTTATGTCTTTCTGTGATAACTGCATTTTGAGGTATTATATTCAGAAATATGCTTTTATGGGAGACATTTTGGGTTTACTAAATAAACATTTATTGGGCCTCTACTATCTGCCTGTGGTTTAAGGTGAATAATATACAGTTTTCTTTTGAAGGGGAAATAACAGAGCAGGTGGAAGAACAGGGGATGAGCTTGTTTTCAGAAAGGACTTAATCGAGGACAAGTTTTATTAGACTGTGAAAATTCTCTGTAACATAAGCACATAGTGTATTTAATTGTGGAAGTATTTCACAAATCTATTTTTTAGTTTCCTTCACACATATTTTGGGTGTGTTCAAACTTATTGATTGTAATATCCTAAGTAAGACCTTAAGATGGGATAATACAGTGATTAAGAACACAAGCTTTAGACCTAGACTAACATAGATTCAGTTGTTGTGGACATTTTGTTGTTTTGGATTAGCAGACATTTGATCCTGTCCAAAACGTTCATGGCAACATTTGGTCCATGGTTCATATAAATGCCATTTTCCTGCAAGATTCAAACTCCAGCCCCCCTGCCTAACCCCATGTGCCATTACCAGCTAGGCTACCAAGGCATGAAGGGTTATTATTGGCAATACTGCCACAACACAAGTATTCGACCAAGAAAACATGATAGTATTTTTTCTGATTCATCCTATAAACCCAAAGTGGAAATAAACATTATGGCCTATTTGAACCCAGAAATGTTCTCTTCAGTGTGGAGATTTTGGACAGGACCAAACATCAAGGACCGTTTGGTGAGGAGGTTTAGGACAGGACCACATTTCAAGGACCTTTAGTGTTGACCAAATGTCTTGGTAGATGTTTTGGTTGGGACCAAAGGTTCCCAAAAGACTTGTTTTGTCTTTCCAGAGCAGCAGCCCCTATTCTTCTGGGAAATTCCCCCTCATACTGTGATGCACCTGGAAGCTGCCATCCTTTAGGCACTGACTCCTTGATTCCTGAGCCCTCTTGCTTGTCTTCCCACCACATTTCCACTTGGGCACCAGACTTCACTGTCTGTTTTGTGACAGATTCAGAAATAACAGAGCTAGTTTTTGAATGTTTCCTATGTGCCAGGAACTTTGCTAAACCTTTTAATGTATTATATCATTTAGTTGTGAGAACCATGATGTAGTCACAATGCAATGACTATTATTCACATGAGGAAACAGATGTTTAGAGAAGTTCATGAAAGTCACATGGCTAGTATGTGGTGGGGCCAGCTCCCTTCAAAACCCTTGCTCATAGCCACAGGGACTGTGGCTTTCAGAAGCCAAAACTCCACTCCTCACCCAGGCTTCCTGTCTCCTGCTGCATAGGCTGTGAAGGAGTGTTTGATGTTTTGCTTTACCTCCACTATGTTTTACCTCTACTGGTATCATGAACTCTGTGAGTCTTGTTAAATACTGGGTAGTTTTCACTACTTTTTTTAGTTCATTCAGCATTTACCAGAATGCTATAGCCTGTTATAGGCTTTGAGGGCCTTCAATATGACACTTATCTCTTTCAAAATAGACATGATGCATCTCATCTTAGAGCTGTCTGTCATTTAGGGGTTTCTTAGATTCCCTTGTTGCCCATGTTTTCTCCAGGCTCTTATTGCTTCGTTACTTCTCTTTTGAATTATAATCTAACATTTTGTCAATGAAATTGGGTTAATTTCTTTCATTTTGTTTAATCTTTTGGGTACTTCTCTTTTTGTAGCTTAAATTTGTTGGGAACAGATCTGCTGAACTATTATCCTACCTAATACACTGCAATGGACTGAATGTTTGTGTCTCCCCCCTAAAAAAAATTCAGTGTTGAAATCCTAACCCCCAACATGACAGTATTTGGAGGAGGGGGCTTTGGGAGGTGACTAGATCATGAGGACAGAGTCCTTGTTAATGGGATCAGTGCTCTTATAAGAAATACCACTTACCCCTTCCACCATGTAAGGTTACAGTGAAAAGACACCAAGCCTTTGGTGCCTTGATTTTGAACTTCCCAGCCACCAGAACTGTGAGAAATAAATTTATATTGTTTATAAGCTGCCCAGTTTATGATATTTTGTTATAGCAGCCCGAATGAACTAAGATATATACCTATTCAAACTCTAGGACACGACTCATTAGTGAGCTGTGAAATCAATTTGGTGTGTTGTAACCAGCATTTTTAAAACAGAAAATAGAATAGAAAGAAAATATGAGGGTGTATCACATATATTAAGGTTTAATACAGTGTTGTGAAACTTTTGTTTCAATTGTGCATACATGTGTTGCAACGTAAGATATATTTCTTCCTATGAGTGATGTTCCAAAAAGTTTGAGAATGGCCATCCTAAAGGGTTCTCCTCTTTGGAATGTATGAACTTTTATCCTAAGGGAAGATCATTTTATCTAAAGAATTGAAGAATAGCCTAGAAGTATCCTAGATCTATGTCAGTTTATGATATTAAAAGGAATTTCATCTCACAAAAGTATTGACCAGCTTCTATAAAGCACTTAGAACATTTCTTATCTCAAAAGACAGTGTATTCAACTTGTGACCTGTCCTCGAAGATTTCCCCACCACCAATTCCATATTCCTGGACGAGGGAATCAGATGAGCCTAGTTTAGAGTAGCTATTAACCTGGGTCCAATCAGTAATGTCAGAGGTGAGGTGAGAGTTAAGGGGCCGCATGATCTAGTGGCAATAAGCAAGAGCTAGGGGTGGAGTGGGCATTAAAAATCTGCCTCCTAAATTTGGCATCTGAGTGACTTTTTTTTTCAATGTTTGTTGGGATTCCCTGATAATGTGTCAAAATTTGTTCATTAGTTCAGTTATTAGGACCATTCCAATAAAGAAACTTCTGAGGCTAAAAGGAATCATCTTGTACTCGATTCAACCCTCTATCAAGAGCTTGAATGATTGGGGCTTATGCAACTGCTCTGGTCCCACCTAGTCCTACAAGGGCAGGTCTGAGCATCTCTAAATAAAAGGACTAGAGACTAAGCAGCAAGCCCCATTGGAAACTAACCCTGGAGCTCTGATGCCTAAATACAGATTTACCCTTCTGGGCCCTGACCTCTGCCCATAAATCCCATAAACCAAAGCTCATCCCAACTTCGCATTGATTATGACTTAAATCCCTCTAAAAAGATGTCTCAGCCTTATCATTCTCATCCAACAAGTTCTTAGTTATTTTGTCTCTTCTGTCCCTTATGCATGTCTACCTTGTGCCAGGCATTGAGCTAGTTTCTAAGGATATATTAGTGGATGAAACAGATGCAGTCCCTTTCCTAATAGAGCTTACTCTCTTCCTTTTTTGACCAGGGCTGTATGATAGTTTCAGTTACTACACATTCTTGCCAATACGTATTAATGGGGTAGGCCTAGCCTCCCTTCTGCTTCACCACCTTGTCTCCTCAGTGCTTTATGTCCCCCTCTGAACTACTGAACTAAAGGACAATAGAACTTTAAAAGGAATTATGGCATCCAGTCTTTAAATATTAATCATTCTGGTGGGTCTGTAGTGGTATTTCATTGCAGTTTAATTTGAATTTTTCTGGTAACAAATGATGCTAAGTATATTTTCATAAGTTTATTGGCCATTTGAGTATCTTGTTTATGAAATAATGGTTTACAGTTTTTGCAAATACTTATAGTTTTGTTGTTGACTTACAGGACTCTAAATATGAACCCTTTGTCAGATATAGGTACTGTAAATATTTTCTCCCAGCTTGTAGTTTGCCTTTTTGCTTTTTATTTTATATTTTTAATTTTTAGAGAGAGGAGAAGGGAGGGAGAAAAACATTGATGTGCAAGAGTAACATCAATCAATTGCCTGTCACACAAGCCCCAATATGGGACCTGTCCTATAACCCAGGCATGTGCCCTGACTAGGAATCAAACCAGTGACCTTTCCACTTTGTGGGACAGCACCCAACCCACTGAGCCACACAAGTCAGGGCGCCTTTTTACTTTGTTTATCACATATTTTGTTAAGCTGAGATTTTAAATTTTGGTGAAGTAAAATTCATCAGATTTTTCATTTGTGGTTAATTCCTTTGTGTCCTAAGAACACAAAGCTTTGCCTATGCCAAGGCAGTGTAGTTTTTCTCCTATGTTTTCTCTTAAAACATTTACAGTTTTACTTTTTACATTGAGTTGTACAATGCTGATTCTAAGACCATCATCAGTCACTTGGATTACTGCAGTTGCTTCTCAATTTGAATTTGTCTCCTTGCTTTCATCTTTATTCTCCCTACTGTCCCTTCTCAATCCAGATATCATAGTGACCCTTTAAAAATTAAATTCAGATGTCATCCTCTGATCAGAAATTCTGGTGACTCCCCATTTCATTTACATAGGAGCCAAATTCCTTGCAGGGCCCTCTTATTACTTTCCTGATTAGCTTACTGCCCCCTTCCAACTCATTCTGCTTCACTCATATTAGCCTCTGCTGTTTATAGATGTGAACACACCAGGTACACCCATGCCTTTACACTTGTTTCCTCTGTCTCAAGGCTCCTTCCAGATGTACCTATGAAAAATTCCCATATATCTCTCAAGTCTTTGTTTAGCTATCTCCTCAATGATGCTGACCTTAACTACAATGTTTAAAACTGTACTTGATCCTCATCTTTGTATTCCCAATCTTCCTAATCCTGCTCTCTATCTTCCATAGCACTTAGATCCTCTTACATGTGATATATGTTCTTCATTTTCTTTTTTTATTCTTTTTAAAATTATATTTTATTGATTATGGTATTATAGTTGTCCTGATATTCCCCTTTTGCCCCCCTTCACCTAGCACTCCCCACTCCCTCAGGCAATCTCCCACCATTATTCACGTCCATGGGTCATACGTATAAGTTCTTTGGCTACTCCATTTCCTATACTGTTCTTTACATCCCCGTGGCTATTCTGGAACTACCCATTTGTATTTCTTAATCCTCTCACCTCTTAACTCATTCCCTCTCACCCCTTCACTCATTCCCTCTCACCCCCCTCACATCTGGCATCCATCAAAACACTCTCTGTATCCATGATTCTATCTCTGTTCTTCTCGTTTGCTTAGTTTGTTTTTTAGATTCAATTGTTGATAGATATGTATTTATTGCCATTTTATTGTTCATAGTTTTAATCTTTTTTCTTAAATAAGTCTCTTTAACAGTTCATATAATAATGGTTTGGTGATGATGAACTCCTTTAATCTTTTCTTGTCTGGGAACTCTTTATCTGCCCTTTAATTCTAAATGATAGCTTTACTGAGCAGAGCAATCTTGGCTCTAGGTCCCTGCTTTTCATGACTTTGATTCTTGCCAATCCCTTCTTGCCTGCAAAGTTTCTTTTGAGAAATCAGCTGACAGTCTTATAGGAACTCCTTTATAAGTAACTAACTTCTTTTCTCTTACTACTTTTATGATTGTCTTTTTATCTTTAACCTTTGGCATTTTAATTATGAGGTGTCTTGGAGTGGGCCTCTTTGCATCCATCTTGTTTGGGACTCTCTATGCCTCCTGAACTTGCATGTCTATTTCCTTTACCAAAATAGGAAAGTTTTCTTTCATTATTTTTTCAAACAGATTTCCAATTTCTTGCTTTCTCTTCTCCTTTCTGACACCCCTATGATTTGGAGGTTGGACCTCTTGAAGTTGTCCCAGAGGCTGCTTATACTCTCCTCACTTTTTTGGATTCTTTTTCCTTCTTGTTGTTCTGATTGGTTGTTTTTGGTTCTTTATGTTCCAAATTATTGATTTGATTCTTGGGTTCATCCACTCTTCTGTTGTTTCCCTGTAAATAGTTCTTTTTTTATTTCTTCGAGTTTTTAATGAAAGTTGTATAGAAGATTACATTATTCCTGCATCTCCTCCATTGTTTCTTCCTTGTATTTTCCCTTTTCCTTTCCTGCTTGGCGAGATTTGGCTTTATGTTCAAGGACTTTTCGCAGTCTTTGTCCAGTTTTAGTCTGGTAATAACCACCTTGCTGGGGTGAATGCCCACGTGAACAGTTGTACCGTTAGCTTTCTCCCGTTGTACTTGTTCAATGTAGATGGCATATTTCTTTCTATAAACCTGGACTACTTTGCCAATCTGCTGCCCTTTGTAATGTCCTCGTACAACCTGAACTTCATCATCCTTTCAGATGGGCATGGATCGAACATTGAACTTTTGTCTCAGCTCTTTGGAAAGAGGAGAAGACATAATCTTCCTGTGAATGTGGGAAGGTGCATTGAAATGCCTTTTATGGTTCTTGTTCTGGTCAGAAGTCACAAAGGGATTTAACTTCATTTTGACCACTGGTGCCTCAGCGATGGGCGCTATAAATTGTTCTTTATTGCAATTAGTATATACTTCATTTCTGACTGGATCTTTTTTATGCTGTTAAGGTCCTCACTAAGTTTCTTGAGCATCCTTATTACAAGTGTTTTGAACTCTGTACCTGATAGATTACTTATTTCCATTTCGTTTAGCTCTTTTTCTGGAGTTTTGATTTCTTTTTTCATTTGGGTCATGTTTCTTTGTCTCCTCATTTTGTCAGCATCCCCGTGTTTGTTTCTATGTATTACATAGAGATACTATGACTCCTTGTCTTGGTAGAGTAGCCTAATGTAGTAGGTATCCTACAGGGTCCAGTGACACAGCCTCCCCTATCACCCAAGCTGGGTACTCGAGGTGTGCCCTTTGTGCAGGCTGAGTACACCCTCCTCTTGTAGTTGAGCCTTGGTTGCTGTTGGCAGATCAATGGGAGGGATTTCCCCAGGACAATCATCTACAAAGACTGTCTGTGACCACTGACCACCAACCTCCACCCTTCTTGGAGGATCAGCTGTGCAGGGACAGGGTGGTGGTGCTCTGACATAGTCTGTAGCTGTCCACTGCATGTGAAGGCTCAGGGGTTTCCTGGGTGGTGCAGGCCAAGGTCATCCTACACCTGTGTTTTGCCTGGGGCCACACTACCTGATCTATAAAGCAATCTGATATGGCTGTTACTTGTGCTGGGTTTGGAGATTCCCAGGAGAAGCCAAGCTGTGAATCTAGGCTGGCTGCTGCTAGTGCTGAGCCTGGGGTTCACTGAGACCAGCTATTGCTTATTTCATAGGATTTAGGAAGTTGTGAAGCATAAGCTAAGACCAGCCATTTATAAGGAAAACCAGCTTGGGTGTGCCTGTAAGTTGGGTGGGGCGGAGTCTCTGGGGATCTCCAAGGTGGGTCAAACAGTGTTAGCCAGGTCAATGGGAGTCTCAGATATGGCACCAGCTTACTGGCTTTGGGGGGTAGGGTTTAGAAAAGGGACAATGGCCTCTGCTTGCCTTGATGCCAGACACTTCAGTTTCTCCCTGTGTGCCACTGGTGCCTTTCAAGCTGCTGCCTCAGTGCTGGAGCTCAGAGGAAGTAAGTCTGAGTAGGTGAATCCATATGGGTTCTTTAAGAGATACTGCTTGGGTCTCCAGAAGTTTCTTCCAGTGACTTAATCCCCACTGGTTTTGCAGCCAGAAGTTGTGGGGACTTATCTTCCTGGCACTGGAGCCTTGGGCTGGGGGGACAGGTGTGGGGCTGGGACTCCTCACTCCTGTGATAGCCCTCCTGAATTTTAATTCACCACATGTGGGTGAGAGACCAGCCCATTTGACATCTGTGCTCCTCCTACCCGTCTGGATGGATGTGATTTCTTAAATTCTGTAGTTGTCAGACTTCTATTCAACTCAATTTCTGATGGTTCTGAGTGATGGTTGTTCTATATTTTAGTTGTAATTTTGATATGGTTATGCAAAAAGGAGAGCCATGTCTCCCTATGCTGCCATCTTGACTGAAAGTCCCTCATTCTTTATTTTCTTTACTATTTATTGTCTTTGTCTGCTACTGTGTAATTTTGATTTATTGTATTTTCTGATATTCACAAACCCATAAAACAATCTAGAATGTAAAAGGCAATTAATAAATGTTGGGTGCATCTGTTATACTTTTTACTAGTAGGCATTTCAAATATGAGAAAAGCATAGAAAACAGTATAATAAACCAACAATGACCAGTCATTTCAACTTAGCAATTATTAGTATTTTACCACATTTATTTTTCTATATATTTTGCTAAAGCATTTCAAGTTAATTATAGAGATCATGATAGGTAATTCCTACACTTCAGTATACATCTCTTAAAAATAAGAACATCTTGCCCTAATGTGCGTGGCTCAGTGTGTTGGGCATTATCCTGCAAAGCAAAAGGTCTCTGGTTCAATCCCCTATCACACATGCCTGGGTTGCTGACAAGTCCCAGGTTGGGGCTCGTGTCAGAGGCAAATGATCAATGTTTCTCTCTCATCCTCACATCAGTGTTTCTCTCCTTCTCTTTCTCCCTCCCTTCCCCTTTCTCTAAAAATAAATAAATAAAATCTTTAAAGAAAAATAAGAATCTACACTTAATAAAATATAATGATAATCCTCTTTCTTACTTTTCACATCTAATTATCAGCCAAATCTTTCTGCCTTTTTTGTATCTTATTCCCATCTGTATTAGTCCTGTCTTTATTATCACTGCAATTATAATGATAATTATTATTGTGATTCATTATATTAATAATGATATCTTATTGTTTTTCAAGGCTTCTTAGAATTCTTTAGCAAGTCATTTAATCCTAACTGGTCTTCTTGGCTACTGGGATGTGCCCAGAGTCCAATCTGCAGTTCATAGTTTATCTTTAAAGAGTGAGCATGCCTTGTGGTATTCATATCATATCCTAACCTAACCTCCCTGCTTCCAACATCTCCAGCTTTATCCTATTTTTTCTTCCTTATTTTTCCTGCCTTGTGGTATTCATATCATATCCTAACCTAACATCCCTGCTCCCAACATCTCCAGCTTTATCCTATTTTTTCTTCCTTATTTTTCCTGTCAGTATGTTATATTATGGCCCCTAGTGAAGTACATCTCCCAGTGTTTACAGACATGTATAGTCCCTTTCCCTTAAATTCATACTAAGCCTGTGACTTTCTTTAACGAATATGAGTTAGCAAAAGTGACACTGCTAGTTCCAGGCCTCAACTTTAAGGAGGCTAGCAGCTTCCATTTTGTGCTACTGGGAGTCTTAAACTCCCGTCTGAGAAGTTTGGCTACCTTGCTTCAGAGACTGCATGGAAAAAATCCATATAGGGAGGCCATGTAGAGAGAAAAGGGCCCTGGAAATACTTGGAGAGAGAGAGAAGCCCAGCTGAGCTGTCCCAGTGTCACAGCTGAGCCCAGCACACATATGTGACCATAAGCAAATTAATGAGTTAACTAATTAGGTAAAGAAAAATAGCCAAATTTCTCCTGAAATACCCTAGCTAAGACCTCCATACTTTACGTAGTGTTTCTCATATTCTGACTTAAAGACTATCTGTATCAGAATAACCTGAAGTGTTTATTTGAAAAGGAAATTTTTGACCCAACCCAAGAATCTCTTGGGTAAGGCAGGGGAATCAGGATCTTTAATGAAACTCCCCAGTTGATTCATAGACACAATAAAGTTTAATAATGTACTTAAGGGCTCTCCTCTACCTACTTTCCACGCTGTCCTAAGTCTACCCTCCTTTTTTTTTTTTTTTTTTTAAACAATCTACTGATCTCTCAGGAGTTTGATCCTGCTGGTTGCTCAAATGCTGGACTAGCATTCTAGATCAAATAATTTCTCATGGTTGGTATTTTCCTTCACCTACCCAACTCTGTTCTGCCTGGTTCATTCACTCTGGGACCACCTTGCCTTCCGGATCTCTCCTGGTTTTAAGGTGCTTCTCATATTCCAGGTGAAGAAAACTTGTGCCTTTGAAGACTGGAAGTCCCTGCTGTGCAGACTAGCTCTGATCTCCACCTTATTACTCAAGCTAGCCACATCAGCTCTTTGCAGCCTTAAAAAAATCATGATGAGAGCTTTTAAAACTGGATATAGTTCATTTTAAGGACAGCAAAATATATGATGGCTTTGTCAATTAAGAGTTGACATTGATGAACTCAGTGAGATCCATTTCAGGAGTGTGATAATGGCAAAAACCAGATTTTGCAGTAGAAAAATGAATGGGAGCTGAAGGTTAAATAAACTTTTTACCAAGGTGGGACAGATTGAGCATACTTATAGGTGAAGGAGAAAGAACCAGGAAGGAAGGAAAAGTTGCTAACAAAATAATGTGTGTTATGAGATAGTAGGATGATCCAGAAGGGATGGGAATTGGCTTTAATATAGGTCCCAGAGAAAGAGAGAAGGTGTTACAATTTTCTATTGCTGTATAACCAATTATTCTGAACTTAAAAATTATTTTTGTTATATCTCATGATTGTTGGGTCAGAGATTTGGGCAGGGCTTAGCTGAGCAATTCTTCTGTCTCGTGTGATATCATATGAGGTTACTTGCCAGATCTGCTGGTGAATCAGTTAGTTTGGAAGGCCCAAAATTGCTTCATTCATATGCCTTTGCCTTGGAAGGAGTGACTAGAAGGTAGAGTTTGGCTGAGAATGCCAACCAGAGCACCCACAGGTGGCCTGTTCCAGGTAAGTGTCTGGGTGAATGGCCAATAGCTCAGGCTTCCAAAGAGAATATTCTAACTGTTTGGGACAGAAGCTGCAAGACTTCTTATGACCTAATCTCTTAGATCCCAGCATGTCACTTCTCATGAATTCTATTGGATACACAAGTCACTGGCTTTAGTGGCTTAGCCCAGATAGAAGGGAAGGGGATATGGACTCCACCTCTTAGTGAGAGGAGTGTCAAAATTTTGTAGCCATTTTTAATCTGCTACAAAATGGGTGGGTTGGATAAAACCAGAGAACATAAAAGACTTGCCTTGGACATGAAGAGACACCACCTTCATGGACTTCTAAATATTAGAGTAGCCAGAACTCTGTCCTCAGCTCTCTCTATATATACTGTCTCATTATGTGTTCTCATCTAGTCTGTTGCTTCAAAGACCTTGACATACTGATGACTCTCAAGTTTATATTTCTAGACTTACAACTCTCTTGAGCTCCAGACTTGTATATTGAAGTCCCTACTCAACATATCCACTAGAAAGTCTAGTAAGCATCACAAATTTAACATGGCCAAAATAAAGCTATTGAGTTCTATACTACTCTGCATCTGCTCCCCCCAGCCTTCCTGATGCTAGTGAATAATACAAATATACACTAAGTTTCTCAGGATACATACATAGGAGCCCTCCTGGGCTCTTCTTTTGTCCTCACACAGCGTATTTAGTCCATCAGTACATATCTGCTTCAAAATCAACTTTATTTTGGCTCCTGCTTCTAAAATATATCCTGAACACAACCACCTCTCTCCATCTCCACTCTCCTCCTCTAAGTCAATGCCATTATCACCCCTCACCTCTCACTGGTCCCCCTGCTGCACTCCTGACCCCTCATTGGCCTTCCTCCATCCACATACCAGCCAGAGTAATTTCTATAAAGTGTAAATCAAATGATATAAATTCCCTGCTTAAAGCCATCTAAAGACTTCCCATTGCAATCAGAGCAACCTACACATTTTGTCAGTGGCTATGAAGCCCGCCCAGTCTTGCTCCATCTGCCTCTCTGCTCTCATCTTCCTCCATTCTTCCCCTGGCCCACTGAGTTCCAGCCACTCTGATCTTCTTTCAGTCCCATGAACACACTAAGCTTGTCTCAGGCCATCCCACCTATTGCTCATTCTGCTTGGAGAGCTCCTCCAGATCTTCATGTGGTTCTTCTTCTTATCATTTAAGTGGTAAAATACAACCCAAATGTCACTCTAGCAGAGAGACCTCCCCAACCACTGCCGCTAAAGTTGCACCACATCTTCTCCAACCACCTCCATCTCAATATCCTGTCATAGCTTCTCCATAACATTTATCAGTACTCAAGGTTCTTTTTATTTTATTGATTATGCTGTTACAGTTCTCCCAATTTCTTTTCCCTCTGCTCCCCTCCACCCTGTGAGCCCCTCTCTTTCCAGTTGTCCCCCCCCCCTTAGTCCATGCCCATTGGTTGTGCATATAGTTCTTCTCAATATCTTCCTGTCTACTCCACTCCCTCCTACTATGCTTCTTAATTCCTGTACCTACTCCCTCCCTTTTCCCCCTTCCTCTCTCCCTGCTGACCTCCCCCCATAATGTTTCCCACACCTATAATTATTTTTCCCCTCTCGTTGCCTACTTAGTTTGCCTTTGTTTCAGTTCCCTAGCTTCGGTTGTTGGTTGTTGTGATACAGTTTTCATTTTAATGTTCATAGTTTTGATCCTCCTTCTTCTAAACAAGTCCCTTTAACATCTCATATAATAGTGGTTTGGATCTAACAAACTCCTTCAGTTTTACTTTGTCCTGGAAGCAATTTCTCTGCCCTTCTATCCTGAATGACAGCTTCTCTGGATAGAGTAATTGTGGTTGTAGGTTTTTGATTTTCATTACTTTGAATATTTCTTGCCTGTCGCTTCTTGCCTGTAGAGTCTCCTTTGAGAAATCAGCTGATAGTCTAATTGGGACCCTTTCGTCCACAATTCTTTTCTTCTCTCTTGCTTCTTTTAAGATTCTCTATCTTTAATTTTTGACATTTTGATTATAATGTGTCCTGGTGTGGTTCTCCCTGGGTCCAGTTTATCTGGAACTCTCTGTGCTTCCTGGACCTGTAAGTCCATTTCCTTCCCCAAGTTAGGGAAGTTCTGCTTCATTATTTTTTCACATAATTTTTCAATTTCTAGTTCTTCTTCTTCACCCTCTGGCAATCCTTTAATTTGAATGTTCGTTCGCTTATAGCTGTCCCAAAGGTTTCTGAGCCTCTCCTCATATTCTTCACTTTTTGTTTCCTTTTTCTGCACTGGTTGACAGTTTGTTCCTTCTCTATGTTCCGATTTGTTGATTTGATCCCTGGCTTTCCCTTCCTCACCACCTGTCTTGTATGTATTTTTGTTCATTTCAGCAGGACTAGCCTTCATTCCTTCACCATCTTGATTACATCCCGCTGTTAGGTCTGTAAGCTGCCTTATGACTATAGCTTTGAACTGAGCCTCAGAAAGATTCTCTATTTGTTCATCGGTCAAGTCCCTTACTTGCTTTTTGGTTAGCTGCGTGATTGGTATTTCAATCATTAATTCTGCCATTCTGACTGTTTTGTTTACCTTTCCTTCTTGGGTGGGGCGCTGTCACACCTCCTATACTATATTGGGTGGAACCCCGTGTACTCGTCACAATGTCACCACACTGTGGCGCTTTGCATGGGGGTGGGGGTCCAAGATGGATGTCTGCTGTTACTCTCTACTGAGGAACCCGGAATCTCCTCCGTCCCCATGCCCTCCGGGCCTCACAGTCTGAGACAATGGGGTCTGCCTTCCCTGGCGTTGGAATCCCGAGCCAATGGGTCTGGTCTGCAGCCAGGGCCGGCTCCCAGGTGCTTCTCTCCTCCCCCCAAATACAGGTGTCTACTTACCAGGTCCTGCTGCTCATTGCTGCAGCTGCCGCCTCCAGCACAGCTCAATCTTTCAGCTGCAGCTTCACCCCTCCTACCCAACCAGACAAATACTACTTGTTTATGACTTCATACGTTGGACTTCCATGTAACTTTATTTTCTGGAACTTCTGGTTATTGCTGGTTTTGCAGTAGTTGTATTCCTTCTTAGTTGTGGAGGGAGACAGAGCATGTCGGTCTAGGCCTCCATCTTGGCTGGAAATCCTCAAGATTCTTATTCATTTCCTTTTTATATGTTGGCTGCTTCTCTTTCTTCACTAGAACATAAACTCCTCGGGGGCACTGTTACTGTCTGTCTCATTCACAGCTGATTTTCTAGTACTAAGCACACTGTAGCCTTCAAAATAAATTCACAATAAATGTTCATTTAAATTGGCTATTTTCTTATTGTACAAGTAGGTTGAAAGAAGGTAGGGAGAGGAATGAAAACCCTGTTCTCTTCGGTACGGGACATAAAGTGATTGGCTGATAGAAACAGGTAGGGATTTTAGAAGGGTAATGAATCGTTCCAGACTCTCTTTAAATTTTTTTTAAAGAAATCAATAGTTGAAAGTTTTGTTGTTTTAATTGTAATTAAATTTCTTACAAAGTAATTTTGTGGAACAAAGAATTTGATTTTTTACCCATTTAGATAGCATTGGCTTTAAAAACACCAGTGTCACACTTGTTACACTTCTGGACTAGAACTGATTTCCTTTAACCCATTGTTTTTGTTTTTGTTTTCTTCCCTCTCTTTAAAGGACCTGCTCTATCTGGCCCTGACAACACAGGACCAAACTGTTTAAAAAAGGACAAATGTCAATGCTTTCTGTCATTGTGTCCTTTCATTATAGCCTTATGTGAGTTCTTTTCATGTCCCACATCCACACTTCTCTGTTTCCCATCATAAAGACTGGGTGTTTTCCAAGAGTTTGATTCATTTTTGATGTCCATGCTTCTATCTCTCTTTTCCATCTGCAAACTCTATGTCTTTTGCAAAAATGAAATAGGTATAATTTTCTTGTATGTGTTTTTTATTTTCTACATTTGAACAAAAAGTTGTATTCAAGGTATATCTCGGCTGCAAAATTTATTTTCTGACTCAACTTTTAAAATATTTTCTTAAAATGACTTCATAACACTTTTTATTAGTTTATTTTTATTGGCTCACATATACTACTCCTCCAGAATGTTGCTATGAACTAGATGTGAATTTATAAAGGTGATGAGAAGAGTAATTAAACTAAGAACTACTGACAGATGAAAGTACTGTTGATCATTTTTCCTTAGAAAAATGCACATATATAAACAGCATCACAGACTTTGGAAGTCAGATAAGACTACTGGACATGGTGAACTAGTTCCTGTCTGTTCCAAAAATGGAAAGCAACTTGTGTGACTCATTCCTGAGACATTTTAGAAAGCCAAATGTGTTTCCATGTGCTATAGCATGTCAGTAACTTCATGAGGGCTTTTAACTTTCCCTTTTGGGAAAATCTACATGCTGTTTACAAGTGTGGCTAAAGAACCAGAATGGACTTCAACATGTAACAGTAAGGGTCAGCAAGCAGGTACACACCTGTACAGCCCTCACACCTGACCTAACCAAGGGCTTTTAAGACCATGAGCGCTAAGAAATTAAACATTGCTGAAACTTCTTATAGCCTGCGCCTGATCTGAAATCTTGATTAGGGAGCTTATTTTTAGAGTTCCCCACATTTGGTCAACCACATGTGAGAGAAGAAAGAACACAGTATCACTCTCACATTTGGTCAACCACATGTGAGAGAAGAAAGAACACAATATCATTCTGAATGTGTGACCATGACAGTTCTCCCCTGTTGAGCAGCCATTGGGGGCTGGGAGTTTCCCTGATCTATCTTCTCCCTTTCAAGAAGATCTGTATGTAAACTCTTTCTAGGCTAAATATTGTTTTAATTAATTCCTGTAAATCTCCCAAGAAAATTCCACAGCTTGCTTTAAGATGAAACAATTCTCACTCCATCCCACCAAATGTCACTTTTGTTTTCTCAGGCAGTGCTCTGGGTCTTTAGCAAATGTGGATGACAAGATCAGGTATTTGGCTCTAAGTTTCCATTCTGTTTTTCTTATAAGCACACCTGGCTTCCTAAGTTCCTTTTATTCTCATCTCATGGGCCCCAAGCAGTCTCATGGGCCCTGGGAACTTTTTCTTGTAACTGCAGGATCCTCCTCCTGCTGGTGCTCCAGCCAGGACTGCAGCAGTCTCCCCTACTCCTGCTGGGGCTCTGCGCATAGTTGATGGGGTTCCTACCCCTTCTTTCTGGTGATTATACAGCACTTTACCTGTAGACTAGCCTTCAGACTAATGCAGTTTAAGCCTTTTTCCCCCAGCTGCACTATTCTTAAAACAAGTTTCTTCAGAGATGAGGCCAGAGACACTTTTATTGGTGTCTCACAGGCAGACAGTCACATCTCTTGGTTTTCTGCTACCTTAAGATGAATTTCTTGCCCTCCCTGGCAGCCCCATCCTTTCTCCTGCAAATTGTTAGAAAAAGCCTCCTTCTTCTTATTTGGTTTAAGAAATATAATCAGGGTATTCTAGGGGACTGACCAGTACCAACTTCTTATGTCTTTTTTCCCAAGAGGCTTTGAGACTTTGAGACCCTCATGCAAATAATATCCTCTTGCTCTGATATCTAAGACTTTCCAAAGCAAACTTATGGCTTATACATCCTTCCTTTCCTGACTTTGACCAAGGCAGGCCTACACAACACCTTTAACACTTTCCCAAGCTTGATGGAATTCCCAGGGAGTGGCTGTTATGTGCCTGCCTCTGCCTTATTCTACAAAGCAGTGTGACCTCAGCCTCTTTTAACGCAGTCCCAATTTACTACAGTCCTTTCACCCTCAACCAACTTCTACACATGCACACACAGTTTGGGGCCCTTGGATATAACTTACTTAACAAAGATGGAAAATGTGTGCTTTGGAGGCAAAATACTCAACACTTTCAAGTCAATATCTACAACTACTTTCTTATTGTCAATTAACTGCAAACAAACAAAGCAGGATTTTGGAGTCCGCCACCACCATATTCCAAGCCCCCGTCATCTCGTGCTTAGACACCTAAAATAATTTCCCTACTCCTACTCTTCCCTGCCTCTAACATTCTCCACACAATATCCATTGTTCTTTTAAAATCATGTCACTTCCTTGTTTAAATTCTTTAGATGGCTGCCCATTTGACATAAAACATCCAAACTCCAAACTCTGGCCTCCAAGGTCCTGATTGGCCCACCTCTCCAAACACACTTCATGCACTCTTTTCTAGCAGACTCTGCTGAGTGATACCAGTCCTCTGTCAATTGCTAGGACCAAAAAAGCTATTTCCTGAATAAGGACCTTTGTACTTGCTGTTACAGTGTCAGGAAAGGCTGTTCCCCTGGCTCAGTCCATAGCTGGCTCCTTCTCATTCTTCAGGTCTGAGATTAAATGTCACCTTCCCAGATGGACCTTTCCTGACTATATCATAACCATGAGAATTATTATATCAATACTATTTTTACAGTAATAGTAATAGCACTATAACTAATAATAACAGAGAAGAAGAAAGGTAGGTCATCTATTATCCTCTATCATTGAACTTTATTTCCTTCAAAACTTAGTTGTATTCTATTTGTTTATTATCTATCTTCTCATCTTGAATGTTAGCTTCTCAACAGTATCAGCATTGGTTGTCTTGTTCACTGTTGGGTCTCCATATCCTGCTATAGTGGCTGGCATATATACTATGCAATTAGTAAATACTTATTGAAGAAATAAATTTTTAGGATTAGAAAATGGTTTAGGAGTTAGCTAATCTAGTCCCTTACCCCAATCCACAACTTTATTTTCAGCCCTCTCTGATGCAGAGGTTATTTAAATAGTGATGTTTGTGCTGGTGGAGAAAAAAAAAGGAAGGAGCTGTTCCCTTTTTGGTTTTGCTTTATTTGTTCTGACATCAACTTTGCTTCTTACCACAAAGACAAGTAGTCATATGAGTCATTTATTCTTAGATGAGCAGTTAATCATGTTGCTGCTCCTTTGTCAGGAGTGGAGTGCATTGTAGTTGAGTGGATTCTAGATTACTGTTCATCTGTTTGTTCATGGAACCCTGAAGATTTTGCCTATTAACAGCTCTAATTAGCTTTGACTCATTAGTGAGTAATGAAATATATCACAATCAGCATTTGAAAAAATAAATTAGAAAATGTAAGTGCACTTCACATTGTAAAGATAAGTACTATCTAGTGAAACTTTTGTTTCAGTCATCTATGTGACTGTATTTGTGTGTGTGCTGTGTCTCCAGGTAAAATATATTTCTTATTGTGGAAAATGAACAACATCAACAAAAGTCTGAAAACACTGCCTAAATGAACATCGAGTGTCTTACAGGAGAATGGGAGCTATCTGATAGTCCTAGCACAGCATTTGGGTTGACCTCCTGGAACCTCCTTAGCCAGAGCTCTGAGGCTGTTCAGGATTGAGGTGAATAAGAGTAATAATTCTGTCATACTTAAAAAAAAAAAATCCTCACCAGCAGATACGTTTACTGATTTCAGAGAGAAAGAAAGGGAGAGACAGAGAAACATCAATGCAAGAGAGACATCGATCGGCTGCCTACTGTAGGCACCCTGCGTGGGGACTGAACTCACAACTGTCTTGGTGTATGGGACAATGTTCCAACTGAGGCACCTGGCCGGGGATCTTCCATACTACTTAATGAAAGCACTGTCTACCTTATTGCCTACAAACACTGTTAGAAAAATCTCTTAGGAACATGGGGAGCACACCAGTTATTTGAAATAATCTACAAATACATCATTATTTTCACTATTAGTTCTCTATTGCTTTTCTTCTCTATTCCTATATCAGAAAAACTTTGGCCCAACAGATTAGAGCCAAAATGGTCAGGAGTCTGGTAAGAGTTGGTATTATTGGGCAATGAGTGAAGAGGTCCAGGAATCAGGCCTCAGAAGAACATTGTGGGTTTTCCTTTTTTGTGCCAAATTTCTTCTTATGACTTCTCCTTTTACAATGAAATAGAAAGTAAAATCATCCACAGCAAATGAGGGTGGGAGGAGGTTCTGGAGATTTGTGGAGAGGAGAGGGCATGAAGTAGTGGGACTGTGAATGGATTAAGGAAATGCAGTATGACTGCGGGCAGCCAAAGGAGTGTAGTTAAGGTGGGTCAGCTGGGGGATGCAGTAGTCAGAGAGTTAATTTTACCACAGATGAAAGGGAGAGTAAACAGCATAAACAATGTCTGAGTACTTGGAATTACATGATATGTGAATGTACCTTAAAAATCTTTTAGAAATCAGAAGCAATTCTTTTGGCTCTAATGTGTACCCAGAAAGCTGAGAAACAGTCTGGCAATCTCTTCTTGCAAGTGAAATGTGTAACACACCACACTGAAATAAAGAGGCTTAATGTCAGCTGCTTCCCCAGGTTTTCTTACTCTAGGGTGCAGAATCCCTCCCACAAGAGTCATTTAGGTTTGTCTGACTCAGCCTCCTCTGCTCATGTATCACAGTACCGGGAGGGCCTTTTATAATAACAATGACTGGAAATAGCTGAAAAAAGGCTGAGTCTCCATTATAGAGTAAGAACTAAGTTCACTGAATAATTTCAGCAAAATTGCAGAATATATTGACAGACCATAATTAATAGTCAGTGGGGGGATTTATATTTCTCCTCAATGAAAAGCCAGTAAAGCTAGGGACTTATCTCTGGTCTAGCCTAATTTGCTGTCTTCCTTTCTTGCATTAATCAAATCCGAATTCAATTAATCCTCTTCGGTGTAATCCATTCTGTTTTTCTCTTAAAACGTTTTACCTTGTTGAATCTGAGTCTTGATAAACATCTACAAAAATGCTTACTCTCTACTTTGTATTCATTTACAATAACTTTTTCTTTCATTCAATGTATCTTTATCAAATGCCTGTTACATGACCAGCACTGTGCTTGGCCTTAGTGATACAAAGCAAACCAGATAAAAATAGTCCCTGCTCTTCAGAGCTTACTCTTTTTAATAAGCAGTCACAATGGATTGTGGTAAGTGCTTAAAAAAGAAAGATGAACTATAGGTACAGTTGTCAGATTAAATGCAGAATACTCAGAAATTTGTATTTCAGATAAATCTTAATGTATTTGTATAAGTATGTCCCATGCTATCTGCAACCCTGCAGAAGTTCAGAGCAGGAGCATTTAACCTAGTATAAGGAGATGAGAAAAGGCTTCCTGGAAGAAGAAACATTTAAAATGAAACATAAATGTTTATGTATCAAGTTCTTATCAATGGTATTGCTAAGTAGGATTCAATTCTTTCTGCAAAATGCCTTCTGCCAATTTTTGGGGTATGGCCACTCTCTCTCTCCAAAGTGTTCTTCCCATAGCATGAAGAGGGGAATGTCTTAAAATCTTTATGTAAAAAGAATAACTTTCAAATTGGAGTCTAGGTTGAGAATTCTTTGTCCTCATTTGACAGAAAATGGCTGCCACATAATTTACTACCGTTTTTCTAGGTTATAGTGACTTCCTGGGTTATACGGTTTTACCTCTTGTGTCCATACCTATTTAGGCCACACAACCCACTTACTGGTGGTATAATTTTCAAAATGAATTGTTTATGTATATTCCCCAAATACATGACTTTTTGGATTTTTTTAAAAAGGACTTTTTTCTTCAATATGCCAGAAATGCTATCCCAGTCTTTTCCCTGCCTGAGTCTCTTCTGTCTTCTCTGTCTTTCTTCCAGTGCTATTTTTGACTAGTGCACATTGTAAGAATGCCAGATGTTTCTGGAGGAAACAACAAACAAACCCTTACTACTTCTCAATAAGTGGTACTAAAAATACCAGAATATATTTCTCTATTTTTCAGTGAATTATTTTGATCAGCCCATTTATAAGCATTTAAACTTGTTACCACCAAATCAGTTGGGCAAGATGTTTAAGTGATAAAATCAATCCTTTGAACAAACTTGTCACTGTCACTTGTAGAGAAAGATAACTGCTTATTTTTCTAGGTAATTTAGTTACAGACAAAAAACAAAAACAAAAACAAAAACCACAATACCTCTTTCAACTCTCTTTTAGTCTAACCTCCAACAAGGTCAAGAGACATCTCAAGAAGGTATGTGTATAACTGCAGACGATCACATGCCTTGCTGCCCTCAGCTCATTTGCCTTCTCTAAGGAAGGAGGGCCATTTCTGCCAGGAGCCATAAGATTTATCTATATAGTACTATCAATGTACAGTGGACACATTCTGGAACATACTTTTAAAAAAAAATATGGTATTAATTAGAGAGAAAGAGAGAGATCAATTGATTGTCTCCTATATACACCTGATCAGGGATTGTACCCATAACCTAGGTATGTGCCCTGACTGGGGATCAAATCCTCAGTCTTTTGGTGTATGGGATGACAGTCCAACCAATTGAACCACACCAGCCAGGGTACATTTCTGGAACATCTTGATGGCTTACAATGAGCCCTTTAACCAGTCCCTCACCTGTGATACAATTGTGTACAACATTGCCCAGCCCTTAGCCACAGAGATTGGACTGGGGATATGCCATTGACACAAGCTGTGCAGATTCCCTTCCCAGGGAATCTGGAGTGAGGATAAGAGAAGCGAGAGAATGAGTCTTTCCATGTGGCTGAATCTGTAAAAGTAAATTTGAGAACTGTGACTGCTGTTTGCCATCTGTCATATGGCTTGAGTAACCGAAAAAGTCAGATGCTGAGGAATACAATGAAGTGAAAATACAAGTGGGGACACCCCCCAAAATGAAATTTATTTATAGAAGATTGTGTATTTATTAATACATGCTTAAATTTCAGACACACCTTCAAGTACTCTCCTTTTTTTTTCTCATTAGAGATAAAAATCATGAAGGTTTTCTTTCCACCCCCATTATTATTTTGTAATGTTTTATTGTTCATGCTGTTACAGTTGTCCCATTTCCCCCTTCGCCCCCTCCACACATCACATCCCCACTTCCATAGTCAATCCCCACACCATCATCCACGTCCATGGGCGCCTCATGTATATTCTCTGACTAATCCCTTCACCTTCTTTCAATCAATCCCCACCTCCCCTCTCCCTCTTACAGCTGTCAGTCTGTTCCCTGATTCCATGCCTCTGGTTCTATTTTGCGCATTAGTATATTTTGTTCATTAGATTCCTCTTGTGAGATTATATGCTATTTGTCTTTCACCTACTGACTTTTTTCACTTAGCATAATAGTCTCCAGTCTCATCCATGCTGTCTCAAAAGGCAGGAATTCCTTTTTCTTTTTTTCTTACTGCACAATATTCCATTGTGTAGATGTACCAGTTTTTTTATTCACTCATCTACTGATGGGCACTTAGGCTGTTTCCAAATCTTGGCCATAGTAAATAGTGCTGCTATGAACACAGGGGGGCATAAATTCTTTTGATGTTTCAGGATTTTTAGGGTATGTTCCCAGCAGTAGAATAGCTGTGTCAAAAGGCAGTTCCATTATTAATTTTTTGAGGAAATTCCACATTGCTTTCCATAGAGGCTGCACCAGTCTGCATTCCCACCAACAGTGCACTAGGGTTCCCTTTTCTCCACATCCTCACCAGCACTTGTTTTTTGACTTATTAGTGATAGCCATTTTGGCAGGTCTGAGGTGATATCTCACTGTGGTTTTAATTTGCATCTCTCTGATGGCTAGTGATGTTGAGCATCTTTTCATATATCTATGGGCCCTCTGTATGTCCTCCTTGGAGATGTGTCTGTTCAGGTGCTTTGCTCATTTTAAATTGGATTGTTTGTCTTCCTGGTGTTCAGTCATATGAATTCTTTATATATTTTGGAGATTAAACCCTTTTCTGAGGTATCATTGGCAAATATGTTCTCCCATACTGTTGGTACACTTTTCATTTTGATGGTGGTTTCTTTAGCTGTGCAGAAGCTTTTAAATTTGTTGTAGTCCTATCTGTTTATTTTTACCTTTATTTTCCTTGCCCTGGGAGATATATTGGCAAAAATATTGTTGTGAAGGATATGCCTATGTTTTTCTCTAGGATTTTTATGATATCACAACTTATATTTAAATCTTTCATCCATTTTGAGTTTGTTCTGGTGTATGGTGTAAGTTGGTGGTCTAGTTTCATTTTTTTGAATGTACCAGTCCAGTTCTCCCAACACCATTTATTGAAGAGACTGTCTTTACTCCACTGAATGTTTGTACCCCCTTTGTCAAATATTAGTTGACCATATAGACCCGGGTTTATTTCTGGGCTCTCTGTTCTTTTCCATTGATCAATATGTCTGTTCTAATGCCAGTACCAGACTGTTTTGATTACAGTGGCCTTGTAGTATAGTTTGATATCAGGTATTGTGATCCCTCCATCTTTGTTCTTCTTTCTCAAGATTGCTGAAGCTATTCAGGATCTTTTTGGTTCCATATAAATTTTTGGAATATTTGTTCTAGATCTGGGAAATATGCCATTGATATTTTCATAGGAATTGCATTAAACTTATAGATTGCTTTCAGTAGTTAAGGACATTTTAATGATGTTGATTCTTCCAGTCCCTTAAGAAGGTATATGCTTCCATTTATTTGTATCTTCCTCAATTTCTTTCTTAAGTGTTCTATAGTTCTCCGAGTACAGGTCTTTTACCTCCTTGGTTAAATTTATTCCTAGTTACTTTTTGTTGTTGTTGTTGCTATAGTAAATGGGATTTTTTTTTCTTAGTTTCTGTTTCTGATATTTCGTTGTTGGTATACAAGAATCTATCAATTTCCAAATGTTGACTTTGGATAAGTACCTTGACTAATTCACTTATTAGGTCAAGCAGTTTTTGGGTGGAGTCTATAGGGTTTTCTATGTATACTATCATGTCAGCTGCAAATAATAACAGTTTTACTTCCTCCTTTCCAATTTGAATGCCTTTTATTTCTTCTTATCTGATCGATGTGGCTAGGCTTTCCTGTACTATGTTGAATAAGAATGATAAAAGCAAATACCGTTGTCTTGTTCCTGATCTTAAGGGAAATGCTTTTAGTTGTTGCCCATTGGGTATGATATTGCCAGTAGGTTTTTCAAATGTGACCTTTATTATGTTAAGGTATGCTCTCTCTATTCCCACTTTGCTGAGTGTTTTTATCATAAATCGGTGCTGGCTTTTATCAAATGCTTTTTCTGCATACATTGATATGATGGTGTCATGTTTGTCTTTCATTTTGTTTATGTGATGTATCACATTTACTGATTAGCAAATATTGTATCATCCTTGCATCCCTGGGATAAATCCCACTTGATCATGGTGTAGATCTTTTAAATGTATTGTTGGGTCTGGTTTGCTAGTAGTTTGTTGAGGATTTTAGCATCTATGATATGTTCATTAGAGATATTGGCCTGTATTTCTTTCTTGTGTCTTTACCTGGTTTTAGGATTAGGATAATAGTTGCCTCAAAAAATGACTTTGGGAGTCTTCCCTCTTCTTGGATTTTTTGGAATATTTTGAGAAGGATAAGTATTAGTTCTTCTTCACATGTTTGGTAAAATTCACCTATGAAGCCATCTGGTCCAGGGCTTTTATGTACAAGGAGGTGTTTTTCTTTTATTACTACTTCAATTTCACTAGTTGTTATTGGTCTAGTATTCAGGTTTTCTGCTTCTTCCCAATTCAGTTTTGGAAGATTGTATGTTTCCAGAAATGTATCCATCTCACCCAGGTTCCTGATCCTGGCTTATAGTTGTCCATAGTAATTTCTTACAATTCTTTGTACTTCTTGTTACTTCTCTTTCATTTCTGATTTTATTTATTTGAGTCCTCTCTTTTTTTTTTTTAATTAGTCTGGTTAAGGGTTTGTCAATTTTGTTTATGTTTTCAAAGAACCAGCTCCTGGATTCATTGAGCCTTTGAATTGTTTTTTTTTGTTTGTTTGTTTTTTTTGTTTTTTTTTTTCAGTCACTATGTTGTTTAATTCTGCTTTGATCTTGATTATTTCCTTCCTCCTACTCCCTCTGGCCTTTTTTGTTGTTCCTCTAGTTCTTTTAGGTGTAGGGTTATATTGTTTATTTGAGATTTTTTATCTTCTTTAGGTAGGTCTGTAATGCTATGCTCTTCCTTCCTCTGGACTGCTTTCACTGTGTCCTGTAGGTTTTGGGATGCTGTGTGTTCATTTTCATTTGTTTCCAGGTACTTTTTGATTTCTTCCTTGATGTCATTGTTAACCCATTCATTATTTAATAACATGTTTTCAGCCTTCATGTATTTGAATGTTTTTGAGCTTTTTTCTTTATGTTGACTTCTAGTTTCAAGCCATTGTGATCCAAGAAGTTGCTTGATACAATTTCAATTTTCTTGAATTTGTTGGCTTGTTTTGTGTCCTGTCATGTGGTCTGTCTTTGAAAATGATCCATGTGCATTTGAGAAGAATGTATATTTTGCTTCTTTGGGGTGAAATGTTCTGTAAATAGCAATTAAGTCCATTTGATATAGCGTGTTGTTTAATGCCACTGTGTCCTTTAATGCCACTGTGTCCTTGTTGATTTTTTGTCTGGAAAATCTGTCTATTGTTGACATTGGGGTGTTAAAATCCCCTACAATGACTATATTGCTGTTGATCTCTTTCTTAAAGTCCTTCAAGATTTTCTTTATATATTTGGGTGCTCCTATATTGGGTACATATATGTTTACAAGGGTTATATTCGCTTGTTGGACTGCTCCCTTAAGTATTATGTAGTGACTTTCTTTGTCTCTTGTTGTGGCCTTAGTTTTGAAGTCTATTTTGTCTGATAAGTATTGCTACCCTAGTTTGTTTTTGTTTTTTTCATGTTCCTTTGCATGGAATATTTTTTCCATCTCTTCACTTTCAGCCTGTGTAAATCTTTTGTGCTGAGGTGGGTTTCTTGTAGATAACACATTTGTGGATCATGTTTTCTTATTCATTCAACTACCCTATATCTTTTGATTGGAGCCTTTAATCAATTTACATTTAAGGTTATTATTGATATGTACTTATTCATTGTGATTTTTTGCCTTTGTGCCTGGGTTCTTCTCTTTCTCTATTTCTTCTTCTTCTTAAAGCAGTCCCTTTAGTATCTCTTGCAATGCTGGTTTGGTTTAAATGTATTCCTTTAGCTTTTTTAATCTGGGAAATTCTTTATTTTGCCTTCCATTTTGAAAGAGAAGCTTGCTGAATAGTGTATTCTTGGTTGCAGGTCCTTGCTATTCATTACTTGGAGTATTTCATGCCAATCCCTTCTGGCCTGTAGTGTTTCTGTTGAGAGATCACTTGATAGCTTTATCAGAGCTCCATTGTAGGTAACTAGCTGTTTCTCTCTTGCTTTAAGATTCTCTTCTGTCTTTAAATTTTGCCATTTTCATTGTGATGTGTCTTGGTGTGGGTCTCTTTGAGCTCATCTTGATGGAAACTCTCTGTTTCTTGAACCTGTGTGACTCTTCCTCACCAAATTAGGAAAGTTTTCAGTCATTATTTCTTTTCTTTCTTTCTTTCTGGGTTTTTTTTTTTTTTTGGCACTTCATCATTTTATTGAACAGAAACTCAGCTGTTTGGCAGATACAGGAAAAAGTGTTTTTTTCCACTGCCATCCTGTAATATACATAGTCCCATTTAGTTGTTTCTTAGTTTATTCAAAAACAAAAGTTCCTTTGGTGTATCGAGGGAGGTGTGGGATAGTTCTTCTTTCTATCCTTGTTTCTAGTTAACATGGGCACAGTGGGGCTAGACTTCATTTGCAGCAGTGAACGCAAGCCTCGGGTCAGTCAGGCAAGGGACAACATCACCTCCTGCCAGGGGATCAGATGGCCACTTGGCTGATGTCCCTGGATTTCATGGCATGCGTCCTTGTTTGGCCTAGGAGCTTCACCTTGTGACCCACGGAGACCGGCGCCTGGCGAGGCCTGACCTCGGGTCCCCATTCAGTCATTATTTCTTCAAACAGGTTCCTTTTCTTTTCCTTCTGTTATCCCTATTATGGGAATATTTTTATGTCAAAGCTTCCTTAAGCTATCCTTCTTCTTCTTGGGTCTTTTCTCATTTTGTTGCCCTGAATGGGTGATTTTTCCTAACTTGTCATCCAACTCACTGATTCGATCCTCTGCTTTATCTAGCTTGTTTTTAATTCCTTCTAGTGTATATTTCATTTCAGATATTGCATTCTTCATTTCTAAATGATTCTTATTGCAGCTTTCTATGTCCTTTTTCATGCTGATGTAGTTCACACTAAGTTCCTATAGTTTTCACTAAGTTCCTTCAGCATCCTTATAACCATTACTTTGAACTCTGTGTCTGATAAATTGCTTGCCTCAATTTTATTCAGCTCTTTTTCTGAAGATTCCATCTTCTCTTTCATTTGGGGGTTGTTTCTTTGTTCTCCCATTTTATTTGTCTATTTCTGTGTGTTTCTATTCATTACGTCTATGTATTGTATCTATACATCTACTTTGACTCTCTGTCCTGTGGAGTGGCCTTCTGTGTTAAGAGTCCAGTGGGACCCAGTGGTGTATACTCCTTGATCTCCTGATCTGGATGCTCTAGAAATGTCCTTTGTATGTGTTATGTAGACTCTCCTGTTGTAATTGGGTCCTGATTGTTATTGGCTCATTTGTTGGTAGGAACTCCTCTTCAGCTGGCTGACTTCTTAAGAGGCTCAACCCCCACTATGTCTTATATACTGTTGTATAGGTGCTGGCAGAACAAAGCAAAACAACACAAAGTCAGGCAACTCCCTCTCCAATCACAACAGCAATATCAACTATAAGAGAACAAATAATAATAAAAGCAGAAAGAGAAATCAAATAATAGAGAATGTGGAAAAGGAAAAAGAATATGAGAGAACCAAAGGAAAGAAAAGTGATTATTAGAGGAGAAAGGGGAAGAGAACTAATACTAGTAATGAATCAAAAGCAGAAAATGGGGGAAAGGAACACAGAAAAAGTAACAAAAATAATAAAAAGGAGAGAAGGGATCAATGGAGTAATCAAAGATAAAAGTAAAATAGGAGATATGAAAGAAAAATTAGAGCACCAAAAATAAAAGAAAAAGAAAAATAGATAAAAATTATTAAAAAGACTTTGAAGAAGGAAAAAATAGCAAAAATAATTTTAAAAGAACCAAGAGGATTTGTCTCAGCAAAGTTCAGTGGTTGCCTGCTGGTTTCTCCCTTTGGATATCACTCTGATGGCTGAGTCTGGTATAAGCCAATGTCAGGAGCTATCCAATTCTGGCCCTCAGCAGCCTTTTCAAAGCTACAAGCAATCCACTGTTTCTGGCTGATTCCTCTGGGATTGCCTGCTCCCTGAGTAGGCCAAGCTGCTCTGCAAAGCTGGCTTTTATCAGCACTGGGTCCACAGGTATATCAACAAACATCCCAAGTCATCCATGGGATCCACCTCTGCCTGTCTCTGCCTTTTGGCCTGCTGTCAATCTTAGACTAGACGCAGACCCAACTATTTCTCAGAGGGCTTCTGGAAAAAACAGGGTTGTAATTTCTGGATCTCCTGAAGCAGGTGCCTTTCAGACTTCAGGGAAGATGGTGGGTTTGTTTCCCCTTCTGGGAGCCACTAGTCTGAGTCTGTCCAGGATTATTTCCTGTACTCAGCAATGTGGGGCCCCTGCTAGACCTCCAGAGCCTAGATTTTTGGTCTGCCGGATGCAGGAGAGTGTTTCTGTGGCTTTCCCATGAGGGGGAAGCACCAATCTGTTTCCCAGGAAAGTGTTTGGATTAGCTGTGCCCTACAGTCAGTCTGACAACCCCTGAGTCTGTTTATGTTGCTGTCTCCTTAGCAAGGGTTAAGATGCAGGATGGGAGAAAACAAAGAAAAAACACACACACACACACACACATACACACACACAGAGCAAAAGACAGAGCAAATCTGAAAAAAGAACAAAAAAAGTGCAGGGTGGAGGGAACAGGATTTCAGAGGGTGTGGTTAGCGTAATTCCAGAGGGTGAGGGGAACAGTATCCCAAAAGGTTAGGTAATTGATTTTCCCCTGGGAGGGGCTAGCTCTTTTCAGGAAAGATGGCTGGCTCCAGAAATCCCACAGCCATTCCCCCATCTCTTTCCCCAGTGCTGCCCCCTCATGTTTCTCCTTGGGCAACTCCAGTTTGCTCTGCCCTCCCTTTGCTAGGGCCCAAGATAAGTAATCACAAACACAAACCTGTGCTTTGTTCCTTTAAGGAAAAAAAAAAAGATGGTGGGTTTGTCTCCAGTTTTCATCTCTACCCAGCAGAGAAAGCCCTCAGGGCCTTCCACTACTGGCTGTTACTTGGTGGGCCGATTTAGGCACTGGCTCTCTGTGCTTGGAAGCACAGCCTGTGGTCCTGGCTTCACTTCTCTCAAGGGGTAGCTCCCATAGCTGCACCCCTGCCTCAACTGCCACCCCACTACCTTGGTCCACTGCCTTGTCACCTTTGCCCACTGCCTGGGGGGGCTGGCCCCTTTACGATGTCCCTGTCCTTTCTACCAGTCTAGCAGTGGTTTTTTGGCCATCTTTAATTAAAAGTCTCTTTTTCCGGTAGCCTTAGGTTTAACTCAAGTGATTGCTCTCCTCTTTAATTTTATTTCAAGTCTGGTTCTGGGAGTAGGTGTGCAATGTATTTTCCTACTTTCCACCACCTTGCCAGCTCCAAAGTACTCTCCATTTGATGCAATACACCTGTCCAGATTTTTTTTCCCACTGCTTAAGACAGTTTTTGAACTCGTCAATTTTAATGCCTTTTAGTGCTTCTGCTGTGTTTTGTTTCACTTCTTCCACATCGGCAAAACGTTTCCCTTTGAGGACTTTTTTCATCTGGAGAAACAGGAAAGAAGTTGCTCAGGGGAAGATTGGGTGAATACAGAGGGTGGGGCATGGGGGTTATACAGTTTTGGGTCAAAAACTCCTGAACACTCAGCACAGGTGTGGGCAGCTGCGCTTGTAAATCAACCATCATGAAATGGGCAAACATGTTGGAAGAGTCTTCAAAACAAAATTCACTGAAGCCATACTCAGCCTCTCATGACAATGCCAGCTCGTACACTGATACAGATGGGTTCCTAGAATACTCACCTAGCTGGGGAAGACCCATCCTCCAGAAGATAATTCTGGGGTTTTTTGGGTTCCCTCTTGTACTGATTTCTCTGAGTTCTGTTGACCTTCCTGTTCCAATTTAAGTTCTTCTGACACCTGGCTGCTTACATTTCTGCCCTTGGCTCCATGAAACACCCCTACTTTCTTATAATTTCCCCTTTTCTACTTAGAATAGTTCAAGGTTGTGTCTCCTATTTGTAAACATAAACACCCTGATGGATTCTGAGAGCTAGGCATTCTGTCCCCACAAACCTGTCTTGAGAGACAGTTGTTCCTCCAGAGTCACCCAATGGTGTGCACACTGCACTTTCCTTAGCAGTGTGTTCCATTCAGCAAACCTGCTGGGCAAATCACATGAGAAAGATGCATGAAGCAGAGTGGGAAGAACTGGACAGACCTGAATTAAAATATAACCACATTATTTATTTGCTGTTTGATCTTAAACCAGTTCCTTAAGCTCTTTGAACCTCCATTTATTAATAAATTAACACCTGCTTTGTAGAGTTGATTAAATAAAATCACGTATGTAAAAATTCTAGAGCAGGGTGAGGCACAGAGTAGGTACTCAAAGTCTGATGGCTACAGATAAAACATGGAATGGTGGCCCATAAATATTATGGTTCTTGGCCCAGTCACTGTGGTGATATTGTCACTCTATGCAGGGACATATAAGGCATTCCTCCAGACTAAACAATGACACATTTAGATGGTTTTTAGTTTTTCTACTATTAACATTACTCTACATTGAGCATTCGTACAACTAAATCTTCAGGCACATATTTATTTTTTAGGATAAATTTCTCTTAAGCCAAAGCCCAGGTATGTTACCCTGGCTCTTAATGCATATTGCCAAAATTCTTTCCAAAAAAAACTAAAAACCTAATTACACCTCCACCTCTAGTGTGTGCCTACATGTCATTTGTCCCAAATCTCTTTCTTCTATAATAATTGAGTTTTAACTGAGTACCCGGCTTCCCAGGCTGTCTACATTTACCAGCTTCCCTTGCCATCAAGTGCAGCCAAGAAACTAAGCTCTTACCATTGCATCATGACATTTGCAACTTCCACATCATTTACTTAAAAGGAAACTGCTTGCCCTCCAGTGCCTCTCCTTCTCCTTTCCTATAGACTGGAATTCAAACCCTATTAGGACACGTAAATGAGAACAATACCCTAGGAGGTAGCAGAGCAAAAACACTGAAGGACCTAGGGATCTGGAACAACTTCATGGAGCAGAAACCCATGCCCTCAGTTGACTGGAGCACTGACCTCCAACTTGCTACGTAAGTGCTACAGAATCTCAGCCTATATCATTTTTTTCCAGTTCCATTGAAAAATAATTGATGCACTGGCTGGTATGACTCAGTGGATTCAGCGCCAGTCTGCAAACCAAAAGGTTGCTGGTTTGATTCCCAGTCAGGACACATGCCTGGGTTGCGGGCCAGGTCCCCAGTTGGGGGCATGCAAGAGGCAACCAATTGATGTTTCTTTCCCTCTCTTTCTCCTCCCTTCCCCTCCTTCTAAAAATAAGTCAAAAATCTTAAAAAATTGTTTATAAAAAAAATAATTGCATACATCATTAAGTTTAAAGTGTGCAGCATGATGATCTGATTTACATATATTGTGAAATGATTGCCACAATAGATTTAGTTAACATTCATCATCTCATATAGATACAATTAAAAGAAAAGAACAATTTCTTCTTGTGATGAGAACTTTTAGGATTTACTCTCTTAAAAACTTTCCTATATATCATACAGCAGTGTTAGCTATAGTCATCATGTTGTGTATTATATCCTTAGTATGTATTTATCTCATAACTGGAAGTTTGTATTTTTGACCACTTCCCTCCAATTCCCTCTTCCCCTAACCCCTGCCTCTGACAATCACAAATCTGATCTCTTTTTCTATGGTTTGGTGGGGGGCATTTTTGTTTGTTTGGTTTGGTTAGATTTCATATATAAGTAAAATCATATTGTATTTGTCTTTCTCTGACTGGCTTATTTCACTTAGCATAATATCTTCAAGGTCCATCCATGTTGTTGCAAATGATAGGGTTTCCTTGCTTTTTTATGGCTGCTACCATTAACTCCCTCTGCACCTCCTCTGTATATGTACTGCAAAGCTTCTCTTTTTTCATAACTTTGGTCTACTGAAGGCTTATAATGGTCTCTCTCTATGAATCCTTTCAGCTTCAACTTCAGCTTCTACTATCAACTACTAACTCACCCTCTGTATCTCATATTACATCTATTGTGAAATGATTGCCACAATATTGGAACTAAGAAAGAAAGAGAGAGAGAGAGAGAGAGAGAGAGAGAGAGAGAGAGAGAGAGAGAGAGAGAAGGAAGGAAAGAAGGAAGGAAGGAAGAAGGGAAGGAAGGAAGGAAGGAAGGAAGGAAGGAAGGAAGGAAGGAAGGAAGGAAGGGAGGAAGAAAACCTGATTGCTACCCTGGCCCTCTCTGGGAAGAACTTTTTGGGCCAAGACTTTTTTCCTAACTAAGGCAAGGAAAGCTGGTGACAAAAGGAAGTGAGTTGATTACTCTGTGCAGAACATGGTCACCCAGGGATGTCCATTCATCCTGGGGCAACTGCCAGAGTTCTTCTAAGGAGCAGTGGGTATGGCACTTGATGAAATTGGGTTGATAGCCAAGATTTATTTACAAATCTAGCTCTTCTAAAAGTGAGCTTTTGAGGGTAGGAAGCATGTTTTAGGTATTCTTTAATGCTTAATGCCCTGCACATTGCTTGGCACATAGTAAGTTCTCAATACATTTTACTGAATGAATGAATGAATGGATTGATATATGGCTATTCTGGCTCCCCCACTAGACTGTAGGATCCCTTGCTTGGCCCCAGAGTTTAACATAGGTCCTTAAAATTAACAAATTACAAGACTACCTTGGGGATTATTTCAAGAAATACTATTTTTAAAGAATAACTGAAGTACTGATAGAAGTATTTTGTGATTTTTACTTTAATGATTTTAATTAGTATCCATATCAGTTCTTAATCAATTCTTAATCTGTACGTAACAGTTCTGGAGTGACATGGGATAAGTTTTTCTTCATATGCATTTTAAATACTACCCAATTATAATTTTTAAAATACTAATTTAGATTGGTTTTCTTTAATTTCCCTGAATAATATTTTAGAGCAGGTCCCTGGCTAATGAAAATCACTTTGTGCAAGTAGTAGGTATGCACTTCAGTCATGCTGACTTCCCTGTAAGCTAGTGAGTCACTGACCCTGAAGCTGGAATGGGGTTGGTTTGTACCATTGAGAACTTAGTCATCCCCATGGCAACACAGGGCCTTCTGCCTTCCATTTCTTCTTACACCTTTGTTATAGTTAAAGGAGAAAATCATTATTTACTTCAGATTTGTTATTCTGATATGTTTTTCAGGACACAGATTTCTAACCTCAACCATTATGTGTATAAACATTGCCATATTAACTACAAAAATAATGATTATAAATACCTTATGAAATGAAAAATGATCTGCCAATTCTATAGCATTTTAGGGTTCAAAAAATTTTCCCCTCAAATTTATGTTACAATTACCAAGATGTTAGAATTAAAGCATATGTGACCAAATGGCTAACTAATGATTCTTATATATTTTGAAAAGGCAACCACTAAGTAACATTATATGTTTAATTTTTAAATAGTTTTACATATCAAAAAATTAATTCCTGTCCATTATAGTGAAGTTAGAAAATAATGACAGGCAAAAAGAACATTTAACAATCTGGTAAAATCCCTTCCCATCGTTAATTATGCTTTTCTAATACCTTTCCAGTAAATGTATATATGTGGGTGGAGGTGTATAGGTGGGGTGGGAGGGTGAGGAGGGAGTGAGAGTAAGTGAGAGAAGGAAAGAAAAGACCCTTCCCCAATACATTTTGCTCTGTATACTGATTTTTCTTTATTAACAATATATCATGAACATTTATTCGGGGGGAACAAGGAAAGAAATTGTAGTAAACAGCTTATGGCACATATTAATTATTTCCTTAGCATTATTTTGAAGTGGAATAGTTGGTTAAAAGGTATGTACTTTTCAGATATTTTGTCAAAAAGCAATGAAGAATAGATGTAGCATTCTCTCTAACACAGGCTATTATGTTTTAAAATAATCCTTACCAATTAGATAGGCAAAAGTAGTATTTTTATTTGCATTTTTATTACTGATGAAAATGAAAAATGTTATCTTTATTGACCTTTTTCTTTTTTCTTTTTTGACATACCCATAGAAGTCCTTTCCTCATTTTTGTATTTGGCGATTCATCTTTTTCTTATCGATTTGTAAGATGTCTTACCCCTTTGTTCCCTTTTCCCTTCCATTTTGGCATTTTTCTTTTAGCTATTTTGGTGATTTTTGTTCTCTTTCAATTTGGTGTTTGCCACTTAACTTTTTGGTGATTTTTTGAGTCACTTTTATTTTTTTATGTTTTTAAAGAATTGTCCTTTTACTTTACATCATGCAGTATAATTACTACCTCTAAGATTATATGTAAGTACTTCTCTGTATTTTCTTTTAGTAATTTTATGGCTTCATTTTTATATTAAACTCTTTAAACCATCAGGAATTTATGGTACATGGTGTATTTATTTTTCCTTCAAACATCTGGCCAGTGGCTCCTTTACTTATTGTATCATTTATACTTTCCTCCTGAATCAGAAATGCCATTTTTTAAAATCTATTGAATTGGGTCTAAATAACACTGACATTTAAAAATGTTTTATTGATTTTATTTTATTTTTTAAGCTGTTTAATTTGTGTTTAATTTGTTAACACATTCTGTAAAATTGATTAATAAACTTAGAAGACTAAGGGAACAAAAGAAAGAGTGGGGAAACACTTTTTGGCACAGGAGAGCTAGCTCAGTTTAAACCAAAAGAGTCACCACTTCTAATTCTTTACAAAGAAGTGTAAGAAAAATGATAAACATTGATTACTTGCCAGTTAGGCTCCAGCCCATCCACTTAATAAGCGCATGATACCTTGAGTGATAATACGATTCTAGTAATTTGTTTTGGTATAACGAGAAATCATCTTTGGGGATTGCCCTGGACTCAGTGTTTTATAGACGCCTGGTTTCCATGACCTGATATCACCTCTTTGAAGCGCCCCTTGTCCTCTGAACCACTCCTGCAGGTAGGACCTCTGTGGGCATTGCTGGTGTCCCTGGTGTCCCTTTCCAAGACTTAGTCCTGGCCACTGCCTCATCTTCAAGGCTCCTTCACATATTAACTTGACCTTCCTTTGGCTTTTGTGACTTGCTGTTCTGTCTCTGACCAGCTCCTTTCCATCTTCATTGATTCCAATCATTCTGCCAACCCTTTCCATACAGACCTACAAGCTCCCTCTAATATCCTTCCCCTGATAACTCCCCACCCTGTATCTCCATGGGTGGGGCATCTTCTTTGGGACTCCAAACCCTTAGGTCCACAATGGAACCACTTTCCTCCCAGCCCAATCCTGGAGCCCCACTGGTGCTGCATCTGCTTTTGAATTTTCCCATGGTCCTTCTATTCCCACTTCACATCATTCTCCCTCTCACTACTTCATTTGCTCCCGTGGCCCATTAGTTTTCCACCATATCACTTCTGAAATCTGTGTTTCCTTCTTTTTTTTTAAGTATATTTTATTGATTATTGACAGCCTTTGTTCCCACGCCATCCCCCTCTCTCCCCACCCACTTGCAGCTGTCTGGGAGTTTCCCCATGATAGTAGGGTACATCAGCCTGAGCTGCGTTTGGTTTTGATGAGCCTTAGACTCACAGCTGCGAGATAACGACTGAATTCAATACTTTTTTCTTCCCCCTATAAAACAGCCCCTCCTTCCCTAGGACCCTGGAGTCAGGCCATTCGCAGCATGGCTTCCTCCCCGCTTGCTAATTGCCTCAGATAAACTTCTTTCTATCTGCTCGCTGCCTCCTATGGTTCTCTGAGCGACACTGTTCTTACAATTATCTTATTACAGCTGTCCCAAATGTTCCCCCCTGGCCCCCGCTGCTTGGTACCCCCTGCCCCTACAACAATCCCCAGCCCCTTAGTTCATGCTCAAGGGTTGTGCATGTAAGTTCTTTGACTTCTCCATTTCCTATACTATTCTTAACATCCCCCTGTCTATTTTGTACCAACCAATTATGCTTTTTAATCCCTACACCCTTTCCCCCATTATCTTCCTTCCCCATCCTAGCTGATAACCCTCCAAATGATCCCCATACCCATGATTCTGTTCCTATCTATTTTTTTTTGTTGTTGTTCATTTGTTTTTGTTTTTTAGATTCAGTTGTTGATAGTTGTGAATTTGTTGACTTTTTAATGTACATAGTTTTATCTTCTTCTTTTTCTTAAATAAGTCCTTTTAACATTTCATGTAATAATGGCTTGGCGATGATGAATTCCTTTAGCTTTACCTTGTCTGGGAAGCACTTTATCTGCCCTTCCATTCTAATTGCTAGCATTGCTGGATAGAGTAATCTTGGTTGTAGGTCCTTGCTTTTCATCACTTTGAATACTTCTTGCCTGTCTCTTCTTGCATGAAAAGTTTCTTTTGAGAAATTGGCTGACAATCTTATGGATACTCCTTTATAGGTAACTCCCTGGTTTTCTCTTACTGCTTTTAAGATACTCTATCTTTAACCTTTGGCATTTTAACTATGGTGTGTCTTGGTGTGGCCCTCTTTGGGTACAACTTGTTTGGAACTATCTGTGCTTCCTGGAATGTATGTCTATTTCCTTCACCAAATTAGGAAAGTTTTCTTTCATTATTTTTGCAAATAACTTTTCAACTTCTTGCTCTTCCTATTCTTATTCTGACACCCCTATGATTCAGATGTTGGCATGTTTGGAGATGACACAGAGTCTTCTTATATTGTCCTTGTTTTTTTGAGTTCTTGTTTATTCTTTCTGTTCTGGTTGAATGTTTATTTCTTCCTTATGTTCCAAATCACTGATCTGAATCCCAGCTTCCTTCCCTTCATTATTGATTCCCTGTATATTTGTGTTTATTTCACTTTGTATAACCTTCACTTCTTCCTTTATTTTGTGGCCATACTCAATCACTTCTCTGAGCATCCTTATCACCAGTGTTTTGAACTCTGCCTCTGATAGGTTGGCTATCTCCATTTTGTTTAGTTCTTTTTCTGGAGGTTGTTCTGTTCTTTCATTTGGGCTGCATATCTTTGTCTCCTCAATTTGTCAGCCTTCCTGCATTTGTTTCTGTGTATTAGGTAGAGCTGCTTTGACCCTCTGTAAAAGGCACCTATAAATTGTGTGGGTCAGAGCCTTAGGTAATCACCAGTGTGAGGCAACCTGTTTCACCGCTTTTTGGCTCTGTGTGGGGGAAGGGCTCAGAGAGGGGAGTGTGATGTTGCCTTGCTTCTGGGGGTTTTCCTGGCACTCTCCCCATTTCCAGTCACTTCACCCACTCTGGAAGTATGTGACTGTCACCCTTCCAGTTGTTGCCCTATTGTTGAATCCCAGAGTAGGTGGGTTTGCATATATTTTAAGACCACATGAGCCCTTTAAGTGAAGTTTTCTGAAATCCAGCTGTTTCTTCTGCCGCCCCAAACACAAGTGGTTTTTACATGCAGAAGTTATGGGGATTTATATTCCTAGTACTGGAACCCTGGGCTGTTTGGTATGACCTGGGACTGTGATCGCTCACTCCCAAGGTATCCCTCCCGATTTTTATCCATGACACATGAATGTGGGTCCCTCCATGCCTATTTCACTATTGCCATGATCTGTCTGTACCACACCACCTACCCATCTGGATGATTATGGCTTCTTTAAGTCTTAGGTTGTCGGACTTCCACATAGTTCTATTTTCTGACAGTTCAGAGTGTTGTTATAAGATTTAGTTGTAATTCTTTTTGTGGTTGCATGAGGAGGCGAAGCATGTGTATCTACACCTCCATCTTGACCAGAAGTCATAACATTGAATTTTAATAGGGAAATATAAACCTGCCTGATAGATCTAACCATTTACTCTCAATCAGTAATTGTGTAGAAGATGAAGAGATGTCAGTTCAAATGCCAGAAGCATACTAAATGAATCTCAGGCTTTTTTAAAATCAAAGAATGTTATAAATATTTTATAACAATATCATTGCTGATAGATTGGTGTTGTTAGATATTTTGATGTAATCTTTTTATTGCTTTGTTTTGGGGATGTAATGATATTCTTTATTATCACATTTTGCTCAGTAAGTCAATAAGATATTGCTACTGTATTGTTATTTGCATAAATGTACATATTTATCATTCAGAAGCTAAATATTATTTTTGAATTTGAAGTGCTAAAATATGTTATAAAATGTTTGTAACTAGCTATAGATCTTAAAGTTAAATGTATTGGTTCATGTTTTTCTAATAGTCAACATAATTACAGCATAGAAATTGAAATAAACTTTATCCTTTGAATTGAAGCTGCAAACACATAGAAAGGCATCTGTGTGAGAGATGAATTTATCTTTGTACTTTAGATGTCACTTTAGCCTAAACAAACAAAGCAAAAATATGTATTTTCTGATCTAAACAATAACCTTATATTTAGTTTTAATAAAGATGACAGGTTTGATGATGAATACTGTAAATTGTTATTTATTTGGGAACAATTTTTGTCAAATACTTTGCCTGTAATTTAGCCACAATTAAGCCACTTACCATTAGGTGCTCCTGAAAATACTGTAATCAATCAGTTAATTCAGGTACTATCTCATTATGGCAAACATTGGCCTTAACCCCGACAATTATTTAGGTCAAATTACAACATAATGTTCACAAAGAAAAATCTGTAGAATTTATATTACATCACCCTAAGGATTTGAATATATATATTCACTTTTCTTTCCCTACATACATTGTAAGACTATTTTAGAGATATTTTGGTACATTGATAAATATTAAAAGTAATAGTTCCTATCAAAAACCAAGATTAAATCCTGTGAACCTTACCAAAAAATAAAAAAAGAGCTACATTGTGATTACTAAGAATACAACCTGTGAATTGCTTGGACAGAATCTCTAAAGCCTGTTCTTTTCCCCTTGCTCATTTACAGCAAAGAAAACAAGCCAGGTAGCAGAGGAATTTAGCCTGAAAAAAAGGCTTATTTTTCCCAACTAAGAGACAAATTTGACTTTATCTTTGGGTTCATATTACAAAGTGTGACTGTTCTCCAAATAAACGTATGTGTGGATGATTTTCTTTTAATGTTTCTTCCCTTTAATCATGCTTTCTACAATATATTGAGAATATCTACCACTCTATCTCCAAAGGTCTCTCACAGATCATTTCTCATTTCACTTACTAACTTTCTCTTCTATGACGAGAACCTATTGATCAATTTCCTCCACTGTTCTTGTAAAATCCAGACTTATATACTAAGCTTAAGAAAACTAGGTAATAGCTTTCTCTTGGAAGTTTCCCTGATTTTACTCCTGTTCCTTGTCTTGCTCCCTTGTGATTGTTCCAGACTTGTTTTCTTTCCTGATCCATCCTCTTCAGTTCACAATTATTGTTTTGTTCCCCTATATCAGTCCTGGTATTCATAGTCTAAGGCGAGAGAGGCATATATGTGGATCACACATTGCTATTTTCATTTTATGGCTCAGTGCCAATACTCTTTATTGAAAGATCCATGAACACAGGAATTATGTCTATCTTGTACACCACTGTACATGCAGTGCCAACTACGATATGCTGAATAAGTTTTTATTGAGTTAAAAATAGCCAACATTTTATGAATCTATCAAAGTAGCACAAACAGTACTTCCATTGTATAGATAAAAAGACTGATATATAAAAATTAAGTAATTTGTTCTTGGTCACAAGGCTAAAGTTAAAGAGCCAAAACATGACTAAGTCCTGAGTATGGAAGGCCTAGCAACCATATTCAGTCTCCATGCTGAGAGTGCAGAGGCAATATAACAACTCTATAGCAGGGTTTTTCTGGAACCAGACAGCACTGTTTTAGATCCTGAGTGTCCTTTAAGATTTAATCTAAATTCTTTGTGCTTCATTTCATCATCTGTAAAATAGAGACCGTTTATTAAACAAATATTGACTGGTTCCCAGTCATTCAACCTCAGAGTTATTCTCCAATCTGCTACATTTCCTTTGTTTATTTTGACACAATTCATGCTGATGATCCCCAAGTGTTTACATCTCAAGAAATGAAGGCTTAAATCACCCTAGTAGGCAAAGTCCTTGGTTAGCTGTAATATTAGCTGCAAGCAAACAGAGTTGGAATGGGGAGTCATATTTACCCAGTTACAACCTCATTAACAGTAGCAAGAATGAGTAGTCTGCACATATATGGCAGGAATAACTGAACACTGAAGAATTACCCTATTTTTTCCCTTTTGAAATAAAAACTATAACTGTTGTCTTATCCTTCTTTTCTTTCTGTAGCAACCATTGCCACCTCTGGCCCCAACAATTATTTATAGAGTGTAGTGGTAGTAATTACACTTACCAGTTAGTCCTTGGATTTCAATACCACAAGGAACCACATCTAGATGAGCCTGTCAGAACTGGAAGAAGAATGCGCATTTTACTTCCAAAGGTCAGGACTAGAACAGTAACCCCGAGTTGTTCCACCAGTTGGGTATACCTTTGAACTTGGAAAGAGGGCAAGTACAGGGACTTCTGTACTAAAGTCTGGATTAAATAAGCTGGTGACATTTTTGTGATTGTACACACGTGGAAAGGCAACTAAATAATAAAACACAACAGATATCTCTTAGACCAACCACATAGCTTCACAGTGACACCTCCTTCCCCAGCATAGGGGCAGAACAGTTGCAAACTTGCAGTTCAGTCATGGTTGAGTGACATCAGAGTAGAAATCTGACCCAAAGGGCCAAACAGACTTGCTCTCCTGGGAAACAGAAATTTTGAATTGAGAGGCAAAGGGATGGGAATTGTTTACGGCCCACCAAGAGGGCAGCTTATGTATTCCTACTACTGAATTTCCCTGGTTCTACAGCAATTCCCAAAATTCTGTAAGATGCTCCAATATCCTTCTGGTAGAGTCAGCCTAACTAGCTGGAGTTGTTACTAGCAATCAGAAGAACCTTAACTACTAGAGTTCCCTGAACATCTCATGCAACTCCATCATATGTTCCTTTTTCTCTACCAAAATATCGTAGTTCACAAAGAATTCCATGTTCTATCTCACTAAGCTTTTGCTGTTCCCCTGCATGGAACTCCCTTCCCCTTCTCCCTTGGACATCCATTGGGGGAAAAAGTATTACTTCCTCTGTGACACTTAAGATTGTCACTCCATACTTAGCTGTTTTGATTTGGAAGGTCCTTCACTGTACCCACAGGGACTGCCACGCCATAATCATGCACTTACCATACTGCATTGTAGTTCCTGGTTTTCTCGTTTGTCCCTCCCACTGGTTGGCAAGTTCCTTAATAGAAGAGGAAACTTTCCATTTAACTTTATTTCTCTAGGTCCTTGTTACAGTGCCTGACACGTAGGAGACCCATTAAGCAAATGGGTAAATGAGTAAACATTTTCTGCTTCATCATGAGAGCATGCCCAGACCGACTTGCTGGAAGAATGTGAGAAACCATGGGAAAGAACCAAGGCCTTCTAGACCTGATGATAGAAAACTGGTCCAGCCAAAATTAGGAGAGCCACTTGCCCAACCCACACCTGACTCAGAAAATGAGTGAGCCCAGCTAATTCCAAGAGCTGCCCAATTAATAACACCTCTACTCCTACGAAATAATAAAGGTTTATTGTTTTAATCCACTTACCTTTGGGGTGGCTTGTTAGGCAGCATTTTCATGGCAATAAATAACTGGTAACAATATCTGTGAGTTAGATTTTATCTGGGAATCAGGAACTTGAGAACTTTACTAGCTGAATAGAAGATTTAAAATCCAACGACTGCTTTAACAAGTCCGGCTGTGAATGTTAAGAATAGATAGATTTTTAAATCAGTAGAAATAAAATTTCTCACTACTTGTTAATGTTTTAAGATTAGCATAAGATGTTTTAAAAACTAGATTATTTACATTTTAAAAAAAAATCTTTAAGGGAAAATCAAAAGTAAAATAACCAATAACTTCTTTTTTCCAACACAGCCATGCTAATTATTTTATGTTTCTATAACCCTTTACGGATGTGTATATGTATTTTCACATAGTTCTAATAACAATGTTGTATTTTGCTTTAATATGAGAGGATAAGTACCATATTCATACATAATAATTTTAATGGTTACAAAATAGTTTTTTGGTTACACTGAATAATTCTTCAGTTATACTATAATTAATCAGTTCTTTAGTATTTTAGTTAGGTTTTTTTTTTCCTAGTGTCAACAACGTGACAAAATACACCCCCCTCCCTTCTTTGGTATAATTTCTTTAGGTATGAAGTCCACAATGGTGCCTTGTTTAGTGCCACATCCCCAGTACCTAGCAAAGTACATGTTTGACATCCAATAAACATTTGTTGAATGAAAGCAATGTATAAATGAGTAAGTGGGATTTACAGAAGTAGGCTTCCTAGTTCCATTTGCTTCAAATGCTTTTCAAACTGAATTGGTATGGTTGAATTAGATTCAAAATTGCCATCATTTGAAAGAAGTTTTTATTAGCATCAGATATTAAATGTATTACCTATAGAAAAGGGATTTATTATTTACCTTAAAATTTTTGAGGTACTTTCAAAGTTGACCCATGGAAATTTACCAGCTTTAACTAAATACTGTAGCCACAAGAAGGAATCCCAAGGTTTTTGTTCATGAACTGCTTGTACTCATGTCACTGGAGAACACCATCTATTCCCTACCCTGCTCCACTTGACACTTTTGGCTACTTACTTTTCCCAAAGTCTGTCAGTCGGTGTATTAGTTTTATATGACAGTGAATTTATACAACTCTCTTGCTCTTTCTCTGATCACTCCTTTGGCTTTGCCAGTGGTCATTCCCTAAAGATATCCTTACTCTTCTGCTCATCACCTTTTGCAATCACTGTCTATAATTACTTGCCTATAATCTGTCTTCAACCTCTCCTCTCTGTGAAGCATACCCATATCTGTGCATCTAATCCTGATGACTCCATCTGTGCTTCTGCAACCTCATCCACCTTCATTTCCTTAAACCCTTATTTTGCCTTTTTTTTTCAATGTACCCCCCTCTGGCTTTTCCCCTTGAACTACATGTGTCTTCTAGACTGTGCAACTCTTCCCTGACCCTGTTTCTTCCTCAAACTGCCACCCCATTGCTCGCTTTCCTTTTACCACCAAACTTTTTGAAAGTATACTCTATGTTCCTTGGCTCCAGTTCTTTCCCTCATTCTTTTCTTAACTGTTTGCATGTTGACATCTGCTCTCTACTTTTGATCTTTTTTTCCCCTTCCAGAAATTTTATTTTGGCCTTTTTAAAGTTTATGGCATCTTAACATTTGTATAATACAGTTATAATAACAATGTATGGATACAGCGGTGATCATAAAACTTGCGTTAATAAAAGGGCTGCAACACTGTATTGCGATTTCCACTATTCCTGCGGACACTACCTCTGCAAGTTTTCATGCAGGTGATCTTACAAAAAAGTGACAACAGGCAATTTCATACCAAGTCTCTCTGTGCAGAAATAAAAACATGTCACATGCACTAACAGGGATTGTAATATAATCTGAAAAATATAAATACACATTCTAACATTGTTCAAATATAGTGATTAATAAAGAGTTCAAGTTATTTATTTAAGTAGCTATCTTAATAGAGCTGACACTTATGACCCAGATTTTACTTGATTTAGAAGGGCTAAACTCCTCAGAAAGAAGAAGAGATGCAGCTGGTGTGAGAAGCAGCCTGTTATGTTCGGTGGACTGCACATAGTGATTTGAAAATGAGGAGGCTAGCGAAGAGACTGAGGTGGAAGTCAGGGTCTATGTCCTAGCACTGAAAAGGCAAAGGACTTTAATCTTCAATTTTAAGTCATCTTCAGATTAAATGAATGTTGAGTTTTATCGGTACGTAGGCAAGATTAGAAAGGAAAATAAAGATCCATGCATTCTTTTGTGCAATGCAATATAAAAGGTGTGATAGTAAGTGCATATCAAAGTGATTTATTACTGGAGCGGGGCTTTGTGAAGGAGCTGGCTCAGCCAAGAAGCAAGACCCTCATCCTGTCATGCCAGCTACCTGAGGGTGCAACTTCAGATTCAATCTCATTCAAATTTGCAGAAATTATGGGTTTAAAGGAGAGTAACAAGACAAAAGTGAAACACGAGAGAGTGCAATAGCTTTCTTTGTTGTTGTTGTTGTTTTTTAATTTTTTAGTAAAGATCTTATTTATTTTTAGAGAAAGGGGAAGGGAGGGAGAAAGGGAGAGAAACATCAATGTGTGGATGCCTCCCGTGTGCCCGCAACTGGAGACCTGGCCCACAACCCAGATATGTGCCCCAACTGACCGGAACCGACCTGGCGACCCCTTGGTTCGCAGGCTAGCACTCAATCCACTGAGCCACGCCAGCCAGAGCCTTTCTTTGTTTTTGAACTTCATTATAGGAGAGTTTTCTCTGTCACTCTGTGTTAACTAAATGTGAGAAAGTTCACAGAGGGTTAATGAAGATGAATTTCTCATATTCACTGAGACTCAATTGCAGTAGGATTTTATAAAACTGCAGGTAGAGAGCTGTGCATGAAATCTCACATGGCTGGCAGGGTTCAGACTAGAAACGGGACACACAGAGGGGACCCCGTGAAGAACATGGGTGATTCTGTGCTGTATGGGGAGCAGTGAGTGAAGCAAACTGTGGACGGGAAAGATGAGGCGAAGTGTGTTTTTGCCAGAGGAAAGAGCATGTGAAGAGGCCTATGCGCTTGAAGGAAACTGGAAACCATAACTTGTGAAGACATCAGAAGCACACAGGGTAGACCTTGGTAAGACTGCTGGTGAGGAAAAAAAAAAAAAAGTGGGGAATGCACATGATGTTGAGGATTTCTGATTGTTTTGGTCTTATTACTTGAAATGTTTCTCCCCACCTGTCAGGAAGACAGAAAATGTGAGGATGTTCTGCATTACCTGCCTGTAAATTTCAAAATATTATATCGAGACTTTTGTTATTATGTAAGAAATCTGAAGCACAGCCAGGTTAGGAAACTTGCCCAAAGCCACACACACACACACACACACACACACACACAATGGAAGGACTGCAAAATCAGTCCAAGCAACCAGAAAACACAAATTTTATTCTTCAGTACAAAAATCCACTGGCCATTACATGTGAGTAGGAAAAAAAAAGTCTGGAATTTTATTTTTAAAAAATATTTCATTTTTGTTCTATTATAGTTGTCCCAATTTTCCCCCTCCTCCCAGCCTACACCCTGCTCCCACAGTAAATCCCCACCCTGTTGTCCATGGCGATGGGTCAGTCACATATTAATCTTTCACTTCAAGAACACTACATTTGGTCCCCTTCCAACAGTGCCTCTCTGTGGCATCTCACAGTCTTTCAACTCACCCCTCATGGTTTCCTCTACACTTTTGCTTTCTTGGTTCCTATCAAGTACTCCCTGATATATTTTCTTTTTTGTTTTTTGTCTTTAGACTTCTTTTTTATTCTATCATCCTTAAAGGTCCTCATCCACTTCCAGAGTTAACAAATACTTATTAAATGCCTAAAATGTGCCTGGTACTGTGCTGGCCCTGGAGAGGCAAACTAGACACCCATTACACTCTACTTATTTCTCCTATCCCACCACACATACAATTAGAAGCTAAATCCTATATGAGTGAACTCTTTTTCCAAATGCCTCTGATTTCTTCCCTCTATCTTATAACCACTGAGCTCTCTTTGCTCAGGTCTTCCTCATTATCAACTTGCTTTTGCAATAGCCTAATAACTTGTGTCCTTGTCTTTCTCCATTATGGTCCATCCCACATGCAATCCCAGATTAATCTTTTTAAACACGTATGTCATCTCCCGTCTCCAAAATGTTCACTGGCTCTTTCCACTGCCTACAGAAGAAACTCTGGACTTCTCAAAATGATGCTGGAGAGATCTGAAGCTTTGGATCAGAAAGCTTGAGGTGCATTCCCAATCTACCACTTACTCACTCAGTGAACTTGCATATCCTTGCTACATTTTTATTTTCCCACTTACAAAAAGAGATTAATTAGTGATAAAGACCAATTACATGTGAAAGTGCTTTATATTTTTAAATAAATATAAATGTAACTTTTTTTAAATTTAGAGACAGTTACCATTGAAAATAGCCTAAGCTTCAATTAAACAAAAATCTGGTTTCAAATTCTAGCTCAATACTATTATTTGTAAGAATTTGAACAAATTAATAAACCTCTCTAAAACTGTTTTTCTACTTGTCAAAACACCCATTTTGTATGGCTGTTAAATGGTAGTGAATATGAAAACTACTAGCAAAACATGTAATTTATTATAGGCACTGATTTATTATGTTTTGAGCCTAACCTACTTTTCCTGCCGCTCATCCCACTATACCTCTTTACAAACACTATAGAAAGAGCCACTCTAAGCCACTTGATTTTTCCATATCATACAATGTACTTTTGTGTTTCTTCTTCAGCTGCATATCCTTTCCTTCTCTGTCAAAATTCTACTCAACCTTTAAGGCTCAGTTAAAATGCTGAGTCCTCCCTAAAGTCCTCTGTACCTCACAAGTGGTATGTTAATCAATCCTTCCTCTTCACACTCTTAGCTTATATGTTTATCCCAGTATTGTATTTCCTTCTGGTTTATATTGTGATTCCCCCAGCAGGTTGTAGGATCCTTGAAAATTAGAAGAATGTTATAGTTATCTTTATTTCTCCCATACCATATTTAGGACAGTAGACACTCAGGTGTTGAATGAATGTAGGTATCAGATGCTGTCTGTCTTCTTTCTACTGCCTATGTCACTTTCTTAACTGCCTACTGTTGCCTCAAACCCAAATGTGCAAAAGTAAGCACCTCTCCTCTAACGTGCTCCCTTTCAGTTTTGCCATTTTTGGCACCACCCTAATTCCTAACCCAGTTTCTAAGGATAAAAATCTTACAATTGTATTTGAGTAGTCTGTTTCCTTGACTATCTTGGATCCAAACTGTCAGTTTCCTTCAATCCTTTCCGTGAAACAGTTTTTGAAATCACCTTTCTTTTCAATCGCTTTATTCCATTTTTAGGAGCAATATTCATCGGTTAATAATGATTTTTTAAAAACAACTACCACTACTTGGCATTTAAATTCTGGGCTAAATACTTTGTATATATTATGTAATTTGAGCTTTAAAATACCCTGTAAAGTAGGTATTCTTATCTTTATTTCATAGAGAAGAAAAATCAAGACACAGCATAAATACTCTGCCCAAGTTAATAAAGTGGCAGAGTGGGCATCAAACCCAGACCTGAAGCCAAAGCCCTTGAATGAGTTGGGCTCTTTCAAATTGTATAAAAGAAAAAATGGGAATTTTAGAAGAGTAGTATGAAAATACACAGGAAGTAAAGAAAAATAGGAAAATGTTTCATGGAGGTCTATTGTCTCTTTCAAAAGCAAAACAGCCCTGACTGGTGTGGCTCAGTTGACTGAGCGCTGGCCTGTGGACAGAAATGTTGCCGGTTCAACTAGGGGCACGAGAGAGGCAATGGATCTATGTTTCTCTAGTGCTTCCATGTTTCTCTCCCTCTTTTCCTCTCTCTAAAAATAAATAAATTAAATCTTTAAAGAAAAAAAGCAGATACAACACTCTAATGATCCAGTTTTGTTGGGCTGACATTTTGAGGCCTAAAGCTTCTTACCTTTCTTCTATTGCTCCTATTACAACTGACTTCTCTCTCTGCCCCCCTCTCTATTCCTCAGCTTCTATTACTTCATGACTTCTGCTGCCTCATGTACTTGGCTTTCTTACTTCTCTTTCACTACTGTAAACACAAGTGCTTTACTTCAATTAAGGCGATCTCTTCACTGTTCCCAGGACAATTTCTGTCTCCACAACTTTATGTTATTACTTTGAACACAAATATTTTCTTCTTTCCAGTGTCAAAAGCCTAAATTTCAAGGTACCTTCATTACTTCTTCCCAACAATGCCAGTGGATTCTTTAGTGGTTGCTGTGCGATAAGTCCTCTTGCAGACTCAGGATGAACCCATAAAATGAGCAAGAAATAAACCTTTTGAGATTTGGGGGTTATTTGTTCTTGCAACATAATCTAGACTCCTGACTGGTATACTGACTTTAGGGGTTATTTAGCTTCTCCCAGCTTCACTTTTCTTATCTGTAAAATGGAGATTAAAACAGTATCAAATAAGGTTCCTCTGAGGATTAAGTGAGATAATACTTGAGTACTTAAGTAAAAGAATTTAACACAGTGCTAATCACATAAGTACAAAATAGATGTTAGTTACCTTTTTTTTTTTTTTGTATTACCACCAACTAGTCACTGGTGTGTTAGCAATTACAAGTCAGCATAAATAATAGTATTAACTGCTTTTTTTAATGTTAAACTTCAAATTACAAATGTTATGTTATTGTAAATTTAGCTGAAAACCTGGACATTCCTATTTTGAAGAAAAATTTAAGACTGTTTTATCAAAAAAATTTGGTTTAGTTAAACTTAGCTGCATTGAAGAACAAACATCTGCACTTTGGAAATTAAAGAACCCACAAGTGTACTGGAGAAAATGCTAAATGGAAAAAAAAAAAGTGTAATTAACCAAGGTCTCCTCGAGGTGCCACATCTAGGGTCTTTCTTAAATAAAATAGTTTAAGAAAACATTTCAAGCAAGTCAGTTGCTGTCCATTTTATCGAGAACAATGTATCTGATTAACTAAAGTGCCCAAACATTTAAATGGTACCTGGCTTACTTTTTAGAAATTGGAACACCCCACTACTTATAACATACTCTTCCTCCAAATGATAGTATGACAAGCTTAATTTTTCTTTTAAGTAAGGCAATTTTTGTGAAGAACTTGACACGTTGATATTACTAGTCATTCTGGACAGACGCAAAGCTCAGCGCTGCTTACTTTCACACGTTTTTTCCGCTCTCCAGAAGCAAACGTGCGATAAACACACTATGAATAATGGCTAAGACAGAACCTCTTAATGTGGCTCATGATATGCTACATCGTTTCCACTCCGCTGTATCTTGTTTCTAGTTTCCGGTTCAGCCATTAGTAGTGACTGGGAAGCAAGTCACTCCTCTGCATGTTTTGTTTCCCATAAAATGAAACTGTGTTGGACCACTGAGAGCTTTGATTCCAATAACGTCTATTAGGTACCATCAAAAGCTTTTCCTCCGGACTGTGCTGGAACAGGCGGGCACACGGGCTTCTGCTTTCTCCAGAACCCATTCCACAGCCCAGGCCTTGTTCTTCCTCAACCTTAATTCGGGCTCTTTGAGGAACAGCAAAGTTCTTTCAACGAAATCCAGCGCTCCTTTGTCCTGGTACAAGGCTGGGAGAGAGAGGGTCTTGAGGCCTCAGTTGTTGAGGCGATGCACCCACCCAAAGCACAGTCTGGCACGGCAGCCCCAGAGCAAGCGCGTGCTCGGGGCTTTCCGGTACCGCGAGGCGCGCGCTCGCCCGGCTCCTGTTCCGATACAGGCGCAGGATCGCGGGGCGCGTGCCGGGACCCAGGCAGGAGGAAGCTGGGGACCGCGAGGTGCCATGACTCCCGCCGCCGCTGGTGGGGGAAGGGTGACAGTCACACCCGGAACTTGGTCGGGAAGGGAGGGGGCTTGGGGGGTGAGGCTTCCGGTAGCGCAAAGGGTGTCGGGAGAGGCTTCCAGCAAACCTTCTTCTCTGGCCTTTTGAGGGACCAACGTTGCCGCGGTTTCGGCTTCCAGGATCTGCGTTGGGACTAAACGGCCACGGCGGCCTCCAGTGCCCTTTCCCTTGTGCCTGACTCTGTCCGTATTCGTTCCTAGGCGCCCGCCCGGGTTCCGGCAGCTGCTGCGGCCGACATGTTGTGAGGCGGCGGCATGGGTGTCTGAAGGATGGTTTGGCCGAAGCGGCGGCAACGGCTGCTGGCGACGGCGGCAGCGGGGGCTGGGGCTCTGTAGACCCAAGTCCTCTGTGTGTCCGCCCGGTACCGCAGGGAGGCCCTTGTCCCTGGACCTTGCCTGTGCTCCGGCGCCGTTTGGGACCGGTTAGGCGACAGCGCCCTCCTCTCTGACGATACACGAAGGTGGTTCCCCAGTGCTCAAATTCCTGACCACCTTGCTTTCCTTTCCCGACCTGGGCAGTGCTGCCCCCAGAATCCTCAGCTCCCCGATTTTCTTCCCACCATCGCCCTAAATCTCACACACGGGTCTTACCCGCCCTCTAGTGCCAGCTCTCCACCCCTTCATTTTCGGCACCCTCTACTCATAGCGTCCCCGGGATCCCTCCGAGGGCAGCCTTTTGAAAAACCTTTGTGGAGTAGTGGACCAGAACTGGGGAGTTTTTAAAAGTCGGAGCCCGAGAGGCGGGAAGACACGATGGCTTCCTCATCTGGCAACGATGATGATCTGACTATACCCAGAGCTGCTATCAATAAGATGATCAAAGAGACTCTCCCCAATGTCCGGGTGGCCAACGACGCCCGGGAGCTGGTGGTGAACTGCTGCACCGAATTCATTCACCTTATATCTTCCGAAGCCAATGAGATTTGCAACAAATCGGAAAAAAAGACCATCTCGCCAGAGCATGTCATACAAGGTAAGTGTTAACGTGTGGAATTTTGTTTAAGTGAGGGTCTGGGGACAGCTTGCTAGTCGCATCACCCGTTCATGGCAAAGCCTTCATTCCTCTCCCCTGTTCAGTACTGGGAAATGAAATAGCCACGCGGGCATGGAGGCAGCGGATGCCTTAAGAAAATCCCTTGTAGTATTCTCGTGGTACTTTTCATCCAGCCAGTACGAGTAAGGATTGTAAGCATTTCGGTCAGCTAACATCTCCAAAGGTAAAGTTTTTAGTAGTAGTTTCAATTTACCTACAGCCAGGTAAGCCGACGTAACAAGGATTTTTTGCCTGGCTAAAGTGAAACGTAGATCATGACAACTGAGAAAGGGATCCAGAAGTGCTCCCTGGGAAAATTAGAATTCAGACAGGAACTTCAAACATGAGTGGGGACAGCATCCCTTCACCGGTCTTTTCACTATTTAGGAGGAAAAGTTGCACTTTCTGAACGTGTCTGTCTCTTTCCCCACACCTCCATCCCTCTGTCCCTCCCTCCCTTTCCTCTTTCTCTCTCTCTCAATTAAAAAAAAGTTTTTTAAAAATAAAAAGTTTAATGGTCCTAGTTACCAAAAGCACTCCAGTTATATTCTGTAAAAAAAGTGGTGAATATTCTTTTTCTCTTTTATTTATCTTTCTTACTTTCCTTTTCTTTTCCTTCTGTGTATATTCCTTTGTTCTACGGATATAAATTTTCAAAGCTTGTATTAACAGATTGTAAGAGGTTTTTTTTTTTTTTTTTTTTCATGGAACATTTCCCTGTTCTTTCCCGCCACCATTACTATTTAGATGTATGCGCAAGCGCTTCTGAAAGTTTCAACAATTTCCTCTCTCTTAAATTGGAAAGGATTTAGTCCAGTAATAGGGTTTTGAAGACCATATTTTGATTATTTGTTTCAGGGATGGGGAGACATATTTCCTAGTCTTAATGTTTTGGGAAGCATTTAGATATACTGTTATGAAAAAGTTTTATTTAGCTTGAGGTGATAACTTGTCTGGTAATAATCCAGTTAAAATTCTCTCAATTTCTTGATTGCTTTTGAAAAAAACAGTCATGGTTAATTTTAATCATTTGGCAGGCAAGTGGCTGTCTGCTATTTTATTTTTATACTTAAATTTTTAAAGGGTGACTTTCCTGTTGTTCTGAAGTAGAGAACACATCTGCTCATGTTCCCCATATCCAATATTTTACTGTCAATATTGACAAAAGGATTAAATGACTCATTTTTGGTCCTTAATGATGTGTGGAAGGTAAATTTAAAATATACTCTGCCATTTCCATTTTAGTACATAGGGAGAAAATAAATCCCTAGGAAAAAGTATATTTGGTTTTTAAGCTACTGTTTTTTTTCTACTTGTTTGGTATGCTGAATATCCTGACAGGTAAAATCAAAGCCAAATTGTCTATTTTTTTCTCTTGGGTTTTTATTTTTACATTGAATATGTGATTGTTGTCATAAGTCCTTCACAAGATTATACAACACAGATAGCTATAATTTCCTTTTACAACTCATAAAAAAGAAAAAAAGTTCTTTTTATCAATATTGCCGTTCTAATGGAAATTGCAAAAAATGTCTAAAGGTTCTGCCTAAACATTTGTTTATATCACAGAAGTGGGGATTGTTCCAAAAACCTAATAACACATTACACTCTGTCTTCTCGAGTAGTTTATTCTTTTCTAGGATATATTTAGATTTCTGACTGACATGATGGAATTAAAGTGCAGCTGTAGGAAGCAGTGTGTTAAATGCCTCCACTTTGGAGTATGTTAAATTCACTTTACTATATGAGTCATTAAGTTCCAGTGAAAGCATTTCCTTTGTGTACCGAATATGATTTATTAATTTAAAAAAATCATGCATTGACTTGTTATAGTCTTATAAATTTACCTTTTTCCCCCCATGTAACATTGACATTGTTTAGTGGATAAGGATCTACAATTTTTGCCCCAAATTCTCCCCACTTAGGGAAATAGATTTTACCCATTTACAATCTCATATTAGTCTCATATTAATCACTTTAAAGATTTCTTTTGTCTTGAGTGGTTAAAATTTTTAAAAAGATATGTTTAACGTGAGTATATTTTAGGTGTTTAAAGTATGTTTTTACAGACTAACTGGAAAGCTAGGTAAATCATGGTAGATATAACATTTTTTACACTTTCTGTCAGCATTGATTATTTAGGAATGTAGGATATAGCCAAGTGAAATAATGTTTTAGAATAGTTTGGAGTTTTTTAATTAATTTATGTCTTATTTATTTTTAGAGAGAGGGGAAGGGAAGGAGAAAGAGAGAGAGACACACATGGCTGTGTGAGGGAAACATCCATAGGTTGGTTACCTCTCAGAGACCTGCAACCCAGGCATGTGCCCTGACCAGGAATCAAACCCAAGACCTTTTGATTTGAGGGATGATGCCCAACCCATGAGCCACACTGGTCAGGATTGAAGTTTGGAGTTTTAAGTAACAAGTTTAATGAACTAGCTTTTGCTTCAGGGCATTTCACTTGTTGTTCACTTGCCACTTTGCTTTATCTTGTCATAGCAAATTAAGCATTTAAGTCAGTTCTGTAAAATTCAAGTTAAAGTTGAAATAATTTTATTGCCAATAAATCTGTAAAATACTATATAAAGTTGAATTAAAAATTTTTTTCTAAATGTCTTGCTTATTTTGAGTTTAAGAAAGCAGACGTCATCGTATTGACAATCACAGATACACATAAAGAAGGAGTTCTGAAGTGTTTCTTTTATTCCATTGCTCGTTTCAATGAACACATTTTCTTCAATGAGTTTTAACATATTCTGTTACATTGTGGGAAGAATTGACATTGACAGTGAAGAGCTGCAAGTTCTACAGCTGGAAAGTCACCATAGGCGTATTTGTTAAATGTTTTCCCATTTATGTATAAATAATACTTAATGGTTTCAGGTATAACTTGCAATTTATTGAGAATCAGTCAGGGTTGAGAACCTTACGGGAAGTGTTACAATAAATAATAGTTTTTTTAATTCATATAGTGTTTCTGATTAAAATACAAAGCTGAAAGTCTGTTACGTTTAACCTTAAAGTGTAAGTAAGAGTATTTTAAGTGATATTTTCTTTCTGCACTTTAAACCTTTTGCTACATTTTTTTCACATTTGTGAGAGGAGTAACTGAAAGTAGTGAAAGTTTGAAAAAGCCTTTGAGGATTTGCTTCTTCAGCAGTAGAGTTGCTCCAAGCTATCTATGTTAAGTGCCTTTTTAAAAATTCTAGTCCCTCTCATTCTCGTACTTTTGTAAAATACAATAAAAATTGATCACTAGAAAAATAGAAAAAGGTATAAATAAATATTTATATTTTCTGTTGTTACATTCAGTAGACATAAAATTACTTTGTCAAATTGCTATAAAGGTTTTTTTCCCTTTATTGAGATACAGCTGACATATAACAATGTGTAAGTTTAAGTTGTACAATGTGATGATGTGATATATTTCAAATTATTTCACATGTATTGTGAAATGATTACCACAGTAAGGTTAGTTAATACACCCATCACCTCACATAGTTACAGTTTTGCTGTGACGTTTCTTAAGTGCTTACGTTGGTTTTCCATACTTAAGTCATAATAAACCATTACAAGCAATTCTGGCACAAGTCTACGGAATACACTGAGTAACTTTGCTCTAAAGCCTAAGCCACAGTGTGTTTTTGAAAGTGGATGTAAAGTAGTTTTGAAATCAGAGGATCTGAGTGATTGTAGAGTTGTAATAATAATGAGAATGAGAATGATATCGTATTGCCTAAATAATCATCCATACTGATATTTTTTCCAGAGAGACACTTAATTTGCACTACACAACTTATCACATAATCAGTACTTTTTGAATTTAGGAGTTTACTCTTTTTCTTAAAATTGATATACCTTTTATTTTTCTTCTGCTGCCCACCAATTACTTTTGGATACTGCTGTGTACTTTGGCACTGTGCTAGATTCCTGTTCTGCTATCAGTCTCTCATCATCCCAAATTTCCAGGAGTAGTGATACCATAGAGGACATGGTTCTTAAGGGTCTTCAGAAACCTTACCAGGCTAATGAGCCAAAAAGTCACAACATCACATCCCTCCCTTCCTCAACATACAAACGAAATAAAATAGAGAAGTTAGAGAATGTTGTTTTATATAACATTTTCAATGGAAAACATCCATTGTATTTTGAAGTATAAAGTTCATAATTCAAACAAATTCTTGTTATAACCAAACTTTTCAGGATTATATCATTTTTGTACAATAAAATAAGCCTGTATTACAAATATTATTGCTGGTAGAAGTTTTTATATATTTTTTTCTAAGCAGGTATCTTGTTAACATCTCTTTCAAATTGAAAAGTGTGCTAAGTAATTTTTCCCCATGCACTTTTCTGGGCACAGTTTTAAGATAAATGGCAGAAAGTAGCAGCCAGACCTCTGAGGAACAAGTGATATTTTACCCACAAATTTAAAAAAAAAATTATTTTTGGCTTTTACTTTGAGGTCCTTAGATCCAGGGCCATCAACAGTCCATAAAGTCCTTTTGTACATATTAGAAAAAGGCGCTCCTCCTTGAAAATTTTTACTACCATCTGCCAGAAAAGGCACAGATTTTAACATACAAATTATAACATTATATTATAAACATACAGATCTGTGATTTTTACAGTACGAATGGCCTTCCTTAGATATGGTACTGTTGTGCATTGAATAACCTACATAAACATAAATAGTGCCCCTTCTTAAGAGCCATTTCCCTTATCCTTTAAGATTCTCCTTTGTGTAAAGTGGGAATGATTACTATTACATAGTAAGAAATGATTTAAAATATTTCCCTGTTTAGGAGTTTATATCCAGTTATTAATATTTTAGCCAAAGTGTATTTAAAATTTGGATTAAAGGCAATTCAATTTTTTAATTTAAATTTATAGCTGCTCCTATTAAACCATTTTATTGAGAATACAGTACTTATAAATAGCAGATTATTGACTAATATTAAATATTAACCTTGGATTTACTTGCAAAATTTTTTTAAAACAGTGCTCTCAAACTTAGATGTTTTTAAAGGTGAGTTGTCTTTGTTAATTTTTAACCCACATCCTCCATGGTATAAGGTAGGTTGGAATGAATTTTTTAAAATATTTAATCTAGTAATTCATAACATTTCAAAGGGGTAACTCCATTGTGTTCATTTGTTAATTTTGTAAATTTAATGTTTTATATTATAAATATATTTGTTCAACTTGAATTTAGGTTTGATAGTGCATAACTATATATTTATTTAGGTCCTGTATCCTTGTTAGGGTACTCTTTTAAATGTAAGAGAAAAATAAATATGAATAAGACATGGTCTTAAATCAGTTAAGCTACGTCTGTGTACTAGACACTATATTTAATGCCTTAGATTAATTACAGTATTTTTCACTTCATAAGATGCACCTGACCGTAAGACACACCTAGGTTTAGAGGAGGAAAACAAGAAAAAAAATATTCTGAGCCAAATGGTGCACTAAAATGTTTAGTAAAATATAACAATAATATTTCAACCATGTGAAGTGAACAGCAGTCAACAGTGGTATTAAGAAACATCATTACTGTCATTAACAAATGAGGAGAGACTTTAAAGTTCAAATACTCTTCTAGTTCTCTGGGAACCCAAGAACTCATCATCGCTAGTGTCAGAATTTATGAAGCTTAGTTGCTTACAATCACTGATACCACTTTCTTTGCTATCTTCATACTGACCAGACGCCCTGAGATTCAGCAGTAAAATGGGACATTTAAGTGTCCCCAGGGGTTTCGTGTGGGCCCATTGCTTTCTCTTCTAACAGCTGTCGCCACTGCTGACAGGTCAGGTAATACACATCATGGTCTGACGCAATATTTGCTCCATAAGACCCGCAGACATTTCCCCCCCACTTTTAGGGGAAAAAAGTGTGTCTTACGGAGCGAAAAATACGGTACTTGTTGATTCCTACAACCCTAGAACTAATTAAATATAATAGTATTTTATTTTGCTCTTTCTCTGTGCCACCCTCTGTTATAAGTTCTTTATTTATATTAATTCATTTATTCTTCATAGCAACCTGATCTGATGAGATGTAGGTAGTGTTATTCTTATTTTACAGGTAAAGGTGAAGGAACTTACGTAGGGTCACACAGCTAATATGAGGTAGACCTGGGGGTCAGTCCTGGGCAGCCTTAGGGCCTACATGTTTAACTGCTGTACTGTTTCTGGTTCTAGGGAGGTATTATGGAATAAATGCTATTCTCATTTTAGAGATGGAAAACTGAAGCTGAGAGATGTTAAGCAACGTATCCAAGGTCCTACAATACAAATGCAGTGACAACCAAGTTTGAAATTCTACATCTATCTGATTTCAAAAGGGGGAAATTACTTTTGTCTAGGAGGATCAGGAAAACTTAATTTGAAGATAGAATTTGATCTAGGCCTTGAATGCATTACCATCAGCCTGCTGGGAAACACTGAGCAGGCAGATTTAGTACAAGTACGCAGGGATTTAATTGTGGCAGACATAAAGCTGGAAAGGTTGGTGGGGCTAGATCCTGGGGGACTTCGATATAGGGCTAAGGAAGTAAGATTTTCTTTACAATATGGTAGGAAATCCTAAACTATTCACTTGATTTCTTTTGATATTGTCTCCAATCAGTAGTATTGAAAATACACTATTATGCTTGTGCCTTTAAAAAAGAAAAAAGAAAAAAATGTTGGCATCTAGCATTGACACTTAAAAAATAATCAGTCTATTAATTCAAGTAAAAAATGCATTCTGCCTAGTCTTCACTTAATTTCCCACTATATTCCAAGCTCCTTCAGGTCAAGAATTATACGGTGGTTAATTTGATATACAGAGCTCAGAGTAATATGTGTCTGGTTTTCTGGGTGGCAAGGTGGGATCAGTAAGTTAACTTAATCAAAATCCAAATAACAGTGCTCTGCTTGATGGTATCAGATTATTTCTAAAGAAGATTGTTGAGACTAGATTAACATTTGAAATAATTTAAGTTGAAATCATTTATGTCCTAAAAACCATAGCTTACAGTGGGAATGTGGATTTGTAAAGCCATATTCGGCATTTTCCCTGAAGAGCAAATCCCTGAAGTTAGAATTTAGGGCATCTTTACTGAGGGCAGTCTGATTCATCATAATTGTTAAAAGATGACAAGAACTGATGAACTAAATTAAGTTCATTTACTGTGTTTTTCACTACCTCTATTTTATTTCATCATTGGCTCAGAAAGCAAAATATGCCTGTAGGGTCTTAGTCAACATGTAGAGCTATACAATATAATTTCAAATACTATGAGCCAAAAGAAAATTTTATGCCTTGTTTTTCTCAAGTATAGAAAGCATTTAGAGAGTACATCTTCTTGTAAGGTTTGTTCTCAAAATGTGAAAAAAAGAATTCTTTGTTAATGCTTCTTCTATCCTTATAATTGTCCTTTATCCCAGTGTTTCTGCTACACTATTTGAAAAGTTTTAATAGTGCTTCCTGTTAAGTTTTATTTTCAAGGGAAACTTGTTGGCTGAATATAAGTGCTGAACTTCATAAGTTATTTCCACCAGTATTTCTTAACTTGGCAGTTTGAATGTCTTTGCTAAAAATAGTTCCTGCTGGTATATTAGACAAAAGAATTTATCTATTCTTTCAGCCTATCCTCCTGAAATTTAGAGCATGTTACCAAAGCCTACTTTTTCTAAGCCAAATGGCACAAAATGTGCTATTAACAAATGTATATTCCAAATATTTGCTTTTTTTTGTATTCTTTGAGTAAGTGACTGACTTAATGATGTTTGATTTACTATGAGTGGTGTAGGAAAAGTTTTCTTACTAAAACCACATGTTCTTACATTGGACTTTTTTTTTTTATCTCACAGGAAGTGCTTTTTTGAAAAAATTGGAAAGAAAGGGAAAAACGAAGGAAGCTTATGCCTTCAAATGTTAAGTTTTAACTAATTTTCAATCTAAGAAAGTTGATAAAATACTTTGTCATAGCCATCGAGATAATAGCTATGCAACAAAAAAATAGGTAAAATTATTAGAAAACAGCAATGTACTCCTCCTCCTCCTCCTCAAAAAAAAAAAAAAAAAAAAAAAAAAAAGACCCACAAAAACTTTTAAGTACCATAAGTAGAGGAAAAGTTGTGTTCTAACATTCTTCCATGTTTTCATATTTTCATTTCCCTAGCCCTAGAAAGTTTGGGCTTTGGCTCTTATATTAGTGAAGTAAAAGAAGTTTTACAAGAATGCAAGACTGTAGCATTAAAAAGAAGAAAGGCCAATTCTCGTTTGGAAAACCTTGGCATTCCTGAAGAAGAGTTATTGAGGCAGCAACAGGAATTATTTGCAAAAGTAAGTGATGGATTTTATATTATTTTCATCTGAATCATACCCTGTTTGCTAATAGAAATAAGACTGGTTTCTTAAATAATTTCCTAAATCAACATACCTCAGAGGGTTTTATTTCTGGGGTTGATTATTTGATCATATAGTCTGATGTTTAGAGATGGCCAGTTTGACTCTATTAGGCTAGTTATGTAAAAGTAAATATTTGTAGCAACTTGTTTTCTAAGGAGAATGACTCCAAATCACTACTGAGATTTTACTTTGATTTCTTTTTTTCTTTTTTTTTAAACAGAATGACTATTTACAAGAATGAAAAGTATACCGAAATAGTCTTAAGATTTAAAATGATGGGTTGGTGAGAAAATACTTTGTCAAAATTTATGAGTGGCACATAAGGAAAATCTGATTACCATCTACTTTGTACTTAAATTAGATCTTTAAAAACACATTTAAAACCCTCTAATCTTAAAATTTTTTGAAGGGCCAGTGGGAGCAGAGAAAGGGAGAAAACTTCTTTCCTGCTTTGTACAGTTCTGTGAAGCATTAGTACCCAAGTGCTGATATTACCCCATTTTTTTCTTTTTTAAAGAAGGGAAAAGGTAAGGCTGTTTTTTTCCTGCTAAGATCTGGCCTCTCATTTGAAATTGTAAGGCAGTTTTGGGTTGAATAGAAGTAAGATATCCTACCAGTTACTGTAAGTTACCATGAGAACTGGGAGGTCTCATTTTAGGTAACTATTCCAGATTAGCACTTTAATAAGAAAATAAAAGCTTACAAACGTTTATTGAGTTCTAACCATGTCTTAATTATGTTGCCAAGTAATTTAACTGTATTACTTTATTTAATCCTCACAACAAGCTATGAGATAACCTATGAGTGTACATGGTCAAGTCTCTGTGAGCCTGAGGCAGTTTTGAACACATGCTGACAGTGCTATAACCCATCTGAATATAAACTAACAAAGAAGGAGTAATTATTTCTTTTAAAACCCTTAATAGGTATCATTTATTGATTCTTTACTATTGCAAATCACTTAGAGGGAGTCAAGTGAAATATTTGATGAAAGGAAAAAGATGCTCTGCTAGATACTTTTGCAGAGGTTTTTTTTTTCTTTTTTTCTTTAATCCTCACCCAAGGATATGTTTATTGATTTTTTTTTTTTTTTTTAGAGAGAGAGGAAGCTGGCAGGGAGAGTGGGTGATGGGGCAGAGGGAGAGGGAGAGAAAGACATCAACCAGTTGCCTCCCATACACGCTCCAACCAGGGATTGAACCTGCAACCTTTTGGTGTATTCAGGACGTTGCTCCAACTAAGCCACCTGGCCAGGGCACTTTGAAGAGTTTTTATGTATAATATAAATTATAAATTATATTATATCCATTTATACATTAAGAAACAGACTCAGACCTGGCTGCTGTGGCTCAGTGGATTGAACGTCAGCCTGCAAACCAAGTGTTGCTGGTTTGATTCCCAGTCAGGGCACATGACTGGGTTGCACGTCCGGTCCCCAGTGGTGGCACGAATGAGAGGCAACCACACAGTGATGTTTCTCTCCCTCTCCTTCTCCTTTCCCCTCTCTCTAAAAATAAACAAACAAACAAATTATTTAAAAAAAAAAAAAAAAAGGAAAGAAAGAAACAGACTCAGAGATGGAGAAACTTGCATGAGATTATTCATTCATTTGTTCTACAGATACTTAGTGACGTCCTCACTATTTACCAGACATAGTGCTAAGGGCTGGGCTTACAACAGTATGCAAAACACACATAGTTCCTATCATTACAGAGATTAGTTCACTAGGAAGGATCAAGCTAAACAAATAAAACAGGAACATTCATACAGTGAGAAAGTGTTACGGTCTTGATTCAAACTCATATTTTCTCGCTTTAGAACCTGTGCTCTTTCTACAATACCATGCTAATGCTCTAGTCACCATTTTATCTGCTTAAATTTATTTAGGGATTTTTAAGTGGATCATGCTTTCTCCTTTCAAACAGGGCAAAAATATGAATGAAAGAAATAATTGACTACCTGACAAATTTATCTCCACCTCTTTCTCCTTGTCATTTGCTTTTTATTTCCTCTTTCTTGTGACCCTTTTTTCTTGCCCTGATCTATGGGTGAAGATTCTTTGGTTTAGTGAGGAAAGTTAGCAGAGAGGTAGAACTTCCCTAGTGCTTCCCTAGAACACAAAGTACTTAAGTCCTAAATCTGAAAGGAATTGATAAGTAAATACAGCGTCTTTTTCATCACTTTTATTTCACTTCTTTTAGACTTTATTTTAAATACACAACAGTAGCCTTATTTGAGGCTGTCTTTCACTGCTAGCAGCAATTATCTAGAAAGGAAGAAACATTAAGAATCAAGATTTAAGTGAACTATAAATTATAAGTGAGTCATTTTAGTATGTGAAACTGAGAATCTTAAAACATAATGAAAACTTCCAAAAGAAGAAATGAATTAGGAAGTACATGCCTACTTACCTCTCACACTCCCATTTTAGAAAGAAAATACTTGGGATGGATTGGGTAAGAGTCTGAAGGGGAAAAGGAAATTAGAAGAAATATTACTGAAAATTTTAATTTGTGGGAATGAATACAAATACAATTTATCAATCGACAATGATTTTAAGGGCATAGGAATGCTTTCATTTTGGGAGAGAAAAGTATGGAAGCTGATATGGAGCCATGGTACCTAAGAGTCAGTTAAATTTTAAATATAACCAGTATGTGCCTTTGCAGATCATTGAATAAACTGCGAGAGCATGCACCTTTGCAATAAAACCTGTGTAGAGACTTGATATTATTTGAGTTTTTTCTGTGCTATGAAATTATATGTATTTATAGTTGATTAGGCCACAGAGTAGGTATTCTTAAGTTGATAAATTCACATATTTGTTTTGCCCTACAATTTTCTTATGAACTCTTAAAATGTTTTTTGTGAGACACTCTTAAATTATTTTGAACTCTGGGTATTCCTGTCACAAAAGTAAATATGCCTGTGTTAGAATAACTATCTTCCATATTTCTTCATAAAAATGGGGAAAGTAGTTATTTGAGACAATACCTGGTTTGTAATTTCCTAAACAAAAAAAGTTTTTGCAGGGAAGGTATAATATAGGCACACTAATAACTGTAATAGCCCTGGCTGGTTTAGCTCAGTGGATTGAGCGTCGGCCTGCGAGCTAAGTGTCGCTGGTTCGATCTTCCAGTCAGGGTACATCAGAGAAGGAAAACTCTGACTCCAAAAAACCTCCGCTGCCTTGCGGCATACCTCTTCAGGGGAAAGGCTAAGGGAGTAAACCCCGACAGAAAATCCGGAGCCGGAGTCCCTAAGGCGGTTTGATGTTGTGATCAACACCGGCAACTCCTGCGGCGCACCTGAACCCAAGCTGTATCGACTCCGTCTTTCCCTTGGACCCTTCAGCTGCGAAGAGAGGGGGGGTCTGCTGCATGGGCAATAGCAGACCCTCCATATTACCCTGCCCAGGCTCTGTAGCTTCAGCGTCATCGCAAGATGTCGATTCAACACGGGAGGAGACAGATACCATGTCACTCCCGAGTCGGACTGCACAGCCATTCTCGGCGGTGCAGATGGACTCTTAAGAAGCTACACCATCGTCTCTCGAGACGGACGGCTGCCGACGACGAATAACTGTAATATGAGGCTGACTACTATCATGAGGAAGATATAAAGAGAACCCACGTGCAGAGACATCATAGTCAGTTTTGGGTGTAAGGGTGTTGTCTCAGCCTCAAACCCGTCTTTCCATGCTCCACTTTGTGACAGGGCCTAGCATACCCCCAAACAACATTTCCACTTTTCTAGCTGACTGCTGTTAGACTAATGCCAGTAGAGGGCTGTAGAAGGAGATCACCAGGGCTTCTTTCTCTTACTTCCTGTTAATTTTGAGTTTCTTTGAGCAAGCTAGCAATGCATTTTCCTCCTGGCTGCATCAGTTTTTTCCTGAGGCAGTAATTGAATCTAGTTTGCAGTTTCTCTATTACTTACAGAACCAGCTTGACATTCATCTTCTTCCTCAAGGATGTGACTCTCAAGCTTTGGGGCTCTCCTCCAAGCCCAGAGATTCTAGTACCAGTCAATCTATGCCTCTTCTTCAGAGGTCTGAATTTTAGTTCATGGGTTGCTTCTCTAAGCTCCTAAGTTTTAAAAATTCCAGGCTTTTCCCTTGTTCCCCTTGTTTTAGGGTTGGGGGCTGCTCTCTGTAGTTGCTACCTGCATGATACCTTAGCGTTTTTTTCTTGCCTTTTCATTTACCTTGTTAACTTTATAGTTGGTTAACAAATACTACATCCTTTCTGTTTTCCTAACTAGTGTTACTTCTATCTCCTGATTAGATCCTGAATGTTAATGGGAGGAATCGGGAAAAAAACTTAATGGAAAAATAGTATTTCAGTTTGACCTGAAGGAAGAGTGGAATTTTAGTAGGTGAAAATCAGGAAATTTCAAATAGAATGAATATCAGCATGAATAAAGATAGCAAAAATGTGAGGGATGGTGTATTTTTATTTTATTTTATTTTATTTTTTTGTACAAGGTACATGTTACAAAAAAAGATTATAGAGTGATAGGTTGTAGCAGACAGTAATTTGAAGTACCTTGAACTCTACGGGCTGGGAAATTCAGACCTAAATGGTAACAATTAAATGATTTTTAAAAGTATAATAATGACCTGATTAGAATTCTCCTCTTAAAATATTTGGATAATAAATTCATGATAGCTTATTAAGAGAAGTTAGGAGTGTAGAGCTTATTCTGTGCATCAAGGTTTTTTCACAAAGCATTCGCTCACAAAATACGGGGGCCTATGTACTCGGAATCCAGTAATGAATATGAAAACAATTTCTATTCTCAAGTCTAGAGGAGAAAAAAGATATGTACTTAGATAATTAGAGAACAAACTGTGGAAATGCATAGAGAATGATGCCTTATGGGAAATAGAGCAAGAAAGCCTAACTGATTGTGTTTTTCCTGGTGGCTAGGAATTGGCCATGCATAAAGGAGGGTACGAGCCAGGCTTAAGGAACAATTGTGAGAAAAGTCGAGAGGGAGAAACAGCATTGTTTTGATAGTATTTAATGGGAAATTATATGATCTTTTCAAGAACATTTACTTTTTTTCCTTTCTTCATGTGGATTTTCTGCTAATGGATGAAATTAAATTGGGAAGGAGTCTCCGCTGTTATAACAGTGCATGTAAATTGAGAAGGGATATTACCTATTGCCACAGTGCATGTATGGCCTATGTATGCATCCTGTGGTTTTTATAGAGGATAGATAGATATAGTAAATGAATGGATTTTTAACTACCCCATTTAAATTCAGTCCTTGGTGTCTTTTCACTAATGTGTATATGGGAAGGTTGTGTGTGTGTGAGGTGTGCACCTTAGTGTATTTATAGAGGAGGGAGAGGGACAGAAAAAGAGAGGTGTATATATCCAGAGATACATATATATCATTAGCTGTGATAAAAACTTAAAAGAAATATCAAGACAGCTATTGCTTTCATGTATAGTACTTTTTCCTAAGTGTTTGGGGTACTGTAGTAGGGAGATTTTAAACTACCAAAAAAATTGTGGATTGAAAAATGTTTACATCAAAATTGTAAGTTGAGAGGACAGAAGAATCAAGTGAAACAAAAGGAAGACAGAAACACAAGTAAAGGAACCAAAAAGAGAATATTGTGATTTTTCTGTCAACTTTTTTTCAGCTTCTTCAGTTGAAACAAAGGTCGTAAATTATGTGACGTAAAGGGGGGATTATGTATAAGAGAACCAGTCTCATAGAGTTCCTGTTCTCTAGGTGCACAACAATTACACAGGGTGGGCAAAAGTAGGTTTACAGTAGTTCATATGGGAAATAATGCAATCATTAGTAAAAATTAATACAAAAATGAGCTCTGAGTTTTGTGTACTCACAACTGTAAACCCAGTTTTGCCCTACCCTGTCTGATCGTTGGGAATATTCAAATTTGATGACTCATTCTGCAGTTGGTTTAATAATCTACCTTTAAAGTGTGTGTATGTTGTGGGCTTTTAAAAAATTATTCGTTTTTATGTTTTTCGTGTTTAGGCCAGACAGCAACAAGCAGAACTGGCCCAGCAGGAATGGCTTCAAATGCAGCAAGCTGCCCAACAAGCACAACTTGCTGCTGCCTCAGCCAGTGCATCTAACCAGGCAGGATCTTCTCAGGATGAAGAAGATGATGATGATATCTGAAATTCACGAGTTGAGGTTCTGTTTCCTCTATAAATGTTTTTCCCTGCACAAGAAAACAGTGAAAGAAATGCTTATCTGTAATTTTGTATGCATCTTGGTGGACCTGCCACTGATATTCTAGGGATGTCTGCTGTTAACTTTCATCAATTGTGTGCTATTCATGTAAAAACTGTCTCTGAACTGTTGAAAATTTAAAGTTCAGTATAATATCCATTTTGAATTTTTAATGGTGTTTATGAGATTTTAGATAGCAGTGAATCCTCTATACATCAATAAACAGTGTTACAGAAAAACCTCAACTTTATAAAAATATAGTGAAATTTATACAGAAATTCTAAATGTCCATTTTCATTTCCTCTGCCGTTTTAACTGAACTAAAAATTGGGAATTTTAAATTATTGGGTGGCGGGGTGCTGTGCAATGCAGTGGACATTAGATCGGATTGGTGAAAAAAACAAGGACTTCAGTTCTATAGGATCTGATTTTTTTGTCTTTTAAAATGAGTATATATACAGGTCATATATATATACACACACATACACACTCATAAAATATACTTGTTTGAAAAATTTTCAAAATAGGACATGCAAAAACTAGGAAGGGGTATGTTCAATGCTAGTTGTATAAATTTGGTGGGTTATATTTTTGATTTTGTTTTTTATGTAGAGGTAAAAACTACTGTTTTATTATGGTATAATTCATCCTGAGCTACACTATCACATTTCAAAGACTGTCCACTTTTGAGAACTGTCATGATTCTTACAATTTCACTCCGATGATTGTCAATAGTATTACTTGCTTAGTCTATCCATGTTTATTGAAACTTGTGAAACAATTGCCTAATTTGCATCAGTTGAACTGAGGTTAATGAATATTCAAACCTTTGCTGGGGGAAAGAAATGAAAGTTAACGAGCATGCTTGCTGTAAAAGAGGGATTTTTTTTGTAATTTAACTTATAGTTTACTTATTGTTTGTTTTTAGCATTACTCTCATATTTTCTGACTAGATGCTTTCTTTGAAATGGGATCATTGTCTCCATCATAGAGTGAGAGCTTTAAAAAATGATTTGTTTTGTTTTAAAAAACCTGTATTAACTAATCAGCCCTATATGAAGCATAAAAAGTAGTTTCAACCAGCTCATTAAAAAGGGAGGAAGCTTTAATTTGGTTCTAATTAAGTATGGTAGTGATTTTTATAGGAATCCAATGTTGTTGAAGAAATGGCATCTTGTTTGTATTTGGAAACAGAATGGAAAAGCCACTTAATATAGTATGAAGTAATCTGAATTTCTTTGTCAGTTGCCAAATCATTTAAATTTCTGTATTCACCAAGCCCAAGGATAGTTTGTGGCTGCCCAGGATTCCAGTTTTAATTGGAGAGCTAAGTGAAGTTTACAAGTATTAGATTTCTTAACGATCATATTTTGCAGTTTTAGAAAAAGTGAAATGTTATTATACATTTATTACATACAATTTCCCCATACCACAAAAAAGTTAACTTTGCTGAATATTTTAAGTTGAAGTTAATATTCTATCTATAAAGTGCTTTGGACAAGATAGAAGGGATTTTTTTAAATTTAAGTACCAAAGGTAGTCTAGTCTAAGAAACAGTAAGTTAATAAGTGTTGGCTTTTCTAATTTGTACTGTAACATCCTTAACTTGCTACTTTAAGTATAGATCTGTTTCTTAAGTAAACAACTTAGGTATTTTTCCGTATCTTTTTTTTCTGATGCAGAGTTCAGGTTAATTAATATTTTACTGCATCTGATAATGTATTATATGTTTGAAGCCTAGTGACTTTGCATTTGGACATTCTTGTGATTTCATATGCTGTATTCTTCAAGCAATAAAATTCTGATGTGTTTTATAAATTGTTTTTATATTTAATGATCTATATAAATTAATGGCAGATTTCTGTTACTAACATTTTTGTTAGTTTCAAGAATCTTAGGCCCAAAAGACATTTTGATCATTTGGTATGTAACACCTGACTTTCTCCTTTGTTTACTGTTATTTTAGAAAATGTGGTTTTACTTGTATTTTTGTAACTTACAGTCCTAGGGTCCAGGTATAACAAAGCTAATTAAGCATCGTTTTACTTTTAGCTTGTCTTTTTTAGCATTGAAAGTCACTGTTCTGTCTGTTGTTACTTTTTTAATCTTTTAGAGAGAAACAAATTTTTAGCATTCTTGAGAAATAAAGTTACCTTTTAGTGAGTAGTTTTCCCCACATCCTTGAATATGTCTTTTTTAGCAGACTCTCAGATTGTTAAGTGTTGAAAAGACACCAGTTTTAACCTGCGTATACCATACATATAGAAGAATACAAATACACGTAGGGATTTTCACAAATTAAGGATACTCATATTGCCAGCCCTCAGATCAAGACACAGAGCATTATGAGCACCCCAGAAGCCTTCCTCTTGTTCCTATCTTAACATTGTCTTCTTCTTCCTCCCCTGAAGTAACTACTATTCAGACTAATAAAACATAGATTAATTTTGTCTATCTTTTATTTATGTAAATGTATCATATATAATATACTATTTTTTTACTCATATTTGTGACTATACTGGGTTATTTTTATTAGGTATATTTGATTGATTATGCTATTATAGTTATTCCCAATTTATTTCTCTACCTTGCCCCCCTCCGCCCAGTACCCCACTCCCTCCAGCAATCCCCACCCCCCAATTAGTTCATGTCCATGGGTCGTACATATTAAGTTCTTTGGCTTCTCCATTTCCTTTTCTATTCTTAACATCCCCTGTCTATTTTGTACCTACCAATTATGCATCTTAATCCCTGTACCTTTTCCCCTATTCTCCGCCCTCTCCCTACCCGCTGATAATCCTCCAAATGATCTTCATATCTGTGATTCTGATGCTCTTCTAGTTGTCTGCTTAGTTTGTGTTTGTTTTTGTTTTTTAGATTCAGTTGTTGATAGCGTGAGTTTTTTGCATTTTATTGTTCATAGTTTTGATCTTCTTTTTCTTAAATAAGTCTCTTTAACATTTCACATAATAATGGCTTGGTGATGATGAGCTCCTTTAGCTTCACCTTCTCTGGGAAGCACTTTATCTGCCCTTCCATTCCAAATGATAGCTTTGCTGGATAGAGTAATCTTGGTTGTAGGCCCTTGCTTTTCATCACTTTGAATACTTCTTGCCTGTCCTTTCTTGCCTGCAAAGTTTTCTTTGAGAAATCAGCTAATAGTTTTATGGGAACTCCTTTGTGGGTAACTCTGTTCTTTTCTCTTGCTGCTTTTAAGATTTTCTCTATCTTTAGCCTTTAACATTTTAATCATGGTGTGTCTCAGAGTGGCCTTCTTTGGGTCCAACTTGTTTGGGACTCTCTGTGCTCCCTGGACTTGTATATCTATCTCCTTTGCTAAATTAGGGAAGTTTTATTTCATCATTTTTTCACGTAAGTTTTCAGTTTCTTGCTTTTCCTTTTCTCTTTCTGGCACCCCTATGATTCAGATGTTGCCACTTTTGGAGATGTCCCAGATTCTTCTTAAACTTCCCTCATATTTTTTAATTCTAGTTTCTTCATTTTGTTCTGGTTGAATGTTTATTTCTTCCTTATGTTCCAAATGGTTGATTTGAATCCCATCTTCCTTTCCATTACTGTTGGTCCCCTATATATTTTTCTTATTTCACTTTGTATAACTTTCACTTCTTCCTTTATTTTGTGGCCATACTCAAGTCATTTCTCTGAGCATCCTGATCACCAGTGTTTTGAACTCTGCATATGATAGGTTCACTATCTCCTTTTCATTTACTTCTCTTTCTGGAGTTTTGTCTGTTCTTTCATTTGGGCCATACTTCTTTGTCTTCCTCAATTTGACAACCTCCCTGTGTTTGCTTCTGTATTAGGTAGAGCTGCCACACCTGTTATATTATAAGGGGCAGAGCCTTAGGTGTTCAGCACAGGGTGACCATTTCACCACTTTGTGGCGCTCTATGTAGAGGAGGGGTCAGAGAGGGAACAGTGCCACCTGCTTCATACTTACCCCTTTCCCGTCACTTCACTCACTTCCTGTATGCAACTGCTGCCTCTCTAGCTATTGCCCTGGTGATAATTCCCAGAGTGAATGGGCTTGCATATGTTCTTGGGCCATGGGTGTCCTCTAAACTGAATCTCCAGAGAGACAGCAGTTTCTTCCACCACCCCAACACCCACTGATTTTCACAACTAGAAGCTATGAGACTTTATTTTCTCAGTGCTGGAATCATGACATGCACAGTCTAGCCTGGGGCTGGGTTCACTACCCAGGTGTCCCTCACAGCTTTTATCTGCCACATGTGAATGCGGGACCACTTGTTCTACGGGCTGCAGCCTTGCCACTGCCACCCCACTTCTGCTACATCAAGCCCTCCACCCTGGCTCCCCGGCTCCACCCCTCCTACTCATATGGATGAATATCTCTTTTTAAAATCTTTTGTTGTTTGCAGTTTGATTTTCTGGCAGTTCTCTTTTGTTGTTTTGTTTTGAGGTGGTTGTTACCCTTCTTATGGTTGTGCAAGCAGGCAAAGTGTGTCTATCTATGCCTCCCTCTTGGCTGGAAGCTGTGTACTGGTTTTCTGATGCTGCTGTAACAGATTACTACAGACTTAATGACTTAAAACAACACTGATTTTCTTGCAATCGGAGAGATCAGAAGTCCAAGTCAGTTTCATTAGGCCAAAGTCAACATATAAGCACAGTTAGTTCCTTAATCTGGAGGGTTGAGTGGAAAATCTGTTTTCTTGCCATTTTTCAGCTTCCAGTGACTGCATGTCTACTTGGCTTGTGACCCCTTCTTCCATGTTCAAAGCCTCTGCTTTCATTATCACATCATCTTCTCTTCTTCATAGTCAAATCTTCCTCTGTTTCTACATTTAGAACCCACCTCTATAATCCAGGATAATCTGCCCATTTCAAGATCCTTAATTTAAATTCCATCTATAAAGTCATTTTTGCCATGTAAGGTAACATCTACAGATTCCAGGGATTAGCTGTGGGTTATGGGGTGTGCATGTATTCAGTTTTAGTATGTACTTGTCAGTTCTCCAAAATGTTTGGAAGAAGGCAATAATGTGTACCATAATAATGAATCTCTAATGGTCTAACGGCCTTAAGAGTGTTAACGAATTTCTCAGAATACCTAAATTATACCAAATGTGTTATACTCGCTACAGCAGGCCTGTTCTCTTTTTCTTTTTCTTTTTTTAAAGATTTTATTTCTTATTTATTTTTAGAGAGACAGGGAGAGAGGGAGAAGGAAAGGGAGAGAAACATCAGTGTGTGAGAGATACATTGATGGGTTGCCTCTCTCACGCCCCCAACCGGGGACCTGGCCTGCAGCACAGGCTTGCACCCTGACTGGGAATTGAACCAGCGACCTTTTAGTTCGCAGGCTGGCACTCAATTCGTTTATCCACATCAGCCACACCAGGTCTGTTCTTATTTAATATCATACAAGGGAAAATAAAAGCAAAAGTATTTGTTCTTGTTACTGACACAGCAGTATTATGTCGTCGTCGGCAGCCGTCCGTCTCGAGAGACGATGGTGTAGCTTCTTAAGAGTCTATCTGCACCGCTGAGAATGGCTGTGCAGTCCGACTCGGGAGTGACACGGTATCTGTCTCCTCCCATGTTGAATCGACATCTTGCGATGACGCTGAAGCTACAGAGCCTGGGCAGGGTAATATGGAGGGTCTGCTATTGCCCATGCAGCAGACCCCCCCTCTCTTCGCAGCTGAAGGGTCCAAGGGAAAGATGGAGTCGATACAGCTTGGGTTCAGGTGCGCTGCAGGAGTTGCCGGTGTTGACTACAACGTCAAACCGCCTTAGGGACTCCGGCTCCGGATTTTCTGTCGGGGTTTACTCCCTTAGCCTTTCCCCTGAAGAGGTATGCCGCAAGGCAGCGGAGGTTTTTTGGAGTCAGAGTTTTCCTTCTCTGATGTACCCTGACTGGAAGATCGAACCAGCGACACTTAGCTCGCAGGCCGACGCTCAATCCACTGAGCTAAACCAGCCAGGGCCAGCAGTATTATGTACATACTAGGTTATTGCTCCTCAGAAGAAACACAAGTTTTAGATAATCATAAATAGTATGTTGAGTTTATAAATAGTATGTTGAGTTTATAAATAGTATGCTTAGTTGTGGAAAATTCATGGTTTAAATTTTTAATCGAATTAAAAGACTTTTCTTAAAGCCTTATTTAGGTACATGGATATCTCCTCGTATCTATATGGCCTTCATGAAGAATTATCCAATTCAGATAGCATAGGCACTGCCTTCCAGTGGCTTCACTTGGATTTTTTAAATCTGTTTTGTTTGTTTCTTCTCTGTCCCCAACAGCTTGGCCCCCTCAATGTGTCACCCTGCCACATGGTATAGAGTTATCATGGGTAGGGTTGGCCAGGGTGAAAAGAATGGCAGCATAAATAGCCTCCTCTCATCTAACCCCATTTATCATCAAAGCTACTACACTGATCCTTATCCTATTTCCTCAGAATAAAAGACCTACCCTTAGCACATGTGCTTAGATTTGCCATTTCCTGTAAAAGATGTAAATAGAAAAGAAAAGGTAGGGAAGCAAAGGCAATAATTTATTACCAATTTCTACCAGAAATTAGGTAATTTAATAAAACCTTAGAACAGGATTTCTCAACCTCAGCATTATTGACATTTGGGGCCAGTTAATTCATTGTCGTGAGTGGCTATCCTGTGCCTTGTGTGAAGTTCAGCAGCACCATGGCTTATACCAACTAGACGCCAGTAACACATCCTCCCAACCTTGTGACAATGCAAAAATGTCTCCAGACGTTGCCAGATGTCCCCTGAGGGGCAAAATCACCCCCTGTTGAGAACCCCTGCTTTAGAACATCTTAAGTTTTTACTTTTAGGATAGGATATTGGGAAAAGACTTAATTGAACATCTTTTGGAATGAACACGCAGTGGAAAAAGATAGAGTGATTTGGAGAAAATAGACCCAGGATTAAAACGTATTTTCCACAGTCAGATCTTAAAGGTGGCTCTTGACTTTACATCTGCTGATCCCTTCATCTCCTAACTCAAGTCCATTTCTTAAATATCTCCCTACTTTTCACCCAGAGATCCCAGCCACACCCAGTTTAAGTAGATTAGGTATACTGTGTCATTACTATGTGCAATTTTTAACAAGCATGCTATTATTAAAAAATTGTTTTTGTTATGGTTTAATATAAAAGTATCATCTTAAGCATTTAAGTATTCTGTTCAATGGCATTAGGTACATTGATATTGTTGTGCAGCCATCACCATTTTCTCTAGAACTTTTTCATCAGCCCAAATAGAAACACTGTACCCATTAAACAACTCCCCATTCTTTCTCTCCCCCAGCTCATGGTAACCACTATTCTTTCTGTCTCTTAAGAATTACACAATACTTAAGTACTCATATAAGTGGAATCATGCAGTATGTATCCTTTTGCATCTGGCTTATTTCACTTAGCATAGTGCTTTCATGGTTTTTTCACGTTATAGCATCTATCAGAACTTCATTCCTTTTTAAGACTGAATAATATTTTATAGTATGTATGGGCCACATTTTGTTACCTATTTGTCTTCGAATGAGTTGCTTCACCTTTTGACTATTGTGAATAATGCTGCTATAAACATGAGTATGCAAGTATCTGTTTGGTCCCTAACAAGCATGTCTTTGAGTATATAGATTTATTTTTTAATTATATTTTATTGATTATGCTATTGCAATTGTCCCAGTTTTTCCCCCTTTGCCCCCCTCCATCAATCACCCCTCCCACACTCCCTCACACCACTGTTCATGTCCATGGGTCCTAAGTTTAAGTTCTTCGGCTACTCCATTTCCTGTACTGCACTTTACATCCCCAAGCTATTCTGTAACTACCTATTTGTACTTCTTCATCCCCTCACCTCTTGACCCATTCCCCCACACCCCTCTCCCATCTGGCAAGCATCAAAACACTCTCTGTATCCATGATTCTGTCTGTTCTTCTTGTTTGCTTAGTTTATTTTTTAGATTCAATTGTTGATACATAGGCATTTATTGCCATTCAATTGCTCATAGTTTTGATCTTTTTCTTAAATAAGCCCCTGTAACGTTTCATATAATAATGGTTTGGTGATGACGCACTCTTAGTTTGGTAAGCTCTTTATCTGCTCTTCAATTCTAAATGACAGCTTTGTTGGGTAGAGCAATCTTGACTGTAGGTCCCTGCTTTTCATTACTTTGAATATATTTTTAAAATATTTTATTTATTTTTATAGAGAAGTGAAGGGAGGGAGAAAGAAAGAAAGAAAAGAAAGAAGAAAGAAAGAAAGAAGGAAAGAAAGAAAGAAAGAAAGAAAGAAAGAAAGAAAGAAAGAGAAAGAAAGAGAGAGAGAGAGAGAGAGAGAGAGAGAGAGAGAGAGAGAGAGAGAGAGAGAAGAAGGAAGGAAGGAAGAAAGAAAGAAAGGAAGGAAGGAAGGAAGGAAGGAAGGAAGGAAGGAAGGAAGGAAAGAAAGAAAGAAAGAAAGAAAGAAAGAAAGAAAGAAAGAAAGAAAGAAAGAAAGAAAGAAAGAAAGAAAGAAAGAAAGAAGGAAAGAAAGAAAGAAGAAAGAAAGAAAGAAAGAAAGAAAGAAAAGAAAAGAAAGAAAGAGAAACATCAATGTGTAAGGGAAACATCAATTGGTTGCCTCTTGCACATGCTCCATCTGGAGACCGAACCCACAGACCAGGCATGTACCCTGACCGGGAATTGAACCAGCGACCTTTTGTTTTGTGGGACAATGGCCAACCAACTCAGCCACATTGGTCAGGGCTGAATATTTCTTGCCCAGTCCCTTCTAGCCAGCAAAGTTTCTTTTGAGAAATCATCCGACAGTCTAATGGGAATTCCCCTGTAGGTAACTTAACTTATTTCCTCTTGCTGCTTTTATGGTTATCTCTTTATCTTTAACCTTTGGCATTTCAATTATGATGTGTCTGTAAGTAGGCCTCTTTGCATCCATCTTATTTGGGACTTTATGCTTCCTAGACTTGCATGTCTATTTCCTTAACCAAATTAGGGAAGTTTTCTTTTATTTTTTCAAACAGATTTCCAATTTCTTGCTCTTTCTCTTCTCCCTCTGGCACCCCTATGATGTGAATCTTGGGATACTTGAAGTTCTCCCAGAGGCTGCTTACACTATCCTCGTTTTTCTGGATTCTTTTCTTCTTATGGTTCTGATTGGTTGTTTTCTGCTTCCTTAGGGTCCAAATCATTGATTTGATTCTTGGCTTCATCCACTGTACTGTTTTTTCCCTGTAAATTGCTCTTTATTTCAATTAATGTGTCTCTTATTTCAGACTAGATATTTTTAATGCTATTGAGGTCCTCACTAAGTTCCTAAAGCATCCTTATAACCAGTATTTTGACCTCTGAATCTGATAGATTATCTCTATTTCATTTAGTTCCTTTTCTGGAATTTTTTATTTTTTATTTTTATTGTTTTTCTATTACAGTTGTCCCACTTTTTCCCCCATTGCTCCCCCCCCTGCCCACCCCTTCTCCCACAGTCAATCACCACCCTGTTGTCCATGTCCATGGGTTATTTATACTAGTTCCTTTACTAAACCCTTCCTCTACTTACCCCTCTTCTCTCCCGCCCCGCTTCCCTCCTGATAACTGTTACTCTGTTCCTTGTTTACATGTCTCATTCGATTTTGTACATTTGTTTGTGTTCATTGGTCCTCCTGTATCAGGTGATATCATATGGTATTTTTATTTAGTTTCCTGGCTTATTTTGCTAAGCATAATTCTCTCTTGTTCCATCCATGTTATCACAAATGGCAGGAGTTCTTTCTTTCTGCTGCATAGTACTCCATTGTGTAAATGTATCACAGGTTTTTAATCCACTCATCTACAGATGGGCACTTAGGCTGTTTTCAGCACTTGGCTATTGCAAATAGTGCTGCTAAGGACATAGGGTTGCATAGGTTCTTTTGAATCGGGGTTTCAGGATTCTTTGGGAATAATCCTCGCAGTGGAATGGCTGGTTCAAAAGGCAGTTCCATGCTTAGTTTTTTGAGGAAATTTCATACTGTTTCCCATGATGGCTGCACCAGTCTGCATTATCACCAACAGTGCACTAGGGTTCCCGTTTCTCCACATCCTCGCCAGCACTTGTTTGTTGATTTGTTGATGATGGCCATTCTGACTAGTGTGAGGTGGTATCTCATTGTGGTTTTTATTTGCATCTCTCTGATGGCTAGTGATGTTGAGCATTCTTTCATATGCCTATGGACCCTCTGTACATCCTCCTTGTAGAAGTGTTCAGGTCCTTTGCCCATTTTTTAATTGGGCTGTCTTCTTGGTGTTGAGATGTGTTAACTTTTGGAGATCAGTCCCTTGTCTGAGTTATCATTGGCAAATATGTTTTCCCATGTGGTTGGTTCCCTTTTCATCTTGCTGATGTTTTCTTTTGCTGAGCAGGGACACTTTAGTTGATGTACTTCCATTTGTTTATTCTTACCTTTATTTCCCTTGCCTTAGGAGATGTATCAGGGAAAATATTGCTACATACGGTACCTGAAATTGTCTTGCCTGTTTTCCTCTAGGACAGCAGTTCTCAACCTATGGATCGCGACCCCTTTGGGGATCGAATGACCCTTTCACAGGGGTCGCCTAACCATCGGAAAACATATATAATTACATATTGTTTTTGTGATTAATCACTATGCTTTAATTATGTTCAATTTGTAACAATGAAAATACATCCTGCATATCAGATATTTACGTTACGATTCACAACAGTAGCAAAATTACAGTTTTGAAGTAGCAACAAAAATAATTTTATGGTTGAGGATCACCACAACATGAAGAACTGTATTAAAAGGTTGGGCATTAGGAAGGTTGAGAACCACTGCTCTACGACTTTTATGGTGTCACGTCTTACATTTAAGTCTTTGATCTATCTTGAGTTTATTCTGGTGTAAGTCGGTGGTCTAGTTTCATTTTTTTGCACATCCCTGTCCAGTTCTCCCAGCACCATTTGTTGAAGAGGCTCTTCTCCACTTTATGTTCCTTCCCCCTTTGTCAAATATTAGTTGACCATATAGACCCGGGTTTATTTCTGGGCTCTCTATTCTGTTCCATTGATCTAGATGTCTGTTCTTATGCTAGTACCAGGCGGTTTTGATTACAGTGGCTTTGTAGTATAGTTTGATATCAGGTATTGTGATTCCTCCTACTGGTCTTCTGTCTCAAGATTGCTGTGACTATCCGGGGTCTTTTTTGGTTCCATATAAATTTTTGAAGTATTAGTTCTAGGTCTGTGAAATATGTCGTTAGTATTTTAATAGGGATTGTGTTGAATCTATAAATTGCTTTGGGTAGTATGGACATTTTAATGATGTTTATTCTTCCCATCCATGAACATGGTATATGCTTCCATTTATTTGTATCTTCCTTAATTTCTGTCTTCAGTGTTATGTAGTTTTCCAAGCACAGGTCTTTTATCTCTTTGGTTACGGTTATTCAGATACTTTATTTTTCGTGTTGTAATAGTAAATGGGATTTTTTTCTAGTTTCTATCTCTGATTTTTTATTGTTGGTGATTTCTGAATATTGACTTTGTACCCTGCCATTTTGCCAAATTCACTTATTAGGTCGAGTAGTTTTTTTGTGGAGTCTATAGGGTTTTCTATGTACACTATCATGTCATCTGCAAATAATGACAGTTTTACTTCCTTTTTTTCCAGTTTGGATGCCTTTTATTTCTTTTTCTTGTCTGACTGCTGTAACTAGAACTTCCAACACTATGTTGAATAGAAGTGGAGAGAGTGGACATCCTTTGTCTTGTTCCTGATCTCAGGGGGAATGCTTTCAGGTTTTGTCCATTGAGTATGAGGTTGGCTTCAGGTTTCTCATATATGGCCTTTATTATGTTGAGGTATGCTCCCTCTATTCCCATATTGCTGAGTGTTTTCATCATAAATGGGTGTTGTACTTTACCAAATGCTTTTTCAGCATCTACGGATATGATCATGTGATTTTTGTCTTTCATTTTATGTGGTGTATTACATTTATTGACTTGCGAACACTAAACCCTGGGATGAATCCCACTTGATCATGGTATGTGATTTTTTTAATGCGTTGCTGGGTCCAGTTTACCAATATTTTGTTGAGGATTTTAGCGTCTATGTTCAACAGTGATATTGGCCTGTAGTTTTCTTTCTTTGTTGTGTCTGAACCTCGTTTTGGAATTAAGGTAATACTGGCTTCATAGAGTTTGGGAGTCTTCCCTCTTCTTGGATTTTTTGGTATAGTTTGAGAAGGATAGGACTTAGTTCTTCCCTAAATGTTCTGTAAAAGTCTCCCGTGAAGCCATCCAATCCAGGGCTTTTGTGTGCTGGGAGTTTTTTGATTACTGCTTCAATTTCATTAGTTGTTATCAGTCTATTCAGCCTTTCTGCTTCTTCTTGATTCAGTTTTGGAAGATTATATGTTTCCAGAAATTTGTCCATTTTATCTAGGTTGTCCTTGTTATATAGTTGTTCATAGTCATTTCTTACAATCCTTTGTTTTTATGTGGTAGCAGTTGTGATTTCTCCTCTTTTACTTCTGATTTTGTTTATTTGGGTCCTCTCCCTTTTTTTCTTGATGAGCCTGGCTAAAGGCTTGTCAATTTTGTTTATCTTTTCAAAGAACCAGCTCCTGGTTTTATTGATCTTTTAAATTGTTTGTTTAGTCTCTATGTCATTTAATTCTGCTCTGATCTTGATGATTTCTTCCTTCTACTCGCCCTGGACTTTGTTTGTTGTTGTTCTCCTAGTTCTTTTAGTTGTAGGGTTAGATTTTTTATTTCAGATGCGTCTATTATTTTTCGGTAGGCCTGTGTTGCTAACAACTTTCCTCTCAGAACTGCTTTTCCTATGTCCCATGGGTTTTGGGCTGTTGTGTGTTTGTTATCATTTGTTTCCAGAAACTTCTTGATTTCTTCCTTGATGTCATTGTTAACCCATGCATTATTTAATATTATGTTATTCATTCTCCATGAGTTTGAATGTCTTTGAGTTTTTTCCTTGAGGTTGATTTCTGTTTCAAGGCATTGTGATCTGAGAAGATGCTTAATTTTTTCAATTTGTTGAGGCTTGTTTTGTGGCCTACCATGTGGTCTATCTTTGAAAATGTTCCATGTGCACTTGAAAAGAGTGTATATTTTGCTTCTTGGGGTAAAAAGTTCTATATATATCAAGTAAGTCCATTTGATCTAGGGTGTTGTTCAATGATTCAATATTCCTGGTGTTTCTTTGCTTCGAAGATCTGTCCATTGTTGACAATGGGGTGTTAAAGTCCCCTACTATGAGTGTGTTGCTGTCTATATCTTTCTTGGAGTCTTTCAAAATTTTCCTTACATATTTGGCTGCTCCTAAGTTGGGTGCATTTATATTTATGAGGGTTATATCTTCTTGATGAATTGTTCCCTTAAGTATTCTGAAATGTCCTTCCTTGTCTCTTTTTATGGCCTTTGTTGTGAAATCTGTTTTGTCTGATACAAGTACTGCTACCCCAGGTTTTTTTTCATGTTCATTTGCTTGGAATACTTTTTTCCATCCCTTCACTTTCAGTCTGTGTAGATCTCTCTCTCTCTTTTTTTTTTTTAAGTATATTTTATTGATTATGTTGTAACAATAGTTTCAATTCCTTTTTTACCCTTTGCTCCCCTCTGCCCAGTACCCCCCATCCCTCCAGCAATCCCACCCCCCTTAGTTTATATCCATGGGTTGTGCATATAAGTTCTGTGGCTTTACCCTTTTCTAACTTCCCCCTGTCTATTTTATACCAACCAATTATACTCCTTGATCCCTGCACCATTTCCCCATTTCTCTCCTTCTCATCCCAGCTGATAACCCTCCAAATGATCCCCATACCTATGATTCTGTTCCTATTCTGGTTTGCTTAGTTGGATTTTGTTTTTATTTTTTAGATTCAGTTGTTGATAGTTGTGAGTTTGTTGTCATTTTAGTGTTCATAGTTTTGATCTTTTTCTTAAGTAAGTCCCTTTGACATTTCATATAATAATGGCTTGGTGATGGTGAACTCTTTTAGCTTTACCTTGTCTGGGAAGCACTTCATCTGCCCTTCCATTCTAAATGATAGCTTTGCTGGATAGAGTAATCTTGGTTGTAGGTCCTTGCTTTTCATCACATTGAATACTTCCTGCCGGTCCCTTCTTGCCTGCAAATTATCTTTTGAGAAATCAGCTTATAGTCTTATAGGTACCCCTTTGTAGGCAACTCTCCGCTTCTCTCTTGTTGCTTTTAAGATTCCCTACCTTTCACCTTTGGCATTTTAATCATGATGTGTCTTGGTGTGGTCCCCTCTTGGTCCAGCTCGCCCAGGACTCTCCATGCTTCCTGGACTTGTATGTCTATTTCCTTCTCCAAATTTGGGAAGTTTTCCTCCATTATTTTTTCACATAAGTTTTCAATTTCTTGCTCTTCCTCTTCTCCTTCTGGCACACCCATGATTTGGATGTTGGCACATTTAAAGTTGTCCCAGAGGTTCCCAAGCCTCTCCTCATTTCTTTCAATTCTTGTTTCCTCATTCTGTACTGGTTGACTTGTTTTTTTCTTCCTTATGTTCCAAATCATTGATTCAAACCACGGTTTTCTTCCCTTCACCATTGGTTTTGTGTGGATTTTCCTTCATTTCACTTAGCATAACCTTCACTTCATCTCTTATGCGTCTGCCATACTCAAGCATATCTGTCAACCCTGTGAGCATCTATATCACCAGTGTTTTGAATTCTGCATCTGTTAGTTGGCTAGCTCCTCATCTGCTTGGTTGGCTATCTCCTCGTCAATTAGTTCTCCCACTGGAACCTTGATCTATTCCCTCTTTTGGGCCATACTTCTCTGTTTCCTCATCTTGACAGGCTCCTGTGTTTGTTTGCCTCTGTGTCTTAGGTAGAGCTGTTGCTTCTGTTACGTTAAGGGGTGGAGCTTTAGGGATTCGTCAGTACAGGATCACCTGTTTCACCATGTTGTGGCACTGTGTGGGGGGCAGGGGTCATAGAGGGGACAATGCTGCTTGCCCAGCACTTGCTTCTTTTCCAGGCACTTCTCCCACTTCCATATGGGACTGGCACCCCTGTAGCTGTTGCCCTGGCTGTCGTTCCCAGAGTGGGTGGGTCTATAGATGTTCTAGGACTGTGGGGGCCCTTTAAACAAACAATCTGTTGAGAGACCAGCAGTTTCTGCCTCCGCCCAACCCCCACTGGTTTGCACAGTCAGAAATATTGAGGCTTGATTTTCCCCAGTGCCTGGACTGTTAGCTGCGTGGTTTGATTAGGAGCTGGGAACACTCCCCAGGTGTCCCTCCTGATTTTTTAAAACGTGTAACTGCTTTCCGTCGACATGCCGCTGCCGCCACTGCTGCCACCACCCCACTGCGTCCTCTCCATCCCGGCTCCACCCCTCCTACCTGTCTGGATGGGTTTTTTTTTTTTATGTCTTCATTTGTTGGACTTCCATGCAGCTTGATATTCTGGAACCTCTGGTTGCTTCTAGTTTTGAGGTAGTTGTATTCCTTTTTAGTTGTGGAGGGAGATGCAGTGTGTCTGTCTGTGCCTCCGTCTTGGCTGGAAGTCCAGATCTTGTTTTTTTGAGGTGTGTCTCTTGTAGATAGCATACATGTGGCTCATTTTTTCATATCCATTCCGCTACTCTATGTCTTTTGATTGGAGCACTTAATCCATTTAATTTAAGGTTATTATTGACAGATATTTATTCATTTCCCTTTATACCTGTGTTCCTCCCCCTCTCTCTTTCTTTTCTTTTTCTTAAAGCATTCCCTTTAACATCTCTTGCAATGCTGAGTTGGTGGAGATGTTTACTTTTAGTCTAACTTCGGGAAACACTTTATTTCACTTTCCATTTTGAAAGAGAGCCTTGCTGGGTAGAGTAGTCTTGGTTGTAAGTCTTTGTTTTTCATTGGTTGGAATATTTTTTGCCATTCCCTTCTGGCTTGTACTGTTTCTGTTGAGAAATCATTTGATAGTCTTGTCGGAGCTCTCTTGTATGTTATTTGCTGTTTTTCTCTTGCTGCCTTTTGACTCTCTCTTTGTCTTTGAATGTTGCCATTTTAATTATGATGTGCCTTGGAGTGGGCCTTTTTGGGTTCATCTTCATTGGGACCCTCTGTGCTTCCTGGACTTGGATGACTTTTTTTCTCATCAAGTTAGCAAAATTTTCTTTCATTACTTTTTCAATCAGGTGTTCTAGCCCATGCTCCTCTTGTACCCTTATGATACGGATATTGTTTCGTTTCATGTTGTCCTGCAGTTCTCGTAAACCCTCTTCATTCTTTTTATTTCTTTTTTCATTTTATTGCATTGTCTGGGAATTTTTTTCTACATTGTCCTCTAACTCACTGATTTGATCCTCTGTTTCATTTAGCCTGCTTTTGATTGATTCTTCTGCGTTCTTCAGTTCACAAATTGTATTCTTCATTTCTCCCTGGTTCTTTTAGATAGTGTCTATGTTTCTTTTTATGCTGCTGTAGTTCTCAGTAAGTTTCTTGTAGTTTCCCTGGAGTTCTTTGTAGTTTCCGTGGAGTTCATTGTAGTGTTCTTTGAGTTTGTTTAATTCATTGAGCTTCCTCATTACTATTGTTTTTAATTCCATGTCTGATACGATGCTTGCCTCTATTTCATCTACCGCTCCTTCTGGGGATTCCTCCTTTCCTTTTGGTGGGGCTTTATTCCTGTTTGGTGGGGTGGTATTTCGCCTCCCCATTTTGGGTGGCTGGTCTTGTTTGTTTCTGCTTCTTAGATTAATCTGCTTTTATTTTCTGCCTTTGTGGTGTAACCTTCTTGTACACAGTTCTTGAGCTGCTGCCTCCAGCTGATGCCACTTGGAGGGGATCAGTCTGCTTAAGTGATTTCTTCTGTAGCACTGGGGATGATTCTCTACTGGGATCTAATCTGCTGCTCTCCCAGCTCTTTCTCCAGAGCCAGCACCCAATACTTTTTACAAAGTGCCTGTTGTTCACTTCATCCTCCTTTGGCCTCAGCCAGGGGTGAGTGCACTCTCTTGCGCAGGCTAGGAGTGGGTTGACTGGTTGTGCACCAGGGCAGGCGGGTTCAAGGCTTTCTGCACACTGGCTCAGGGCCCACATTGGGTGGATGTTGCGCGTCTGTTCCAGTGGACCAGGGGACCTCTGCATGCCAGCAGACGGGTTGGTTGCACACCCATTGGGGCAGGCCAGGGGCATCTGGGAGCACCGACAGGCAGGTTGGTTGTGTGCCTGTTGGGATGAGCTGGGGGCACCTGGGCATGCTGACACATGGGTTGGTTGCATTCCTGGGCAGGTGGTCAGGGCACTTCTGTGTGCGCGCTTGCTTGACCCAGGGGGCGGTTTGGGGAATGGGCGAGTGCGCTTCTGCACCTGTGTTCCTCAAGAATCTCACCCCACCCTAGCCTCTCCTTCCTTGTCCACAAAAAAAAAAAAAAAAAAAAAATCAAAAGAGAAAAAGGAAAAACACATTCACACACACAAAAAAGTACACTGTTCCTTGCTTCTCAGAGCCAAATGCCACCTGGCCTACTCCTGGATTTGCCAGCAGTCAGAGCCTTGCTCTCCATCTGACTCCTCTTAGGGGAAAACTAGGGTCACTAAAAAATCTTTATGGACTGTCAGCCGCAGCTCTGGGAGCCAAGCCAGTCAGAAATCCCGTCTCATCCCTTTCTCCTCTGCTATCCTCACCAAACTGGTTGCTCCCAGATGATCACTCTGATCCAGCAGTGCCAAGGCTCAACTCCAGCTGTGGAATTCTTTCTGCATTTTGCATCCTACTGGCTCCACGTTCAGTTCAGCACCTGGAACTGGATCTGGTGGCACTTCTTTCTGGAGTTTTAATCTTTTCTTTCATTTGGGCCACATTTCTATGTCTCCTCATTTTGGCAGCCTTCCTGTGTTTGTTTCTATGTATTCAGTACAGCTGCTGTGACTCCATGTCTTGGTAGCAAGACCTAATGTAGTAGGTGTCCTGTAGGGTCCAGAGGTACAGCCTCCCCTCTCACCCAAGCTGGGTACTCAGTGTGTACCCATCTTGTGGAGTAAGTACACCCTCCTCATGTAATTGAGCCTTGATTGCTGTTGGCAAGTCATTGGTAGGGATTTACCCAGGCCAGTCAGCTGCAAGGGCTATCTGTGAGCACTGACCACCAACCTCCACCCTCTGTGGAGGGTCAGCTATGCAGGGGCAGAGTGGTGGTTTTCTGACATGGTCTGTAGCTATCTGGAGGTACTGGCCCTGCGGTTTCCCAGGAGGTGCAGGCCAAGATCAGCCCCCAACTTGTGTTTTGCCTGGGGCCACCCTTCCTGACTATAAAGCAATCTGAGATGGCTGCTACTTGTTCTGGGCTTGGAGATTCCCAGGGGAAGCCAAGCTGTGCATCTAGGCTGGTTGCTGCTACTGCCAGGCCTGGAGCCACTTAGCAAGAGGTATAAGGGCTGGGTGCTCACTGAGGCTGGATGTTGCTTGTTTGAGAGTGTAGGAAGTTTTAAAGCATGAGCCATGACCAGCCATTCATATGGAAAAATCATAGTTAACAGATTGTGTGGGCCCATAAGTTGTGTGGGATGGAGTCTCAGGGAATGTTCAGGGCAGGGCAAAAAGAGTTAGTTAGGTTAATGGAGTCTCAGACAGGGTCTGTCAAGAGAGGGTTCAGAAAAGGGACAATGGCCTCTGCCTGCCTTTCTGTCTGGGAGAAAGCTGTACCCCAGCTCTTGCCTTGATGCTAGACACTTCAGTTCCTCCCAGTATGCCCCTGGTGTCTTTGAAGCTGCTTCTCCGGTGCTGGAGCTCAGAGGGAGTTAGTCTGTGTAGGTGAATCTGTGCATGGGTTCTTTAGAGGAACTTCTTGGGGCTCCCACAGTTTCTTCCACCAACTCAATCCCTGCTGGTTTTAGCAGCCAGAAGTTACAAAAACTTATCTTCCTGGCACTGGAATCCTGAGCTGGGGAACCTAGTGTTGGGCTGGGCCTCCTCGCTTCCTAGACATCCCTCCTGAATTTTTACTCACCACACATGGATGTGGGACTTGCCAGTTTCACATCCTCACCCTTCCTAATGCTCTGGATGGATGTGGTTTCTCTAATTTCATAGTGTCAGACTTCCACTCAACTTGATTTCTGACAGTTCTCGGTGACGGTAGTTCTGCAGTTTAGTTTTAATTTTAATGTGGTTGTGTGAGGAGGCAAGCCATGTTTACCTATGCTGCCATCTTAACCAAAAGTCAATGTTGTTTCTATTAGGCGAGGGCAAAGCTAAATCCAACATGGATGATGGTGCTACAAGTAAACCATCTCTGAATTCTTCACCCAGACATACATGGCTGGACTTCTCTTCATGGCTGTATTTCCATATCAAGTGGACTGATTTACATATTAAGAACTGAAGCAAGGAAAGCAGCATAGTGTGAATGCACACATAAGCACATAATAGAGACTTCCAGCCAACATGGAGGCCTAGGCTGACACGCTCCATCTCCCTCCACAACTAAGCAGGAATAAAACTACCGCAAAACCACAAATAACCAGAAGTTCCACAAAATAAATGGAAATCCAACATATGAAGTTATAAAGAAGTGGTGTTACTCCAGATGGGTAGGAGGAGTGAAGCCAGGGTGGAGAGATCAAGCTGTGCTGGTAGTGGCAGCAGTGGCAACAGCGGCGGGATGGTGGTAAGCACAGACACCCATATTTAAGGGGAGGCGAGAAGCACCTGGGGAGCACCCCCAGCTGCAGACCAGACCCATCAGCTTGCAATTCCAACGCCGGGGAAGACAGACCCCCATTGCCTCGGACTGTGGTACCCAGAGGGGGCGGGGACAGAGAAGGGGGGTCCCGGTCTCAGTGGAGCGTGAATGGCTGAATCTATCTTGGACCCCCGCCCCCGCACGAAACTCCACAGTGTGGTGAGAAGGGGCGCCTGGTTGTTATGAGTGCACGGGGTTCCACCCCCTATAGCGTAGGAGGAGTGTCAGCCCTACCCAGGAAGCAAAAATAAACACAAAACTGTCAGGATGGCACATATCATGATAGAAATCCTGGTGACGCAGCTGACCACACAGCAAATATCTAATCTAACGAAGCACCAGATGTGGTTATAAAAATGCTTACAGACCTAACAGCAGATCTTAAACAAGATGGGGAAGGAATGAAGGCTAGTCCAGCTGAAATGAACAAATACACATATGAAATTAGTGCTGAGGGAAAGAAAACCAGGAATCAAATCAACAAATCAGAACATAGGGAAGTAACAAACAGTCAACCAGTGCAGAAAGAGGAAATAAAAAGTGAAGAAAATGAGGAGAGGCTCAGAAACCTATGAGACAGCTATAAGCAGGCCAACATCTGAATCATACGGTCGACAAAAGGTGAAGAAGAAGAACTAGAAACTAAAAAATTATGTGAAAACATAATGAAGCAGAACTTCCCTAACTTGGGGACGAAAGTAGACTTACAGGTCCAGGAAGCACAGAGTTCAAAGAAAACAACTCAGGGAGAACCACACCAGACACATTGTAATCAAAATGTCAAAAATTAAGGATAAAGAGAGAATCTTAAAAACAGCAAGACAGAAGAAGAGAATTACATACAAAGGGGTCCCAATAAGACTATCAGCTGATTTCTCAAAAAAAAACTCTGCAGACAAGAAGGAACTGGCAAGAAATATTCAAAGTAATGAAAAGCAAAAACCTACAGCCACGAATATTCTATGCAGCAAAGCTGTCATTCAGAACAGAAGGACAAAGAAAGTGCTTCCAGGACAAAGTAAAACTGAAGGAGTCCATCAGATCCAAACTACTGTTATATGAAATGTTAAAGGGACTTGTTTAGGAGGAAGAGGATCAAAACTGAACATTCAAATGAAAACTGTATCACAACAACCAACAACCGAAGCTAGGGAACTGAAACAAAGGCAAACTTAGAGGGCAATGAGAGTGAGAAAAGAATTCTAGGTATGGGGAACATTATGGGAGGAGGCCAGCAGGGAGGGGGAAGGGGGAAAGGGAGGGAGATGGTACAGGAATTAAGAAGCATAGTAGGAGGGAGTGAAGTAGATAGGAAGGTGTTGAGAAGTACTATATGCACAACCAATGGGCATGGACTAATGCGGCGGAAAACTGGAGGGAGGGGTGTTACTGGGTAGAGGGGAACAAAGGGAATAGAAATTGGGACAACTGTAGCAGCATAATCAATAAAGCATATTAAAAAAATACATTATATACGATAAATGTGACATGAACAAAGGTGACTGACAAGTTGTACTAGATCTTTACATATGTTATTTCATTTAATCTTTACTTCTGTGACATAGGTATTTATTGTCCAGGGTGGTAGACAGGTAAAAAAATAATTCTATTTAAGATAATATTAATACAAGATGCAATATTTTGAGATTGGGGAAGATGGCGGTGGAGTAGGGGCACTGTTCTCTGCTCGCTCCTGTTAAGGAGAGACTCCAGGAATGAATGCGGAGAGCAGTGACTGAGTGAGTGTGGATCTCGGATAGCGTGAACAGGGAGGAGAGTGTGGGAGCAGCGTGGAGGGGGAGGAGGGGTTTACCACGCACTGCAGGCTGAGTCATTCTGGGACCCCGTGCGTCTGCGGTACCATACCCAAGGGCTCATTAGCTGAGAACTGCTTGGAGGCTACCCCTGATAGGGGCACACTGACAAGTGAAGTCTCGTATGGAGTTAGGGAGAGGATTCGGCTGAAAAAGCCACAGGAATGGGAGAACAGTGAACAACCAGGACTGGGAGAAACTGTGTGATCTGAGTCTAGAGGGAAACCTCCTCAGTTGCAACCTCAGACTGAAAGCTCAGCATTCTGGGCATGCGCAGCACTTGCGCTAAGACCCTACAGAACAAAGGGACAGTTTTGGGGCAAGGAGACGGGCCACACAGAAAAGCTGCTGCGGAACTCCGGACCAGGGGAGAGCTTCTGAGCAAGAGAGCAATGCATGCCCCCGTAGCTTTGAGCGATTGCGCTAGAATGCCACAAAACAAAGGGCAGGTTTGGGGCTAGGAGAGAGGGCACGCAGGGTGTGTAAGCAGGGAAGCGAGCTGAGACTGTGGCTTGGGAATGCGGATGGTTGTAGGGTGGAGAGAAGGGCCCACGGGAAAAGGCCGCTGCAGCGCTCCAGACTGGTAGAGAGCTCCTGGGTAGGAGAGCGCCTGTTGACTGACCACACTACAGTCCTGCAGAACAAAGGCACGGTGCTGGGGTGGGGAGGGAGAGAGAGCGTGCAGGCCTATAGACAGGGAAGCGAGCGGAAGCTGTAACTCGTGAATAGAGACAGCTTTGGGGCAAAGAGAAGGGCCCAAGTGGGAAAGCCGCTGCAGAGCTCCAGACCAGGGAGAGGTCCTGGGCAGGACAGCGCCACTGGGCCCGGCGCTTTGACCCACTGCACCAGAGTCCTGCAGAACAAAGGGACGGTCTTGAGACAGGGAGAGAGGTAGGGTGCGCAGGCATATAGATGGGGAAGAGAGCGGAAGCTGTAGCACAGGAATAGAGACTCAACTGGAGGCAGGGCGGGGATTGCTGTCAGGCGCAGGCTGGTCCAACGGTGGGAAGCTGTAGCTGGGCAAGCCTGAGGAGGGCTGAGGGTGCCACAGGAGGGGACAACTAAACGCAGCTCATAGCAGAGCGGCGGTAGGCCCACGAATAAAAGGCTAGCAAACCCAGAATCAAGCAGGACCTTCCCACGGCCAGCCAACCAACCAGAAAAGATTTGAAACCCATGGAATTTTGAATAGGGGCGGACCCAGGAAGGAAAAAACAAAAAACGAACAAACAAACAACAACAACAACAACAAAAAACAGAGACTGTGCCGAAAAGTTGAATTGAGTTAAAATCATATCATTCTTTTATTTCTTACTCTCTATTACTGACCCTCCCGTCCTTTCTTATTCTCTCTTCTCTTCTCCCCTCCTCTTTCCTCCCTATTCTTCCTTTAGCATGTCTCCCCTTCATCCTATTCTTTGTTAATTTTTTAATTTCAAGTTCTTTCTCGTTCCTTCCTATTCCCTTCTTCTTATCTCCTTTCCTGCCCCCTATTCTCATCCTCCCTCCGTTGCCTTTCTCTCTCTTTCCTTCTTCCGCGCTAAGCACTTTCAATTTTATTAAATTTTTTTCTTTATTTTGTCCCCCTTCCCTCTCCATTCATTTTTCTTTCTTCCCTTTCCCTTGTTTTCCTTCTCTCCCTATATATATTCTGTCTTTCTTTCTTCCTTCCTCCCTAATCCACTTTATTTTCTGATCTTTTAATTTTTAAAATTTAATTCTAATCTATTCCCCTCCCTCTTCACCATCCCCTTCATACCCTTTTCCTCTTTCCTCCCCATCCCTTCTCTCCTTTCTCTCCCTCTTGTATTTCTCTCCTTCATCCTATCTTTTGTCAACTCTTCAATTTCAGTTTTTTCCCTCCCTAATGTCTCCTCTTCCTCTCAATTTCCTTCCCTCCCCTGTGTTCTTTCCCTCCCTCATCCTCTTCTTTCTTCCCTTCTAAGTACTTTTAATTTTATTAATATTTCTCTTTATTTTGCCCCGCTCTCCCTCTCCATTCATTTATTTTTTCCCCCTTCTCATCTCTTATTTCTCTCTCTATTCTCTCTATCTTGCTAATTTATATCATGTTTCAATCTTCTAATTTTTTAAAACTTTTAATCCATTCCCCTCTCTCCTCCCTCCCCTTTTTCTTTCACTCTCTTTCCTACCCTCCTCTTCTCTACTTTCTCTCTCTCTTTCCTCTCTCCCGTACTGTCTTGCTATTTTCTACTCTGTATTTTTGTTCTTGAAAAATTCTTTCTCAATCTGTTTCCTACCTTCTAACCCCCTCAGCCCTCTGCTTCAATTTTTGGCTGTCTGTCTACCTGGATGTCTGTTGTGTCTTATCCTCCCTTCCACACTAAACATATAGCATATACCTATTATATAATCTTAATACTATACACTTCCACTTCCTCACTACATACTGTAACCCTCTCCTCCTTGTCAAACATACAGTGTAAATGTTAATTTCTGTCTTGCATAGCCTTGATCCCAATTGCTAATATTATTACTCTATCACCTTCCCTCTCAAAAATTACCCTCCCTTCATTTAAAACAACTCCTATCTGTTTCTCCTATGAAATAAGAGTCCAAATATCTCCACAAGTATATTAATACGGGCTCATTTGCAACCTATAGTGAGATTATAGTTGGGGGAGATATTGGAGGGTGTCGGTTTCTTGCCTGGGTTGTGTGATTACGTTTTAACAGCACCTCCACAAAAGATCTCAAGACAAGGTGGGCAGAGTGACTCTCAATCAACTAACCAGAGGAAAAGACCCACGAAAAAGCAGCTGAACTACAACCAGACAGATTAAACAAATAACATAAAGGACAACACAGATGGCAGAGGAGTAAGTGGAAGCTGCACGAACCTCCTCCCAGGACCAGCCTGCAGTTACAACTTAATTTTGGAGAAATCATCTGGAATAACCAAACGAACACAAACTTGAAGGAAGTCTTATAACCAAGGAGAGACAGAAAAGGCCACAACATCACAACGTGACCGGTAGGGAGTGCGAAGACACGGAAGGGCTGGCTGGGCTCCCACAGGTGGAAGCTGAAGGGACTGAGAAACAGCTCAGCAGCCGGGGGTTCCCCCCTGAGAAGGGCAGGGTCTAAACCCCCAGCTGGGCTTCCCAGCCTACAGCAACAGAGTGGAAAGTAAAATAGTATCCAACTGTGAAGAGTGAAAAGCCACGGGGTTTCTTGCTATCCGGAGAGAAATAGCGGGAGAAAAAGAGCTCTAAAGTGAATCACATACAAAAATATTTTGGCCCCCATTTACCCTGGGCTCAATTAGAGGGAAGGCAGAGAGGACTAAAGACACTTGGGGAGAGTTTGACGTGGTAGCTTTGAGGGTAGAACTGGGGGAGCAGCCGACAGGGTCCCAGTGCTGACTCATCCCCAGAACTGCAGGCAGACCATTCCCCTCTGAGTGGTGCCAGCCTGAGGGGAAATAAAAGCCCTGCCTACAGGAATTAAGCTGCCACACACACGGTCCTTAAGCATGGTGGCTACTCATAGATTGAGTAGATTAACAACTAAAAAAGACAGACAAAGGCAGCAGATCCCCGGACGTCTCCAACAGGCTACCTAGGCCCAGACTGATACAGGATCTGACGCCACCAGGGGCAGATCCAGGAAGTGTAGATCATTCTAAGAAGCACCAACAAACAATAGGAGTCACAAAAATGGGGAGAGAGAGAAACAACCCCCCATCAAAAGGAAAGGTAGAATCCCCAGAAAGAGTGCTAAATGAAATAGAGGGGAGCAAACTGTCACATATGGAATTCAAAACATGGATTATGGAGAAGCTAAATGAGCTCAGCGGAAACTACGAAGAACTCCAGGGAAACTACAAGGAACTCCAGAAAAACTACAAGGAACTCCAGAAAAACTACAAGGAACTTACTGAGAATTACACCAGAATGAAAAAGGACATAGAAGCTATCAACAAGAGCCAGGAGGAAATGAAGAATACGATCTCTGAACTGAAGAACACAGTAGAAGGAATTAAAAGCAGGCTAGAGGAAGCAGAAGATCGGATCAGCGAGCTGGAGGACAACGTACACAAAAACTCCCAGACAGTGAAACAAAATGAAAAAAGACTGAACAACGCTGAAGGGGTTCTAAGACAGCTGCAGGACAACATGAAACGTAATAATATCTGTACCATAGGAATTCCAGAAGGAGAGGAAGAAGAGCAAGGGATAGAAAATCTCTTTGAAAAACTAATGACAGAAAACTTCCATAACATGAAGAGAGAAAGAGTCACACAAGTCCGGGAAACAAAGAGGGTCCCAATGAAGATGAACCCCAACAGGCCCACTTCAAGACACATCATAATTAAAATGGCAACATTCAAAGACAAAGAGAGAATCCTAAAAGAAGCAAGAGAGAAACAACTAATAACATACAAGGGAGCTCCAATAAGGCTATCATCAGATTTCTCAGCAGAAACACTACAAGCCAGAAGGGAATGGCAAAAAATATTCCAAGCAATGAAAAACAACGGCCTACAACCAAGAATACTCTACCCAGCAAAGCTCTCATTCAAAATGGAGGGTGAAATAAGGAGTTTCCAAGACAAAAGAAGGCTAAAAGAATACATCTCCACCAAACCAGCATTTCAAAAGATGCTAAAATGTCTGCTCTAAGAAGATAAAGAAACAGAGAGAGACAGAGAAGAACACAAGTACAAAGGGGGAAAATGACAATGAATAAGTACTTATCAATAATAACCTTAAGTGTAAATGGATTAAACGCTCCAATTAAAAGACATAGGGTAGCTGAATGGATTAGAAAGAATGACCCACATATATGCTGTCTAAAAGAGACCCACCTTAGAACAAAAGATCTACACAGACTAAAAGTGAAGGGATGGAAAAAAGTATTTTGAGCAAATACACATGAAAAAAGAGCTGGGGTAGCAATACTTATATCAGACAAAACAGATTTCACAGCAAAGTCCATAAAAAGAGACAACGAAGGGCATTTCGTAATACTTAAGGGAAAAGTCCATCAAGAAGATATAACCCTCATAAATATATATGCACCCAACTTAGGAGTACCCAAATATGTAAGGAAAAATTTGAAAGACTCCAAGAAAGATATAGACAGCAACACACTCATAGTAGGGGACTTTAACACCCCATTGTCAACAATGGACAGATCTTCGAAGCAAAGAAACACCAAAGATATTGAGGCACTGAACAACACTCTAGATCAAATGGACTTAGTCGATATATATAGAACTTTTCACCCCAAAGAAGCAAAATATACATTCTTCTCCAGTGCACATGAAACGTTTTCAAAGATAGACCACATGGTAGGACACAAAACTAGCCTCCACAAAGTCAAGAAAGTAGAAATTATATCAAGCATCTTCTCAGATCACAACGATTTAAAATTGGAAATCAACCTCAAGGAAAAAATTCAAAAACATTCAAACTCATGGAGAATGAATAACATGCTACTAAATAATGAATGGGTTAACAATGACATCAAGGAAGAAACCTAAAAGTTTCTGGAAAATAATGATAATGAACACACAACAACCCAAAACCTATGGGATACAGCGAAAGCAGTCCTGAGAGGAAAGTTCATAGCACTACAGGCCTACCTAAAAAAGCTAGAAGAATCTCTAATAAAAAATTTAACCCTACAGCTACAAGAACTAGAGGAAGGACAACAAGCAAAACCCAGATCAAGTAGAAGGAAGGAAATCATCAAGATCAGAGCACAGTTAAATGACATAGAGACTAAACTAACAATTCAAAAAATCAACATAAGTAGGAGCTGGTTCTTTGAAAAAATAAACAAAATTGACAAGCCTTTAACCAGGCTCATCAAGAAAAAAAGAGGAGGACCCAAATAAGTAAAATCAGAAACGAAAGAGGAGAAATCACAATAGATACCACAGAAATACAAAGGATTGTAAGAAATTATTACGAACAACTGTATGGCAAGAAATTTGACGACCTGGAGGAAATGGACAAATTCCTGGAAACCTATAGTCTTCCCAAACGGAATCAAGAAGAAACAGAGAGTCTGAATAGACCAATAGCAGCTAGTGAAATTGAAGCAGTAAATCAAAAAACTCCCAGCACACAAAAGCCCAGGACCGGATGGCTTCACAGGTGAATTCTACAAAACATTTAGGAAAGAACTAACTCCTATCCTCCTCAGACTATTCCAAAAGATCCAAGAAGAGGGAAGACTCCCAAACTCGTTCTATGAAGCCAGTATAACCCTAATTCCAAAACCAGGTCAAGACACAACAAAGAAAGAAAACTACAGACCAATATCGCTGATGAACATAGATGCTAAAATCATCAACAAAATATTGATAAACCGGATCCAGCAACACATTAGAAAGATCGTACGCCATGATCAAGTGGGATTCATCCCAGGGATGCAAGGATGGTTTAACATTCGCAAATCAATAAACGTAATACATCACATAAACAAAATGAAAGACAAAAACCACATAATCATATCAATAGATGCTGAAAAAGCACTTGATAAAGTACAACACCCATTTATGATGAAAACTCTCAGCAAAATGGGAATAGAGAGAGCATACCTCAACATAATAAAGGCCATATACGAGAAACCTGAAGCCAACATCATACTCAATAGGCAAAAACTGAGAGCATTCCCCCTGAGATCAGGAACAAGACAAGGATGCTCACTCTCTCCACTCCTATTCACCATAGTCTTGGAAGTTCTAGCCATAGCAGTCAGACAAGAAAGAGAAATATAAGGCATCCCAATTGGAAAAGAGGAAGTAAAACTGTCATTATTTGCAGATGACATGATAGTGTACATAGAAAACCCTATAGATTCCACAAAAAAAAAACAAGTGAATTCGGCAAAATAGCAGGATACAAAGTCAATATTAAGAAATCGGGGGGCGGGGGCCAAGATGGCCGCAGAGTAGGGACAGTGTTCTCAGCTCGCTCCTGTTAAGGACAGAATCCAGGAACAAATTCGGAGAGGAGTGAGTGTGGATATCTGATAACGTGAACGGGGAGGGGGAGGAGATCATGGGAGCAGCGTGGAGGGGGGTGGAGGGGTTTATCACAAACTGCAGGCTGAGTCATTCCGAGACTCCGTGTGTTTGCAGTATCAAGCCGGAGGGCTCACTAGCCGGGAGTGAATTCTTGTAGGGAGTTAGGGAGAGGATTTGGCCGAAAAAGCCAGAGGAGGGAGAGAACAGTGAACAACCAGGACTGGGAGAAACTGTGTGATCTGAGTCTAGAGAGAAACATTCTCAGCTGCAACCTCCGACCGAAAGCTCGGCACTCCAGGCAAGCCCAGCACTAGCGCTAGGGCCCTACAGAACAAAGGATCAGTTTTGGGGCAAGGAGAACCGCAGCACAGAAAAGCTGCTGTGGAACTCCGGACCGGGGGAGAACTGCGTTCTTGAAATCAGTGTTTGCTCTTTAGTCGTGCTAGAATCCCACAGAACAAAAGGCCAGTCTGAGGCTAGGAGGGAAATAGGACGCGCAGGGTGTGAAAGTAGGGAAGAGAGCGGAGGCGGAGGTTCTGGAGGGGAGACGGTTTTAGGGCAGGGAGAAGGGGCCGCAGGGAAGGGCTGCTGCGGAGCTCCAGACTGGCAGAGAGCCCCGGGGTAGGAGAGTGCTGCGCTGACCGACCACACAAGAATCCTACAGAACAAAGGGACGGTGCTATGGCGGGAAGAAAGATAGAGTGCGCAGGCCGATAGGGAAGCCAGCGGAAGCTGTAGCTCGGAATAGAGAAAGTTTTGGGGCAAGGAGAAGAGCCCACGCGGGAAAGCCACTGCAAAGCTGAGACTAGGGGAGAGGCCCTGGGCAGGAAAGGGCCACTGGGCCCGGCACTTTGACCGACTGTGCGAGTCCTGCAGAACAAAGGGACGGTCTTGAGACAGGGAGAGAGGTAGGGCGTGCAGGCATATAGACGGGGAAGAGAGCGGAAGCTGTAGTCGGGAATAGAGACACGACTGGAGGCAGGGCGGGGATTGCTGGCAGGCGCAGGCTGGACCAACAGAGGGAAGGAGTAGTTGGACAAGCCTGAGGAGGGCTGAGGCTGCCTCAGGAGGGGACAACTAAACGCAGCTCACAGCAGAGCGGTGGTAGGCCCACGAAAAAAAGACTAGCAATCCCAGAATAAAGCAGAACCCTCCCACAGCCAGCCAACCAACCAGAAAAGATTGGAAACTCATGGAATTTTAAATAGGAACGGACTCAGGAAGGAAGCAAGGAAAAACCAAAAAACAAACAAACCAAAAATACCCAGAGACTGTGCATAAAAGTTGAATTGAGTTAAAATCCTCATTCTTTTATCTCTCACTCTCTCTCTAACTACCCCTACCGTCAGTCCCTTCTTATTCTCTCTCCTTTTCTCCCCTCCTCTTCCCTCCCTTCTCTCCCCTTAGCATGTCTCCCCTTCATCCTATTCTCAGTTAATTTTATAATTTTAAGTTCTCTCCCTTTCTCACCCTCTCCTTTCTCTGCGCTACGCACCTTCAACTTTATTAAATCTCTTTCTTTATTTTGTCCCCCTTCAGTCTACATTCGTTTTTCTTTCATCTCTTGTCCTTGTTTTCCTTCTTTCCCTATACATATTCTCTCTCTCTCCCTATTACACTTTATATTCTAATCTCTTAATATTCAAATTATAATTCTAATCTACCCCCCTCTCCCTTTACTCTCCCATTCTTACCCCTTCTCTTTTTCTACCCCATCCCCTCACTTCTTTCTCTACCTCTTGTATTTCTCTCCTTCATCCTATCTTTTGTCAACTCTTCAATTTCAATTCTCCCCTCCCTAATATCTCCTCTTCCTCCTGATTTCCTTCCCTCCTCTGAGCTCTTTTCCTCCCAAATCCTCTTGCCTTCCTATCTCCTATTCCTCTCTCTATATTCACCCTTTTTCTCTATCTTGCAACTTTATATCATGTTTTAATCTCCTAATCTTTTTTATAACATATAATTCAAAAAAGAATTTTAATCCAGTCCCCTCTCTTCTACTTTCCCTTCTTCTTTCGTTCTCTCTCCTACCCTTTTCTTCTCTACTTTCTCTCTCTCTTTCCTCTCTCCCTTCCTGTCTTGATATTTTCTACTCTGTATTTTTATTCTTAAAAAATTCTCTCTCAATCTGTTTCCTACCTTCTAACCTCCCCAGCCCTCTCTTTCAATTTCTGGCTGTCTGTCTACCTGGATGTCTGTTGTGTCTACCCTACCTCCCACGCTAATCATATAGTATATACCGATTATATAATCCTAATACTATACACTTCCACTTTCTCACTCCACACTGTAACCCTCCCCTCCTTTTCAAACATACAGTGTAAGTGTTAATTGCTCTCTTACATAACCTTGATCCCAATTGCTAATATTAATACTCTATCAACCTCCAGCTCAAAAATTACCCTTCCTTCATTTAAAACAACTCCTTTCTGTTTCTCCTACGAAATAAGAGTCCCAGTATCTCCACAAGTATATTAACACGGGCTCATTTGCAGCCTATAGTGGGATTGTATTTGGGGGAGTCATTGGAGGGTGTGGGTTTCTTGCCTGGGTTGTATAATTATGTTTTAGCAGCACCTTCACAAAAGAACTCAAGACAAGGTGGGCAGAGTGACTCTCAAATCAACTAACCAGAGAAAAAGACCCACCAAAAAGTAGCTGAAATACAATCAGACAGATTAAAGAAATATCATCAAGGACAACACAGACGGAGATCCAGGAGGGCGGAGGAGTAAGTGGAATCTACACTAACCCCCTCCCAGGACCAGCCAGTGCTGACTCAGCCCCAGTACAGCAGAGAGACCATTCCCCTCCAAGTGGCGTCATACTAAGGGGAAATAAAAGCCCTGCATACAGGAATTAAGTTGCCACACCCACGGTCCTTAAGACTGACGGCGAACCACAGATTGAGTGTAGTAACAACTAAAGAAGAGAGACAAAGGTAGTAGATCACTGGAAGTCTCCAATAGGCTGCCTAGAGCCAGTCTGGTACATGATCTGACGCTACCAGAGGCAGATCCAGGAAGAACTGATCATTCTAAGAAGCACCAACAAACAAAAGGAATCACAAAAATGGGGAGACAGAGAAACAACCCCCCATCAAAAGGAAAGGTAGAATCCCCAGAAAGAGTGCTAAATGAAATAGAGGGGAGCAAAATATCAGATACGGAATTTAAAACATGGATTATGGAGAAGCTAAATGAGATCAGCGGAAACTACAAAGAACTCCAGAAAAACTACAGTGAACTCCAGAAGAACTATAAGGAACTTACTGAGAATTATACCAGTATCAAAAAGAGCCAGGAGGAAATGAAGAATACAATCTCTGAATTGAAGAACACAGTAGAAGGAATTAAAAGCAGGCTAGAGGAAGCAGAAGATCGGATCAGCGAGCTGGAGGACAACGTACACAAAAACTCCCAGACAATGCAACAAAATGAAAAAAGACTGAACAAGACTGAAGAGGTTCTAAGACAGCTGCAGGACAACATGAAACGTAACAATATCTGTATCATTGGAATTCCAGAAGGAGAAGAAGAAGAGCAAGGGACAGAAAACCTCTTTGAAAAGCTAATGACAGAAAACTTCCTCACATGAGGAGAGAAAGAGTCACGCAAATCCAGGAGGCACAGAGGGTCCCAATGAAGACGAACCCCAACAGGCCCACCTCAAGACACATCATAATTAAAATGGCAACATTCAAAGACAAAGAGAGAATCCTAAAAGCAGCAAGAGAGAAACAACTAATAACATACAAGGGAGCTCCAATAAGGCTATCATCAGATTTCTCAGCAGAAACACTACAAGCCAGAAGGGAATGGCAAAAAATATTCCAAGCAATGAAAAACAACGGCCTGCAACCAAGAATACTCTACCCAGCAAGGCTCTCATTCAAAATGGAAGGCGAAATAAGGAGTTTCTCAGACAAAGGAAGACTAAAAGAATACATCTCCACCAAACCAGCAATGCAAGAGATGCTAAAGCGTCTGCTCTAAGAAGATAAAGAAACAGAGAGAGACAAAGAAGAACACGAGTACAAAGGGGAAAAATGACAATGAATAAGTACTTATCAGTAATAACCTTAAACGTAAATGGATTAAACGCTCCAATTAAAAGACATAGGGTAGCTGAATGGATTAGAAAGAATGACCCACATATATGCTGTCTAAAAGAGACCCACCTTAGAACAAAAGATCTACACAGACTGAAAGTAAAGGGATGGAAAAAAGTATTTCAAGCAAATGGACATGAAAAAAAAGCCGGGGTAGCAATACTTATATCAGACAAAACAGATTTCACAGCAAAGTCCATAAAAAGAGACAACGAAGGGCATTTCATAATATTTAAGGGAAAAATCCATCAAGAAGATATAATCCTTATAAATATATATGCACCCAACTTAGGAGCATCCAAATATATAAGGAAAATTTTGAAAGACTCCAAGAAAGATATAGACAGCAACACATTTATCGTAGGGGACTTTAACACCCCATTGTCAACAATGGACAGATCTTCAAAGCAAAGAAACACCAAAGATATTGAGGCACTGAACAACACTTTAGATCAAATGGACTTAGTCGATATATATAGAAGTTTTCACCCCAAAGAAGCAAAATATACACATTTCTCAAGTGCACATGGAACATTTTCAAAGATAGACCACATGGTAGGACACAAAACAAGCCTCAATAAATTCAAGAAAATTGAAATTATATCAAGCATCCTCTCAGATCACAATGGCTTAAAATTGGAAATCAACCTCAAGGAAAAAACTCAAAAACATTCAAACTCATGGAGAATGAATAACATGCTATTAAATAATAAATGAGTCAACAATGACATCAATGAAGAAATCAGAAAGTTCCTGCAAACCAATGATAATGAACACACAACAACCCAAAACCTATGGGATATAGCGAAAGCAGTCTTAAGAGGAAAGTTCATAGCAATACAAGCCTACCTAAAAAAGCTAGAAGAATCTCTAATAAAAAAATTTAACCCTACAGCTACAGGAACTAGAGGAAGAAAAACAAGCAAAACCCAGATCAAGTAGAAGGAAGGAAATCACCAAGATCAGAGCAGAATTAAACGACATAGAGTCTAAAGTAACAATTCAAAAGATCAACAAAAGTAGGAGCTGGTTCTTTGAAAAGATAAACAAAATTGACAAGCCTTTAATCAGGCTCATCAAGAAAAAAAGAGAGAGGACCCAAATAAATAAAATCAGAAACGAAAGAGGAGAAATCACAACTGATACAACAGAAATACAAAGAATTATAAGAAATTATTATGAACAACTGTATGGCAAGAAATTTGACAACCTAGAGGAAATGGACAGATTCCTGGAAAACTATAGTCTTCCCAAACTGAATCAAGAAGAAGCAGAAAGTCTGATTAGACCAATAACAGCTAGTGAAATTGAAGCAGTAATCAAAAAACTCCCAGCCCACAAAAGCCCAGGACCGGATGGCTTCACAAGTGAATTCTACAAAACATTTAGGAAAGAACTAACTCCTATCCTCCTCAGACTATTCCAAAAGATCCAAGAAGAGGGAAGACTCCCAAACTCGTTCTATGAAGCCAGTATAACCCTAATTCCAAAACCAGGTCAAGACACAACAAAGAAAGAAAACTACAGACCAATATCGCTGATGAACATAGATGCTAAAATCATCAACAAAATATTGGCAAACCAGATCCAGCAACACATTAGAAAGATCGTACACCACGATCAAGTAGGATTCATTCCAGGGATGCAAGGATGGTTTCATATTCGAAAATCAATAAACGTGATACACCACATAAACAAAATGAAAGACAAAAACCACATGATCATATCAATAGATACTGAAAAAGCACTTGATAAAGTACAACACCCATTTATGATAAAAACTCTCAGCGAAATGGGAATAGAGAGAGCATACCTCAACATAATAAAGGCCATATATGAGAAACCTGAAGCCAACATCATACTCAAAGGGCAAAAACTGAGAGCATTCCCCCTGAGATCAGGAACAAGACAAGGACGTCCGCTCTCTCCACTCCTATTCAACATAGTCTTGGAAGTTCTAGCCACAGCAATCAGACAAGAAAGAGAAATAAAAGGCATCCAAATTGGAAAAGAGGAATTAAAACTGTCATTATTTGCAGATGACATGATAGTGTACATAGAAAATCTTTTAGACTCCACAAAAAAACTACTCAACCTAATAAGTGAATTCGGCAAAATAGCAGGATACAAAGTCAATATTAAGAAATCGAAGGCATTTTTATACACCAACAATAAAAACTCAGAGATAGAAACTGAAAGAAAAATCCCATTTACCATAGCAACAAGAAAAATAAAATACCTAGGAATAAACTTAACCAAAGAGATAAAAGACCTGTACACAGAAAACTACATAACACTGAAGAAAGAAATTAAAGAAGATACAAATAAATGGAAGCATATACCATGCTCATGGATGGGAAGAATCAATATCATTAAAATGTCCATACTACCCAAAGCAATTTATAGATTCAATGCAATCCCTATTAAAATACCAGCAACATATTTCACAGACCTAGAACAAATACTTCAAAAGTTTATATGGAACCAAAAAAGAGCCCGAATAGCCACAGCAATTTTGAGGAAGAACACAGTAGGAGGAATCACAATACCTGATATCAAACTATACCACAAGGCCACGGTAATCAAAACAGTCTGGTACTGGCATAAAAACAGACATATAGATCAATGGAACAGAATAGAGAGCCCAGAAAGAAGCCCAGGTTCATATGGTGAACTAATATTTGACAAAGGGGGAAAGAACATCAAATTGAGTGAAAAGAGCCTCTTCAACAAATGGTGTTGGGAGAACTGGACAGGGATATGCAAAAAAATGAAACTAGACCACCAGCTCACACCATACACCAGAATAAACTCAAAATGGATCAAAGACTTAAATGTAAGCCGTGATACCATAAAAGTCCTAGAGGAAAAAATAGGCAGGAAAATTTCAGATATCCCACGTAGCAACTTTTTCACTGATATATCTCCTAAGGCAAGGGAAATAAAGGAAAGAATAAACAAATGGGACTACATCAAACTAAAAAGTTTCTGCTCAGCTAAAGAAAACATCAGCAAGATGAAAAGGAAACCAACCATATGGGAAAATATATTCGCCAATGACATCTCAGACAAGGAATTGATCTCCAAAATATATAAAGAACTCATACGACTCAACACCAAGAAGACAGACAACCCAATTAAAAAATGGGCAAAGGACCTGAACAAACACTTCTCCAAAGAAGACATACAGAGGGCCCATAGACATATGAAAGTATGCTCAACATCACTAGCCATCAGACAGATGCAAATAAAAACCACAATGAGATACCACCTCACACCAGTCAGAATGGCCATCATCAACAAATCAACAAACAACTTGTACTGGAGTGGATGCGGAGAAACGGGAACCTTGGGGCATTGCTGGTGGGAATGCAGACTGGTGCAGCCACTGTGGAAAACTGTTTGGAATTTCCTCAAAAAACTAAACATGGAACTGCCTTTTGAACTAGCAATTCCATTGCTAGGATTATATCCAAAAAATCCTGAAACACCAATTCAAAAGAACCTATGCACTCCAATGTTCATAGCAGCACTATTTACAATAGCCAAGTGCTGGAAACAACCTAAATGCCCATCTGTAGATGAGTGGATCAAAAAACTGTGGTACATTTACACAATGGAATTCTATGTAGCAGAGAGAAAGAAGGAACTTCTACCATTTGCAACAACATGGATGGAACTAGAGAGACTTATGCTTAGTGAAATAAGCCAGGCAACAAAAGAAAAATACCTTATGCTGTCACCTATTACAGGAAACTAATGAACAACACAAACAAATGAGCAAAATTGAACCAGAGGTATGTAAACAAGAAGTAGACTCACAGTAACAAGGGGGGGGAGGAAAAGAAGGGTGTAAGGGGAAGGGTCAAGTAAAAAAAAATATATATATATATGAATGACCCACAGACAGGGGTGACTGAGTGGAGACTAAATGTGGGGGAAGGGAGGGACAGGGTGCAGGGAAGCAAGAGGGCTAAAAAAGTGAGACAACTGTAATGGAAAAACAAACAAAAACAAATTTTTAGTGGGGGAAAAATGAAAATATGAAGAATGGAAATGCCAGTTCAGTGAATATTAGGACAAAGATTTTCCTTCACGTTGTATATTTTTCTCCCTATTTGATCCCTCCACAGTTTGGCATTCTAAACAAGTAAGTAATGACATAGGTTTCTTTGCATAGAACTAATAAGACCAGTTGTCAATAGAGGTTCCTTTTTTTTTTTTTTTTTTTTGACCAAGTCTTTGACAGGAATGTCAAGCCTAAAGGAAACATACTTGGGCTCAGTTTGTTACCAAAAAGCCCTGAGGAACTGGGAATGACTTTCAAAGGTAATAAAAGCCCATGAGATAAAAAGCCTGGTACCATGGTTGGCTGTGCGGTCCACAGCAATCTTTCCAGGGAAGGAACGATGGTTGTTTTCCTGAAAGATGGCTAGAAGGGACCTTAAGGAGCAATGAAAAACCAGAAAGACTTGGAAAAAACAGATGTGTACAGGCAAGGATGAATACCAGATATGTGGCTCAGCTTCTGTGACCTGAAGAACAGACTGAGGGTCACCCCAAATATTCCTTGGGTAAGTTCCAGCAGAGCAGAACAAAAGATCATAAGTCATCATTTGCTGCTCTTGTTATGTTTATGCAAACAAACAGGATAAATTAAAAATGGACTTAATGTAGTCCCTTTAAAGACAAGGAGGGTAACCTTAGGGAGAAAAATTATTATTCAAGGAAAATCACAATGATCAGTAGTAGAGTATAAAATAGGGCAACTAACCGTCTTAAAAGTTTCTTCTCATTTAAAATATGGTTTCACTTGAAAATTAAATCATGTCTGTGATATCATCAAAGATATTCAAGTTGCAGGCAAATAGAATTTCAAGTACCTTGCAACTGGATGTCTTCCCAATAAGACAGTCTTACAGATTTAGAGACTTGTTTGTGGGTTATGTTACATAAATTAACATGTGTTTTCTGTTTTCAAAGGGCATAAGCCTATGACCGCATTACCTGAGTGATTGTCTGTATGTATAAGCCTCACTTAATCCTCTCTGCAGCGCTGCCTCCCGAGACTCAACGGTTTGGCTGAACTAAATGGCTGGGTTGGTGAAGAATGGGGTGGTCTGTGGGCTTCACTTTAAAACTGGTTTCTCTTTTCTATCCTAATGGCTTGGACAGAAAAGGCCCAGAGGTCTGAGAGGGGGAAAACCTAAACTATTTCCCTCAGCCCAAACTAAGTATAATGGGCAGAAGGGTTTTGGACAGGTGAGATGTGCCTAAAACACCTTCTTACAAAGAAGCCCCCCCTTTTTTTTTTTCCTAATATGGAACATTGAAAAATTAATCCCTACCTTTTGTCATCTAGTAGTTATGGATTGAATGATGTCTTTTAACCCTTTTCGCCAAATCTTTTGCCCCCAGAACACAACAAGGACACCAGCCTGTTAAACCAAACACGCTGTTGACCAGAGACAGCCAACTGACCTGGAGTCTGCACGATCCTTCCCCATGTGGGAAGGCCATGCTCCCCTCCACAACCCCACTCTTATTAGGGTTTTCTGGACCCAAGGGTAGGTAGGATGACGACCATGTCCAGCTTGAAGCAGCTAGAGGAGCTTGAGACCTTCGCCCATTGTCCTTTACAAGATTACAAAGGGTCCTAATATTTGAGAGGGGGGTGATAGTTAATTTTTATGAACCAGGCGTATGGACTAGGGGGGGATTGCTGGGGGAGGGGGGTGCTGGGTGGAGGGGAGCAAGGGGGAGAAAATTGGAACTGTTGTAACAATATAATCAAAAAAAACATTAAAAAAAAAAGAAAAAGAAATCGATAGCATTTTTGTGCACCAACAATAAAAACTCAGAGACAGCAACTGAAAGAAAAATCCCATTTGCCATAGCAACAAGAAAAATAAAGTTCCTAGGAATAAACTTAACCAAAGAGGTAAAAGACCTGTACTCAGAAAACTACATAACACTGAAGAAGGAAATTAAAGAAAATACAAATAAATGGAAGCATATACCATGCTCATGGATGGGAAGAATAAACATCATTAAAATGTCCATACTACCCAAAGCAATTTATAGATTCAATGTAATCCCTATTAAAATGCCAATGACATATTTCTCAGACCTAGAACAAATACTTCAAAAATTTATATGGAACCAAAAAAGAGCTCAAATAGTCACAGCAATTTTGAGGAAGAAGAACACAGTAGGAGGAATCACAATACCTGATATCAAACTATACTACAAGGCCACGGTAATCAAAACAGTCTGGTACTGGCATAAGAACAGACATATAGATCAGTGGAACAGAATAGAGAGCCCAGAAATAAACCCAGGTTCATATGGCCAACTAATATTCGACAAAGGGAGAAGGAACATCAAATGGAGTGAAAAGAGCCTCTTCAACAAATGGTGTTGGGAGAACTGGACAGGGACATGCAAAAAAATGAAACTAGACCACAAACTTACACCATACAGCAGAATAAACTCAAAATGGATCAAAGACTTAAATGTAAGCCGTGATACCATAAAAGTCCTAGAGAAAAAAATAGGCAGGAAAATTTCAAATATCCCACATAGCAACATTTTCACTGATATATCTCTTAAAGCAAGGGAAATAAAGGAAAGAATAAACAAATAGGACTATGTCAAACTAAAAAGTTTCTGCTCAGCTAAAGAAAACATCAGCAAGATGAAAGGGAAACCAACCATATGGGAAAATATATTCGCCAATGACATCCAAGACAAGGGATTGATCTCCAAAATATATAAAGAACTCATACGACTCAACACCAAGAAGACAGACAACCCAATTAAAAAATGGGCAAAGGACCTGAACAAACACTTCTCCAAAGAAGACATACAGAGGGCCCATAGACATATGAAAGTATGCTCAACATCACTAGCCATCAGACAGATGCAAATAAAAACCACAATGAGATACCACCTCACACCAGTCAGAATGGCCATCATCAACAAATCAACAAACAACTTGTGCTGGAGAGGATGCGGAGAAATGGGAACCCTAGTGCAATGCTGGTGGGATTGCAGACTGGTGCAGCCACTATGGAAAACAGTTTGGAATTTCCTCAAAAAACTAAAAGTGAAACTGCCTTTTGAACCAGCAATTCCATTGCTAGGATTATGTCCAAAAAATCCTGAAACACCAATTCAAAAGAACCTATGCACTCCAATGTTCATAGCAGCACTATTTAGAATAGCCAAGTGCTGGAAACAACCTAAGTGCCCATCTGTAGATGAGTGGATCAAAAAATTGTGGTACATTTACACAATGGAGTACTATGTATCAGAAAGAAAGAAGGAACTTCTACCATTTGCAACAACATGGATGGAACTAGAGAGAATTATGCTTAGCAAAATAAGCCAGGCAACGAAAGAAAAATACCTTATGCTGTCACCTATTACAGGAAACTAATGAACAACACAAACAAATGAGCAAAATTGAACCAGAGGTATGTAAACAAGAAGTAGACTAACAGTAACAAGGGGGGAGGCGGGAGGGAGAGAAGGGGGTAAGAAGGGGAAGGGTCAAGTCAAAGAACATGTATAAATGGCCCATGGACATGGGCAACTGAGTGGGGACTGAATGTGGGGGAAGGGAGGGGCAGGGTGCAGGGAAGCAAGAGGGGGAAAAAAGTGGGACAACTGTAATGGGAAAACAAACACAAACATTTTTTTAGTGGGAAAAAAATGAAAATATTAAGAAAGGAAATGCCAGTTCATTGAATATTCGGACAAGGATTTTCCTTCACATTGTATATTTTTCTCCCTATCTGATCCCTCCAGAGTTTGGCATTCTAAAGAAGTAAGTAATGACATAAGTTTATTTGCATAAAACTAATAAGACCAGTTGTTAATAGAGGTTCTTTTTTTTTGACGAAGTCTTTGACAGGAATGTCAAGCCTAATGGAGACATGCTTGGGCTTAGGTTGTTACCAAAAAGCCCTGAGGAACTGGGAATGACTTTCAAAGGTAATAAAAGCCCGCAAGATAAAAGGCCTGGTACCATGGCTGGTTGTGCGGTCCACAGCAATCTTTCTAGGGAAGGAACGAAGGTTGTTTTCCTGAAAGATGGCTAGAAGGGACCTTAAGGCACAATGAAAAACCAGAAAGACTTGGAAAACACAGGTAGGTATAGGCAAGGCTGAATGCCAGGTATGTGGCCCAGCTTCTGTGCCCTGAAGAGCAGACTGAAGGTCGCCCTAAATGTTCCTTGGTAAGTTCCAGCAAAGCAGAACTAAAGATCATAAGTGATAATTTGCTGCTCTTGTTATGTTTATGCAAATGAACAGGATAAATTAAAAATGGACTTAATGCAGTCCCTTTAATGACAAGGAGGGTAATCTTAGGGAGAAAAACCATTACTCAAGGAAAATCACAATGATAAGCGGCAGACTATAAAGTAGTGCAGCTAACCGTCTTAAAAGCTTCTTTTTATTTATAGTATGTTTTCACTTGAAAGTTAAACCATGTCTGTGGTATCATCAAAGATATTTAAGTTGCAGGCAAGAAGAATGTCAAGTGCCTTGCAACTGGATGTCTTTCCAATAAGACAGTCTTACAGATTTAGAGACTTGTTTGTGGGTTATGTTACATAAATTAACATGTGTTTTCTGTTTTCAAAGGGCATAAGCCTATGACCACATTACCTGAGTGATTGTCTGTATGTATAAGCCTCACTTAATCCTCTCTGCAGTGCTGCCTCCCGAGACTCAATGGTTTGGCTGAACTAAATGGCTGGGTTGGTGAAGAATGGGGTGGTCTGTGGGCTTCACTTTAAAACTGGTTTCTCTTTTCTATCCTAATGGCTTGGACAGAAAGGGCCCAGAGATCTGAGAGGGCGGAAACCTAAACTATTTCCCTCAGCCCAAACTAAGTATAATGGGCAGAAGGGTTTTGGACAGGCGAGATGTGCCTAGCACACCTTCCTTCAAAGAAGCCCTTTGTTTCTTTTTCTTTTTTTCTTCCCTAATGTGGAACATTAAAAAATTAATCCCTGCCTTTTGTCATGTAGTGGTTATGGATTGAATGATGTCTTTTAACCCTTTTTGTCAAATCTTTTGCCCCCAGAACACAACAAGGATGCCAGCCTGTTAAACCAAGCACGCCATTGTCCGGAGACAGCCAACTGACCTGTAGTCTGCACGATCCTTCCCCATGCGGGAAGGCCACCCTCCCCTCCACACCCCCACTCTTATTAGGGATTTCTGGACCCAAGGGGAGGTGGGACGACGACCACGTCCAGTTTGAAGCAGCTAGAGGAGCTCGAGACCTTCGCCCATTGTCCTTTATAAGATTGTAAAGGGTCTTAATATCCGAGAGGGAGGGATTGTTATTTTTTATTGTTAAAATAATTGATCACTTATTTACTTAAAAAAGAAGAAGAAGAAGAATATATGAAAGGGTGAAGTGGGAGAGCTTGTATGTACGAGCCATGGGTATGGACTTGAGGGGGGTTGCTGGGGGGGGTGCTGGGTGGAGGGGAGTAAAGGGGAAAAAGTTGGAACTATTGTAACCATTTAATGGATAAAATAAACTTGTAACCATTTTATTGATAAAAGAAACTTTACAATAATAAAAAAATTTAAAAAATAATGTTTCCTATGAAAACACTGCTCCGAGGACATCGATCAGAAGCCCAGTGCCCGCATGATCCAGCAGCGCCGCCAGTGGGAAGTGGGCAGGTTCTCATCACTAGGGCTCCCGCGATGTATGATGGCTGAGTCCCCATGTGGCAGTGGCGATGAGTTCAGCAAGCAGCTGGCCAGGATCTGGTCCTGGGCCTGGGCCGCACAGATACATACTGAGGCTTCTGGGTCGTGTCTCAAGTTTTTCAGAGCTGAGTCATGGGAAGGAAAGGGGCCACTTGTGAAGACCAGGTCTCCACATGGGTCTCACACCTTACCTTCCTTCTCATTTCCATGACACGGCTTCGGCACCCTTTGTTCAACCTCCCCTCATCTTACCTTCCTCCCAGCTCTTCAAATTGTTTACACTTCAAAGCCTGAAGCAAAACCTGCCTCCTCCGGGAAGTCTTCTTGGAGTGCCCCAGCCTACCTTCAGTTTTCCCATCAGCTTTCCCAGTTACAAAATTAATCTTCCCCTTTTAAGAGTCTGAAGTGCTTGCCCTGAACTAAGTGATTTTGAGTCTGGTTCTCTGAGTCTGGTTTCTTAGACTATAAGCTCCCTCAGGATGGGGCTATGTCCTCTGTCTTGGGGACTCCATGGTACATAACATGTACTCATCTGCATAAAGACTTAACACAACTGAATTGAGCTGAGGACCCTTCCCTTGGGACTTATCCCTTTCCTTTTCTCTGACCCACTGTGAGCCTACCCATTCTCTCACTGGCCCCTGAAATCTCACCAACGCAGAGCACAACTTACCGGCGTTAACTTCATGCAGATGCTCTTCTGTCATTACGCTCTTCATGAAGGGGACCAGGGACCCTTGAGAATAATCCGAGAGGTGAGCATACCTACCTCCTTACTCTGACCCCACCCCCATCCCACCCTCGGACCAGACCTCCTCAGAGAAGCTCTCCCCACCCTTCTCCAGCCTTGCCAATGAGGACACAAAAGGAGAACTTCATTTTGACCCTGCAACGGAGTCCCCAAGAGAGGCCCTGGGAGAGGTGGCAGGCTCAAAGGGCAGGGATGGCACCAGGACAGGGGCACGATGTGGGCTGTAGCCAACTCTGACAGACAGCCCCAGGCAGTCACTTAGTCAGACTGGCCCTTAGTATCCTCACCTGAGACTGGAGGCGGTGCTGCCCCAGCTGCCCCTTCTCTGGGGAGTTTGAGCCACAATAACATGAAAGACACCAAGTGCCTGGCATACCCTCCAGGCAGGCAGTTGGCAGGGCCCATGGAGGGGCTGAGACCCAGCTCCTCAGCGATGTTACTTAGCCCTCCCCTGCGCCCAGCCTGCATGCCTGGCTCCCAAAGTGCCACCAGATCCTTAAATGGCCTATACCTCTTGCAAGGCCCTTCCTACACTTTCTTACCTGGCTAATTCCTATTTATTTTTGAATATTCAGCTCAACATAGTTGCTCCTCCAGGAAATCGTTCCTGCGCCTGCCCCCAAGCTAGGTTAAATGCTTCTCTGGGTTCCCAGAGTCCCTGTGAGTCTCTCTCTATCTGTATATGGTCTGTTGTATTTTACATGTGACTTATGAATCTCCCATCAGACCAGGGGTTTCTTCAGCTTCAACTCCCTGGGGAGAGGTAGGGCAGTCTCCAAGGATCCTAGAGCATGTGCACAATTGTATGCAGATATGCATTTTCCTAGAATAGGTGTTCCCAACTTTCTTCAGAGTCTCACAAAAGATCGGTCATGCATGGAGGCTAGAGTCTTGCCCCACAGTGGGCGCTGTCTGTGGGCAAGGCTGGCACTGCTCAACTCTGTTCCCCCAGCACAGCGCCTGGCAGAGAGGAGATTCCTGCGGTGTTAAACACCAACATTTTTAGAAGTGATTAATTTGGAATGAGATTGAGGAAGTAATGTCACTCCCCGGGAGAAGCTGCCTCTGAACAGGCCCCCACATTCTGAGGGCTCCCCCAGTCCGGGCATGACTCCTCTGTCCCATCACTGATCACGTGAACAGCATCAGCCCCTGAAGGGTTCTTTGTTTCCCTGGGCTAAGCATAGTGACTGACACAGAGTAGAGGGTCAACCACCATTTGCTAAACAAACCACTGAAGAGATCCACGGATGGATGGATGGATAAAAACCTGCAACTGATTTGAGGGAAGTCAAGGAAACATCACTTTACAAAGTACAGGGCTGGGAGCATCATCCTCTCTAAGCCTCTTTGCAGCAGGGCTTCCTGGTCTTTGGTGAAGGGTGTGTAGTTATTTTGGGGGGAGTGGGAGTAGAGCTGGGAGAAGACATACCCAGCATGTCATCAGAAGGGTCCTGCAGGGGATTCTGGGTGAGGGGAATCTGCTATTTGTTTTTTCCACACAGAGACAGAGGCTGGCACTGTGGCGAGAATGAAGGTAACTAACATTGAGTGAGCACCTTGACGTGCCAGGCTTCATATAAAAAAAAAAAAAAAAAATTCTTGTCTGGTCTGTGAAATAGGAGTTGCTCCCCATCTCACAGGTGAGAAAACTGAGCTCAGAAAGGGGGCATCATGGAGCTGAGATTTGACGTCACTTTTCCACGTCCACAGTGGCAGGCCCCCGCTGCGCCAGGGCCCGGGCTGCACTCCAGGGGGAACTGTTCTGCTGTGTATAGTTGCCGAGGTTCTGACCTGCACAAGGACTCCAGGCTGAATCCAGCCTGTGGTCCACGCAGTGATCTCAGAGGAGAGAAGACCTTTCTAATTTGCACCACAACTATCTGCTAACCTAACCAACCCTCAAACCCCAGGGGAGGCACCCACCCAGGTGCCCAAAGGGCTGGCAGCTTCCTTCCAAGTTGGAGATTGTGCAGAGCCCCAGGAGCAGCACTAGTGCCCAGGTAGGTTACCTATGAACATGACGGAGGACTTCCGGAGAGAGGCTCGGGAATTCTTGGCGTACTCCAGGCTCTGGTTGAGAAATGTGAAGGCGCTGTCTCGGTGGGTGTTCACCTGGGACAAAGAGAACCCCCAAAGTGCTGAGCCCTCATGAGAACTAATTACTCATCCACCCCTCCCGAAGCTGGGAATGGTGACTGTCAGGCAGCCAAGCCCTGGCCTCTTGCCTCCTGAAAATCTCTGCCTGAGCCCCAGAGGCCAGGCCTCAGCTCCTCCTGGCAGATTACAAAAATCGCTTTTGTGGTCTTTCTGCCTTGAGTGTCTCCTCTTCCAACCCACCCCCCTGCTGCAGCTGGAAGGAAAATTCTAAAATGCAAGTCCATTCAGAGGCGAGGATGCACATTACGCACAAGGGACATGATCGATAAGGAGAAAGGTCTGACCAGGGTGAAGGATTCAAGTGGCAGAGCAGGTGGGAATAAACTGGAAAGTGAGGAAGTTCTTAAAGGCCCTTAAAAGCCAAGCAGGCAGAGGGCTGACTTATGCTTTAGAAAATAGGAAGCCGGCATGCATTCATTTTTTTTTTTTTTTTAGATTTTATTTACTTACTTTTAGAGAGAGGGGGAGGAAGGGAGAAAGAGGGAGGAAAACATCAACATGTGGTTGCTGCTTGCGCGCCCCCAACCGGGGACCTGGCCCGCAACTCATGCATGTGCCCTGACCGGGAATTGAACCAGAGGCCCTTTAGTTTGCAGGTGAGCACTCAATCGGCTAAGCCACACCAGCCAGGGCCCAACATTCATTCTTGATAAGGTGATGGCAAAGCAATAATTTGGGCAAAATAATCTGACAGTGGTGTTTGGGATGAATTTGATCAAGTAGAAACTAGGGGGCAGACATCTTGCTAAGAGGCTGTTGCGGGAAATGAAGAGAAATCTGATCTGATCGCTCCCCTGTTGACAATCTCCACATCAGGGAGTGAACTCCTGGGCATGATGCAAAGCCTCTATGATCACGTTCCTTCTCGGCCTCAACTTCCGCACTGCCTTCACCTGCCATGCACATTATGCTCCAGTCCCAGGATGTAGCCCAGTTCTCCTCAGATCTGTGCCTGATACAAGCAGTTGCTCCTAACTGCAGCGTCCTTCCCTCTCTTCATCTGACGAATTCCCTCTCATCCCCTGAGGCTCAGCTCAGAAGCCATCTCTCCCTGAAGCTTCCGCAAACCTCAGGCAGAGCTGATCCTAGCACCTGTGATGTTTCTGCAGCATCTTGCACAATCTTTGTCACAGCACCTATGACATTGTGTTGCAATTATTTATACCCGTTTCCTCCACCGGAGCCTAAGCTCCCCAGAGAGAAGGAGCCGTCTCACTGCACTCAGGGCCTCAGTGCCCTGCACAGGACTTGGCATGCTGCAAGTGCCCAGAAACTGTTGGATGATGGATGGATGAGTGACTGAGTGAATGAATGAAAGAATGAATGAATTGATGAATAGGTTCCCAACCCCTTTCTAAACCAACGGTAGAACATACCCTTCGCATGAACAAAACTATGGACAGAGTCACGAGCTGGCAGCCCACGGACCAGAAGTGGCCAGCCAAGTGGTGACCCACACAGTGTTTTAAGCAAGCTGAACTGATTGCTGATTAATGTCTTATAAAAATCTGGGTTTCACTCTGGCCAAGTAGCTCAGTTGGTTAAAAAAATGTCTTCCCAATATGCCAAGGTTATGGGTTAGATCCCTGGTCAGGGCATATACAAGAACCAACCAATGAATGCATCAATTAGTGAAAAATAAATCAATGTTTCTCTCTCCAATAAAAAAAAAAAAATCTGGGTTTCTAGCTTCTCTTGTGAAGGCGAGGACCTGGCAAGAGTGGCTGCACAGTGAGTTGGAGCACTCCACTCGGGCTTTCAGCAGGGACTGGGCCCTGCAGGCTGCCACAGGCACTGCCACTGCCACGTCACTCGTGATGATGTCTGCCCAGTCCCTGGGCACTGCAGGTATTTGAATTAGCGCCCTGGCCAAGCACTTCCTCCAGGGTGTTTTCTCTCTGTGTAAAATGATGGTAACGATATTAGACACTGGGTGAGGAGATTTTGAGCATTCCTGAGAGTGGTGGTCCTGAAACATCTTCCCAATCTGACATTTTGTATATATTTGTTAGGTTGGTAGGGGGAATACTGACACACTCTGTCCAAATCTCCCTTTGGGTTTGAAAAATGTATTCCCCCAGCTATGGAGATTGCTTTGGCTGAAGAAAACAGTTAACCCAAGGTCACGTCCCTTCCCAGGGGGGCTGGCATCCAGAGACAGGCAGGATGTAAAGATATGACCCCCGACTCCGATTTGTGGAATCTCATGAAGTGCTGGCTGAGGCCTCCCTGCAACCACGAGGAGGCTTGACTGCTCTACCACTCCTGCTCCTCGCTTTCCCTTATGCAGGTGTTAACCCCAAGGGTACACCCTCATAAACCCCGTGCGTGCTAATCCGTCTTAGAGTCTGCATCCAGGGGAACCCTGCCCATGACAACAGGGAAGGTAAATGGGACCAGATGGCAAAGCTTCCTAAAAGTTATGCGGAGGTACTGGGCCATATCCAGCACTTTACTACCTTAGGATGTTCTCAGGTGTTACCTAGAAAAGGGGTTCTGTGTGGTCAGATAAGTTTGGAAAACCGTGAATTAAACAGCCATGAAACGTGTCCTTAGCACAGAACATCTCATAGACTTTAAAGAGCTGATGGTGCTGCAAACACCCAAGAGGAAGATGACAATGCAGTGTTTCCCAAACCTAGTTTGGGACGTCTGAGAACGTCCTTTCTCCCCAGTAGGGCATATCCTATAGAACTGGTGTCATAGCCCTGGCTGCTGTGGCTCACTTGGTTGGAGCATCGTCTCATAAACCAAGAGATCTCGGGTTCTATTCCCAGTCAGCGTACGTGCCTAGGTCTGGGGGCCAGGCCTGTCAGGGTGCATACAAGAGGCAACTGATCGATGTTTCTCTTTCACATCGATGTTCCTCTCCCTCTCTCTCTCTCTCCCTCCCTTCCCTTCTCTCTAAAAATCAATAAGCATGTCCTCAGGTAAGGATAAAAGAAAAAAAAAATTGGTGTTATGGACAATACACTCTGGGAATTACTGTTGTAGAAAAGGGAGCCGGTAAAGCCCTTTCAGCAAGATAAACAGATGTGTGTTTTCACCAGACCACTCTGGAGGCCTGAGTGGGGAATGGATTGGAAAGGTGAGATTAAAAGCTGGGAGACCCACTGGAGGGCTAGACCCAAGTCCCAGCTGAGAGACATCCATGACCTGAACTAAAGGCAGTGACAGTGGGGGTGGGGAGGGAAAATCAGATTCAGACGTATTTAAGATATTTAAGATTGATCCAGTGTGGAAGGTGAGGGAGATGAAGGCATCTAGGCTGATTCTGGGTTTCAGCTTTGGGGCTCAAGAGGGACAGAGCAAAATGGCAACAGGAAGTCATAAGTTCGGAAGAGACATGCTGAGCTCGCAGTGCGTGTGGTTCAGTTTGGGGGTTGTGTCTGGTAAACCCCTGGAAAGGGAACACTAGGAGTAAGGAGAGAAGTTAGAGACCGAGATGAACATTCAGGAGCCAACAACTCATGGGTGCTATTGGAATTTCCAGTCAAGATGTAAAAAAAAAGAAGAGGAAAGGAAAGAACGGCCCATCTCCAACGTACTCATAAGGAACCACTGGCATCTTGGAAGCACTCACAAGGTAGATGCAAATCTTGGCCACCGTCCATTGCTGGCTGTCCCAGGGCTTCCGGCTATAAGCTCTTTTTGGCAAGTCCCATGCCATGAAGCAAGAACAGCGGGACAGGGTCTTCACGCAGCACTGAGGACCAACAGAAAGAGAATACCAGAGCTGTGGAGTTCCGGGACCGCCAGAACATGTTCCAGAAGAAAGTCGTGTGAAACGGCACTTTGGAAAATCAATTCCCATTTGAAGTGGACAAGCGCAGCTGGTGTTTGGAAGAGGAATCCTGACACAGGTGCTTTCGGAAAACAGACTTCTCACCATAGTGGTTAGTGACTCCGGATCAGTTTCCATAAAGGGAGAGGCACCCGCAGGGCCAGGGGCCTGCGCACACTCACCTGGCCCACCTTGGCGTTGCCCTCTTGCATGGTCAGCAGCAGGGGAACCAAGGCGCTGATCAGCTGTTCCTCCATGGCAGGGGTGCGGGGCGACGACCGCAGCTTCCGGACCACCTTGCCGTACAGCTTGATGCAGGAGGAGCGCACATCTTCTCGTGACTGGGAGAGACGTGGAGGCTCAGGCACGCTCCCTCCTCCAGGAGGCAGCCTGGGCCTCTGCGCCTCACAGGGAAACACCCCGGCCTTCCTTCCACTCGTTCTGAGCGGCCCTCCAGGCACAGGAGGCACAGAGACAGAGAACAGCAGAGCCCCCTGCTGGGCCTGATCTGGGGCTGCTGTCTCCCTGCTGGAGCCTAGGTCTGGAGCTCCTCCCGCTCTTCCCAGCCAGGCCTCCTGCTCATCCAAGACATGTCTTAGAGTCAAGTGGGAAAATGAGCCCTCTGCCTGGACCAATAAGAAATGCACCTCCTGTAGGTGGACCAATAGCAATGAAGCAAGTCACTGGGAGACTTGATTATAGAAGAAGAGCTCCCTCCATGCGAGCCAATTAGAAAAGGACCTTTCTATGCAAACCTATTACAAAAAAGATGCAGACAAGTTGGAATGATGAATGAGGTACCCCTTCCCCTGGGCTGACTTGGCCCTGCCCACTTGGCACTGCCCAGGTGCCAGTGGGCCATGGAGGTATTGCAACCTGCAGGGCAGTAAAGAACCATCCTCTATAGCCAACTCCTACCCCTCCCACCCACACCCAAGGGGGTTCCTTACATCACTGAAGTGTGGCAGCAGGATCTGCAGCAGCTCCACATAGGCTGAGCTGTCATTCAGTTTCCTGTGGTCCAGCCCCTTGAAGATGCTCTTGAGGTTTTGGCTTGCCTCCATCAACAGCAGCCCATCCACATTCTTCAGAGCCTTCACCATGAAGGGCAGAAGAGCCTGCACCTTGGTGGTCTGTGGGGCAGGAGCATTTGGGATGGGGCCTCCTACTTGGGCTAACAGGTGGGAGACCCAGCCTCTGCTTCACCGAGAAGAACTCAGTGCAACAAGGCTCACTTCCAGGCCTTTGCTTCTGCCATCCCACAGGCCTGGGACACCCTCACTGAAGCTCTTGCTGTCCCCAGAGCCTTCTTTGGCCCTGCCGACTCCTTCCTCGCCTGAATACCCGAAGCACTTGGCTGTCTACTCCCTTCCTTGCATAATTATTAGTTAGCTTTAGAGTCTACATCTTGTCATTTCACCTGCTATATATATATATATTATGAGCTGTAACAGTGCTTAGTAGAAAGAACAAAGCACTTTAAAAAATGCTAATGATGTCCCAACAATCCTAGCCTTGGTTTCCTAATCTGTAAAGCAGGAATAATTACTGCCATCTCCAGCCCCTCTCACACATTAGGGACATTGTGAAAACTCTGGATTACAAACTACTTCAAAACAAATGAAGTATTTAGGGAATTATTAAGGGATATCTATTTTACAGATGGAGCAGCTGAGGCAGGGACAGAAACAGGCTCCGATTCTGATTCCAGCCACCGGCATCTGAAAGTCGATGACAGCCAGCTCCGTCCTTCCTCCAACCCAGAGTCCAGCTGGGCTGGGCTTTCCTCTGCCCTCGGCTTACCTTCTCAGCCTTGCGGGCCAGGGTGGCCAGGCCTCGGATGGACAGAATCTTCATGATGGGATCGCGGTGGTTCAGGCCTTCCACCATCCGCCCGAAAGAGTATTTCTCAGGAATCCGCTGCACCTGCTCCATCTGGAGGAGCTAAGGGAGGAACAGTGATTACTCCCCGGACGGAGGGGATAGGCAGCCCTCTGGGTCCCATGCACTGCTAGCACACGCCGGATGACCAGGGGCCGGGTGTGGGGCATGAACAATTATTGCCCAGTCAGCACCGTCCAATGCAAGCCATGTGTACAGGCCTAAACTTCCTAATAGCCACATTAAAAGAGTGAAAAGAAATAGGTAACATTAACTTTACTAATACATCTTATTTAACCCAGTATATCCAAACTAGTATCATTTCAGCATGTAATCAATATAAAAATTATTGATATATTTCACACTGAAACTTGGTGTGAATTTTATACTCTGGAAACATTTCAATTCAGACTGCATTACAAGGGTCAACTAGGTCCCATGTGGCTGGTGGCAACCATATTGGACAGTCCAGGTTTGCTTTGTGAGAGCCACTGGTCCTCTGTCTCCACCCAGCACTCAGTGGTGATGGCCCTGCGCCTTGTCCTTTCTGCCCACTCTTCCCAGTGAGCCCCCCATTCTCAGAATCTTAACTGCTGTCCCTGGGTAAATAACTCCTAAGTCTGTGCCTCCAGCTCAGCCTCCATCTGGAGCTTCCAATTTGGAAAACCAACAGTTCACCGCACACCTCCACCGGATGTCCAGCACCTCATGTCAGAGCTGAACACGTCACTACCCAGCTCAGAGCCTCCATTCTCCCCCATTGCCTTCCACCATCAACCCTAATTGCTCTGGGGCCCCATTCATGCCTGCCTGCCCTCTAGCCACACTCACTATCAACCATCTTTTAAACAAGATGCGCACCATTCATGGAATGACCCAGACTGTTTTGTCCCTTTAGGGTGGACAGGATGCCCTTCTGCCACAGCAGCCACCTCCGCTCTAGCCCCTGCTTACTTTGCATGACTCCATCTAGAACTCAGCCCCTGAGAAGCCATGTCTGACAGTGCCCCCAAGACTCACCTCGGCAGCTGGCTCCCTTCTCTGGCCCCCCTAGGACCCCTAGGGTCCTGAACATGGAGACCTTAGGGCTCCCCTCTGCTAATGTATCTGCCTGCCCTCTCCCATTGTGGGTTTCCTTAAGGACAAAAACGAGTGTTTCTCCTTTGGGTCCCTTTGAGACAGCTGTGTTGTGGCATATGTGCTTAGGGGACACTTGTTGCCTGAAACATGAAATTTGGTTCCTTTCCTCGCTAAAATTGCCCTTCCTCCTGTGTCTCCATTGCAGGGTTAGCAACCCGCCCCCCCCCCCGACCCTCCCCGATCCCTCCCCCACCCCCCCAGTTCTTTTCCCAGCCCCAAACCAGACATCACTCTCATCTCCTTCCTCTCCCTCCACACCCTCCCCACCCACCACAACCACCGGTCTTCAATTTCTGCCTAGTTGTCCTCATAAACACTTCTCCTACCTGTTACCCTGCCCTATATCTACTGAGACTAGTGAGACCATGTGTCTGTATAATGAGAAGAGAGAGCTGGGGAGAGGGGCTCCTACCCATCCATACAGGATACTCAGGCCTGCTATGCACCAGGTTCTGTGCTGGGCACTAGAAATACAGGAAAGAGTAAAGATGATGATGATGGTAATAATAGCAACAGAGCTGACTCACAGAGAGCACTTCCTGTGTCCTGGAACTGTTCTGAGTGCTGGATGTAAACTCACTGAATCCTCATCGAAACCCTATGAGATGGGCAGTTCATTATCCCCGCATTACAGGTGCGGAAACCGAGGCACAGGCAGGTTCCGTGACTCGCCCAAGGTCACAAAGCTCCCTAGAGGAGTTCCTGGCCATTGGTAGAAGCAAGTACACACATGACACCCACAGCACAGGGGCCTGGGGAGCCAGGGAGGAACATCTGAGCCTCATCAAAGTTCCAGAGTGTATGCAGCAGGCCTGGCTCTGGCCAGGAGCAGACCACCACCTCTTCTGGGAAGTAGGAGAGCCTAGGGGAGGACCCTTGCTCCTGGAGGAAGGGCCACTGCTCAGGGTTCCAGGCGAATGCTGGGGAAGATTAAGTCTAGAGTGGTGAACACAAGAGCATCCCCCGAGATCTGGCAAGGTCCAACTTCCCACGCCCTCCCTGAAGAAACTGTGCAGCAGCCACTTAAGACTAAGGCCGATTGCAATAGAAGAGCCAGTCATGGAGACATGGTCTGAAGCTCTCTGGACTCCCTGAGGTGCGTGACCTGGAAAAATGCCCCTAAACTTGAGCCTCGCAAGTCTTCCTTTGCAGCACTGCTGTGCAGATTAGAAGGGTAACTAATAAATGAAAGCAGTCAGCCCAGGGTTTGGGACATAGTAGGCCCTCAAGAAATGGCATTTTCCCTTTCCACACCAGAACCATGCGGAAAATTAGAAGTAAGACCCATGCTTATCATCCTGGAGGTGATGTTCTGCTGGTGCCTGCAAAGCCAGGCAAAGTGTCCACTCTGACCCTCACTTCTCTATTCAATCTCCCCATCTGGGAGCCCTCTGAGGACTGGGTCTGGGGCTGCAATGCATGGCCCCTGTTCTGCAGACTCACAGTCCAGAAGAGGACTTCTGCAGAGGCGGAAATATGCAAGGAGTACCTGGAATGCCATGCTGCCTCCTGTCCACCTGGCAGACTTTGCTCACCAGTCAAGGCCTGTCTCAGATGGCACCTCCTCCAGGAAGCCTTCCTTAACTGAGCCTCCTGCCTCTGAGCCCCACTGTACAGACCCCAGTGATAGCCCTGACCCGCTCCATGGCAATCAGCAGGTCAAAAGAGGCACACAGGGGTAGGTTAAGAGAGTGGGTTTTGCAAGTGTCCGTCAACTGATGAATGGATAAACAAAACATGATATATACATACTACGAAATATGATTTAGCCTTAAAAAGGAATGAAATTCTACAACATGGGTGAATCTAAAAAACCTTATGATAAGTATAATAAGGCAGATAGTGTAGATTTCACTTATCCAAAACCTAGAAAAGGCAGATTCACAGAGACAGGAAGTAGAAGGTGGTTCCAGGGGCCAGGAGAGGGGGGATGGGAAGTTTCAGTTTGGGAAGGAAGATGAAAAAGTTCGGGAGATGATGGTGGTGATGGCTGCACAACACTACGAATGCACTTAAAGCCACTGTGCTGTGCAGTTAAAATTATAAAAGTAGCAAGTTTTGTGATATACATGGTGGGGCAAAAGTAGGCTTACAGCTGTTGGTATGGAAAATAATACAATAATTAATAAATAATAATACAAAAATAATGTACTCACAAGTGTAAACCTACTTTTGCACCATGTGTATTTTACCACACGCGCACATACGCGCGCACACATACACACACATACACACAGTGTTCTAAGAGCTCAGATGTCTGTGTTCGAATTCCGGATCTGCCAGTTACAGGCTGCATGGCCTTAGGAAAGTTATTTAAATCTGTGCCTGTTTATTCCTCTGAAATGGGAGATAGAATGGTATCTGCACCATCAGATTATGTGAGGATTACATGAATCGGTATGTGTAAGGCTCCTAGAATGTGCCTGGAAGATAGTAAGTGCTCAGTACGTGTTCTATTATTATAAGTCAGTCTCCCCTTCTGGGTCTGACCCTAGCCATGTCCTGACTCATCTTTCCCCAGCAACCCCCTCCTAGTACCCCACACACACTCACTCAGCTTAGATGTCACTTGCTCAAGGAAGCCCTCCCTGATGATCCCCATCATAGCACACATCACTCTACAGCACCCCATGTTATAATGGGGATGTCCCCTCGCTCCTTTGTGGCACCACGGATTCATTGAGGGCAGGCCAGAGTCAAACGTATGTTTATACCTCCAATCTGGTGCTTGGCACACAGAAATGCCCAGCAAAGGATAGCGGTTGCCTGGGGAACAGAAGGGGTCTGAGAAGAGTGGAATGGGGTGAAGGAGTGGAGAGAGGAGGAGAAAAGGGAGGGAAGAAGGAGCTCTTCCTATTCAAGAGAAATCATGCTCACCACAGACTGTCAATTGTTAAGTACTATTTGCGCAGGAGAAAAGACCACTAATGTGAACTGAAGCCTATGCTCAGGGGAAGGCCTGGGAGCAGCCCCACCGTGCACGCAGTGCCCCATTGGTACCTCCACTAAGAAGGCGGTGGCGGTGATCTTGTGCTTCTCGTCGCCTCGCTCCAGGAGCGGGATGAGCAGGTAGAGGATGCGGCCCAGGTCCCGGCAGGAGCAGTGCACCATGGCCCTGCAGGTGGGGAAGGGGAGCAGTCCCTCAGGCTCTCTGGCCCCAGGGAGGCCTGCTGTGTGGGAGTCTGGCCGAGACACTGGAAACCATGGACAAGACAGGGTCACCTGGGCTTCTGCATTCCCAGGATTTCCCACCTGGACAGGACCTCGGAGGCCATCTAGTTTAACTATTTTGTTTTACAGATGGGGAAACTGAGGCTTAGAGTAGGAATGTGGCTTGCCCAACAGCACAGGGCAAATCAGTAAGACAGCCTGGCTTCAGACTGCCCACTGAACAGGACCACCCCAGGAGGAGGAGGCCGGAAGGAGAGGGTGTGAGGACCCGCTCACTAAGCGCCCGGCAGCAGCCAGGTGCTTTCACAGTGTTATTGCATTTGATCGTCCCCATTAAGCCTCGAGCAGATTACCATTATTATTCCCATTTTCATAAATAAGGGGACAGGGGCTTCGAGTGTAACCTGCTCAGGATCACAGAACCGGAAAAATGGCACAGCTGGCACCCCAGCCCAGGGCCCCCCACTCCAGCTGCCTTGTTCGTTGTACCAAGTCAGTGGTTCTCAAAACGTGGCCCCTTGATCAGCAGTATCAGCATCCCTGGAAACGTGTCAAAAATTCACATTCTCGGGCCCCCATCCCAGACCGACTGAATCAGAAACCCTGAGAGTGGGGCCCAGCAATCGGTGTTTCCACAAGCCCTGCTTGCTAAAGTCTGGGGACCACTGCACTATGCTCCATTATCAGCGAACCCAGGAAGTGTGGCAGTTGTGCACAGAGACTGGAGTAAGGCAGCTCGGGCTCAAATCCTGGCCCCACCACTAGCTGTGTGACTTTGGCAAGTCACTTAACTTCTCTGTGCCTTGGTTTCCTCTTTGGTAACACTGGGATAACAGTAGTACTATTTCATCGGTCACGGTGAGAATTAAATGGAATAATCCACATACATACAGCTCTTTGCACGGTGCCTCAAGCATAGTAAGTGCTCAATAAATGTGCTTGTATCCTGAGACCCCAAGGAGACCCCATCCTGGGCACTTGGTGCAGGGCTGAGGCAGGCATTCCTGCAGGACTCACATCTTTAAAATCAAGGTGTCTGTCCTCTCCTGACCCCATGGGAGGCTGTGTGTGGTTGCAGGAAAGAGCCCCATTTGGGGTCAGCAGGTCATTTCCCAGCTTGGCCACTTCCAGGCTCTGTGACCTTTGGGACACAACTGTCCCTCTCTGGCATCGTCCTCTGCATCAGTAATTCCTGCCCCACCAGGCAGCATAACGATAGTAAGAGCTAACCTGTGTGTCTGAGCTCTGACCATATGCCAGGGGCCGTGCCAAATTCTTTACTTAATCCTCACCCCAAATCTTGGCTGTGGGTCCTATTATTATTTCCTTACGACTAAAGGGAAAGCCGAGACATGGACAGGGATGTAACTTGCCCTGGGTCACACAGATGGGACGCAGCAAGCGGGCATTCAGACGCAGGCAGACCACCTCCAAGGCCACACTCTGACCCTCTCAGCCATCCCATCATTTCTGTAGCACTGGGGGTATTAAATTCATGATGCTGTGAGGGAAGGTGCTTTATAAACAACCCAAGTGCTCTGTGGTTGCCAGGTCCTGTGATACCCGGTTTGCTCTGAAGAGCGTGCACCGTCGTTCACATCTGTGTTGTCTACCCACCAAGGCAGACGGGATCTGCTGGTTTTAGAGGAGAGGTGATGGACTGAGGGAAGGGTTTTGCCCAGAGGCCTGCAAACCCAAGTCTGTCTGAAGACGCTGAGGTCCCTCCCCTCCCTCCAACCCCTGCCTTGGGGGCCCCTGGCCTCACCTAGCCAGCAGGGACACTCCTCGGTGGTGGTTCTCCGCTTGTCCCAAGAGCTCCCAGCCGCCCTGGTCATCCAGAAAGGCGGCCTCGGACGAGCAGCCCATCTTCAGCAGCAGGGTTTTCACCACTTTGACCACACAACTGCCAAGATAAGGGGGCTGAGACCTCATGTCACCCCGCCCCCAGCAGGCTGGGCCGCCCTCCACCCAGGACTCTCCCACCATCAGCTCCCATCTGGCCAGACAAGTTCCTCTCTGTCATGCTAATCATTAGCTAGTGGTGTCCAGTGGATCCACAAAAAGTGGCTTTTTTACAAACAATTATTAGCTTTGAGGACAAGAGTGTAAACAGAAGCAAGATGTCCCTCTCTTTGGAGCTGCTGCTTTACCCTCCCTTTTCCCTGAGTTTCTTTACTGAACAGAGAGGTCGGATTGGAGCCTCCCGCCTCCCAGGTCCTGCCTCAAGCTTGCCCTCCACCCCCATCAAGCCCATGGCGGGGGGAGCTCCATGGGACAGTCCTTTCTGCTCCTTCAGACACAGTCTCCTGTCCAACCCTGAGTCCTTCATTCGCTCAGGACACTTAAGGAGTGAGTCCCAAGTCTAGGTGCACAACAAAAGTCCCTGGGGAGCCTGCACCACCCGGGGACTATCAGGCTGGGATGCCGGTCTGTGCTTTGAAGGCCCTGGGTGAACCTGAGGAGCCCCGGTACGAGGGAACAGGAGGAGGGCTCCGCCAGAGGCTGTCATCCGCCTGCATGCACGGCCCCGGCTGCTCATGGGTATATATTGTATATGTGTGTGTGTGCGGACATGCACGTGTGTAGATCTGTGAGTGTGTGTATGAGCCTTTAGTAAAATAAAAACTGACAATGTGTGGAATAAAGTTTACATTTAAACACAGTTTTCCAGAAAGCCAAACCCTTGCTTTAAGCGTTTAAGACACGGTTTTGTGGGCATAGTTCAGCTGATGCTCAGGGCTGGTGGTTCTCAGGATCCAGGACAAGGCATCAAAGCATTTTGGAACTCAGGTGATGTTCAGGAATTTGCTCTGAGTTTTTCTCTTTGGGGTTTTGTAATGAATATGAGTCCAGTGTAGAAATTCAAGTCATGCAATCTTTGTGCGGATTCTTTGAAACATGTGCTGTCGGGGACAGTCCTTCACCAGCCATGCCATTAAGAGTTTAAAGTTACACACACACACACATATGCATACATGCACACACATGCATACACACACACACACACACACACGAGGGGATGGAGTGGGGTAGGCCCCAGATGTTGTTCACCCTAACAGCCGAGGGCTCACCCTCCCCAACTCTCCCATCCACTGTCCTCCCTCTGCCCCTGAAACTCCCAGCACTGGCTAAGCTGAGATTTATGCATTTTGTTTAGAGAAGGAAGGTTGTACCTTCCAGTTCCAGTATTAGCAGCACCTTTAACTAAAACAGAACAAACCACCTGCGTGTGCTCTCTGTTATGTGTCTCCATGTCCGGTGGCAGTTGGTCACCTCTCGCTAACTGGTTTGGTGACAGCATTGAGCTCAGGGCTCAGAAGCTCAACAGGGAAGAATGTGACTTAAGAGGTTTCAGACAGTCACAGCAGACCCCTGACCTCATCTGTGCAGCCCACAAAGAATGTAGATTTAGGCCAAAGCTTCCAAACACAGAGCTACATCATTCATAGTTTGTCTTCTCCCACTTCACCACTTTCTCAATAAGGCTCCAAAGTTTAACAAAAATGACCTTCTCCATCACCCTTCCTCCCACCTCACTCCCGAAGAGACACCTGGAAAAGCTCAAAGAAGGCCGTCCTGTGCTGCTTCATAAAAAGGCAGAGGTACACTGTTGGGAGAAAGCTGCGGGGTAGGGGGTGCATTTCCTTCGGCTCCCCAAACACCAACTCTGCGGGCTTCACCTTCCTGGAAGGTTCTTGGCTTTTCCCAGCAAATGGAGCCAGTGTTACCCTGTCCCTGCACTGAGATGGGGGGTGGGAAGCGGGCAGGGAGCAAGGATCCAACACCAGCTGCTTCAGAGCCCAAGGCTGCTGCACAGCATGGAAGCTGAACTGCACGGGATGCACTGTCAAGCTCTATCTATGGTGTCCGGTCCGGCAGGACGCCCCCACTCCCTTCAAACCCAAGTCCGTGTGACAGAGCTGGGGCCCACACTCATCGCCTCCACCCACCTCTCCTCACGGGAGGCTGTGACAGTCTCTGTGCACTTAGCCATCTCCTTAGAGCTTTTCCTTTCCTTCACCGGTGCCTGGAGCACCCACGACCCACTTGGCTTCCACGCCCCGGTGCCTAGTTTCCTCGGGCTGCCCCAACCAACGGCCACATAATTGGTGGCTTAAAACAACAGAAATTTATTCTCTCTCCATTCTGGACGCCAGAATCCCAGATCCAGTTGCCAGCAGGGCCCTGCTCCCTCTGAGGGTCGAGGAGAGGACCCGTCCCGGCCTCCGCCTGCTTCCGGTGACTCATGGCGTTCCTTGGCTTGTGGCTGCGGCTCTCCGGTCTCTGTCTCTCTTCACGTGGCCTTCTCCTCCGTGTGCGTCTTTTCCTCTTCGTATAACAACACTTATTGCTGCATTTAGGACCCACCTGGCTCGTCCAGGATGATGTCATCTCAAGCTCCTCAATTATCTTCAAAGACTCTTTTTCCAAATAAGGTCACACTTGGAGGTTCCAGGTGGGACCCGCCATGCAGCCCTCTCCACCCAGGTACCACCTTGTGGCTTTTCTGGTCCCCTTCAGCATGGCACTTGCCCACCTCTGGTTTTCTGTCTCAGATGCTGCCTCCTGCGAGGCAGAGGTGAGGGTGGACGCTCAGGCTCTCTTCCAGCTCCCTGGTGCAAGCATCAACAGATTGAAGCCCTCCATGTCAGGAGTTTGCGTCTTCACTCGGCAGCCCAGGACTTTTCCACGATGTGTTCCTCTTCTTCCTCCTCCACTGCCCCCTCCACTTTCCTCTGGTTTTGTTTTCCCTCCAGCCACCAGCTTTCTGAGTCAGGGGTGACACCCTCATGGCAGCACCTGTGAGCACCAGGGGAGTGAGTGCCAGTGTCCCGCTGTGATGCCATCCTATTTAGTCCTTACAACACACCTAGGGGGTAGAAATCCCTTACCCCATTTTATAGGCAAAGGAACAAGCCACCAAGACGTTAAGGTAGTTTCCCTAAAGTGCAAACCACAAAGTGGTGGAAGCATGACTCAAATCCAAGACCAGCTGCAAAACTGCTTGCCCTGTGCCCCTCAAAGTGCACCTCTGTGAGCATAACACGCAAGAGAAGCCAAAAAGGAAAAAGCTAACAAACTGGTCTACATACATTTAAAATTTCTGAGTGGCAAAAACAAACAAACAAAAAAATAAATAAACAATAAAATAGTTGCCAGTCATGTAACAAACTAGAATATAAATGACAAAGAGCCGTGTCCTTAATATATAAAGCACTTCTACAAATAATTAAGGAAAATTCCCAACAGTTTTGTATAAAATTGGACAAAGGACAAGAACAAGTGCCTCACAGAAAACACAAATAGCATCTCAACCTCAACCCCACTCACGATAAGAGAAACACAAACTAAAAATGCAGCAAAATACAGTATTATCTCACTTATCGCAGGTATTACGTTCTAGACCCCCCCTCGTGAAGTAGGAACCTTACATTTATTCTACACTCTTAAATCTACGTAACTTTAACACCATACGTATACAGTACCGCAAAATCCCGTGATATAGCGAAAAATCCGCGATAAATAATTAAATATATATATTTTTTAATTCCGCGGTGCAGTGAGGCTGCGATAAGTGAACTGCGATATAGAGAGGGACTACTGTACCTTTTGTTCCCCAGTTCTCAGACTGGCTGAGATGAAAATGTTTTATACAGTATTGTGCTGGCAAAATGCGAGGAGACAGACACTCATACACCACTGGTGGCGGTGCCCTTGTTGGAGGCTATTTGGCAAGTTCGGTGCTTTAGGATATATTGCAATTCCTCTTCCATCACATCACTGGTCAAGAACCCTTTTCCCCACACATTCCTATTCCACCTGACTATTTAGATGCAGAGACCTTCTTTGCTGCAGCCATCCTGCTGTCAGGAATTCCTCCTATACATACGATCGCATGTGTGCACATACAGACATGTGGACAAGCAAACTCACTGCAGCATTGTTTGTAATCACAAAGGGCTTCAAAGTGCCTAAATGAAGAGGACTCTGGTGAAATAAATTACGGTACATTGAAATTAATATTGAAATTAATTTTTTTACATGGAAATATTATGCAGCTGTGAAAAATGATGGGTGGCACTATATGTAATTATCTCCAAGACATAATATATGCTAAAAGCAAAAATGTGTAACTGTGTAAGGGTCACAGTTCCATTGGTAGAAAAACAGAGAAATAAATGTGTGCTTATCTTTGTACACACCACCTCTGAAAGGTCATAAAAGAACTCTGTCCTTCTGGGGAGGGTGACTGGGTGAAGAAAATATCTTTTGAGATTTTTACCATGTGCATATATTACCTACTCCAATTAATCATTTAAAACCGGATGTTCAGGCCTTAGATAAAACCCCCCTGGGGAGGGCCGATTCTCTCCCGCAGCCCAGCACTAAGCAGAGTCTGACACACAGCAAGGGCTCACAAATAGTTGCTGAACAAATGATTGCCTCTCATAGAAGTGTGGTTCTGTTTTCTCTTCCAGTCTCACAGCTGATTTCTATTTACCGATTGCCCTAAAGACTTTCAGAAGGGCCCTTGGGGGGGGGGGGCCCTCCCTGAGCCAGGAACAGCAGGAGCATACCGCACAGGTACGAAGGCAGACAGCTGTGCATCCTTCTTGGCGTCCTTGTGGGAACCCACGAGGCCAGACAGGTTGAGGTCGATGTGGTAATGGACCTGAACGAGCAAGGCCAGGAGCAGCTGGGGATAGATGCGCCTCACATGGTCCAGGCAGCTGTTGACGGACAGGAGCTCACACAGGCCGCTGGCTACCTGGGGGCAGAGAAGAGGCGTGTGGGAAGTCCTGGCCCACTGTCTCAGCATTGCTGGCAGGGGATGGACTGCTTCTCTAGGAGGTCAGACCTGGATCTTTGCTCTACTCTGGCGTGGCCTGGGAAAGCCCAGATCTCCCCGAATCCTGACTCCCACTCCTGGCTTTGTGGGTGAGCCCTGTGCTGGAGCTATAACAAAAGCCTGCCTCTTTGATGTTGACACACCCCTGGAAGATCATGGTGGTGGTCTTGATCCCACTGTGCCAGTGAGGGGACAAGAGCAGAGGGGTGATGGGGCTTGCCCAAGGGTCACCTAGCCCCTGGGGTGCAGGGCTGAGTCTTGAACCTAGGATTTCAGATATGGCTGGAGCGTGCCCTTCCTCTTCCTCTTTTATACCACAGACACACAGACCGTGCTTCCCCAGCTGACCCTTTACTTTTGGGCCATTAAGGTGGACTGCCCTCACTGCCTCCCCATGTGGCCAGCAGCTAAAAGAAACAAGCCACAGCCTGGAGCAGGAGCCAGGAAGGACCTGTTCTGAACTCCATGACAGCCTGCCTCACACACCTCCCCCGACACCAACCCTCCCAAGCCCTGGGAATTTGGCTTCATTGGCATTTGTCCCACCAGGTTCCCAAGGACCAAATTTGCACTCACCACTGCCCCCCTCCAACTTCCCCACCTACATTCACTCTGGTCCTGGCCTGGGCCCACCCCTCACACCTGGCCCACTGAGTCCTCCCTAACTTGCAGGACAATGTGGGGGCAGGGAGCAGGCAGTGATGGGTTGGGGTCACAAGACCTGATGGCTCTTTCTGGCTCCACCGCTCCCTGCCCCCCTTTGAGCCTCAGACTCATCTTCCATAAGGTGAGGTTACTGGGCCTCGTCCAGCCAGCCCCACAGCTGTGGTGAGAAGTGACTGAAGGAGAAGGGAGACTGCTTCCTAAAGGAATGATTGAAATCTGCGCCACCATGCAGCTGGCCCATTTAATTGTGAAGTGAAAGAGCCCATGACTTGTTCCCATGGAAATAAATGACATAATGTGGGCTGGAGGAGAACAATAAACGGCCCTTATTTGTAATTCACGGCTTAGGAAACCCTTTCACGCGTCCACTATCTCACTCTTCTCAACAGGTAAGACAGAGAGGCAGGAGTTATTACTACTCATTTTACAGATCTTACTAGGAAAGCTAAGGAAGGGGAAGTGACTGGTCAAGGTTACACAGAGAGGCAGTGGCAGAGCTAAGAGAGTCTCTTGGACTCAAAGCCTTTCCACTTGTCAGCAGCCCAAAACTAATACTTTATTCAAAGAAAACAGTCTGCGGTGTAGAGAAAAGCCTCTGGTGATGTGCATAAGGCTCTGCTCTTGGCTTAATCTTGCTCAAATGGTGTATTAATGCCACAAGGTAAAAATCTGCCCATGCCGTATCTATGCTCAAACTATGCTTGTTCAGCAAGATGCATGGATGAGTGACTGGAGAATACATGGGAGGAGTGAATTAAATGCCGAAATCAGGGAGGGCACGGGGTGCCTGATCCACAGAGCTCGATGCTGGGAGAGAGAGGCAGAGGGATCCGATGGGGAAGCACGGGATCTGGGTTTGAGTCCTGCCACCACCACTCAATGGCTGTGTGACCTTGGGCAAGACGCAGACTGTTCCTGAACAGGAGGACCTCCCTCTGTAAAGGATAATACCACCCACTCCTCCATTCCCCATATCTTTGCTTATTTGCTTCCCTCCCTCAGAATGTCTTGCTCTCTGCTGAGTCTCCAGAACTTACATGTGCTCAGTAAAGAATTGTTAAATGTATCAGTTGAACTTTCTTGAATATCTGCTCTGTGCCAGGTAAATGTTAGACGTTTACTATTCCAGGCCACTGACGTAACTGTAAGTAGCAGCCATTGATGGATCACAATCAAGAGCAGACAGACAGACACTTACCCAAGGCCACACAACTAGCTGCTCGCAGAGCAGCACCCTAGAAGCTGGGCGGGTTGAGTCTAGCAGGAGGGGGGAGGAGAAGAAAAGGGGCAGGCAGACAGGTCTCACCGCTAGCGGCTCGCTGGAGGCCCTGCCCTTCTTGGTGACAGGCTCCTCCTTCAGGATGACCAGGAGCAGGTTCAGGACCTTTTTGACATGACGGCTGGGCTTGTGCAGTATCAGCTGCCTCCACATCTCTGCTCCATTGCTGGGAGGTCGGGGGTAAGATAGTTATGGGGACCAGGCCCAAGCTGGGGCAACCCAGCTTCCCACTGGTACCCATGGGCATGCTAGCAAATTCCTGGAATGGTCCAGAAAACACTCCCTATGAGTCAGGGGGCTAACAGCGATACAAAACCCTATTTCCCAGGTATTATGCCAGGTGCTTTACAGACAATTTATTACTTCAGCAAATATCGATCATCTGCTATCGTCCAGGCACTGAGCATATCTCTGGGGATACAGATACGAAAAGACATTTAAGACATTCAGGGTCACTGAATTCTCACAATGACCCTCAAGGTGGGTTGTTATTGCCATTTTAGACATGGAGAGTTGAGGCTCAGAGAGGTGCAATCACCAGTATAAGACAACACAGCTCATGAGTTGCATCATCAAGAAGTGACCGGGTCTGGTGTCCCAAAGCCTGTGCTCCTTCCCCTAGGCCAAGGAGCCCTTTGGGGCCTGGACCCTGCATCTGTCACATGATATCAAGAAGCCCATGCCCCTGTCCCTTAGGAGGCAGTACCCCAGGCAGGGGAAGGCACCTGCGCCAGGCGGCACCGGCCTGCGGGCATTCCGATGGGCCGGTGAGCTATAGGGTTAACCCAGCCCTTTCTACCTTCTGGTGAGCCTCCCATTAACTTTCCAGCTCTGTTCCCCTGGAAACCTGATAAAGACAGTATGTCAACTATGTTGCTAGGTAACATTGTTTATGGTAAAAGTGACCCAACTGGTAAATTGCATCTGAGCTGGGAGGAACTATAAATTAACTATAAGAACCGATGGGGACATTGTAGCATTGAGCTTCCTGGGGCGACTGGGCTTGTCCCTGTGGGGACCCTGGAAGCCAAGTCTATAGAGTTGTTAGAAGAAATGCTAGTTCCCGTGTGGCCTGAGCCACTTAAGCTAAGGCAGCTCCCGCACCTTCCGCCTGAGACCCACGAGACCAACTCTTGGAACCAGGGCCAAGGCTGGGGTAAGGGAAGTGAAGCATCCAGGGCACAAAACGTAAGGAGTCCCTCACTCTCAGGCTCACACAAGTGCAGGCAGGCATGTCACCTGAGAGCAAGGGCCTCCTTGAATTTTGTTCCTGCTCCGTCTGGCCAGCTTCATGGCCTGCTGCAAGGTCTCCTGCAAAGAGGAGCCCCTGATGCCATCCTGTCCTATATCCTGAGTGACTCTGATTTCAAGTGTGGCCTCCGCAGCCTTGTGAGTCTGCATGTCTAGTGGCTCCAAGAAGCAAACCCTCTGCTGGGCAGTGCAGTCACAAGGTTTAAATTCTTGCAGGTGGGAGGACAGATATGTGTCACCCCAGCCCTCACCACTGATGTCCTTGGCTTCTGTGAATGACACCAACTCTCCTTAGAGACACACCCCATTTGCATAGCTCTGCACAATTCTGTTACCTTCACTCTCAACCAACCATCTTAAGATGTGGACCACATGCTTTCTGCCTTGATTTAGTCATTCAAAGGTGTGGGAGCATTTCCAGGGCCAGGAGGCTGCACCAGTCATACTGGTCTCTCCTGGCCATGAGCTCACCATTGGCCACAGTCCCCTCGGCCCATCAGACCACCTGCTCCCTGAAGGCTGAGGACACGGTGCGCCCTCCTGCACAGGCCCGGCACAACTGGCTGCATTACTCGGCACAACCACCCATATGGAGTGGGAATGCAGGGATTATTTCTTCCTTTGGCCTGTGGGGGAAAACTGAAGCCCAGAGAGGACAAGCAGGCTGCCCAAGACCACACAGCAGCTGAAAGCTGAGTAAGGACTATCACTCAGGCCTCCTTTCTATGGCATCATTATAGAGCTCTGGCCTTGGAGTTGGTCAGATCTGAGTTCAGGTCCTCATTTTGTTGCTGGCTCGGTGGATCCCTAGGGTAAGAAACTTCCCCTGAGCCTCAGTTTCCTCATCTGTAGAATGGGGTTATTGCACTATTAATGCTGAGCAAAGACAGCTAGCAGTGTTTGGGAAGTGCCTAATGGTTGTCGTAGTACCACAGATCACAGAAGAGGGGCCACCTAGAAAGGGCAAGGGATTCCTCTGGGTAGAAGGAGAGTCCCAGGCCAGCGTGGGGGCTGCTTCAACCCTCTGAGGCCAACCCCACCTTGGTACCTGTCTAGTGGGAGAGGGCACAGGAGCAGGGCGTCCACGACCTTGGTCATAAAGGAGCGGGCCAGGAGAGAGACGGGCAGCAGGGCCACCTTGCGGGCCTGTGGCTCCTGGATGTGGCTCAGCTGCACGTAGACAGCCTCCACGATTTCTGGGATCTGGAGGACGGCGGGAAGCCATGAGCACGCAGAGGGCCAATGGCGAGGCCAAGAGAGTTGTGGGGGCGTGGAGACGGAGGAGGAAAGGAGTGACAGGATAGAAGGGGACACAGGAGAGAAATGGGGAAGTGCGCAGAGTGCCTGCTCCTTCCCTGAAAGAGAGCTACTTGGTCTTCACCGCCCACCCCCACTGCCCCACACTGGATGGGTGAGTTCTTCCTCACCTTGAACTCAGCCACCACCACCCCTGCCTTACCTGAGGGACCAGCAGGCCCTGTGGGGTCTCCCAGCCCAGCCCCCACTCCCAGGGGCCTTACCACTTCCCGTGTCCTGTGTTGGTACTGCTCCAGCACTGAGCGGAGTGTCACCTCTGAGGCCAGCCGCATCGTCTCCCCTGAGTCTTTCCCCTGAGCCTCCGAGGCACCCTTCAGCCCTTCCAGGGCTGCTAGCAACAGGTCTCTCACCTGCTGGGGCCACAGGAAGTCTCTGAATGCCTGAAACAAAGGCACAGAGATGTTGGCACACATGGGCAGACCCTGAATGAGCCATACACAGATGCATAAACACCGCCAAGCACACCCAGAGGTCAGCAGGGAGAGCCCGCAATCTCTGGGGAGGAGCTGCAAAACAAGAGGCGACGTGGCCCCAGAGCTGGGTGACTCAGCCCACTCACTGTGGCTCAGACCAGAGGGGTCGTGGGCACTCAGGATGGCCCGTGTGGTCAGGGAAGCCTTCCTGGAAGATGGGATAGGAGGGGAGGGCATTGGGCAGGCTGGTGCTGCCCTTCTCCCCCATTCCCGGGAAGGCCCAGGGCTGGCAGGCAGCAAGCAGTCACCGTGATCACACGCGGAATGTTCTGGCGTGGGCTGACGGGGTTGTAGGGCCCCAGGAAACGCTTGTTGCTCTCATACAGTTCCATCTTATTGATCTCGTTCTTATCCCTGGCTTCTGTAAGAAGAGGACCTTCTCAGTGAGGCCTGATCACCCTTTCTCTAAAACTTCTTGTTAAACATAGATGTAGGAAGTGCATAAATCATAGGTACCCAGCTAAATAAATTTTCAAATGCTCAGCCTATCCACGTAACTGGCGCCTAGGTCAAGAAACAGAATGTGATCGGCACCTCAGAAGCCCCTCGTATGCCCTCTTTCAGTCCACTCTGTCCCTCCCCTGCCCTGGGGTAACCACTATTCCGACTTCTCAGCCCACAGATTAGATATCCTTACTGTTGGACTTCTACAAATGGACTCATATATTATGCGATCCTTGATGTCTGGCCTTCACTCAACATCATGTGGGTGAGCTTCATGGCCCCTGTTGCAAGCAGCATTGCTCCATTCATCCTCAGTGCTGCGCAGTTTCCCATGGTATGAATATACTACAATTTATGTATCTGTTCTACTTCTGATGGACATTTGGGTTGGTTCCAGCTATTGTGCATAGTGCTGCTATAAACACTCTAGTATGTCTAGTCATGTCTTTTGCTGACTATATGTACACATTTGCTAGGCAGATAACTAGGAGAGAAATTGCTGTGTCCTTGGGTAGACATAGATTCAGCTTCAGGGGATACTGACAAACAGCTCTCCATGGTGGAGGCCAGTGATGCTCCCACCGCAGATCCCGAGAGCTCCAGTGGCTCAGGTTTCACCAGCGTGCGGCACCGTCCCTTTCGTTTTTGCCATTCCGGCAGGCGTATGGCAATGCCTCTTAATCGGCAATCCCCCTGCTCCTGGCATTCCCAATTCCCCTTTTCTGCTTCCTTTTTTCTTTAGGACTCATCATCATCTGACTTACTATAGGTATTACTTTTTTATTTTGTTGTCTACTGACAACAAGAAGGTAAGTTCAACAGGGTGGATTATTTGATTAATTGAATTGATATTTATTTCTTCACTGCTGTGTCCCAGGGCATAGAATAGTATCTGGCACATGATGGTTTCTGTTTTCTACTGAAGGAAACACATTTCAGATGCATTTTATGAGCCCTTACTATGGCCTGGCCTGGGTCCTTCCTGGATCTCCCAGTGTAGGCAAGACATGGGCATGAGAAAGGTCCATCAGGTGGAGTGACCACATGAACCAAGTGTGTGGGTTTTTTGTAAAGGGAAGGAGCTTGGGACCTGGAATCAGGCAAACGCACGTTTTGTATTCTAGCTTTGCTGCTTCCTACGGTCAGGGGGTCCAGACAAACCACTTTTCTCCTGCAGAATCTAACAGAGTGGATTTGGCCTAGGCTTGCCAGATAAAATACAGGATAACCACTTAAATATGAATTTCAGGTAAACAAATAATTTTTAGTGAAAATATCTCTCAAATATATAATACTTTCAATCAGATTATTCATTGTTTATCTGAAATTCACACTTAAGTGAGTGTTCTGTGTTTTTATTTGCAAAATCTAGCAATACTAACTTGGTCTATGCTATTCCTGACGTTAAGGCTGATTATTGACATGACTTATACCCATTACTCAGGAGGTCTGAGTGGTTCCTGGGCAGCAGCGAAAATAGTCCAGGGGCCAAATCTTTGTCCCAAATGTTAGAGGTCAAGAAAAGCAGGGACACCAGACAGATCCCAAAGGCCTGAAACTAATAAGACCATCATTGTAGGCATGGAGAAAAGAAAACTTGCCCTGGCTGGTATGGCTCAGTGGATTGGGCACTGGCCTACCAGCCAAAGGGTCACTGGTTCAATTCCCAGTCAGAGCACATGCCTGGGTTGCAGGCCAGGTCCCCAGTTGGGGGTGCGCAAGAGGCACCCACATATTGATGTTTCTCTCCCTCTCTTTCTCCTTCCCTTCTCCTGCCTCTAAAAACAAGGAAATAAAGTCTTTAAGAAAGAAAAAAAAAAGCTCTATTTGACAAGTGCCTATAATGTGTGGTACTGAGCCGGTCTTTTTACATATATGATCTCATTTAATTTTTCAAAAAGCTTGCAAGTTATATGCTATTTTACCCTTTCCTACAGATGAATAAATCTAGACCTGGACAAGGAAAGTACTTGTCTGAGGTCATACAGCTAGGGAGGGCCAGAGCCAGGTCTTGTACCTAGGTCACTCTGCCTCCAGAGCCAGGACAGTTTAAACAACATGCCAAGGTCCCTTGGTTTGAGGCAGTGTTGGGACTGTGGAAAAAAGAAGGACACAAGTAATCGATGTTACGGTGCACTTCTAGGTGCAGTGCCTTCTGGGCACCTGTGTCAGCCCATGCTGCAACACTAGCTCCCTGGAAGAACATCCCAGGAATGTTCTCCACTTACAGGTTTGAACCACTGTGGTTCTAAGATAGAATCTGTTCTTTGTTCATTCATTCCATAAATATTCACTGAGCACCCACCGCGTGCCTGGCCCATGGCAAGCCCTTGGGGATTCATCGGTGAACAAGACACTGCCTTGCCCTGTCCTCAAGTGAGATTATAGTCTAGTGGAGAAGACAGACCAGGAACTAAGAGATTAGGGCTATCATGCCTGAGTATACATGGTTCCATGGGAATGTGAAAAGGAGAGTCACAGATTAAATTTGGAAGGATGAGGAAAAGCTATGATAGAAGGATTGCTTCAATCAAAATAGGTTTGTTTATAGCCTTTGTCCCTGGTCCTGTGGGGACTAATTCTTTGTACCTCCGCATACCCCATCAGACCCTGTGCTGGTCTCCACCATCTCCCACCCACCAGTGCCTTGCTACTGCCTTAGTCAAGTGCCTAGCTGAATGCCTGCTCAGAAGCTTTGCTTCAGAGGTGCTCTAGACTTACCTTTTCGGAGGTTCAGGATGGTATAAAGGATGGTGATGCCCTCCAGAGCCTCCCGGCCAATATCCTCATCGGGATCCCCGACGCGAAGGGCGAGTCTTCCCAGCACAAGCCCCAGGCCCGTGGATCCGAAACATACCTATTTGTGTTGTAATAATCTTAGGGACTGAGTCTTAAAGGTTCAATAATGCTATACAGTAAATGGTAAAAAGAGGTGGAATGTCTGTCCCTGATAGCGGAGCCCTCTGAGGATGGTAAGGGCCACCTGGGAATCTCTGGACAGGTTGGACAGGTGCACAGGCTCCCTCAGAACTGGGAATATTCTCCCCAGGAGGCCCCCCGCCCCATCTCCCAGAGGCCACTCACAAAGTAAGGCACAGTGAGAAGCGCGCACTTCAACAGAGAGACATTGCTGCTCACAGCACGAGCTCGTTCATGGGCCTTTCCAGAGTTCATCCAGGGCCCCAGGGGCTGTGAGGACAAGGGTAAGGCTCAGAGCTACAGGCTGGCTGCCAGCCCCTACTGCCTGGGTGGGCAGGCCAATCTTCACTGATCAGCTTCTGGGGAGAGCATAAAGACCACTCCCCGCAGTTCTTCTCTTCTTCTTAGAGCATAGGGAGTCATGGGGTCCAGAAACTGAGAATAGGACTGAAAGACCAGAGGCAGGATGATCAATGAGGAGAGAGATGAAAGATGGAGAATCGTGAGGCTCAAAGAAGAAGACAGGGGCATGAATGAACGGAGCAAAGATACAGGGGCCGCTACCATGGGAGTATGGAGGGGAGGGAGAGAGTGAAGAGGCACGGGTCTGGGACAGGGAGGCAGAACACTGGCACAAGATCACGTCCTGAAGTCAAATCACTCCTTCTGGGTCCAGCCCCCACCACCCCCTCCTCCTAAGCCAATCCTCCTTTCTTCTCCACCCTTCCCCTCCTCCCCGTCCCCTCACCTCCAAAATGCTCGTCAGCCCAGCAGCGATGGGACACTCAACAAAGAGAGCATTGAGCAGTGTCTGCAGGGCTTCCAAGGTATGACAGTAAAGGGTCTGTAGACAGGAGAAGGACCAAGCTACTAGCAGGCCTCTGGAGCAGACCCTCACCCCAGGCAACCCCTTGTGTGGACCCAGGAAGCTGCTCTTTGGTCCCACCCGAGACTAACTTAACGTATGATACTGGACACATTACTTCCCCTCCATGGGTTACAGTTTCCTTATCCACAAATTGGTCGTTATTATCCCTGCACTTTTTACCTTATAGTGAAGGAAGCAGACACCCAACATTCACTAAGAATCTACCATAGGCCAAGTAAGCAACAAATGAGAGGGTGAGTGGGAAAATAATCCAGAACTCTAAGAGCTAGGTAAACTTTTATTATTGTCTCTAGGGAAGCGCTCTGCTTCTTTGTTTAATTGCTACTCCTAGACTTAAATAGGTTTTCCAAGTCGCCTCTTCAGGGCCGCCATCTCTTCCACGCCCGGGCTCCTCCCCTGTCAATCACACCACAGGCCTGGGTTTTAGGAAGGTGCGGGCATTACACATACACAAGGCTGAGCTATGGGTTTGAGCCACTCTGGAAAGGCCCTCTCTCCTCCGCCTTCCCTTGTCCTGCCAGTTCCCCATGTCTGCCTCTCACATTGTTGTTGCCCAGGCTTGCCTCTCACATTGTTGTTGCCCAGGCTTCCTGAGTCTGTTCATTCACACCAGGGTTGCACCACAACCACCAAGCAAACCTCACTCTCCAGCTACGCCCCCCGGTCCTTCTCATCTGCAGCCCGGCACTGTGCAGCGCTGACCTCTGCTGGCTGGACCTGTTACTACAAGGGGGCCTCTGTCTTCCTGGGCCCAAATAAGGAATGCCCGCCCTTCCTCTGGGTCTTATCTCAGGGCACCACCTCTGGGACCCAGAGCCCTCTTACCGCCACATGCTCTGCCCCCACAGCTCTCAGCCTCACTTCTCAGCACTCTCGCCCGACCCTGGGCTCCAGCCACACCGCCTCAGTGTCATCCTTGCTGTTACCAGGTTCTCTCCATCCTCAGGCCTCTGCACAGGCTGTTCCCTCTGCCCGGCATGCTTTTCCTTCTGCCAGTGCCACTCCCTTCAGCTAACAAGCTCTTCTTTAACCTCGCAGCTCCAGCACCAAGAATCCTGAACCCCCGCCCACCTAGGCCAGGTCCCCTCCATTCCAGGCTCTTCATAGCAGCAGTACTGCTTGCTTGCAGCACTTACCAGTGTTGTAATTTTGCATTAACTGCATAATTCTCTGATAAGGTCTATCTCACCCCTGCCCTTGCCCCTACTCTATCCCACCCCTGTGCTTCTAGTAGGCCCTCCATTAATATTCAATGAATGAAAGGATGAATGAATGAATGAATGAATGAGCTTTACTCTGAGCCGAAACACCACTCCCTTGACTTCCCCCACTGACCCTACACCCTACACTAAAGGTCACCTCTGACCGCTCCTCCTAGGACAACTGCAGAGGTTGAAAGGTTTCCATGTGTTTGAGCTCCTTGAGGTCCTGCTTCTCTGGGCCACAGCCAGTCTTTCTTCCTTGTGACCTAGCCCTCAACCAGCCTCCTGTCAATCCTGGCTACCTCCTCTGGCCTTGCCAATGCCTGCCCACCGGCCTCTCACTGGACAGGGCTCAGAAGTCAATAGAACCCTCCAGATGAGGGACTGATCCCTATTCCAAAAATCCGTTCACTCACCAAACATCCCTCTCACACCAAGAGAGGGTCAGCACATTGCCCCAGGCCCTGCAACTCGAGCAAGCACCCTTCCTTTCCCTGCTGGGAGTCCTACCATGTACCTCACTCTGAGGACCCTGGACCACCCTAGGACCCACCGGGGAGGGCCCTGCTTACCCGTACGGTCTCAGCCTTGGCCTCATCTTTCTCCTGCATGGCCTGCACAGAAGGCAGGAAGAACACACTCTTCACACATGTGTTCACCAGCTCTGACATTTCCCAAAGATCCAGCACAGGATGGCTGTGACTGGTGAGGAGACAGAAAGCAAAGGCATAGAGTGAGGGCGGCTGGAGCTATGAATGCAGGGCTGGGGCGAGGCTACCTCGACGGGGTGCCAGGCGTGGGCCTGAGATTCAGATCCACGAAGGGTGAGGTGAGGTGGGGGGAGGAGGGAAGTGGGTGTGGAGGGCAGACAGCCCTGGGAGGGACTGGGCACGGGGAGAGGAGAAGACCCAGGAGTGGGGTTAGGGCACAGCAGAGAGGCTCCAGAAGACAGAGGCGGACCCCATGGCAAGAAGAAGAGGAGATGGGGGTCGGGGAGGGGCTGTGGACACCTCAGCTGCGTCAGAGTCTCCATGGCCTGCTGGCGGACGGGGCTGGAGAGGGAATCCAGTGGCTCCTCCTGGATCTGCCTCTGAGCAGGGCACACAGAAGGGCCGATGAGGGGAGCAGGCCGCTGCAGACCACCAGGGCTGCGGCTACCCCTCCAGGAGCAGCTACAGCAGCCCCTCAGCCTGGGCAGAACTCCCCACCTCCACGCTCTGGCAGCCTCCAGTCGGGGGGAGCCAGCTCACTGCTCAGACCTGTCTGGAGCCTCAGTTCAAAGCCACCAAAACACCCCACGTTCTAACCAGCTGCGTCTCTGAAGCCTCATGGTGGGGAGGTTTATTTAAACCACAGACCAGCCCAAAGCAAAAACACCACAAAGGGCCCTCGAAAGAAATCCAGTTGAATTCCTTTTAAAATGTTCTTCTAATTACTTCTCACTTTTGATTTAGTACCTACAGACAATAGGTGCTCAATTAATATTAGTTAAATGAAGGTATCAAGGGCAAGGATATTCTCCCTCTTTAAGGGACTCAAAGCTAAGTATGATTTTGGAAACTTCTCTGCTTATCCCCACCCAGCACATGCTGGTGGATAACTGAGAAATGACTGTATTTAGCAAAATGATAAGAAAATTCCCCACCAGAACTAACTTTTGGTATTAAGTAATAAAACTGCTCCCAGGTACACAAAGCTTTACAGTGAACCATTGGATTGTATCCTCCCCCCCCCCGCCCACCCCCCCCACCCCCCCAAGCAGTGACACAGTCATTGTCACGGATGAGCAGAGTGAGGCTCAGAGAAGGGACCTGACTTGTCTGGGCTCCCTCTAGACAGGCAGAGAGCAGTTAGAGGTGGAGCTGAGACTCAAGGCCAAGTGCCCTGCCTCCTCGTCTCTCCTCTCCCCGCCTAGCCCCCTGTCTCATCAGTGGGTAGACTCAGGACTTCCGCTCCTCCCACCCCAATGCCACAGACCAGATGTGGCTCTCGCACCATCATCTTCTTCACCATAGTCTTCTTCTCTCCTTCACCTTCCAGCACATCCTGGCTCTTCTGGAGGGTGACGACATTCTCAGCCTCGGGGGCAGCAGAGGGCAAAGACACAGGGTGAGAGGCACACTGAACCCAGCTTTCAGGGACTGTCCTCACCCCTGCATCAGCCACCCGCCGCCTGCAGGCATGCCAGCTTGCTCCTCGCCAGCTGCCAGCCCCAGCGTTGCTCAAGAGAAATGAGAAACCACAAAGGGAACATCTGGGGAGTGGGTGAGACTTGAGAAGGTGACCGCAGGGGTGTGTGGATAATCCTTGAAGTCCAGCGTTTGGAAGAGGACAGATATCAGGGGCTGCAGAACTCTCCCCCTTTGCCAGTCAACTAAGGGAGAAGCAGCGGCTGCGGGGACAGAAAGGGTCCCCCACACCTCAAGCTGAAATATCACCATAAGTAATACCTCCTATGGGCCCTCTGCTATCTACCCTTCTTAAGGACACGTCCTAATCAGATTAAGGCACTCTGCTACCTGAGAGAGGCCACACATTTACTAATGTCCAATTCATCTATTCATTCTCCTTATCTTAGGGCAGAAGAAGGAGAAAAAAACATGAAATAAATAAAATAATGAATAAAATAACTTCATATAGTAAAGAAAGCAAAACCAGGTAATCAGATGAACAGTGTGGTGGGTTCAAGATCCCACAAGTTCTTTCTTACTCTGCCTATCAAGATGGCTCTGGGCTCATCCCACCACTCGTTTGGACCAACACAAGGCCATGCCAGTGCTGCTGTGCAGTTTCTGGCCTGACCCTTCCAGGAACTGGCAACTCTTCCCCTCTGGAACCCAGCTGCCATGGAATGGCAACATCAGGTACACAGAGACTTGGGAAGATGGGGCCATCTTGGATGTTCCAGGCCCCCTCCCCCAGTGATCTCTGTCTACACCACACAGAGCAGAAGAACCACCCGCTGAGCCCAGTCACACTTTAGAATCATGAGAAATTGGGCCCTTTCCATCCTTACTTCCCCGGCTGTCAGAGTGAACTTTTAAACCACTAAGTGTTGAGGCAGTTTGTTAAACAGCGATTAATGACTTTGGCTACTAAAGTGACGGGAGAGGGATGGCTCACTTAGAACCAACTGTCCAGGAAAGCCTCTCAGGGCAGATAATATTTCGACTGAGTCCTGAATGACAAGAAAGAGGTAGCCATGTGAAAAACAAGAAGGAGCGTCTGTCTGTCTCTCCAAAGTAGAACATCATTTCGCTAGTATATCTCTAGTGCCTGAAACAGTGCCTGGCACATAGCAAGGGCTCACCTAAATTTGCTGAGTGATTGCAGTAACAAACTCTTTCTGTGCAGGGACCGTGCTCAGTGCTGTGCCTACATTATGTAACACAGACCTCACTTACTTAGGCCTATCTTATAGGAAGAACCTTCCTGACAGAATAACAAGTGCAAAGGCCCTGAGGTAAGAATGAGTTTGGTATGGAACAGAAGAAGGCTAGTGTGGCAAGGGCAAGGTTGACAACTGGAAGAATGCCGTGGGGTAAAGACAGATGCTTCCCAAATGCAAGACCCCTTCATAGTTCTGTCACCTTCTCCCCACCCCCACCCACATGCTGCATTGAGCTGGCCTCTGAATCAGCCTGAGGGCAGGGCAGGGCCTCCCCCCTATAAGTCCTGACCTGGGTGGATCCCCTACCTCCAGACTCTGTCCGTCAGCCAGCCTTGCCCACATTCTGTGTGTCATACTCGTGTTCACCAGCCTGTCCCGTCTGCCCCAACTGGCCCTCAACAAGTCCTGCAGACACTGGCTTTCTCTGGCCTCCCGAGGCCTGGTGCGTGGCCAAGACCTGGGTCAGGCCTATGTCCTGAAACAGGCCATTTCCAGCCTTTCTGTCACCATTACAGACCCTCTCACAATTCATTTAGTTGTTTAGAAAACTTACTGAGCACCTCTGATATGCCAGGCACCACAGCAGATGCTGGGAATACAGCTGGGAATAAGACAGATGAAAATGCCCAGTGCACAGGAGATACATATAGCGAGAGAGACTGATAGAAGATGGAAAGCATCTTGTGCTTTGGATGGTGATGAACACCATGGAGAAAAGAGGAGCTGGGCAGAGAAACAGGGATGGCTGGGGCTGGGGCTGGGGCTGGGGCTGGGGAGTGGGGGCTGGGGGGCATCCCAGGAAGTCAGCTGTTTGTTGGGCAGGATGCATACCAGAGTCATTTTGTTGTCATCCTCTCCCTTCCCTGCCATGTTCACCAGGCATGAGGCCACTTCATCAAAGGCTTCTGCATGTCATTGTTTCGATGAGGGAAGAAAAGAGTAGAAAGATATAACATACCTAGGGGGCCACAGTCCCTTCTCCCCTCCCCAACTGGGCTTCTCTAATCCTCACTCTCCCGGCAGCCAGACTGGGCTCCCCCTACCCTAACCCTTCAATGGCGCCCCAGTTCACTGAGCATAAAATCAGCATCCTTGTCAGTGCCTTCAAGGCCCTGCCAGGTCAGCCTCCCTGACCCCACCCCCAGCCTTACTGCCGCTGCTCTCCCTCACTCACCATGCTCTGGCCACACTGGCCAGACAAGCTTCCAGGCTCAGGGCCTTTGCACAAGGCAGTTTCCTCTACCTGGACCAATTCACTGCCACGCCCCCTTGCCCAGGTCCTACACCTGTCCTTCAGGTCTAAGCTTGCCTGCCTCTCCTCAAAGAGGCCTCCCCTGACCTTTGGGTTAATGGGGGTCCCACTGTGATCCTCTTGTGCATCATCTTACTCTCTTTTTTCAACCATTATCACAATTTATAATTAAACTCTCATTTGTTATAGTAGATACCTGCTATTTTGTCAGCCCCAGGTTTGCTCATCTTTCCTTTGGTAAAAAAGAATTCCTGCCTTCCCTGTGGGTTACCCATTCCATATAGTTAGATGAAGCTGAATCCTTCAAGCCCCACCTATCCCCCTCTTCAAACAGGCGCGGGCCTGCAACCCAAGCTTGGCCAATAAAAAGAGTCCTGTGCCCACAGCCACAGTGACTGGTCCAGGGATGGGCTCTTGGGTGAGCAGGGCAATAGAGCTCTTTATTTAAGAAAGTGTGTGTCTTCTCCTTCTGAGGACCTAGGAGAGCCTAGAACTTCAGGGCCCTCTTGGCCACCAGAGGCTGCTGGAGGATTAAGCCAAGAGAAAGAAGCAGAGACATCCCAATAGTAGTAAATACAGCCAGCACCAAGATCTTGGCTTCTAAGTACCATTCTCCACTAAAAGGAACAAGGCTCCTTGGGCTGATTCTAGGACTTGGGCAGGAAAAATATAAGATGAGCTAGAAGACAAGGAAGAGACATCTTGAAACGGAGAACAAGAGAACTCAAGCAACAATGAGGCTATGTCAAAGGGCACAAAAGCTTGCTTGAAGAGGAGTCCACTGGTCAAACTGCAGAAAGTTTCAGTATCACAATAAATAATGGCAGCAACACATGATACAGTCCATTGAATAAACTAGGAAGCCACAACTCCATACTAATATAAACAAGTAAATGAATAAATAGAAAGTTTGATGAAGAATGGGGTATTTACATAGTTTCAGATAACCTCCTCACAGGGTATTTATTACGAAGTGGTAAATAGTGACTTCACAGTGGTGACCTTGGCAGCAACCATCTCACTCACGTGACTGAAGTGAGCATCATCAGTAACGGAACAAGCCAAAATCACACACCAGCAGGTGGGACGCCATGAGAAAAGGCTAGCTTCCCTTCCATGCTCTTCCTGCCAAAGGCGCATGACACGAAGGTGATCATGGGAAGCATCAGACAAACCCAAACCTGGGTACAACTTACAAAACAGCTGGCCTGTAATCTTCAAGTGTATCAAGAACACGAGTGTCAGGAGATCCAATGTGGCTTCAGCTACCCTTGACTCCTCAGAGGCCCCCTGCAGCCATAGCCAGCAAGGGCTTGCAGGACCTGAAGCAGCAAGTGGAAGGGGTAGCCCAGGCTGCAGCCATGGACGGGGTGGCCAAATACACCCAGAAAAGCATCGACAAGACTGCTAGCCAAGCCTCTGACACTTTCTCAGGGTTGAAAGGAAAAAAATAGGCTTCCTGAGGTGACAAAGGGGAGCCATGGGTGACTCCCCTCTAGGCCCTGAGCTCTGCTCAGCTGCTGCCCCCTTGGCCTGACAGCTCATTAAAGCACATGTTCAGAAAGAAAAAAAAAGAACATGGAAGTCAAGGAAAGGCTGAGGTGAGGACTGAGGAAACAAAACAAACTAGACAAAAAAGTGCAGTGAGTTATTCTGCACTGGATCTCTTTCTTCCAGAAAAAATTACCGGGACAATCAGTGACATTTGAATGGGGTCTGTGAATTAGATGGTAACAGTGTATTAATACCGATTTATTGATTTTGATGGTTAACCTTTGTTCTTTTTTGTAAGAAATAAAAAACAAAATTCAGGGATGTGGGACATCACTTGGCCACTTCATCAAATTATTCACAGACAAAAAATTTTATACTGTGCTTTCAATTTTTCTTCAAGTTTTCATTGTTTTAACATTTTTTAAAGGAATGAAAGAGAACTAGAGGCAATTTTTTTCAGACAAAAAAACGATAAAAGTTTACCATCAGCAGAATTCACTAAAGGAAATTCTAAAGTATGCTCTTCAAGCAACAGGAAATCAATGTCACATGGAAGGTCTGAGATGCAATAAGCAATGAAATAAAAGAAAGATTAGTATTTGGGTAACTATAAGAACATTAACTACATAAAATAATAATAATGTTATAGGATTGAGAAAATAATGAATATGCATTACCAGGACAGCATATAAATTAGGGGGAAGGAATTAAGTGGGGTTACTGTGTTTCAATCACAAAGGACCACATATTTATATGAAAAGTCCAAAACAGGTAAATTTATACAGGGAGTAGATTAGTGGTTGCCTAGAACTGGGGGACAATGGGTTTGGGGTGATATCTAAGAGGTTTGGGTATGTTTTTGGGGGGCGGGGGCGTTGATGAAAATGTTCTACAATTGATTGTGGTGATAGTTGCACAATTCTGTGTGTATTTTAGTACCATTAAATTATACACTTAAAGTGGGGAAATTTTATGATATCTAAATTATAACTCAATAAAGTTGTATTTTAAAAAGTTCAACATACAGAAACAAAATTTCTCTACACCATCAAGCATCATCAGTACAAAAGAGGAATTGTATTAAAAAATAAGATATGATTCATGCAAGCGATAAAAACTATAAAGTACATAGGAATTAACCTATCGAAAAATATAATAGATCTTGATGGAGAATTTTTCAGTTCTAGTAAAAGCTATATCCTATATAAAGGAAAACTTCAATAGATGGATAAATCAATAGCATTCCAATAAAAATGCGAGCAAGATTTTTCTGAAGACCTAGACAAACATATTCTAAAATATACATGGACCCTGCCCGGTGTGGCTCAGTGGATTGAGCACCGGCCTGCAAACCAAAAGGTCGCCGGTTTGATTCCAGTCAGAGTACATGTCTGGGTTGCAGGCCAGGTTCCCGCTTGGGGGCATGAGAGAGGTAACCACACATTGATGTTTCTCTCCCTATCTTTCTCCCTCCCTTCCTTTCTCTCTAAAAATAAATAAATAAAATCTTTTTAAAAAGAGAAATACTTTTAAGAAGAGAAATATCTACAGAATAGAGAAAATATTTGTAAATCATATATCTCACAAGAGTTTAGAATCCACCACTTGGCGTGGTGAATACACAATACAATATACAGTTGATGCATATAGAATTATACACCTGAAACCTATATGATTTTATTGACCAATGTCTCCCCAAGAAATTCAATAAATAAATAAATAAAAATATAGAGAGAAAATTAAAAATTAAAAAACTCTAACCACTTAACAACAAAAAGATAAACAACCCAATTTTTAAATCAGCGAATGACTTAAACAGGACACTTCTCCAAAGGAAGTGGGGGGGGGGGTATATACACACACACACACATACACATATATACTTGAAAAATAGTCCGTCTGGAAAAAGTCCAGCCATGGTTAAAGAACAAGAAAGGTTTGTGCAACATCAATGTAAGCTGGTAGCCAAGGCAAGTGGACTGGAATACACATGTGTAAATAATGAAGACTTCACTGTACTAGTCAGTGAAGGTGGTAGCCACCGCTGAGGGAGCATGTGTACTGCGTGGCTGTCACATCCAAAGGGACTGAGCGAGTAGAGCATGAATCTGCATCGGTTCTGCATTCAGCTTGAACATGCCTCCAAAGAGACTATTCAGATGACTCAGAAGGCTGCGGCTACGAGCGGCAGGTGATTGCAGCTTCATGAGGACAATGTGCTCGCTCATTCATCACATCCTGTGCAGAGTTTTTGGTGAAACATCAAATCACCCAGGTGACCCGGCCCCACTACAGCCCAGGTTTGGTACTTCTGGCTTTCCCCAAAACTAAAACCAATGAGTTTCAGGAAAATACCACAGGGCAGCTGATGGTGATTGGGAGAACTGTGTGAGGTCCCAAGGTGCCTACTTTGAAGGGAACTGGGGCATCATTGTCCTGTGTACAATGTCTCTTGTAACCTGTATCTTCTTCAATAAATGTCTCTGTTTTTCATATTACATGGTCAGATATCTTCTGAACAGGCCATATATATAAAATATTTTTTTAATATTTTATATATATATATATATATATATATATATATATATATATATATAACCAACAAGCACATGAAAAGATGCTCAACATCATTAGTCATTAAGGAAATGCAAATCAAAACCAAAAACAGATACTACTTCACACCCATTAGGATGGTTATAATTTTTTAATGGAAAATAACAAGTGTTGGCAAGGATGTATAGTAATTGGAGCCCTCAAATTGGATGTGGGAAATTGGAATCCCACTGCTGGTGGGAATGTAAAATGATGTAACCTCTTTAAAAACCAACTGGGTAATTCTTCAAGAAGTTAAGCATAGAATTATCATACAATCCAGCAATTCTACTCTTATGTATATACTCAAAAGAATTGGAAATTGGTGTCCCAACAAAAACTTGTACACACATGTTCATAGCAGCACTATTAACAACAGCCAAAGGTAGAAATACCCCTAATGTTTGTCAGCTGGTGAATGGATAAACAAAAATGGTATATCCATACAACGGAATTTTATTCAGCCATAGAAAAGAATTAAATACATGCTAAACATAAACTTTGAAAATGTGCTAAGTGAAAGAAGCCAGACACAAAAGATCACATATTGTATGCTTCCGTTTATATAAAATAACTAGAATAATCAAATCTAGAGATGCTGAAAGCACATTAAAGCAGACAAAAAAGTTGCCAGCGCAGAGAAAGGAGGGACTGGGAAGTGATGCTTCATGGGTACACGGTTTCCTTCTGGACTGACAAAAAACATCCTGGAACTAGGTAGTGGTGTTACCCAACATTGCGAAGGTACTAAATGTCACTAACAATACATTTTATGCTAAGTGTATTGTATCACAATTTTTAAATGCTTGTAACAGACAACAGGGGATAGACCCACTTTTCCCTACTCCTGCCTCCTAAATACAACTAAATACCCTGAAAATAGCTCAACAGACAAGTCAGTGAACTAGCTAGAAACCTCAGGACTTAAGGGATGACATGATAGTGAGTGCTCCCAGGTTTCCTTTTTATCTCCCATGAAACCCAGACAGTTCTGCCAAGAATGCATACAAACACACACACACATGCACACAGAGAGAGAAAAAGGAGAAGAAAAGCTTGCTTTCTGGCCAAAAGATCAGGAAAGGAGAAGTCCAATAGAGGGGAAGTCCCAGTGAGGTGCCCCAATCCCCACTCTTCATCTACATGTAGGCAGTGACAGGCCAATCCAACTTCAGTGTCAGTGTTAGCAGAGCCCTGCATCTCTGGGCCCTCCACCCAGTGGCAGAGAACTTGCCAGGTCCCACAGTTCCTGGATCTCCAAGGACAACATATGTCCCAGGGAAGCACCGTCTGCCCCTACAGGCAGCCCCAGCAGTGCCAGAAGAACAAAGCAGACCAAGGTTGACTCCCTGCTGAAACAGAAGATTCAAGTAGGGTCGAGAGCCTTTTGATGTCCAAAGCACCAACGATACAATCAAAAATCACTCATCATACCAAAAAATAGGAAAATCTTATCTTAAGAAAAGGTAATCAACTAATGCCAACACTGAGATGAATCAGAAGTACAGAATTTGTGATTTTAAGAGTGTCAAAAATGCCTCAAAAAGCAATTTTGAGTATTCTTGAAACATATAAACATACAAAATCTCAATCAGTAAATAAAGTTATTAAAAATACAATAACTGGAATTAAAGTAGAAGTTATTGTAAAGGCACAATAACTAAAAAAGAATTTTTAACTCACTAGATGAGCTCAATAGCAGAGTAGAGATGACAGAGGATAAATCAATGAACTTGATGAACAGATCAATAAATTTACTTAATTTCATTGACAAAGAGAAAATAGGCTGAAAAAAATAGAGACTCAGAGATCTGTAGGAGGAAATATATATATATGTATATATATATATATATATACACACACACACATATATATATAAATCATTTTTATCATGAGAATTCCAGATGGAGAAGAGAAAGAATGCTGAAAAAAAATATTTTCTAAGAAATAGTAGCTGAAAATAAACCAAATTTAGTGAAAGATACAAACATACAGATTCAGGAAGGTGAGAAAATCCAAAATGGGATAAACCCAAAGAAATCCATTTCAAAACATCATGATTAAACTTGTGACAACTAAAAGAAAAAGAAAAGAAATAAAAAACATCTTCAGAGAAACCAGAGAACATTACCTATAAGAGAACATCCCTTTGAATGGCAGTGGATTTCTTATGTGAAACCATGAGGCCAAAGAGAAGTGCTATACATTTTTCAGCTGCTGAAAGAAAAGAACCGCCAACTACAGATTTTCTGTCAAGACTCTTTCAGGAATTAGGTGGAAATATTGATATTCTCAAATAAAGAAAAAATGCTTGTAAATCCAACTACACCATTTCCCTCTCGGACCTCCTCTGTGACTTCTCATAGGCTTTCAGATTCTGGGGTGGGGGTATAGTTTATATATTTTTTAAAAAAGACAGATTGCTGGACCTTGCTCTCAGAAACTCTACTTTGTAGCTCTGAAGGGGCCCAGGAATCAGCCTTTTTATCAAGCTCTTCCCTACCTCCTCTCCCCAAAGTGATGATCACATAGCTGGTGGATGGACACCCTGATCTGCTGTCTGATATGTGTATCCGTTACCAGTAAGCTCTGCCCATATGCCTCACCCCTCCATCTCTTCAGCGACATCCATCCCCGTCCCTGGTGCAATCCTTGAGTCATTCTCAATTAAGTTGCACCCCGTGCTCAAGCCATTCACAACTTCTCCCAGTGCCTCAAGTGCATTGACTTGGGGACTTTGCAAATACTCTTCTTTCTTCCTATAAACTTACCCAAGGCTACCCAACTAAACTTCTGTCACTTCCCCGGCTAACATATAGTCACATATTAGATGCCAGCTTAAGAATCTCTTTCTTCAAGGAGTCTTCCTGAGACCCTCAAATGTGGGTGAGGAACCTTCCTCACATGAGCGACTCTCTTATCAGAGGATTGCTGTTTATTTACTTGTACATATACTTCTCCATCTAGAAAATGAGCTTAGTGAGTGTCTAGCTGTCCAGTTATCCCTGTTCTCCCAGAACATGACATAGTGCCTAGCACACAGGGGAAGTTCAGAAAATATTCATAAAATAAAAAATTGAATGAATGAATGAATGACAGCTCTTCAAGGTGTCATTAACCTTATTTACTGGCATATTAATTCAGACTGTTCACAGATATAAAGTGATTTTTGCAAAGTCTCCAGCAAGTGGCAGAGGCAGGATTCAAGCCCAGGTCCTCTAAACTCAGGTTTCCCTACAATATTTCAGAGATTCTCCAAGCATGAATCACTGAGTGAATCTATGTCTTCCCATTTCTCATTCTCTAATCCATCTGCCACTATTAGGCCTCTATCCTAAAGGAAAAGACCAATGAAAGCAGCAAAACTCTCCCAATGCTTATAATACACAAACCCCGGGCTTTGGAATTAGATAGACCTGAATTCAAAACCTGCTCTGTCTCCCACCAGCTGTGTTAGCCTGGGCACGTAGCCTTACCACAATGAGCATCAATCTTAATATGCAATCCACAAGATTACTGTAGGGAACAAAGTGAACAATGCAGAGAGTGATGCTCACAGGGCCTGGCCCCCAGCAGGCCCTCAATAAATATTCATCCTCACCATCTCTTCCTCCCCCTGGGTAAGGGTACAGTGGGGGCAGGGGGACTTGAGAAAAAGACCAAATCTTGCTTCCAGGTTGTCTGCCTTCTCTGTCCCCCAACCTATGGTACTGCCTCCTTGAGTCTTCTTCTCACTCTCTTCCCCCTCACCTGCCCCCAACTCCCACCCACCACACTCACAAAATTTTCTCTGTGAGCTTTAAGTTGCTGGTGTTAAGTTCAATGCGTTACCTCCATCTGGAGAATCCATGTGGTAACAGAAAATTCAGCTTTAAGACAAAGGTATGAAGTTCCAACTGTCGAATTAAAATCTCAGGAGAGAGACTTTTACCCAGGAAGGGTGGGGTTAAGTCCTTAACTGCCTTGTGAAGGCTGTGAAGGCTGCCCCCACTCCTGGAATGTTTCCAGAGTCACCTCTCAGGTTACCTAGGCTCCCCCAAGCCCAGGCCAGTGTTACAGTCTTTGTGAGGTCGACATGATGACACGGGAGTTCCCAGCCAATGGGGTCCTTGCTCATGCCAACGCACCGGTGAAAAGCAGTTAAGGGTTCCTCTGAGACAGGCTTGTAGACCAGGACAAGTGGAACAGGCAAACTGAGATAGTTAAATGACCAAGCAGTTTACAGCCATCTGGTAAATCGTGAAATCCTTGGTTTCCTAAGCAGAGGATAAATAACTTAAATCACCCTACTCACGGAGACAGATAACAGAAATCCAATTAGTGCCAACCACACCCAAGGACAGATGAAGTCAGGGGAATAAATCTCATCTTGGCTCCTTAGCAGAAAGCTAATGAACATTCTATTGAGATCTCCCCTAGACCTCCCCCAAATCTCCCAGCCTTTAAAACCCTCAAGAGGAAGGACCCAGCACACACTCTCCCACTGCTGAGTGGCCCAGGCCTTTTCCTTTTCCCTCGTCTTCCCCCTGTAAGGGATAAGAAGCCAGTGACTCTCAAACCAGTAGGAGATAATTAACAGATGAATCGTGAAAACAGGGAGAGGAAATGACATTCCGAAGCTCCTCACACCTATCTCTGGGATCAAAAGGAGGAAGATTGTCATCACCAAACACAGAGAAATAGGAAGATGTAGCTACATAACTGCAAATAAGTTGGAGATAGACCTATAAGTAGGTTACCCTTAATTAATCACACCCTGAGTTAAGTAGTTAATTGCATTAGATTGTGAACCCAGATTAACCAGTAATGGAGAAACAGGGAAGAAGGAGAAGGGTGGGGGAGCTAATCGCGTTAGGGAGGGGAGCTAATCGCATTCCTATAAAACCAGTTTTCTTTGTCTACTTTGCACGCACAGGCTCCTGGCTGGCTTTGCACCCGACTCTGCAGACTCGTGAATAACTGCCTCACTTAGCTGCTGAAGTCCTGTGTCCTGGTGTTTTACTGTGAGCCTTTCTCACACCCCTCAGGTACCGTACCTTTTTGCCTTTCCCTCTCCTAAGCTCCAAGGGCCCTTCTTTTGCTTCTGTAACTTGTTTTCTGAGCCTGTGCAACCCAGCTGGCTCACTTCTACTACCTCTGTAACTTTCTAAATAAACTTTCTCTTATCATTTGAGTTCTTGGCTCAGGATTCTTCACTGAAACCAAGAGCCGAGGTCCAATTTTGCTTCCAACACCACCAGTAACACTTCCAAAAGAAGGATCTGTCTTCAGACCCTCCACCACTGCCTGGCAATGACCTCACTCAAATGAAGACAAAGTTCCTTGCCCTGTGCTCAAGCCTCCCCATAAAAGCCCCACTGGCTGTATGTCTCTGTTTATCTTGGGGTGGCAGCCTGGTTCTAAGGAACATTGCAGTTTGGGGTGCAGCAGACCTGATGTGGAGCCCCGTGCATAGTGTGTGGGCAAAGGGTTTTGCAATCAAGTAGTCTGTGATGAGGTAACAGACCCACAGAGGGAAAAGACTGGCCCAGAGTCAAGAGCGAGGACACTGCCCGGGCACCTTATCTTCCTCCTACTCCACCCTGCCTCCCCAGGAGACTCGGAAATCAAACCTACATTCTACGATAAGAAAAAGCTTTTTAAAGGATGAGCAATAACGAAGCTATTAAGATAACCAGTGACTAGACAGAAAAACGAGCCCTGGCTGGTTTGGCTCAGTGGATTGAGCGTCGGCCTGCGAGCTAAGTGTCGCTGGTTCGATCTTCCAGTCAGGGCACATCAGAGAAGGAAAACTCTGACTCCAAAAAACCTCCGCTGCTTTGCGGCATACCTCTTCAGGGGAAAGGCTAAGGGAGTAAACCCCGACAGAAAACCCGGAGCCGGAGTCCCTAAGGCGGTTTGACATTGTAGTCAACACCGGCAACTCCTGCGGCGCACCTGAAGCCAAGCTGTATTGACTCCGTCTTTCCCTTGGACCCTTCAGCTGCGAAGAGAGGGGGGTCTGCTGCATGGGCAACAGCAGACCCTCCATATCACCCTGCCCAGGCTCTGTAGCTTCAGCTTCGCTGGAGAGGACACTCCAGCGTCATCGCAAGATGTCGATTCAACACGGGAGGAGACAGATACCGTGTCACTCCCGAGTCGGACTGCACAGCCATTCTCGACGGTGCAGATAGACTCTTAAGAAGCTACACCATCGTCTCTCGAGACGGACGGCTGCCAACGACGACGAGACAGAAAAACGACATGGGGCACCACATCCAAAACAGGAAGGAAACTGTCCACTAAGCTGCATTCCCATTTACTTAGGCCATGAAATCTCAGGATAGTGTGGGTAAGTCATGTGATATTCTGAGCTCTTCAGTCCAGAAATCCACCTCATCACACGCGGTCCCCACCCACAGGCACCTCAGCGCCTGAGAGTGTGGATGTATGTAAGAAACATCCAAACCCGTAGAAAATTTGTATGAGTTTATTTGAGCCCAAACTGACAACATATGCTTGGGAGCAAGTTTCTCTTATGCATTTACAGTTTCTTTTATGAATTTAAAATTAAGGAGAGAACAAAAGGAAGATTGGAGAAAGCAAGGGGGTAACTGGACTCCAGGAGCTAAGATTTCTGTTCTCTTGAGGGTGGTTACATGTTGTAATGAACAGTCTGAAAGGCGGTCCTCACATTTAGAAGGAGGGGTCTGAAAAGAGGCATTTCAGAGGTGTGTTAACCTAGACCAGCGATTTTTCAACCAGTGTGTTGCAAGAATTTTTAAAACATGCAATACCTGACTATTTAGTCAGGGGTACTGACCTCTTTCCCCTTAGACTGGCAAATTAAAATATGGCAATGACCAACACAATAGCCAGCCAGTGTGAATGAATCAAAATTTACTTTTTTGTGTGTCAGATCAGCAAGAAACACTTTTTTCGCGTGCCATAGAACTTTGGTAGCTAGTTTCTGCATGCCATGATATGAAAAAGGTTGAAAATTGCTGACCCAGATGCACAGAAGACATGGACAGGGTTTGCTCGAAGCAAAGATAAAGCTTTTACTAATTGTAAAAATTTACATGCCTGGGGTGTGACTACCCAGTGACCTGCCCAGTTAGGAGTTTATGATCAAATCTCCCCGTGAGGTTACTTTCCATATTACCCCTTTTCTCATCCACCATAGTGAATTTTCTCCTGTCCACCTCGTATCTGCCCTGCACCTCTCGTTCCCTCCTGCTGCTTCAGGGGACTGTGTTGTCCCAGTTCTTTCTCTACTTGCTTCTTCCCTGTGGCCTGTGAACATGGCTAAGTTTTCTCTCAGCAAAAATCCTTCCTTCAAGTTCATTGCTTCTCCCAGCAGCCCCTCACTCAGCCCCTCACTCGCTGCAGTGACCAGCCTCTCCCCAGAACCCTTTTTGACTCCTCCCTTTCCTCACCTGGTCTCATGCACCTAATGAACCACCAAGTCCTGTTACCAGACTCAAGGGGTCCATTTGCCTGCACACATCAAAGCCCAATAAGACACCAACAGGAGTTTGCAGCCAAGAAAGTAAGGATTTATTAAGGCGATGGCGCCATGCCCGGAGTCACAGGTAGCTAATGCTCAAAGACCTGGCTCCCCAATAGCTTCCAGGGGGATGAATTATATAGGGAAAAAATCATTAATCATGGTTACTAAAGGAGTTAGGCTCGTGGTCTCTACTGATGGATTGGTGCTAGAGTAGGGGGGTAATTGGTCGTTGCATCTGTTCCTGATGTCAGCCATGGAGTTGTTCTGTCCAATTTCACAAGGATTTGTTCTGTGGGATTGTTCTGCCTTCTCCGGGTCTGGAGCTAAAACACAACTGAGGCCAAGATATTGTCTTTAGTTTGATTGAAAACTCTGTAGTCACTAGGCCCAGGACTACTGGAGGCTGACCAGAACCTCATTGTCCTGAGGGATTAATGATTAAGCAAGGAGGAGGGAGGTGGGTGAGCCAGGGCGCTGGGTGAGGCCAGCTTGGGTCAAAGGAAAAAATAAAATAAAATAAAATAAAATAAAATAAAAGGCCAGATTAAAGAAAATGAGGTTCCTGTGCAGTTACAGTTCTTTCAATTTTACGTCCAAATCTCTCCTGTTCCTCCAACCCCACACCCTCTAGCCTGGCTTCGGTCCTCATCATTAGACCCACTCTTCTCCGGCCACTCTTCTCAATAATGTCCCACAAGGCAGGCTCTCCCCTCTGCTAGCCACATTCCTCCTGCAGCTAAGCAGCTTCCCTGACAGCTCAATGCCCCCTTAACCCCTTCAGTGTCTCCATGCCTGCAGGGTCACGTGCAAGCTCTTCAGTCTGGCTTTGAGGCCCCTTTTCAGTCATCTCTGCCTGCCTGTCCACCTCGTGTCTGCTCCCTTTTTGATTTTTAAATTGTATGCTGAAGCGTCATACAGATATAGGAAATTACGCGTACTCTCAATGCTGATGCATTTTCACTGAGCGAGGACACCCATGCAATCAGCACCCAGATCTAGAAAAATAGACCACTGCTGCTCACAACCCCAGAAACCTGCCAGTTCCCATCCCCCACAGAGGGTAACAGATCTTGACTTCCAATGCCACTCTAGATTTGTCTGCTTTTGACTTATACACATGGAATTACACAGCAACACCCTTTTAAGTTTTTGGCTTCTTCGGTTCAATATTATGTTTGTAAGATTGTACATATTTTTGCGTGTAGAAGCTCTTCCTTCTTTTAAATGTTGGCTCCCCTCTACATCCTTCCTGATTTTGAGCTCTTTCTGGAGGCTTCACGTAGTTGTTTTGTATATTTTGTTCAGAATTCATATCTCTAGGAGGGTTGCTCTGATAGATAGGAGCCACATTGGCGTTGCCAGAGGTAGACTCTCCTTATCGTTATCTTATTTTTCTCCTCTTTTACTTTCTCTAGGATTACCACATTTGCCATCTTTTTCATTCCTTTTTTCCCCCTTTTCTATGCCATTGAAAGTTGCATATTCTATATTTATCCTTTAGAGTTACTTTAGCCATTTTAACATGCATACCTCATACAGCAAAGTGTAAAATTAAGTAATACTGTTATCCTCCTTCAGAAAAATCAAAAATAAGGAACACAAGGACCGTAGAAAAATCTAACTTCAATCGGCCACCTCCCAACTTATATATTATTTTTTTAAAAGCATTTTTTTGTTTTATTGGGTTTCTTTTTTTGCTGTTTTAGTTTATTTCTTTTCTTTATATACGTTATTCTTTATTTTATTTGTTTTGCTTTTTAAACCCTATCAATTAGACATTATTGTTTTATGCAATGAATATTTGTTTAGATTTAACCTACACCTCATTAATATCTTGGCTGACTCTTTTTCCCTGAACTCCGAAAACCCTTTGCATTTACTAAGTTTTTGATTGACCATTTTTTAAATTGAATCTCAGGCTTTTATCTGGGATTTGTTTCCTTCTGCCTAAAGAATAGCTTTTATAAATTCTTTAATGAGAGTTTGTTAGTAGTAAGCTTTTTTCGTTTTTGTTTGCAAAAAAAAAAATCTTTATTTAATCTTCATTCTTTAAAATATTTACACTGAATGTAGGATGCTGAGATGTCTCTTATTTTATCACATCAATGTTAATGCTCCATTTCTTCTGGCTCCCATTGATGCTATTGAGAAAGTAGTCTGCTAGGTTTGGGGTGGGTTAATCTGCATTTCTGGCTGCTTCTAAGGTCTTTTACTTTAGTGTTCTGCAATTTTGCTATGACATATATAGTTATGAACTTATTTTTTTCTTCCTATTTGAGATTCATTGTGATTCCTAAATCTAGAGATTGGTGCTCATGAATGGTTTTCAAAAATTTACAGAAATATTGGAAAATATTGCCTTTTCTTCATCTTTCTTTGTTCTTCCTCTGCAGCTCTGATTAGATTCAGGTTACCTCTCTCTCTGTCTTAACCTCCGTAATATTCCCAGCTCTTTTCGTTTTTTTGTCTGTTTTGTTTCTCTATGTTAATTTCTGGATAACAGAGTTAGAAAATAATGTGGCCCATGGCTATTTATTTCCATTTCATACGATCAAATATGTTTGCTTTTGTATCCTTTATATGAGTAGCATTTGTTTCTCACTGACATGCTGTTAGGAGTGGAGTTAGAAGAAGATTTGAGGAAGAGAGAGAGAGATAGTATCAAAAAAGTTATATCTAGTGATAGAATAAGAAACCATGCTTGCTGTTAAGGCAGCTAAAATCCTCAACTACTAGGGAAAAATATGGGAGACTCAAAATTGTTTCATTATGCACGTATCTTGTAAAAATGTTTGGGGCTTTTTTTAATGCCTATTAAATATACCATAAACTTCATATTTATGTCATTAACAAACTTCCAGGATTTGTGTAATAAGGTGTAGTAGTATATTTAAGGTAAGAAGAGACAACAATGGTAATTACTTCAGAAGCATTTATTTGGTGTATTATACTGAATAGGGTATGTTTTGTAAGTCTAATAGCATTAGGTTAAAATATGTTGTTGAACTATAATGGTAACCCCTAAAAATTTGGTTTGTTTTTATTATAAACATTTTATAAATAAGGAAATAGAAAATAAGAGAAATTAAATAATAAAATAACCTCTAGCAATTGGAGGCATCAGAATTTGAACCTCAATCCCAAGTAATTCTAAAGGCTGTTTTTTGTGCTACATCATTCTGTTTTCCCCCAAAAAGTACTCTGAAAACGCTGGGATGAATCTTTATACCTCTCTTTGAAGGTCATTTTAAAAATTAAAGGCCTGTCCAAGGATAGCAAAATTGTGTACTATTACAAGATAATTGTAGAGCTCACTCTAAGGAAGCAGAGGTAATGTCTGGTAATATTTTTAGCTTCCTATTTCTGCCCACTGTTCTCCAAACGAGTCACTCATCACTCAGGGTTATGCAGAATATGAACTATAATCATAGAAGCTATTTCAAAAAGTCTATTGTATAGGTTTTATATATGACTTCTTTTGGTCATAATGCTTGAAAGCTTATTGAAAAAAAAGTGACCTGGAGCAGTATCTCGCTCCCCTCAGTCCAGCAGAGTTTGGAATGCACGAGCTGGAGTAACAGGCCAGCAGAGAAGCAAGCGACCCTTGCAGTCTCATCTAATATCAAACACAAGGTAAATTATTTTGCATTAAGAAAACAAAAATCTTTAAGTCTCTTTCCTTCTCACATCCCTCCCTGTAATAAAGTTGAGAAAACAAACACACGCACCCGTGAACGCACACACATAAACACACCCACACACACAGAAGTGACCTGGCATTAGGTTTCTTTAATTTTATCTCATCCAAATGTTGCAGAATTTTGGAATATTTTGGAGTAAGTTCTCAAAAACCAAAGCCAACTTAAAAATTTTAATTGCAAAACCCCTATTTCTTCATATCCCAATAACAAACTATTACACAGGTAGGAATCGACCTGGTAGGTGAGGCCTGTTATTTAGAATTTTGAAACTATAGATCATGTTCTTTTTTTTAAAGTGTATTTTATTGATTATGCCATTACAGTTTCCCAATTTTTTCCCCTTTGCCCCCTTTGCCTGGTACCTCCCTTTCTTCCAACAATCCCTCCCCTCCCTTAGTTGATGTCCATGGGTCGTGCATGTAAGTTCTTTGGCTTCTCCATTTCTCATACTATTCTTAATGCCCCATTTATTTTGCACCTATCTATTATGTTTCTTGATCCCTGCACCTTTTCCCCCATTCTCCCCCTTCCTCCTCCCCACTGACAATCCTCCATATGATCTCCATATCTATGGTTCTGTTCCTGTTCTAGTTGTTTGCTCAGTTTGTTTTTGTTTTGTTTTTTGAGATTCATTGTTGATAGTTATGAATTTGTTGTTATTTTACTGTTAATAGTTTTAATCTTTTTCTTAAATGTGTCCCTTTAACATTTCATATAATAATGGCTTGATGATGATGAACTCCTTTAGCTTTACCTTGTCTGGGAAGCGCTTTATCTGCCCTTCCATTCTAAATAATAGTTTTGCTGGATAGAGTAATCCTCGATTGTAGGCCCTTGCTTTTCATCACTTCGAGTATTCCTTGCCAGTCCCTTCTTGCCTGCAAAGTTCCTTTTGAGAAATCAGCTGGTAGTCTTATAGGTACCTATTTGTCGGTAACTCTCTCATCTTGCTGCTTTTAAGATTCTCTCTTTATCTTTAACCTTTGGCATTTTAATTATAATGTGTCTTGGTGTGGTCCTCTTTGAGTCTAGCTTGTTTGGGACTCTCTGTGCTTCCTGGACTTGTATATCTATTTCCTTCACCAAATTAGGGAAGCTTTCCTTCATTATTTTTTCAAATACGTTTACGATTTCTTGCTCTTTCTCTTTTTGTGACACCCCTATGATTCGGATATTGGTACATTTAAAGTTGTCTCAGAGGTTCCTACACCTCTCCTCATTTTTTTCAATTCTTGTTTCTTCATTCTGTACTGGTTGACTGTTTATTTCTTCCTTATGTTCCAAATTATTGGTATGAATCCCAGCTTCCTTCCCTTCACCATTGGTTTCATGTGGATTTATATTCATTTCATTTAGTATAACCTTCACTTCTTCCCTTATGCATCTTCTGTACTCAGTCATGTTTTTCAAGTCAGAGAGCATCATTATCACCAGTGTTTTGAACTCTGTGTCTGTTAGGTTGGCTATCTCCTTGTTGCTTAGCTCTCCTTCTGGAGCTTTGATCTGCTCCCTCCTTTGGGCCATACTTCTCTGGCTCCTCAACTTCACAGCCTCCTGTGTTTGTCTCTGTGTCTTAGGTAGAGCTGTCGCACCTGTTATGTTGTAAGGGGCAGAGCCTTAGGTATTTGTCAGTGCTAGGCAACCCGTTTCACCATGTTGTGGTGCTGTATGTGGAGTAGGGGTCAGAGAGGGAACAGTGCCGCCTGCCCAGCACTTGCCCTTTTTCCCATCACTTCACCGCTTCCCTTGTGTAACTGACATCCCTCTCATTGTTGCCCTGGTGATGGTTCCCAGAATGGGGGGGGGGTTGCAGACAGTCTAGGACAGGGAGCGGGGGGTGGGGGGCACTAAACAGACTCTCATGAGAGATGGGCAATTTCTTCCACTGCTGCAGCTCCCACTCGTTTTCACTGTCAGAAGCAATACGGCTTTATTTTTCTGATGCTAGAACCGTGGGCTGCATGCTCCTTCCCTTCTCTCTCTAAAAAAATAAATAAAATCTTTAAAGAAAAACATTCAGGATAATAGTATTTCAATACTGACAAGATTGAAATTATAAGAAAACCTCCCCCCATCTTTGGAAACTGGATATTATGCTTCTCTTTGGACATACTTTTTCTCTGCTCTAGCATGTTTTCTTTTTCTTTTCCTTACAAATTTTTATTCATATTGCAAGATCTAGTTTATATTTTAGCCTCATCTACAGCCTTTCCTGATGCCCCCAACGCACAGTCAGTAACCCCTTCCTCTGTACAGTCTGAACCTATTGTATGCATTTCTGTTGTAGCTATCATTCCCTACTATAATTTATTTGCTTACATATTTTTGTGTGTGTGAGAGTGTCTAGGGGAAAGTAATCATATCATCTCTATCTCTAGTAACTTATACAGGGTGTGGCAGAAGTAGGTTTACAATTGTTCATATGGAAAATGATACAATAATAAATAACACAAGAAAAAACTGTTTCACACATGAAGTTATTTCAATAAATATACAGCTGGACTTCCTTATTTGCAGATTTTGCATCCACAGATTCAACTGTAAAACTACTTTTGCCCCACACTGTATATAAAGGTTTTTGCAATTGAACTTATAAGTACCAGCTTGTGGTCAGTACCAATTTAGCCTGGTGTCCCATACCATCTGTTCCCAGAGCTTAATTCATGTGGAGTCTAAAACAAGGTAGATACTCAGTGAATATTCAATGGTGATACTAATAGAAAAGGGGAAAAGAATGCATTTCAAGTACTCTGTTTAGGGAGAAAGGAGTATATATGAATCACTTAATTAAAATGGTTAGGAAAATTGGTATTTTAGTCCTGAAAATTTTAAACTTATCTGGAAAAATAACTACCCCAGCATAGCACATTCTTTGGTTCTAGGAATGCCAGATAAAATGTTATACCATATAATTAGAAAAATGGAAGTTACTTGAGGTATTTTAAGTAAGGAGGGGTTTAATATAGGAAATTAGACTAAATTGTTGGAAAGGCTGGAGGAGCAAAAGCAAGTGATGTTGCCCAGAAATGAGCACCGTAAGAAGCTGCTTCTTCCCCTGGAACCTTCACTTGCAGAACTCAGCTCATGCAACAACCCATACAACCCATGACTTAAAGGAATTGTGCTCCTGCGTCCCCTTGCCCCTGATGCACTCACTACAAGGAGCCCGTGTTTAGCTACCCAGGTGCCACGGGAGCCTCCTGTTAGAAGAGGGTGCAAATATCTGCTGGTGTCACCACTGCCTGAGGTAGAAGACAGTTTCTGTCTTCATTTAGCTTTCTAATCCCTTGCACATGCCCACAATTGACAGAACCCTGAACAGGAACCTTGTTGGGAAAGGAGTCTGAGGAAATTTTCAGGTTTCCCAGCCCTTGCAATACAATAAAAGGGTAAGGATGATGCTGAACACATCACAAAATCTAGAACACAGCATTATAAACATAGCTTAGAAAAACAGCATTATAAACATAGCTTACAAAAGGAATATAGTAATTATAGCTGCCGCCAAAATTCTGCCCAGACTGGAATTTTAAGTTAGAAGAGTTTCCATCTCATGCTTTTAAATATTTAATACAATAAATAAGTGGTTTTTTAAACCAGTGGCTAGAATTGGTTCTGCTTTTGGAGTACTTGATGATGTTATTGAAACTTTCAGTCTTAGTTTCTTAATCGTAAATTAGAAAACCTACCTGACATGGCAGTCTTTCACAGGTACAGTGGTAAGCGTATTAGACAAGGGAATATGTCTGCATCCATATAAATATCTGTGTGTGTAAATGTATAGTTTGTTGTGTGGCAAAAAGAATATTGTAGTTTTTGAAAATGGAATTTTTTCTTTTTCTTTTGGCTATCCAATATACTACTGCATGATTTTGGTAGTATACTGGCCAAAGACTGAAATACAGCTCCACTAAAGTTTATTAGGCATTGGCACTGTGCTGTGAACTAGAAACACAAAGATGTACATTATGCACCCCAGTTCAGTAAATATTTATTGAATAAATAGCCACTAGGTTTTGGGTCTACCAAGATGAATAAGGCCAGATTATTTTCCCCTATGAGATCCTCATAATCCATGGATAAAGACTTATAAGTAACTGACTGGGAATTGAACTGGCGCATTTTAGTTTGCAGGAAGATGCCCAACCCATTGAACTACACCAGTCAGGGCTAATTCCAGTTTTTTTAAGCCACTTGGTTTGTGGTAATTTGTTATGGCAGACTCAGGAAATAATACAAACTGAAGGTCAATTCTTTCAGTTACAGCCACAGATAATGCACACATAATTATCCTGTGCGGGTGTGTGTGTGTTTGGTGATAACTTTTGAGATGTATTTTCTTAACAACTTTCAGGTACAGTTGACCCTTGAACAACATGAGGGCTGGAGGCACCAACCCCTTGTATAGTCAAAAATCTGTGTGTGACTTTCGATTCCCCCCAAAACTTCAGTTGTCCCTTGGTATCTGTGAGGGATTAGTTCCAGACCTCTCATAGATACCCACATCCTCACATGCTGAAGTCCCTTAATGTAAGATGGCGTGGAACAGTGCATGCAGTCAGTCCTTTGCATCTGCAGATTCCCAGCTAAGGCTCGAAAAGTATCTTCAATCCAATGTTTGTTGAATCTGTGGATGCAAAACCCGCAAATGAGGAGGCCCAGCTGTATATTTATTGAAATAAACTCATCTGTCAGTGGACACACAGAGTTCAAACGCATGTTGTTCAACGGCTAACTATATATATACAGTATTATTAATTATAGTCACCATACTATATATTAGATCACCAGAACTTTCTATCTTATAGCTGGAAGTTGAAATTCTTTTGCCAATATCTTCCCATTTTCCCCACCCCTAGCACCTGGCAACCACCATTCTACCCTAGTTCTTTGAGTTCAGATTTTTTAAGATTCCACATATAGTGAGAACATATAGTATTTATCTTTCTCTATCTGACTTTTCTCACTTAGCATAATACCGTCAAGATTTACCCATATTTTTGCAAAAGGTACATGATTTTTCCTTTTTTGTTTATTTTTTATGGTTGGATAATATTGTGTCTGTGATACCATATTTTCTTTATTCATTCATCCATTCATCAATGGACAATTAGGTTGTTTCCAGCTTTTAAAAGTGGAAAATCATTGTGGACGTTATTTGTAATTTATTGTTGAGAGAGAAAAAGCAAGATGCAGAACAGAATGTATATCTTGACCCTCTTTTTGTATTAAAAAACCCTAAAATCCATATATGTGCAGGATGAAAAGGTCAATAAGGCCTAAAATTGTTAACGTTTCTAGGAATTGGGGGTGCAAAGGAAGACACTTCTCTTTCTACACTTTTGCATTTGCTTCTTGCCTTTTTTCTTTTTTTTTTAATGTACATTGCCTTTATGATTAAGTAAACCATAGAGTTTCAACACCTACAACACTGTGAGTGTTCTGGTCTTCACAGATGGAAGGACACTGGGGAAAGCTATAGAATTAAAGCCTGTAGAAATCAATTAGGGGAACAGCAGAGCAAGGGAAACAGCTTTATAATGAGCAGTTTGAGGGCACTAGTGTGTTAAGCCAGAGGAGGTGTGAACTCAAACTCAAAGTTATAAACATTATATATCAGTATTTGATGGTAAATATCAAATTTACTAAAGCCCAAATTAGTGGAATTAGAGGAATACTTTTTGAAGGGAAAATATGATAAGGGTTCTTTTTGGGAAGTACTGCTTGGCACAATGAAAAATGAACTTACGTAATTAATTCAGATCTTGTTGACAACAGATAGACTCAATAAAGGTTTTAGCAAATTGATAAGTGACAGGAAACTTCAATAGCAACCAAGAAAGAATGCATGCCATGTACCTAATGTATAATGTTGATTGTAAGAGCTAACGATGTGCTGGACATTGATTTGGACACTTTATATACATTGTTTATGTAGTCGTCATAATTCCCTGTAAAGTAGATGTTATATCCACTTAGGAGATGAGGAAAGTGGTTAAGCTCAGGTTAAGTAACTTGTCCAGGTTTTATAGGTAGAAAGTGGCAGATCTGGGATTTAAGCATCTCTCTGACTCCACTTTCTCCTACAGCACTCTCCCTCGGAATAATTGCAAATAGCAGAGAGGAAAGATATGCCCTCTTTAAGAACATTTATGATAATAGTGTCCAAAGTTGGATTTATCCATGGTCTAGTTCAATGTGAGAATTTTTTGTTCCTCTTTTTAAATATAACCAAAAGAGATTGGGATTTGAAGTAGCTTCAAAAATACATATAATTTGAAACAAAAAATACAGGGGTGGGTAAAAAGTAGGTTTACAGTTGTGAGTATGTGAAACAGTTTATTCTTATATTATTATTAATTATTGTATTATTTGTCTTCTTATTGTTATTATTATTTCATATTCTTACTTGTGATTTATCTTTTGGGTAATGATGCCTGGTAATTTAACCTACTTTTGCCCACCTTTGTATATAAACATTTAAAAGTCAGAAAGATTGCCCTGAGTGATGTGGCTCAGTTGGTTGGGCATCGTTCTGCAAAGCAAAAGGTCACTGGTTTGATTCCCCATCAGGGCACATGCCTGGGTTGTGGATTTGGGTTCAGTCCCCAGTCAAGACATCTGCAAGAGGCAACTGATCGATGTTTCTCTCTTACATCAATGTTTCTCTCCCTCCCTTTTTCCCTTCCTTCTATCCTCTCTCATAAAATGAATAAATAAAATCCTCCTATGCAAAAGAAATAGATTTAAAAGAATATCAAGATCAGGAAGACCCTGGCTGATGTGGCTCAATGGATTGAGTGCCGGCCTGCAAACCAAAGAGTCACCAGTTCAATTCCCCATCAGGGCACATGCCTGGGTTGCAGGCCAGGTCCTCAGTTGGGGGCATGCGAAAGGCAGACACACATTGATGTTTCTCTCCATCTCTTTTTCCCTCCCTTCCCCTCTCTCTAAAAATAAATAAATAAAATATAAAAAAAAAAAACAGAAATAAATTTGGAATGAAGATATGCAAACTATCAGGTCCTACATAATTAGAGTTAACTTGTAGAATTGAAATTATAAGGGACCAAAGCAAAAGAGAATTCATTATGTCATTAATATTGTTCTTAAGAAGAAAGATGGTAATTTCAAGAAAAGGAAATCTTTGTTTTTCCTGGCACTTATTCTCTAAGAAATTACCTTGCTGGTTTCAATTTAGATATCGCTTCCTCTAAGAAGTCTTCCCGGGGGAGCAGGGACTGGGTGGAGGTGAGCAAAGGCGGGAGCAGGTGGGGAGCAATAATGTCAACAATAAAAATAAGTTAAAAAAAAAGTCTTCCCTGAAGACCAACTCCCTCCAAATTATGTACCACTCTTACTGAATGAAAAGAGAGTTCTTTCACATTGGCGTCTTGGTGTAAAACCCAAAAATTAATGTTGAGGAAAACAGGTCTTTATTTACAATATTCCAACCTGGGGTGGGCTGTGAGCACTCCAGCTGAGAGCCCTGCTTTCCCATGAGACCCAGCACTTCCCTTGCTCCCCAAAAGGCTATACACCTAAACCAAGCCCAATAGTTCCCCATTCCTTATCTGTCAGCTCTCTCCTTCAGGATCTGGGGTACGATGTCATCAGCCTCCATATAACAGCCCAGCAAAACATGTGCCATGTTGCAATGGATCATGCATGGTTCTCTCCTGCCTTTCAAAGCCTCATGGTCCTCCCTGCAACTGGCTGCCACCTTATTTTTAAATCCTTGACTGCTGTGATGCAGTAGGCAGGGTGACTAATTGTGGCCACTTGTACAATTTTATGCAGGCCCCATAACCTCTTCCCTCATCATTCTATGGTCAGACTCCCTCCCATCTCCTTGGGGACCCTGCTCTGTAACACCACTACTATGTGCTTACAATTGTATCACTAGTAACATCCCTGCAAACTGTAAACTCTGAGGGCAAGGACTGCTATTAGCTTACCCCTGTATCCTCAATACTTATTCCATTACCTGGCACATTGCAGTACTCAGTATTTGTTGAATGGATTCATGAGGCCTCAAAGGGGGTGAGGGAATCTAGTTTTCATCCTAAAAATGCATTGAATTATGATCCAAGCTGCAAGAGGGAACAGAGTTTGCCTTAGAACATAGTTTGGGGTCTGTTCCAAGACATGAAATTTAATGTCTTAAGACTTTAGCTTTTAAAGTCTATTTAAAATTATTTTACCCTACAAAATGTTCTAAATGAATTCAGTAGCTGTCCTGTGAAGTCACAGAAAAGTCTCAGTAACATAGACATGGAAGGAACATGGTTTTTAGCAGCATAGTTTCCTGTTGAACCCACTCCAAGATGAACAAGCTGAACCTGCTTATCAATCTTAGTATCATTTAAAGTATGAAAACCAGGCAACGTGTCTCTTAAAGTGATTGACATGAAGTTAACAGCACTAACTATGAAGTATTCTTATTTTTTTTTTTTAATTTGATTTGAGAGAGAGAGAGACATTGATTTGTTGTTACACTTACTTATGCATTCAAATCCCAGAAACTCAGTTCTTCTAGTCAGTGCAGTAAAGGATACAGATCGGAAAGTCTGTTATCATGCAAGCAGGGTTTATTGGTGATTTGTTCTCATGGAAGAAAACGGGACTTGTGCATGTAGGGGAGAAAGGCAAGAGCAGGGATGGCAAGAGGAAGAGAGTGTTCCTTTGTTCTGAGGATTTATATAGTTGGCAGGATGAGGGAGGGTCAAGCAGTTACATATTGATTGACAGGTAAAGGTGGTGCCAGCTTTCCAGGACTGGGGCGTGAGTACCCAAAGGTGTTAATGGGCTTCTTCCTTTAGGCACCTAGGGCCTTTTCTCCTTTCAGGCTTTGGGATAAAAGCACAGTTTCAAAGACTTTCTTTCCCAGATAATGGAAAAAATACATAGAATTTCAAGGACTGCTGAGTCAATGGGTAGGACACGTATCCCTACTACTTCCTCCCTTGGTTTGCTATCTATCCTAACAATACTTGTGTGTGCTAGGACTGGGGATTGAACCTACAACCTTGGTGTATTGGGATGATGCTCTAACCAACTCAACTACCCAGCCAGGGCCATATGAAGTATTCTTGCCCCAAAACTTGAATCTGAAAGTTTTTAAAGCTAACTTCGGTTACAGAAAATAGTGGATATAAAGGAACACAAGGAAGCGAATAGACAAATCCAGAATGTGGGGGATTCTACAGGACAACCAATCTGGTCTTTGCAATCAAATCAATGGCATGAAAAAAGAGGCGAGGAAGAAGAGAGTGCTCTAGATTTAAAGAGGTTTAAACAACCAAATGCAATTTGTTTAAAAATCTGATTTCAACAAACCAACTATTAAAAGATAACTTTGATACAATCAGGAAAATTTGAATGTTAGATCTGGGTATTAGGTGACACCAAGGACTTAATGTAAGTTTGGTTAGGTGGGTTTCTCAGTTTGGGTTCTCCCAGACATGGAAACAAAGATTCAAATGCAAGTAGTATATTTGAGAGGGAGATTCCAGGAAACACTGGAAGAGGAAGAGGAGGTGAAATGAGGAAGAAATAAAAACCAATAAAAGCACCACTTTAAAGCAAATTAAACACTGTGGGCAAGTGGAGCTTAATCTTACTGATATATTTGGGAAATACTGTAGAACAGCGGTTCTCAACCTGTGGGTCGCAACCCCTTTGGGGGTCAAACGACCCTTTCACAGGGGTCGCCTAAGACCATCCAAAAACACATATATAATTATATATTGTTTTTGTGATTAATCCCTATGCTTTAATTATGTTCAATTTGTAACAATGAAAAATACATCCTGCATATCAGATATTTACATTACGATTCACAACAGTAGCAAAATTACAGTTATGAAGTAGCAATGAAAATAATTTTATGGTTGGGGGTCACCACAACATGAGGAACTGTATTAAAGGGTCGCAGCATTAGGAAGGTTGAGAACGACTGCTGTAGAATATAACTCAGCTAATTTCCACCTTCCAGGCCAAGGGAGTTGGAGTACTTATACACCAACTCCCATCAGGCCCTGGTTGAGTGCTGCTCCTGTTGGGGAGGGAGGGTGTGCAGGCAGAATGTGCTCTAGTGGCCAGTAAAAGCCCTCAGGCAGAGAGTATACACTGAAATGATAATGGCCAAGGTGATATGAAAGAAATCACTGACACCATTGGCTACAATGTGATTATAGTATTGTTGTCACGTAAAAAGCATGACCTTTCTTTAAAAGTGTATACTGAGCCCTGGCTGGTGTGGCTCAGTGGATTGAACACCAGGCTGTGAACTAAAGGGTTGCTGGTTCGATTCCCAGTCTGGGCACATGCCTGGGTTGCAGGCCAGGTCCCCGGTTGGGGGTGTGTGAGAGGCAATCAATCTCTCACACAACAATGTTTCTCTCCCTCTCTGTCTTCCTCCATTCCCCTCTCTCTAAAAATAAATAAAATCTTAAAAAAAAAAAAAAAAGTATACTGAGCCCTGGCCAGATTTCTCAATTGTTTGGAGCATTGTCCCATATACCAGAAGGCTGTGGGTTTGATTCCCAGTCAGGGTGCATATGGGAGGCAACAGATCAATGTTTCTCTCTTACACTGATGTCTCTCTCTCTTCCTCTCTCTCTAAAAATTAACAAACATATCCTTAGGCGAAGATTTTTAAAATGTATACTGAAGTATGTGAGCATAAAATGTCTGAGATTTGCCTTAAAATACTTAAGCAATGAAAATAATAAAAGGGACAGAGGAAACAAAATGGTAAAATAATAAATATTTATATTGGTGATGGGTATGTGGGAGTTAATTATACTAAACTCTCTCTCTACTGTGTATATGGAAATATTTTGTAATAAAAGTATTTTCAATGTACATCTAACTAATTAAAATACATCAGTTGGGCTGCCTAGAGTAGTTAGATATAAATAATTTTATTTTAGAGACTATCTATCAAAAATAATATTTTTAGTTTTAAAATACTTTACTTAAAGCTATTCTTTCTAGTCATAGGTTTGGCCTACAGTGTTTTCCCAGTACACAAGCTGGCTGGGATCTGGAAGCTAACCTTGTATTGCTCTTTTGGAATAGAACCAATCAGTGAACCACACCAAACACATTTTACAGATGGTCCAGCAGCCCAGGACTGCAAAGGCCTCACCAGCCTGGTGTGTCAGAAGCCCCGCACCCTGTGTAATTGAGCCTCCCAGCATCTGTGGGCCACTCCCTTTCTTAGCTGCAAACACAAACCTTCAAAAGGTCTCTCCTGCTTCCACACAAAATGAAAACGTAATACCAGCTCAACAACTGAATCCTTCAATCCTTCTTGCCTTTACTGACACTCCTGGATTTGGACTCTTCTTGCTTTCCTGGACTTCTGACATTCATGTACATGGATCTGATGATAGACTGACTATTCAGACATTTCACCTTGGGTCAACAAGTCACAGAAACTCAAACTTTGTTTGCCTAGATCAGGAATATCTACTATACCCAACTACTTCATTAGACTTTTAGGATTGGTCTTTTTATATGCTCCGCAATACCACTTGGCATAGTTTTATAATTATTTCTTCATATTTGTTACGTTATCTTCTTGAAGAAGGACTGTAGTAGGTCACTTCTGTTTGCATGTGACAAACTCTGATGTGACTCTCGTAGGCGAAAAGAAGAATCTATTGTTTTATGAAACTAAATCAACAAGGACAGAGGAGCAGTTAGCAATATGAACGGAAGGAAATAGGATTTTAAAAGTTTGTTCTTTTTGGAACAAAGATATGGGGAGTAACAACCTAGTTTGCCTTTTACCATGACATCAGCATCACCTCCCCTAATACCTCTACACTGATCTCACTTCAGCCCTGATTAAGTACAGTCCACCTCCTGTAAGCTGGCCTTGGTGAATAGATTTTCAAGTGAGCAGCTGAGTTTAGCTGAACTCAGTTCTTCAAATATTTACAATATGCCTATAACATGTCAGGTGCTGTCAGATTCTGGGGTGGGAATATATAAAGGATGTGGTCTCTATTCTCAATAGAAATCTCAATGCTAATATCACCCTGGCTACCACTTTAAGGAATCATTTAATTAATCTATTCTCAAAAATTCCATTCCATCTTGGCTCTTTGTTGACTGAAGATCATAGTTATTTTTAATATACTTTGCAAAAGTGCAACTCCAGCTTGGCTTTAAGTATTAAGGTTATGAAATTTCCTAAAATGTGCATTGCAAACTCTAAGGTCGAAAATGAAGAGATGGTTTTCTAATTTTCTACAGGTATTGATTGTGTTTCCAGGCACTTAGCCACATTTTGAAAAGAAAATATATTTTAAAGATTGTCATTTTTAGATTTTCTTCCTTTAAATATTTGTTTTTCTGCCCTGGCAGGTATGGCTTAGTGGATTGAGGGCTGGCCTGCAAACTGAAGGGTTCTTGGTTCGATTCCAGTCAGGGTAAATGCCTGGGTTGTGGGCCAGGTCCCAACCGATTAATGTTTCTCTCCCTCTCTCCTTCTCTTCTGCTTTCCCTAAAAATAAATAAATAAAATCTAAAAGATAAATGTTCACTTTTCTTTCTTTTTCAGTTGAAGACAACTGTTTTCTGTTTACCTATTTTGTTTCTGTGGTAGTCAGGACAAGTTAGATTACGCTACATCAACATCCTCAGCAATTTAGTGGCTTGAAACAAGAGTGTGTATCTCACTCATGCTATGTATTCATGTTGGGTTATCAGGGGCTCTGCTGCATGTCACTCTCACTAAAAGATACAGGGTGACAAAGTTTCACTATCAAACATCACCAGGAGCCATGGCCAGGAAAGGGAGAAGTGCAAATTGCGCAACACCTCCTAAAGGCTTCCTTCTGGGAGTAACACTCATCACTTCTATTTGGCTTTACTGGCCCAAACAAATCACATGGCCACTTCTAGCTTCAAGGTGGCAAAGGAGTTTAGTCCTTTCATAGCTCTAGCAGGAAGAAAATCAGAAAGACTGAGAATAGCAATATTTCCTTCTGCCTTTTTTGTTATCACCAATTATTCTCCTGCTTGCATGCAAAGTATAACTCACCCCTTCCGCAAGGTAAACAAGCCAAAAGCTCTAGTCGGGGCATCCAGTTCAATATCCAGAATCTCTAAGTGATGGGTCGTAATCTCTACGTTTGCGACAGTTGTGGCTTTTTTTGATCTAAAGACTGCCTGAAAGGACAAGGTATTTGTCCCCATGGACAGGATAACCACAATAAAGATTTCCATTTGGGAGGAATCCAATAGCAGAGACAGACACTCAGCTGTGGCAGTTCTGAAACCCTGTTGGGAGCTATTTTGAAGACCCTCTATCACCCTGGAGAATGAGGAATGTTTCTTCATTAGCCCTGACTCTGCTCTCTGGCAGTGACTCCTTGTTGGTGGTTCTCCATTGCTCCTGATTGTTTTTGTGGTTCATTTTTCCTTTTCCATTCTCCTTGGCCACATCTTGAATGAGTGTTGTGGGGAATATGCTCTCCTCAGAGAGTAAACAGTCTTCTTAGTCTGCTTTTTTGCCCATAGATGGTTAGAGATCTAAGGGTGAACAGTCATGATCTCTTTTAGTCCAGGCTAGTAGTTACTTTAGAAATGCAGCTCTCTCAGAAACTTAATCAAGAGGAGAAAAAACCCAAACTAGTCATTTTTATCAGCTCTATAAGCCAATAGCCACCTCTATACTTCCTTTCTAAACATAATGTTTATTTGGTATAATTCTGTGTTTTCTAGTACCTATTCATCCCCTCCCTGCCCCATCTCTCTCCCTCCCCACAGTAATTCCATATGTTTATCAGGCTTTGATGGGAGAATCACTTTCCCTTAACCTCTTTGCCCTGAGCTCTTGTGTTCAGCCTTAGTTGATTGGATCTTTGATGCTAACATACTCCAAACATCTATTTGGAGTTTTTAAAAAGTTGGTAAAACAGCCATTCTCTTAAATTAATGCATTGCCTCGAGGCTGAATTTCGGTTATCCTTTGTCATTTCATGCATGTCTTAATTTTATCTTTAACTCTTTATTATTTGTTTATTTCTTTTTTTAGAGAGAGGGAAAGGGAAGGGGAGAGAGGGAGAGTAACATTGATTGACTGCCTCTCCAATGGGCCCTGACTAAGGACAAAACCTGCAACCCAGGCGTGTGCCCTGACCAGCAATCAAACTGGCAACCTTTCACTTTGTGGGATGGTGCCCAATCAACTGAGCTACACCATTCAGGTCAACTAATTGGTGGAGTCTTTATTCCCTTCATTTTTGCTTGCAAACTGGTCAGTTCTTTTTTTTTTTTTTTTTTTTTTTCACCTCATCTCTTTTTTAATAATATGTTGTCAAATGCAGCCAATAACAATGAACACATGATATTCTGTTTTCCAATCTTCCTGTAAGCTACATATATATTACATGACCTGTCTTCCAAGTTAACTGTAGGCAATAGTTTTATGAAATATTTCACCACTGCATAATGTGGATTGCTATCTTTCCATGCTCTGAAAACAGTTCCTTCACTACTTGCCATCTGTCTCTTAATATATTTTAGGTTCTTGTACGGCAGCACCTCACTTTATATAACAATTTCTACCTTAAGTGAGGATGATCTAGATTTCAATGTAATGAACCTAAGTTCTCCTAAATTCTCAGTGGCTCAAAACAATAAAAAAACTTAACCACTCATGCTACTTGTCTTTATAATATGGAGCAGAGCCCTTCAATTGCCCAAAATAGACACGTAGCCTACCTCTCAGTGTTCCTGAAGACATGAATGCTTACCTTGTGAAATACCTAAAGAATTTCTCAGGGCACACAGGATGAATAATTTTTAAGCAGTCCATTTCTAGGTCCCTAATTAACATATACACTGTTCAAAAATTGATCTGCCTGAGTATGAACCTGTGATAGAAGTGTAGATTCTCCTTTCTTACATCCCCTTTCACCATTGTTCTTTTACCATTCTATTTTCTTTAAAGATTTTATTTATTTATTTTTAGAGATAGGGGAAAGGAGGGAGAAAGAGAGGTAGAGAAACACTGATGTGTGTGAGAAACATCATATCAATTGGTTGCCTTTCACAGGCCCACAGCCGGGACCTAGGCCACAATTCAGGTACATGCTCTGACCAGGGCATAACCTAATCCACTGAGCCACACCAGCCAGGGCTGTTCTTTTTCCATTCTATAAAAATAAACCTCTCTCACTTTCTGAATTCTTCTGGATGCATTTCTTCAAGTGTTAAAAATTTCCATGTGATTGAGAAGCATAATTTGAATATTGTTGTTGATGTAGAGAAAGTAAATGACTAGGTAGCAAATCCTTTTGTAAGTCAGGTGGTTTTAAACTTTTTTCTTTCAAAACATTTAAAGGAGAGCCTAATTGAGTTGTCTTTGTGAAATCAGTAAAAATTAGTTTTGATAATAGATCATTATGTGATTTTTAAAAATATGACTTGGAAGTTCAAAGAATTGAGTGACATTGCTATCCTAAGACTTTCCATTCCCAAACACTTACTTATGCAAATAGATTTCTCAGTGCTTATATCTATTAAAACAAAACCAGGAATAGAATTGATGCTGAATGCCCTCTCATTGTAGCATTAAGTTATATCATCCATATAAAAGAATGAAAATAGGCCTATCCAACATATTAAGCAATGCATTTCTAATGTAATTGAACTTGCACATTTAATAATTATCAAACCGTGTAATCTGGCCAGGTAGGTCAGTTTGTTAAAACATTTCCCCAAATGCCAAGGTTGTGGGTTAATCCCTAGTGTGGCACATACAAGAATCAACCAATGAATGCAAAAATAAGTGAAACAACAAGTTGATGTTTCTTTCTCTCTTTTCCCTTTCTTTCTCTCTAAAATCAATAAAAATTTTTTTTTAATGTGTAACATATCTTTATTATCTTAGCAAGCTTTATACTGATAATGGTTGGAATGACAAGTATGTAAAAAATAAAAAATTTAAAATATTTAGAGCTTATGGTCAGGGGAAACATGCTTTTTATAATGAAAGGTTATGTGCTTATTTTTGTTTCAGAAAAGTATGATAGCATAACCATGAATGTCTTTCAATCATAAAGTACATTAGAGTAATTACTGTAGGAGAAGTAGAATAGAAATGAGTTCAAGTAGAAAAAAAGTGATCTAAAATTTATGTTACATTTTTTAAATGAATGATGGTTATATGAGTTAAGGAACTCTTAGCTCCTGAAGCAGGCAAATTATCAAATCTCAATGGCTTAAATACAAATCTCTGACTCATGTAAAAGTCTAATAGTTGGTGGGGAGACAGGTGGTAATGGGAAGGCAGTTGTTGGAGGAAGATCTTTGCCCATTGTAGTCACTCAACATCCAGCTGGTAGAATGGGGAAGAGAGAGAACTGCATGCAGATCATTCAATGGTAGTTTTTATGGGCCACTTTGGGAGGTGACATAGATCACTTTCCTCCATATTCTGTTGTCCAGAATTCAGTCTACATGGCCACATCTAACCTCAAGTGATGCTTTGTGCCCATGAAGAAGAGGAAGTAAGTTGGATAAATGGCTAATCGGTTTGTGACATAATGGTGGATATCAAGTTGCTAAGATATGTATATTCATTTTTTTTTTGTACAGTTAAAAGAACAAAATTACAGGTATATTTTTAAATGCCATTATTTAAAACACCATTGAAAATATGTCTTTTACAATTATTTTAACTTACAAAGAAAAATTTTACAACATTGTCTTTAAAATGAGCAAGAACTAGTAGTAACGAGCACTCCTAACACCCAGATCTTAGTTCTAAATACCATTGGTCTAATAAAAGGAATCAGGGCTCCTTGAGAAATGGTTGATTCTAGTGCTGGGGCAGAAAAACACAAGATGAGCCTGGAGCAGCTTGTAGTACCAGAAAGTATGGAAGTGCTCGAAAAAAATAAAATAACAGGACATGTCAGAGTGACACAGGAGTCAAACTGAAGGAACTCCCAATGACCAAAGCTAGGAACAATATGAGCAACAAAATAATATGATATTAGATTATAATCCAAGTATAAAACATATATCTGAGTCCATATTGATATAGAAAAATGATTGAAATAAATAAATTGGGGAGAAGAGACAAATGTTTCTTATAGAAGAATCCCAAATAATTTATGTGAATACTGCCCCCTTCAGGAAGTAGACCTCAGTCACCATCTCCCCATATTTGGATGTGGGGTGGACTTAGGGACTCACTTCCAAAGGGTAGAGTAGGAAGTAAAATTTTAAAAAGGTAACTTCACAGTGGAGAAACCTCGTGGCTAGCACCTTAACCAAGTGACTAAGTTTAACATCACCAGTAAATATCATGTACACCTAATATGATATAATGAGAGGGGTGCTTCACTTCTGCTGAGTTCTTCCCCGAAAAACCCATAACCTTATTTAATCATGAGAAGAACCTCAGACAAATCCAAATTGAGAGACAGTCTGCAAAAATATCTTACCTCAAAATGGCCATGGTTGTCAGAAAAAGGGATGTCTGAAAAACTGTCACAGAGAAGACTAAAGGGAAATGACAACTAAATGCATTGTGTTATCCCGAGTGGATCTTGGGACAGAAAGAGGACATTAAAGAAAAACTAGTGAAATCTGAATAAAATATGTACTTTTGTTAATAGTAATGTACCTACATTGGTTTCTTAGTTTTAATAAATGTACCACAATGATGTATCATTAGGGAAACTGAAACTGGATGATGGGCATACAAGAACTCTCTACTGTCTTTGCATTTTGCTGTGAATCTAAAATAGCATCAGAATTCTGTCAAGATGGTGGTGTAGGCAGACATGGCTCACCTTTTTGCACAACTACATCAAAATTACAACTAAAATATAGAACAACCATCAGCCAGAACTGTCAGAAATTGAGTTGAATAGAAATCTGACAACTATGGAATTGCAGAAATTACATCCGTCGAGTTGGGTAGGAGGGGTGCAGACTGTGAAACGGACTGGTCTCTCACCCACGTGTGGTGGATAAAAATTCAGAAAGGTATCTCAGGAGGGAGGAGTCCCAGCCCCATACCAGACCCCCCCAACCCAGGAAGATAAATCCTCACTTCTGGCTTCAAAAACCAGTGGGGATTGAGTCGGTGGAAGAAACTGTTAGAGCCCCAAGCAGTTCCTCTTAAAGAACTTGCACACTGACTCACCTACTCAGACTAACTCCTTCTGAGATCCAGCAGCAGAGTAGCATTTTGAAAGGCACCAGTCATACACAGGGAGAAACTGAAGTGTCTGGCATCAAGGCAAGCAGAAGCCATTGTCTCTTTTCTAAAACCTCCTCCCACAGAGCCAGCAAGCTGGTACCATATATGAGACTCCATCAACCTGGCTAACACCGTTTGACCCACCTTGGAGATCCCCAGAGACTCTGCCCTACGCAAGTTACTGGCCCACCCAAGCTACTTTTCCACATGAATGACTGGTCTTGGCTTATGCTCTACAACTTCCTAACTCCTATCAAACAAGCAACAGCTGGCCTCAGTGAGCTCCAGGCTTGGCACTAGCAACAGCCAGCCTAGATTCACAGCTTGGCTTCACCTGGGAATCTCCAAGCCCAGCACAAGTGGCAGCCATCTCAGATTTCTTTATAGCTCAGGCAGGGTGCCCTGGGCAAAACACAGATGGGGGTTGACCCTGGTCTGCACCACCCAGGACACCCCAGGGCCAGTGCACCTAGTGAACAGCTATAGACCATGTCAGAGCACCACTAACCTACCCCCGCATTGCAAATCCTCCATGGGTGGAGGTGGTGGTCAGTGGTCACAGCCAGTCCTTGCAGTTGACTGTCCTGGCTAAATACTTCCCATTGACCTGCCAACAGCAACCAAATCTCAACTACAGAGGAGGGTGTATGCAGCCCACACAAAGGGCACACCTCCAGTACCCAGTTTGGGTGATAATGGAGGTTGGGTCACTGGACCCTACAAGACACCTACTATGTTAGACCACACTACCAAGCCATGGAGTCAAAGCAGCTTAACCTAATACATAGAAACAAACACAGGGAGGCTGCAAAATTGAGGAGACAAAGAAATATGGCTCACATGAAAGAACAGAACAAAACCCCAGAAAAAGAATGAAACAAAATAGAGATAGCTAACCTATCATATGTAGAGTTCAAAACACTGGTGATCAGGATGCTCAGAGAAATGATTGAGGACAGTCACAAAATAAAGGAAGAAATGAAGGTTATACAAAATGAAATAAAGAAAAATATACAGGGAACCAACAGTGGAGGGAAGGAAGCTGGGATTCAAATCAACAAATTTAGAACAAAAGGAAGAAATAAACATTTACCTGTAAGAGAAAGAAGAAACAAGAATTGAAAAAAATGAGGAGAGGCTTAGGAATCATGGGCCAACTTTAAACATACCAATATCCAAATCGTAGGGGTGTCAGAAAGAGAGGAGGAAGAGCAAGAAATTTAAATTTTATTTGATAAAATAATGAAAGAAAACTTCTCTAATTTGGCAAAGGAAATAGACATACAAGTCCAGGAAGCACAGAGTCCCAAACAAGTTGAACTCAAAGAAGGTCATACCAAGATACATTATTATTAAAATGCCAAAGGTTAAAGATAAAGAAAGAATCTTAAAAGCAGCAAGAGAAAAGAACAGAGTTACCCATAAAGGAGTTTCCATAAGACTGTCAGATGATTCCTTAAAAGAAATTTTGCAGGCAAGATGGGCTGGCAAGAAGTAGTCAAAGTGAGGAAAAGCAAGGACCCACAATCAAGATTACTCTACCCAGCAAAGTTATCCTTTAGAATGAAAGGACTAATAAAGTACTTCCAGACAAAGTAAACCTAAAGGAATTCATCATAACCAAGCCATTATTACATGAAATGTTAGAGGGACTTAGAAAAAGAAGATCAAAACTATGAACATTAAAATGACAACAAACTCACAACTATCAACAACAGAATTAAAAAAATAAAAACAAAAACAACCAAAGCAGGAACAGAATCATAGGTATGGGGATCATTTGGAGGGTTATCAGCTGGGAGGGGGAAGGGGGAGAAATGGGGAAATGGTGCAGGAATGTTTAGAATAGTGTAGGAAAGGGTGAAGCCAAAACACTTACATGCATGAACCATGGACATGAACTAAGTGGAGGGGGCGATTGCTGGAGGAAAGGGGGGTACCAGGCAGAGGGGGGCAAGGGAAATAAAATTGGGACAACCTTAACAGCATAAGCAATAAAATATATTTAAAATATAAAATAAAATATTTACTCTTCAAGATTTGTTTTTAAACTCTCTCATTTTATCCACCACTCCTAACCTATTAAGTCATGAACTTGACCAATCTGATTAAGCCCCACTCACACATCAAAAGATCCACCATAAGCCACAACTTTCCCAAACCTTATACATATGTATTCTGTGTTTCCCCTTCCTACTCTGAGATGCTATTGAAAATTGGTCTTGGAAGTAGTGATCTTCGTTATCACAATAAGTAGTAAACTCTGCTTTGCTTTCTCAATAGGTTCTTTTGGTAGTTCTTTGGATGGACCCATTGTTTGAAAGAGCAAATGTTGAAGGAAAATGTCAATATGAATCAGATATTAGATGATATCATGAAATTATTCATAATCTTTGGTATGGTAATAAGGATTATATATAAGAATATTCTTATTCTTAGAACATGCCTGCTGAACTATTTAGGAGTAAAGTAAATGGTTCAGAAAAATATTCGTCGTCGTCGTCGTCGGCAGCCGTCCGTCTCGAGGGACGATGGTGTAGCTTCTTAAGAGTCTATCTGCACCGCCGAGAATGGCTGTGCAGTCCGACTCGGGAGTGACACGGTATCTGTCTCCTCCCGTGTTGAATCGACATCTTGCGATGACGCTGGAGTGTCCTCTCCAGTGAAGCTGAAGCTACAGAGCCTCGAGAGATGATGGTGTAGCTTCTTAAGAGTCTATCTGCACCGCCGAGAATGGCTGTGCAGTCCGACTCGGGAGTGACACGGTATCTGTCTCCTCCCGTGTTGAATCGACATCTTGCGATGACGCTGGAGTGTCCTGTCCAGTGAAGCTGAAGCTACAGAGCCTGGGCAGGGTGATATGGAGGGTCTGCTGTTGCCCATGCAGCAGACCCCCCCTCTCTTCGCAGCTGAAGGGTCCAAGGGAAAGACGGAGTCAATACAGCTTGGCTTCAGGTGCGCCGCAGGAGTTGCCGGTGTTGACTACAACGTCAAACTGCCTTAGGGACTCCGGCTCCGGATTTTCTGTCGGGGTTTACTCCCTTAGCCTTTCCCTGAAGAGGTATGCCGCAAGGCAGCGGAGGTTTTTTGGAGTCAGAGTTTTCCTTCTCTGATGTGCCCTGACTGGAAGATCGAACCAGCGACACTTAGCTCGCAGGCCGACGCTCAATCCACTGAGCCAAACCAGCCAGGGGTAGAAAAATATTCACACACAAAGAAAGTATGACAATATTGACAAGGGTTAAGTCTGTCTAAGTAGATGTTACTGGATGATATAAGATGTTCAATTGCTTGTTTCACTTTTCCATATATGTCTGAAATGGATCTGAATGGACCAAAATTGAGGTGTTTGCAGGACAATTTAGGAGACAATCTCTTTCCTTCCTTCTTCTAGCTTGTGTGGCTAGAAAATTGGTTTATGTGTTCATTGGCTTATGGCTATTCTCAAAGACAGCTCTGCTTCTGTCATTATATCTTCTTCTCTGACTCTAACTCTCCTGCATCTTATTTCACTTCTAAGGGCTCCTGTTATGCCCTTGTTAATTAATCTTTGTTAACTAGAGCACAGGATTCCCAATGGTGAACCACAGTTCAACAAAAGACCACAGGAGGAATTGAAATAGAAAAGTTTATTATTCATAGGTCCTGGAGGAAGTACACTGAGTAAAAAGATCCAGACAATAGAGAGTACATATATCATGATTTCATTTATATAAAATTTAAAGAGTTTATTTCTTTTTAGAGAGAGGGGAAGAGAGAGAAAAAGAGAGGGAGAGAAACATCAGTTGGTTTGCCTCTGACACTCCCCCCATTGGGGAATGCAACCCAAGCATGTGCCCTGACCAGGAATTGAATCAGCAACCTTTCTGTTTGCAGGCCATCACTTAACCCACTGAGCCACACCAGCCAGGGCTTAAAGATTCTTTCAGAGGGTTCTGTCTAGGAAAATTCTTCTTCGCTTTAAAAAAATTTCTACCCTGGTTGGTGTGGCTCAGTGGATTGAGTGCCAACCTATGAACATGCCTGAGTTGCGGGCCAGGTTCCTATTTGGGGATGTGTAAGAGGCAAATACACATCGATGCTTCTCCCCCTCTCTTTCTCCCTCCCTTCCCCTCTCTCTAAAAATAAATAAATAAAATCTTTTAAATTTTTTCCAGTTAAGCCCTTGCCAGTGTGGCTCAGTTAGTTGGAACCATGTCCCTTGCAGCAAAAGGTTGTGTGTTCCATTCCTGCTCAGGGCACATACCAAGATTTCGGGTCAGTCTTTGGCGGGGGCATGTATGGGAGGCAACCAATCAATGTTTCTCTCTCCCTCTCTCTCTCTCAAATTAATAAACGTTTTTTTTTAATTTAAAAAATGTATCTAGTTTATACCTGAGGCTCAAAAGTGCTTATTCTCACGTAGACTTCTTGCCTTTGAATTCTACACCTTTCTCTTTTAGTTGTAGATTTTGGTACAGTGCATGTTAGTTCTAGGTTAGACCTTAGCAACATGTCACATAGGACTTCCTCTTAAAATCCCATGGAAAAGCTATGATCAAAGTAGACTGCTTTAATTAGATGCTTTGTACCGAGCTTTATACTGTATTCAAGGCATTGAATTACCCATGCTTAGTTTATTTCTCTTTTTGGATTTTCATGGCAGCAGTATTATATATTGTATTGGTGCCTGATATTTGCTGCACTAAACAGATATAATCTGTAAGGATTATAATTTATGGTTAAGAGAAAGAATAAAAATTATAATAGGGTCATGAACTTCTTACACAAAGAAATGGAAAATTCTATTTTATTTCAGACTTAACAACCTACATGAATGTCATAATGTTTATGTCATGTCAGAATATTTACCTAATATTTTCAGATGATAAATTCTACAGAAAAGCAGTTCTGCAAATTGCAGCAAAGTCTATATTTATTTGCTCACTGCAGGGACACATTGTTTCTGTATAGTGCAGCATTCCTGCCATTAGATGGCAGTCCAAACTAATGCAATGATTAAACTTCCTTATCTTATGTTTAATACTGGTTTGCAAAGAAACAACTTATGCTATTCAGTAGACACGTTTCTGAAAAACTTTGTGAATATTGAAAGACTTAAATGAGCCAACATTCCTTTTGGAAACAAGAGTAATTGTACAAGGTAAATAAGGCCAGTTCTTTTTTAAAGTATAACATATACAAAATCTGTCCAGAAAGTATCCCGGCATGTAATATGAAAACTCAAGACATTTATTGAAGAAGATAGAGGATACAAGAAACGTTGTACATAGGACAATGATGTCTCAGTCCCCTTCAAAGTAGGCACCTTGGGACCTCACACAGTTCTCCCAGTCACCATCAGCTGCCCTGTCGTATTTTCCTGAATCACATCAATGGTCTGAAATCTCTTCCCTTACAAAGATGACTTTAGTTTGGGGAAAATCCAGAAGTCACAGGGCTCCAAATCTGGGTTGTAGGGGAGACTGAGTGACCTGGGTGTTTTGATATTTCGCCAAAAGACTCTGCAGGAGACATGATGTATGAGCTGGTGCGTTGTCGTGATGAAGCTGCCCATCACCAGTTGCTCATGGCTGTGGCCTTCTGAATCATCCAAATAGTTTTCAGGGAAGAATGTTCAAGCTTAACACAAAATTTGATGCAGATTCATCGCTGTGCTCACTCATTTTGAATGCGACAGCCACACAGTACACACGCTCACTCAACAGTGTCTACCTCCCTCACTGACTGGTACAGTGAAGTCATCATTGCACATATGTGCATTCCAGTCCACTCTTTGGCTGCCAGGTTACATCAATGTTATACAAACTGTTATCAGTATATTAACAATATCTGGGCTTTTTCCAAACAGACCTCATATACAAAAATGCATAAATCGAAGTATCACCAATTTGAAGTATCATCAAAAAGTGAGCCCTGGCCCTGGCTGGTATGGCTCAGTGGGTTGAGCACGGGTGTGCAACCAAGAGGTCACTGGTGCGATTCCCTATCAGGGCACATGCCTGGATTGTGGGCCAGGTTCCCAGCTGGGGGCGCACAAGAGCCAACCAACTGTTGTTTCTCTCCCTCTCTTTCTTCATCCCTTCCCATCTCTCTGAAAGTATATAAAATCTTTAAAAAAAAAAAAAAGTGAGCTCTGGCTGATGTGGCTCAGTGGACTGAGTGCTGGCCTGCAAACCTAAAACTCGCTGATTTGATTCCAAGTCAGGGCACACGCCTAGGTTGTGAGCCAGGTCCCCAGTTACAGACATGTGAGAGGCATCTGATTGATGTATCTCTCACACATCGATGTTTCTCTCCCTGTCTTTCACCCTCACATCCCTTCTCTGTAAAAAACAAATAAATAAAAAAAATATTTTTAAGAGGAAACACATGTAAGCATCACCCAGATGAAATGAAAAAATATTACCATCATCTCAGAAGACTACCGTGTGCTCCCTCCTTATCATTACACCCTTCTTTCTCCCCAGAGATAAACATTATCCTCATTTCTAATATTATAATTTAGGTTTTCCTGTTTTGAGAAATTTTGTAAATGAAATTATGCATATTATACATGTTTGTGTATGGCTCCTTTCGCTCAAATTTTTTATTACTTTGCTTGTAGATATATTTTATTCTTTTTCTTAATTGTAATGTGTTTGATTATATGAATGTACCTCTATTTATCCTTTCTACTACTGAAGGAAATTTGAGTTGTTTCCAGTATTTAGCTGTTACAAATTATTGTTGATATGAACATTCTTGCACATGCACATATGAATGTATTGCTTTTGGATATATAACTTGAAGTAGAGTTTTGCAGTCATATAGTATGTGATATTGTCAAATAGTTCTTCAACATCGTAGCAATTGACATTTTCACCAGCAGCTTGTGAGAATTTCCACTGTTACATATTTTCACCAACACTTGGTATTGCCAGTCTTTTAATTTTAGCCATTCTGATGTTTCATTGAGGGTTTTAATGTGCATTTCTCTGATATCTAATAAGTTTAAACACTTTTAAAATATACTTGTAGACTATTTGAATATTTTCTTAGGTGAAGTGCTGATTCTTGTAATTGCCAATTTTCTACCATGCAGTCCATTTTATTGTTTTGTGAGAGGTCTTTACATAGCCTAGATATAAGTCCTTTGTTGGGTATATGAATTACTAATATATTCTCCCATTCTGGGCTTGCCTTTTCATTCTCTTAAAAGCACTTTTGATTAACTTTAATGTCTTCTAATTTATCAATTTTTTCCTTTATGGCTAATGTTTTCTATATCTTCTTTAAAATTTTTCTGTCTACAACAAGTCATGAAGATAATTTAATATGGTTTGTTCTAGAAGCTTCACTATATTAATTTTCACAGTTAAATCTAAAAGTTACCTGGAATTGAATTTTGCGTATCATATGAGGTAGGGAATCAAGATTTTTTTTTTTCTTGTAGGCATTCAGTTGATGTAGCCCTGTTTATGTTAGAAGCTATAGCTTTCCTACTCTTCAGTACCAACATAGGGTTTTAGGTTTAGATTTTTAAAAGATGTATCAAATTTGTGTTAAGTAGAGCATACCCATGTTTAGCACATTCATCATTCAGTAGAGCTTGCTTTTCTGGAAAAAAATGCCAGTAAAAATCCCATTAAAATTCTTTAATATGTTGACAGTTCCATGGTTTTGACAAAACCCAGACACATTTGACTATAATAGGGGATAGTTTCATCCAAAATGTATTGCATTTTCTGGGAAGTTTAAAAACTCTCTTTTCTTGGGGGAATTTGAAGTAAAGGATAAACAATTTGCTTGAAGTTAAGTAGATTATAAAGGCTTAGAGATGAGCCTGCTGACGCTTTAAAATCAATTAATCAACCTCAAGGCTTATATTAATCTGCCCTGTGACTGACCTAATCCAAACCTTTGAAGATGTTACCATCAAGCTGGGGAAAAAATGAACACATTCAACCTTTAGAAAACAAACACAACAATATAAAATCAAATGTTCCTACTCCTACCTCTTCATAGTAGGTTTGGTAAAAGATGAAAAAAAATATGAATCCTGTCCCCAGATATTTTAAAAATTTTGATGATTTAAAAAGTCTAACTGTGTGATTTTAAAAAAGAGATATTGTATTCCAAAAATTATTTCTGTACTTTATTACTTTATACTTTAATGCAGATTACCTTTTTTAAGTTTATGATGATATATTTTTGTTACAGAACCCCTGGGCTGCTCCAATTGAAAACAAACCCACAGGCTCTTTAGTTAGGGGTCCAATTGCCCGCCGCCGAAAATTACAACTCTGAATATTATATTTGAGTGGAAAGAAAAATTGTTTATTTAACAGTTACACATATCCTTGCCTCCCCTCTACCAAACCTAACCAGTTTTAGGGGGGGTCAGAAACACCGTTTCCCTACTTCCTAGGCACAGTTCAGCTTTACCAGCAGCTGCCAATCACTCAATCTGATTGGGGAGGTCCTTTCTGTGCTGTGGTGCCCTCCAGCTCTCAATGCAGGACGGCCTGGACTCTCAGCCTCCTTGTGAACTGTCTTCTTTCTGTAAACCGCGTGGATCTCCTCTCCTTCTCCAGAGCACCTCTGCGAACACCCACCAGCGAGGGAGACAGCCCCAGAACGTGCCCCCCCACCCCCCCGCGCGCGCGTTCCCCTTGAGCGTGCCCCCGAGCGTGCCCCCCCTAAAGTGTTCACAGCTGCCTATATATCCTTGACTGCGTCCTCTGACGCAGTGGGTGTTGCCAATAGTTCTGACCGTTGGCAAAACCCTACGTAGGCTCTGTGTACTTTCCATACCATCACCTGGTTCAAGACTCCTCACATCCACCTGAGGCTTTGGATGCATTAAAGCAATTTACATAATGAAAGACACTGGCCATCAGCCTCAGGCATGTGGAGGCATTCTGAAAGCTGCTTCCTTCTCCCCATCCCCCAGCCACAAACTCCGGGGATTTTTGGACTCTCCTGTTTCTGTAACATTTTCACAGATGGCCTTGTCTTGCTATCTTGCTATGTAAGCTTTGCCAAATTATCCCTTGTACTTAAATATATTTGAATGTATTATTTTGATTAATTATATATTTGAAAGTATGATTCTTTAGGAAAGCAATAGTACGAAAAAGATAACATGTTTATAGTAGAAGGTTGGGAGTCACAGTTGACTTCCTTCATACTTAAAAAAAATCAGCCTTAGGCTTGCATCCTTTTGTGGATTATTCACCCTTTAAGCACTTAACTTACCTCTGATTATATTTTGCCAGGAATATAAAAGTCATGCTTACTTTGGTCTCTCTTAATTCCTTTTTAAAAAATTTTAAAGCGTTTCTTTTAACCTGGATTTCTGAACAGCTTTTAAAGTGGTAACTAACTGATGCCATTTTTATGTGCAATTAAAAATAAAACTTTTAAGTTTGAGGGGATTTATTCATTTTTAAAAATCTATAAAAATTAGTTATTACAATTGTTTTTCTGTACAAAAGAGTACAATTAATAACATTATATAAATAATTTTTGTTTTAAGATTTTAAATCATATTTCAATTCTAGTTTATTAGTAATTTGAGAGCAAATAAGTTAAAATGGGGAAATAGGTGTTTGAGATAAAAGAATCTGAAAATCAATCCCAGGAATATGATTTCCCAACATCACTTTAAAGCTATATAAAATGTGAATTTTGATTTATTATTTGAGAACATTTGATATTAAGCATTAATTGAGTACCTATTCTGTGGCAGGAATAGTGCAGTCCTCCAAGGAGATAGTAGTCTTTTGACTTGCTATCTGCTTAGAGGTGGGTACCAAGAATGATAAGAACATACAATGGAACATCGAGTTCAAAGTCAGGAGAGAGAAGAAGAGAAAGATTCGTGGAAGACTTCTCAGAGTCATCACATGTGAGAAGAGTCCTTGAGAACTGTAAGAATTAACCAGATGGAGAGGCGCACAGCCACAGAGGCATGAGAGCGTACCCAGGCAGTCATGAAACTGAGTGCAGTTGGTATGGATGGAGTTTAGGAACAATGGCAGGGAGTCCTAGGAGATAGGAGAAGGAATCAGAGGCCATATTGTGAAGGTTCTTGAATGTTGACGTTCTAGGGAAAACACAAATTCATAGTTCTGTAACGTTTCTTTTCCTTAAAAATGCCAAGTTAAAAATGTTAGTGTGATCATTCTGGACCCTTTTAAGAAAGAAAATATTGAGGATTATCAAAGGATACTTTGGAGTACTGTCTTTCAAGTGAACTCATAAATGATCCGATTTGGAAGCTGAAGAGAGATCTCTAAGATCTGCAGGACTATTGTCTATAGAAGGATATCAGACCCTATTTTCTAGGACACAGGTTCATAATAGAATCCAGAGGATTTTGTGAATGAAATCAAATACATTGCATATATTGTGGTGCAGTCATGAAATTTGTTGCATTCCTTCTCTCTGGACACAATGGACCAGAAATAGAACACTTCTAAGAAAAGGGAATAAAAATCTTCTTTCTCAGTTGTATTTTTGCTTATGAAGAAAGTTTTTCCTGCCAATTTTGCTGAAATGAAGAGAAGCATGAATGAACAAAAAAGACAATTTTGTTACGGTGACTTCAGGAGAATTGCCCTGGTAGCGCTCTGCACACTCAGCTGAATGCATGTTTTCTCTTTGTAGGCTTCATCATGAAGAATTGTAGTCATTCCTTGACCATTGAATCATATTTTCTGGGTAGTGGGTTGGAGAGGTAAATTATGAATGGGTGGGGCTGTTCCCTTCACCCAGGCTGGGCAAATTCTTATGAAGCAAGAACACAGGGGACAGTGTCCAGGAGTGTTATGTCATTTCTAATCTTTGCCCCACCTACTAGAAGTGCAGAAAAGGCAGGTTATTTAATAAAGTGATAAGCTACTGTGTACTCAATTACACCACGGCATAATATAGTGGTCAGAAACATTAATTAGGAGGCCACTCTCCCGAGCCTTCAACTTAAACATTGAACAGTTTCCTGTCTCACCACCCCTGAGTGTGGACTGGTTTAACTCACCCCTTGTCAGTTCTACACAGAACTTCTCCAGAGAAGCTGAAGTAATTAATTCATTTTCTGAGTCTTCCTTGGAGCCTAGGCACTGCTGTTATTGCTGTATTTTTAAATAGATAAAACATGGACAATGTCATAAAATTAAGTGTTACAAGAGAGTAACAATGAAAAGTAAGACTTCTCCAGAGGTAACCACTCTCCAGAAGTAACCACTGCCTTCAGTGTCTATGTGTCCCTCTGGAGGTATTTTGTGCATAGAATGCGCAGTAAAAAGTTCCTCCTTCTATTAAACAAAAGTAATAGCATTCTCTACCCACTGTTCTCAGCTTTGTCAGGTACAAAATTTCTACAAGCTCTCCAAGAGATATTGAAGCAAACTCTTCATTAAGAGTCACTGATGAAAGCTATGCTTTTGTTTCCCAGAAAAAGCTACAGACACATCTATTAAAAGTCTTTTACATCCAGTTTCAGGTGTTCACCAACTCCTTCAAATCCAAGGTCTAAATTCGTTTGGGTTAGAGTCCTTGACCTAGAGTGTTTAATCTAAGATTGGCCTGAGAACTTAGTGTTGCCAGATAAAGTACAGGATGCCCGGTTGAACTGAATTTCAGATAGACAGTAATTTTTCAGTGTATGTGCCATGTAATATTTGCAATACCTGAAATTCAAATTTAACTGCCAGTTCATTATTTTTATTTGCTAAATATGGCAACCATACAGACATTTTTGATTCATTGGAAGGTATTCCAACTTATTCTCTTTAGAATGTCCTTTAATACAGGTGACCTAGGTTATAATGATAAGACCAGGGTCTTCAGGCTAAAGAGTTTAACCAGAAATTGAGTAGCTGTTGTCTTATTTCAAAATAAGTGGCTTTAACTTGCTATTTCATCTGATGTGATACAACTGTTTTGTTACCATGAAGTGGTAACAAAAAATATATGGAATTTGCATAAAGTAGATTAACTTACTTTCAGAGGACTTAAAATACCTAAAGTCTGAGCTATTTTGGTCTTTAAAATGAGCATTAAAATCTTTACTGGATTTGGACAAGGATGAAGAGAATCAGCCTAGAGATAAATTTTCTTTATTGAGATTATTTAAATCATCTTTATTATCAACAAAAAAGTATAAAGCATTGACTTAAAGGTAGTGTAAAATCCCAACGTGGAGGATGAAAATTGTGATTTATGGCTTTTAAAGTAAATCAATAACATAATAAATGTCAAATGACAAAGACTTACAAATATTAGAATCCGAATATGAAGAGAGTAGAACCAAAGATTACCATAAAAGGCATGATTCTTTTACATTGGAAATGAAAAAATTATGATCCTGTTATATCCTGAATATCCCAAGAACATCCAAATGAATCCAATAAAATTAAATTTTATCATTTTATTCTAGAATTGTTCTCTTTTAGTAGCTAAAGGTATATTTTCATTTCTTTCACTGTTAATCTGCAGAGGATTTATACAGTGGTGTGCTGATGTTTAATAATTAGTTCTCCAAGGGAAAAAACCCTGATTTGTAGAATTTTCCATTTTCCATGGGGTAAATACTCTCACCATGACTGATATAAAGCTAATATTTTTAAATCTGCTTGCAAAATTCCTGAAAACTTACCAGTTGTTTCTTGTGAGCCTGTAAAAGCTGGTTTCATTTCTATAAGTGCATATGATACATCTGATTAGACTTCATGGAAAGAAAATAAAGAACTAGGTGTTCTTTCTGTTAATTGATGAGCATATTTTGAAAATTGTCAGGACAGCCCCTCCAAAAACCCCCATGAAACAAAGAAAAAATACTTAAAAATTGTAATTAATAAAAATTTTGAATGGGTTTGGGGAGATGTAATAAACACCTGAAGAAACCTATACCAGGTCTCCTGGCCCTAAAAAGAATTAAACCTCAATAAATATCAAAATGCTTTTAAAGTTGCACAGTTCTACAACAACTACCCATCATCATAGAGAAGTAGAAATGAGCTACCTCTTTAAACAGATCTATTCCATTTGATTTATATAGAATTTTCTTTTATTCTTGCCAAGTTTCATTAGAGCAATTATATAATATGCTTTAACTGAATTCAATAGTGGAGAGCAGAATCCCCCAAAACAAAATAGTAGATCGTTTTCTTTATATCTTTCTTTTCAGTGCGGCACCTTTAAGTATGCTCTTGAAGTCTTGAATTTCTTCCAATTCTTGGTTAGGAAATCTGGCAGTTCAGAAAGTAGCGATGACTGTTAATTAGCCAGTGCCATTCTTCACTTGGCTGGCATGGGTCAGTAGTTTAGTACCATCGTGTTTCTGGTGTGGTGCTCCATTTAAAACATTAAAATTAAGGTGCCAAGTGCCTTTCTTTGCTATTCTTCTTAATATAGTTTTAGCTTGATTCTTCTGGCCTACATATGTAGATAATTCTATCTGCCTTTATAGTTTTTATTTTAATAGTCCTAAGATATTTGAATGACAAGAAAGAAGTTGCTATTGTTATCTGAGAGATTGTTTCCTTTCAGTAATGGAAATTCTATATGATTGGTAACCATTTATGGATGAGACATTGATACACATGTTAAGAAAAGCTTTCTACACTCCAAATAAGCTTATCTAAAGCTTTATTTTTTCTTAGGAAAGATTTTTCAAAAAAGTGCTTCAGATATTACTGACTTTATATATGGAATAAGCTTTTGCAAAAATTTAATTTTAAGGGATTGATTTATGGTTGGAGGTAGATATATTTGGACTAGTAAATTATTCTATATTCCAGAATGCAGCAGTAAACAACTACATTTCACAGTGTGACCTGATAAGGGAATTCATGGAGGGAAAAAATGGAACTAGAAGGGACATTAGCTAAATGGTTATAACAAAAAAAGTGTAAAAGGAACTTTACTTTTGAATTAATACATGATGAAATAGCAAGAAAATGTAGCACTTTGAGGGCTTATCATAGAACTGAGTTCATACACATACCTAAAGAGAAAGTTTAAGTAAAAGTTTATTTTTCATAATTAATAATTAATAAAAAGATAGTGTAATAATTTTAAAAATTGCAAATGAGCCTATGTCAATTGAGCTCTTTCAAGTTTACTCAGTAGAGTGGATCCATTGTCAAAATATGTGGAGAAAGCTAGAATAATATTTCCTCAATTCTCTCTTAGTGTTGATTACCTTATAAAATAGATAATATGAAATAGAAACTATGTGGTAAGGCATTGCTAAAATTGGTCAAGTAGCAAAAAGGTATGAGATCATTGGTTTGATGGAATTTTGTATCACTTAATGATGCAAAATATGATTGGGGTTAGCTTCTGGAATAGAGATCTGTCCAGAAGGTATACAGTCATGTAATAGGAAAAATAGACATTTATTGAAGAAGATACAAGAAACATTGTACGTAGGATGATGATGCCTCAGTCCCCTTCAAAGTAGGACCTTGGGATCTCACACAGTTCTCCCAATCGCCATCAGCTGTCCTGTTGTATTTTCCTGGATCTCATCGATGGTCTGAAATCTCTTCCCTTTCAAAGGTGATTTTAGTTTTGAGAAAAATCCTGAAGTTGCAGGGCACCAAAATGGGCTCTAGCGGGGCTGAGTCACCTGGGTGATTTGATGTTTCACCAAAAAAACTGCAGGAGATGTGATGCATCAGCAGACATGTTGTCATGATGAAGCTGCCAATCACCAGCTGCCCATAGCTGCAGCCTTTTGAATCCGAAGATTTTCCAGGGAGGAATTTTCAAGCTTAATGCAAAATCTGATGCACATCTGTTGCTCTACTCACTCAGTCATTGTGAATGCAATGGCCACACAGTACACCTGCTCTCTCAGAGGAGTCTACCTCACCCATTGACTAATACAGTAAAGTCCTCATTGCTCACACATGTGCGTTCCAGTCCACTCTCCATGGCTGCCAGGTTGCACCAATATCGCGCAAACTGTTCTCATTCTATTAACAATGGCTGGACTTTTTCTGGACAGACTTCGTACATTCATGATGTCTAGGGAGTGAGAGGAAGGGAGAGGAGAGGCAGCTAGCAGTGTTAAGTGATACAACTAATTTGAAGAAAATTTTATCTGAAATAGAAGCAGTAAAGAAAAATCATCGTCATCGGCAGCCGTCCGTCTCGAGAGACGATGGCGTAGCTTCTTGAGAGTCTATCTGCACCGCCGAGAATGGCTGTGCAGTCCGACTCGGGAGTGACAATCCCTGCCGCACTTGTTACAGGTGAAGGCAGATGGCTGTTGTTGCTGCTGTTGACGCTGCTTCCGCCTCGATCTTTTCTGGACCGCCTCCTCGTTGCGCGCAGCCTCTGCGCGTGACGTACCTTGACAAGTAAAGAAAAATATTGGCACACTTAAGCACTTAAAATTTGGCCATAACCCATTTGGAAGAGGGTATTTGTATCAAGCTAGTCTCAGAGAAGGGCGACAAAAAATTAAGCAAGAGCCCTGGCTGGCGTGGCTCAGTGGACTGAGCACTGGCCTGCGAACCAAGGGGTCACCAGTTCAATTCCCAGTCAGGGCACATGCCTGGGTTGCGGGCCAAGTCCCCAGTTATGGGTGTGCAAGAGGCAACCATACATTGACATTTCTCTCCCATTCTTTCTCCCTCCCTTCCCCTCTAAAAGTAAATAAATAAAACATTTAAAAAAAAATGAATTTAGCAAGAGTGGTAGCTGGACTGCCAGCAGGGCTCAGGCTCTTTGCCTTAACTCCAAGAGTGAGCACAGGTATACAGGGACAATGATTGAAGTGAAGAGATTGCGGCATCTGAGCAGGCCCTATAGGGGAGGAGTTTCAAGTGCAGACAACCTCTATGGAGAACTTTTTATTTAAAAAATCTATTGGGGTGACATTGGTTATAATGCTTTAAGTGTCAATTCTGTAGTATTTGTATATTGCACTGTGTGCTCACCACCCAGTCTAGTCTCCATTGTCACCATGTATTTGACCCTCTTTACCCTCTTCATCCTCCTCCTTCCCCTCCTTTTCCTCTGGTTACCTTCATACTGTTGTGTTTATGAGTTTGTTTTGTTTCTTGGTTTGTGACTTTAGGTTTTATATCCTACACGAGTGTCATCATATGGTCCTTGTCCTAACATGATAGTCTCAAGATCCATGTTGTCGCAAATGGCAATGTTTCATCCTTTCTTAGGGCTGAGTAGTATATATGTACCACATCTTCTTTATCCAATCCTCTATTGAAGGGCACTTGGCTACCATGAATAATGTTGCCAATAAACATGGAAGTACATATATCTTTATGAATAAATGCTTTCAATTTGGGGGGGGGGAGGGGTGTAGATACTCAGAAGAGGAATTGCTGGGCTATATGGTAGCTCTATACTTAATTTTTGGAGGACCCTCCATACTGTTTTCCATAGTGGCTGTACCAGTTTACATTCCCACCAACAGTGTAGGAGGGTCCCTTTTAAGGGAGAACTTCTTAAGATACTCAGCTGTCATGACACATTGAGGAGTACTCTACTAGTGACTGGATTTAAAGTGTGTGTGTTCAGAAGATGAGCAATTAATGCGAAAGCATATGTTAGGGAGTTGCTACGCTTACTTGATATCTAATAGCACAGCCAAACTTGCTGCCTGCAGTTAATGATTGCTCAGAAAGGGTGGGAAGTAAATCCACAGAGGTAAAAGGAAATTGTGGACCTTCCTTCAAGGTTCCGACATTCTGAATGAGAAATACCTTAAGTCTAAATAGGATCTTTGCACAGCTGGGTAGGAATCTGGCTCCCGTGCAATGCCCATACACAAGGTGCCCATTCCAGAAACAGGCAAGGATCTCGTTTCCGCAGGTGACAGCTTGGCGCAGAATTGTTCCCGTCTTCCACCTCGTCATGGCAACATCTCAGAATGAATGCTGACATAAGTTATAAAATTAAATTAAAAAAAAAATCAGGGGCATGTTGCATTCACATTTGATACTTAACCTCCACATATTTTAATGATTCCCAAGATCACTTTAACCATTAAGACGTTTTTCTTATAAACACATTACAACTCGCCATAGTCTAAACCCAAGGAGGTTTCCTTGTCAGGGTTTCTCCCGTGGAGAAGAGGCAGGAAGGGCGGGTGACTGGAATTGCCTCATCTAAGAGGGCTCAGGACAGAGAAGGGCAGTAGGCGTCTTTTCTTTCTTTGCCTTTCCATCTGGTAGACAGAGATCAGAGTGGCAGCGGCGCTGAGACTGTCCGAGACCCGAGGCGCGGGCGGGAAGATACCGGCGCGAAGCCGGGCGGGTGGTACTCTCTCCAGCTGCAGGACCACCCCGCCGGCCTCGGCCTGGAAAGAGCGGGTCCGCCCAGATCCCAAGGTGCACCGCGCCCCGCCCCCTCCCCTCTCCTCTCCGCGTCCCGCCTCCCTCCGGCCCCCGGCCCCTCCCTGCTGGCTCCAGGAGGCGGGGACGCGGCATCGGCGTCGGCTTCTCCAGTCGACTCTTTCTCACTCACTGGGGAGCCTGGCGGTGGCGGTATCTTCGGAGGCAGAGCTTCAGACCCGCAAGCCAGTGGGCCAGCCAGTGGGAGGTCGTGCAGACTGACGGCAGAACCGACCGACAGAGAGAGGGACAGCCAGACGGCCGAGTCACTTCAAGTTCAGCCATGAGCTGGGGCACGGAGCTCTGGGTGAGTCGGGGCGACGGGAGCACCGCGCGGACCCCGGCCCCCGGCCCCCGAGGGGCGCGGGCTGGGTAGATGCCGCTGTCCATCGGCGGCCACGGTGCGTCAAGCCATCCCCGCCCCTGGCGCTGGCGGAGGTTGGGGGTCCCGTTCCTCTTTGTGTGCAGACCCTCCCGAGAGACCCGGGGTGGTGCGGCTGCTGGTGCGCACTCCAGCCTTTGCCGCCGCGGTGGGGCTTAGGGCAGCCCCTTGGATGGCGGGAGAAACGCGCTGCCCGCAGGCGCCCGCGTCCGCCTAGGTCCTCTCCGGAGCCCTCTCCCTCCTCCACCCTTACTTTCCGGGCTTTCTGGCTGCTTGCCTGGCCGCACTTCTCTGCCTTTGTATCTCCCCGCCTGGAGGCGGGGGAGGGGGCCCATTGTCCCGAAGGGGCGCTGTTCGCTGTCGGGTAGGGGGCGGGCCGGACGAGGGTCCCCGGGGTGGGGGCGAGGGCGTCGTGGGCCTGGGGCTGCGCTGGGAGCCTCGAGGTACTGCCCGCCGCCGCCGTCCGCAGTTCTCGCCTCAGGTAGGGAAGTCCTGCGGCTTTGTTCGGAGCCCGGCCTTCGGCCAGCCAGGCCCAGCCCACATGCCCATTTCCCTTTCAGTGTCTCCGTGCAGTGGACCCCGTAGCTTCGGGGACTCCTGCTGGGCCACCTCGGGCTGCTCCCTGCGGCCACGGGGGTTGGCTTTTGGGATCTGATTGAAATTGAGTGATCGGCAGGGAAGCCAATTTTGCCAAAAGGAGCGTTCGGCTTCCCGTTTGCTTTACTTCCCCTACTGTTGTTCTTTATTCTCACACATTTTCCGTCTTCTCTTCCTCTTTCTTCATTGCCTTTCTTGGGCGCTGGAAGCTCCAGACAATGCCCAGTGTCTGGCGAGGTGCGGGTGGACCGGAATCGGTCGCAGAGTTCGCTGGCGAAGCCGCCACGGAAGGGTGAAGGCGTGAGGGCGGTGATTACTCAGGTGCCACGGAGGGACGGGGGCGTGGGGGCGCTGTCCTGAGCCCGCCTGGCCTCGGCCACTCCCCTCTTGTCCCACCTGTGCATATTTTCTGTGCCTTTTGTTAACGAGGATCTCGTGCAATCACTGCACAGAAAGGGGAGAAAGAACTTTTTAGTCTCTCTATACGTGCTTTTAGGATTGAAAATGAGGGCAGGTCGGTTAACTGAAGGGCACAGTGTTTTGTTATTTTTCACATTTTACAGATTGGGAATCTTAGAACTGAAAGAGACTTTAGAATTCATCGAGTTGAACACCTACTTAGCCAACCCAGGAATCTCCTGTTACATTGTGGATAAGTGTTTGCTTAACACACCACCCAAGAGAAAATACCCCAGGAACCTCTTCATTTCGTTTCTTAGATAACATTATTTGCTCTTATATTGGGGAGGGGGATATAGAATAAATGAATTACGTAAAATTTAACCTTTTATTTGGGTTAGATTCTCAAGTGTTATTGTTCTTTTTCCTTTGGTTTTGTATATTCGATAATTGATTATAGTGTGTGGTTTGGTACCTTCTATATTTGATTATAGTATGCCATCAATTAAAGGAGTTTTTTCCATTTTTATAATTAGAGAGTATTTTAAATTTTACATGATTAAATGACTCACATTTCAGATTTTAAAAAGTACACAAAGGAAAACAGTGGAGGAATATTTAGATTTAACTCGATTTCGGTTAAGAAAGTCACTTTGTATCACATTATAGGTAAACAGGTTTTAGGAGAAACAATATTTTAGTGAAGACAAAAATACGATTTTTAAAAAAGTTTTTATTATTTATTTATTTAGAGAGAGGGGAAAGGAGAAACAGAGGGAGCGAAACATCACTGTGTGGTTGCCTCTCACTTGCGCCCCCAACTGGGGACCTGACTGGGAATCGAACCAGCGACACTTGGTTCGCAGGCCGACGTTCAATCCACTGAGCCACAGCAGCCAGGGCAAAAATACAATTTTTAGTATTTTAAAATAGCTTATTTTTTATTGTATTTCCCCCCATTATCGTTCATCCCTCTTATACCCTCTTCCACCCAACTTGTGCACACTGTCTCCCCTGCCATCCCGCCCCCCATTACCACACTTGTCAGTGTCCATGAGTTCTTTTTCTCTTTTGCAGGGTCTCACCACCCCTCCCCCCCAACCCTGATATTTTTTAAATTTTAATTTAATAACATAATACATTCATAAGCGATTACAGACCCCCCCACTGTCTCTTGTAATTTGGTTATTTAATTTCAGCATTTAAAATTTTTTTATTCATTATTAGAAGGGAAGGGAGGGAGAAAGAGGGAGAGAAAAATGGATGTGAGAGAGAAACATCAATCAGTTGCCTCTCTTATGGGCGAGGGCCCAGGCTTGAACCTGCTACTTTCCCTTAGCTGAACATCGGCCAGCCAACGAGCCACAAAGGTCAGGGCTACTTTCAGCATTTTAATACAATAGCAGTTTGAAAAGGTAAACTGTAGAGGAGATGGGAATTTCTGTTCTAGTATCTTGTTTCAGATTATAAAAAAATACTAAAATTTTTTCTCTTACGTTTTAAATTTTTTAGTGATTTGCAGATTTGAGGGAAACATTTATTAGGAACTAAATAATGTGGAGCCCTGGCTGGTGTGGCTCAGTGGATTGACCACCGGCCTGCAAACCAAAGGGTCACTGGTTCAATTCCCAGTCAGGACACATGCCTGGGTTTCGGGCCAGGTCCCTGGTTGGGGGTGCAGGAGAGGCAGCCACACATTGATGTATCTCTTCCTTTTTCTCCCCCCCCTTCCCTCTCTCTAAAAATAAATAAATAAAATATTTAATTAAAAAAATAAAGGGGACTCAACTAATATCAACTGGATGCTTAAACCTTAGATACACAGAATTTGGGACCTGAAGAGATGTTAGAAAAATTTGACTAGACTTCCTGTTTTTACTGTTTCCTGTTTTGAAAAAGGATATTGTGCTTCCAATGGATTGTAACTAAACACTATACTGTGCTCTTGCCAGTGAGTAATTGGAGGTTGGTAAAATTCTCTTGAAATTTTGACTTTAGAAATCAGTTCTCATGTTATTTCATGTTTAGGATCACATTACTGTCCTGAAGGTTTGATCATTGAGACCATGTTGTTACAGAAGATGATGATATGTATTGATATTTATGCACTCAAACTTGTTTATTTCTTACAATATTCTTCGGTGTTGTATTGCTGTCTTAATGATTCTTAAGTGTTATGTTAAAATTGGGAATAGAGTAACAAAGTAAATTAGAGAACCACTCTTAATACCGATTCTGCGGGATAGAACCAATAGTGATAGGTCAAGTGGGTTGTGTTAGACTTCTGATGTGTAGTTGTGTGGGAATATGAATTAACTAGTTTCAAATTTGAGCAATGTTTTAAGGAATTTCTGGTGTTCTGAATGAATATTTAAGTAAGATAGAGCTCAGTTCTGTGTTCTGTGTTCTGGGTAATACCAAATGAAGAGTGATCAGTGTCTTTCTACAGGATGGAAAGTAATTGTGAGGTAGCATCTTAGGCATTGTTTATTGTGTTCATTTCTTATTACCACAGGAAGAATGGTCGAATTAAAAAGAATCCAAATATGTATTAATGATTTCACAAAGCACAGATTTTTGTAATTATTAGTTCTTTTTACAAATAAGGAAATTAAAGATTGGAGAAGTCCTGTGTTTAGTCAGAAAGATTTATTTATTAAGAGATGGCTTCTTAGTTTTTTGAGGAGCCGGTTAAAGTTCAACGGAAGAAAATCCATATATGGTTGTGAGTGTAGGTACAAATATCTGACTTAATTTATTGGGGCTTGTATGCCCTTTTTAAAAAAAATAATTTATTTGTTTGTTTTTTTTAAATTTATTTTTAGAGAGAGGGGAAAGAAGAAAGGGAGAGAAACATCACTGTGTGGTTGCCTCTCACTTGCGCCCCCAACTGGGGCCCTGACGTGCAACCTAGTCAGGTGCCCTGACTGGGAATGTATGTCTTTTTTAATTCCTTAGTTTTCTGGTCTATGTGATTTTTGGCCCTTAGTTTTAAAGAGTGTATCTTTTTTAAAAAGTTTTTTACTTTTTTAAAGTTTTTATTTATTTTCAGAGAGGGAAAGGGAGGTAGAAGGAGAGGGAGAGAAACATCAATATGTGGGAGAAACATCAACCAGTTGCCTCTTGCACACCCCCACCTGGGGACCTGGCCCACAACCCAGGCATGTGCCCTTACTGGGAATTGAACAGGTGACCTTTTGGTTTGCAGGCGGGCGCCCAATCCACCGAGCCACATCATCCAGGACAAGAGTGTATAATTTAAATACCATGGTTATTTTTATTATATTATTAGCTAAGTGTATTCAATACAGCTTATGTCTTTTTTGGAAAAAATTGAAAATCTAGATTCAGTAGATTATTTAATTAACACCCCCAGTCTTAACCCTTTAATTTAATTCTTCCTTATCTTTGTTCTCATAGCACTTTATATAGCACTTCTCTTTTAACACTTATATTGTAAGTGTACTAGACTTTTGAGTTCTTGAGTGTAGGGACTGAGTTAATTTTTTTTTTGTTTTACTGACTACAGCAATGCCTGTAGTAGGTAGTCATACATGTTTTGTCCAATTGAATTAATAGTGGCGTGCATTACCCAAAGTGTTGGTTGATGATTAATAAGTGCATCCTGGAGGAAGTCTTTATGGTACTAAAGGCCTTTATAGGTGATGACAAATTAGGTGGTCTAGATAACAGTTCAAGAAGGTCTAAACAAGCTGAAACCAAAATGATAAAGCTAAGCTTTTGTACTTGGGTTAAAATTATTTACACATTGGGGAAGAACTGACTTAAAAGTAGTTCTTGTGAATTTACCTGACTGATTGATAGCTTGTGGGTTTGACTGCCCAAAATAGCTGATGGATCTTAGGCCACGTTAATAGATTTGTCTAGAACAAAGGAATTTGGTCCCATTGTAATCTATAATGGTTAGACCATACCTGTAATATTGACTTTAGGTTTACTTCAAATATTTTAGAAGGCAGTTATCTAGAGGAGGTTGACAAAGAAAACTTTATCAATGTGAACTGTATTGTGTTTCCAAAGGCCATGAAACTGTTGTAGGAATTTAGTTAAAAAATATAATTATTGTATCTATTATAGGGAAGCACTGTGCAATGTATGGTAAGATTTATGAAGGCTTATCAGCCCTTTGTGAGGAAACTTAAGAGTCATTTTGAGGTGATAATACTTTTTTAACTCCAAATTCTCCCTACATTGATATCACTTCAGAACGTCCTGTGTTGACCAGTTGCCATCACTTCCCTCCCTCCAGACTCTACACTCTGGATGTTATCTTTCTTATGGGACTACCACCTCATATTATAGTTATTTCTTGTATATTCAAATCTTTGGAAGGTGGTCATGGTAAATATTTATCTTTTACATTATCTTTTGTTGGTAGAAATTGTTGTGTTCAATATTACAGATGTATTACAGATGTTGTTATTCCTTAAGGAGGGTGAGAGTTAATCGAGACACCTTTTTCTGCCACCATTCTGTCCTGACTATATAAGGTGGGAGCTGGAGAGCTGCCTCTAAGCAGTATCTCCCCTGCATTGCTACTTCCTTAAACCTCTCATTTCCATTTCCCGCCTTTCCCTTTATCTTAAAACATTTATGCTTTCTCCTGCCCCCAATCTATAAAGTGTGGGTTTGACTGGAAACTTAAAACCTGTTCTGCCTACGGCTTCCTATGTATCAACCCATGTTTGTAGGCAGAACATAGGATGAGAGGATAGTAATGTTTTATTATTATGGGACACCTTCTATGTGTACCTACAAGTGGTATCTTAAATAATCTACAGTCCTTAAACATTTTCGGCAGAATAGCAAAAGTGAAAATTTCTGTTTGGGGAACATAATCATACCTACAGCATTTAAAAACTAGTATGAAAAGATTATATGAAGATTTCGTTTTATAGGAAGCAAAAGCCGTTCTTTTGATACATACTAGTTCAGAGTTTGTACAGTATATCAGACATACCAAAAAGGTATTAGGAATAAGGAGGGTTTTGCCTGTGGGAATTCCTGAGAAGTTCCTAGAGGGCAGAGATCACGTCTCACTCATTAGTTATTCATTGCCCGATTCAGCTCTGCACACTGCCTGGCATGGAGCCTGATGCTACCAGGAGTGTTAGTAAATGTTTGCTGTACTGACCTGGGTATGGTGATTAGGTTTGACTTGAATTTGAGTGTAGGACGCCTGGAAGTAGTGATGAAGGGTAGAATGGGACCAGGCTAAAATATCCATCTGGCTAAATGCTTGATCCAAATTCATGAGTTAAGTGTGTGTGTGAGCACAGTTATGCATTAGCATAAAATTAACTCAATCTTTAGACCATTTAAAAATCCACAGAAGGAAATCTTTTGTTTGTTAAGTAGAAGGATTATCTCTTCTGAATCCTTTGGTAGTAGTAAGAGGAATCCCACTGGGTTTTAGGAGGTGAAAGTTATATTGACTTGATCACCTCTACAAGAATGTTTGAAGGATGTTGGTTCCTTTAATAATATGTTACTGGTTCTGAAATCAGTTGTATTTTTTAACATGTTATTCCTGCAATTTGTTTTATACTGTTTTTTTTCTTTGCCTTTTACCTATGACTTATTTTTACTTTTATATCAGTTTAGTTCCAGTGTTTTTTTCTGAGGGTGAGAGGTGTTCATTCGGAGAATGCAGTGAAGTTTTGATCCCCCAGGTTTGCTTAAATTACTGTAGTTTCATTAGCTGATCTATGGACTAAGTTTTTTGTGTAATAAAAATAGGTTAGAATATTTTTAGTTATCACTTCTTGATGATAGAATTGAAAATTGTGCTTAAAAAATAATCTGTTGGGGTTACAGTTAATTTTAATATTGTCATCTGTGCTTTTCACATTTTCCCTTTTTTCCTACAGTAAATTGTGTTATTTCTGTGATTACTTTTACAGAATTTTCATTGACTAGTTCTTTAAAGCCACCTCTTTGTAAGATTATATCTGACTGCTTTTTGTAAGGTGGGATTCAGCATTTAGGTGATATTTGACTGGTTTTTGTAATGTGAGATCCAGCTTTTAGAATTTGTGTGAAGCCCAAGAGAAGGAGGTCTGGAATAATAAAAATAAATATTTTTGTAAAATGTCCCTATAGAATCCAAATTAGTCATTAATAATTGGGGCTTAGGGGCAATTTTTCCTTAAGTTCTTGATAGGGAACTAATCATCTGAATTTAACAGTACCTCATGAAATATGTGAAATATTATACATTTGTTATAGTTTGAAAAAGCATAATGTTCCTATTTTTACACATCATTATTTTGTTGTTTCTAGAGAGTAAAAATCATCTGTTTGTTCCTGCTATGTCCCTGCTGTATACCTAATTTGTAGAAAAGAAATAGGAATATAATAAGCACTGAAATGTTAGTTGAATGAGGAAATCAGTGAATTGCTATAGCTATCATTCAATTATATTTTGAATACTAAATTTGTTTCCCTTGAGCATGTGTATCTCTCACAGCTTTCTTTAAATTTAGGGATCCTTTCTATAATCTGGACATATAACTAGTTGTGCCTATTCATATGAAATTTATCTCAATTTATTTAGGTCTGGAATTCCCATTTTCATGATTGAGTACAAATGATTACTGATAAGGCCCTATGGATTCTAAAAATGAGAACAGTGAACATTCTGTTGTTTGTTATATACTTTGAGTATTAATTGTTGGTCATATGTAAGAAAACTATAAATGAGAATGAATTGGGAAAACAAAAGATTGATTTCAGAGAGTACAGTATTAAGGAGATTTTTGACAACTGTTAATGGTTAGTTGAATTTTTTTTTCCAATGTAAATTATAAAAATCATAATTGAAACTGCTGTGGTAAATAGCTTTTTCTTTTTTTCTTTTTTTTTTTCTTTTTGTACTTTTTCAAGAAGTATTATTAGTTAAGCCATGATTCAGGATCCCAGGGTGGGATGTCCCCATTCACCTCCCCGGGAGGTTGGAGGACAGGAGAGGTTGGGTGGAGCCAGATCTTCCCAGGAAACTGCCTTCTGCCTGGCAGTGGTCCCAGGTCTACACCCAGGATATGGGTGGGGCAGAGGGACTTGTTCATGGAGACATCACCCCCTTTAACGGTCATTGCCTTCTCACAGTGGTGGAAGTCCAGGTAGTTCTGCCAACAGTTCCTGGTCTGGTTCTGGCTAGGGAAGAGGCTATCAAAAGGAAGTCTGATAGTTCCTGATTTGGGTCTTGATGTCTTCTGCCATGTTGCTAACTCCTAAAGATGCCCTTGAAACTGCTCGCAGCTCAATGTGATCCTCAGTAAAGTGGTAAATAGCTTTAAAATAAACACAGAAACCATTACTTTGAAACCAACCTTGTGGACTTAGACTGTGAACTAAATTAAGTTAGCATCCTTTAATATTTGCCAAAGGTGAATATAATTAATATTTGTTAACTTTTTAATCTGAAAATTTACTTATTTTACCTTTATGGAAAAAAAGTGTCATTAACATACAACATCCATAAAGTATTCAAATTTTATACTCATGTACAGCATTTTCTTTTTAAATGAATATACTAATGTAAGTCCCACGAAGAACAAGATACAGGCTCTCCCTTATGCCATCCTCAGTAAATACACCCTCCCTCAATGTAACCACTATTCTGACTTGAATTGCCGTTGATTAGTCTTGTAGGTATTTTTTTTAACATCACATTAATGATATTGTACTATATATCCTCTTTTCCCCCTTATTTCATGTAACATGATGTATGTGAGAATCAGCTTCTTATGCTTAGATTGTAGTATTCTATTGTATGTATAGGATTTGTATTTTCTTCTGCCTTGTGCCTGGGGTCTGGGACCATCTTAAACCAAGTTCAGGACTTGAACTTCCATTGTGTGGTTGTTGGATCTTGATACTGTACCTGTAACTCTTGCTGTGTTATCAAAAAAAAAAAAAAACAAAAAAAACTGATTTTCAGGATTAGCAAATATATCCTCAGGGAAAAAGTAGCTTATATGCTATTTTTCCCTTCTGGGTTCTCATTTTTGCTTTACTTATAATTTTAATTTCTAATAGCAACTTGCATCTTGGAGCAGTATCTTCTTTTAGTTCTTTGTGTATATCAGAGATAGATTTTTGTTTTGTTGTGTTTAGGTTTCTTGTTCTTGCATAATATCTGTGGTCTCCAAGGTGATTTTTTCCTCTTTGTGACTTTTGGTTCCTGTCTTGCATGTTAGAGAGACTTTCCTTAAATATTTAGTGATCCCAGGTCCCTGAAAAGATGTCTGTCAAGATTAAGGCCTACTGAGCTCCTATCTCTAAGTTTAGGGTTTAGGCTGTGTGAAGTTTTTGATCCCTTTAAGGGATTTTGCATGATAGTTTACCCTGGGATTGTTCAGATCTTCTTCCAATCTTATTGTGAAAGCCCAGGAAGTGTACTGTTCTGAGGTGTGCTATAGTCTTTCTTTTGAAGTCACATTTATCATGGCTGTTTATAGTGTTGGGAGCCACACTTGATTTTTTTTTTTTTTTTTTTAAACAGGTACTTAATCAGTTAGTCTTACATAACAAGAAATTTGGAGGTAGGCAGTCACTGGCATGGGTCCATGAACTCAGCATTATCAGGGTCAGCATCAGTGCAGTAGTTTGGACTTTCCTTCAGAGTTGGAAGGTGGTGCAGCTCCAACCTTTATGTCTGTATTTAAGGGGTAAAAAAAGGAACAACATCAACTATATCTGCCTGTTTATTAGGAAAGCTAAAGCTTTCCAGGGGCTTTACAACAAACTTGCCCTTAGGCCTCACTGTCCAAAGTTGGGAGCATTGCCACTTGAACAAAATTAGGGTTCTATTAGAAAGGGAGAAGGGGAATAGGTATAAGACACCCCAGAACATAGCACTTATGGTCTCTGTTTCCAATGAGTTAATGATGGCTTTGTGGAACATATATGTATACATATACCTGCACATACATGTACCTACATATATATGCACGTGTGTGTGTGCATGAATAATAGTGTGGGAGTTAAGAAAAGGCCATAATATAAGTGACACCAGATATTTTAGAGATGAGGTTTTTGGGGGTGTAAAACACAGCCCATCATCGTTTTAAGAGGCCTAGTAGTGAAGGGCTTGTGTGTCTTAGCTGGAATCTGTGGGCTGCTTCTTGCTTGCCACACCATACCATGCTGATATCACTTGCCAGAACAGATGGATGTTTTGAGCAAGTGTCCAGAATTAATGGACAGGGTGTGAAGTTGACCTGACCCCAGACTGAGTGAAGGCACTGCAAGGACCAAGGAAGGGGTCGGGGTTCTGAAATTAGAAGTCCAAAGTTTTTTTGGTGACTGGAAAGTTTTCCTGAATGTCGGAAGCAGTGAAGGTATCCTGTAATTACCCCAGCCTTTGTCACCTAAGTATAATACCAACCTAAACTTGCCTCCAGAGAGTAAGAGCCATCAGCCTGGCACTTTTCCTTTTCTTTCTTGTTTGTTTGTTTTCCATCTTTAAATTAATACATTAGAATGGTAATTAGTTACAATTAATGAACTGATAGTGATACATTATTATTAACTGAAGTCCACAGTTTATTTATATTTTCTTAGTTTTTATCTGATGTCTTTTTCTGTTCCACACTACATTTAGTGTCATGTCTCCTTAGGCACTTCTAGCCTGTGCCATTTTCTCTGACTTCCTTTGTGTTTGATGACCTTGAGAGTTTAGAGGAGTACTGATTAGGTATGATGCCCCTGTGCTGGAATTTGCATGATGTTTTTCTCATGATTAGACTGAGGTTTTGGGTTTTGGGGAAAAATATCATTTGTCATTTTTATCACATCATTTCAAGGGTACATATTATCAGCAGGATTTATCACTGTTGATATTGATCTTGGTCATCTGGCTGAAGCAGTGTTTATTGGGTTATTCCACTGTAAAATTATTTTTTCCCCATACGCATACTCTATTCTCTGGAAGGAAGTCACTATGTGCAGCCCACACAGGGAAGTTATGGTCCTCTCTTTTAGGATGGAGTAGCGACATAATTTATGTGGAGTTCTTCTGAATGGGATATTTGTCCCCCTCCCCAATTAATTTATTTAGTCATTTCTTTATATCAGTATGGACTTGGATATTTGTTTTACACTTTGGGTTATATGTAATCCATTACTACTTCATTTATTTTGTTGCTCAAATTGTTCCAGCTTTGGCCATTGGAGGTTTTTTTAGTTGGCTCCTATGCCCCATAAAAGAACTCCATCAATACTAATTTTTTTAAGTACTGTCTTTCTGGGACTATAAGATGGTCCAGTCTCATTTTGTATATTTCCTATCTCAGTCCTAGAATCAGCAATTTTTTCAGAGTCCCGATTTCTTTTATTGGAGCATGGTATTAGAAACCAAGATCTGGGTGCTAGATGTGCTTGTGTTACTGGTATTTAATTTCTTTTAGTCCCCCAGGGCTGATAAAAGAAAGAAATATATGTGAGTATAGTAACCTGCATATATACACATATCTACAAATATTTCTCTATGTAACCATCTGTATCTAATTAACTTAAGTGAGTTCTTACTGATGTCCCCAACTTTATTCCATTACTACGTGTATCCTTGTAGTCTCTTCCTTACTTCTTTGTACAGTATATCCCCGCTTTAACTCCCTTCAGCTGATACCTATTTGCTTAATTGTTCCTTTTCAGTATATATTTATAGCAATATCAGAGTTGTTAACTTGTAGCCCCTCACCTTCTCCTGGGGAACAACATTATCAACTAGAGTACAGTACTTAAATGCAGTTCCAGTTCCATTTAGTCTCATGGACTCCTCATTTTCAGTTACTTAAGTCAGCAACGTAACCCCTTCCTCTTAAGCGAGGTTGTTTCATATGTTCATAATATAGTTATATTTTCTTATTTTCTTCCTTGGTATCCTTTGACTTTCTCGACGATTTTTTAAAAAATTGCATACATTAAGGTTCATTCTTTTTTTTAAATCCTCATCTGAGGATATTTTTATTTTTAATTTTTTAAAAATTATATTAATTACAATATTACAGTTCCAGTTTTTCCCCCTTTGCTCTGCTCCACCCAGCATCCCCCACTCCCTCAGGCAATCCCAACACCATTGTTCATGTCCATGGGTCATGTGTATAAATTCTTTGGCTTCTCCATTGGCTTCTCCATTCTTAACATCCCCCTGTCTATTTTGTGCCTACCAATTTTGCTTCTTAATCTTTGTACCTTTTCCCCTATTCTCCTTCTTCCCCCTCCTCACTGATAATCTTTCAAATGATCTCCATATTTATGATTCTGTTTCTGTCTAGTTGTTTGCTTAGTTTGTTTTTGTTTAGATTCAGTTGTTGGTAGTTGTGAGTTTGTTGTCATTTTAATGTTCATAGGTTTGATCTTCTTTTTCTTAAATAAGTCCCTTTAACACTTCATATAATAATGGTTTGGTAATGATGAACTCCTTTAGCTTTACCTTGTCTGGGAAGCACTTTATCTGCCCTTTTATTCTAAATGATATCTTTGCTGGATAGAGTAATCTTGGTTGTAGGTCCTTACTTTTCATCACTTTGAATACTTCTTGCCAGTCTCTTAAGCTTTTTTATTGCGTAGAAACTGTTTGCTATGACTATTTGCGTTTCCCATTTGCTGTTAAATTTACTGTAAGATTTCTGGTTCACTGTTAGCAGGTATTTAGGATTTTTGTGTACATTTTGTTTACAAATTCATTCTTGGTATCATCTTATTTCCGTCTTTTCTTTGTCAATTACCTCATCTCTTTAAAATTATTTAATCTTTCTGTGTTATAAGTCATTTTAAAGAAAAGTGTTAATAAGTAAGTTAGTAAGTAATTTTGATCCATTTTATATAATTCTGGCCAAATGTCTTTTTGAAAGAGGTGAATTTGGAAGAGAGAGAAACTTACGAATTTGGTATGAGTCCATGTGCCAGGTACTCTGGTAGATGTTATTTTATTTTCATGCCAACTCAGTGAAGTCTTGATAGTCCCATTTTTAGAAGATGGAACTAATAAGAAAGGTTAACTTTAGTCACACAAAGCTAAACTTGAGCCCAGGTTTTTGTGACTCCAAAACCTTTTATTCTTATTTTTTTTAAGTGCTTCTAATGGGATCTAATTTAGTCAACAATTTCTAAACCCTTCATTGGGGTCATTCATATATTCAACAAATATTTGTGGATGACTTCACTTTGCAAGAAGCACTTTGTCGAGTTCTGCCTTGTAGAAATTGCCACACTGATAATGTCTTGTCTTTAGCATAGCATGTCTTTGAATGAATATCGGATTAGTCAGTGCTCTGGCAGGAAATAATACACTCAGAAGGGTTAAATGAGGAGATTAATAAAGATATTAGTTATAAAGGTGTGGTCCTGATCAGTGGAACCAAAGTGAATGGTGCATTACCCCAGAGCTAGTAACAGTTGGGAGCTGTTATTACTTAAGTCTTAATGGCCAAGGAGCAGGAATTGTTATCAGACCCCTAAGTGGGAGTTTTAAGATATGATTGCCTGGTAGGATCTGTGGCCTTCAGTAGAGGAACTTAGGGAGTTTGCAGTTTACCTGGCAGGGAAAGAGTTGGAATAAAACCCTTGACCTCACTTTCATCCTGCTTGTGCGTACCATTGACTGAACCCAAGGAGAAATTAAAGGGCAAGGGAACCCACTGATTCAGTCTACTGGGTCCAGAGAAGTATTGATGTAAGGTGGAGAGTGGTTCTGGAGGGGGAAACAGTAAGGGACACAGACATGGTCCCTGCTCTGAAGGAGCATACCATTCAGCTGGGAAGATTGGTATGAGCAATTATTATAAATGTTATAAGTACAGGGTGCTGTGGAAATGTATAATAGATGTACCTACTCTGAGGAATCAGAAGGCTTCTCTGTGGGAAGTTTCACACATCCTGGTTCTATTAAAACAAAACAAAACAAACAATAGATTTCTGGTCCCCTTCTCCAGAGATTGATTTACTAGATCTGGGGTGAAGGTAGGGAATATGTTTTTATTTTTTAAGTCTTCACTGAGGATATGCTTATTGATTTCAGAGAGAAAGAGAGAAACATTGATATGAGAGAGAAAAATTGATCAATTGCCTCCCATACGTGCCCTGACCAGGGAATGAACCCACGACCTAGGTATGTTCCTTGACCAGGAATAGAACCCCAAACCTTTTGGTGTATGGGACAATGCTCCAACCAGCCGAGCTACCTGGCCAGAGCAGGGAATATGTTTAAAACAAAAATCTTACTCAGGTAATTCTGTCAATAATTTCTTAGAGTTACTAATAGGTCAGTATGCCTTTTTCTTAGAGTTTGAGGAGGGAGAGTGGTATGAGATGAAGCTAGAAAGTTGGTGGGCAGAGCCTTGTAGGCCATCCTTAAAGATTTCGGTCTTTATTTTAAGACAGTTGATGCACTCTGGGGATTTTCCCCCCTAACTACTTAGCTAATGAAAAAAATCTACCTGGTAGTTGTATATATTGAAGTGATTGAATTCCACCCCCCCATTAATTCTGTATCTTGTACCCTACCAATTAAAAAATTTTTTTTGATTTTTTGTAGTATTTTTCAGCCATTCTCTTGGGTTTCCTAGGTATTGTAGGTATAAGATCTGCAAGCAGTGATACTCTGCCTTCTCTTTTTGCAACATTTATATCTAAATTATTTTTCTTATTTAACTTATTAGTATACATATTAATTAGTACATTATAATATTACCTGAGGCAGAGCGATGCCCAAATCTAAGCGTAACAAGAAAGTTTCCTTAACCAAAACTGATAAGAAAGGCTTGGAACAGAAATTGAACCTGATAGAAGAGCTTCAGAAATGTGTGGACACATACAAGTATTTACCTTTTCCTCTTTCTGTGGCCAACATGAGGAACAGCAAGTTAAAGGACATCTGGAACACCTGGAAGCATAGCCAGATGATCTTTGGTAAAAACAAAGTGATGATGGTGGCCTTAGGTCCAAACCCATCTGATGAGTAGTTGAAGGGTGAAGTTAGTCTCCTTTTGACCAGTCACACTAAGGCCCAAGTGAATGAGTGGTTCATGAAATACATGGAAATGGGCAATGCCTGTGCTGGAAACAAAAGCATCTTTACCTTGAACCTCGACCTGGGGCCCCGGGAGCCTTCCCCCATGGAGCCACAGCTGAGGCAGCTGGGCCTGCCCGCTGCCCTCCAGAGAGGAGTGGTGACTCTGCTGTCCAACTGTGAGGTGAGCAAGGAGGGTGACATGCTAATCCCAGCCCAGGCCTGTGTCCTGCAGCTTTTCGGGTATGAGATGGCTGAATCCAAGGTGACCATCAAATGCATGTGGGATGCACAGTTCGGAAGGTTCCTGCAGATGGGAGATGACTTGCTAGAGAGTGTGTCCAAGTTGGCAGAAGAACTAGAGGAAGAAGGCAACTGTTGATGGGCATGTGGGACTGAGGGCCCCTCCGCCCATTCCAAGTGTCATTTTGACCACAAGGGACCGCCACCAACCTTCTTGGGGGAGTAGCTGTTTGTTTTGCTATGGATGAAGACAAGGCAGGGCGACAGGGACAGACTGTTTTCCTACAAAGAATAAAACTTTGTCTGCAGGTTGTCTCCCTGTAGAGGGCTAAAACAAAACAAAACCACCACCACCACCACCCGCCCCCCTGAAAAAATCATGACATATTAGATCAAACACCAGTATTGCAATACTAATGCACAAATAATATGTAACGTACTTGGTGTTCACTTAAAGCATTTATTCAGTTTTTAGTAGACTGTAAGTTCTTGGGGCAAGATTTGCTTTTAATTCTTTGTATTTCCCACCTAGCTTGGTATCACTTACTAGCTCCTAAACCCTGAGCCTTACTTTTCACATTTGTAAAATAGTAGTAATTGTACTTACCATTAGGTGAGACTAAATGGGATGATACATAAAGCACTCAACTTGATACATGGCACAGATGGTGGTTATTATTCATTCATTTAATTCAGTAAATGACTGAGTATTGAGCTAAGCACTAAGGATATAATGTGAGCAAAAACAGGCATGGTAGAAAGGAGAGCTATTAATCAGTCATACAAAGGAATAAAAGAAAGGAACATAATTCTTTAAGATGATATTAACTTAAAACCTAACCCACCACTAGGTTCAGGGAGGATCTGCCTGTGGAAAGGATGTTAACAGATATCTGAAAAAGGATTAGGAGTTAATAGGCAACAAACAGGTGTGTGTGAGAGGACAGGTGAGTTTAGATAGAGAGCATAGAATGTACAAAGGCCCTCGAGTATCAGCGAGAGGCCCCTTTTCAAATGGGAAAAACAAAATCAAAATCCCTGCCAGTGTGAATGAAACAAAACAAAACAAATACAAAGACATGTTGGTTGAGTTTGATGAGTCAGGCTGCCATTTGCAGAGCACTTGACATCTCCATTTTACAGATTGTGAAACTGAGGTAGAGAGGTTAAGTGCTTTGTCCAAAGTGACGCATACAATAAATGGCAGAGTCTAGATTTGAACCAAGGCAGCCTGGCTTCAGAATCGGTGCTCTTAACAATTGTACTGTATTGTCTGACATGATCACTTTTACATTTTGAAAAGATCACTCAGGCTGCAATGTGAAAAAATGAATTAAAGGACAACTAGAAAGGACATGGGGAGACCAGTTAAGAGGCTACTGCAGTGTCCCAAGAAAGCTAATTGTAACTTGGGGTAGAGTTATGACAGGGAAGATGCAAAGGAGTAGATGGTTTACTGTGCTACAGTATAAGTGTATTCTGGGTGAATAAATGAAAACTAAATGAATGAATAAGTCTGAAACACATGTATAAATATGACAATATGCTGTCTCACTATATAGTATTTATAAGCAACTACTGCTGAATTAGCTATTGTAATAAAAACTGTGAGGCAGCTCTCTGGCCGGGTAGCTCAGTTGGTTAGAACATCCTCCTGATACGCCAAGATTGCAGGGTTGCTCTCCAGTCAGGATGCATACAAGAAGCAACCAATGAATGCATTTATAAGTGGAACAACCAATCTCTCTCCTCCTCTTAACCCTCTCTAAAAATCTATTTAAAGTCATAAAAAAACAACAACAAAAAAAACTGTGAGGCACATATAAACCCTTTTAGGTTTATTTATGTTACTACCAACCAAGATTTTTATCTTGACTACATGATAGAAAAAGATGTTAATCTACAAAATAATAGGTTGTGTATGTTCATTCTACAGACTTGTCTGAGCACTTGATGATATAAAGCTTTTCTAGTTCTTATTAGATCTTGAAATACTTTTTTAACACACGAATAAAGCATAGTATGGAGCTATTATTGCTTCTCAGATACAGGAGTAGAGCAAAGGAAAAATACTCTAAATATAAAAATAGTAAGTGATTTTAAAAGAAAAGATAGCGCACTGTAAAACTGAGAATCATAGCCTTCCTGAGCAATAAAGGCAGATGGGCAGAGAAGAAATACTTTGGTCTACTTTGAAAAGTCCGTATTTCTATTTCAGACATCTTATTGTAACCATATCCTAATTTAATGCATTTTGTGGTTAAAACATTTTTATCCTGGAAAGCTAAAAGATGTAATAAGACATTAACATGTTTTTTAATATTCTACCTCTTGTTTCTTTAACCACTTTTAATGCTTTTTATAATTTTAAGTATCACTGATAGATAACTAATTATTTAATTGTGAGAAAGTTTATTTTTTAAAATGTCTAGAATACACACATTAATTTTGGTTCTAGAATAAGGAAATTGTATGAATTAAGAATCCTTCCAGTTAGGGTTAAGTGGGGAAGTTATAGTTGAGGGTTATAAAACAGAATCCAGGGTGAATGTCAGTATCTTTTCTTTCTCACTCTAACTTCTGAACAATTCAGGTGAAGCTGAACAAGGTTGGTTTCCTCACAGGGTTGGAAGCTGTGATGGTTTAGAGCAGAGTATTAGAACCTGAGTCTTGAGGAGGGCTTGTGCACAGGAGGGTGACTTGTGATGTTAAGTTAGAGCCTAAGTGGGATGAGGAGTCTCCACTTGAGGGGATACCATGCTCAGTGTGGGGTGTCAGAGCATGAGTGAGGAGGATGTCTTTGTAGAAAATACACACTAGACCTTTTGGGGGTGAGAAAAAAGTAAATGGAAAGTATGAGAAGTAGAAACATCAAGTATACAGAAACACCTCTTCAGAGAAATTTGCTAAGAAAGGAGGCAGAGAAAGGGGCTAGGTGGAGACATGGAGTAAGAGACTTTCTGGGTTTTGCCTTTTTATTACTTTTAATATCATGATGTTACAGGATGTATGTTTATGAATGAAAAAGATGTAGAGGAAAGGGAAAACTAATGCAGGAGAAAGTATAATTTCAGAAGCAATGTACTTAAGAAACAGTGTGGGATCAGTGCACATATGAAGAATTGATCTTAGGAGCAGGGAGCAATGAAACAGAGAAGGCAGAGTACAGGTTGATGGTTTCATGATGTGAAGAGATGTTTAATTATCTATAGATTGCTTCAGTTTTAACCTGTGCAAATAAAATCTAAGTTAACAGCTGAGAATAAGGAAAGGGAAAGGAAAGGAAAGGAAAGGAGAGATGGAACTGGCAAATAGTCATCGTGAAGAGTAGGAGAGTGAACAGCAGGAAAATGGAATAGGATCTAAGGGCAACCCTGAAGGCCCTCATGAAGTTTGTGGTAAAAAAGTAGAAGTTACACTGGAGCATGGATGGCTGTTTTTCTCCTTCAGCTAACTGGATAATGGACAAGTAGAGGAAGTAGAGAACTGGATTTAACCAGGGTTGGGATTTTATCAGAAGTACAGCAAAGAGGATGCTTGCAAGGAAGTGATTATTGTAGACTGAATGAGACTTACTCAACACTGACCTCTCACCTTTGATGTTATATTAGAAATGGGGACTTGTCTTCCTGGCTTATTTTTGTTTCTAGAACTTCCATGGTAAGAAGTAACTAGTATAGCTTTCCTGTGGTAACTAATTAGACTTCCTACAAAGTGTGAACTGTATTAAGATTACTTTTATTCATTACGTTAAAGAATGCCTGGGAAGCCAGAGTTTTTTTTTCCCTTTTAAAAAACTGAGTAAATTTTAAAGATCTCACTGGCTTTATTCAATGATTCTTGAATCGGTGAGCTTCCAATCTAGCAGATGGAAAGGAGCTCCAGTGAGTTGTATGAAATGAGACTTTCATAGGCAGGAGGAAGCAGGAACAAATAAATTATGTTACACAAAAAGCTGATTGGTTATTGCAAGGTTACTTTCTTTCCAGGGATCGCTAGGATCTTTTAGGCAGATTACCTAACTAGTGCTATTCAGGAAATTTCAGATTGACTGGTTTAAGATTGCATTTCTGGGAGAGCAATAAGTCTCAGTTTGATGATGTGGGGCTTAGCATAAGTGATTCCATTTTCAGCCTTTTGTCTTGTTTTTAACACCCCCTGCCCCTATAATAAGCTTAATCTGAGGAAGAAACATTAAATGTTACCTGCATATATTACAATTTTAAAACTTAAATTAATTCTTAGATTCTGCTTCCTTGTACCAAAAATGTTCATCATGGACATTTTTGGGTCTCCCTCACTAGTGTTTCTCAACATTCAATGCTCATTTCTAATTTCAAGTTTTGGCAGCTGTCATCTACTCTTTAGCATGTTACCCAGAATCTCATCACTCCCATTTTTCATCCTTTAAACTTTATCTTAAAACTCTTGGATTCACCTTGTTTATGTATGTCTTTTAAACCTGTGAGGGCTTAAAGGGCACATCCTGCTTCTCCCACCTTCTCTTTCCACTCTGGTTAGTTCTTCAGAGCATTCTTGTTCTCCTAAGTAGTTTTCAAATAATTTCTGGGCTTCCAGTCTCTGCATTACCAATGTAACTTTCAGAAGAAGCGTAGTCCAGGGTTTCTTAACATTGGCTGTATTGACATTTGGGCTGGAAAATTCTTTGTTGAGACAGAGGAGGAGCTGACCTGTGCATTGTAAGAAGGTTAGCAGCATCTAATCTGTAATCTGTAATTTTAAGGACAGTCATTCCTTCTCAAAAATTTATTTCATGGATGACAACACAGAACTCCTTTGAAAAGTTGAAAATCAAAAGGTTCTCAGGTTAAGAGCAGTCAAAGCCTTGCACTTTTTGGCGTATCCACTAAGAACATGTACAGGTGTTTGGGTCATGGCAGCTTGTTTTCCCCACTAGGTTCTAGTAGCAATTCCCCTTCTTTCCCTGTTATTACATCTAAAAATGTCTCTAAGTATTGTCAAATTTCCCTTGGGTAGGAAGGAGTCAAAATTAACCCTGTTTGAGAACCATATTATAGACCAATTTTTTTTAACTAATAAAGGTTGTGTATCTACTTTGAAGTCTTGTATATATATATCCCTGTATATGAACAGTTATCTTACTTTAAATCTTCATGAAAAGTTGGATACAAGGTTAATTTTTGTAAACTTTAAATCATTTTAAATGACCTAGATGAATATACCCCTAGTGTATAGTGCAGGCCCTTGATAGATTTTTACCAAGTTAAAGTGAATAGTGATAACTTATTCTCAAGGAAATCTGCTAGTGAATTCCTTCTTAAAACAATGATATACTTAGTTTTTGTAATTTCAAAAAAATTATTTTTTCAAAGCAAGTACATAGATGTAATGACTGAGCAATAGTATTTTGTAACTATCTGGAATGCATCTTTTCTATGATCAGTGTAAAGCCACAAGATTGTTAACTGATATTCGCTTTTAGGGGATAAAATTAGTATTATAGTTTCTATACTTAATTTTTATAGCTTCTATATTAAACTTTGATATTAGCAAGAACAAAATTAGGAAAATATAACTCGATTTGCTCATAATTTTAAACTTGACCATATGAATTTATTCATTTTTTTAAAAGGTTTTATTTCTTTATTTTTCGAGAGAAAGAGAAGGGGAGAAACATTGATTGTTTGCCTCTTGTACACACCCTGAATGGGGACTGAACTCACAACCCAGGCATGTGCCCTGACCAGGAATTGAACCGGTGACCTTTTCACTTTGAAGGATGACACCCAACCTACGGAGCCACACAGGTCAGGGCTTGACTGTATGAATTTAAATACTAGTCTGTAAAGAGAAACTATTCTGTTTTTGCAGGGACATTACATTTTTAAAAAATCTGATATTTTGAACCACAAAAAAATTAAAATTACTGAATGTTATAATCTGTATCTGTAATTTCAAAGAAGGACAGTCATTCCTTAAAAATTTATATCATAGTTGACAACATAAAGCTCCTTTGAAGAGTTAAAAGTCAAAAGGTTCTCTGGTAAAGAGCAGTTGAGGCCCTGCATTTTTAGCACATCACTAAGAACATGTACAGAGATGTTCAGGGCCATGACAGCTTGTTTTTCCCACTGTTAATCTCACCTGGTAGCATGTTTAAATTGAATTAAGAGTTGGGGTACACGCTACCTTAAAACAATCTTTCAAAGTTTATTTAAAATAGAGCAGGATTTTTGATACACTGAATGTTTGATAAAACTTGCTTGTTATATCATTATATGTGTGATATCTTCATGAGAATTTAAAAGAAGATTCAGTTAAAAGTCAAAAGGTTCTATAAAACTAGTCAGTACTTCATTGTTCCAAATTAGTAAAAAATAACTGACATACTGACACCATATATACTTTTTACACATATTCATTTACTTTTAATTAAAACTCTACTACATAAATATTATTATCTCCTACTTTACAGATGAGGAAAGTGAGACACCCAGACTAAGTAGTTTGGGCAAAGTCTGAGAGCCAGTACGAGGTGGGACTGGGATTCAAACCCAGATAGTCTGGCTCTAGGATCTGAAATCTAGACTACTCTGGTATTTTCTCTCTTGTAGTTATTGCTGGTGGCAAGTATTTAGTCTTTGATTAACCTTCATCTGCCAGCGAGGTCTCAAAATGAATAGGTATAAACTGAAAAAAAAAAAAAGAAGAAAAGTGTATTAATATATAAACCAGCTGAAGAAAAACATAGGGAAATAAGTTTGCTGTTGAAAACTTAACATCAGCTGTATTCTAGAGTCAAATGTTAGGGACTTAAAAATCATACACAATACTGTTCTCTTCTGTAGCTCCTGATGACTGAGAAAGAGATGTGTATTATTTTGTTTTGAAATTTTTTTTCAACAAGGGAAAAGTTTTTGTGCTGAATTTGTAAGTGTAGCATTAAACCTATTACCCTATCCTATGTTTAACTGTGTACATTTATTTCCCAGAATTTTAAAACGTTTTCCAAGAGTAGAAGAAAAATATACTTTAAAAAAATGGTTTGAAGTAAAAAGGCTTTATTCAACATATTTATGGAGCATTTACTATGCATAAATACTATGCCAGGCACTTTCTTAGCTTATTCTTACAGATGTTTAAAATCACAGGGCATAAAATAAATCAAATTCTCCAAACTTATGCTATGATAGTTATTTGTAAGTAACACTCTATATGCCATGGTGGTCCCAGGTAAAAATCTAGGTTTTGCCTTAGTGTTTTTGAACTGGTTATTTTACCTGTCTTTAGTATTTTAATCCCCCTGGAGAATTGTGGCCTTACTATTTTCCTAGTTCCTGCCAACACTGCAGATCTTGACATACTACTGCCTTAGTACATTTGCCAAATAAACAGATATCTGAACCCCAACCACCGCTCTACTTGATTTCCCAAAGGGACTTCTACTGGAACCTTTTTTTTTTGCCCAGATGGACCAGATTTAACATTAATGTTACCAAGAACAGCCTCAATCATACTTAAGTTTATGTATACTATGGATCATTATTCCCAAACTTAACTATACATCAAAGTGCCTGGGCATCTCACACCAGAGAGTGAGTGATTCGATACGTCTGGAATTAAGCGCAGGATTCATTATTTTTAATTATTTTTATTTATTTTATTTTATTTTATTGAATTTGTTGGGGCGACAGTTGTTAACAAAATGTACAGGTTTCAGGTGCATGGTTCTGTATCATGTCATCTGTACACTGTATTGTGTGTTCATCACCCCAAGTCCATCACATTTATCCTCCATACCTCCTCTACCTCTCACCATCCCCCCAGCAACCACCACATTGTTGTCTCTGGTCCATGAGTTTTTTCTCTTTTGCTTAATCCCTCCACCTCCCCTCCAACTAGCCCCCCTTCCCTGACAGCTGTCAGCTTGCTCTCTATCTATGAGTCTGTCTCTATTCTGCTTATTAGTTAATTTTATCCATTAGATTCCACAGTGAGTAAAATCATATGGTAGTTACCTTTCTTTACTGGCTTATTTCATTTGGCACAACGCTCTCCAGGTCCATCCATGCTGTCACAAAAGGTAAGACTTCCTTATTTTTTATGACTGAGTATTCCATTGTGTAAATGTATCACAGCTTTTTTATCCACTCATCTAATCATGGACACTTGGGCTGCTTCCAGATCTTGGCTATTTTAAATAATGCTGCCATGAACGTAAGACTTGCATATATTCTTCTGAACTAGTGTTTCGGGTTTCTTCGGATAAATTCCCAGAAGTGGATTTGCTGGATCATAAGGCAGTTGCATTTTAAATTTTTTGAGAGAACGCCATGTGTTTTCCACAGTCGTTGCACCACAGGTGTGAGGTGATATTTCATTGTAGTTTTAATTTATATATCTCTGATGATTAGTTATGTTGAGCACCTTTTCATATGTCAATTGGGTATCTATATGTCCTCTTTGGAAAAGTGTCTGTTTAGGTCCTTTGCCCATTTTTTAATTGGATGTTTGTTTTTTTGGTGTTGTTTTATAAGTTTTTGTAAATTTTAGATATTGACCTCTTATTAGATGTATCAGCAAATATGTTCTCCCATTCAGTGGGTTGTCTTTTCATTTTGTTGATGGTTTCCTTTGAAAAACTTTCTGGTTTGATACAGTGCCATTTGTTTATTTTTTCTTTTGTTCCTTTTGCCTGAGGAGCAATATGAGAAAAAAATATTGCTACATGAAATGTCCTTGATTTTACCTCCTGTTTTCTTCTAGCATTTTGTTTTTCTTTTTTTAATTTTTAATCCATTTTGAGGTTATTCTTGTGAAGGGAGTAAGAAAGTGGTCTAGTTCCTTCCTTCCTTCCTTCCTTCCTTCCTTCCTTCCTTCCTTCCTTCCTTCCTTCCTTTCCTTTCCTTTCCTTTCTTTCTTTTCTTCCTTCCTTCCTTCCTTCCTTCCTTCCTTCCTTCCTTCCTTCCTTTCCTTTCCTTTCCTTTCTTTCTTTTCTTCCTTCCTTCCTTCCTTCCTTCCTTCCTTCCTTCCTTCCTTCCTTCCTTCCTTCCTTCCTTAATTCCTTCCTTCCTTCCTTTCTTTTTCTTTTCTTTCTTTCTTTTCTTTCTTTGTTGTACCAGTCCAGTTATCCCAACAGCATTTATTGAACAGACTATCTTTACCCCATTGTATGTTCTTGCCTCCTTTGTCAAATACTACTTGACCATAAAGGTGTGGGTTTATTTCTGAGCTTTATTCTGTTCTTTTGATCTGTATGTTTGCACCAAGTTGTTTTGATTACTGTGGCCTTTTAGTTTGATATTGGTAGCGTGGTTCCTCCAACTTTGTTCTTCTTCCTCAAGATTGCTGTGGCTATTTGTGGTTCCATATAAATTTTTGGAATATTTGTTCTAGTTCTGTGAAATATGCCATTGATATCTTGACAGGAATTGTATTGAATGTATAGATTGCTTTGTATGTATATTTTGATACTAATTCTTTCTATCCTTCAACACAGTATATGCTTCTGCTTATCTGCATCTTCAGTTTTCTTCAGTGTCTTATACTTTTCTGAGTACATGTCTTTTACATCCTTGGTTAAATTTATTGCTGGGTTTTTTTGTTTTTTGTTTTTCAAAGCAATTGTGAATGGGATTGTTTTCTTAGTTTCCCTTTCTGATAGTTCATTATTGGTATATAGAAATGCAACTGATTTTTAGATATTTATTTTGTATCCTGCTACTTTACTGAATTCATTTATCAGCTCTAATAGTTTTTTGGTGGAATATTCAGGGTTCTCTGTATACAGTAGCATGTCATCTGCAAAAAATGACAGTTTTACTTTTTTCTTTCCAATTTGAATGCCTTTTATTTCTTCTTCTTGTCTGATTGCTGTGGCTAGGACTTTCAGTACTATGTTGACTAAGAGAGATTAAAGTGGACATCCCTGTCTTGTTCCTGATCTTAAGGGGAACGGTTGTAGTTTATGCCCATTGAGTATGATGTTGGCTGTGGGTTTGTCAAATATGGCCTTTATTACATTGAGGTATGTTCCTTCTATTCCCACTTTGTTGAGAGTTTTTATCAAAAATGGGTGCTGGGTTTTTATCAAGTGCCTTTTCTGCATTATTGCTATGATCATATGATTTTTATCCTTCATTTTGTTTATGTGATATATCACATTTATTGATTTGCAGATACTGTACCAACCTTACATCTCCTGAATAAATTTTACTTGATCATGGTGTATTATCTTTTAAATGTTGTGATGGATCTGATTTCATAATATTTTGTTCATGATTTTAGCATCTATGTTCATCAGGGATATTGGCCTATAATTTTGTTTTTTTGTAGTGTATTATCTGATTTTGAAATTCGGGTAATGCTGGCCTCCTAAAATGAGTTTGGGAGTCTTCCCTCCTCTGGCATTTTTGGAACAGTTTGAGAAGAATGAATGTTAGTTCTTCTTTGAATATTTGGTGAAATTCATCTGTGAAGCCATCCAGTCCAGGACTTTGAGTGTGTTGGGAACTTTTTGATTATTGCTTCAGTATCACTAGTTGTAACCTGTGTATTCAGATTCTCTGGTTCTTCTTGATTCAGTTTTAGAAGATTGCATGTTCCTAGAAATTTATCAATTTCTTCTAGATTGGACAGTTGGTGGGCATATAGTTATTCATAATATTTTACAAAATTCTGAAATTTTTTGTTGTCAGTTGTTACTTCTCTTTCATTTCTGATTTTATTTATTTGGGTTATTTCTCTCTTTTTCTTGATGGGTCTGGTTAAAGGTTTGTCAATTTTGTTAATCTTTTCAAAGACCCAGTCCTTGGTTTCATTGATCTTTTGTATTTTTTAAATTCTATTTTGTTTATTTCTTTTTTGATTTCTATTATTTCCTTCCTTCTATTCACTTTGGGCTTTCTTTGTTGTTCTTTTTGTAGTTCCTTTAAGTGTTAAGTTAGATTGTTTAGTTGAGCTTTTTCTTGTTTCTTGAGATAGGCCTGTAATGCTATGAATTTTCCTTTTAGGACTTCTTTTGCTGTGTCCCATCGATTTTGGGTTATTGTGTTCTCATTTTTATTTGTTTCAAGGTATCTTTTGATTTCTTCCTTGATATCATTGTTACCCCATTCATTTTTTAGTAACATGTTATTTAGCCTCCATGTCTTTGTGTGTTTTTTCAGTTTTTTTCTTGTGACTGATTTCTAGTTTCATGCTGTTATCTGCAGTAAAGATTCTTAATAAGATTTCAGTTTTCTTAGATTTATTGAGACTTGTGTGTCTTAACATGTGGTCTGTCCTAGAAAATGTTCCATGTACACTTGAAAAGGATATATATTCTGCTTCTTTGGGGTGAAAGACTGAAGATATCAAGTTCATCTGATCTGATTTGTCATTTAAGGGCGCCATTTCTTGGTGATTTTCAGTCTGGAAGACGTAATCATTAATGCCAGTGGAGTTTTAAAATCTCTGACTATGACTATATTTCTGTCAATCTCTCCTTTTATGTTCATCAAGATTTGCTTTACATATTTAAGTGCTCCTGAGTTCATTGCATAAATGTTTAGTTATATCCTCTTGTTGGATTGCTCCCTTTATCATTATGTTGTATCCTTCTTTGTTACTGTAGCCTTTGTTTTAAAGTTTATTTTGTCAGCTATCTGAGGGGTACGCCCCCCAAACCAGAATTATCTTCTGGAGGGTGGGCCTTTGTATTATAGGCTTTCCCCACTAGGTGAGTATTATAGGACCCACCTGTATCAGTGTACCAGCTGGCATTGTTGTGAGACTCTTTGTATGTACAGTAGTCCCTCTCTATATCATGGTTCACTTATCGTGGCCTCACCGTATCGCGGGATTTTTAAAAATATATTTAATTATTTATCGCTGATTTTTTGCTATATCGCGGGATTTTGCGGTACTGTATATGTATGTTGTTAAAGTTACGTAGGTTTAAGAGTGTAGAATATGTTTAAGAACCTAAGTAGTGTTTATAAAAGTGTGGAAAAGGTTAATAAGGGAGTGGGAAAAGTTAATAAGGGACTGGGAACGGTTTATAAGTGTGCGGGAAGGGTTTATAAAGCCTTAAAATATATATAAATACTAAAATAAATGTAAGGTTTCTACTTCGCGTATTTTCACCTATCGCGAGGTGTGTGTGTGTGTGTGTGTGTCTAGAATGCAGTTAATGATGGGTGATTTATGAGTGCACCTGCCCACACATGCTGAGTGTTCAGCAGTTTTTGACCAAAAATGGCAGGACCCCCATGTCCTACCCTCCCTTTCACCTGATCTCACCCCAAGCCCAAGCAGCTTTTTTTGTTTCCCTGGATGAAAAAAAGTCCTCAAAGGAAACATTTTGCCATGTGGAAGAGGTGAAACAAAACATGGCAGAAGCGCTGAAAGACATAAAAATTGACAACTTGGAAAACTGTTTTGAGGAGGGAGAAAGTCTTGATAGGTATACTGCATCAAATGGAGAGTACTTTGAAGGTGACTGAAGTTTAAACATGTAAGAATACAAAATTTTTTACAACTAAATTTCAGATTTTTGGGGGTCTCCCTTGTAAGTATGCTACCTGAGCTTTTCCCCCCTTCTTTCCATTTGCATGAAATATCTTTTTCTATCCCTTTACTTTTAGTCTGTGTTTATCTTTTATTCTGAGGTGAGTCTCTTGTGGACAGCATATATATGGTTCTTGTTTTCTTAATTCTTTTAGCTACCCTTTGTCTTTTGGTTCACACATTTAAGTTATTTACATTTAAAGTGATTACTGATAGGTACATATTTATTACCATTTTATTCTTTTAACTATGTTTCTCTGTTGTTTTTCTACTCCTCCTCCTCCTCCACCTCCTTCTCCCCCTCTCCCTCCCACTCCTCCTTTATAAAGCAGGCCTTTTAACATTTCTTGTAATACTGGTTTGGTGGTATCAAGTTTCTTTATCTTTTGCTTGTCTGAGAAGCTTTTTATTTCTCCTTCAATTTTAAATGATATCCTTGCTGGGTAAAATAATCTTGGTTATAGGTCTCTGCTTTTCATCACTTTGAATATTTCATGCCAATCTTTTCTGTTCTGAAATGCTTCTGTTCAGAAATCAGCTGACAATCCTTATGGGAGCTCCATTGTATAATAGGTAACTGCCTTTCTCTTGCAGCTTTTAAGATAGCCTCTGTCTTTAATCTTTGCCATTTTAATTATGATGTGTCTTGGTGTAGGCCTCTTTGGGTTCATCTTTCTTGGGACTCTGTTCTTCTGGGACTAGTGTGTCTTTTTTCCTTCACCAGGTTAGGTAAGTTCTTTTATGTATTTTATTTATTTATTTATTTTTAGAGAGCCCGAGAGAGGGGAAGGGATGGAGAAAAAGAGGGAGATAAACATTAATGTGTGGTTGCCTCTCGTACACCGCCAACTGGGGACCTGACCCTCAACCTAGGTGTGTGCCTTGACTGGAAATCGAACCAACAACCCTTTGGTTCAAAGGCCGGTGCTCAATCCACTGAACCACACCAGCCAGGGCAAATTAGGGAACTTTTTTATCATTATTTCTTCAGATAGGTTCTCAATCACTTGTACTCTCTCCTTTGCTTCTGGTATTCTTCTGATGCAGATATTGTATACTTCCTGTTGTCCCAAATGTCTCTTAAACTATCCTCATTTTAAAAAATTCTTTTTTCTTTTTGCTGCTCTGATTGTGTGTTTTTCTCTCCCGTGTCCAACAAATCGCTGATTTCCTCTGCTTCATCCAACCCACTTTTATTCCATCTAGTGTATTCTTCATTTCAGATATTGTATTCTTCATTTCTGCCTGGTCCTTTTTCATAGTTTTTATGTTCTTTATTATGCTGCTGAACATCCTTATAACTATTACTTTGACCTCTGTATCTGATAAATTGCTTGCTTCAGTTTCATTTAGCTCTTTTTCTAGAGATTTGTCCTTCTTTCATTTGGGGCCTGTTTTCTTGTCTCCCCATTTTAGCTGTCTCTTTGTGTTTATTTCTTGTGTGAGATAGATTTGCTATGACTCCCAGTCATTGTGAGGTGGCCTTATGTAGTAGATGTTCTGTGGGTTCCAGTGGTGCAGTCTTCTTGATCACCTGAGTTGGGTGTTCCAGAAATGTTCCTTGTGTGGGTTATTTGGGCCCTACTGTTGTAATTGTGTCTTGATTTCTGTTGGTCCTTTCATACATGGGATCAACCCTCAGGCTGGCCAACTGTGAGATTCAACCTTGACTACAGTGTGCAAGCTGCTGTGCATTTGCTTACTACACAAAGTGGAATTTGCCTCAGCAGGGATTTGAACTTTCCAAGATCTCTCTGTGCTGGTTGTGAAGCTTACTGGATAATGCTCTTGATGTTGTCTGAAGTTCCTGCTAGATGGGTTGGTTCTGGGCCTCTTGTGTAGGCCAATGTAAGATGCTACCTGTGACTGGCTTTCAGCAACCTGTTTGGAGCTACAAGTGATCCACAGTTTGTTGCTGCCTTTGCTGGGCCTTTGTGGGAAGGACCAAGCGACACACCAAGGCTAGCTTTTAGCAGCACCAGGCCCAGGGGCAGGTCAGCAAAAGCTTCATGCCACCCTGAGGTCTGTCTCGAGGCCTGCCTCCACCTGCCGGTTGCCTGTTAGACTCAGTAACTGAAATAGCCTCTGGCTGTACTCCTCAGTAGGGTGTAAGCTCCAAAGGCTGGGACAAGAGGGAGTCCAGAAGTTAGAGCTATTGCTTTTCCACTGGCTGATGTTATGTGGAGAGTTGTGTTCCTCCCAAGAAAAATGGTATATGTGGTATTGGACAATGACTTAGCACAGGTATTCTGACAGCTATTCCTTTAGCTTGCTCCTCAGAGCCAGACACCCAAGACTCCGCAAGCAACTCTAGACCACTCCACTCTCCCTCCAGTGGAGACGAGGGTGTCTGAACAAAATTTTGTGCATTGGCACTTTAAGAGTGTGCCTTTATCTCTTGAGGACACCTTGATGGACAGAAAGTACGGCTTTTCACAGACTCATGTTACGTGGGTATCTATTCTTGGCTCTGTTGCTCTGGGCTGGGGAACCTCGCTTGGGGTTTAGACCCTATACTTCTCAGCGGGGAGCCCCCTGCAGCTGACATATTCCTTCAGAACCTTAGATGCTGTCCATGGGAGCAGGGAAACCCTTTTCTTGTCCCCGAAGTGGCTTCTTTTGTAAATCCTTGGTTGTAAGACTTTTCTTCAACTCATCTTCATTTGGTTATTCAGGATGATTATTCTGTAATTTAGTTGTACAGTAATTCCAGTTTGGTCCTGGGAGGAGGTGAGTGTAGCTTCTATATGTTCTGCTGCTATCTTGGATCATAGGATCATTATTTTTAAAGCTCCTTCGGTGTTTATTTTATCTAAGGATCAGTGTTTGGAATTCTTGCTTTGGACTCTAGTTTCTCAAATGCATGTCCCACAGCAAGCGTTCTACTAATATTTCATAAGATGAGAAAGAATATGTAGTGATTAAAAATTTTTTTTATCCTTACCTGAGGACATTTTTTTATTGCTTATAGAGAGAAAGGAAGGGAGAGAGAGAAACATCTATCCGTTGCCTTGCATATGCTCTCAAACGGAGGATCATATGTGCCTGGACTGGGAATCGAACCCACAGCTTTTGGTTATGGATGATGCTTCAATCAACTGAGCCACACCGGCCAGTTTAAAATAAGCTACTGATCCTACTAACTGAAAGCACTCTCTTGTATTGTCCTAGATTTTGTCTTCTCTTGGTGGGGGAGTTGTATTAAATCACTTGTTTTATAAAATGATGGTGAGTGGGGGCAGTAATTTATTTATTCATTTATTTTAAATAAAGAGGCTAAAACAAACACAAGGTTGACAATTTTTGGTTAATACCCAAAATTTAATATGAAATTGAACTGGTCTGTGAAATTCAAAAGTCGTGAAACTGGTTGCCATAGGCTGCTTAATTGCCAGGTCAAGTAACAAACCTGGGCAGTTTTCCCAGGGGCCAGTTTTACTTGACTGTTCACTCTTCTTGTTTTCCATGACAGATAGCCTCATACTATGCCCTGTATTTTATAACTTGGACTCTTGGTAAGTGTCTCTATTGCAGGGCATTCAAGCTCTCCCATCTGTGGGAGCCTCATGTTTAAAAGAATGTGTATAGGTTATTAATTTGTTGTTGATGATAATGATAACATTTAGACTATATGTCAAAGGAATTTTTAGTAATTTTAAAAAGCAGCAAAAATTCAATCAACTATATTCATAGGAAAGTGAAAGACTCAGTACTTATCATAGGTTTAACTGTCATCAAGAACTGCAGCATTATGTTAGGACCCAAACCCTGCTGAGATCTAGATAGTGCGACTTTCAGCTTTTATTTCAGCTATTTTATGAAGAGAATGCACTTTCCAAGCCAGGTGGGCACAAAAGTTACACAGTAATTGGCCATTCAGAAATTCCTGGGGAGTTCTTAGATTTATATAGCCATTTCCCAAAATCCCAGAAATCCTATTTCTTATGGGAAGTTTAATTTTGACTCAGGTTTTCTTTGATTCACAGTCACACTGACAGGAAAGATACTTCATGATTCAGATACATTTTGAGGTTTGGTTTGGTTTACAAATGAAGCCATTGAATCATTCATCAAAATTTATAACTCTTCTAAATCTCTTTGTTTTCCCTCCAAAGCACTGCTCTTCTTCCCAGTTAATGATTTTACTTAACTCAGGACAGATCACAAGAAGAAATGAATAAACATCTTGCAGCCACTTACCTCATGTATTTACCAATCTAAGTCTGAGTACCTTAGACAAATCAACAGTGACTTTGCCTTTTTCCTGCAGTGTCAAAAGGAAAAAACTCCTAATTTTGTACCTCTTAAATCACTTAACCTCTGAGAACCCATTTCTCTGTATATGAGATGAAGATAATACTATTGAGTTTATAGAGTTGTGGGTTAAGACTAAGTGACATATTGCATATAAAGTTCCTCCACACTTTATATTTTCTTAACGATAACCTTAGGGTCCTATAAGTTGGGTCTCTAGGGGGTCTTTTAATTTTGAAACCTCCTAATTTAAGGAAGCAGCTTATTAAAGCTCTTCAACAAGTTTCCACATGATAAAGTTTCCAGACTATATTTCCAGTTAGCACGGGTGGAAATAATGGTTAATGTAGAACTGTGGAAAAAACAACAACTTATAATCCTGATTACTTCCTCAAATGTATGATGTTATTAATCTTTTGTTACCATAGAAACCCTCCAGATAAAGGCTGCAGTGGAAAGTGCATAACCAATAAGCAGCTGAAATGGCTTCCCTTATTGTGTCTCTCCATATTGTAGATTATACTTCTTAATTTTTATATAAGCAATTAGATGGGCCTCAGAGGTCTATGTGTGTTAATTTTTCTTTTTGGGGGGCAGGGGTTGAAATCTGAAACAGTCTGTGTTGGATACTACTCACTGAATGTTGTAGTGAAAGTATACCTCAAACCTAAGGTATATTACCAGTACCAGCGTATCATTTGGTATTAATATCATCAGAAAGGAAAATAGTATTGATGCTTGAAATGTTTAAGAGGAAAAATTAAGGAAACTAATGGCCCATTAACTGTGGGATGAAAGAATGGTAGTCAAAATTTTTAACCACTTTATTAAGTCACACTTATAAGCCTATAAATTAATTTTATTACTGCACTAAAATGAAGGCATAGTAAAAATCAAGAGAAACTGAGGTTCAAAACATTTTACTTCTGAGTTGGGAATACAACAAAAATAACAGTGATATCTAATTATGATACTTTTTAGCACATGCCTTACTGTATTTCCTTGCCAGCTATGGATAAATGGTTTAATTTGGTGTAATTGTTAGTAATTCTCAATCCCTTTTAGAAATACGCAGGGAAACATCAAAGAAGGAAAAATAGGGAAAGTGTTGGTCTATATATAAAATTTCACTCTATATTTTATTTGAATATAAATCTCCCAGGAGAACACATTGCTAACCTGAGCATTTTTGTTTGCCTTATTTCCATTTCTTCTTAGGTGCTCAACTTCCTCCATGTGTGTACTTTTCTCCTAGTATATATATATTTTTTTTGTTAAGAAAAAATTTATTCATTTTTTAGAGAAGGGAAGGGAGAAAGAAAGAGAGAGAAACAGTGATTGATTGCCTCTTGCACACCCCCAACCAGGGACCTGGCCCACAACTCAGGCATGTGCCCTGACCAGGAATCAAACCGGTGACTTTTAGTTTTGTGGTATTACACCCAACCCACTGAGCCACACCAGTCAGGGCTCCTAGTATATTTTTTAATTGTTAGTCCAAATATATGATGTATTTCACATTATCAAACAGAAGACATTCCTTTTCTTTTGACAGTTATTTTGCTGTAGACATTAAAGGTTTAGGTAAGAATTTTAATAGTCTTCTTTAAGCTTATTTCATAGATATAAGACTTCCAATTGCATCTTCATGTGAAATATAAGGTTTACTCCAGTATAGTTTTAGGAGTAAAAAAGAATCAGTCTTGGACTTCCGGCCAAGATGGAGGCTTAGACGGACACGCTAAGTCTCCCTCTACAACTAGAGAGGAATACAACTACTTCAAAACAAAGGATAACTAGAAATCCCAGAAAATAAAACTACACGGAAGCCCAACATATGAAGTTATAAACCAGCGGTGCCATTCGGGCAGGTAAGAGTTAAAGAGGGCAAAGCTGTTTGCGGAGCGGCGGCAGTCAAGCCCCTGGCAATGCGCGACCCCAGCGCTGGGGAGAGCAGCCACCGCATCGCCTTGAACAGTGAGGCCCAGGGGAGCGGGAGGACGGATCCCGGTCTCCTAGCTGAATAATTGTGTGAATCCATTTTGGACCCCTGCCCCCAAAGAAAGAAAGCACCACAGGGCTGCGAAATAGGTCGCAGACAGGCGCCGGTCGCTGACTTGTGACGCCAAACGGCGCCGGTCGCTGGGTCATTACGAGTACACAGGCACTGCCCCCGACAGCCGGCCCAAGAAAACAAAACGCATCTGTCAAAATGTGGCAGACAACTATAGAAATACCGGTGACACAACTCACCAGGCAGCAGATAGAGAACCTGACAGATGAACAGATAAGAAACCTGTCAGAGGCTTAGTTCTGGGCCATTGTTATCAGGTGGCTTACAGAATTCACAAAAGAGCAGGAAAAAGATAAGAAAGAAGCGAAAAACTTTCATAACGAAAGGAACAAAACCGCATACGAGATAGATGGTGAGGAAAAAAAATCCAGAGTTCATTTCAACAAACTGGAATATGGAGAAGGAACAAGCAGTCAACCAATGCAGCTAGAGGAAATGGGAAGCAACAATGAGAGGATCAGAAACCTCTGGGACAGCTATAAAAGGCCCAACATAAGAATCATTGGTTTGCCAGAGAATGAGGAAGATGAACTAGAACTTGAAAAATTGAGTGAAAATATAATAAAGGAGAACTTCCCAGAATTGGGGAAGGGAATAGACTTGCAGGTCCAGGAAGCACAGAGAGTTCCAAAACAACTGGACCCAGGGAGAACCACTCCAAGACACATTATAATCAAAATGTCAAAAATTAAGGATAAAGAGAGAATCTTAAAAGCAGCAAGAGAGAAGAAAAGAATTATGTACAAAGGGGTCCCAATTAGACTATCAGCAGACTTCTCAAGGGAAACCCTACAGGCAAGAAGGGACTGGCAAGAAATATTCAAAGTAATGAAAATCCAAAACCTACAACCACGAATACTCTATCCAGCAAAATTGTCATTCAGAATAGAAGGACAGAGAAAGTGTTTCCAGGACAAAATAAAACTGAAAGAGTTCATTAGATCCAAACCACTGTTTTATGAGATGTTAAAGGGACTGGTTTAAAAAACAGAAGCTAGGGAGATGAAACAAAGGCAAACTAAATAGGCAACGAGAGTGGAAAAGGAACTGTGGGTACGGGAAGCATATTGGGGGGAGGTCAACAGGGAGGGGGAGTGGGGAGAGGGAGGGAGATGATATAGGAATTGGGGATCAAGGTAGGAGGGAATGGAATAGACGGAGAGAGGTTGGGAGGAACTGTATGCACAACTAATGGACATAATCTAAAAGGGGGGGACAACTGGAGGGAGGGGGGCCACCGGGTGGAGGGGAGCAGAGGGAAGGGAAATTGGCACAAATGTAATATTTTAATCAATAAAACACATTAAATCTGAAAAAAAAAAAAAAAGAATCAGTCTTAATGTGAAGTTCTTTTAAAAAAGTCTGAAATTGTATATCCATTCAGAATACTATGTACAGTAATGGTTATGGAAATGAAAGCCAGTAGCAGCTATCCCACCTACTCACAAGCTAGTTTATGAGGTTGAAATAAGAATCACATAGACTCAATATGCAAAGGACAAAGTGGCCATGTAAGTTTAAAGTGTGTAATTAATAGTGCCTAGTTTATGATAATGTGCAAGAGAATTCGTTTACTTGACCATTTCATTGTCTCCCACCAATATTATATGTATTACATACAAGAAAGAATTAAGAACAGCTAAGTCATGTACATATTTTCTGAATATTTCTGCTTCGAATCTTAAAGTCTTCTGATTAATGTATAGTACTTCTGTGTCTGTTGTATAAAATTTTACTTTAAATGCCAATGTTAATTATAATTCCTTAATTCTAAATATTAAGATTTTCCCACGGTACCTCTGAAAATGAACCACAAAAGTTCTGTTTGCACCAGTTATGCTTCTTCCAAAATATAATAGAGCATATACAGATATAGCTAAATTATCTCAGTATTTAATCATAATTATATGCTAGGTGGTATGAGGTCATTCTTTGGATTTATTCCCATGAATACACCAACAATTAAGTATCTTTTCAGATTAGATTAGAGCCAGGAAGCCCATTTGCTTTCTAAAGAATAAATGTAGTCTGAGAGCTTTTATTTAGCTAACCGTACTGACTTGAAGGAGCAAAACAGAAAAAACTAAGACATCTAGATACTCTCTAGGCTTCAGTTTCCTCATCTGTGAATACAGAGGCTGATCTTTGAAGTCCCTTCTAGCCAGAAAGGCCTATGATTAGATTTCATACTTAAAATTGTGATCATGGGGTAGATTAGAGTCTAAAACAGGGGAAAGGGAAAGAGACTAGAGTAGGAATGAAAATGAGCTTAGGTGAGTTAGAAAATTAAGAAATCAGAGAAACTATGCAAAGGGACGCTTAGCTCTGTTCTAGGTAATTTTCAGGTTAAAATATGAATACATATACGTAAAGAACGGCTGGCTATATTCTTGACTCTCCTTTTTGCTAATTATCTTCTCTGGTCTCAGGACAGGATACAATGTTAGCTCCAGGAGAATGATATTGTGTTACTGGTGTGAGGGCACAGGAACAGTGGCATGAAGTAAGTGGTCCAGGATAGTAGTCCAAGGACTACGATGAAAGCAGATGACCAGGGAATCTGAGCCAGGGCAAGAGTAATATGAAGGAACCTACATTTAAAGTAGTTAATCCCAAACTGTAGTCCTGGCTTTATCCTTAAGTGACCACTGAATGAACCTGTGCTCAAGTTTGAGATTTGGGAAGTAGAGCAGTGCTGAACAGTAGAGAGGCTAACGTGAGACAGAAATCAAAATCAGTAAGATCTCCAAATTAGAAATGTGCAATGAGAGGTACAGGTGGAAACGTGGAACATCAACATGGATGCTATCATGGTATCAGAAATTGTAGCATTAAATATGGAAGATGTTAGATAATATAGAGTAGTATACACCTTGCTTCACACAACAGATATGTCCTGATAGTATGTAAATGTATTTTGGATCAATAAAATTGCTTTAATAGTTCTAAGAACACATACTATTTTAAAGGACTCCTACAGAGAACAATTATTCTTCAATTTTCTTGGAAATGTAGCATTCATATATTGACTTTGTTTGAAGACATACAACCTGTATATTGATCCAGGTTCATACATATGAATCTGACCACTAAATATTAACTATTACTGTATTTAATGTTCTGGGAGTACTAGCCAGTGAAATTTAAGAGAAATTGTGATTACTTGATTAAAGACTTCTCACTGAGTATATTTTTACTCGTATACCAAGTGCCAAGCTCAACATGCATTCACTTGTTTACTTAAATGAATAAATAATAGCCACCAGGACAAGTACTGCGTTGAATGCTTTATTTAAATTTCATTTAATATTCTCACATTAGAGTTCAGTTTTACAGCTGTGGAACCTGAGGCTCAGAGATTAAGAGCTAGTAAACGTTACTGAGGTAGGTGGGAGATACAAAGAATTATAAATAGATCCTATACTTAGAGTTTGTTATCTACTAATAGCTGAATAAATGCTCTTAAGTGAATACAGAAAATATTAACATACCTTTTTGCATAGATATTTCAGATTTGATGTTTGATCTGATATACCATGTGCTGTTTTGATGTACTGATTGATGTGCCACTATTTTTGTTGGTATAATGCAGTTATTTTGGAATTTAAAAATTCTGAATCATTTGCATCTTGAGGTGTGCATAACTAGTTATATACTCTACATTAGGATTTCAGGTTAAACAAGGCCACTCTTTTTTTTTTTTTTTTTGATTGATTTGAGAGAGAGAGAGAGAGAGAGAAACATCAGTTTGTTGTTCCACTTATTTATGCACTCATTGGTTGATTCTTGCATGTGCCCTGCACAGCCATTCTCGGCGGTGCAGATAGACTCTTAAGAAGCTACACCATCGTCTCTCGAGACGGACGGCTGTCGACGACCTGACCATGGACCGAGCCTGCATCCTTGGCATATATGGACACTGCTCTAACCAACTGAGCTACCCGATCAAGGCCAAACGACACTCCTCTATAACTGTAATTTTCAAGAGGAAGAAGAAGAAAATAATTGATAAAGCATAGTTCTGTAGCAAGAATAATTGTAATTTAATTCACAGACTTTCTGAATAAGTAGAATATGAACATGAAAGTACTAAAAATGATATAGGTCACTGTGTTGGAACCACTGTCTCTCCATGCTGAAACTATAGGAGGTGAAGACCAAAGCTAAAATGCTGTTTTGAACTAAAAGCTATAGATCTCTATCAGTAAAAAAGATTTTAGGCCCTGATAAGAAAACAAGACTTTTCAAAAGATATTCTCAGAAGTTTGCCAGAAATGGAAGGGTAAAGCATCAGAGGAAACTATGTGTTAGCTTGTAGCTTCTCCCAACTGCTCTCTTCAAACATAGAGTGTATCAGCATATACTGGAAAACTTTGCATAAGAATATGCACAAGAGTGGAGAGGAAGAAGGGGGAGAACAGGATGGAGGGGGAAGTTACAGGGATTAAGAAGCATAATTGGTCTGGGTAATGGATGTCAAATGATCTGGCTAGTGAACATTCTTTTCTAAATTCTTAAGAGGGTTACTGGAGATTATCTGTAGGATTTATATATCTATTTATCTCCAGGCACAACTGAAAAGTTAAAAAGTTTAAGTTCTTAGGCTAGTGAAAGCAAGAATGGAATAGTTTTCTCAGCCTGCTTAATATTATAATTTGACAGCTTGACTGTAATGATTCCATTTTATTTCTTAAGTCCTTCCTCCAGTGGAAGAAGTAAAATTATGTAGGTAATTATGCAGTCTTGTAGGTAAAAAAACACCAAAGATTCCACACACAAAAAAAACCTTTTAGAACTAATAAACAAATGCATAAAAACTGTAGAGTACAAAACGTGCAAAAATCAATTGGGTCTTTATACACTAACAATGAGTAATCCTAAAGGAAATTAAGAAAACAATCCCATTTACAATAGCATCAAAAATAACAAAATACTTGTGAGTAAATGACTAAGGAGGTGAAAGACATCCATCAAAAAAACAAACAGATGAGTGGATCAGAAAACTGTGGTACATTTACACAACGCAATACTATGCAGCAGAAAGAAAAAAGGAACTCCTGCCATTTGCGATAACATGGATGGACTAGAGAGAATTACGCTTAGCAAAATAAGCCAGGCAATGAAAGACAAATATCATATGCTATCACCTAATACAGGACACTAATGAACAACACAAACAAATGCGCAAAATTGAACCAGAGGCATTTAAACAAGGAGCAGACTAATAGTTACCAGGGGAGGGTGGAGAGTGAGAAGCGGGGTAAGTAGGGGAAGGGTTTTAGCAAAGGAACGAGTATAAATAACCCGCGGACATGTACAATGAGGTGGGGATTGACTGTGGGAGAAGGGGTGGGCTGGGTTGGGGCAAGAAATGGGGGGGAAAGTGGGACAACTGTAATAGAAAAACAAAAAACAAAAAAAAAAATTAAAATCAAACAGAACCCCAAACAAACAAAAGTACGAAACACTGCTAAAAGAAAGAAGACACAAATAAATGGAAAGACATCCATGTTCATGGATTGAAAGACTTAATATGTTAAGATGTTAATATTACCCAAAGTGACCTACAGATTCAATATAATTTAAAATCCCCATGAAATTTTTGCAGAATACAGATTAGTTCTAAAATTCAAGGGACACTGAATAGCTAAGATAATTTTGAAAAAAGAATATAATTTTGAAAAAGAAGAACATCAGAACTCACTCTTTCTGATGTCAAACTTACTACAAAGCTTCAGTATGGTACACAACAGAAAGCCCAGAATAAACCCTCATATATATGATCAAATCATTTTGAACAAAGGTACCAAGACCATTTAATGGAATCTTCTCATCTAATAGTGCTGGGAAAACTGGACATTTGCATGTAAAAGAATGAAGGTGAACCTTTACCTTCAACATGTACAACAATTAACTCAAAAATGAGCAATGCATCAAATATCTCAATGTATTAGCTGAAATTATAAAACTCTTAGAAGAAAACATAACGGAAAAGTTTCATGGCATTAGATTTGGCAGCAGTTTCTTGTATTTGACACCAAAAGTACATCCCACAAAAGAAAATAAATTGGACATCATCAAGATTTAAAACTTTTATGCATTAAAGGATACTAAAATATAGTGAAAGGGCAACTGACAGAATGGGAGAAAGTATTTGCAAGTCATATATCTGAATAGGGAATAGTATCCAGAATATATAAATCCTACATCTCAACAACAGAAAACTAAACAACCTATTAAGAAGTGGGCAAGGGACTTGCATAGACATTTCTTTAAAGAAGATATACAAATGACCAATGAGCACATGAGAAGATGTTTAAGATCACTAATCATTACAGAAATGCAAATCAAAACTACAATGAGACCAGTTCATACCTATTAGGGTGGCTGTAAGAAAAACAAAATAACAAGTGTTAGCAAGGCTGTGAAGAAATTGGAACCCTTGTGCATAGTATGTGGGAATGTAACATGGAACAGCCACTGAAAAAAAACAATATGGTGGTTCCTCAAAAGTTAACCAAAGCCCTGGCTGGGTAGCTCAGTAGGTTAGAGCATTGTCCCTCCATGTCAAGGTTTCAGGTTGATCAGTCAAGAACAACAAATTGATGGCTGCCTCCACCTTCCTCTCTAAAACCAATTTAAAATATTAACCACAGAATTACTATATAATCGAGCAATTCCATTTTTGGGTGTAAACAAAAATAATTCAAAGCCGCGTTTTGAAGAGGTATTTGTACATCTATGCCCATAGCATTATTCACAATATCCAGGAGGTAAAAGCAACCCAAGTGTTCATTGACAGATGAATGGCTAAGCAAAATAGTATGCACATACCATGGAATATTTTTCAGCCTGAAAAAGGAAATTCTGACACATGCTACAATATGGGAGAACCTTGAGGACATTATGCTAAGTGAAATAGCCAAGTCACAAAAAAAGAAATAAGACACTGTATGATATCACTTACATATGAGGCACCTAGAGTACACATGTGCCATATAACCATGTTCAGTCTATAATGGACCACATTTTACATGATTTTCCTATAAGATTATAATGGAGCTGAATTTTCTATAAGAAATAGGAGGGTATGAGGTTGAGAACCAATTTCTTCTTTTTTCTGACCGTAGCAAAATCTGTGGGGCTTGGGAATACATTCCCTTTCTTTCATAGCACCTCTGTTTTGAGTGCACAGATCACATCCCAATCAGTCACTGAGGTGTTTCATCACGAAGGCGCTTGTCCTACCAGCACTTACATATTCAGAGAACTACAGCCCTCCCAGATCTAGCTCGGTGGTCTTCAGAGCACATTGTTGTATACTGTCTGTTGAGGACCTAAGCTCCTGTATTAAGACAGGTCCACAGGGGCTACCGTAACAAGTATAGTGCCACTGCCACTGCAGTAAAAGTTGTCTGTGGTAGCATGGGTCCAGGCTGTTCCTGTCCTTATAATAATGTAAAACATAGATAACTTTTATTTTGTCCATCAATTCAATGCCAGAGAGAGCTCTTTCTGCCAGATAAGATCGGTGGAACCAAAAAGAAATTTCCAAAGTCAAAATAATTGAGTTCTCCATGTTAAACATCCCCTCCCTTTTTAAAAAAATGAGTACCACATAAATACCTTAATCTGACAGCTGCTCCAACATGCAGTAGCCAAAACCACATTGCCGTTTCAATCCCCTATGTTCCTTTATGTCTGCTTGATTTCTTATTTCTGCTGATCCTGGCACTCACTATTGTGCCCTACCCAACCAGTTTCTCCTCAATATTTCCAGTCTAGCTCACATCCCTGTTCATGGAGCATTGTTGACAGCTTTAGTATTCTATTTCTGATCCTAGGCCTTCACATTCATAGACCACTCTTTGACTTAACCCAGAGCAACTTCCAGTCCTGCAAGTTCCATTCATGCTTTGTGCCCTATACGGACAGGTGCACCATGTTTTTATCTTTTATACCATGCTTCTACTGCACATTTTCTATTTTAAGATATGTTTAGATATATAATACTTACTATTGTGTTATAATTGCCTGAAATATTCAGTACAGTTCCTGCTGTACATGTTTGTAGCGTGGGAGCAATAGGCTTATACCATATTCCCTAGGCTATATCATTTAGGTTTGTGTGAGTACGCTGACGTTTACATGACAGCGAAGTCACCTCATGAGACATTTCTCAGAATGTATTGCCGTCATTAAGCAACACATTACTTTAGTCAAAATTATAGACAGAAAATAGAATGGTGTTTGCCAGGGGCTGAAGGGAGGAGAGCATGGGGAGTTATTTTTTAGTGGATACAGAGTTTCAGTTTTACAAGATGAAAAGAATTTTGGAGATGATAGTTGTTATGGTTGCACAACAGTGAGTCTACTTAATGTCACTGAACTGTACTCTTGAAAATGGTTAAGATGGTAGATTTTATGTTATGTATATTTCATTATAACTTAAAAATGATATTTAAGGAATTAGTAAACCCTTTACAATTTAAAATTTTTTAAAAAGGGAAAAAAATCTTGGGCATATGTTGACCTAACTCATCAACCTCAGTAACTATGTAATACCATGTTTAGAAATATTTTTGTTTTATTATAGCTTAATATTTGGAGTTATAGGTCCATTTAATTTTTACTTTATGAAAGAGCACTTAACTTTGAATAGCAAGTTTAAATTTTTTATTTCAGAAGTTTAGCTTATTTTTAATGAATTAAAAGATAATTTTACACCACCTACAGTAGAACTCTAACCTTGACTTTAAATTCTTTATTTAGCATGTTCTGTGAAACCCTGCGATAATGTGACAAGTGAAATCCAAAAATTTTAATCTCATAAAATACAGTGTAAACTTTATGAAAAAGCTTGTTGTACTGTCAGAAAAAGCACAAAAGTAGAGATGATGAAGAGTTGTACCTGACATTTCACTGAAGAGAGAGGGTCCCAGCTGATTTTGTGTTCATTGATTTCTTGTCTTAATCTCTCAAGAACTCTGACTTGCTGCTTTTTTAAGAAGGAGAGCAAGACAGAGGACAGGAAATAATTAAATTATATTCAAATTTGTATACCCTCTCTCTTGCAGCTTTGCTTTTATTCAGCGACTTTATGTTTGTTAGCCTTATTAGAAACATGATAAAAATACCCTTTTGATTTTCAGATATGGGATTTTATTCCCAAAGATTTGTTGCATTTAAAGAAATTTTAGTTGTGTTAATTTGGGTTCTCTGAGAATTAGCCACCCAAATGGGATTAAACATGCAATGAATGCTTTGAAGCAGGTGTCATGTCCCTGTCATTCTCCCCCCAACCTCCACCCAACCCTGGCCCTCTTACGAGCCAGAGACTGTTAGGGCACAGCTGCACAGCAGGAGGTAAGCTTGAATGTAAGGCACTTGAATCATCCTGAAATGCCACCCCCCATCCGTGGAAAATTTTCTCTTCCATGAAACAGGCCCCTGGTGCCAAAAAAAGGTTGGGGCCTGTTGCTCTAGAGGGAATACCTGTGAGAGGAAATGAAGGGAGAGCCAGAGGCAGTAAAAGCTGCAAGACCACAAGCCAGGTCTGATCTTCAGGAAGTAGAGAAGGAAGAAAGAAGGAAGATTGAATAGGAGCAGATTAGTTTGCAGTGAAATTTTAAGGAAAGACTTCCAGCAAAGATGGAGGCTTAGATGGACACACTCGGTCTCCTTCTACAACTAGAGAAGAATACAACTACTTCAAAACAAAAGGTAACTAGAAATTCCAGAAAATAAAGCTACACGGAAGCCCAACGTATGAAGTTATAAACCAGCGGGGCCCTTTGGGCAGGTAAGAGCGAAAGGAGGCGGAGCTGTTTGCGGTAGCACCAGGGACAGCGGCAGGGAGAGCAATCTCAGCTACAGTCTACCCGCCGCCCCCCCCCCCCCGCAGCTTGCGACCCCAACGCTGGGAAAAACAGCCGCCGCATCACCTCGAACGGTGAGGCCCAGAGGGCGGGAGGACAGATCCCGGTCTCCTAGCGAGCGGAATAACTGCAGGAATCCATCTTGGACCCCCGCCCTCACACAAACCGCCACAGCGCTGCGAAATAGGTTGCGGATCGCCACTGGTCGCTGGGCAGTGATGACAAAGTGCCACAGCGCGGCGAGAAAGGTTGCGGATCGCCACCGGTTGCTGGGTTGTGACGAGTACACAGGCACTGCCCCCTATAGCCGGTCCAAGAAAACAAAACGCATCTGTCAAAATGAGGCAGACAACTATAGAAATCCCGGTGGCGCAGCTCACCAGGCAACAGATGAAGAACCTGACAGATGAACAGATAAGAAACCTGTCAGAGGCTCAGTTCAGGGCCATTGTTATCAGGTGGCTTACAGAATTAACAAAAGACTTGGAAAAAGATGAGAAAGAATTGAAAAACACTCATACCAAAAGGAACAAAACCACATACGAGACAGATGGTGAGGAAATAAAGTCCAGAGTTCAAATCAACAAACCAGAACATAGAGAAGGTAAAAACAGTCAACCAGTGCAGAGAGAGGAAACGGGAAGCAAGGAAAATGATGAGAGGACCAGAAACCTCTGGGACAGCTATAAGAGATCCAACGTACGGATGTTCTGATTGCCAGAGGGCGAAGAAGAAGAACTAGAAATTGAAAAATTAAGTGAAAATATAATAAAGCAGAACTTCCCAAACTTGGGGAAGGAAATAGACTTACAGGTCCAGGAAGCACAGAGAGTTCCAAAACAACTGGACCCAGGGAGAACCACTCCAAGACACATTATAATCAAAATATCAAGAGTTAAAGAGAGAATCTTAAAAGCAGCAAGAGAGAAGAAAAGAATCATGTACAAAGGGGTCCCAATTAGACTATCAGCTGACTTCTCAAGGGAGACCCTGCAGGCAAGAAGGGACTGGCAAGAAATATTCAAAGTAATGAAAATCCAAAACCTACAACCACGAATACTTTATCCAGCGAAGCTGTCATTCAGAATAGAAGGGCAGAGAAAGTGTTTCCAGGACAAAATAAATCTGAAAGAGTTCATTAGACCCAAACCACTGTTACATGAGATGTTAAAAGGACTGGTTTAGAAAAAGGAGGATCAAAACTATGAACACTAAAATGAAAACTGCATCACAAGAACCAACAACAGAAGCTAGGGAATTGAAACAAAGGCAAACTAAACAGGCAACGAGAGTGGAAAAAGAACTATAGGTATGGGGAGCATATTGGGGGGAGGACAGCAAGGAAGGGGAAGGGGGAGAGGGAGGGAGATGGTATAGGAATTAAGAAACATCGTAGGAGGGAATGGAATAGACAGAGAGGTTGAGAAGAACTATATGCACAACCAATGGACATGGTCTAAAAGGGGGGCACAAGGGGAGGGAGGGGGGCCACCGGGTGGAGGGGAGCAGAGGGAAGGGAAATTGGAACAAATGTAACACTGTAATCAATAAAACACATTTTAAAAAAAAAGAAATTTTAAGGAAAGTTTGGCAAGCCTTTTGGGGAGTCCTTGAGCCAAATTCACATGTCAGAAGAGTCCTTGGGACTCTCTGAACCAGATCTTTCTTTGTATCCCTGCTTTTCTCAGACATTGTGTGGGAGCAGCCAGAGCTCTTGTTAGCTTGCTCCCCATGGTTAGGAATTTGAGAGGCACATTCTCATAGCCTCACTTTCTTATGTTATTTTTTATTCTTTATGTGGAATATGTTATGACCTGCTAAATCATTGTCTTTAAAAGACATGGCTCTGTTAATTAAACCTTTTGTGTATTCATTTATAAACCATACTTGGAGAAGTTGAAGAATTGTATTATTTTTGTGTTGTCATATATTTGGTGCTCATTGATTTAAATTATGAATGCAAAAGAGGGAAAGGGGATCTCCCCCCCCCCCCTTAAACCTTTATTCTCAATTAAGGGCCTTGCCCCCTATTTTACTAAAAAGAATAAAAGTGTTCACAAGAGAATTTCCACAGCTACCACCATCCCATCTACCAAACTGTCTAAACCTCTGCCATCTCTCCTGTTACTATAATTGAACTGCCCATGCTCTTAGTAAAGGTCAGTCAGCCCCTTCATTTTTGCATGCATTTCCTCTCACCTATTCAGTGCTCATTGCTTCAGTTCTCCCTCTTTCTTCTACATTATCAACATTTCCCTTTCTTTTGTATCATTTTTATTAGCATATACATAACCATTGTTTTTTCTTATCTAAAGCCTATCCACACTTGACTCCATTTCTCTCTTCAGCTATCATCCTATTTTTTCTTCTCTCCTTTAAAGCAAAACTTCTTGAAAGTGGTGTCTATATTCAGTCTCTAATTTCTCTACTAATTTTAACCCACTTTAGGTAGGCTTTTGCCCTTATTAATTCAACAAAACTATTCTTGTTAATATTGTTAATGATTTGCATATTGCTAAATCCAGTCAGATTTGATGCATCATCCTGCTTTCAGTAGCACTTGACTAAGTGAATCACTTTTTTTCTCCTTGAAAGAATACATTATTCATTTGGTTTCCAAGATACCACTTTTCTGGTTTTACTTATATCCCTCATTGGTCACTCCTTGTCAGAGTCCTTTGCTGATTCTTCCTCAATCCCTTGACCTCTAAATGTTGGTGTGCAACAGAGTGTACCTGAGACTGCATCCAGGATCATGTCTTAACCATACATCTTCAGAGGGACCACTTACAGTAAATTCCATACCTATGTATTTAACTGCCTACTCAGCATGGCTACTGGGTGTCTAAGGTGTCTGAAACTTAACTGTCTGAAACCAAAACTATTGTCTTCCCCTCAACCAAACTTGTTCATGTAATTGCCCCATGTTAGTTCAAAGCAACTTTATTCTAGTTAATGGTGCACAAAATTTACATCTTTCTTTTACAATCCATACTCAAAATGTCAGAAAATGTTATTGATACTTTCTTCAGAAAATGTCCTAAATTTTACCACTTTTCACCACTCTGTCTCCTCCACCCTGGACCAAGCCAACCTGGTATCCGGTCTGGATAATCGCAATAAGTAGCCTTCCCCAAAAGTCTTTCTTGCCTTGAGTTGAGCTCCCCCACCCCCACCCCCTGCCCCCCAATCATCATAGAAGCCAGAGAGATCTGTTTAAAAACTTAAGTCAGATCATGTTTCAGGCTCAAGATCCTCCAGTGTGTTTTCATCACACTCATGGTTAAAGCCAAGATCCTTATGGTGGAAGATGAGGCATGTGTGATCTTTTTTCTGATGCCACACATCTCCATTTCAACTTCTAGTACTCTTCCCTCTGCTTGCTAGTAGCTTGCTAATGAGCTTCTTAGACTTTCTTGAACACATAAGCATATGCAGGCTCAGGGTCTTAAACACTTCTTTTAACAACTAAACCCGAAACTGCACTATTTCTTCAGGTATGCAGAAGCCGTAGGGGTGTGGAGAGTTTATCCAAAGTAATAGGAAGGAGGCAGAATAAAAGTACATAGATGTTTGTGGTAAAGACAGAGTTGGGGAATGAGGAATTGGTTTCTGATTGCTTCTCCTTTAGTGAAGTAGGAAAATTAGACTATTGAAAGTCAGATGGGTAGAAAGTGGTGTAACTTTAAAATGGAAGAAGGTGTGAGGTAGTTGGCTAAGATAATGGGAGAGCAAATGGATTCAAGTTAAGTAGCAATAAAAACTATTAGGTTAATAGGCACAAATTTCAAAGTATGAATAGTGTGGTTCATCTGTCCTTCCATTTTTCCTTCCTTCATCTCTCCTTCCTTTTTTTCTTTTCACCGTCAGCAGCATGGGACATGGTTGGTGAATATAAAACTAGGGTTGAAATTTGGCACAGCAAGAGAGGGCAAGGACAGTAATGCTTTTTGCAGGAAGCGGTTACAATGCTGCCTCATGGAATCCAAGCTGTGTAAAGATGGGAATGACCGGAGAGGGGTGAGAGGCAGTAATCATGTGTCAGGATCAGTGGATTGAGGTCTGTGTGGGGTCAAAAAAATTTTGGCCTTGGGGTATTGGAGTGAGTGAGTTGACAGATGGGGCTAGCCATCTGCGAATGAGATTCTGGGAGTCTTGTAATGACAACGAACATGTGACGATAGAGTGTGTTGCTGAGGTGTAGAGTAGAGGAGAAAGTCATGAGAAGGGAAGTAAAAGAATATGTAGTAGGGCATTGGAAGGATCATCTGGAGAGAATTTGAAGTCCCTAAGAGCCTAATTTTGAACTTGATTAAAATTTTAATTAAAAATTGAAATATTCAAGTGATTTTCCTAAGTGTACACGTTTGCATTTATCTTAAAAAAATAAAACCATGAGGAAACATGCAAATAATTAAGTTGATTTTTTAAAACTTAAAATATTCCTCAATTTACTTTTGGGGTAGATGTTATTGACCCTGAATTATAAATTCATTTCTTAGCTCCTTGAGGTTTAACCACAGTCCCAATGAGAAAAGTAATTTTTGTTAGATCTTAAAAATGTTTTTGGCTGTACTTTGGTATTTAGAAGTGCTGGATAAACTTTGGCAGAAAAGCAGAGCCATAGATTAAGACCAAACTAGGACAGCAAAGTCACTATTCTGCTTTTTAGTGAAGAAAGTCTTTTTTTTTTTTTTTTTTTTTTTTTTTTTTTTAATTTTCTATTTCACTGTTTAATCGGCTCTTAAAACACTTTCTGGGGGAGGGGAGGCAAGTATTTTTTGTTCTTTAAGAATTGGTATATAAAAGTGAACTGCTACATGTTCATTTAAACTTTGATGAAACGTAAAGATGAAGCTGTCAGGGTTTTTTCATATAGTGAAGGGATGGAATGGTAGAGATAGACCCAAGCCTTTTTAAGTCATAGGATATTTTAAATGGAAAAAAAAAAACTTGACATAGGCAATTTTTTTTTAAATGGTGACAACTATCTACTCTTAAAAAGAGAAAAGTGCTATATACAACACAAAAACAAAACTATAAACTCAAAAAACACTCATTTTAAAAGACAAACTAAAAGAAAAAGAAAAGATAGGCAGAGGGAATCTAGACCAATTAGAACCAAGGCAGCTATAAAAAAACAAACACAAAACCCTCTACATACAATGATTTAACCCCATAAAGAAAATGACTATTAAAATTTCACAAATCTTCATGTGTGTAGTAATATATTAATGCACAAAATATCAAAAACACAAAGTATGAATTTTCCCCCTTAGATTTATAATAAACTATCAAACCTCTGGTTATTACATTCACTTTCATAAGCCTTCTGTTTAGCAGCACATGCTATACAAGTACATACATGCTAGTATTTTACCATGAGAATTAGTTTTCATTTCAAACTAGTGACCTGCCTTTTTACCCATAGCTATGCACATTTCATTTCCCTTATAAGATACTTAAGATCTTTCTAGTGTTAAATTTTAGTCAACATATTACACAAAAAGAATCTTGATTTTTAAAATGAATCTTTTTAGTACTAGAACATGATGGGTTTAATCAAACAGTTAAAGCATAATGACAATTACATTGTACTAGACAGTTAAAGCATACTGATAATTACGTTGTAGTGTTTAGTTTACAGCTGTAGGAGAATGTTTGGGTTTTAACCAAGATGAGACTGCATAGTTATTAGCAGTAAAATACTAGAAAACAGTGAATGAATAAGGAAATGACTTTTCATCAGTGGCCATTCATTATTTTGCTTTTAGGAACCTGGAAGAAATTGTCTTCTTTGAGTTTCAAATGTTCTGGTAAATCTAGCCGCTTCTTTGCTTCCTCAATATCACCATGAATTGCTGAAATAAGTGACTCTAGAGAGTCAAAGTTCTTTTCTGGTCTGAGGTAGCCAACAATGGCCACATTGAGGATTTCTCCATAAAAGTCCTCTTTGAAAGTATGCATGATATGAGTTTCCACAGACTTTTTTGTATTCTTGTAGTATGGGTTCCATCCTATGCTCACCACCATCTTATGGACGTCTCCACTTCCCACACTGGCCCATCCATAATAAATGCCAGTGGATATGTCAGCTGGAAGGCTATCTACTACTTGTTCAGGAAAGTTAGCTGTGGGGATGCCCAGTTGCTTGGAACCGCGGCCAAAGCCCCGCACCACTTCGCCACGGCAGAAATACGGCAGATGCTTCATGGCACCGTCCGCTCGGGGTACGGGCTGCGGCCCAGTCCGCAGGTCCGGCGGAGCCGCCGTGGAGGTAGTGCCCGGATCCCCCGGACCAGCCGGGGCACACGGGCAGGAGCTCGGCCGGCGCGCCGGGCGGGGGCACAACAGACCAGGAACGGTCGGGAACACGCTGAAGCTATCTCCTCACGCTGCTGACCCAACAGAAGCTGCCTCGTGAAGAAAGTCTTTTTAAAAACAGTTGTGACCCTTGGTGCTTTACCAAAAATACTTTGTTGGGACTTCATTTGGATTCAAGGATGTGTCTTAAGTAATTAGAAAAACAAGAATTGAATATTAAATAGTGACTTCTAAAAAAGTTACAAACATTTTGTGATATATGAAATAGTTATTTTTATGCCAGCTTTAATTTAAAATGTTTTTCTTGTGTTCTCAGGTGAATAAGGTAAAATAATTTTAAACACTTTGCAAATTTAAAATTTTTTAAAGGAAACACATAAAAGCTTTCTTAAATTTAAATATGAAAAGATAAAATAGGAGATATATGAGGTCTGTCCAGAAGGTATCCAGCCATGTAGTATGAAAAATAGAGACATTTATTGAAGAAGATACAAGAAACATTGTATGTAGGACAATTACACCTCAGTCCCCTTCAAAGTAGGCATCTTGGGACCTCACACGGTTCTCCCAATCGTCATCAGCTGCCCCGTCATATTTTCCTGAATCACATCGATGGTCTGAAATTTCTTCCCTTTCAAACGTGATTTTAGTTTTGGGAAAAGCCAGAAGTCCCAGGGCACCAAATCTGGGCTGTAGGGGGTCTAAGTCACCTGGGTGATTGAATGTTTCACAAAAAAACTGCATCAGATGTGATGCATGAGCAAGCCTGTTGTCGTGATGAAGCTGCCAATCACCAGTTGCCCATAGCTGTGGCTTTTTGAATCATCTGAATTGTTTCTGTGGAGAAATGTTCAAGCTTAGCACAAAATTTGATGCAGATTCGTTGCTCTACTTGCTCATTTGAATGTGACGGCCACGTAGTCTACCGCCCCCACTGACTAGTACAGTGAAGTTGTCATTGTTCGTGCATGAGCATTCCAGTCCCCTCTCCCTGGCTATCAGGTTACGCAGATGTTGTGTAAACCAGTCTCGTTATATTAACAATGGCTGGACTTTTTCCAGACAGACCTCCTATTTCACAGAAGCTGTGGTGAGAATGAATATGTTGAAAAAGAAAAGAAGGGGATGGTTAAGGCAAGGAAATGGAAGAAGTTGGACTCGGATAGTAATCTAGAATAAATCCATAGAAGTAAGAACAGTGTGAAAGGCAGAGAGAATAGGGATGTGAGGATAAGTTGCCTAATTTGGTGACTTAATGTAATTTATTTCTAATCCATAGATGATTTCAGAATACTGCTTAGTTTCACGTGAGTTTGTCTTGAGCCTTCTCTAATGTTTTCCACAGGCCAATGTATTTGCTGGCATGGAGCAGGGAGAAGTATGATTTCAGGCTTTGAAACTAAATAATAAGAGGTATTATCTTTGAAGACTTAAGGTTTTAATGTTTTTGATTATTTTTTTATTTTTTTATTTAAGAGCTTTCTGCTTTATTTTGTGATAGTAAAAGTCATTCTTCAGTCTCCAGGCATCTTCTCTCATGTTACTGGAGTTATTTTGATCACTAACATTTTGGGCACTTCTAATATCAGGAATGTTGTATAGCAAGTTTAAGCATTAAGTATGTGTTTGTAGTGGGCAATTTCTAGCTTTGAGATTTTTTTTTAAAAATAATTTATTTGTTTATTTTATTTTTAGAGAGAGGGGAAAGGAGAAGGAGAGGGAGAGAAACATCACTGTGTGGTTGCCTCTTACTCACACCCCCAACTGGGGACCTAATGTGCAACCTAGTCATGTGCCCTGACTGGGAATCGAACCAGTGACACTTGGCTCGCAGGCCGACGCTCAGTCCACTGAGCCACAACAGCCAGGGCAGCTTCGAGATTTTTAATTTGTTCCTTTTATCAAAGCTTTCCAGTAACTAGCAATTTTTTCAGCCTTATATTTCTTTAAAAAATTTTTTTTATTTGAATTTATTGGGTGACATTGGTTAATAAAATTAGGTTTCAGGTGTACAGTTCTATAATCAGCTTTATAGTTCCCTCCTGGTGGAAGATATGCATCATTTTTGATAACATTATTCATAACAGTTATTCATTTGAGTACTAAAAGTATAAAACTGACAGTAATTTTTAAGAGATTATCTACTTAGCACCCGTCCCATTTTGGTTGCTAGCTTCTATAGGAAAGTCACTTATGCATTCTGGCCATCAGCTTTCATATTTATAAAATGAAGGGTCTGGAACCATTATTAACTAATAAACAATTAACTAAAGTTTTATTTTTATTTTTTTGTTTTTTTTTTTACCAATAATGGTGTGTTGTAGTAGGAAAAAAACAGGTATGGAGTCAAACGTTGTTTGAATTCCTTAATTTCAGTAACATAGTTTCCTCATCTATAAAATGCCTTATCAGTAGTTTTGTAGGTGATATCTACTAATATACATGAAAACTTTGTAAATTCAAAAGTATTATACACAGAGAATGGTTATTTATGAGCCTTGTATGTGCTAGGCAGTATGATGAAGCTTATCTGGTTTTAACATTTGTTAAGTTTTGAATCCCTTAAAAATACTAGTCACTGTGAACAAATAAAACTATTTGAATGATTGTTTGGAAACTGGTATATGAAATGAAAAATAAACTTGTACTTACCTAATGTTTCTTGGATTAATAGTAGTGAGACTAATTTTATGGTGAAGTTCTTTTGCAATTTCAAATTGACCTGTCTTTTGTTGAGTTCTGCTTAGAGAAAAAGTAAAATATCTAGTAAAATTACAGTATCTAAAATGAATTTTTGTTAACAGAGTATTTTAACATTTCTAGTATGAGCCTTGCTTGGATCTCTTACTATTTACTTTGGCTTTTTTTACTTATAGGAATTTTGCTTAATTAGTTTCTCTGCTCTCTTCCTTTCAAAATTTAAATTACACACTTTGAATGTTTAGAATTTGTGATATTTATAGTGTTTCATAATATATTATAATTAATGTCTAGTTGAAAACTCAGATAATGTTACTCAGTGGATTAAGTAAAATTTATCTTAAAAATGTTTCTTCTGTATTTTAAATGTCATAACATTAGGTCTATATTTGACATAAATTCTTACTTGCAATCTTATTTGTGGATTTACTGTTTCAGGCAAAAAATAATTTACAATATCGCTATGTAATATGATAGTATTTAAAATTTCTATTTCAGGACTTCTGTCTTTTAATGGTGCTTTTTATTCAAGTCATATTTTGTTTTTCCAAAGCAGTTGCAAAGCAGAGAACTTTGCTTCACTTTTAGTCAAATGTGCATGTATATCTCACCTTTATATTTCCTTTTAATGCTGATTGCTGCTTTTTAATTGACTTTTATTTCGGATCTATTTACTTAAACAGTATGTTAAAACCTTAGTCTAATTAACTCAATTATTGTGCTTCTCTAATGTTTTTTACTTGTACAGTTCAGTGATATTTTTGAATATTTTAAAAATCATCATTAAAAATTAAGAATTATACCCAAAGAGACTTTATAGCTGGTAACTTAAAAAAAAATTGACCATACCTCCTCAATATTCTGATTAGTTGAGCTTTTATATATATATCTATTTTTTAATTATCGTTGTTCTATTATATTTGTCCCATTTTCCCTTCCTCTTCCCTCCTTACATATTTGCTATAGTGACCAACTCTAAACATACTTTTTGGAGAGTTAATATATAGACAGTCCAAGGCTCTCTTCAGTGGATTTATACCATGGATGATTTTTTAAAAAATCATCTTCAGAGGATATGTTTCCATTGATTGTGTGTGTGTGTGTGTGTGTGTGTGTGTGAGAGAGAGAGAGAGAGAGAGATATTGATCCATCCTCACCTCGACTAGGGATCGAACCTGAAACACGGGTATGTGCCCTGACCTGGAATCAAACCCATGACCCTTTGGTGTACAGGATGATATGCCAATTAACTGAGCCACACCAGGGCCATGGATGGTTTTGAGTATTCAAATAATAGGAATGACATTTAATTTTTTAAAACAGCCCGACACAGGTGTCTTTTATCAAATTCTTCAGATGATTTAAATTTTTTCTTTGGGAATCCTGAAAGAGCTCAAAGTAGAGCTAGGGTGTTATGTGAATTTGGAGCAATGTGCTCTTAATTTAATTTGGAAAGTAATTAACTTAAACAGAAAATTAGAATTCTATGTGTATACAAGAAAAGGTAAAGGTAAAAGTAAGACCATATTGGTAGGGTAGGGAGGACCTGATGTAGATCAGATAAATGGTAATACATAATTTAAAGCAGGATCTTTGAAGAAGAGCACACAAGATGATCCACTGAAATGAGGAGAAAAGAGCTTAGAACTTTTGATTTATATATGCTATTTAAAAATAAAAAATGGGACACTTTACTAGTATTTTAAATATGAGTTGCTACTGGAATCTTGTCTTCAACTTAAACTTTTCTGTAAAGATACCATTGATTAAATATAATACTATAATTTGAGCAAAACAATGTCTATTAACAAAAAGAAGAAATACAAGGCTATATAATCATTTGGACTAGAGGTGGGCTCTCCTCAAGAAATTACTGAGAATATAACTTAAAATGTGGCCAATGATCTGTTACTGTTCTTAATGAAGCTTGCCTGAATGTAGTTTGTGTCCTGTGATATCAGATAGTAATAATATGAAGCCATCATAGTTGACAAGAGTTTGAAAAATAAGAATCTAGATCATGCATCTGCAGTTTTTTGGTGATGTTTAAAATCATGTGCTAACCAATCATGTGATGTTTGGAAGTCCTTCCTTTTTATTGTGGTAAATATTGATAACATAAATCTTAATGTTTTAGGTGTACAGGTTAGTGGCTAAGTATATTCATGGTGTTGGGCAGTCATCACCACCATTCATTTCCAGAATTTTTTTCATCTTCTCAAAAGGAAATTGTAACCATTAAACAGTTACTCCCCATTCTCCCCTCCCCTCAGCCCTTGGGAACCACCTGTTTACTTTCAGTCTCTTATGTATTTGACTGCTCTAGGTACTTCATCTGAATGGAATCATACAGTATTTGTCCTTTTGCGATTGGATTATTTCACTTAACATAATGTCTTCAAGGTTCATTCATGCAGTGTTTTAAGGTTGAGTGATATTTCATTGTATCTGTATACCACATTTTATTTATTCATTCATCTGTTGATGGACATGTGGGTTGCCTCAGCCTTTCAGTTGTGAATGATGCTGCTGTGAACAGGGGTGCACTGGAATCCTTAGAATTTCAAACTTGATGAAAGACAGCATATTATTAGAAATATACTTGCTCTTTTGTTGTAAAAATAGTGATATATATATAAAGCAACATGATGACAAACTTATCTCAGCAAATATTGTTAGATGTCTCATAGAAAACACCCATAGAGAAATATTGTTTAGGGAAAATTATACGGTGAAAATTTGCTATACAATTTGATTAAAGTACAGATGTTTCTAACATTTCATCTTGTAATATTTTTTAGATTCTGTTTCAATAATGAAGTATATTTAGAACTTCTTTGTGAACCACTAAAAGAAAGTTGTATTGAAGAAAATTTATTCTCAATAATAAATGACTTGAACATTGTTTTATGGAAAAAAATTAATAACCATGAATAATGCAGTGCATTGACTGGAATTTCAAAAAAGAAATTTGGGATATGGTTGCAATTTATTCACTTTATTATTTATAGGTAAACAAAGAAAATTAAAGCCAGGAGTACATGGAATATTACAGCATTTTTATTATGGTTAATTTTTTAAAAATAATTTTAAAATAGAGTAGATAGACTTTTGTTTGTTTGTTTTCTTTACAGTATTTCCAAATGAAACGAGGAGGGACCATTGAAAGTCTTTGTTTCACCCAGGTTTGATATTTACCTCCTGGTAATTTAAAAATTTTTGACCCTTTCATTAATAAGTGATTGTTAGTAATATGGTTTCCTGGCATGTATTTTGAGAAAATTTAATTTGTCCCTTCAAGATAAAAGAGAGATTTTAATAGTATGTAGCTGCTTTTCCAAATAAACTTGAGCTATGGAGAAAGCTCCCCCCCCCCCCCCGAAGAAAACACAGGATCTTTTTATTTTATTTTACCTTTTAAGTATATTTCCTTGATTATGCTGTTACAATTGTCCCAGTTTTTTTCTCTTTTCCCCCCTCTGCCTGGTACCCCACTTTCCTCCAATAATCCCTCCCCCCCTTAGTTCATGTTCATGGGTTGTGCATGTAAGTTTTTTGGCTTCACCCTTTCCTAACTATTCTTAACATCCTCCTATATTGTTCCTTCCAATTATGCTTCTTGATCCCTGCACCATGTCCTCCTTTACCCTCCTTCTTTCCTCCCAGCTGATAATGCTCCAAATGATCCCCATACCTATGATTCTGTTCCTGTTCTGGTTGTTTGCTTAGTTTTTATTTTTGTTTTTTAAATTCAGTTATTGATAGTTGTGAGTTTGTTGTCATTTAGTGTTTATAGTTTTCATCTTCTTTTTCTTAAATAAATCCCTTTAACATTTCATATAGTAATGCCTTGGTGATGATGAACTCCTTTAGCTTTCCCTTGTCTGGGAAGCACTTCATCTGCCCTTCTATTCTAAAGGATAGCCTTGGTGGATAGAGTAATCTAGCTTGTAGGTCCTTGCTTTTCATCACTTTGAATACCACCTTCCAGTTCCTTCTAGCCTGCAAAATTTCTTTTGAGAAATCAGTAGTCTTATGGGAACTCCTTTGTAGGTAATTCTTTGTTCTTGCTGCTTTTAAGATTCTCTCTTCATTTTTAACCTTTGGCATTTTAATTATAATGTGTCTTGGTGTGATCCTCTCTGGGTCTAGTTTGTTTGGGACTCTGTGCTTCCTGGACTGGTATATCTATTTTCTTTGCCAAATTAGGGAAGTTTTCCTTCATTATTATTTCAAATAAGTTTTCAGTTTCTTGCTCTTCCTCCTCTCCTGGCACCTCTATGATTTGGATATTGGCATGTTTAAAGTTGTCCCAGAGGTTCCTAATACTCTCCTTGTTTTTTTCAATTCTTATTTCTTCTTTCTGTTTCAGGTGAATGTTTATTTCTTCTTTTTGTTTAAAATTGTTGATTTGAATCCTGGCTTCCTTCCTATCACTGTTGGTTCCCTGTATATTTTTCTTTATTTCACTTTGTATAACCTTCACTTCTTCCTTTATTTTGTGGCCATACTCTATCATTTCTCTGAGCGTCCTGATCACTAGTGTTTGAATTCTGCACCTGATAGGTTGGCTATCTCCATTTCACTTAGTTCTTTTTGGGGGGTTTTGTTCTGTTCTTTGATTTCGGCCTTATTTCTTTGCCTACTCAATTTGGCAGCCTCCTTGTGTTTGTTCCTGTGTATTAGGTAGGGCTGTTTTGACTCCATGTCTTGGTAGTATGGCCTAATGTAGTGGGTGTCCTATAAGGTCCAGTGATACAACCTCCCCTATCACCCAAGCTGGGTACTCAAAGTGCACCCTTGTTGTGGGCTGCGTACACCCTCTTATAGTTAAGCCTTGGTTGATGTTGGCAAATCAGTGGGAGAAATTTACCATGGACAGTCAGCTGCAAGGATTGGCTGTGACCACTGACCGCCACTGCTGCCCTCTGTGGAGGATCAGCTGTGCAGGGGCGGGGTGGTGGTGCTGCATCGTGGTCTGTAGCTGTTCACTGGGTGTGCTGGCCCTGGGTTTTCTCAGGTGGTGCAGGCCAAGGGCAGCCCCGACCTGTGTTTTTCCCAGGCCTCCCATGCCTGAGCTATAAAGCAATCTGAGATGGCTGCTACTTGTACTGGGCTTAGAGATTTCCAGGCAAAGCCAAGCTGTGAGTCTAGTCTGTCTGCTGCTAGTGTTGTACCTGGGGTTCACTGAGGCCAGCTGTTGCTTGTTTGATAGGATTTAGGATGTTTTGAATCATGAGCCAAGACTAGCCATTCATTTGGAAAAGCAGCTGGGTGGGCCCTGGAAGTTGGGTGGTGGTGCAGAGTCTCTGGGGATCTCCAAGACAGGTCAAACAGTGTTAGCCAGGTTGATGGAGTCTCAGATATAGCACTAGCTTGCTGGCTCTGTATGTGTGTGTGTGGGAGTGGGGTAAGGGAGTGTAGAAAAGAGACAATGGCCTCTGTTCACCTTGATGCCAGACACCTCAGTTTTTCCCTGTATACCACTGGTGCCTTTCAAGCTGCTACATTGGTGCTGGAGCTCAGAGGGAGTGAGTCTGAGTAGGTCAGTCCGTGTGTGGGTTCTTTAGGAGGAGTTGCTTGGGGCGTCAGCAGTTTCTTTCCTTGACTCAATCGCCACTGGTTTTTGCAGCCAGAAGTTTTGGGGACTTAAATCCTGGCACTGGAGCCCTGGGCTAGGGGACCTGCCTGGCCTGGGGCTGAGACTTCACTCCTGAGATATCCCCAAATTTTTATCTGTCACACATGTGAGAGACCAGTCCAGTCCGTGTCTGTACCCCTCCTGCCCATCTCTGTGGATGTGGTTTCTTTAATTTCGTAGTTGTCAGACTTCCATTCAACTCGATTTCTGACAGTTTTGGCTGATGATGGTTCTATATCTATTTTTTTTAAGTATATTTTATTGGTTATGTTGTTACAGTAGTCCCAGTTTTTTGCCCCTTTGCTCCCCTCTGCCCAGTACCCCCCCTCTCCTCCAACAGTCCCACCCCCCCCTTAGTTCATGTCCATGGGTCGTGGATATAAGTTCTTTGGCTTCACCCTTTCCTATATTATTCTTAACTTCCCCTGTCTATTTTGTTACCAACCAATTATGCTTCTTAATCCCAGTACCATTTCCCCATTCCTCCCCCTTCCCCCTCCCAGCTGATAATCCTCCAAATGATCCCCGTACCTATGATTCTGTTCCTATTCTGGTTTGCTTAGTTGGATTTTGTTTTTATTTTTTAGATTCAGTTATTGATAGTTGCGACTTTGTTGTCATTTTAATGTTCATAATTTGGATCTTCTTTTTCTTAGGTAAATCCCTTTGACATTTCATATAATAATGGCTTGGTGATGATGAACTCTTTTAGCTTTACTTTATCTGGGAAGCACTTCATCAGCCCTTCCATTCTAAATGATAGCCTTGCTGGATAGAGTAATCTTAGTTGTAGGTCCTTGCTTTTCATCACATTGAATACTTTTTGCCAGTCCCTTCTTGCCTGCAAAGTTTCTTTTGAGAAATCAGCTGATAGTCTTTTAGGCATCCTTTGTAGGAAACTCTCTGCTTTTCTCTTGCTGCTTTTAAGATTCTCTCTTTATCTTTAACCTTTGGCATTTTAATCTTTAGCGCTTGGCATTTTAATGATGATGTGGCTTGGTGTGGTCCTTTTTGGGTTAGATTGTTTGGGACTCTCTGTGCTTCCTGGACTTGTATGCCTATTTCCTTTGCCAAATTTGGGGATTTTTCCTTCATTACTTTCTCACATAAGTTTTCAATTTCTTGCTCTTCCTCTTCTTCTCGCACCCCTATGGTTTGGATATTGGCATGTTTAAAGTTGTCCCAGAGGTTCCTAAGCCTCTCTTCATTTTTTTCAATTCTTGTTCCCTCATTCTGTACTGGTTGACTGTTTTTTTCTTTCTTATGTTCCAAATCATTGATTTGAACCCTGGTTTTCTTCCCTTCACCATTCGTTTTATGTGGTTTCTCCTTCATTTTATTTAGCATAGCCTTCACTTCTTCCCTTACATGTTTGCCGTATTTAAGCATATCTGTCAAGCCTGTGAGCATCTTTGTCACCAGTGTTTTGAATTCTGTGTCTCTTAGGTTGGCTGTCTGCTCATCTGTTTGGTTGGCTATCACTTCGTCGCTTAGTTCTCCCACTGGAACCTTGATCCATTCTTTCTTTTATGCCATACTACTCTGTCTCCTCATCTTTACAGGCTCCTGTGTTTGTTTGCCTCTGTGTCTTAGGTAGAGCTGTCGCTCCTGTTACCTTGTAAGTTGTAAGGGGCGGAGCCTTAGGGATTCGTCAGTACAGGGTGACCCATTTCACCACGTTGTGGCGCTGTATGTGGGGGAGGGGTCTGAGAGGGAACAATGCCGCTTGCTCAGCACTGGCTCCTGCTCCAGGTACTTCTCCCACTTAGTATGGGACAGGCACCTCTCTAGCTGTTGCCCTGGCTGTCGTTCCCAGAGTGGGTGTATCTGCAGACATTCTAGGACCGTGGCGGCCCTTTAAACAAGTGGACTCTGCTGAGAGACCAGCAGTTTCTTCTTCTGCCCCAACCTCCACTGGTTTGCACAGTCAGAAGCAATGAGGCTTGATTTTCCCCGGTGCTAGGACCATGAGCTGCGTGGTCTGGTGAGGAGCTGGGAACACTTCCTAGGTGTCCCTCCTGACTTTTTAAAACGTGTAACTGTGCTTTCTGCCGGCCTGCTGCTACCGCCACTGCTGCCACCACCACACCATGTCCTCTCCGCCCCGGCTCCATCCCTCCTACCTGTCTGGATGAGTATTTCTTCTTTATATCTTTGTTGGACTTCCATGAAGCTCTTATTTTCTGGAACTTCTGGTTGTCTCTGGTTTTGAGGTAGTTGTATTCCTTCTTAGTTGTGGAAGGAGATGCAGTGTGTCTTCTAGGCCTCCATCTTGGCCGGAAGTCCCTATATCTTAATTGTAATTTTGATGTGGTTGTGCGAAGACGCCAGCTGTGTGTGCCTGCACCGCCATCTTGACTGGCTCTCCTTGGGAAAAACATTTTGTTGATGAATGTTTGAAGATGCATCTGTCATTATATAATTTTGTTGCTGATTATGATGTGTGTCACCTACAAATATTTTGTCTGCACATTAAAACAATTGGAAACAGAATTTCTTGTTTTAAAGTTAATGTATTAGAGTTCTCCATAGCAACAGAACCAACTGTGTGTGTGTGTGTGTGTGTGTGTGTATGTGTGTAAATAGAGAGATATTGATTTATAAGGAATTGGGTCACACAGTTCTGCAAATTTAGCAAATCCAAACTTTGCAGCATTGGTCCAGGGAAGAGTTGCAGTTCTGGCCTATAGGCAGTCAGCTGGCAGTATTGCTTCTTGCAGGGGGAAGGTGAGTCTTGATTCCAGTAAGACTTTCAACTGATTGGATGAGGCCTATCCACATTATGCAGGGTAATCTGCTTTATTCCAAATTCACCAATTTAAATATTACTCTCATCCAAAAAACACCTTCACAGAAACATTTAGGATAATATTTGACCAAGTATGTGGGCAGTTTGGCTGTGCCAAACTGACACATAAAATCAGATCACAATTTTAGTGGAGTTTGAACCTATTTGTAAAAACGTAAAGATGCAATGTCTTCTAATTAGTTTGTAAAAATTACATACTGATGTTAAGGACATTAGCATATTTAACAAATTGTAACAAACTTCTTTGTATTGGTAGATGAGGTGGATAAAGGAATTAGAAAATGTACTCAATGGTGAACTTTTCCCACTGAGATCTTAATTTTTTTGTGAGGTACCACTTGTTTCCCTCGCTGTGACAACCACTAGAAACTGTCACAGTTTAGAACCAAGGCCTTCAGATTGCTTTGCCTTTAAGTGTTAAACCAAGATTTTAGACATAATCAGTCACAGGCAAGTCATTGCTCTCACTAAAATTGCTGTTACTATTTTAAAAAGTCGTGCCTGGCCCTGGTGGGGTAACTCAATTAGTTGGAGCGTTGTCTTGTACACCAAAAGGTTGTGGGGTTCGATTCCCGGTCAGGGCAAGTAGGAAGGCAACTGATCACTGTTTCTCTGTCACATTGTTCTCTCTCTCTCTCTTTCTCTCTCTCTCTCTCCCCCACTACCCCCCTCTCTCCTCCCAACTCCCCCCACCCCTCCACCCCTCCCTCCCTCTTCTTTTCTCTCTAAAGTCAATAAGTATATCCTCCGCTAAGGATTATAAATATATATAAAGTCATGGTCAAAAGGCCTTTGTTTATTAAGAAAAGATAAATGATGATTATTTCAACTTCGGACTATTCCTTTTTTGTAATGTGTTTTGTAGTGAGTTTTTAAATTTGAAAGAAGATTCCAATTTATAATGGGAAATACTATTAATATTCCGATTCAGTTTACTGAGCAGTGCAGTCTCTTGCTGTTTTCGAGTCTATTTAGGAAGCCAAATGATAATGGAAAAGTTGCATGAAAGAATAGAATTAGCGTGGTAATACCAAACTGTCATAGGCAGATGAATTGTATCTGTGCTGTTTAAGGAGAATTTACATCTATCAGGAGAAATTTTTTAAAGATTTAAGGAAATAAGGATAGGGAAAGATAAAAAGCAAAGACTTGGAAATTCATTTGTAAATAACAAATGTGAGTACACCATGGGTGATTTAGGAAAGAAAAACAACTGGCATATAGAAAAATGATGATATTTGAATATTTTGTCAGCATTCATAGACTTTAGATATGGGAGAGGGAGAGAGCATCAAGTAACTAGTCAATTTGGAAGATTATTCTTAAGGGATAATTTTTAAGGAAGTGATGGTTTCTCAGGCAACAGGCAGAGGGGATTGATTATTTATTTATTTATTTATTATTTAGAATTGAAAGAACCTTGTAGGACAGTGTGTTAGTATTGTGTGCATTTCAGAACACTTAATGACATCCCTATAATCCTATAGAGGCAGGTGATGGGACTCCATTTTAAGATGGAATAAGTTCAAACAGCCTTGGTAACTTGCTCAAGGTCAGACATCGGGTAAATGCAGAGCCTAGAATATGAGCCCAGTTATATTTGATTCTGTTCAGCCAAACAAATCTTCATTGAATGTTTGCTGTGGTGCCAGGCATGCATGGTACTTATGCCTTGGCAACTCAAGAATTGACTAATGCATGGTTCCTGCCTTCAGTATAGTATGGCAAATGAATAAGATCATAATTTTTAGGGAGCATTGGGGACCTGGACAAAGACCACTTATCCCAGTCTTCGAGTTGCAGCTGGGGAGAAGCACATGTGTAAAGAAGGCATTCAGGCATAAAGTAGCCTGATTTCTTCTGAGGAGTTCTGTCTGGGTCTTAAAGGATGCGGTGGGTGGGGACCAGCAGAAGAGCCTAGGTTTTTTATACCTCATTACCTCTCTGGACAAATGTCAGAAATTGGTTAAAGCATTTGTGGATAAGATTAGACTTTTCAATGTACTTTTACCTTCCTTTTCTAGGATCAGTTCGACAGCTTAGACAAACATACGCAGTGGGGAATTGACTTCTTGGAAAGATATGCCAAATTTGTTAAAGAGAGGATAGAAATTGAACAGAACTATGCAAAACAATTGAGGTAAGTTAATTTTTTGTTTTTCAATTCTCAAGTGAAATTACATGTTTAAATAGTTGGGTGTTTGGTAAATGTGATATTTTAGAGGTTAAATCTGTTTAAGTAAATCATAAGTAGCTTTTATTCCAGAAAGATACTTAAAACCCTAAAATCAGAAAGCAAAATGCCAGGAAAGAGAAATACCTGGGTATAAATTCTCTACTTTACAGTTCTATTCCTTTGTAGTTTTCTCTTTACTAATCTTTATAAAGCATCGAAGATTTCTCAGTTTCTCATTTCTTTAGAGTTCGTATGACTTGGAAACTGAGCGTGCTGGACTGAATTTCTTCCTTTCAAAAATCATATATGTTATTGATGAAAGTGATTTTGGAATATGTGTTAGAAGAGAAAAGTTTGAAAGAGAACATTTTAGTCTTAAATGCAATTAATCTTAAGAGTTTGTTCAAGCAGAAAATCATTGTTAGGCCACAATTTGACAAGTAGTTTTGCTGGAGCAACAATAAATTCCTCATTTAATTTTTAAAATTTGATCTTAAATTTAGCACATTAAGTTCTTTGAATTACAAGTTTCCCAATAGAAATGAGGAGCAAAAATGCTATAGGCAATAGAAGGAGGGCAGAATGAAATTACAAACAATAAAGGAAAAGATTAAAATATTACAAAAAACAGATTAAAAAAGTTTCCAATCTGAAAGTACCTGTCAGTAAGGGGATGATGAAAAATACTATGGAATATACAGTTTAAATAAATCAGGTGTACCAGAGTATTTAAACTTAAAAGGCTATTTAATCCATTAGTGTAAAAAGCAAGTCACAGAACTAAATGTATAACAAATCTCCTTGCTTCCTCTAGTTTGCGTATACAATTATATATAAAATTTGTATGTATTCTGAAGAGGACCAGAAGGATACACCCAAATTGTTTGATAGAATTACCCCCAGAGAATGGGATTGGGGATGGTAAGGGAAGGAACATTCTTACTTACTCTTTTGAATTATTGAAGTCTTCAACAATTGTGTATTGTTTTTATAGTTTAAAACACTTGTTTTTATGCAAAGAATGTGGTATACTTCAGGATTAATCTTGGAACAAATTAAAAAATAAAAATTGGTAATCTTTAAGGGGAACTTAAGAAGTCTGTAATATTTAACTGTCCAGAATAAATGGGGCCTCCAGGGTTTCAGAATGGCCAAGGTTTTATCAAAGTAATAGCACTCTAACCAAATGGCAGATTTGTTTGCCTTTCTGTCTGTTTAGTGACTGAAAATAATCTTTATAATTTTCACTTACTTGCAAAAAAAATAAAAAGAGATATGAACACCACTTCATTGATGCAAAGGTGGCTAGAACCCAAAACTATATGAAATGAAAAATAATTTTTCAGTGAGAAAGTGGAGTTTATTATGTGTAGATGATCTCGTCGTCGGCTGCCGTCCGTCTCGAGAGATGATGGTGTAGCTTCTTAAGAGTCTATCTGCACCGCCGAGAATAGCTGTGCAGTCCGACTCGGGAGTGACACGGTATCTGTCTCCTCCCGTGTTGAATCGACATCTTGAGATGACGCTGGAGTGCCCTCTCCAGTGAAGCTGAAGCTACAGAGCCTGGGCAGGGTGATATGGAGGGTCTGCTGTTGCCCATGCAGCAGACCCCCCCTCTCTTCGCAGCTGAAGGGTCCAAGGGAAAGACGGAGTCAATACAGCTTGGCTTCAGGTGCGCCGCAGGAGTTGCCGGTGTTGACTACAACGTCAAACCGCCTTAGGGACTCCGGCTCCGGATTTTCTGTCGGGGTTTACTCCCTTAGCCTTTTCCCTGAAGAGGTATGCCGCAAGGCAGCGGAGGTTTTTTGGAATCAGAGTTTTCCTTCTCTGATGTGCCCTGACTGGAAGATCGAACCAGCGACACTTAGCTCGCAGGCCGACGCTCAATCCACTGAGCCAAACCAGCCAGTGTAGATGATCTAGATCCAGTGATTTGCATCTTTTTTTCTGTCCCAGCATCCTAATAATGGCTCTCAGTTGCAGTTATTCTTAACAAGGGCAGGGTTATTGGAAGATGTTGAGGAATTCCAATAAGGACTAATTGGGGAGAGGCATGTACGTGTATAACTTCAAACCACCTACTCCTTCCCCTCCCTCTATACTGAGATTTGCTGCTTTAGATGAACACTTAAGTGACTGAATTATCAGCTGCTCTTTATAATATCTGTTTTATCTAAAGGGAAGAGGTTATCCTTGTTAACGTCTTCTTCTTTACTAGGAAAACTTCTATTGGTTAATTCCCTCCTGTTTATTCTGTTAAGAGGACAATTTCCTTTATAGTAGGCAGCTTTTTCCCCTCCTAAATAATAACTGTATTCACAATGTTAAACACTCACATTTTAAACATACAAGATATGGCAAAAGTAGGTTTACATTTGTGAGAAAGTGGAACATAGAGTTTATTCTTTTATTTTTTTAATCCTTACCCAAGGACATGCTTACTGATTTGAGAGCAAGGGAAAGGGAGGAGAGAGAGAGGGGGAAAGAAATACTGACGTGAGAGAGACATTGATCGATTGCCTCTCGGTATGTGCTCTAATGGGGGATTGAACCCGCAACCTAGGCATGCGCCCTGACTGGGAATTGAACCCACGACCCACTGGTTTATGGGATAGTGCGACAACCAACTGAACCACACCAGCCAGGGCAAGTCATTCTTTTAATAAAGTTATTATATTGTGTTTGTATGGCAGAAATTAACTAAGATTTCTAAGTAAAAAAAGAAGCTCTGCATACATTATAGGTGACATATTTTCCTCTAGGAAAAGTAATTATAGTATTAGTTTTTATCAGAGGGATGGTTATGTGAAATTATATTATCCTGCTTCCATCGTAGATCATTTCTATTTGGTTCAAATGTTGCACTGTGGTGTACTGGAAGAGAAATAGATTGGACAATGGGAAGCCTAAAAGCTACTCTTAACCACAGCAGAAATCTCTCCAAATGCCTTTTGATCTTAAGTTCAATTCTGTACCCTTGCCAAGCCTGGCAACATAGCTGATACCTCTAGAGCTGAGTGAATATAAATTGATCTGTGTTTTAGTTTAGAAATTAGGATCACTTGCCCATATGCTGTATTTTTGATCAAGTACTGCTTTCTGTCTACCAGCATTTGTGTCATACATAGTTGACCCTTTATTGTGCCAGTTACTTATATGACAGTTTTTTTCAACTGACTCCTGCAGTTCAGACCTCCATTGTTCAAGGGTCAGTGGTACATCATTGTGATGAAGTCGTTCTACTACTATAAGTTGTCCCAAATATTTAGGGTAGGCTTAGATACAGAATAAGGCAAATAATATGAGTCTATTTTCTAACCTTGACTTTCTCATGCTGCTTTATCAGAATTTTCTGTTTCTGTGTAACTGTTTAATCTCAGAAGAACCCAGGGAACTCATCTTTATACCGATTTTTGAAAATGGAGATTAGTTTTATTCTTTGGTTGGCCATTGTTTAAGTCTTGAGTGCGATGGCCTCCACCGAGCTTTGATCAACTGCTACATGTAGTAAACTCTTAACAGTGGCTTCTGCATACAGACAGGAGGAACTGTTCCCCATATTTTGGGGTTTATAATAAATTTGTTTATAGATTGGGATTCCGTGCAAACTCTTTCATTCCTACCATTTCCTGTTATGTTGTTACTGAGACTGTCTGGGTACATATCTATTGTACAAGGTGTCCAAATCATTGATTTATTAGCTAAATAATTTTTAGCTCTTAATTCTGGGATATAATTCCCCTACCAAAATGTAAACTCCACAGAATTAAGAGATTTTTGTTTGTTCTGTGCACTGCTCATTCCTAGTTTCTAGAACAATGCTTGACATACAGCAAGCACTTATTTTTTGTATTTACTTAACACTTATATAGCATTTAATGAGTCAGTACTAGTTGAGTGCTTTTACACATATTAATACATTTCATTTTTTTAAAAACCTGATAAATGTCACTTTTTTGCAAAAAATTTTATATTTTTACTTAATTTTTTAAAAATTATATTTCAATTGCAGTTGACATTATTATTTCATATTATTTTCAGGTATACAGCATAGTGTTTTGTCAATTATATAGTTTACAAAGTGATCCTTCTGATAATTCAAGTACCCACCTGGCACCATATATAGTTATTATAGTATTATTGACTGTATTCTCTATACTTTACATTCCCTTGACTGTTTTGTAATTACCAATTTGTACTTCCTAATCCCTTTTCCTTTTATTTTTATTTTTATGTTTTAATCCTCATCCGAGGATATGTTTATTGATTTTTAGAGAGGGAAGGAGGGAGGGAGAAAGGAAGCGGGGAGAGAAAGAGAGCTAGAGATGGAAGGAAGGAAGGAAGGAACATTGATCAGTTGCTTCCCATACACGACTTGACTGGGGATCGAACCTACAACCTAGGTATGTACCCTTACGGGATCAAACCTACAACCATTTGGTCTACAGGATGGTGCTCCAACCAACTGAGCCACTTGGTCAGGGCAATCCCTTCACCTTTGTAACCTAGCTCCCCTATGGCAATCATCAGTTTATTCTCTGCATCTATGGGTCTGTTTCTGTTTTGTTTGTTCATTTATTTTTTTGTTTTGATCCCACATGTAAGTGAAATCATAGTGTATTTTACTTTCTCTGTCAGACTCATTTCACTTAACATAATACCTTCTAGGTCCATTCATGTTGTCACAAATTGTAAAATTCATTCTTTTCTTAAGGTCAAGTAATGTTTCATTTTATACATATACACATTTTTTATCCACACATCTACTGATGGGCATTTGGGTTGTATCCCTATCTTGGCTATTGTAAATAACGCTGCAGTGAACATAGGGGTGCATATCTCTTTTCAAGCTAGTGTTTTGGGTTTCTTCGGATATATACCCAGAAGTGCGATTGCTGGGTTATAGGCAGTTTCATTTTTAATTTCCTGAGGAACCTCCGTAATATTTTCTATAGTGGCGGCACCAATCTGCATTCTTATTAACAGGGCACAAGGATTCCCTTTTCTGCACATTGACAACACTTGCTGTTGGTTGTGAGGTGATAGCTCATTATGGTTTAATTTGCATTTCTCTGATTAGTGACGCTGAGAATCTTACCATGTTTACTGGCCATTTGTATGTCCTCTTTGGAGAAGTGTCTGTTCAGGTCCTCTGCCCATTTTTTAACTGGATTTTTCTTTTTGGTGTTGAGTTACATAATTTCTTTATACATTTTTGTTATTATCCCCTTACTGGGTATATCATTGGTGAATACAGTATTTTCTCCCAATCAGTAGGTTGTCTTTTCATTTTGTTAATGATTTGATTTATTGTACCAAAACCTTTTAGTTTGATATATGTCAATGTTATTTTATATATTAGGAAATTGAGTTACAAAGAGCAAAAGAAAGAGCTCACTAGATTCAAATCTGGCTGCAGAGTCTGGGATCTTGGTGTTATTGCATAGTGCTGCCTCTCAGCACAAAAACAATGAACAATTCTCTACTAAGGATATTTTTTTCTATTGCTAGTGCCTAGTATTGGGTCTCTAAAATATTTTAGTACAGGAGAGAATAAGTTATCTAAAAACGTCATAACATACTCTTTCCAAGTAACACATCTGTTTATAATGAAACAATGTTAGAAATTTGGTTAAAATATAAATTAAATTATAGTCTTCATAAATTTAGATCTAGTTGCATGTTTTTCCATAAAGATAAGAACAGATTTTTAAAAAGGTTAATACTTCAGAAGTTTTTCCTTTTAAGAGAGTGTTTTTCTTATGATGGAAGGTAAAAACCTTTCAAGAAGCCCTGTTTATTTTAATTTCCTTCTTAAGAGACATTAACACTACAAAAACAGTATACAAAGTCTGTCCAGAAGATATCCAGCCATGTCATATGAAAAATAGAGACATCTATTAAAGAAGATACAAGAAACATTGCACATAGGACAATGACGCCTCAGTCCCCTTCAAAGTAGGCACCTTGGGACCTCACACAGTTCTTCCAATTGCCATCAGCTACTCTGTTGTATTTTCCTAAATCTCATTGACAGTCTGAAATCTCTTCCCTTTCAAAGGTGATTTTAGTTCTGGGAAAAGCCAGAAGTCTCAGGGCTCCAAATCTGGACTGTTGGGGAGGTGATTCAGCCCACACTTGGAGGCTTCACTGAAAAAAACAAAACTGCATGAGACGTGATGTGTGAGGGCGCGTTGTTGTGATGAAGCTGCCAATCACCAGTTACCCCATAGCTGTGGCCTTCTGAGTCATCTGAGTAGTTTCCGCAGAGGAATGTTCAGGCTTAATGCAAAATTTGATGCAGATTCCTTGCTCTACTCACTTTGATGTGCAAACCTTTCTCATTATGTTAACAATATTAACAATGGCTGGACTTTTCCCAGACAGACCTTGTATGATCATTGTAACATGTTTAAAGCATTCTTCCCCACTCCCCCATTCTCATCCAAGGATATGTTTATTGATTTTAGACAAAGGAAGGGTTGGGGAGAAAGAGATAAACATGATAAACATTGATGTGAGAGAAACACCAATCAGTTGCTCCCTGTACAAGCCCCAAGTAGGGATGGAAAGGTATGTGCCCTGACCGGGGATGGAAACTGCAACCCTTTGGTTTACAGAACGATGTTCCAACTAATTGAGCCACTGGGCCAGACCATTTAAATGCGAGTTCCTTCCCAGATTCTCTTCCTAGAAATCAGTACTATTTAATAATTTGTTTTGTCATCTTTCAGAACGTATATTTTTCTAGGACAGAAATTTTGATTTGGTGTAATACATGAAGAACATTTTCAAATGTGCTATAGTTTTCTAGTGTCAGGATTGGCTTAGATGAAGTCTGGTGGCTTGTGTATGGTTTCTGAGGGCTCTGGAGACTTGGGGTTTGTGAAGACGTTAATAGATAGGTGACTTTTACATAAAGAGGCAAGAATGATTTTTAAAAAATTGTTGAGGACCAATTCTGCATGCCCAAAAGGTAAAGGTAAAATTACTTTCTTTTTCTCTCCTCTCCCTCTTGTGATATATGTGCTCTTCTGCCTAGAAGCTAGAGTTCAAATTAGTGTTGTTTATGTTATACTTATGTTATAAATTTTGGTTACCTTTATGGTAGTCATGATTTTTTCAAGTATCAAATTGGTTTAAGCAAAATAGAAATTTATTGGCTCTGTGACTATAAAGTCCAGGGGTCTGGGTATTTAGAAAGTGTTAAGGATGTTTCTTCTCTTGGTTTTACTTTCCTCTCTGTTGATTAAATTTCCAAGTAGGCTTTTCCCACATGATGGCTCTAGGATTATGCCTATCATTTTAACTTCAGCAGAAAGAGAATGTCTTCCCAAGAATTACATGCAAATGAGGACTCCAGATCATCAGTTTGATTGGTCCAGAAAGCACTGTTTTGATTGGTTGGAATGGAACTGCTCTAATTGTTCAGTGAAGATGCACAGCTCTTATTGGATGGGGAAAGTCTCAGTACTATTGATTGAAATACGATTCTAGGAACTCCTTTATAAGGGTTGGCTCAGCCAGCATGAACACAGTGCAAGTTTTTTCTGAAGCACAGCTTGCATTCATTCTTAGGGTCGCCAATAGCCTTTAAAAAAAAAAAATTGTTCTCACACATATTGTCTCTTATTTACATCTGAATCTTGATTGTATAAGTTTCTTCTGAGTTCCAGTTTTTGCTACACTTTTCTATTGTATATTTTTATTAAGCTGTTTTGTAGGAGCATTCATCTTCAGGTAAGAATCCTAATACAGTATTCCCTCACTTCTTGCAGGTATTACGTTCTAGGCCCCCGCCCCCGCCCCCACCCCCCGTGATAGGTGAAAATCCGTGAAGTAGGAACTTTACATTTATTTTAGTATTTATATATATTTTAAGGCTTTATAAATCCTTCCCACACACTTATAAACTGTTTCCAGTCCCTTATTAACCTTTCCCACTCCTTTATTAACCTTTTCCACACTTTTATAAACACTACTTATGTTCTTAAACATATTCTACACTCTTAAACCTATGTAACCCTAACAACATACGCATATAGTACCGCAAAACCCCAAAATATAGCGAAAAGTCCGTGATAAATAAATACAGTTAATTAAAATATTTTTAAAATATTTTTAAAAATCCGTTACAGTGAGGCCGCGATAAGTGAATTGTGATATAGAGAGGGACTACTGTACAACAAGAAGTTTGGAAACAGGATTTTAAAGCTTGGTGATTGTCAGGGCATTCTTGTGAATTTCTTCATCTTCTCATTCATGATAAGAAGATGTTTCATTAGCTTCAGTCATCCTGTCTTCACACATCTGTATCCAATGCAATAAAAAAGTGTGAAGAAGGGGCTTCTTGTGTAATTCCCCCCTCCTTTTATTATAAAAATTATCACAAAAATTTTTTTAAAAGTTAATTAGGAAATAGAATCCATAGGACTTGAACAGTTTACGGTGAGAGAAACTTAATAAACTGTAGGATGATTGGCAGTTTTTTGTGAATATGAGTTACGTTCACTTGAATATGCTGTATGTGTACAATCTTGGAAAACTGTTCGGAAAGCAAGGGTAATTTTCTTTCTTTTTTGTTCTCCTCCCCTCTCCCTGAAGTACAAGTGTGTTCCTCTCCTAACCAGAAAAAGAAAGGTTACCTGTTTTTTAAAATTTGATTGCATGATCAACCATATTGCTATGATTATATTCATATAAGCACAGAAATAACCTTTCTACTGTAAACTGTAAACCTACTTTTTTTCCACCTTGTATTTAAGACAAACCAGCCTGAGATTTATTTGATCTAATAAGCATATTATATCAAAAATACAAAGCAAGGATTTGTGGGTTTTATTAACCATTCAAACCTTGATATGAATTTTTGATGATTTTAGACTGTTTTCTGAGGTCTCAGTATTTTTAAAAGATGTAAGTAATGGACATATATTATAATGTTAATGGTAGCAAATGATCATATTGCTCTTAATTGTTTTGTATCATTAAATTCTTGATTTAATGAAATTGGAAAGCTTTAGAATATTCAATTTCAACAACAATATTTATATAAATTTAAAAAAATTTTTTCCTATAGAAATTTGGTTAAGAAGTACTGTCCCAAACGTTCCTCCAAGGATGAAGAGCCAAGGTAACTTATATACTTGTTTATTATTACATATTAAAATAAAATAAACATTTTTATTTAGTAAATATTATACTGTTAGCTTTTCATAAAGATTCTTTTAAAAAATCTGTCTTAATAAAAAAACAGTGTTTATGAAAGAGGGAACTACTATTATTATTCTTATAAGAATAAATACTTTAATACTGAAACTTGATAATAGTTTTCTAGAATAGTTGATGTGTGGATTTCCAAGTAAGATGTGGACTAGAACCCCACTTGAGTAATTTAGTTTCTAGGAGAAAAGAATATTTTTTTCATACTTTATTTTGTAGTTGTCAGCTTGTTAGCTTCTTGCTTTTACAGGTTGTAAAACAATTTGGCTGGTTTAAAGGGATAAGGAAAAGAAGGATAATTTTGGAACCTTGAATATGTAAAAGGTTAGGAATTGCCTATGAGCTTGTAACAGTCTTAAAGAGGGATATGTGGCTGTAAAATGCAAAAACAAAAAGAGATTAGCTTTAAACAACTTTTTATATAATATCAGTTTTTAGGATTCTCAGGTTCGGTGTTAACTCAACCCTGTTTGAGCTGTTTGCCTTCAGCCGTAATTATGTTCAGGCACTATATTCAAAGTAGATCTATACGTTTTAATACAGCGATTCTCTTTGTTTCTCTCTTTCCCTCCACACACATTTACCCTTATTTTTGCCCCTTCTTACCCCCATCTGGTGCCAACCATATGGTACTTCGCTTCCATTCAGGATGTGGGCAGGCAGGCAGCTGTGTCCAGCACTGATGCAAAGTTTTGTAGATCAGCCATCAAGATGCATTTGAAGGGTGTGATTGGCAGGTTTTGTCCTGGAGAACAAGCACATTTTCTCTGCAATAGGTTCAGCTGCCAAGCATAGGAACCCAGTCCAGTTCATTCCCAAGCTCAGCCCAGCCAATTGGCAATTTAAGAGATTTCAATATGCTATAAGAGTCTGCAGGTAGTATTCTTATTATTTTTTGACCCCAAATATCCCTTTATTTATAAATTAAGACTACATGAAGATATATAAACCTGTACAACTTGAACTTAATGCAGGATTATTTCCTTACAAAGTTAATGTAACTTAAGATTTATGGTGTGTTAAAATTTGTCAAGTGTCAGGATCAATTCATACCTCACAAGAAATACTGGTAATGAAAATAAAAATAAATTTCACCATTGTTAAATGTTTTTTTTCAGGTTTACCTCATGTGTGGCCTTTTTTAACATCCTTAATGAGTTAAATGACTATGCAGGACAGCGGGAAGTTGTAGCAGAAGAAATGGCACACAGAGTTTATGGTGAATTAATGAGATATGCTCATGACCTGAAAACTGAAAGAAAAATGGTAATTATTGTTTTTAATATTTAGTTATAATAATATATGAAATATTTTCACACAAATAAAGTAATTATTTTCCTTTTTAAAACAATGTATATTCAGTATAAACGGATTTTCTATTTCACTATATTTCTTCTAGCTAAGATTACCTCAAGATACTCTTGTTAATTAGTGATCCTTTTGGTAAACTACATAGGCTAAATCTAGTCTCCTGCCTGTTTTTGTTTCCTAGTTCTCATGTGCTGAGACTGATTTATACATTTTTAGATAATTGAAAAGGAAATTAAAAGAAGAATGTATTTTATGATGTGAAAAGTATATGAACTTCAAATGTCAGTTTTTTGGGAACAGACTTGCACTCATCGATTTTTATTTTCCCTTTAGGTCCTTTGCATTAATTACATCACAGAGTTGAATAGTTGAATATTTGTAACAGAGATCAAGTGGCTTGCGAGGCCTGAAATATTTATGCGACCCTTTTTAGAAAATGTTTGGCACCCCTTATTCAAGATAGTCGTGTATTTTCTTAAAGATCATATGTGTCTTAAAGTTTATATTTAAAGTATTCAAATAGTATTCTATAAAATTATTTGAGAGTTTTTGCTTTACTAAAATATCTTACTAAATTTTGATAAAGTTATATAATTAGTGTCTTGAAAGAAATCATGTAAAAAACCTTTTTGAGATTTTAGGCTTTATTTAAATGTAATTTTTGTTTCCTTTGTGTTTTTTGTTGTTACGATCTTTAGCATCTTCAAGAAGGACGAAAAGCTCAACAGTATCTGGACATGTGCTGGAAACAGATGGATAATGTGAGTTACAGTGTTTCACAGTTAACATATGATCTTATAGACTTGTTTAGCCCTACATTTTCTTATGCTTTACATCTATTTGAGTGTAATATTTCTCAATGTATTATTAATGATTCGACATGTGTATAAATAGAGAATGTGAGATCATTTTGATCCTATACTTGTACCAACTCTATAATATTAGATAATTGTAAATATTTAGGAAGATTCTTTTTGACTTTGCAGTAGTTACTGTACTCTAAAATATTGGTAGAAGATAGAAGTAATAGGGAAACAGTGATATCTCTTGGAAGACCATTTGACTGAGACTCAGAGGACCTCGATTTCTAGTTCTTTTACTTAGCACCTGATTTTTCTTGACTTTATTTTTTATATATGAAAAATGAAGAGTGGACTAGATTATATGAAATGGTTCTTCTAGTTTAGTGAGCTATAATAATGTAAATGTTCCTAGTAGTGGGCTGCTGATTATAGACCATCTTGTTATAGGAAATAAAATACTCTGTAGGTAGGGCAAAATTATAATAGTATAATGATTATTTTCTTAAAAAAATTTTCCAAGAATACTTGCTAATATATATTGTTAAATGTTCTGGCATACAGTTATTTGACAAACAAGATTCTACATGGAACATTGTCTACTTTACTTAAAATGCTCTACCAAATGTTGTTCTGTAGTATAAGATTAATATTGTTTTGAACCCTCAGATTAGCAAGCAGTTTACTCTTACTTGCTTTTTTTTTTTTTTTCCTGGTCTAAAATAAACTCTTTTAATTGCACATTTGTGTCTCAGGTCATCTGTGGGGTGAGAAACCCCCTCTTTACTCCTAATTCCAGCTTTAAGAGTACATTCTGGCATTGCAGTCTGGCTGTTGGTGAAGGGGTGGAGGTGGGTGCAGAGCTGGCTGCTGAATCTGTTCCATCTGCACCAGTGTGCCCGCCCGGTCTCTTCAGGGCAGGGAGCTCAGACCATGGTTGTATTTGCACTGCTTCAGGGCCTCGCTGAAGCCCTCACACAGGGGCAGGTCACTCTTAGTGGTGGAGCAGTCCAAGAACTGCCTGATCTCATAGGCACAGGGCCCCAACTGCAGAGGTTGGGGGGCAGTGCGGGTGGAGGCCTGCTGAGCGGCAGGCTGGGCAGGCCCTGAGCTCCCCCCGCTGAAGGCTCCAGTCAGGGCGCTGCCCACGACGTGTCCCACAGCCGAGCCCACGGCTACCCCAGCGGCCGTGGACGCCATCTGCGCCATCAGGCCCGGCTGGCCAGACGGGGCGGGGGCCGGCGCCGCAGCCAAGGGCGGCGGGTGAGCCGGAGGGTGGGCAGCAGGTGCGGCAGTGCGGCTGGCTGGCCGGGTGGCCATGCTGCGGCTCCCTCGGGGCATGGTCGCGGCGGTGGGACCTGGTTGAGCTGAGTCAGAGACCGAAACGGCGGCAGAGATTGTGTTTCCTGGACCAGGCGGCGCAGGTTGTCCTACTTGCATATTTTTATGATGGGCACTGTATATTCCTTGAAAATTAGGCTGGACGGAATTTTTTATGTTAAATTAATTTAGTTTGCTGTAGTTGAAAAAAAGGACTTTTAACTTTGAGGTTTAAAATAGCTCATGCATATATGTACTGTTTTGAGCTTTTTAAAAACTTTCTACTATATATCTTCATTGATACAAGATTCTTATCAACAGTGCTGATCGAGAATTCTTAGGTATATTAATAGTTTGTTTTTATTTTTGTTTTGCTCTTCTTTTTAATTGATTCCAGCAAGACTTCTAGGGAGTGTGTACATTTATTAAATTTTAAATTGCCTTAACTAGCATCCTTATTATCTGCCACCCAATGAGTGTGTGTGTGTGTGTTTTCATTTGCACAAAAGAAAATAGATTCCTACACTTATGAGTCATTGGTCCTTTTAAAAACTGGTGTTGGCTCAAGTCATTCCTGTTAATATGTGCTAACTTACCTTTAGAACAATTGACACTTATTAAATCATAAGAAAGAAGCACCAAAAATGGAGGAGAGATTTCTTTAAGGCAATAACAACATTGTGACATAAGGTAAGGTTAACTCAGCTCATGCTTATTGAAGGCATCCTTGACATGTACTGGGTCCTGGAGGTACAAAAGTATATGTGACATGATTCTTGTTTTCCCAGAGCCTGCAGTCTAGTGAGGGAGGCAGACAAGTATAATTTCTGTGCATTATATAGAAATGTGTGCAGGATCTCATTTCCTAGTAATACATCTCCCTGCTTGATCAAGAAAATGAAACATGCTTGAAATAATGGAGATTTAAAGAACTGGGAGAGACAGGTTGAATTGAAAATTGAAAAAAAAAAACCAAACATTTGAAAGTTATTAACCCCAGGAAAAACAAAATAGGCAGCACTGGCATTTAAGATTTGAGACCATAAGAGACTAGCATGTGAAGATCTTGAAGGAATGATCTGAGTAGGAAGCATCAGAGATGCCAGGTCTGTTGGCTTAGGCAGCTCCAAGTAATAGGTTATGTAAGTTTCTAAGAAGAGGGTTCAGAAATGGAGCAGTTTCAGAGTTCATCAGTAACTCAGTGATGCCACAGAGGCTGCCTCTTTTTTCTTTCTGTTCACTTTGCCATCTTGCCCATGTTGGCTTTTTTCCCCGAGGCTTTGTCCCCTACGGTCAGTAGTTGATTTAAGCAGCCAAGGACCACATCCTCATTCAGCTGTGGGCAGAAGCATGAAAAAGGAAGCAGCATATCTTTCCAGCCGTTCCTTTTTATCTAAGAAGGAAAACTTTTCCAGAAAACCCCCAGCAGACTTCCTTCTGGGTGCCTCTGACAGGATTAGATTACTTGACCTACCCCCACTGTGGTAGGCTGGTAAAGCAAGTATCAGCTATTTTTAGTCTTTGTGCTGGGAGATGGGCTCTTGTAAGAAAGGATGGTGGAGAAGTGGCTGTTGATCAGTCTGCCCAATAAAGGATGAAGAATGGAGGGTCTTTTCTGAAGTGTATTTGTATATTGCATAAAGATATAGTATCTCTCAGGGAAGGAATACGTTAAATATTGTACTAGTGATTGTTTTGCTGTTGCTCAGGAATTGTTAGGTAGGTTCTTTTCACAAACAGTAAGAACTAATATAAAAATACTTTTGTATATAAGTAGCCTCAAGTTGCACCAAAATTAGTAGCCTATAGCTATTCACTTTGAAAACAGCTCTGAGCTGAGTTTCAGAGAATTAAATGTAGAAATTTAATTTTAATCTCATTAGGGAAGTGACATTCTGTATATTATTTATATTCAGATATGTTTATGTGCTTTGAACAAATTTTAAGTGCCTCATTTGATAGCTCATACTAATCAAAATAGTAAGTACATTTAAAGAATTCTGTAAAACATTTCTGAGCATATTTATTTGATGTAAATTACAGTTATGTCTGATTCTAGGTATATAGTAAACTGAGCTAACTCAGAAGCCACTGGCTACAAATACCCAGATATAAAAGCTGAAATATTGTTATTTTTTAAGCTCTTAGCAGAGCTTATCTTAAACCTCTAACTTCTAGAAACTAAGGGTAAACTAAAAGCTGGAGCAAAGGTGTATGAAATGATACAGTGGCATTTGGAAAATGGGGGCAGAGGTTTTGGGGTATGGTAAGTTACAGGACCTTGCTAAGGACCTGGGTTTTAATTCTCACACAGGAACAGATTAGATTTTAGCTCTGTATGTTGTGGAGAATTGGCAGTGAAACTCCTGCATAAAATTAGAAACTTTGAAAGGCTAAACCTTTAGCAAAAGGTGGAACTCTGCCCGCTTGCTAAAGGAAACATTAGAGAAACTCGTTTCTGTCTGAAGGTCAAAGGAAGGCAGGTATCATGTAAGAAGTTTAAACCTTTTGACCTTGTAGTTAGGAGGTTTGGAATTCAGATTTGCACTATATTTGTAGTTTCATAGTCCTCAAGACAAGAAATTGACATCAAGACCGGTTCTAATAAAGGATTTAGATAAATAGAAAATATTGACATCCTCTGCTTTCTTGTGAGCAATTCTCAGAATCTAGGTAGCAAGGCATATATTTTCCAGGCAAGAAATTGGAAGTCTTGTCTGGGGAATCTAACCAGCTTGAGAGGAGAGCATTGTAGTTGTGGATACCAGGTTTTCTCCAAGAAAACTGCCTAGCCATGTCGCTCTAGAGGGAAAAGACAGCAGTCCACAAGCCCCACCTGCAGACCTTTCAGTTGGCTTTTAAAATAAGAACAGATTGGCAAGAATCCCTGAACATTTAAAGAAAACATCTGATGTAAACACCAAAGACCAAAAGTAATACACAGATAAAAAAAGCAGCTTTGAAACAGTGACTATGAAAGGAAATAGGAATTAAAAAGCAAAAATAAATGAAATGCCCAAAACTATTATTAATATTCTCAAAAGGATTAGAGAAGATATTACATCCATGAACCAAGGAACAAGATACTATTTAAAAGGAATATACAAAGAACAAAATAACTTTTATGATGGCAGAAATGAAAAACTCACTTGAAACAACAAAATTGAAGAAATCTCTCAAAGTAGGGCAAACTGACAGAGATCGAAAATAGGAGGAGTCATTCTATGGATTCATTTTCAAAATAATAAGCATCCTTAAAAAGGAAAAGAAAACACAGAAAATGGAAAGCCAAAAGTAATTCAAGAAAATTTCCCCAGAACAGAAACACATGAGAGGTGCCCAGCACAGTGGAGTCACAGGACAATGTCCTCATGAAATTTCAGAACAGTTGTTAGAAAGAAAATATTCTACTAGTCTCCAGAGAAGAAAAATAAAACAGATGATAAACATGTTTTATGCAAAGGATCAGGAAGCTAGAAAAGAGTGGAGCAGTACTTTTTTCCTTTCTGAAGGAAAACAATTTTCTACTCAACAATTTCATTCCCAGCCAAATTTTCTCAATTAAAAATGATATTAAAGGCATTTTCAGCCACGGAGAGTTAAAAAATTATCTCCTGCAACCTTTTAGGAAGCTACTGCTGAATGTTATTCAGCAAAGTAAGGAAATGAACCCAAAAAAGGGAAGAAGGCTTGAAACGTGGCAATGTAGGAAATTCAAATCAAAGGAGAGGTGAAAGGAATCCCCCGGATAATGGCGAAGAGAAATGTCAGGATAGTAGCAATACAGTAGACCTAGTGTGGTAACCAGTCCAAATTGCAGCTGGTCGAAAGCCTTTGGGGAAGATTTCATCAGGAAAATAAAATGGATAGAATTCTGATTGTGTTTGAATTAACTGAGGAAAGATTTAGAGGACCGGGGAAACTAGGATTGATTAAGAGAAACATAATTCGAAACCAAGCAAATTAAAAAACAAAAGAACCATTAAGTACAGGATTTTAAAAAGTGTGCAGGGAAGGAAATATGGTATTTATCACATGGCTTGGTAATGAATAGCTTTTACAAAGTCAAAAGGATTTGAATTAAATACAAAATGTTAACAGAGCCTGGTTCTAGGCTGATGGTATTTCCTGAGATACCTATAAGAAACAACATAAAACCACTTCGGAGAGGTATTTCCACATCTAAGCTACATTGAGATCCCAACAAAAAAATAAAAATAAAAACAAGCAGACTCCAAAACCAACCAGCCAATCAAACATACAAAACAAGCAAAAAACACCAAACCAAAAAATTCTGAAGATGAGCTTATGGGTAAAAATTATAAAATACATGATTGTTTTCTTATTGAGAAGAGAGGAGTTATATAATGTTAACTAGTTATGCCTGTGATTTTTTTTTCTTTACAATCTGTAATGTTTGATATTTAAGACACCTAGATTGATTATAATAGTAAAATTTCTTTTCTAATATAGAAAAATTTTACTTTTAGTGTGCAATTCTACACAATAGTGGCAACATTTTAACTTTTTTAAAATGAGATAAATCTAATTTTACTTCTCAGTGTCATATTTTGATTATCTTGACAGAGTAAAAGGAAATTTGAAAGAGAATGTAGAGAGGCAGAAAAGGCGCAACAGAGTTATGAAAGATTGGATAATGATACTAATGCAACCAAAGCAGATGTTGAAAAGGTAAGAAATAATCCAAACTGACTTAGTTATAAAAATATTACTTGCATGTGGAAAGTTGCAGTATTTGTACTAGTATTAGAGTTTCCCCAAGAGATGCACTGTATCTAAATCTAAGATATACAAATATTTGCATACTTTAAATTATACATATTGGTATGAGAAAGTAGTTAATATTTGTTAGTTAATTTTATTCTAATGTCCTAACTGCTTTCAAAAATAGGATAAAAAGTCTGAGGTGTGTTGATGGGGTGTGCAAATTCCTTTACTGAAGGAAAACATGGTAAAACTGTCAGATATGATATTAGCATCTTTATTTGCTCATTAATTTTGGAAAACGGAACCCTCTCATCACTTGATTTTGGGCCAGATATTCTGTAACATAATAATTGGTAGAATCACTCCTGTAACTACTGCTGCTTTACCTCCCCCACTGCTATATGCTCTTTATCTTAGAACATTTGACAAAATGATACTAGTGAAATGTTGGGATATTCAAATATAGATGAACCTTACTCCGTATTTCTGTATATACAAAGGCCCACCATTAGTATATTTTCTCCTCAGGATTTTATAATTCCCTGCAGGATCAGAACAAGAAAAACTAAAAGGAAGAAGAATACAGTTTACTCTCGAACAATTCAGGGTTAGGGGTGCTGACCCCCGCACTGTCAAAAATCTACATACAACTCAACTCCCCCCAGAATTTAATTCCTGATGCAGTCTACTGTTGACTGGCAGCCTTACCAAAACATAAATAGTTAATTAACACATATTTTCTATGTTATATGTATTATATACTGTATTCTCAAAATAAAGTAAGCTAGAGAAAAGAAAATGTTATTAAGAAAATCATTAGGAAGAGAAAATATATTTACAATATTTATTTTTTAAAAGTCATGTATAAGTGGATTTGTGCAGTTCAAAAACTACATTGTTCAAGGGTTGGCTATAATTTATTTTCTGTCTTTAAAGAAACCCCTAAAATCATATAAATTCCAGGTTACATTTCTTAGAGATCTTCTAATACAACTTGTGATTTTTTTATCTTGTCTGCCCTATTTTTAATGACTTCTACTTCTAATGATATTCCCTGACATTGGAAAAAATGGTCTTCAGATAGTCTGTTTTTTTGTTGTTGTTTGTTTGTTTTTTTAAGTATATTTTACTGATTATGTTGTTACAGTAGTTCCAATTTTTTCCCCCTTTGCTTCCCTCTGCCCAGAATCCCCCTTCCCTCCAGCAATCCCACCCCCCTTAGTTCATGTCCATGGGTCGTGCATATAAGCTCTTTGGCTTCACCCTTTCCTATATTATTCTTACCATCCCCCGGTCTATTTTGTACCAACCGATTATGCTTCTTAGTTTCTGCACCATTTCCCCATTTCTCCCCCTCCCCCTCCCAGCTGATAACCCTCCAGATGATCCCCATACCTATGATTCTGTTCCTATTCTGGTTTGCATAGTTGGATTTTGTTTTTATTTTTTATATTCAGATGTTGATAGTTGTGATTTTTTTGTCATTTTAGTGTTCATAGTTTTGATCTTTTTCTTAAGTAAGTCCCTTTGACATTTCATATGATAATGGCTTGGTGATGATGAACTCCTTTAGCTTTACCTTTCTGGGAAGTGCTTCATCTTCCCTTCCATTCTAAATGATAGTTTTGCTGGATAGAGTAATCCTGGTTGCAGGTTGCCTTTCATCACATTGAATACTGCTTACCAGTCCCTTCCTGCCTGCAAAGTGTCCTCTGAGAAATCAGCTGATAGTCTTTTAGGCACCCCCCTGTAGGCAACTCTCTGCCTTTCTCTTGCTGCTCCCAGGACTCTGTCTTTATCTTTCACCTTTGGCATCCTGGTGTGGTCCCCTCTGGGTCAGCTCACCCAGGACCCTCCGTGCTTCCCGAACCTGTATGTCTTTCTTATTCGCAATATTTGGGAAGTTTTCCTCATTTTTTTCAATTCTTGCTCCCTCATTCTGCATTGGTTGACTATTTTTTTCTTCCTTATGTTCCACATAATTTATTTGAACCCCGGTTTCCTTCCCTTCACCCTTGGTTTTGTGTGGATTTTCCTTCGTTTCATTTAGCATGGCTTTCACTTCTTCTCTTATGTGTTTAAGGTACTTAAGCATATCTGTCAAGCCTGTGAGCATCTTTATCACCAGTGTTTTGAATTCTGTGTCTCTTAGGTTGTCTATCTCCTCATCTGTTTGGTTGGCTATCTCCTCGTCGCTTAGTTCTCCCACTGGAATCTTGATCCGTTCCCCCTTTTGGGCCATAGTTCTCTGTCTCCTCATCTTGACAGGCTCCTGTGTTTGTTTGCCTGTGTTCCAGGTAGAGCTGTTGCTCCTGTTACATTATAAGGGGCGGAGCCTTAGGGATTCCTCAGTACAGGGCGACCTGTTTCACCACGTTGTGTGTGGGGGAGGGGTCTGAGGGGGAACAATGGCACCTGCCCAGCACTCGCCCCCTTTTCAGGCATTGCCCCCTTTTCAGGCACCTCTCCCACTTCCGCACTGGATTGGCACCTCTCTAGCTGCTGGCCTGACTGTTGTTCCCAAAGTGGGTTGGTCTGCGGACATTCTAGGACCGTGAGGGCCCTTTAAACAAGGGGACTCTGCTGAGAGACGGGCAGTTTCTGCCTTTGCCCCAACCCCCACTGGTCTGCACAGTCAGAAGCAATGAGGCTTGGTTTTCCCTGGGGCTGGGACCCTGAGCTGCGAAGGCTGGTGAGGAGCTGGGAATGCTCCCCAGATGTCCCTCCCAACTTTTTAAAACGTGTAACTGTGCTTTCTGCTGGCCTGCTGCTGCTGCTGCTGCCACCACACCCCATCCTCTCTGTCCTGGCTCCACCCCTCCTACCTGTCTGGATGAGTATTTCTTTTTATATTTTTGTTTGCTGGACTTCCATGTAGTTTGGTTTTCTGGAACTTCTGGTTGTTTCTAGTTTTGAGGTAGTCATATTCCTTCTTAGCTGTTGAGGGAGACGCAGCATGTCTGTCTACACCTCCATCTTGGTCGGAAGTCTCTTTTTTTCAACTTTAACATTTCATTATATAGACCCCACTCATCTCTCTGTTCAGTTTTACTTTCTAGAGGTACCAAAAAATATCAGATTTCTTTTTTCTTTTTGCATATCGAACCAGTATTTATTTTTATTTTTTAAAATATATTTTATTGATTATTCTATTACAGCTGTCCCAATTTTTTTTCACTTTGCCCCTTTCCATCCAGTCCCCCCCCTTCCCTCAAGCATTTCCCCCACCCCCTTAGTTTATGTCCATGGGTCATGCATATAAGTTCTTTGGCTTCCCATTTCCTTTACTATTCTTAACTTTCCCCTGTCTATTTTGTACCAACTAATTATGCTTCTTGATTCTTGTACCTTTTCCCCTGTTCTCCCCCTTCCCCATCGCCGCTGATAACCCTCATATGATCTCCATATCTATGATTCTGATGCTGTTCTAGTTGTTTGCCTAGTTTGTTTTTGATTTTTAGATTCGGTTGTTGATAGTTGTGAGTTTGTTGTCATTTTGCTGTTCATAGTTTTGATCTTCTTTTTCTTAAATATATCCCTTTAACATTCCATATAATAAGGGCTTGGTGATGATGAACTCCTTTAGCTTCACCTTGTCTGGGAAGCACTTTCTCTGCCCTTCTATTCTAAATGATAACTTTGCTGGATAGAGTAATCTTGGTTGTAGGCCCTTCCTTTGCATCACATTGAATCCTTCTTGCCAGTCCCTTTCTGCCTGCAAAGTTTCTTTTGAGAAATCAGCTGATAGTCCTATAGGCACTTTTTGGTAGATAACTCTTCTTTTCTCTTGCTGCTTTGAAGATTCTCTCTTTATCTTTAACCTTTGGCATTTTAATTATGATGTATCTTGGTGTGGTCCTCTTTGGGCCCAACTTGTTGGGGACTCTGTGCTTCTTGGACTTGTATGTCTATTTCCTTTGCCACATTAGTGAAGTTTTCCTTCATTGTTTTTTCAAATAAATTTTCAGTTTCTTGCTCTTCCTCTCCTTCTGGCATCCCTATGATTCAGATGTTGCCACTTTTGGAGATGTCCCAGAGTCATCTTATTCCTCCCCTGCTCCTTTTTTAAAAAAAGTTGTTTATTCATTCTATACTGGTTGACTGTTTATTTCTTCCTTATGTTCCAATTCATTGATTTGAACCCCAGCTTCCTTCCCTTCAGTATTGGTTCCCTGTGCATTTTTCTTTATTCTGCCTAATATAGCCTTCATTCTTCCCTTATGCATTTGCTGTACTTGAGTTCTCTGAGCATCCTTATCATCAGTATTTTGAATTCTGCCTCTGATAGGTTGATTATCTCCATTTCACTTAGTTCTTTTTCTGGAGTTTTGATCTGTTCTTTCATTTGGGCCGTATTTCTTTGTCTTCTCAATTTGGCAGCCTCTCTGTGTTTGTTTCTGTGTATTAGGTAGAGCTGCTTTGACTACTTGTCTTGGCATACCTGTTACGTTGTAAGGGGTGGAGCCTTAGGTATTTGTCAGTGATGGGTGACCTATTTCACTGCTTTGTGGTGCTGCATGTGGGGGATGGATCAGAGAGGCAACAATGCTGCTTGCTTGGGACTCACCCCTTTCCCAGTCACTTCACCCACTTCCCATATGCGACTGGCACCCCCTCTAGCTGTTGCGCTAGTGGTGGTTCCCAGTGTGCCGGGGCTTACAGACATTCTACAACATTGGGGGCCCTCTAAAGAGACTCTCCTGAGAGACTAGTAGTTTCTTCTGCAGCCTCAACCCCCACTGGTTTTCACAGCCAGAAGCCATGAGGCTTTGTTTTCCTGACACCGTAACTCTAGGTTGTGCAGCCTGACCTGGGGCTGGGATTGCTCCTCAGGTGTCCTTCTCGGCTTTTATCTGCCACATGTGAATGTAGGACCGTCCATTCTGACAGCCACCACCTCTGCCTTGCTTCTGCCACCATACTGGGTTCTTTCTGTTCCAGTTCCGTGTGTCTGTCCTTCCTACTTGTCTGGATGAATTCTTTACATCCTTGTCGGACTTCCATACAGTTTGATTTCTGGCAGTTCTGGTTGTTTTTTGTTTTGAGATTAGTTGTGATCCTTCTTATGGTTGTGCAAGGAGGTGAAACGTATGTACCTACCCCTCCATCTTCGCTGGAAGTCCTCAAATTTATTTTTTTATATAATACCTTCTTAAACATTTGTAGCAGATTCTGTACTCCTAGATGAACGGTTTTGTTTCTTCAACTATTTCACATGTGAAACAGCTTCAGGTTCTCATTCATTATGATTACTTTCCTTTGGATAGCCTTTGATTCATAAATATCTCATTTAAGTTGCTCAAGTTGGATACAATAATCCAGGTATGGTCAACTTAGTATTGAGTTTGGTTACCTCCTTTGTTTTAAACACTAAACTTATGTTAATTATAGCCTAAATTGTATATTGACTTTTATGGATAACCACATTGTTTGGCTTCATAAGAAGTTACCCAAGGCAGCACCATTGTGGTTAGGGCATTTGGAATCCTTTATTTCATCACAGTTTATGGAAAGAAGGGAAAATGGGAAAGAGTGGATGAATTTGTGTGCCTAGGGTCCCAGGTTGGAACTTCAAATGTATTTTTCTGTTGAAGTTCTTTTGGCCATGGTATTTACTCTCCATAGTAATTATTTATTGTAAGCTTCAAGTACACTGTGGATGAAAAAGGGTTTTGTGGGCTTAACTAAGATTTTGGTTATTATATATTTTTAGGGGTATGTTTCTTAGTTCAGAAGAACTGACTTGTGGACATACTGTTAGAAGTCACGGACTACATTTGTAGATACTGGGATTAGAATAATGAAGTGTATTCGCAATGTGCTTTACAACTTTCAAAGCACTCAACATGATTTATTCTTTGGAACACAGAAAATTTTATTCAATTCTTGGTTTCTTTTTTTTCTGTGTACAACAATTTAGAAATTTGTTTAGATTCTCCAGTAATAAATCTAGAATTAATGGATTGTGTTGTTTGTATTCTAACATTCTCAAAAATGTAAATGATACTAATATAACCCATTTGAAAAGCGTTTCTACAAGAGATGGAAATAAACAGAACTGTATTCTAAATAAGCGTTACTTAAAGTACTTGTGGTTTCTTAGATGAAAATCATTGTGGACAATTACCTTATCCAAAATCACCTTTTTATCATTTTGCTTTTCCTATGGTTTTGAATTGGTTATAAGTGTGTCATATTTAAAGAAATGTTTTAGCAGGGCAGGTGAGAGTAACGGGAAAAATTGAGACAACCGTAATTGAACAGCAATTAAAAAAAGAAATGTTTTACTACTATTTAACTGTTTTAAAATATTCCTGATTCTGTATTTCTCGTCTGAGTAAAAGCTTATTGTTTCAAGCCATAATGTTTTCATTTATTTACTTTTTTTAAACAGTATCAAATTGGTAAGGAGCAATTTTATTTCAATGGCTTATTTATTGCAAGTGGGGAGTACTATTGCAATAAGAGAAAGGGAATATTGCAGTAGGGACACTGCTCTGGCTATAATATCTGCAAACATCTCCTTAAATTTTAAGTGATAACAGTAGTTAGAAGAGAAAACCTAGTTTTAGTATAACCTTTAGAAAAATGTGTTAGTTCATAATTTATTGGAATTGCATATTGTAATCTGTTCACCTAGAATTAGGATGTAGCTTTTTGACGGTATGCCAGAATCATTGGCATTAGTCCAGGTGGCAGTGATTTTGTTGTTTTTGTTGGTAACGATTTGAACCAATTTACCTTTAGGCTAAACAGCAGTTGAATCTGCGTACACATATGGCTGATGAAAATAAAAATGAATATGCTGCACAATTACAAAACTTTAATGGAGAACAACACAAACATTTCTACGTAGTGATTCCTCAGATTTATAAGGTAAAATTTAAATATTTGAAATTAATCTTGTTTTATTAGAGTTGGAAGAGCTACTTTTCAAATGTAAAACTTAAATTTCAGGCATCAGTCAGTGTTGCTAGGTTCACTAGCCATCAAGATCGGTGTTAAGAAATTTCTTTATGATTATAGTTTTGAAAACTAAAGTTTTCCTAACTTTGAAATCACAGATTTTCTGATAGATTTATTATTTGTGTAATAAAGAGTCCAGTAAAACAACGCCATTTTCCAGATGAAATTTAATACTATAGCATTAAGTATTATGACATAGGGGAAATTCACCAGAATTGTGTACTATAATTTGCTCACTTAGAATTGGGATGTAGCTTTTTTTGACACTAATAGAATCATTGGCATTAGTTCAGGTGGCAGATATAAATCTCATAAAATGTGTTTACTAGCTTGGCTTTTTGCCTGCTTTATCCTCTTAGCTGCCAGATCATAAATGTAATTTAGGCCATGAGCTTGCTTAAATTCCATCTATCATCACTTAGTGATGGCAGTTTCCAAACAGCCTCTGGTAAAGACAACAGAATTTTCATGAGGGTTAAATTATGTTACTACCTATTCTAGAAGTAAGAGAAATTAGAGAAAAGGGATTTAGTGAAACTGTTGAAAGAAGTAATAATCTAGGAGAGCAGTGCTTATGTGCCAAGTGTCAGCCCAAATATATATATTTTTCTTTGTGAGACAAGTTAGAAGTAGAAAGGAAGCATAGTGAGAGGTGGTGGACTAGAGTGCGTATCAAGATTCTGGTCATTTAATGCAGGGTGTCTGTCCTGCCACTCTTCACTCTGTGGTGCTTTTCTAGGCTCACTAGTCAACCCTTCTTATTCTTGTGAGACCTGAGCTTGGAGATCAACTACTTTTTGTGTTTCGGGGCCTGATCCTTTTGTATAGACCTTGCTATGGACCAGTCATGCCATTTTTGTGACAGTGGGAACAGTTCTGTGAAATTGCAGGTCTCAAAATAAATTCCCAGGCTTTGGGAAGTAATTAAAGAGGAAATACTGTATGAAGGCCATTGGAGTTTGGGGATTTGATCAGTGTAGCTTCTTCCTACGAGAAAGAAAGGTCAGGGCTGGCAAATAGGAAGTGTCATAAAATGTCTTAAGTTGTTTGGCTTCATTTGTACCGGCATAATTCTTAGTGGCATGTGCCAATGACTTTTTGAATTGTGGGAATTCCATGTATGTACCCCTATGACCTGAGGCTTTCTGTTCTACCTCTTGTGACCCATCCAAAGTATTCTGAACTATCTTAAGGGCTTAGAAGTCTCAGATTTGTGTATGTTATAGGCTAATTGTGTAAAAAGGGGAGAAGAGTCATCAAAATTCTGTCTTCAAATGAAACTTTTCCTGGAAGTATTAACAGCAACAACTGCTCTGGCTGAAGAATGAAAGAAAGGTGGCGGTAGTATGAGTCATGGAGTAGGTAGCCTGTAGGGGGTCTATTTAGAAGGTTTGACACCAGAGTTAGCTGTTCTTGCTTTTGTTTTTTCCCCTATTTAACAGGCCTCAAGTTTTAAGTTATAAGTCTATAACACTTGTTAAAAGGCATTAACAATAGTATAACTAGTAGGGTAGAACCTCGGGTTTTTTTTGAGGGGGTTGCTTCAGAATGAAAGGATGTGTTTCCTCTTTTTTTTTTTTTTTAATTTCTGATTATTAGCAACTACAAGAAATGGATGAACGAAGGACTATTAAACTCAGCGAGTGTTACAGAGGATTTGCCGACTCAGAACGCAAAGTTATTCCTATCATTTCAAAATGTTTGGAAGGAATGGTTCTTGCAGCAAAGTCAGTTGATGAAAGAAGAGTAAGTGCAATATAATTGTATTTGAATAAATATTTGGTTTAGGTGTGGAGTTAAGTTAGTGGAATGAATTGGAAAAGGAGTGAAGCTATTGGTAAGTACTTGGATTCTAAATTATATTCTGTATAAGAAAGGCTGGTAATAGATTAGACTCCTTTGGGCTCTAAAGACCATTATAAATACTGAAATTCTAATATTTCTTTTTATTGAATTTATTGGGGTGACATTGGTTAATAAAATAGAGATTTCAGGTGCACAATTCTATAGTATATCATTTGTATATTGTGTGTTCACCACCCCAAGTCATGTTTCTTTTTATCACCATTTAACACCCCTATACCATCTTCTATAACTCCCCACGCCCTTTTCCCTCTGGTAACCACCATGCTGTTGTCTGTGTCTGTGTCTAATTGTTTCAGGGAAGAGTTCTAATCCTCCTTCTCCTGTCCCCTCTCCTGTGTCCACTATTTTTTCAGTTATACCACAAGAGTGTTAAGTAAGTTGTGACCATATTACACACTGTATTAAACTATTAGTGAAGTTAAAATTTAAAGTGGGAAATGCTCAGACTGATCTAGAGTTATAAAAGTTACTTTTAGCACAAGAGTTGCTTTGAGCATTCCATACTGGCCCATGAGAAAGAGGAAGGAAGGAGGGCATTGTGAGTAGAAGAAACGGCATAGTCCTGCTCCCCTTGAGGAAATACATACAATTACATTATATCTTGATTAAGGTCCTGCAGAGTCTTGTACCTAGTCATTTCTCAGTAAAGGTTGATTGAGTGACCAAAAAAGGATGGTTGGCAGAAACTGGAGATAAGTACCACATACTTTAGTCTTAGCAGAATATTGGTTTTATATTAATATTAGAAAGAATCCTTCTTGTAACAATTACAATTCTGACTTAAGTTTTTAAAATAAAGTGTTTTTTGTTTCTTTAATTGGTAATTCAAAGGTACATTTGTATTTTGGTATGGCTGGATCCAAGTTGTGAACGTAGCTAGGTCCCTCCTTCTCTTTCATTCTTCTCACCCTTTAGCAAACGATTGGTGGGGGTGGCGTTAGTGACAAAAGCAAGGTATCACTTAAGAATGACTTTTGACTACATGACAGATAAAATACACTATTAACAGAAATAGAGACTAAAAGAGGAGATGTGGTTAGGAATGGGGAGGAGTTTATAGTTCTGTTTGAAAAAAATGAGTTTAAGGTGTCATTAGAATATTCAAATAGAGTATGTATGTCCAAAAACACTATTTTAAAATGTGAGTTTTAAAATTTTAGGTAAATGACATTGAAGTTTATATTTTCGAAGTTGCTTTTTGCACTCAGTACTGTTTGTGAGATCTTTCTCCATTGCTCTGTTAACATTCCTGAGTATGTATTTAATATATATTTTCTTTACCTTTTCCTCATTGGATGAATGAAAGCCTTTCTACTTGTCTCTTACTCTCTTTTACAATTAGATGTCCTTTTATTTGTTTCAAAGGTCAACTTTTTTGTAGACATCCCAAAGCAAAGGCCTTTTTCCTTTGAAACTTCTTGGGATTTCTACTTGGGAATAATAACCTCTTGCTATATTCTTTTTGTCGGACCTTTCTTGTCAGGTAATTAGTCCTCAGATGAATTTCAGTGGTTAAAGCTATAGCGCAAAAATATTCCTTAACATTACAAATTAATAAAGTGTTAATTTGTAAATTAGTGTTTTTTTTCCGTTGGGGTTAAAATAGGGTTTCTTACAAATTCACAGAAAGAAATTATTGACTTTAACCCTTAAGATTACTGTAGAATTATTTCTTTACATTTTTTTATTGTTTTCTTTAATGATTTAAAGTTTTGAAAGCTAATGTGTTATGAACAAATGAAATGGTTTTTAAAGCATGTTTCTTGTGTATAGGACTCTCAAATGGTAGTAGACTCCTTCAAGTCTGGATTTGAACCTCCGGGAGACTTTCCCTTTGAAGATTACAGTCAACATATTTACAGAACCATTTCTGATGGGACTATCAGTGCATCCAAACAGGAAAGTGGGAAGGTGGATGCCAAAACCACAGTAGGAAAGGCCAAGGGCAAGTTGTGGCTCTTTGGAAAGAAGCCAAAGGTAAAAGTCATAAAGTTCCTCTATGCTAATAATTTTGTTTCAGTGTCACTTAAATCAGTGTAGATATCGAATGAATAAATGTTTTACTATTAATAGAAAATAAATATTTTGAATGATTCAATTACTTTTCACTTATTAGAAACAGTTTTATATCTAAAAGTAAAAATTATTTCTGTATTTAACATTTGAATACCACTTAATAATTAATAAAATATCAAGTTAAGTATTTTGAATTACATGCTTTTGAAATTTAATTTGTATATAGTTTTAGTTAGAACTTCTAGAGAAACATTATGATCTAACTGTATGAACACTAAAATTGTAGTTCTCAATTGGTATGAATGATTGACCACAGCAATAATAAATGTCAAATTAGGTTTTCTAGATCATACTAATAGTCATTTTTATCATCCATGTAAATATTTAATGGCAAGGACTCAATGTTTGTGGTTAGTTGAAGTTTAAAAAATCTCTGGTTTACTAAGAAAACATTAGTCTTAACTTCTAGTTAAAACCTATCTTTTGATGTGTTATTTTAGATAAATCTAGCTCAGGAGATGGGCGAATGGAATAGAAGAGTGCTTAATCTTTCTTAACAATTTGGTGATTATAATAGTATATTAGTAGGAGAATAGATATTACTTTTAATCTGATGTCTGTATTTATTAAAGCGTACGAGATTATTTTAATACATTTTTCTGATCTGGACATGAATGTAGATAAAATTTAACTCAAATTATAGTATGCCTATTTACTTAAAAGCACAATCATTCTTAACCCAAGCTTTATTCATGATTTTAATAATATCATCCAGTTGAGAATTTGAAAGGTGAGACTTTGAAGTCCAATCAGACTAGCTAAGAGAGTTTAGATAAAGAAGGAATACCGAAATAAAAAAAAAAATGAGGCGCAATAATTATGAACTAGAAACAGTCTGAGAGAAAAGCTACAAGTGTAATGAAATATTTTTTGCCTGTGATAATCATCAGTTACAGGTCTAACATTTTAATATTTCATCTTAATAGATATTGCCTATTATAGATAGCTTTAACTGTAGCTGCTGCCTTTATCTCTTGACAGGTACAGGTTAAATACAGGTAGTGCTAATATTCTAGAAATCAGAAGACATTTTTAAAATTCCAGGTCATATTGATCTCTAACATTATAATTTCCATACTCTATTTCTAACCTGTCAGTTCGTAAAAAATGATAAAATAAAATAGATGGTGCATTTTAGAAAGTAAATTTGACCTTTTAAAATGATAGTTTTGGCAAAACTATGTTAACTTTCTCATAATATTTTTATAGAAAACTTTATTTGAGATATATTTTGTGAAAAGTATATTGCCAAAAGTAGAATTTTCATTTAGAAAAGAACTATGCACATTTGGCTTATTGATTCCTTTCTTTATTTCCATATTAGCCACAGTCCCCACCCTTAACCCCTACTAGTTTATTCACATCCAGTACTCCTAATGGGTCCCAGTTTCTCACATTCTCCATTGAGCCCGTGCATTATTGCATGAATGAAATAAAAACAGGGAAGCCCAGAATTCCTTCTTTCAGAAGTCTCAAAAGAGGGGTAAGTTTAATAATGGGTTTAAATGCATGATGGCCTATTGTGTGTGTAGTGTGGCTTTTAATACTCTCCACCCTCATTATAAGGCTCTCTCTCCTATAAATATGTAGTTTAAAAACACCACAGAATTAAGTATAGCTGCCCTCAAATTAAAAATAACTCCTCTTTATAACATTTGAAATACTCAACCATAAAAGAATGGTATTATAAAGAGGGTGCTGGGTACAATCATACTAGCTATATTTTTGTTTATGTGAAATCATATGTCCACCATTGTCTTGTAATGTATTTACATTTTTTAAGACTTTCAGTAATTTGTCACTGGAATTATTCATGTAATAATTTATCACTAATGATTCTGCCAAGTTATAAAGCATTCTTTTGTTGACAAAAAAAAAATCAAGTTCAATTTTAATTGTCCTACTTCTAGAAGCATAAAACACAATTTCCAGTAGTTAAATAGAAAATTAAAGATAAGCATGTTAAATATGAAGATTATAGATCAAATGGAGATAATATTTTAGAAGATAGTTTGTAAATTGTAAAGCCTATAAAAAATAGTAGGTATTATTGAATAATATTTACATGGGATTTGTTTTCTTGAACTAAAAAATTGTATTTTTTTAACCAAAATTCTTTTTTAAAATTGGCATTTGTTTATAACTAAAGATACTCTGCAAATGAAAAAAATTTAGAAGAGTGAAAAGCAAATACTAAACTGTTTCTTGTCAATAACTATTATACTACTGATAAATAAGTGTTATTCCTTTTATTAGGCTAATTTTCTTTGTTTTTTATTTTAAGGGCATGTTTGTAATAGTCATACTCATAATTTAGATTTATTTATGAGATTTGTTTTCACACATGAAAACCAAAGAAGTAATAACCCACAGATGAGAACTCAGAGTCTGTGTCATATGAGGTCATTGATTAACAGTGACATACTCCAGTTGGGTTCCCTCTTGCTGTAGCGTCCTCTCTCTGCCCTCCCTATTCCCCGCTTCCTCTCCACCTTTCTACCTTTTCTCTCATTTCTTTCTTTTCTTCGCCCTTTAGCCTATTTGTTTTTCTTCCTTTTTGTAGCCCTATCTTCAAATTGTTCTAGTTCATTTTCTCTTCTGACCACATGTAGACCAAAATACATTAATTCAGGGCAAGATTACATTGTTATCTACATTCCCATTAAAACAGTATGACACACTTAACTGATGTCAGTAATGAAGCAGAATGTCTTAGTGTGTGCCCTGGCTGGTGTGGCTCAGTGGATTGAACACTAATGTGCGAACCGAAAGGCCGCCGATTCTACTCTCGATTTGAGCACATGCCTGGGTTGCAGGCCAGGTCCTCAGTTAGGGGCATGCAAGAGGCAACCCATTGAGCTTTTTCTTGCATGTTCATGTTCTCTCCCTCTCTTTATCCCTCCCTCCTCTCTAAAAGTAAATAAATAAAATCTTAGGGGGTAAAAAGTGTCTTAGTGTATTATGTCCCTTTTTGGACTTCCCTTTTACCTATAATGAAATGAACTTCTTTCCGTCTACCTTACCTAATTCTGTATGTGGATGATATTATAGGTAATGACATTTTGAAAAGTCCCTGTGAATGAATGTACATTATACTTACAGGCAATAGGTAACAGGCAATAGAAATCATATATGGGATTTTTATTGCCTGAGTTCGAGGGTATAATTAATTCCTTTCTTTATGATGACTGAGACTACATTAAATATTACTATTTAGTAGCCATATTTTTGTGTAATGTTTATATATCCTACACAGTGAGTGTACCAGGCCCAGTTACAGTACTCTACACAGTATAGTCATGAGATATGAAGTAAATGTAATTCTATGAAAAAAAGTTTAGGTAGTTAGAGCTGTGAGCCCTAGAGAGACAGACTTAAATATGTGACATTAATTCTTACTAGAGAAAAACTATAGGTTAATTTTTTTATTGTAGAACTTGAGTGCTTCTTCATAATTTATCTTGTATCCACATATTGCTTTATTTTTAAATATTAGTATATTGGTTTTTTTGGAAGGCCTGTTTCAGAAAGCTCAAATCATCCCACTTTTTAAATTATTTATCATGGTAAAGAAAGAGGTGGTATGCAAGACAGAAAATATGACAGACAAACCAACCAGGGGATAAGCTTTGATAAGAAATCACATTACATGTTTTTACATGGATTTACATGTAAGTCCATTAAGCTTGCAAAGTAAGACTTAAGGCTTTTTTTTCTAGTTTTATTGAGAAATAATTGACATACATCACTCTATAAGTTTAAGGTATGCAGCTTGATGGTTTGACTTACATATATTGTGAAATGATAACCACAGTAGGTTTTTTATCATCTCATATAAAAATACAATAAAAAGAAAATGATTATCTCCTTGTGATGACAACTCTTAGTATCTACTCTCTTAAGAACTTTCTTATATATTATACAGAAGAGAACTTACTCCTCTTTATACTAAATCACTTCTAGGTACCTTTATATTTTTCCACTAAAATAGTCAGCAAAGTAGGTTTCCTGAAATAAATTCAATCTCCAGGTGTTTATATTATATAAAAACAGAATAGCCTTATAGTCATCATTTTTCCCCAGTTTTATTGAGAAATAATTGACATACATCACTGTGTGAGTTTTAAGATTTATGACATGATGATTTGATCTATATATATTGTGAAATGATTAGTCTTAAGTTTTCTTAAAGCTAATGAATTGTACCATTCAAATCAGAAACTCTTGTTTTGAGCTATATTTGTTACCTCACTTCTCCTAAATACTTGCTTCTTGGCTTTTCTAAATATTTATAATTTCTTTTTCTAAAGAAAACCTAGTATACACAGTTCCCAGTATCTTTAAGGGTAAGAGAAACGTTATATTGGACCAGTGTTTTTAAATTTGACTGTAGTACCAGTAGACCTTTTCTGAGGGATGAAGGCCTGCCTATAATTTCTTTTTGTGACATCGAGATTTACCTGTGTTACTGAATATTTGATACACACCCAAACTTAACTACTTAATATAGAAATGAATAATTTTTACTCTATAACTACTTCATTTGAGCTTACTAAGTGCTTTTCTTTTTTAAGAAGTAGATTTATCTAGCGATAACAAATCCATGTTTTCTAAGTCATTCAGGATCTTCAGACTTCTAGAGTCATTTTTGTAAGCATTTATCCAGAGTACAGTTTTTAGATTTTTTTCTCTTTAAATGAATACATTTAAAAATACTAATTGTCTGAGTTCCTTTTTAACTCCCTTGTATCTTTATTAAGGTATAGTGGGTATGTGAAATTTTCTGGTTATAAGTATATGATTATTACACATGAGAGTAAGGTGTTTCAGTATTGAATGTGAATTATGTTACATATTTCTAATATTTTTACAAAGAACTTGAGATTTTTGTATCCCTAAAATTTGATTGGCTAAACATGGAAACATCTGATATTTCAGTCATAAATATCTTCTTTTCTAAAATGTTAATATAGCAACTGGTGAAAGCTATAAAAGATAAATATTTTAGGTATTTAGCTTCCTGTCCTATGTAAAATTTTGTTTTAATAACATTTAAAGAAGAGCATGAATATCTTTTTAAAGTTTAAACATTACATCTCATCAGGAATTTTGTCACAACTAAGTTGTGGTTCTATTCCCTAAAACTACTGACAGTCTAAAGAATGTTAAGCTTAATTTGGGAAGATAATGGATAGCATATGTCATCTGTGTTTATCATTATAACCATTAACATATATGGCCAATTCATCAGAGATAAGGGGTAGATATTTTTTGTCAGCTATTAAAATTTGTATTTTTATGTGAAATTCTACCTGACATTCGCCAGACTTCTTCAAAACGTTATGATTTAGCAAATAGGGAAAGATCAAAATTTTAGAGGCTGCTAACCAAATGCAATGAATGTGAAGGTTAACTTTGTAAAACTGTCCTGTTTATTCTGGGTCACATGGCTGTGTGTTTGCGTGTGTGTGTATTTGTGGGTGCGTGTGTGCTTGCATGTGTGCACACGTTCATGTGTTTAGTTGGGATACTAGGTAGATGCAATGCCAGTTGCAGAACCCTGCTAACCCACAGAATGTGCGTTATATATACACATGCAGTATATATAACTGTGAGAGTACTCTGGCTATGTCATTTCATATTTCCAGAAAGAATAAATTTTAACAGATTTTCTAAAAATTGAAATTATATTTTTTAATGCTGCTTTTCAAGCATATGGGTTTCAGGATAAAAACTGAAAAACAGACGTCATTGTCTTCAAAACAAAGTTCAACCCATATACTTGTGTCTATCAGATAATACATGTGGGAAACTTGAATCTAGGTGACTCATTTATTATTTTGATTTTAATGTGTTTTTAATGGGTCTGTACATTCTTAAAAAGTACCTTATAACTAACGTAGGATTGTTACCCTCACCTAAAACCTACCCATGATGTATTTAAATTCAACAGAGTATTTTGAACTATAAAAATTCAGATAATGGTGGTTTTAATGCATTGGAAAGAGTGTTCCATTTTTTAATACTTTATATATGATTTCTTTTAAAATGGCTAATGTTAGATCTTTTATATTCAACTTTTCAAATATTAGTATTTTAAGAATGAAGAGCCATATAAGTGAAATCCACAAAATATCTGCCCATTATCATCAGTATACTTTTTTTTGCAAGTAATTTACATTCCAAAAAAATGTGCTTAAAACTCTTTTTCTGGCATAATTGTTTGGATTGTGAAATGTACATGATTTATTTTAATATTGTAAAAAAATACATAGGTTATTGCATCTTCTCTATTATGGTTTCATGTGAATAATTTACCATTTCTTTCTGTTTTCCATTGAACTATTCAGTGGTCGATGAAGATGGTAAGCCTTATGTGCTGATCTATATACTGTGCCAACATTAAGTAATCTCAAAACATTATTTTGTTTAAAGCCAAAACAAGTGGTAAGGTACATCTCCACATTTTCATCTTGTACATGTTTTTTATTTTTATAATTTAATCCATAGTCCAACAAATGTCAGTACTTCCTGATGACATAAAAATTAAAAAATAATGTGGTTAACCTGTAATCAACCCATTAACTTTTTAAATGTTATTGGGTACAATCCTTGTCATGGTACAGAGAATAAGATTCTAGTTAAACATTATTTTGAAAGTTACATGGTAGAACAAAAGATTGTCTTTATAGAATAAAAATTAAATGATATTTCATAACACACTTTTACAAGGTCATATAAATTTGATTTGTAGTTTATTGTAAGAATCATTAGATTTTCCAAAAAGTAAGAAGGAAATTTTTTCTCCTTATTTTATTATAGAGTCAGTGCTTGCTTCTTCTGCATTATTGAACAGGAATAAAAACACAAATAATTGAAATATGTGTGTGTGTGTGTGTGTGTGTACGTGTGCGTGCATGTGCGTCGGGTAGGGAGAGTGTTCCTTTACACATTTATTTCAATAGAATTAATGGAAGTACGTTGTGAAGATCTAACTCCAAAATTATTGGGTCTTTATAGTTTCTCATTTTAAGAAAGTGAACCACTATTTTTCAAACTCTTGCAATGTAACCTTTTATGAATTCCCTTGTAAGAGGGGCTTTTAAGTACAACAGAGGTCTTCTTACATCCATAGGAAACAGAATGGAGTTCCTTTTCATAACCTAAAAAAGAATAGGTTATAATGTCAAAATGGGATATTAGACATGCAAATGCCTAGGTATCTACCATTAATAAATTTGAGAACAAGGTTTAATTAGGGATAAGTGGAAATTTGGCAGATTTATTTGCAGGTAGCTTTTTATTATTGTTATAATATTTTTTCACTTTATTAAATCGTTTTTCAAAATTTTAAGAAATATTAAAAATATATAAATTAGAAAGTTTTATCTTTGGCACATATATAAAAGTTTTAAAACCTGACCATAAATTAGATTAAAACTGACAACTTATATTGATAATTGACCACTACATTTCAAGGATAGGAAATTTTGCCATTGATTCATTTAGGTCAAATTTGGTTGGTTGATAGATTCTTTAAGAGCAAAAACCACTTAGACAAGATATCCTACTTTTTAGGGAACTTGTTGAATGTCCATAATGTATAGGTCACTTGGGAACATTCAAGAGTTTCTGTTATTAAATGTTACAAGACTCATCCTAAAAGTGAGTTTTCTCATTTTTTAAAGTAAGGGAAGCGTTCTTATATATGGTGAAATAAAGCTACTTAACTTATGTTATAGGCATAAGTGGCCCAAAGAGCAAGGGCACATTTACTTCAGGAGCTCACTTCAGCAATACTTTAAAACTTGAACCTGTGTATTCTTAAAATCACCATTTTAAAAAGAAAAATGAAGAATGAGATAGACATTATCAGTTTTGGGAATGTATAAAAACTATGTAAAGATGGACTCAGTAGTTGTTAGTATTGGCTCTGTTGTATAATCTCTAATAAAATAAAGTAACAGTGACATGATTAACATTCAAGAGGAGAAAGACATTACTTGAATCAGAAATTTACATCTAAATATAGTACTTTTTCTTAAATGATATATTTTTTAAATATTAAAGCATTAAAAAATTTTCAAACATCAAGCGTCCAAAAGGATAATGTCTCTCTTTGGATGATATCATTCTTTCATGAACAACTGAGGTGTATTTGGTTGTATGAAAGGATAATTAAAAAGAGACTCCTTATTGGAATATAATTTCTGTTTCTATTTCATTTTGTGGATCTTTTGTTTTTTAATGATGAAGTATGTTTTGGTTCTAAAGAACAGAGTGGTTTAATAATGTATTAATTCAAAGACAATACAATATTAACACTTAAATAATTAGATTGTCTTTGTGAGGTACTTTACTTCATTATATAAGCTTCATAGTTTCAGTCTGAACATTTGTAATATTCTGACTGGGAATGTGGTGATGTCATATATAAAACAATAATTTCTATAAATGAGCAATGTTATGTGTTTCCATTTTGTTATTGCTGGAAGAAGATCCGTATGTACTTTAACTCTGCCAAGACCTGGAAATAATGTGATACTGACCATTACCAATTATCTGTATCAGGTGTTATTTTTACCATTCTATTTCATGATTTTATAAACTGGAATTTGAGTCCTTGGTTAATATAGTCGTTTTAATTAACACACACATGTCTATGTAGATTTCTTTTTCTAACTTAAAATTGACATTTTTATTTTATAGCAGATATAGATATAAAATAAAATTTCCTGAAAATATCTTTTATTCTGATGTAGATTTTCTTTTCAGGGCCCAGCACTAGAAGATTTCAGTCATCTGCCACCAGAACAGAGACGTAAAAAATTACAGCAGCGCATTGATGAACTTAACAGAGAACTACAAAAAGAGTCAGACCAAAAGTATTCTTCCATTAAGTTCTCTCACATTATTTTTCCTTTCCAAGTCTACTTGGGGTGATGTGTTTAAATATCATGTATAAAAAGTTTAAGCATTATGCATCCTAATTGAAATACCTTTTGAGGGAAAAATACACTCCTAAACTTTGGAAAATTTTATTGTTGCCATGTTACAAGTAAAAATGAAATGTTAAGAGAGTTTCTTAGGTTTCATATTACTTATTGGAGCTAATAGTATATATTTATGCCTTCCAGAAATTAGAAAATCACTGGATGACTTAAGAGTAGTTTCACCAGTGCTAACCACCTCTTGGATAACTTTCATTTTGCTTTGGTATATAAATTGAGTTCGATAGGAACCTGAAGTTATACTTACTTCATTTGCAGCAAAATATGTTGGCAAACAGTGCTTGATTACTTATGGCTTCAAATTCACTCACTCAAAGCTTTAATTATTTTTCAATTTTATAAAAAGATTCCTTGTAGTTCAGTTTTGTTTTAGTGAACATAGGGAGTCATGATGAGTAAAGGGTTATTACAGTGATTTGGTGACTATCTGCTTTACACTAAAGATAAAATTGGAGCTTAAGTTCTGAAATGAGTGATTAAAGAGCTTGTTGAGAATTGTACTTCAGGTATGATTGGGTGCTTAATCATAAATGAAATATGGCATTACAGTGGATTCTCATTATTTGTGACAGGCTCTGTAAAGTCACTGAACCCTGAAGAAGTGAATACCAATACGGAAAATACAGGGTTTGTTATTAGCCTCTGGTCACAACATTTTTATCAACTGATCTATACATAACCTTGTTTTATGTGTGTTTCTGCCTAAAGACATGTTATTTAATACATGTTGTTGAGTCATTAACTTTGAACTCAGGGCGAACAGCACAGTAGCTCATGCCTGAACACAGCTTAATATAATGTATTTTTCTCCTTATGGAGAAAAATAAGTCCTTGCTCTTAGGAATACTAGGTAGCACTTCAGGACAACTCTTATGGGCTATTTTAAACAAAAAATCAACAATGAGCACAAAAAGGACACTTGTTGAGAAAGAAAGAAGAAGAAACAAGAAGTTAGAAACAAGAGCAGGAACAAGTTAGAGAATCTCCTTGTTTGACCTCAGCTGAGAATGTGCACATGCATCACATACCTCAGATGTTTCTCCATTCTGTCGTGTTTAATGACTGTGAAAGTGCCACGAGTGCGCCTTTTGAGGTTACAAATAAATTTTAGCAAATGGGTAGTTCACAAATATGGAATCTGTAAATAATGAGAATCAACTGTATTAGTATAAAAATTTTAATTGAGGTATATTTGACATACAACATTTTATTAGTTTCATATATACAACATGACTCAATATTTGTACATGATACAAAATGATCACCACAATAAGTCTATTTAATATTCATCATTGTCCATACTTACAAAGTTTTTTTGAGTATCTACTCTTCTTAGCAACTTTCAAATATACAGTATAGTATTAATTATACTCACCATGCTATACATTATATCAGTGTGAAATAACTTAAATATTAAAATATTTCTTACTAGAGGAACGTATAAGTGATCTCTGGAAAATTATATGATGTAATATTTAGGGCTTACTGTATGTAATAGACTGCCAGGACTATAGAAAATATAAAAATGAATAAAACAGTTTCTGATTTTAACATACTCACATTTTAGTTGGGAAAGATAATACTGAAGCAATTCAGTTTCTATTCAAGCTGGATTTTGATAGCTGCTAATAGAGATATAAAGTTCTGGGGTAAATTAGAGGAAAAAATAATGAATTCTTACTGGAATAATTAAGAAAAACTTAATTGGGGAGACTTTGGTGGAAGAGAAAAGATTGGTGGTGTAAGGAACTACTGTTTGTTGAGGGATTATTATGTGTTAGGCAGTGAGCCCTGCATTTTACATGGAGTGTGTCACTGAATTCCTCAAAATAGCCCTCTGAAGTTGTTTCTGTTATTTAGGTGGAAAAATTAAGTATCAAATAAATTCATAGTGTATCTAAGGTTAGGTAGCTGGTAAATATCAGAGTTGGGATCCAAACACTAGTGGTTTATTTCCAGAACATTGGTATTAGACCTTGACAGGAGAATAGGGTTTTGTTAGTTAGACAAGAAATTAGACAATGAGCAGAGAGTAAGAGCATTTAAAGAAGAGGTGAAAACGAGAATAAAAGCACAGAAGTGTAAATGTTTTTGCATGGCCTGGACTTAGCTCTAGGCCAGGGAGACATGATTAGAAATTGGAATGTAATAGAAGATGAGGATGCAAAGGTACAGGAAGAATTATGTAAAGTCTTAAATGCTTTTTTGTAGAATTCTTAAGTATTGGAGAGTCACCAAAAGTTGTTAAGAGAGTAAGTAATATTATCACCTCTACATCTCAAAAAAGATAATTGAAAACTGTATGAAGAGTAGATTGAATAGGAAGGACATTGGCAACAGGCACATCAATTAGAGGACTTTATAATATTACAGGTCAGAGATGTTAAGGGCCTAAATTAAGATGTGTCTTGGAAATAGAAAGGAGTAGATATGAGTCATTTCAAAGGCAAAACAGGTCAGACTTGTCACCTGATTGGATGTCCAAGAAGAGAAAAATGGAGGCATTATACATACCTCAGAAGTATAAATAAAGACTTGATTAAAACAGTAAGAAAAAATAAGTTTGGGGCAAAGATGATAGTTTTAAGTTGATTTTTGAAATATGTGAAAAGTCTATATGGAAGTTCCTAGTTGTATTTGGAAATTAAATCTGGGCAAGAAGAAGAACTAGAGATATATATTTTGAGTATCATCTGAAGATAGGTGATTTTAAGCAGCGAGTCAATTATATCTCAGAAAAACTGGAAAAGCAAAACAGTAAGAGATCATTCTGAAGAAGTGTAGGATGAGATGAGAAGAAACCTGTGTCATTCTGTGTAACACATCTAAAGGATGAGAAGAGGAAGAGAAGGAGCTAATGAGGAGTATGGGACAGAAGGAGTGAGGAGAAGGAAAAAGAAAATGTATCCTCTAGGGTCAAGAAGAAAAAGAGGATTAAGGAGTGTAAGTCAGTAATGACGGATGTTGGCGTCCAGGAAAGCTGACGGAATCAAAACCGAATTTAGAGGTAGAAGCGCAAGTTAAAGATGCATTTCTGTTTCTAGCATAGATGGGAGGGAGGACAGTGATGCTGTGAACCAAGAAAAGGTGGAATAATGTATCTGGATGGGATTATAATGAATTGATTTGGGCTATGATGAATTTAAGAATATTGAGGAATATTTTCCAGCCTTTGATTAAACATCATTCATATATATATTCATATTCTCATTTAGGAAGCAAGAAATAAGAAATCTATTTTGTTTTTGACACTTCAAATGATTTTAAAAAACTGTCTCCATAAATTACAAACTATTTACTTTATCAGACTGACTTAAATCAGGTAATACTTAACTAAACTTAGAGATGTGAATCTTTTCAGATTAGGCTGCATGTGAGTCCCCAAAATTAAATGAAAAACTTTTATCTGGGAACATACAGAGTGAATATTTAATTTTATGGCTTCCTTTTTGTTTTCAGAGAAGCACTCAACAAAATGAAAGATGTATATGAGAAAAATCCACAAATGGGGGATCCAGGGAGTTTGCAGCCTAAATTAGCAGAGACCATGAATAATATTGACCGCCTGCGAATGGAAATCCACAAGAATGAGGTAGATTTGTTATCTGGCAGTTGTCTGAGATAAATTCATTTGCATAAACTTCATTATGATAGATTGTTTTTGCTAGAATTATCTTCAAATATTTATTTAACTTTAGGGTTCATGACCTAAAAGTAAGGTAACATAAGGTATATAATGTTTTGTCTTTTGTTGAAGTTTATAAAATTTAAAACATTGTATAAAACTAAACATTTAAATTATTTTTTATTAGCAATAAAGTTGGTCTTTGACCAGATCGGAATAAAGGTTTCCCTTCTCCAAGAATTACATAACCATAAAAACTCAAAGCACATTTTAAATGTAGAATATCTTAAGAGTTTTTAAAAATATTTATTAAGCTCAGTTTTACCTATTTTTTCCCTAAGGCATGGCTCTCTGAAGTTGAAGGCAAAACAGGTGGGAGAGGAGACAGAAGACATAGCAGTGACATAAATCATCTTGTAACACAGGGACGAGAAAGGTCATTTTTTTTTTGTATTTTATTTGTATTTCTTCTTTTCCCCCAAACTTTTCTCACTTTTTTTTTTCTGAACCTCATAATTTTTTTCCCTTCCTCTCTCATTTAACAAGATTGGCTTTTAATAACATCAGTCTTTTGAACCTAAATAATTTTGTTTCTTTACAATAGCTATAGGTGAAGTATGAAATTTTATATTGCTGCTCAATTCTAGTTTGTCATGCATGCAATAACAGAGGTAGGAGCCTAGAAAGTCCTTGGAGCTGTAGTCTGGGGGCATAGGCTCCTTAGGCCAGGGGAGGTTCCCTTAAAGTAGATGGAATTGAGTAGCTAATGCCAAAGAAAAATTTAACGGTCATCTTGCTCAAAGTTCTGTGAAGAAAAAAAAATGTGTATTGTTAGTTTGGACCAGAGCTTCCAAAAGGTATTTTGCTAAGTTTCTACACCATTTGTGGCATTTCCCCCTTTGTGATATATATGTCTTTTTTATAATAAAGTGCAACAAATTAGAATTCACCTTAGAGAGGAATTTGAGAGATCTTGGTTTACTACTTAATTACACTATAATTTAAGCAAGTTCATTTTTAATGTTCTCTGAGTCTGTTTCCTCAAGTATAAAAAAGAGATTAAAATACTCCTTGTACAGAATTATTAGTAATAAATGAAGTAATGTGCATAAAGTACCCAGCAGTAAAATACCTGGTAGTGGTATGTTCTTGACAATTACTACTTCCTTCTCTCCATTGCCATTTTTGAAAGAGTATATATCGTCAGTATATTAAGAGATATCACAAAATATACTCAATTTTATTATTAGGTGAAACCTAGATATTTGTACTTGCACAGTTCAAATAAGTTTTAATAAGTCAATCTATTTGGCTTGTGTTATTTAAGAACACGCCTTCCAAGTATACTGAAAGTACTGCTAAATCTAATCATGTAGATTTTCCCATTGTTTAAAATCATACTTAGTCATTTGATTCGTTAGCAAAATTATTAACGTTTTTCTCTCTTTGATTTAAAAAGTTTTTAAGAAAATAATGTCTTTGGATTTGGGGTTTTCTAAGTTACTAACTTGATAGCATGATTAATTGAAAATTAACTTTACTAAGAGTCTTTGGGTTGTTAGTGATGTGATGAAATATTATTCCACCCATACTAGCTTAAACTAAAAAGAGGTTTCATTAGCTGACTTTAGGGAGAGCTTAATGTAGGAGTTCAGATGATATAGCCTCAGGACTCAGTTTCTCTCCACCTCACAGTCCTGCCTTCCACTATATTAGCTTCATTTTAGGTTCTGTTTCTTTAGGTTCAAGTCCAGTGGAAAAAGAAGGGGGCTTCTCTTTGAATAGTTCCAAGCAGAGGTCTCTGTGCATCTCGTACATCTGATTGGGTTTCAGGCCTACCTGTGAACTCTTCACTCTGACCACACGAGTGCTGTGCTGAGATGGGCCCTCTGGAGCCAGGACAGAATATTCCACCTGAAACCTGTTAACTGAACGTGGGTCTGGTGGGTCCTGTAAGGAATTTTAGGGTCCTCTTGCCAAAAGAGGGGATGATGAATCCAGGATGATGAAAAATAAGCATCCAATACATCTTTACAATTTCTCTGGACCTGGTGATAGTGAGACATATTACTGAATATAATACTATGTGTCTAGAACATTGTTGTCTTTTTTAATTTTTTAATTTTGAGAATTCAACAAAGAAGCATTTTCGTTTTTAGAAGCAGTATACACACAGTCAATGTTTAAGAAAAAAGGTTTACTATAGAACTGTGTAATGCATACTTAATTATCTGAATTGATTCTGAGATCAGCTTGTAGATAATATTAAAAATTCCCATGTTTGTGTGCTTGACCAGAGATAATTTTATGTGTTATAGTCCTGAGGGCAGTTACACTGATGATGCAAACCAAGAAGTTCGTGGGCCGCCCGAACAGCATGGTCACCACAGTGAGTTTGATGATGAATTTGAAGATGACGATCCCTTGCCTGCTATTGGACACTGCAAAGCTATTTACCCTTTCGATGGTATGATTTTTCTAATACATACGATAAAATCGGTTCCTTAAGTCTACATGCAAGAGTCATGCACTTCAGTGCCTTCAGCTAAATAGTACATGGTCAGATAATTATTATCTAATTCATTAGTTAGAATATTTGTATTTAACTGTATTACAGATACAGAGATTTTCCTTCCTTACATGAATTTGAAAGAAAATTACCTGTGTTATCAGCATCTTAATACAGAATTTCCCCTAGAGATCTTACTAATGCTACATGTACTCATTAAATTTGAAGCAGTTTGAGCCTGTAGCCCAACCCAGGGAGGAAAAGGCTGGTAGATGCCACTTCAAGCTTTTCCTTGTAACTTGCTAACATTGGGAGAGACAGTTACAAGGCAAGTGGCATATCTATAGATTTCCACCACTATAACCTGACTCTGTAGCTACATTTTCAGGTGATAGAAGGAAAGAATATGTTGACTTCTGACTCTGCCATCTTCCGCTGTGATAGTTGGCTAACAGGCTGTGTGAGGGGAGGAAGCCATTATGGTCCTCTCCCACAGATTTTTAGTCACCCTTTCCTCCCTTCTGGGAAAAGGACTATGAAAAATCTTCAAATCACAGAGGAGCACAGTAACACCTTTACAAATAAACTGTTGTAAAATGGTATACGACTTAAGGTACTTCCCCACCCATCCATTGTATTGGTTTTAAAATTGAGTTGTCTCTAGTTACTTTTCATACTGAAAATACTAAATAAGATCTTGCTATAATATAATCTAGAGAATAGAGAAGGAATTTAGCATCTGTTAAAGATTTATTTGTGAAAATAGTTACTGCTACACAGGTTGGATGGGTTGGGGGTTTGGGGGGAGAGAATCCTGAGGCTGAGAGGTTTTAAAGGAAGTTGGTGCTTTGTGTCTATAAGGATTCTGCTTCTGTCACCAGAGCTGAGCCTGTGTTTTTTTCTCTCTGCTTTCTCTTCAGACTACATTCTTTCCACCCTCTCACTGTCTTGTTAACTGTTTTCCTGATCCACATCTCATAAATTTTCTAGATAACACCACCACTTACGTTTGGGAAGGAAGTTGAAGTAGTGAAATAGGAGTTAGAGTACCCTTATAAATTATATAATATAATGTGGCTTACACTTCATCTGTTACATAGGGGTGATATTAATGCCAGCCTCTCAGGGTTATTGCGCAGTTCAAATTAGATAATGTACATGGAAGTGTTGGGTAAACTACAAAGCATCAAAGAGATGCTAATGAGTCAGTGGGCCTAGGTACATTGAAATCTAGTAGGATTTCATGTTTTGTGACTTGTATTTGTAACTTCTACTTCAAATTATTGCTGTGCTTAAATTATGCTTGTACTGTGAAAACTCATCTAGGACACAATGAAGGTACTCTGGCAATGAAAGAAGGTGAAGTCCTATACATTATTGAAGAGGACAAAGGTGATGGATGGACAAGAGCTCGGAGACAGAACGGTGAAGAAGGCTACGTTCCCACATCATACATAGATGTAACTCTAGAGAAAAACAGTAAAGGTGCAGTAACTTACATCTAAACTAACCAGGCAGCCTTGTGATATGTATGACATAGGAATGGTAACTTAAAATGAAAACACATTCAACGGGTGGGAGAACATAAGAAAACTTCAAGGGCATCCAAGATTTATTGTTCACTATGTGAGCTGAATATAGGCTCGATCTTAAAGATGTGAATATTACCACAAGAAACTGTTCTTGTTGACGCTTTCCCATTCGAGTGATGTTGGTGTGAAGTTTAATTGGTGGTGCCTTTTGCTTTATGTCCTGCTTGAGTCTGTGTGAAGGATTTGTGTTTTTCTGCCTTATAAATCTTAGAATTTGACCTATTGGGCAGGAATCCGTAAATAAAAGCTCCCCCCACAACACACACACTTGGCTTCAGAAAACCAATGACTATAGTGAATTCAAATAAATAAAACTGCTCTGAAATGCCACAGAAAGCTGACTCCCAAAAGGGTGGTTTGATATAGGAGTTTGAATTTAGCTACAGTCTCCACAAGTAATAATAGTTGGCTAATTGGATAAAATAAGAATATAACCATGTTCATTTTCTTCCTTATTCTTAACTTTGGTTTCCAAAAGAAGAGACTAAGTACCTAGAACAAAATCTATTATAGTAGCAGGTCAGTCAAGAGAGCTGCAAAATAACTTGGTCTAGCTCTTAGGTGAATAAAATGGCTTTCTTTTGAAACCTGAAAATATTTTCAGGCTTACTAGTAATTTCTAGTAATGTACAAACTCTTTTCCAGATTAATCTGATGCTTGTATTTTTTATTTTGAAAATCTCTTTGGGGAAATATCACTTTAGTGATTATTTAGCATTTGGCAGTTATGGTGGGAAAATAGACTTTAAATGAGCTAAGATAGAGGAAATCTTGAATGGAGAAGTACTGGCACATCTTACTTTGAAAAGAAAAACAACTTTTTGACTAACTGGATTGGAGGAAGATACCTGTACCACCATTTAGAGCATTTCCTCATTTTAGCCGAATCATCAATTATTAGGATAGATTCTTTTTTCCAATTAATTTCAACTAGCATTTGTTGGTAACACTGTACAGTCAAGGACTGTGCAGTGCTAGTTGTGCGGGAAATGAAGTGAGGAAGCAACTGATCTTTAATTTTGCTCATGTTCCAGATTTTTCTGGTGTTTTCCATAGCTGACTATAAAATGATTTTAGGGACATTTGGGACAGACACTTTAAACTGAACACCCCTTTTGGTCTTACCAAAGGTCTTCAGTAATTGTTCTTTTCTTTTTCCTCCTGGACTGCAGGTTCCTGAAGAGGGTTTCTGAGGAAATGGGCAAGATGTTGAAGGAGGTTACATGCAGCTGCTTTTGGGGGGGAGGGTGTTAGAGTTGTCAGGCTCAAAGAGAGTGAGAGAAGCAAGTTGCATGAGTGCATGCAGACATCATTATTTTTTACTAACTTCATTAGCATTTCCATACATTGTTTTAAAAAATCATTGTAAGTTTTTTAATTCCTCATTCACAGTTACTCACATGAAGGGGGAAAAAAGCAACTATGGCTAACCTTTTTTCCATTTATTTTACTGATGTCCAAATCAGAAAGAATGCAGAGTTGTCATTAAATTTGTCTTACATTTGTCTGTCCCACCAGGACCATCTCTGTCCCAGCTCTGTTTTAATCGGCCTTTAGATCCATTGTCTGTTAGAGCCCTCGCCACTTGTTAGTGTCTGCCTGCACCACTCCTGTGTTTGCCTAACATCCTGTTGCATGTCTAGCGTGATCGGGCTAGATTTTTCAGGCATGTTGTAAACCCTTGTTCTTGTCAAAGCTTTAGTTCTGTTTTACATTTGTAGTGCAAATCACTTTGTCAAACATCGCCAGCACTAATGTTTCCATCCCAGTGTTTGTGTATGCTGCTGTAACTTCTCCACTGCAAAACATTCCAGTCTCGGCATTATGAAGAAGTAGTTTGTGAACCTGACATATTTGTGATAAGAAAAAGAAAACATCTCTGCTCTAGCCTACAGCCCAGTTGAAAGAACTCTTTGAAGCATGATACATCTTCAGCACCTCAGTCTGGGAAGAATCTATAGTCAGCACTGAAACCCTGGCATAATAAACACAGAAGATACCACCTCAAGACAAAGGACTGTTGTCAGAAGTCAGCTGCTTCCATTCAAATGCTGCCTTAAATTAGAGTGCCTAAATCTGTTGATTGCCAACACTACCACTACAGTATCCCACAAAGGGCTTTATATGTCAGCTCGGTGTGACCTCTTTTAACTCTGCAGGGCTGCTGCAGCTGCCGGTGTAGCCTCAGTACGCGGCTTTTAGAGCTCTACCGTGTCTGATGGTGCATCTTCACGTCTACACATCAGACTAAAGACACGTTCGAGTTCATTTGACTTTACTCAGTGTTTTTATGAGACATTTTATGGACCCCCATTGTCTTTTAATTTGGGGTTACCGTGTTCTCATTTGATAATTACAGTGATTGTCTGTTTCCAAATGATGCTTTTGTTTGAACCAGAGAAAAGTTAGTGAAACTTTGTAATGATTTATGTGCACTTTTACTTGTAAAATGGAAATTTCTGTATGTTTATACTTGTAAATATAATTGTCGTTAGTGCCCTATTGCTCATGTTGTCCTGCCTCGCATTTGTGGTTCTGTTAATGACTTGTATCTTAACTAATTTCTTAGTAGTGTTTAATAGGGAGATGAGCGGGGGGTGGGGGGGTTATTTCTACCAACAGAAGCTTCATTAATTTGGTTCTGTACTACTTTGAGGGAAGAAAGAGAACGTGAAATGGTCTATGTATTGTTGGATTTTAAGCAATATTTTAGAAGCTGTGTGACTGCTTTAATAACTTTTGCCCAGTGTTATTTGAATCGTACTACCAGTTATACTAAAGCTGAATGACAGTTGTGTGAAAGTTAATGCCTTCCTAAGATCAAGTATGCCCTTGTTACACAGCTGACATATAGTGTATTACTTTTGAGGCTAGTAAACTATAAAGTTTAGATTTCGAATCTCGTTACAGGGTTATTTATATAATGTGACATTATTCAATACTGACAGACTACATAAAATAGTTTTAAATCCTAGTGCTATTTGTATTTTAAAGGTTAGCAATGAGGAGGAAATGTGATCTGGCTGTGTTTGTCTTCTGTACAAAGCCTGAAGTGCTTGTGTTTTTTTGGCTAGAAGCCACAGAGGGCAAAGTTTAAGGTTTTCTTGTAAGGACTAACTGTTCTTTTCAAGCTACTGTTTGTTTTTCTAAAAGCAGGATTTGCTTCCGTAGGAGGCAAGTTCCTTCATGTGAAATAGTGCAACCTGTGTATGGGTTATTACAATAGGAAGGATATTTGTACTTGCACAGTTTAAATCACTCTTAAATCATTCTTAAATTTTGAACATGTGAATTGTCAAAAAAAAAAAACTTCAATTTTTTTTCAATAATTTTTACTCTGTGCACATGTTGATTTCTTAATGGTAAATGCTTTGTTTAAGATGGTGTTCTCTGTTGAGAATATTTTCATGGAATAAAGCAATCTTTTCATGGTCAATTAAGGTATATAGTGTGTTATCTCTTATTGCTCTGTTAACTAAAGATTTTGTCCCTGAATATGCTAAATTCCAGATAATACAAAGTAGATGGCAAGTTACCTAAGTGGAAGAATCTGTTTGAGCAACCGTTTTTGCAAAGCAGTTCTGGAAATTTTCTTCTAGTTTTTAGTTGCATTCAAGCTTTCCTAAGGGAAAGAAGTTAATACTTCTTTACAGTGAATGTAAGTTGAGTGTAATCATTTGGATTTTAGGATTTTAAAATCTTTGTTCTACAGTAGCTGTGTTGCACAGACTTCCCTTGTGCACTACCTGATCCTCTGCATCCATAAGAACTCACCCAGTACCACATAGCTTGATCTAGCTGCACACTGGCCAGCATTTCCTGTGCTTCCCCCTGAATTTCTGATCAGTTAGGGGGAGCTCCCTTGTCTTCTGTTTGTCATAAGTAATTTAGTATATGTTGTTTTAGGAAGTCTTAATTTCATAAGATTCAGCTTTTTTAAAGGGCACACAGAAAACTGAGTAGTTACTTGATCCTGAACAATAAGGGACTGTAATTGTTGAGATGAAAATTTGGAGATCCATGTCAAGCTGGAAGGAGGGACACACACAAAACAAAATGACAGGAAAACAGTGTTGACAAACCAAAGGGCTTTTACTGTCTCAACTAAGATCAAGGAAGTCAAGTCCTACTTGTTAGGGAGAGATAACATCCTTATAATGTCAACAAAAGCAAAAATATCTTTAGACTTGTTGAAAAGGATAGATTTACTTTGTGAGGAAGGTATTACTTTAGGTAAAAAATCATAAACATCAAACCTATTTCAACAAGCTTATATACCTGAAATCAACTATATTCCTAAGTGTAATCACTTTGTAAGCTAATAAGCTAGAAAGTATAAGAGATGCCAAAAGATTGGGGGTGGAAGAGTAAATTCAGGTAAGTACAATAGGTCTTAAAAGTGCTGGATAATTTTGTCAGCATTTAGGAGAAAATGTAGTGGACAAATGACCTAGGTCCTAAGAATGACAAAATTAACCTCATTTTTTCCCATACAAATGGGAAACTCTACAGACATAATTGTCTTAATTTCAGCACAATTTTAGTATTTAACATGATTTCTTACTCATTTTTTTAAGATGGTGATCTCATTGTAGAGAATGGGAGGTTGCAACAAATTGATTTGGTAAAACCCACAATGTCAATCCTGAGAACTTTTTATGGAAAATAAATGTATATGTTATGACCCATAATAAAATAAACAAATCTATCACCCAACTTAAGAAAAAGAAAATTACCATCTCCCTCTCCTAAAAGGATAACCATTAATCCTGAATTTTTATTGTTTTGTTTTTCTTAGTTTTCCACATGGGTATTTTTTAAAAACCTTGCTAACTTACCATGTTTTTGAGCTCTGTAAAGATTGTGTCATACTTAGTATGAGCAGGGCTGATACTCAGCCAGGGCACACTGATACAGCCATAGTTAATGCTAAATATATTTCCATACTGGTTGATAAACAGTAATTCCAAAAAGGAGTAAAACTGGTTAATCATATGAGTTCAGATATGTATGGTTTATCTCAGAAACTACACGTGATACCCTGTTGTGCATTTCTTGTGAGTGCTGAGGACAAATGCTGCAGGGCTTACCTATGGATTTGCTAGTATTTCCGGTTTGGCATTCCTTGGTTTTGTAAGCCCTTGAGTCAGAGAGGGACCTGGGTAATCCAGCTGAGGGAGACTTGTTCATCCTCAAAAGAAATGCCTTATCCTGCTTAAGGGGGTACTGGGAGAGAGTATGGGTAGACACAGGTGTTTGGGGACATAGCTCCTTGTGCAGTAATGGCCCTTTAGCTAGTTTTTTAAAGCTTTCCTTTCCTTGGCAACTTCTCTGGTGGAGGGTGGCCTGTCGTATGCATTGAAGAAGTGTGAGGAGAAGGCCTCTGCCAGGACTGTTTAATACCCAGTAGAGTGCTCTCCAGCAAGTGACAGAACAACTCCTGCTTTGTTCTCCACCCTCTTCCCTTGGCCGATCTCCAGATGGGAGTATCAGATTCGTCCTCTCCACCTCCACAAGCCTACCTCTCCCCTCACTTACCGGGCAGACCAGGCTGCTCAGACTTGAGTATCATTTGAGAAAAAACGAAGTCTTTGTATGACAACTTGATGCAAAAGGAAGGTGATGGATTTAAGACTGTAGAATTTGATGTCAGCAAATGATGGTTTGATTATTTTAGAAAGAGGCTTGGCTTTAAAAATATCAAGATAACAGAAGTTTGTGCCGATGAATAGGCAGCAAAGTTCTCAGACGCCATTAAGAAAGTAATTAAGGAGAAAGCCTATCTGCCTGAACAGGTTTTTAGTGCAGATGAAAGTGCCCTATTGTGGAAAAAATATGACACAAAGGAATTTGATTATTGGTAAGAGAAGCAAGCACCAGGTCTAAGGCAGGAAGGGATAGGCTAATGACTACTGTTCTGTGCAAATGCAGTCCCGTTCATAATCAGGACTGCCCTTATATATAAAGCTGGGGACCTCTGAGCTTGAAGGGAAAAGATAAAACACCAGGTGCCAGTTTTTTGGTTGTACAACAGTTGGGCCTGAACAAGAACCCCTTTTCTGGGTTGGTTCCATCAGTACTTTGTCCCTGAAGTCAGGAAGTACTTCCAGATGAGGATCTTGGAGAAATTAAAGAGCTAGTAGGCACCATACCAGAGGACAGAACAGATGAGTGCTTCCAATCCAATGCCAGATGTTCAGGGAGGCGACAAGAAGCAGTGCCAGGAAACAAATTGACATTAGGTAAGCTGGCAGAAGGGTTCTAATTAGCCAGGACTACTTTTGACTTCTCTTACGATATGGACCCTTCTATGATAACAGATACCGAAACTAAAACAAACAGAAGAAGGATTGGTACCATATAGAAACATTTTTAGAGAAATGAAAAAGCAAAAAAAGAGAAAAAGTCAGAAATTGTGATGTATTTTTACAAAATTAGACCAAGTGTGCTTGCCTCTCCTGCCTCCCTTCCACCTCCATCTCTTCCTCCTCTGCACTCCTGAAACAGCAAGACTAACTGCTTCCTCCTCTGCCTGCTCTGTATGCAGACCTTGATGATGATCCACTTCCACTGAATGAATAGTAAATAATCATCATGCTGTACAGTCAATACACTTCCCTGTTTTGTATGTATGTGTGCCTTCGTGTGGTAATCTAATAACTATATGGCAATAACTGATGAGATGTCTTGGTGTCATCATATCACTTAAGTATTCATTATGTAGAACATCCTGTGCAATATGTTTATGGAAGTGGATAGCCTATCCTTACATAAGCATAAGGTGAGCGATATTTAATATAGAGTTAATAATGTATTAGTTTTCTTACTGTTTATAAGTTTGCTTTCAAAGAATTTCATTACATTATGCCTGTCTTCTAATTGGAGATAGTGCGTATCAGCCTACCATCACAGATAAGTGGTTTTTAAAAAGTAACAGTGTTACCATACTATGAATGGGACTATAATACTCTATACCATAAAATTTTTATAATGATTCATTCGTTAGTGTACAGGCTAGGTTACCATGAAGCCATCCTATGGATTACACTAGACTACCATAAAACAGTCATATTGCTGCTGCTTCATTATTAGTGCATGAGTTGTTATACCTGTAAATTAATGTGAATTTCACATTATCTTTTCATTTTTGATATCTAGTGTTAGTAATAAGTATAACATTTACAGTGTTTTGTCATACAAGACTACTGTTGCAGGCCCTGGCAATTCATCTTGTAAACATGATGTAAATGTACAGTTATTGGTAAATATAGTTTAGTGCTGTAAATGTATTATGTCATGATTTTCATAACATTCTGTAGCTTATGATATTGTAAGAATACAGTATATAATACATATAACTTATGAAATATATATTCATCAACTGTATGTTATCAATAAGGCTTCCAGTCAACAGCAGGTTATTAGTAATTAAGTTTATGAGGATTCAAAAGATACATGTAAATTTGTGATTGCATTGGGAGGTAGGTGCTTCTAACTTCCGTGTTGTTCAAAGAGCAACTGTTTTCAACAATGCAGCTTGTACATCCATGTGAATGTTTATGGATACAAGAGTTTTTCTAAGATCTACCAAGGAGTGGAATTACTGGGTTCTGGGTTATATTTGTACACAATTTTAAAAGATAGTGCCACATTCTCCACTCAGTGGTTATCACATTTTTACACACAAGTTATGTATAAGGGCTACCTATGCTTCATATCCTGGTCAACCTTAGGAGTGAGACATTTCAATTTTCTGTCAATTTTTGGGATTTAAAATAACAATTCATTGTGGTCTTAATTTGCTTTTCCCTGATTACTGATGAACAGTATTCATGCATACCATTTGTATTTCCTGGGAAAAGCCTGTTGATAACATGTGCCCATTTTTTTCTTTGGCTGGTTTTCTTTTCATATTCATGCACAGGGAGTTCTTTATGTATTAAGGATGCTAATTGTATTATCTCTTGCTGTGTAACATAGCTGGCTCAGAGTTCCCAGAAGATTGTAGTGGACGTGTTGGCCAAGGTCACAGTCATCTCAAGGCTTTGACTGGGGCTCTAGAGTCCCTTCCAAGATCATGTACGTGATTGTTGGCAGGCCTCAGTTTCTTGCCATGTGTACTTCTTCATGGGGATGCTTACAGCACGGCATCTTGCTCCCCCCAGCGAGTGATCCAAGAGGGAAAAAACTCAAGACAGAAGCTGTAGTCTTGTTAACCTGACCTAAGGCGTGACATAACATTACTTCTGCTCTATGCAATTTGTGGTGCAGACCAGCGTGGTACAAAGTGGGACAACACGAGGATGTGAACGCCAGGTGGGAGGGTCCACCGTGCAGGTTGTCTACCATGCTAATCTTTAGTCACTTTTATGTGTTGCTAATATTTTTCAGTTCTTTCAATTTATCTATGACCATCGTTTAATGAATAGTTTAATGTAGATCAACCCTTCATATTTAATGCTTTTTTGGTGTACTTTAAGAAATTCTTGATTCAAAGTAAGAAATATATTCTTTTTTTAATGCATCAATCATTCTTTGTATAGAGCAGACTAGAAGATAGAACTAAGGTATATAAAGACAGTGTACAGTGATGTTTCCCAATGTGTGCTCTGTGGAGCACACGCATCCCTAAATATGTCACTAGGTGTTGCTCAGAGAAAGGGTTCCAAATTGCTCCTCAGCAGAAAGATTCTGTACCAAATGAATTTGGGAAACCTTACATTCATAATCCTGTTCCCCTTTTGCAGAGTTGTGGTATATTAATTAAAATTGAGAAATTCTGCAGCAAAAAACAAACCAACAAGTGCAAACTTTAACTTAATAGTTCTCAAACTTGTTGGAAAATTGAATTCTCACAGAACATTAACATCTAATAGACACAATTTGAGAAATACTGATCTATAATAGGGAGAGATTTTACAGCAGAACCACAAAGTCTTAGTTCTGGAAGAATCTTAGGAAGTCATCTTGACTTTTGGCCAGAAGGACAACTTAGCCATTACAGAAGAGAACTTGCATTTTTCCAAGCATGACCACTTCCTAATTTCACAAGCTTGGTTTTTGTTTGTTTTTTTGTAAAACATTCCATCTTTAACAATTTTTTTTTTTTTAGAGACAGGAAGGGGAAAGAAAAATATTGATTTTGATGTTCCACTTGTGCATTCATTTTGGTTGCTTCTTGTATGTGCCCTGACTAGAGATCAAACCAGTAACCTTGATGTATTGGGACGATGCTCTAACCAACTGAGCTAGCTGCCCAGCTAGGGCACAATTTTTTTTTTTTTTTAGAGTTAGCCTTAAACACTTCTTCCACTAATGTGTACTTAAAAAAAAAAATAATACTTATTTTCTGAATAAGGAGGAACCTGGAGTCAGAATGCAATAATTAAGTGACTTTTGTTTTTTTTCTGATAGTTGTATGATATCTCCTAATTCTATTCCTCTAGTTGCCCCTTTGTTTTCTTGCTTTTTAAAATACTTGTTTGAGATGTACTGTGTAGTGTTTATAGAATTATATAATTTACAGAGTGATCCCTGGCCACTTTAGTGCCCACCTGGCACCATACATAGTTATTACAATATTATTAACTATATTCCCTATGCTGTACTCTACACCCCCATGACTCTTGTAACTTTTTACTTCTTCACCTTTTTCACCCATCCCCCACCCCCTCCTATCTGGAAACCCTCAGTTTGTTCACTGTACCTATGAATGTTTCTGTTTTGTTTGTACATTAATTTTGTTCTTTAGATTCCAATATAAATGAAATCATAAGGTATTTGATAGTCTCTGACTTATTTCACTTAGCATAATACCCTCTAGTTCCATTCCTGTTGTCACAAATGGTAAAATTTCATTTTTTTTATAGCCAAGTAATATTCCATTGTATATATGTAACACATCTTTATCCAGTCATCTGTTGATGGGCACTTGGGTTGCTTTCATACCTTGGCTATTGTAAAGGATGCTGCAGTGAACACAGGGGTGCGTATCTCTCTTCAAATGAGTGTTTTGGATTTCTTCAGATATAGTCCCAGAAGTGGAATTGCTGGATGTAAGGTAATTCTATTTTTAATTTTTGGGGGAACTTCCACACTTTTCCATAGTGGTTGCACTAATTTGCAGTCCCCCAACAGTGCATGAGGGTTACTTTTCTCCACATCCTTGCCAACACTTGCTTTGTTGCTTTATTGATAATAGCCATTCTGACAGGTGTGAGGTGACATCTCATTGTGGTTTTATTGATTATGCTGTTAAAGTTGTCCCAGTTCTTTTCCCTTTGCTCCCCTCTTCCCAGTATCCCGCTTCCCTCCAGTAACCCCACACCCCCTTAGTTCATGTCCATGGGTCATATGTATAAGTTCTTTGGCTTCACCCTTTCCTATATTATTATTAACTTCCCCCTGTCTATTTTGTACCAACCATTTATGCTTCTTAATCCCTACACCATTTCCCCATTTCTCCCCCTCCCCCCTCCCAGCTGATAATCCTCCAAATGATCCCCATACCTATGATTCTATTCCTATTCTGGTGGTTTGCTTAGTTTGTTTTGTTTTTACCTTTTAGATTCAGTTGTTGATAGTTGTGAGTTTGTTGTCATTTTAGTGTTCATAGTTTTGATCTTTTTCTTAAATAAGTCCTCTTAACATTTCATATAATAATAGCTTGGTGATGATGAACTCCTTTAGCTTTACCTTGTCTGGGAAGCACTTTATCTGCCCTTCCATTCTAAATGATAGCTTTGCTGGATAGAGGAATCTTGGTTGTAGGTCCTTGCTTTTCATCACTTTGAATACTTGCCTTCTTGCCTGCAAAATTTCTTTTGAGAAATCAGCTGATAGTCTTTTAGGCAGCCCTTTATAGGTAACACTCTGCTTTTCTCTTGCTGCTTTTAAGATTTTTTTATCTTTAAGCTTCGGCGTTTTAATTATGATGTGTCTTGGTGTGGTTCTCTTAGGGTCTAGCTTGTTTGGGACTCTGTGCTTCCCGGACTTGTGTGTCTGTTTCCTTCACCAAATTAGGGAAGTTTTCCTTCATTATTTTATCACATAAGCTTTCAATTTCTTGCTCTTCCTCTTTTCTTTCTGGAACCCATATGATTTGGATGTTGGCACATTTAAAGTTGTCTCAGTGATTCCTAAGCCTCACCTCATTTTTTTCAATTCTTGTTGCCTCATTTTGTACTGGTTGACTGTTTTCCTTTCTTATGTTCCAAATTGTTGATATGAACCTTGGTTTCCTTCCCTTTACCATTGGTTTTGTGTGGATTTTCCTTCGTTTCATTTAGCATAGCTTTCACTTCTTCCCTTATGCATTTGCTGTAGTTAAGCATATCTGTCAAGCCTACGGAGCATCTTTACCACCAGTGTTTTGAACTCTGTTAGGCTGGCTATCTCCTAGTTGCTTAGTTCTCCCACTGGAGCTTTGATCTGTTCCCTATTTTGGGTCATACTTCTCTGTCTCCTCATCTTGACAGACTCCTGTGTTTGTTTGCCTCTGTGTCTTAGGTAGAGCTGTTGCACCTGTTATGTTGTAAGGGGCGGAGCCTTAGGTATTCGTCAGTACAGGGCGACCTGTTTCACCACTTTGTGGCACTGTATGTGGGGTAGCGGTCTGAGAGGGAACAATGCTGCTTGCTCAGCACTCGCCCCTTTTCCAGGCACTTCTCCCACTTCCGTAGAGGGACTGATGCCTCTCTAGCTGTTGCCCTGGCTGTCATTCCCAGAGTGGGTGGGTCTGCGGACATTCTAGGACCGTGGGGGCCCTTTAAAAAAGTGGGTTCTACTGAGAGACCAGCAGTTTCTTCTTCTGCCCCAACCTCCACTGATTTGCACAGCTAGAAGCAATGAGGTTTTATTTTCCCCAACACTGGAACTGTGAGCTGTGTGGTGTGGTCTGGTGCTGGGAGTGCTCCCCAAGTGTCCCTCCCCACTCTTAAAAACGTGTGACTGCGTTTTCTGCCAACCTGCTGCTGCTGCCACTGCTGCTGCCGCCGCCACACCGCGTCCTCTCTGCCCTGGCTCCACCTCTCCTACCTGTCTGGATGAGTATTTCTTTTTTATATCTCTGTTTGTTGAACTTCCATGCAGTTCTGTTTCTTGGAACTTCTGGTTGCCTCTAGTTTTGAGGTAGTTGTATTTCTTCTTAGTTGTGGAGGGAGACGCAGTGTGTCTGTGTAGGCCTCCATCTTGGTTGGAAGTCCTCATTGTGGTTTTAATTTGCGCTGTGATAATTAATGACATTGAGCATCTTTTCATATGTCTGTTGGCTCTCTGTAATGTCCTCTTTGGAGAAGTGTATTCAGTTCTTCTCCCCATTTTTTAATTGGATTGTTTGTTTTTGGTCTTGAGTTGTATGAGTTCTTTATAAAATTTGAATATTAATCCCTTATAGGATGTATCGTTGCTGAATATCTTTTCCTATTCAGTAGATGTGTTTTCATTTTGTTGATGGTTTCCTTTGCTGCACAAAAACTTTAGTTTGATGTAGTCTCATTTGTTTATTTTTTTTCTTTTGTTTTCCTTGCCTGAGGAGCTAATCAGAAAAATCATTATTAAGAGCAGTGTCTGATTTTACTTCCTCTCTTTTCTTCTAGAAGTTTTTTGGTATCAGGTCTTACATTTAAGTCTTTAATCCATTTTGAGTTTATTCTTCTGTATGGTGGAAGATGATCTTATTTATTTATTTTTGGATGTATCTGTTCAATTTTCCCAATACCTGCTCAATTGAATAGATTGTCTTTACCCCGTTTTATATTCTTGCCTCTTTTGTCATAGACTAATTGACTTTACAGGTATGGGTTTGTTTCTGGGCTCTCTTTCCTGTTCCATTTTTCTCTGTGTCTGTTTTTATGCTAATACTATGCTTTTTTTATTACTATGGCTTTGTAGTATAGTTTGATATAAGGTAGTGTGATTTCTCTAACTTTGTTCTTCATTCTCAAGATTGCTATAGCTGTTCGGGGTCTTTAGTGGTTCCATGTAAATTTTTTTTTAAAGATTTTATTTATTTTCAGAGATAGGGGAAGGAAGGGAGGAAGGGAGAGAAACATCAATGTGTGGTTGCCTCTTTCACGCCCCCAACTGGGGACCTGACCTGACCTGCAACCAGGCATGTGCCCTGACTGGGAATTGAACCAGTGACCCTTTGGTTCGCAGGCTGGTGCTCAATCCATTGAGCCACACGAGCCAGGGCCCCATGTAAATTTTAAATTATTTATTCTAGTTCTGTGAAAAATGCCATTAGTATTTTGATTGTGATTACAGTGAATCTATAGATTGCTTTGGGTAGTATGGCTATTTTAAAATTTAACTTTTCCTATCCATTATTTGAAACTTCTGCAATGTGTTGTAATTTTCTGAGTAGATGTCTTTTACCTCCCTGGTTAAATTTATTCCTATGTATTTTTTATGCAATTGTAAATGGGGTTTTCTTAATTTCTCCTTCCAATAATTCATTATTGGTGTATGAAAATGCAACAGATTTTGGAATATGAATTTTGTATCCTGCTACTTTAATGAATTCATTTATCAGTTCTAGTAGTTTATTTTGTGGAATTGTTAAGATTATATAAATATAATGTCATCTGCAAATAATAACAGTTTTTACTTCTTCCTATTTTAATGCCTTTTATTTCTTCTTCTTGTCTGATTGCTGTGGCTAAGACTTTTAGTCGGCGGCGGCAGCCGTCTGTCTCGAGAGACGATGGTGTAGCTTCTTAAGAGTCTATCTGCACCGCCGAGAATGGCTGTGCAGTCCGACTCGGGAGTGACACGGTATCTGTCTCCTCCCGTGTTGAATCGACATCTTACGATGACGCTGGAGTGTCCTCTCCAGTGAAGCTGAAGCTACAGAGCCTGGGCAGGGTGATATGGAGGGTCTGCTGTTGCCCATGAAGCAGACCCCCCCTCTCTTCGCAGCTGAAGGGTCCAAGGGAAAGACGGAGTCAATACAGCTTGGCTTCAGGTGCGCCGCAGGAGTTGCCGGTGTTGACTACAACGTCAAACCGCCTTAGGGACTCCGGCTCCAGATTTTCTGTCGGGGTTTACTCCCTTAGCCTTTCCCCTGAAGAGGTATGCCGCAAGGCGGTGGAGGTTTTTTGGAGTCAGAGTTTTCCTTCTCTGATGTGCCCTGACTGGAAGATCGAACCAGCGACACTTAGCTCGCAGGCCGACGCTCAATCCACTGAGCCAAACCAGCCAGGGCTAGTATAAGACTTTTAGTACTATGTTGAATAAGAGTGGTGAAAGTGGGCATCCTTGTCTTGTTCCTAATCTTAAGGGAAACACTGTTAGTATGAATGAGCTGTAGGTTTGTCATATATGGCCTTAGTATGTTTAGGAATGTTTCCTCTATTTCCACTTTGTTGAGAGTTTTTATCAAATGGGTGCTGGATTTTGTCAAATACTTTTTCTCCCTCTATTGATATAATTATATAATTTTATCCTTTATTTTGTTTATGTGGTGTATCATGTGAATTGATTGCAGATATTGTACCACCCTTGCATCCCAGGAATAAATTGCACCTGATCGTGCTGTAAGATCTTTTTAATGTACGGTATTGCTCAATTCTGTTCGCTAATATTTTATTGAGGATTTTTGCATCTATGTTCATTAGATTATTGGCCTATAATTTTTTTTCTTTGTAGTAGCTTTGTCTGGTTTTGGGAATCAGAGTAATGCTGGCCTTGTAAAATGAGTTTGGAAGCCTTCCCTCCTCTTGAATTTTTAGGATAGTTTGAGGATAAATGTTAATTCTTATTTGAATGAGTGTTTGGTAAAACTCACTTCTGAAGCCATCCATTCTAGGGCTTTTGTTTGTTGGGAGTTTTTTATTACTAATTTGATTTTGTTGGTAGTAATTGGTCTGTTCAGATTTTCTGTTTCTTCTTGATTCAGTCTTGGAAGACTGTATGTGTCTAGAAATGTATCCATTTCTTCCAGATTGCCCAATTTGTTGACATATAGTTGTTCATAGTATTCTCTTACAATCCTTTGTATTTCCGTGGTGTCACTTGTCACCTCCTCTTTTAGTTCTGATTTTATTTGGGTTCTCTCTCTCTCTCTCTCTCTCTCTCTCATAGTTCAGCTTTTTATTGAACATGTTACAAAAGAGGTTTAGTCAAGAAGACCCAAGCACTTGTCATCACCAGACTCCTCAGATTCTTTCTTTGCTTCCACTTTCTTCTCAGCTGGGGCAGCTGTGGTGGAGGGCAGGACCTCCTGCTGCTGCAGCACCTGCTCCTGGGGCAGGTCCACCAGCCCCTACATTACAGATAAGGCTCCTGATGTTGACATTGGCCAGAGCCTTTGCAAACAAGCCTGGTCAGAAAGGTTCAACATTTATGCCAGCTGCTTTTCATTCGGAAGGTGATCATATCCTCTGTGACTGTTATCTCATCATCATGCAAGCTGAGGGCCAGTTAGATGCAGTTGAGCTCTGCAATGGAGATGGAGGCTGTGGTGTGGGAAGGCACTGCCAGGCACAGTGATTGTTGCCGGGTGATAGCTCCTCAGGACTGAGTACCTTACTGGCCGTTGAGGAAAGCCCTCTTTTCTTTCTTAATGGATCTAGTTAAAAGTTTATCAATCTTGTTTATGTTTTCAAAGTACCAGCTCTTGGTTTCATTAATCTTTTGTATCGTGTTTTAGATTCCATTTTGTTTATTTTTACTCTGATCTTTATTATTTCCTTCCTTCTACTCACTTTGGACTTTGGTTTGTTGCTTTTCTAGTTCCTTTAAGCGTAATGTTAGATTGTTGTTGTTTTTTTCTTTTCTTTTTTTGAGGTTTTTCTTGTTTACTGAAGTAGGCCTGTAGTGCTGTGAATTTCTGTATTAGGACTGCTTTTTCTGTTTCCCACAGATTTTAGGTCATTGTGTTTCATTTTTCATTTGTCTCAAGGTATCTTTTGATTTCTTCCTTGAGTCATTGTTACCCCATTCATTGTTTAGTATCGTGTTATTTAGCCTCTGTGTGTTTGTATGTTATTTCAGTTTTCTTAATTTTTTTAAAGCCATTGTGGTTGGAGAAGATGCTTGATAATGATTTTAATCGTGTTAAATTTATTGAGACTTGTTTTGTAGCCTAACATGTGGTCTGTCCTGAAAAATGTTCCATGTGCACCTGAAAAGAATATATATTCTGCTGCTTTGGGGTGAAATGCTCTGCAAATATTGATTAAATCCATTTGGTCTGATGTGTCACTTAAGACTGCTGTTTCCTTGTTGATTTTCTGCCTGGAAGACCTATCTATTGATGTCAGTGAGGTATTGATGTCAATGAGGTATTAATGTCCCCTACTATGACTATATTACCATCACTCTCTTTATGTCTATCAATATTTTATATATTTAGGTCCTTCTGTGTTGGTTACATAAATGTTAAGGGTTATATTCTCTGGTTGGATTGATCCCTTTTTCATTATGTAATATCCTTCTTTATCTGTTATAGCCTTTGTTTTAAAGTCTATTTTGTCTGATGTAAGTATTGCTACCCTAGCTTTTTGTTTCCATTTGCATGAAATACCTTTTCCATCCCTTTGCTTTCAGGTCGTGTGTCTTTTGATCTCAACTGGTCTGTTGTAGACAGCATATGTATGTCTCTTGTTTTCTTGTCCACTCAGATACTGTATGTCTTGATTGAAGCATTTAACCTATTTACATTTGAAGTGATTATTAATAGGTACATAGTTATTGCCATTTTATTATTCATATTTATATTCCTTTTTCTCCTTTTTCTTAAAGAAGTCCCTTTAACATTTCTTATAATACTGGTTTGGTGCTGATGCACTCCTTTAGCTTTTTCTTGTCTGGGAAGCTCTTTTGCTCTCATTCAAATTTAAATTACTGGATAGTTTTGATTGCAGGGTTTTTTGTTTGTTTTAATCACTTTGAATATTTTGTGTCAATCTCATCTTGCCTGCAAAGTTAATGTTTAGAAATCAGCTGACAGTCTTATGGGAACTCCTTTGTAGGCAACTAACTCTCTCTTGCTGCTTTTAAGATTCCCTTTGTTGTTAACCTTTGCCATTTTAATTAGGATGTGTCTTGGTGTGGGCCTCTTTGGGTTCATCTTGTTTGGGACTCTGCACTTCCTGGTCTTGTATGTCTACTTCCTTTGCCGTGTTAAGGAAGTTTTCTGTTATTATTATTTCTTCAAATAGGTTCTCAATCCCTTGTTCTTTTTCTTGTACTCCAGTGATGTAGATGTTTCTACACTGGATGTTGTCCCAGGGGTCTCTTTAAATTCATTATTTTCAATATTCTTTTTTCATTTACTGTTCTGAATGGATGTTTTCTGTTACCTTGTCTTCTAAATTGCTGATTCAATTCTTTGCTTTATCTAATCTATTGATTCCTTCTAGAGTATTCACTGCAGTTATTGTATTATTTATTTTTGACTGGTTACTTTTTATGTTTGTTTTTTTTGTCCTTTTTATGCATACTATCTTAGTGCAAAGTTCCGATTAAGTTCCTCAGGCATCCTTATAACCAGTGTTTTGAACTTTGTATCTAGTAGACTTCTTGCTTTCATTTCATTTAGCTCTTTTTCTGGAGATTTCCCCTGTTATTTCATTTGAGACATGTTTCTTTGTCTACTCATTTTGATTGCATCTGTTTGTTTCTATGTGTTAGGTAGATCTGCTACATTTCCCAGTCTTGGCAGGGTGGCCTTATGTAATAGGTGTCCCATGTGGCCCAGTGGCACAGCCTTCCTGATCACCTGATCTAGGTGCTCCAGGAGTGTCCCTTGTGGGGTTGTGTGTGCCCTCCTGTTGTAGTTGAACTTTGATAGTGGTTGGCACATTAGTCAGTGGGATTGACTCTCAGGCTGATTGGCTCTGAGGAATGGCTATGACCAGAGTATGAGCTGCTGTGCTCATGAGGAGCTGACCCCAAAGAGTGGGATTCACCCCAGGGGGGTTTGTTTCCCACCAAGACCTCCTTTTGAGTGTGCTGCTTATGGAGCTAATTAATCAGGTGGTGTTCTCTGTGATCCGAAGCTGGCCACCAGGTAAGTTGGTTCTGGGGCTTCTTGGGAGGGGCTGGTGAAGGTCAATGTAAGATGCTGCTTGTGACTACCTCAGAGCTACCTGTTAGGAGCTACAAGGTGATCCATAGATGGTAGCTGCCTGTCCTGGCCTGGATGCAGGTGGGAAGGGCCACACTGCAAACTGAGGCTGGTGCCACTAGTACCAAGCCTGGAGCAGGTCATCAAAAAGCCCAAGGCACCCTGAGATCTGCCACTACCTGCTGGCTGCCCATAAGGCTCAGTTGCTAGAAGACCCTTGGGCAGAACATAAGTTGGGTGAGGCAGGGTCTCAGGGAGTCATTGGTGGAGCTAATGGAGTTCATCAGGTTACTGCAGAATCAGGTTTAGTTGTGTGTGGCTCAGCACAGAGACAGTGGTGGCTGTCCCTCCAGCCCTCTCACTCTGGAGCCACACAATTCAGTTTCTCCCTCTATGTCTCTGGCACTCCCTGTACCCTTGAGCTTGATTAGAGGTGTTTTTTTTTTTTTTAAAGATCGATTGCAACTTGTTTGAGAAAAGTTGGATATAAAACTATTGTGTATGATCCCAGGATTATTTAGAAGATAGAGAAAAACAAATTGGTACGTGTTTGACAATTGGAGGCAGAGTGATGTAAGTTTATTTTAAAATCTTATATTTCAAATTTCCTACAATAAAAAAAAATTAAGAGGGATACTGATAAACTAGAAAGTATCCCCTTTCGGAAGCCAAAAACCTGGAAAACTTAGACGAATCAGCCAGAGGGAAGAAAATGATAGTTGATTATTTTGAAGTACACTAAATGACAACATTAAGTACACTAGCGTCTGGGGGCTCACTTTTTACCAGGTAGGATGCCGCAAGCCCCACAGCTGGACTGTGAACCTAGGTCTCCCGGAGCCAGCTCTACTTACCACTATTCACTCTGTCTCCTAAGCCAGAAACCATAAATTTTTCACACCAGTATCATTAATTTTCATTTATTATCAGGATATAGTGGCTAGGGAAGAGAGTGACCCAGAAAGGTAGGAGGTATTATGATGGTTATTTAATATTAAAGAGACTGGATACAATTGTTTCACAAAAAGATATATTTTCATATGGCTATTTACATTTTTTCGTATTTAGTTAAGAATATCATACAACTGATACCTTCTGCAATGTTTCATGCTTTTAAATTCTTTTCTATTTACACTCTTCTGATATGGAATTACAACTAAAATGGTCAAATCCCTTGGTAATAGAGAGCAACCAGTCAACATAGCTAGGTCTTCTCTTAAATTTGCTGATCAACATTAGCAATAGTTACGTTAATAATAAATTACTTAAAAATCAGTAGTAGTTTTAAACAATTCATAAATAAGTGTCCTCTGTGCAATTTACATGTTTAATATCCTGTGGATGCTAAAAGCTTGTATATTGTCAGATGTGCACATTATTACTTTTTCAAATGATAAACTTTTCCAAAGAAGAAACTGGAGAAGCTTGAAGTCATATCCTAAGGTTCTGTGGAGAGCGATCAAAGCTCTGCTTGCTTTACAGGAGGAGGTTCCAATTTACGTGAGAGAACAGTTAAAATCTGGCTGAATTTCTCATATCTCTCTGTCTGATTAACTTGTGCGCCTTTGCTGCCCCATAGCAGTCGCATTTGAAATTCTGTCTTAAAGATTTCATTCATTTCTTCATCTGGTTGAAAACCTAATGTAAACAAAACAAAACAAAGTTTTTTCAGTTATGCCTAAAACAGTGTTGAAAACAGACAGAAAACTTGCTTGTTTAAAGTAGGATCAAAATGAACTTCATCTCTCAGAACTTTAAAACATTCCCCAGGGAAAAACACAGATCTGCTATATGTAAGGGAGGTCAGAGGCCAGTCTCAAGGACCTGAGCACCTTCAGAGAAAAAATAACAAGCTCACTAAACAGGATAGAATAAAATTTGTGTGCATAAGCCACTGTGGGGAGTGTTCAAAGTACTTTTTGTGGTTATTTTTACAACTTTATTGGTGTATCATTTACATGTCATGATTCACCCATTTCAGCTATACAGTTGGGTTTATAACAGTAAATTTATAGTGCACAACCGTCACCTCCAGTTTTATAGAGAACACTTCCACCGCGCTAGAAAGTTCCCTAGTGTCCCTTTGCAAGTCAATCCCTGTTCCTACCCCAGATCCCCACCAACCACTAATCTGTTTTTTTGTTGCTATTCTTTTGCCTTTTATAGAAATTTGATATAGATGGACTTATAGAATATGGACTTTTTCTGTGTCTGGCTTCTTTCACTTAGCATGGTATTTTTGAGGTGATTCAATATTGTTGCATGTTATCAACAGTTCCTTTTTACTGTTGAGTAGTATTCAGTTATACGAACATATGACATTTTGTTTATCCATCATCTGTCAACTGGTGGATACTTGGATTGTTTCCAGTTTCTGAGTATTATGAACAATGTTAACTCTTCGTGTGGACATGCATTTTCATTTCTCTAGGAGTGGAAGTACTAGGTCATATGGTAAATATATGTTTACTTTTAAGAAACTGTCAAGCTCTTTTCCAAAATGGCTCTCCCATTTTATATTCTCATCAGTAACATATGAAGATTCTATTTTCCCCACATGATGCCAATATTTAGTATTGTCATTCTGGACAATGTGTGGTGGTATCTCATTGTGGCTTAAATTTACATTTCCCTTATGACCAATGCTTTGAACATCTTTCCCTGTAGTTATTTGTCATTCCTATATCTTCTTCGGTGTAGGGTCCTTTCAATTCTTTGTCTATGCAAATCTTGTTTGTCTCTCATTGAGTGCCAAGAGTTCTTTATATAGTCTAGATATAAGTCCTTTACAGATATACAGCATGGTGCAAAAGTTTGCATACAGATGTAGGTATGCAAGTGTTTATTCTTGTATTATTTATTATTATGTTCCATATGAACAAGTGTAAACCTACTTTTGTCCCATCCTGTATGTTTGTCAAATATTTTCTTCAAATTTGTGGGTTGCCTTTTAACTTTCTCAACAGTGTCTTTTGAAGAACAAATTTTTAAATTTTGATTTATCAGTGTTTTCTGTTATAGTTCATGTTTTTTGTGTCCTAAAAAATCTTTGCCTAACCCAGGGGCACAACAGATTTCTCCTATGTTTTGTTATAGGAGCTTTCCACTTATTTTTACTTTACTCATATTTTGGTTCTATGATCCATTTTGGATTATTTATTATATATGGTATGAGGTAAAGATCAAGGTTTTTTTGCATATAACATTCAAGAATTCCAGCAGCATTTGCCAAAATACTATATTTTATCCAATAAATTACTTTGACACTTTTGTCAAAAATCAATTGACAACCATATGTGTGATCCTGTTTCTCAACTCCATCTTCTCTTCTATAAAAGAGAATTATCTGGTCTACTTAAGACTGAGGATGCTCAGTCAACTCTATTAGAGAGGGGAAACCTCTAACCAAAGAGTCATACAAGCATGTGGTTCTCATCCTTGATTATTACTGTAGTCTGCTTTTTCATTAAATACTGTCCCACCATCTAGATAACAGGATCTTAGTAGTTGAGAGGATAATAGAAGGTTTTTAGTCCTTTCTTCCCTGTGATGCCAGAATATCTCTGAAAGATAACCAACCAGAGGCCAGATGACAACTTCCATTCCTTCTGTTGATAGGTTTTGAGCCCCTACCCTGGGCTGGGTGTGAGGGATACGATGGTGAGCAAATCTCTACCCTACTGGGTTCACAGTCACTTCCAACAGTGGGAACTTGCTATATCAACCTGTAGCAGCATCAGCTGAGAAATACCATGAGGTATCTTTAATTTGCTGTAGAGCAGCTTAAAGCACACTTTTGGCTTAGCCAGCATCCAAAGTAAGACATCTACTGGCTTCGTATAAGTAGACATTTTAATCTGGTGAATTATGTGCTTTTATTGTTTGAGATCTACACTGCTAACCTTGGCAAACTTTCTGAGGGAAGAAAGAAATGAGACAGATCTATGATGCTTACATCTACAGCAGACACAGCGCAAACTGTTTAGCTCTAAATCTGGTTCTGAAGCAACAACTTTGGCTCAGGATGAAATAATAGGCCTCTCCCACCCTGTGTGATCAAACTTGAAGAATTTTTAAAAGTATATAGTGAGGAAGAGAAAATAATCCTTCCTGATAACTGCCATAGAAAAGTTCTTATTTTTGCATTTGCTTCCTAAATGGTCCTTTTGCTTATAAGCCTTCAGCCCTCCAGCCTTCCTCTGCACAGATGCCAGATTTAAAACATAAATCTGACCATGGGATGACACCACCCCATGTTTAAAACCTTCCACTGGCTCTTCCCCAGCCATAGTTCTTCATTAAAGGCCCTCCCACCTGTGCCCATCCACTCCCTTCTTCAGCCTAGTTGACTACACTAATCCAAGCCCAAGTACTTGTGTTCTGTACTTTCCCCTGAGCTTCTTCAGTGCCTTTGCTTGAATTGGACCTTCTGATGCTAAGAGCAAGAGAGCTCACTTCACAGTGTGGCTGAGAAGGAAGGCACATGCAGGTAAATGAAGTCAAATAAAACTCCAACTCCTCGTTTTCTAACAGTTATTATTAGAGGTTCTAATGGTAGGCAAGCCCACCAATTCTTTTTTGACCTTTTCCTTCTGTTTATTCTATACCAATGACCCAACAGAATATATACAACAAAGAGAAATGGGATCCTTAAGTCATTTAAGAATTCAGAGGAAGTAATCAACCAGGAAATAGAATTCCCATGCCTCAGTCTTTCCTCCGTGGCGTTTTTCTAATTGAGAACACCTGTGCTCTTTCATGCCTTCGTTCCAATTACTATGCAGGTTAGACAGCAGCTTACAAGTCGGCCCTTACCTTCCAGGATCCTCTCTGCATTCATCCGGTAACTGTCCGCAGCCTCTGCCATGAGCCGGGCTGTTACCAAATGGTTCATCATAATCTCACAGCTCTCGTCATTATTTTCCCACATGTCAGTTCCTTCAAAAGTGACAGCCTGCCGTTCCATTAAGGTCACAAGAGGCATCAGCAGAGGGACAGATACACTGTTTGGGAGAACACATGTAGACTCTGAAAAAGAAGGGGTAAAGTTTTCCACCTCATTTTTTTCAAAGTTAAGCACAGAGAATTCCAGCTCTAGATAACACCACAGGAGAATCCTAGACCCACCTCTTCCCACGGACACATTGATTCTGCAGCTAAATATGAAACACCTTCGTCTGAGAGAGGCCCACACAGAAGCGGGTCGGAGAGGCTGGGACACAATGTCGCCATAAACCCCAACCTTGTGCGGTGACAAACAGTCTGGAGGGAACTCAGACCCCGGAGCTTCTACCTGAGGAGCAAAAGGTTTGAACCCCACACTGAGCACCCCAACTTGTGCCTGAGAGACCCCAAAACCAATGGGACTTAAATCCACAAGGCCTACAAGGCAATAATGATCTGAGGAACAGCTCTTAAGGGGTTCACATGCTCTCATTCACCTGTCCAAGGACTCTGAAAAGAGCTGATTGAGAGGTGCTCAAACTTTGTGAGTGAGCCTGGGGGTGGTCCCAATTTAGCGCACTGATCTAGGGACCTGCTAGCGGACAGACACAATCTTCACACTCTTCCTCTGCCTCACTCTAGCCAGTGGGCACCATCTTTTCCTTTTTAATACTGGGCTTTTCCCCCCATTTTCATCTTTTTTCCGTGGAAGCCATCTATAAGCTTTCCCTTTACTTCGCTCCAGCTCACTGTATCTCCCAGAAAGAAGCACATACCCTTGCCTGGTGCCTATCTTTTGCGGCTGCTGCCAGACGACACTGCTACATTGCCTGGCTCTGGTGACCAGTATGGCTTATGCCCATGGGTCCCACAGACTGTAACCAATGAAGAAAGATTTCTTAAACAGCTACTAGGGCACAGCAAGAAGCAACAGTGGCCTATGAGCTTATCATCTAAACTGAGGGCTGAGGGGCAGGCTTCTAATTAAATACACATCTAAGGGTTGACTGTAATCCTTTGCGGAGACTTCAAAGAATGGGCACTGTTTTTGTGCTGCACCCCCCTCCCTGCCCACTGTGGTCCAGAGCACCAGTATCTCCAGAGGGGAGCTTTCCCATGTATCTGGAGCACCCTGGTTTTTGCAGCTGCCATCCAGGAAACACCTTGATCACCAAACTCTGGTGGCCAGGGTAGCTTGTGTTCTTGGGTCCCACTGGACTGTAATAATTGAAAAGACAGTTCTTGGCAGGCTCCCCTTCCCCCACTGCCCAGGGTACTGCAAAGACTTCAGACTGAACTGCCAGAAAGGAGCTTATACACTCATCTAGAGCCCTGACTTTGTAACTGCCGCCCAGAGAACACCTCCAGATTGCCTGTGGCCAGTGGGGTTTACGCTCGCAGTTGCATAGGACTATATATATTTTTATATCTAATTCATAACAGATTAAAGACTTAAATGTAAGACCTAAGACCATAAAACTCCTAGAAGGAAACATAGGCAGTGAGCTCCTTGACATTGGTCTTGGTGATGACTTTTTGGGTGTGACTCCAAAAGCAAAGGCAACAAAAGCAAAAACAAACAAGTAGGACTACATCAAACTAAAAAAATGCTGCACAGCAAAGGAAACCATCAACAACATGAAAAGTCAGCCTGCAAAATGAGAGGAAATATTTGCAAATCATATCTGATAAGAGATTAATATCCAAAATACATACAATATAACACTCATAGAACTCAACAGCAAAACAAAACAACAAAAAACCCACACAGGACCCAAACAGACATTTTTCCACAAAAGTCATGCAGATGATCAACAGATATGTAAAAAGATGCTCAAAATCAATCATCAGGGAAAGGCCAGTTAAAACCACAAGAGGTATCACCGCACTTGCTAGAATGCCTATTATGAAATAGGTGAAGTGTTGGTGAGGAAGTGGAGAAAAAAGAAACTTGCCTGTTGGTAGGAAGGCAAATTGGTGCAGCACTATGGAAAATGGTATGGAGGTTCTTCAGAAAATTAAATATAGGACTACCATATGATCCAGCAATTCCATCTCTGGGTATTTATCCAAAGAAAACAAAAACACTAGCTCAAAAGATACATGTACCACTCCCTCCCATATTCATTGTAGCATTATTTACAAAAGCTAGGACATGGAAACAAGCTAAATGTCTATCACTAGATGAATGGGTAAAGATGGTGTGGTATATATTACAATAGAATATTATTTAACCTTAAGAAAGAATGATATCTGCCATCTCTGACAACGTGGACTTTGAGGACACAATACTAAGTGAAGTAAATCAGAGTCACCTATGCACTACTTATATGTGGAATCCAGAAAAACAAAACAAACAAAAAACCCTGAGCTCGTGGATACAGAGAAAAGTTTGGTAGCTGCCTGAGGTGGAGGGTGGGTGAAATGGGTGAAGACAGTCAAAAGATACAAATTTCCAATTACAGAATGAGTAAATCAGGGAAGGCAATGCATAGCATGGTAACTATAATTAATATTACTGTCTGGCATATTGGAAAATAGCTAGGAGAGTAGATCTTGAAAGTTCTCATCACAAAAAAATATTTTTGTAACTGTATGGTCATGGATATTTTCTGGACTTTATGATCATTTTGCAATATTTACAAATATCAAACCTTTATGTCGTACACCTGAAACTAATACAATGTCCTGTCAATTATACCTTAATTTACAAGAAAGATAGACAGAATGAAGTGACTGGTAGCCTGTGTCATTTTTTAGCAACTGCAGACCATCTACATGCAATGCTGTCATTTGATAAAAACCTTGATTGACACATCAACAATCCTGCAGATAACTCAGGGCCTCATAGCATGCCCTGCTAAATGCTTTGATCAAACCAGAACAGATACGACCTGCTGGTCTTAGAGACACCAAGCGGGCAGCCACCAGGCCTGTGTTGCTGACCCCATGCTCACCTCTGCCTTCATGCAAGATTTTGCTGAAAGGCTTCAGCTGTTTCTCGTAGAGGATGGCAGTTTGGGTGTGCTGGCGCCGCAGGGCAGTCCATGTGTTTTCTAACCTTGTAATCTGGAAGAAAGAAAGGTGTGATCATTTTGTAAGGGTTAAGTTGCGGAATAGATGACAGATGCACATGGTAAAAAAGTCAAAGCAGTTGACTCTAGCCTGCATTGCTCTCATGGCCCATCGAGGGACAACTCCTCTCATCAATTTCTTTGTGTGTGTGTCTGTACACACACACACACACAGATGCACGGCTTGAAAATAAATGCATGTCATACTACACATTTTTTTGTTCCTTGCTTGGAAATCATTCCATATGAATAGATATAAAACTGCACAGAACAGCCTTATTTTGTTAAACTTCTGCATAATGTTCCATTTGATGGATAAACCATAGTTTAACCCATCTCCTATAGATGAGGGTTTTCAACATGTTTTTCTCTTACAAAATCACCTCATAAAGATTTTGCAAATGTGTACATGTGTGAGACTATTGGGAGGATAACTTTCCGGAAGTGTAACTACTGGGTCAAAGGGCACATGTGTTTTAAATCTGGAGATGGATCACCAGCTGTCTTCCGTAGAGGTTATACCGATGAGAGGGTGTAGGCATGTGAGGTATAGCATGTTAACGTTCCTCGTAAGTAGTGATGTCTGAGACACACAGGAGAGTGGCCAGGCCATGCAATGCCACTACTCATGCCTTTCCATGTCTTTTGGAATAATCCAGTCAACACCAACACATGCCACTGGCTCTGACTGTCCCAGGATCACTGGTCCCCACTCACACCCTACCACCAGCATTCTCAGTGTCTGAAGTTTTCTACCTGAAACAAGGAAGGGAGGGAGAGCACTAATATTTAGGGAAGGAGAGTCAAGTATTTGAGGAATTTCACTGAATCCTCGCAATACCCTATGAAGCAGGTATTTTGGCCTCATTTTACAGATCAGAAAACAGAAGAGATCAGGTAACTTGCTCAAGGTTTTGCCTTTGGTAAAGGGTAGGGCTGAGGCTCATTTCATTGGCCTCTAAGAGCTCCTGTGTGCTTGTTTCATATGAAAGGGGAGAAGGCCCAGCACCAGCAGATTCTCTGGGAAGCAAAGGATGTGGGCTGGTCTGCCTCTGGCCACCCACATGCTGCCCCCTCTCCTGGCGCTCCCTTCTCTTCCTCAGCCCTCAAGCATCCCTTTTCTGAAAGAAGCCCTTGTCTCTTGGCTGAGGCCATATCCTGCTGGTTGCAGGTCTGGACAGTGACACACAGGAATGACAGGACTCCTCTGGGGTTTTCCCGGGTCTACCACTTCCCACCCCAAGCAGCACTCTGGCTCACCCCACGGCCCTGAACACCCTGCAGGACCAGGTCCCCTCATTGCTGAGGAGCTCTGGGAGAGAAGAGTCTGAGGCTGCTGGAGGGAAGGGAGCTGCCTACAAAGGCATGTTACCCTGCTTTGGGATAAGTCCCTGGCTGCTGAGTTTGAAGTCATGGGCAGCAACCATGTAATGCCACAAAACACCCCTTTTACCACTCTATGAGGAAGCTTTGCACTGGAATGCCATACACACAGCTCAGCTTGTTGGCTCAGCCCTCATAATTATATGCAGGTTTGGATAAGAGGAAATAAATCTGATGCAAATTAAAAACACCTGAATGAAAAATTAGACCTCCTAACATTATAGAAGTCAGTATATCAGGAAAATATGGCTGAATTTGCTTGTTTCCAATATCAACCCTACTAAATTCCAGTGCATCTAAAGAATTTTGTAAACTCTTGGAATATTACATTATAATTGGAATTGACTGCCCACCGCCCAAATTTTCCTGGTGAAGGAACTAAGTTGTCTGGCTTCTTGTTTTTAGGGTGACCTTGCTTTAATGCAGGGAAATTATGTTCCTAACATGGCCTGCAGGACCTGTGACTGTAGCTGCAAGGCCAAAGGACCATTTTCTTCTCTGAGGTCCACTTGATTTCAAACACAGGTTTTTCAGTTTTGATACATCCTAAAAACAGCCCATCAAAGCAGATAAATTCAAAGTGCCTGGTTTCAGAAACTAATTAAGGGGTTATATGGCAGGTGGTCCAGAAATCTGAATCTTTTAATGAGAGGGTGTTTCAGGTAACCTGAGGAACATTCTTTGAGATAAACCTCTCTAGGGATTCTCAGATATAAGCTCCCCAAATAGCTCAGTTTCCCAATCATTACCCCAAACTGCCCGCACACCTGGTGACTCAGGTGCACGCAGTCTCGTTCTTATACAACACCCTGGCCCCAGACGCATCATTCTAATTTGTTCTTCAGGAACACTGTTCTTGAGGATGAGTCTTCTAATGGCACCTCAATGTGGGCTGTCGGCAATTACCCACTGCTTTTAAGAACAGCCAAAATACTCAGGACACTGCTCTGCAGATTAGTCAAAGCAGCTTTCACTAAGATCCAAGTTACCTTTTAAGATTGACAAAAGTCATCTGTGATTTGCTAAGCACAGGCCTGCAGACCACTTTGTAGAATAGGAAGCACACACAGGCCCACAGGCCTGTGCAAAACCAGTGGAAATTTACCTGTGGCATTTCCAGGGCTTTCATGATGGCCGAGAAAGAATAGAGGTCGCCCATGGAGTCTTTCAGTTCCACCGCCACCTGGATGATCCTATTGAGGGTGGCTGCCCGGTCCTCCAGCGTGCCGGTGCAGCCCAGAATGTCCACTGCAATGCCGATAGCCATGGTGCTGTGCCTGCGGGGGAGGAGACCAGTGGGCAGGCCCAGGTCAACAGGACGAGGAGGGAAGGAAAGCAACCCAGAGAAGAAAAGGACTGGCGTTGCACCATTTGCTGCTCTTGCCCTGAGATGTGCTGATAGCTCAGACACTTTGGTTGCCGATTTCAGCAGCGACTCCCCTGCCCCCACCACACCGATGGCTGCAGGACCCCGACAGGGCCTCAGAAGGTGTACTTTGTGGGGTCAGAAAGGACAGGTGCCCCGGGACAGAGCGCTGTTTGGGCCCGACCTGGGGCATGAGAAGGGCCCTCCTCAAGGGAAGTCAGGAGGCTCCGTGTATGTTCCGCCACGAGAGGTCCAAGGAGCCACCAGGTCTCCCTAACACACTGGGAACCCCTTCCTCAGAAGCCCTGGGCCACCTCCACTGAGTCCCTACACTGGGGGACGAAAGGGACGGAAAGACGACAGCATATGCTAGATCCAGAAAGACAAGGGCGTCGGAACAAGGAAAGGAACGAGGAGCTAAGAATGGAGTGTCTGTGGCTCTGGTCAAGGGGCCAGAAAGTGAATGCGGACATGGACGAAAACTGAACAGCAGACTGGCAGGATGTCCCTGTAAGGTCAGGCTCCAATAAAATGGCTATCTTGTTTGGATCTGCCTACAACCCTCCCTTTTCTCATCCTGAACCATACAGGTCCACCTCACGCACCCAGAACAGGAAGCGGCCTGATCTTTTCTCTCCATGACGATGGGACTAACATGAATGGGGACACAGAGCAGCCTCCTCGGAGGGGGACAGGTGGCACAGCCTGGATCCCTCTCCTTCCCTCTGAAAACCAGGACTGCAGAGCTGACTGCACAGGCCAGCACAGTCTCAATCACATTTTGTTCCAATTGTGAATGCTGGAGGTGAGCCCCGATTCATAGCATGGGCACTAAAATACATGTCTTGGAAACTCTGGGGCCACCTTGTCCTGCAAGTTCAAAGCTAAGGATGCTACTCCATGGCCGCACCTGTCTCTGTGCCCATGGTGCGGTCTCTCTCACTCTCCTTGAGCAAAGGGACGCATGCTTCACCCAGTACCTAGCATTACTAGTTTCTCTTGGTGACAAATGTCCAGCCTAATACAAAGTCTTAGAAGAGTTTACTTGAGCCAAACTGATGGCATTTGCCAGGAAGCAAAATCTCAATGGATTGAGAAAACGCTCTGTTGAATGGCAGTTTTTCAGCTTATTTTACACATTGGAATCAAAGGAGGAAATGTAAGAGGAGTTACTTGAAATCCACTGGTGGTAGATTAGGGAGTCTGGAGAAGGCAAAGTGGGGCAATCTTCAACATCAGATAAAAAGCAAAATGGAGAGACACGTGCTTCTTTTATGTGGGTGGGTACAGGACAGTTAACATTTACAGCACAGAGATGGGATGCGGGCAATGAGATAACAATGTGGTCTCCTGCTCTGGTGCAGCGGTTGTGCCTTTGAGGGGTTGAAAAGAAAATTACTCTGACATTTCAAAGGTATGTTATCTTAGAGGCACAAAAACAACAGAAAATATCAAAATTAAAGACTGACCTTTGCCAAGGAAGCTACAGGCCTAAGTCATGACTACACACAATGACTTGCTTTTAGTTAGGTCTCCGTATGCCCAGACCATGCTATGGGGCTACTTTCATTCTCTGAGTTCATAGAGCTTGTCAGCTTTAGTCTGTGGCCCCCTTCTCGTCCACACGCTAACGCTTCTGAGTGTGTCTGTGCATATACAGGGTGGGGCAAAGGCAGGTTTGCAGTTGTGAGTATGCAAAACAGAGTTTACTCTTGTGTTATTACTAATTAATTATTGTATTATTTTCCATACGAACAACTGTAGACCTACGTTTGCCCCACCCTGTACGCATGTATGCTGTTTACTCGCAGTGGGACTTTAGGCTGCTCCCTGACTGCTCCACTCCTCGATTCCTTCATCTGTAAAATGGGAACAAAGGTAGTTGTGATAGAGACTGTGTATGGGTATAAAAAGAACTGAAGTGCCCGGCACTAGCAGGCACCTAGCTAGTAGTACTTGCTACCATGATGACCTCTAAGGGAGTATCATTCTCTCTGTATCTTGGTTCATTTCACCTGTTTGTCTCTTTTCCTTTATTTATCTCCTTCCTGATTTCTTGTCCTTTTTAATGAATGGAGTCTAACATAGACTTAAAGTCTATTTTTATGATCTGTGGTTTACTGAAGAGTTTTGCTACCTGTTTGCAAAGTGTTAAGATTGAGCCAAACATTTTATTTTTATACTTATTTATTTATCTATTTATTTATTTTTCAGCAGATTGAACCAAACATTTTAGACGTAATTTTTATCTAATAATAAACTAACTTTCCATATGCATTCAGTCCATTTTTTATTCGGTGTCCCCCCAACCCCATGTTTTAGTAGCCCTTAATAGAAAACATATTTTCTACCTCTTTATGACCTGGCAGTATATCAGTGGTTAATTGGGTAACTCTATCCATTCATTCGACCAACATTTGCCTGCAGCCCCCAGCACACACCGCTATGGGAAAGAAACTTGGCTGGTATGTCTGTTGCAGAAACTCTGATGCTCGGCAGCAGGAGGCACTAATTGTTAGACTCAGTAGGTTTGGAATGGGTGAGGTGGGAAATTAAAAAATAAAGGGTGGCTTTGTATTTGATTCTGAAACACAAGAAGATGATGTCATTTAGCCTTTCAAGACCAGAATACTCACGACCTTTATTTAAAGACATGGTAAAAAAGAAAACCCCTCCCCAGACTCTAGCAGCAAGACCCATGGGTCAGCTCTGGACAGGAAACGAGCCAATGAGTGGGACCCCAGGCCAGGGGCCATCAGGACAAAGAGGAAATGGATGTAGACAGAATGGAAGTCTGAAAATAGCCTAGAGAGAAGCCCTGCCCGCCAGCCTCAGCCTCGGACCCATGTCCTAAAAATCCTCACGAAAGTGATAAAACAAGGCCTGGAACTTGGCAATTTTTCAGACTGAGATGTAGGGGAAGTAGGGGGCACAGCTCATCTCTGTTGGAACGGTGACCACTGAGCCCAGACAACAGCAGAGGAGAAGTTGGTGGACCTGAGAAGCCAGGCCCCTGGGCTTGGGGAGGGAAGAGGACACCTGGAGAGAGTGGTTACAATCTAGAAAATTCTGATCAGGAAAACTAGAAAAATTCAGAAGGCAGACCTACAATTGTCCAAAGGCATTCAATAAGGATGCCTGAACCAAGTCAGCATGGACCACGTCCTGGCCTCCTGCCTCCCACAGTCTTCCATTCAGCATTCCAGTGTCTTCTGTGGGTTGCATCTGCGGTTATAAAGCCCAGGCAACAGCGGCACTGCAGGCACTTTACCTGCCAGGTGACTTCCCCGTGCTACTTGAAAGGCAATGTTTACTTTCTAGGGGCTGACATCCTCGGACTACACTGTCCACTGGCCACACCTGGCTATTGACACTTAAAATAGTAAACAGTAAAATAAAACATTTCATTTTTCAACAGCCCTGTGTGGCTAGTGGCCATCGTAATGAGATGCAAGCTGTTCAGCCCTCCAGCAAGGTGCACTCATGGTGCTGAGACCTAGAGCGTCACGGAAACCCACAGGCAGGGGACGGCGGCGCTCGGGACCCCGGGACCCTGAAGCATCACTGCCCTCTCCTCGTGAAAAGCCAGGACCCCAGCTGTCCGCTAAAACCCACGTGTGTGTCGTGGCAGTGGGAAATCGGTGGGAAAGGACGGAAAGCAACAAGACAGTCTTGCCCAAATCAGCTGTCTTTTTTTTGTGGGTCAGAAAGGCCAACTTCAATGGTAATAAGATAATGAAGTCTAGCACTTCTTTTCTTAAAAATGTGCCTTGCTATTTCTATCTTTCTAATTTCTTAACATGCAACGTTCCTGTGTGGGGGCTGAAGCGGACAGCCAGGGCCCTGGCTTTTCATGAGAAATGGGCAGTGAAACCTCAGAGGCTGCGAGGAAGAGGGACCGAGTGCCATCCTCCTCTGGCCTCTGTTCCACCACTTGTCCACTCTTCAAGGAAAACGTTCACTCTGTTCTTCCCAACCTTTCCCACAAACTCCCACTTAATTCCTAAAGCAGTCTGGAGCAGGGACAGGAACATGTTCTTTGTTCCCTCACTTCCTCGGAACTGTCTCTGTACCTCTCCAGGAATTCTCTGGCTAAGGCTTCTGGGAAGCATTGCCTGGGGCCACACATCCTCAAGGACAGTGGCCCTGGGGGGTGGGGGGTGCTGTGCCTCTCTCTGCTCTGAAACCCACTGCTCTGAGAGCCAGGGAGGAATTAATTCAAGGGGCCGGAAACACGAGGACAGTCCTGCTCACCTTTCGATGATGTCCAGACGCAGCTGGTGGCCATAAGGCAACGTAATGAGTTCCAGCCCTGAGCTCACGCCCATGTTCCTCCTCATCTCTTCAGAGACTTCAAGAATCCTAGCGACCTGTCAAGAACACAAGTTGAAATACGCCGGGTCAGGCAGTGGGCTTGCTGCGGACACAAATTCAGCGCGTGAAAGGAAACACACTGAGCACGGACAGCGTGGACGCACTTCCTACAGTTCTTTTTGAGCAGCAGCATCTGAAAAGACAGTTTTTATATGTGGTATTTGGAGGGTTTTAATACACCCACTGGAATATAAAACCTGGGAGGAAAGCACCTAAATTGGTCTGCAGAGTCTGCAAATGGGGTGTTTCTGCCCAGCCCGAGAAAAGCGCGGCTCCCGGAGCTTCTGCCTAACAGAGGCTGGGTGCCGCTGCAACGTTAGCTGGGGACAATGGGGCTGCACGCCAGTCCCCTGCTGTAGAAGAGCGGGATTGCGTCCAAGCTCCCCTCTGCAGCGTGCCTCGCCGTTCATGTTCTCACTTAACAGCAGGGCTGGCTGCTATTACTCGTAATTATGCCTCTCCGGGGCTCAGTAAGTGCACCACACGTCTGGAAACCATTAGAAACATGTACAGAGATTTGAAACCCGAGGTCTCAAACACACCCATTTCTCCCCGTGGGTTTTCTTTAAAGAAAATCTTTGTTTGTCCCAGCCAGCTCTCCCATCTCAATTCTAGGGTGTAATCATGGTTTATCAGGACCAGGTATTTGCTGGCCATTTATAATTATTACATGTTACCTCAAAATGTTGCAACGGAGTCAGCATATCTCTGAAACGGGACTAAGGATGCCTGAGTGCCCTGATGCATTAACGATGCAACCAGCAGACACTGACACTGAGCCTGGACACGCGGCAGGCATGGGACAATTCCTCTCCTTGATCTGTAGAGCTGTCCTCTAACACAATTATCCTGGCCATATGAACAGTCCAGATGTTTTCATAATAGGTTCCAAAAAACATCTGGAAGTTTAGCCGGTATTATTAACACTGACCCTTAACTTCTGTGTTTGAGCAAGAATTTGCTCTCAGCCCTGGGGAAATGAGCCTGTGGGAATTAGCTATTTAGGGGCGGACCCCAAAACTGGACGCAGAATTCATACCATGCTCTCTGAGCCTCAGTTTCTCCCACTCTAACACAACTGCTAAGTTCACCTTTCTCAAGTACTTTGCAAAGGCTCAAACAAGCTTACAACCCAAAAGAACTATTTGAAAGTACAGGGTGTGAATCATCAACCATGTAGAAGGGGTCAGAGTTCTGGCCCAACCTCTCGAAAGAGATTTACACCTTGACCATGGCAAGGCAACACAGACATGCACCCCAGCCACCTGCGGTCACAGACACTTTGCTCGCTTGTTTATACAGCTGCCCTGTCAGAGGCTCCAAACCCAGCACATCTGTGGGGTGTCCTCCGACCCACACACACTCAGAGCAGCAAGATTCAAAGGCTTGTCATGGATTCAGTTTTGTTCTGGAAGCTCTAGCATCCAGAGCAATCCCTGCTCTGGCAGAGAAGCCTCTAGGCTAGTTTCCTTCAGTGTAAGCATTCAATTCTCTGGTCACTTTGCTGGGCTCTACCAGAAAATACCAATGCCTGCTTGCTCTGAGGCTGGGCTGTGGGACCAGAGGGCGCTGTGCTCACACTGCAGGACCTGGCTCAGGTCTCTGTGGAAACACCCAGGGCCATGCAGGTCACAGACACAGAGGAGGGACGAACATTTCTAGAGCATTAGCTATGAACTGGACCTGGCTTGGTGACATCAGTGCCCATGATGAGGCATTCCAGCCTCCTTCTGCTCTGCAGATCTTAGCTACCCTGGTTCTGCAGGCTCTCCCCCAACTCGGCCTGCTCCTCATCCTGCTGCTTTTGGAGCTCTTGCCGTGACCAAAGGGAGCCCTGACGGGGGCATGGCCTGCCCTCCTCCCAGCTGCCAAGGGACCTTTTAAATTGCAATGAGATCGCCTGGCTCAGCTCACTTTCTCTGTTGCCTTTAGCAAAAACTGACTGGCACTAGGTCCTTATAAGCCTGTCTCCCTCACTGAACTGCAAAGTGAAGACAGCAACTGGGAATGAGCCCAGAAGTAGAGACTTAAAAACACGGAAGACCTACCAGGACCTCCCCCACCCCACTTTCATTGCCCGCACAGAGTGAATCTCCCATAAGCCAATCCCTCCCCACCATGGCCTTTGACATCTGAGTTTCTACATATGTGTGTTGTCTGACGCCTGGAAGATGCTTTTCGCATTCTTCATCCAGCCAACTCCTATTCACCCTTCAAAGCCCATCCCAGACATCCCCACCCTGTCCCTCTAACTCCCCCATGTTCAGGACCCTGCCTCAGAGGCCCCACGACTCCTGTGCCTGCCCCTACAGAACATTTCCCACCTGGGTGGTGGTCTGAATTCCTCTATCACTGTCCCTCCCCGCCTCCCCCACCAAGACCTGGCCTGGCCCACAGCAGGCACTCAGTCAAGGCTAAATACATAGCACTAACAACTCTTACTTAGCCTCATCCTGGGGCAGGCACGGTATGGAGGGTGGTTGGTATTATTTTCCTCCTTTTATGGGCAGGGAGAGCAAGACTGGGAGAGGCCAGGAGAGGCAGGGTTAGATTCAGGCAGTTCACCTCGGAGGCCAAGCTCTTAACCACTGACCCTCACTTCCAGCCACTGCAGAGACAGGTGGTAGGGAATGGCTCCAGGTGAGGCCAGGGTGGTTGGGGCCCCTTTGCAGGGGGCGGGGTTGGGGGAGTGGGGTAAAACATTGCAGACAGCCTGGGGGTGCTCTGGACGACCCACAATTCTGTTGGCCTTTCTAGGAGCCAGCCCTGGGCTCTATGCATGATATGGGAACAGCATTCAGGCCTCGAGTGCTGCGCAGCCCGTTCTAAGCTTCGGCCGCTCTGTCTAGCCGCCACTGCGTGTGGATCAGTGGCACAGCCCTTGTTTGGTTGACCTCTCAGGCTTATTGGCTGTGCCTGCTTTGTTGGCAAAGCCCTGGGGTCAGTGGTTCCAGGAAGAGGATGAGGAAATGGGGTGGACTCCGGAGGCAGGAAGGAAGGCTAAAGAGCCTTGCCCTTGGAGAGCGGCAGGCAGGTTCCTGCTCCGGTCTTTGCCTTGGGGGCTCCATCTTCCAGGGGTGCCTGAAGGCAGATGGGGCAGTGTGGCCTCACAGGTGGGGGGAGACACAATGCAGAGAGAAACAACAAGAACGAAGGCAGGCTGCACATTCCTTCTGTTGAGAACAGACTCAGAATCTAGCCTCAAGGCTGCCAAGGTGGTGAGAAGGTTCTAGACCCTCCTGCAAAGAGTCCTCGGGCATCTCACCTCCTTCATTACCACCGAGCCCTGCCTGAAGCCACAAGGAAGAAGGATTCATTTCCTCCTGGGAACCAGGCAGTTCTGTAAGCCCAGACCCAGGCTTCCACACGGACCTCCTTTGAGGAGAACCCAGACAGGTGCGTGCTGGGCTCCCGGCCTGCTGGCGCGGTTCTGCTCTCAGAGCCAGGGCCCAGAGTGCTACTAGAACAGGAATCCCAAATCCTCTTACTGTCCAAACAGGCTTCGTTTGCGTAAGAATTTAACCCAGCAAATTATCTGACGGTTGATGAACACTGCCCAAGGACACTCAGCCAACCGTGAGAACAGCCCTGTTCTTCCTGAGTAGCCCCCTCCCCCTGCTGTCTTCTTAGGGCCCCCACACATGCACACATGCTCGCACACACACACACGCATGCACACACATGCACATACATACTCGACCTCCCAGGCCTGGCCATGAGGTCAACTGAGGGATCCCTCAGTTCTGTTTTCAGGAAGGGGTTTGTTATCTCAAAACAGCCTACAACTGCCTAACGTTGCTCAAGGCTGTGGGGGAGGCCTCCTGCCCTCCAGGTGCGCCCTCAACCACCTGGGAGCTCCCTGGGGAAGGGGCTGCCCAAAGACTAGATTTCCTGCCATGATTTCTGACCTGGGCAACTTGTTTTGGAAAACCCAGTTCCTAAATAAGCCCTGACCTTTGCAGCTAAATTGACTTCACTGAGCTACAAATGAAAAAGGGCCTTAAATCTCACAAAGGCTTTATCTGTTGCTCAAATGCAGAGACCATCTCTTTATACTAAGGAGCTGGCTGAGCCCAGACCAGCCTGAGACACCTGCTTTCTAGAAATCTCTCTGAAGAATGAGGCTGCCTTGGGGCTGCCCATGAACAAAAGACACCCATAGCTAAAACAAAGGCTTCCAATAAAAACTGATGATGATGTAAGCATACATTTATTTAGTCACATGGAAAGATGGTCATAAAATCTTGCTTGATGAAATACTCGGGGTTTGGAACAGTAAATGGAAATGGGTGTAATTTCTGTGGTCAATAACCAGATCTGCAGGTACTTGCTTACATGTCTCTGCTCACAGAGTAAATGTTAGCAATCTCCAGAAAACTGGATTTTGTGTAATTTTACTTTTTTTCTCTTAATCTGTATTGTATAATTTTTCTAAGTTATATTTTATAATTATAATTTTTAAATTATTAGTTTTATAATTTTTCTAAATTGAGCAAGTATTCCTTATTTTTAAAAAATCACGGTAACTTTAAAAGGTTTATTTATCCTAAAGACCATTTCGGTAACAATAAATATAATATACAATGTGTGTGTGTGTGTGTGTGTGTGTGTGTGTGTGTCTGTGTGTAGTGAAATAAAAGTAACTAAGGCTCTGCTTCTCCAGAAACTACATTTTCATCTACAGTCTATTTTCGTTTGGACTTGACGTTACCAGTTCTGGCAGATTTGAGGCCAGGGGAGAATTGTAAAATCAGCACAGTGGGGACGGGGGCACTGCCCGGCAGCTGCCTACTATTCCTCTGTCCAAGGTGAAGTTTACAAGCTCCCTACCTGGGTGAAGGTTATCCTGGCCTGTGTTTCCCACCCCTTAAGTAAATCCCCACGCTCAGGTTATCTTCAGACTTTTCCTGTGAGCAAAAGCACTTAAAAGGTGAGGCGAAGTGAAGCGCAGACAGATTCCCCACTTCCAAACTTCCAAAACCCAAAAGGAAATTCGGAAATTACGCGCACCCAGGCACCTACCTTGCAGTCCGTGCTCAGCATGTGCTGGGCGATGACCTTGGGGTCGTTGTTGGTGAACAGTTCCTTCGCTCGCTTCAGCATCGCTGTTTCCAGGGGCTTGTTCTCAGGAGGAAGGAGCTTCGACTCAAAGTCGTTGGGCCTGAACGAGGAGGCAGTCTCCAGGAGGGGCTTCACAAATGTGCCCCCGTCATCCTGCCCCTGGTCCATCTGTGCTGCTGCTGGCGGCTCCTGGGGCGTTGCGCTGTCATCGTCATCGAGAATTAAGTAGTTGGTGCCCGAGTTCCGGGGACCTGCGGCCCCATTCTGCTTGGCTGTCAGCAGCTCTACATAGCTGTCCTGGGTGCTGAGGGGCAGCCCCGGGGCACTGGCTGGGTTCAGTTCACAGTAGTTGACCTCTGAGTTGAGCCAGGTGGAAGGAGATGGGGGAGCCTTGAGGAAGGGCGCCTTGCAGGGCTTGGGGGGTGGTTTGGGACACAGCTGGCTGTCTGAGCCCCTCAGCGCCTCCCCTGCCCTAGCATCCGAGGAGACCCTCCGAACCACCGCTGGGCTCAGGGTGGGCTCGCTGCCCGTCCTGAAAACGGGTGAATTCGGGCTGGGGCCTGCATCCACGCCTGAGGATTGAGGGGGCATCTTACAGCCTGTAGAGGATAAGAGACAGAAGAAGCTCAGCGGTGTGGAGAACACAAAACAAACACACCAGAGCGACAGCTCCCCGGCCCTCAACTCATGCCACTGGGCATGAATTTTTACCCTCAAAAGGTAACTGAGCATGACCACCCCATCCACCCCATGCCCAATCTAAAGGAGTCAGTCTGGGCATTTTGAGGGCTAAGGTGGCTCCACGCACAGTCTTAGGGGAATTTAAATCCCAGTGACCACCAGCAGCTGGGCTGCAATGTCATTTTACGGTCACAGAAAGTTAGGCCAGTCAGAGCAGTGAGTAATTTAAGCTTGCCCTAAGAAACACATCTTTAGCCACATAGCAGAAAAGGCCCTGAGCCCCTCTCAAAGTCAGGGTGGACCCAGCCCACTTTAGGGGACAGCTGGGGCCACATGCTGGGAAGGGAGAGAAAGACGTTGCGATGACCCACACAAAAGTAGTTTGAGGAACATTAGGAAAATCACCTTGTGGTCCCAAGAAAGGTCAGTTACAAAAAGAATGAAAAGCAGTCCCATGGCTACTAACAAAATTGCTTACTTGGTTTCCCCACATCCCACCCCTCTCCCTCTTCCAGTTGTGAAAAGAGAATGAAGAGAAAGAGGGGTCTCTGGACAGTGGCTCCACTAGGAGCCCCAGGATCAGCCGCCCTCCCTCTGTCCTGGGAGCAGACTGCAGGGGGAGGCTCAGATGTCATGAAGACCACCAGTTAGTGAATGGGCTTTGAATCAGGTAACCTGAGTTCAAATGCTAGCTTAGCCTCTTACTTGACACACGCCTCTGGACAAGGTACTTAACCTCTGTGCCTCAGTTTCCTCAGTCCCGAAAAGAGAATAATCATGCCCACCTTGAAAACTTGCTATGAGGCTTTAAAGCTAGCACACCTAAAGCATCCAGCTCAGTGATTCATATCTGGATATAGTCCCACAAACCTCCTGCAGGCATGGAGCCTTACGTCTTTCTCAAATGAGGTGAGCTGAGAAAACAGCCTGAAGGAAATTGGGGTAACATCGTCACCCTCTTCCCCCCAAATACCCATGACCTACTGATCGGCAGGTAGCTCTCCGACTGGTGGGCTTTGAGGGATAAGGCTCTTCGGTCCTGCATGTGATCCAGGCAGGCTGGCTGGCTGCCGCTCTTCTCTTTATTTCTGAAGCAAAAGGCAAGTAGGGCAGAAACCTATCATTAAATCATAAAACCTTGAGGCAACATCACAGAAAGGTTGCTCAGAATGGAAGTGCCTCTGCATACCCTAACAGTCCAGGAATGTCTGCTGGTGGAGCACATTTCTCATGAAGGTGATTAGTCCATGACTGTGCCGTGGGCTCCATCCCCGCATCCCCACGACCAATCTGGCTAGGTCCTAGGAAGCCTCCTCTGAGCCCTTCCAACCAGTTGAGCAAAGCAGGGGAAAGGTTTCAGAATACTTCGGAAAAATCTGATGAACTGGAACGTGTCCTTTTAGCAGAGCCTAAAGTTATTTACAGACCCAGGAGGAATGGCTTGTTTAAGTATGTGCGACTCCACCATGACATAACAGTGTCACAGTTAGTTTTCACTTCAGTGCAAACCTCAGGTCACCCAAATAATCCACAGTATCGCCTGGGGCGACTGCCACACCTGTCCTCCTGGATGCACCGGGGAGCCCACAGCAAGCAGCCTCACTCCTACTGGGCTGGGTGTAGGAAAGAGTGTGGTCACCCACATGGAGCACAGCTTCCAGGGAAAAGGTGCAACATAACCTGCAATACAATTAGCTAGCATTCCTCTGTCCTTGGCCAATTCAGATGGGGAATTTCTCTAATTAGTACCGAGGAAGAGAATCTCTCTTTTGCTAAAAGAGAAAGCACTGTACTAGCCAAGTTGTAATGAACTTTAATCGGCCCTCCCACAAGCTTAGGTTACAGAAATCACAAAGTTCTTTCCTACCTTTGCAAGCACCAAAGGAAAAAACCAAACAATCAAAAAAAAATCCACCCCAGACTCCCAGCCACAGAGAAATTCCAGCAGCCCCTCAGAGATAAGTCAGGGCAGAGGGCAAATTCCAAAAGGCAATGACTTCTGAAAAGCGATACTTAAGCCGAGATCACCGAGTGGGAGCAGTCAGACTCCGCTGGCCAGAGCACCAGCCTGGAATGCAACCTGGCTGACAGCACACACCTTTGCCCAGGCCGGCTGCCCGCCAGCCAACCAGCAGGTCCAAAGACAGGGAAGGGGCAGGAGTCCAGGAAGTGGGGAGGTGGGCAGGGCGTGGGGCCACTGCTGACATTGAGCCTACGTGCAGACACTGCTGGCCCTGCTGCCTGTACTGAGTCTTAGGGAACTCTCCTTGTAAAGGGCAATCAGAAGAGGGGCTCTGTCAGGCCTGTCTCATTCACTTAGAGACTTTCTCAGTTTTTCTTTCCTTTCTTATTTTTAAAAAGTAATTGTAATTCAGCCCTGGCTGGTGTGGCTCAGTGGATTGAGCTCCAGACTGCAAACCAAAGGATCATTGGTTCGATTCCAAGTCAGGGCACATGCCTGGGTTGCGGGCCAGGTCCCCAGTTGGGGGTGTGCTAGAGGCAATCATACATTGATGCGTCTCCCTCTTTCTCCCTCCCTTCCCCTCTCTCTAAAAATAAATAAAATCCTTTAAAAAAATAATTATATTTTAAATCTGGGTCTCTGAAGGCAGACCAGGAAACCTACCAAGCAGCACCACACGCAGCAGGGGTTTGGTGTGTTGATAAATACACTCTGTTCACCACATGAACTCCCTGTTCACAGTTGAGCAGCCCACCTCAACTCCCAAAAGAAACAGAAGAAAAAAGTACCTACCCCTTTAATATTTCAAGGGATCTCAAGTCCAATCTTACTACTATGCAAAGGAGAATTTCTAAATGCCTTAGATAAACAAACATTCTTCCCCCCTTCCTGCAACTGCCCTCCACTGCACATTCTACCGCCTTCCAGAAATGAGAATTACATTATGATTATTAACACTTGCCTAGCACTTACTATGGGCCAGCAGTTTTAAGCACTTTGCATATCCTAACTCACTTAACCCTCCCAAGCCCTATCTCTCCAGATGAAGGAAGTGAGGCCAGAGCAGGTGAGTAGTTTGCCCAAGGCTGACCAGGTGAGGGCGGGCCAGCAGATGCTGACTCACTGGAGCTTCCTAGCAGCACAGCTGTGATTTGTGTTACTCAGAATCTTGCAATTTACTTCTGAATTTCTGTATTCTAGAAATTGCTATTTATGACAATTCCTCCTGGTCCAGAAAGAAAAGCTGTGCGTGGAGTAAAATATGTTGGCTTAACTGTGTAAGCTTAGATGCAGGGAGCTGGAGAAGGGAGCTGGGTAAGAGAGGAGATGGGGTTGGTCTTCGCCTACCAGGCCTGCCTCTTTCTCCCTTCTGGGCATGGTTTAGATACTGTGTACAACATGCGCCAGGAATCTTAGCTCCATGGGGGACAGTGCTATGTAAACACAGGGCACTGAGTGCTGATGGCAGGGTGCTTCGGTACCGTGACCACCTCTCTGCACTCTTTTCTCCCCTGTTTCCCAAGGATCAGACTGCAGCCCTGGCTTGATGTCTCCTGTCTTAGGAATCGTATCTCTCCTCACTGAGTCAACCACCCTTTCCATGTGGACCAAGCCTTAACCTGAGCCTGCAGGCCCCACTGCCCTCCGACGGCCCCACCCGACGCTGCTGCTGAACCCTGGCACTTAGCAGGTGCACAGTCGTAGCTCAGACGGGGCAACTGGTTTTTCCTCCGGAGTCCACCTGCTCTGGCCCCACCTGTGGTAGCCGACGGCCCTTCTCTACCTTCCCCACATGCAGAAGGGTCCTGGGAAGCCTGGTTCCTGCACCTCCCAACTCTCCCTCTACTCCATCTGCACAGCCTGACCCTTCACGACTCACTAACCTGGTTTTCCAGCTCTTCTCTTGTCCATCGCTGTCTAGTCCCTTTCTTAGGACATCCCATTCACCGTGTTGAGTCTTTGAGACTCCCTCAAACCCCTTAGCCTGGGGCTAAGGCCCCCGTGATCTGGCTACGGTCCTCTCTAAGCCTACCCCTGCCTGCCCCTTTCATGGACCCTTTGCTCCAGCCCCACCGTTTACTCACTCGAAGCAACCCTTGACCCTTTCTGGCTCTACCCTGATGCTCATGCTGAGCCCCACCTGGAACAACCCCATTGCAGCATCTGTCCAAAGTTGCCCTGGCCTTCAGACCAGCTAAACTCCTACCTCCTTCATAAAAGTCTCTCCTGGCCAACCCCCTTCCTCAGCAACCATGTCATGTATTTTTGGCACCAGCTCAGTTGGGAATGGATCAGGCACTGCCATGTGACAGCTATTCCAGTAACACTTGGCATCATATTAATATCTTTTCTTGTTCCTTTTCTAGGGTGAGCTCCCCGCCTGCCTAACTAAGCCTGGACATGTTCAGGGTGCCCCTCACATCCCGACACCACCTGAGGAGGCCCTCACCCACCTGAGGAGGTTTCCTCTGGGCAAGCTCGACTCGCGGGCCTGGACGCTGCCCATGGTGAGGCTCAGCCTCTTGGCCACGTCTGGCCTTCCATCCACGAGGCTGCCCTCCCAGGCCCGGCCAGGGGAGGCACCATAGCGCTCCTCCAGACACCGCAGGGGCACCGTCCGGTTGATGGGCTGGAAGATGATGGCTCCACTCTGCTGGGAGACAGGCCGGCGATTGCCCACATAGCAGCGCACCAGGCCGGGGATGGAGTCGAAGCTCTCCATCTCGAATTGGTACTGCACGCGGCTGTAGGCCTCACTGAGCCGAAGGACTGTCCGGTGGATCTTGAAGTGCTGAGCAAGGTTCTTCCACTGACAGGTCAGAACAAAGTTTCCGGGGCTGGACAGAGAGTCTCGAACCAGGAAGTCCCCGTCTCGCTGCACGAGGTTTTCTGCCACCTTGGGGACCAAATGGTGATTGAGGAGTGAGCAAGGCAAGCTGACATTCCTAATTAAAAGCTGCACTTCTCCACTTCTTTGGGCCAAGAAAAGACAGTGGCATTTTGTCTTTGCTTCCTCAGCTGGCTCTTGGCTTGTTCAAATGTCTAATTTTTAGAAGACCCATTTATTCATTTAAGTACTGCTTGCTGACCACCTACTATGTGCCAAGTGCTGCTGTAAGCACTGGGTGTATAGCAGGGAATGAAGCAGACTACAGTCCCCACTGTCATGGGGCTGCTATTTTAGTGAGAGTAAATAAGCAACAGGAATGGTATGTCAGATGTTATAAAGTGGAGGAACAAGTAAGCCTGGAGATAAAAAGTGCTTGGGGGTGGGGGTGATGAGAAGATGAGTGGTCAGGAGGGTGTCATGAGATGACACTGGCGCACAGCTGAAGAAAATAGGAAATAAGGAAATTTGTGTCTGACCTTACAATCAATAATTCTGAGCAAACTGATTCCTTGCTGGAGGGCCTGGAATAAAGTCAGTGGGAGGATCACACATTTGCATACATAACATATGCAAAGCACCAGTTTAGTGGAACACAGCCCTGGCTCAAAAGTGGTTAACTATGAAGATGCTAATGTCTCTAGAAAAAGGAGAATTTATACTGTGCTGCAGCATGATCATTCCAGTAGCCAGGCTGCCTGGGTTTGACTCTGGCTCCGCTGTGTGACTTTGGACAAGTTAAAAAATCTCTTTGTGGCTCAGTCTCATGATCTGTAAAACAGGGATAATGCTACCTACAGAGCAGCTATAAAGACTTTGAAGGAGTAAAGTGTTCGCTGTAACGACCATGATTGTTACAGTGTTCAATTATACAGACTGGAATGATTTCTAGCTGAACATGTACAGTCATGGTACACGGAAAACAAATTTTTTACGATCACAATAAGGGGAAAGATGGTGGTGACAGTCATATTTTTATAAACTTTGACAATTTTCAGGCCATTCCAACATTTGATCAGCTAGCTCAGAAAAGAATGCTACCATGGTTACTTTAAAATTGCATTTTTGCCTTAAAACTATTTCTTTTCACACAGAAATTCTATTTTTTGGAATTGAGCCTCAGGAAATAATTATGGTCAGGAACATAGCAGTTATCTTAAAGGATGCTGGTCAGAGTGCCCAGGAAACAATGGTGCGTGTGCACAGTGGACATGCATACAATGCAGAGCAGTGTAGCAGAATCCTAGAGAGCTGCAGAAAACTCCCAGGATGTATCATTAAGTGAAGAAAGTGGGCTACCAGAAAGTATATGGCGTGATCTCATATTCGATTTAGAAAAATCTGGGAGGATTTATATCAGACTGTTCACAGTGGTTATCTCCAGGATGGAGAATTATGGGTAAGAGTATTTTCTATAATCAAATTTAAACTTAAAAAATGAAAAAGTTAGAATAAGAATCTTCTTTGATATTGCTGAGGAATCGGCTGTATTAAAAAAATAAGTCTTGACCTATGCCTTTCCCCTCACCTGCCACCCACCCCTGTCCTGCACATGGTCTGGGGTGAATGACTAGCCAGATCAAGTTATAATAAAAGCCATGGAAAATTCTGCACCTCAATTCTGTATGTATTTTATTTTTCAATTTCTATATTATTAAACAAAGAAACACCCATTATTTATGGTTATTTATGGTTATCATGCAAACAACAATCTCACAAAGTACATTCTAGACTATGAATCTGTGGTCACTGAGATGATTCCTCTTCTTCCCATCTCTGGGCCAGGAGGTGGGGTAATGAGTAAGTGCCCCCCCCACCCGGAGCACAGGGGGCCTTGCCGCTCGGTGCCACCACCTCAATGATATCCCTCCCCTTATCTGAAATTAAGCCACTGCCTTAGAAAGGAAGCAGGCTCCAAAGGGCATGAGGCTGCAGGCAGCCAGCCAACAGCTGAATCATCTGAACCACAGCCCGGCCTTGTACTTCTGAGGTACCACCCTGCGGCTGCTGCCTCCTGCCTGTTCCGTGCTTGCAGACCACAGGGACACCTGCTCCTTCCTCATCCACTTGGCGGGCATGCAGAAATGTACTTTGCTTTTTCCAAGGTGTCCTTAGAGGCAGGCCACTTTATAGTATTTGTTTTTGGCTAAACTGGGGCTCACTCCTACATGGCCTTGGTGGACGACCCTGCAAGGTCATCGATGTGGGCGCTGTCTGAGAACAGCTGGATGTGTGCCAGCAGGGAGGAGGCAGGTACCTGTCGGGGGATGCGGCCGTGGTACCAGGCGTGGCTGCGTAGGTCCTCATTGCTCAGCAGCAGCTCCTCCTCCAGCTCCTTCTTCAGCCTCTCAGGGGTTCTGTCCATGGCGTGCCTCTCCTTGGAGAACTGCAACACAGTGTCAACAGTGACCTCCCATCTTGCCCAGGCCTGCCAGCCAGGCCAGCTGGACACAACTGCCCACCTCGCGGTTGGCTGCTTTGCTAATCACACCCGTATATGCCCAAAGCCCTGTTCAGGTAGGGAAGCCTGGATTGTGATTACAATTAGCTGTGACCTTCCTTTCTCTGGCTGTAAGTGTGTAGTAAAATTTTCACCTGCACAAAGGGACTGTGATAGGAGAGTCGGCCAAGCTGTTCCTTTTATCAGGGTACTCAGGTAGCAGTTAGAAACACAGGGAGCTGGGCGGGGGTGCCAGAGAGAGGCTTGTGGGCACGAGGGACACACGGCTGTGGGGAGCTTCCCCATTCTCCCTCAGAACTGTCCTGGGAACTGAGCTGGGAAGGACCGCAGCCCCCAGCTGGCCCACGGTCCTGGGGCTATCATTCAGTGCTGCCCACAGCGCGGGCCTTGGCTGGTGGTGAAGGCTCCGAATTCTCTGCTGCTGGCAAACTCCAGCTCAGGAATTGAGTTGGCCTTTTAGAACTTTTAGCTGTGACCTTGCACAGAATAATTTTATGTTTCTTGAATCCAATAACAGAAGTCTTAAGTCTATATTTTGTATGTCTTTTTAATTTCATTTTTAAGACAGATTGGAAATTGACACTCTAAATCTAAACAGACAAACTGGTCCTTCCTCTCCGATAGTTTGAGACTCTCTGATCTAGGTCATTGCACAGCGGCCAGAGCGGGCGTCTGGGTGGGCAACACTGGCCCTGGTTTAATTTAAAAACCACACCCACTTACAACACGTGAACTGAACCTGGACACCTGCCCGGTTCCCAGCAAAACCAGGCTCAGGAACAGCGGGCTGAAGGTCATGGGAGCAGGAAAAGGCGTGTCCTGTGTTTTCCCAAGGTTCCCTGGTTGGCCTCTAAAGCCCTTAGAAACACAAAGCTGTCCTCATCACACTGCTCTCAAACTTAGCGGGGAAAGTGCCCCAAATCCTTCTCCACCAAAGAAAAAGAAAACAGACAGGATTTCACAGCTGGATTCTTATCCTCGAGTCTTTCTGGCCATGTTGGCCATGTTGGCCCACGAAGGCACTGTAGGCAGAATGAATGACTCAGGGGTGACCCACTTCCAAGGTGGGGCTCTGGCTTTCTAATGGTTAACTTCTCCCGTCTCCTCTCCCCCACCACAGTTCTTTTCACAGTGTAGGCACTTGGGAGGGTTTGATAAGCTGAATTCATATCAGAGAGGCTGATGTGGTCTGCCTAAGAAGCCCGCAGGGGTTAGCAGTGATGTTTGACACTGCCTGCTCTGATCATGAATTATGTACAGGTGCTTCTGAAGACAGCTCACTGTAAAGCCTTGCATACAGAAGGCAGATTGGCAGCCGGGCCACGTCTACTGCTGGTTTATTGTCTGTCTTGCTCCCACTAGATTTTAAGTTTCATAAGAACAGAAACCTATGTGCCTTCTTCCCAGCTGCCCTCAAGCAACACTTGAATAATTAGGCGCTCTGTATCCCCTAAGTGAACAAATACTCCCAAATGAGGAACTTCTAGGACTTTTCTTAGTTATGAAGATTCTCCTCTTCTCTCTCCAATTATTTGAAGCCCTATTTTAGCTGGGCACGTTGACACATAGGTAAAGGATGACATCTTTAGCTATGTGACCACGTTCTGGCCAAGGAAGGGTCAATTGCAGGGTTGGTGGCACTTCTCAGTGGAGATGTGATGGCTGGAGCTGCAACACCACCCTGAATCATGAGGAGGAAGCCACGGCCTGGGGGAACAGGAGGCATGAGCTAGCCCACATCCCTCATAACTGCGGGGTCAACATCTCAGCCCTGCATTGACAGACCGCCTCCAGGTCTTCCGTGTGATCGCCTGTCTTGTTTAAGCCTGTTATTTTGGGTGTTCCTGTCTCTGGCAGCTGAGCTTAATCCCAAGGCTACTGTGACCCTGGCCCCTATTTAGCCACCCTGACAGTCTGTAAGACCAGTTTGAATCCCCTGTGCTGTGTCCTGGGCCCACCTCTCCTTGGTCAGAGCTCTGAAAAAAGTGGAGATCAGCAGTGAAAGTGTCCTGTCCTGCATTTCTCTCCGCACCCTCCTTCTGCCCTGATACCTGACACCCAGACCACTTCCCACCACCCCCACCTACTCATCCTTTCTCAGTTTCTCTCATAAACAGTAAGTTAATTTTAGCCCTTTGCATACAACAATCTTTCACTCTGGGTTCTGAGATAATACTGTTTTACACTTGCTACCAAAAATATAAAATCAGCTATCTTATTACTTCTGTCCTAACTCCTTAGAAGAAAATCCACAATTACTGTTCTCCCCCTGCAGACTCTGTAGATGGGGCACTAGAGGGAGGTCCCTAGAGGGGAGAGAAACAGAGATTTTACTAACACTGACCCTCCCAAGTAATTCGGGAGGGAAGACCAGACTTCAAAAAATATACCCTTAAGATCCTGCATAAATTGTGAAAACTCAGGAGGTTACACAATTGCTAAACTTATATTTGAAACGAGGAGGAGAAGATGCAGGGAGATGAAGAGGAAGGAGGGTAGAGGAGAGAGTGGGAAGGAGGGAGGGAGGGAGGGAGACAGATCCGAGCAAGCGAGCAATAGCACAGAGTGCTTCCTGTGAAGCCAGCGAGGGCTGGTTCCACCACATTAGGGCTGTGGGGAGCTCCTGCCTTGGCAGATGATGTGGCACTTTCAACAACTGAAGGAGGCAATTCAGAAGTCACCCACCTATGGTCACTCTCATTAAACAGTTGTTATTTGGAGGATGGATACCTGCTAGAACTTTCACTTACTGTTTTAATCACATATATTAATGCAACTTTTGTTATTTTTCCCAAGTGCCTATATTTTATGAGACCTTGGCCTTGCAACTATGGTTTTGCTGCTATAGATAAGTACTTAGACGGGCTGTCAGTTCCATGGTTGGTGAGGGGTGACTGGACGTGGTATAAGAAAAGTTGATAAAATGTATCATTTGTATCTTTGAGAGCATTGGGATTGATATCTGTGTTCCTTGAGGACCAAGAAAGAGATTCCTGCTTCGTGGGACGGGCCACACGCATCTGCAACATTTGGCAGAATTCTGTTGGCTTCCCCAACAACCGAACTTTTGCTGTCAGTGTCCCTTCCACTTACCTGCTGCCCTGGGAGGAATTTGAGTTTTGAGGTCTTTTGGACAACAAAGTAAATTCTAGGAATTTAACGTAAGACAATGGTCCCTCTGCCCCCGGCAGTGACTTTGTGCATCTGTGCGGGCACCGTGTCCTCTGAAGTTCTGATTGCGACTCATGCCAAAGAACCGCCCACCCTTCCTTAGACTACATTCTGAGGAAAGGAGAGGAGGGAGAAGTTTTCACTTACATAATATTCACATGCATTGATGTTTTACACGTAGCCTAGAATTACACTGGGGAAGTGACAGAATAAGGGGCAGGACCCAGCACTCCGACAGCTTCCAACCTTGGGAAAGTAAAGAGGACACAAGTGTGTGCTGGCTTGGGTTTTCCCATTCTTTCACACTGGTTTCCACAGACATCTTTGGGAGTCAATGTGCCTCAGAGACTGGCTGGATCCAAATCATTCTCAAGTCCTCTGTAGGCACAGGATGTTGGCATGGGACAGTGGGCATCTGGGACAGAGGGCACCGTGACACCCAGAGCAAGTTTAATATAGCTGGGCTGCCTCAGAAAGTTTACACCAAACAGACATGCCCTTTGGATTTTGTTCTTCAACTACCAGACGAAGAGAGAGCAGGAAAACGCATGAAGAATGAATCTTTCACACAAATGCTATAGATGCTACGAATGGCCACATTATAGTAACACAACTTTTCTTCAATCTCAAATTCTCTATTTGCCCCTAAATTTGAAAAGCAGTCCTGGAAGGCAAGTCTGACTCCCTGTTTCAGAGCTTCTTATCTTGAGGGGAGAAGAGGGCAGTGAAGGGAGGCTGGAGACAGGGGTGGGTTTTGCGGCACCGGCGGGAACTCCACCCCACACAACAGCAGAGGCACAACCTCCGGACGGATGAGCGGAAGTTGCTGGACTTTGGCTCAGGAACATTCTGCCCACAGGTCTTGCTGGTTTCATCCGGGGACCGAATCCACCCACAGCCACCATGAGAGAAAGGCACAACCTGTATCTTCTACTCCAAGGCTTGCCTGCATTTGATCCACCAGATACTTGGGAGTGCTTCTTTTGGGGTGGGGTGTCAGAAAAGGAGCTATGTATGTAAATTAAGTAATAAGCATACCTCTAGCAGGAAAGAAAATAAGAAAGGAAGGGAAGGAGAGAGGGAGGGAGGGCAGTTGCTATATCATGATTACCCACTCACATGGCTCCTATTAGCTCTGGGCTGACGAGGAAGGTAAATTGGTAGCTAGGGCAAATGCGGGGGGCAGATGAGGCCCACACTTGTCACACCAAATTGAAGGTTAGTTGGAAAATTCCTAAGTTGTTATAATTGTTGCTTTTCACAGCAATCTGAGTCTAGCTACCTCTTTCCTATTGCTAGCATTTTAATAACCCTGATGGCAGCAGATGTAATAGCACAGTGTTTTTTAAGATTTTATTTATATTTGTAGAAAGAGGGGAAAGGAGGGAGAAAGTGAGAGAGAGAAACATCGATGTGTGAGGGAAACACTGATCAGTTACCTCTTGCACGCCCCCAACAGGGGACCTGGCCCGCAACCCAGAGATGTGCCCTGACAGGGAATCAAACAGGCGACCTTTCCCTTCACAGGCCAGCACTCAATCCACTGAGCCACACCAGCCAGGGCACAGCACAGTGTGCAAGCAGAGGGCCAGCCTGTCCCTTCTACGCACAGGTGACATGCCAGAGTGACGGAGTGACTTGGGGCAAATGAGGTTACCTATGCAGAGCCTCAGGGTCCTGGTCTGCAATTTGTGCTGAGATGTTGGTAAGGATGACATGGATCCATACCTGTAAAGCACTTAGTACTGACGCAGGCACAGAGTCAGCACTAACTGGTAACTGCTATTATGGACTTGTATCAGGCTGCTGCTCATCCGGTGATGCAGAACAGTTCATGTGGCAGGTGTTCAAGGTCTCATGCACAGAGGCACAGGAGTTCTGCTGGAAGGGAAGCAGCTGAGGAAGGCAGCCTGGCACTTGCGTTAGTGCCTTCTGGCTGCCTCCAGAGGTCTCTTCAATCCTCTCAAAAAGCCCCACTGCCTGCCTGCCCCAGCACCTCTGGTCCAGTTACCAGGCCCAAGGCCCGGACTGGTCCCAGCTTGCTGAGGTTGACTGGCTCAAAAATACATGCTTATCTCTCTGAATCTGGAATGAATATCTCTGCAGCCCCATAAGGCCCCCAGCAAGTCTGGTCTAGACAGGCCAGAATAGCCAGAGCCCAGGAGATGGTTGAGAAACATTCTGGCGGCTCACAGCCAACTCCACAAACGTGCTGGGAACTTCGATTAACATGGGAGCCCACATTTCAACAGTTCTTGAAGGAAGAAAAACTGTTCCAGCCTGGGAGGGATGGAGCTCGGGGTCTCATCTTGCAAGGGCTGCATGACATTAGATCCTGCATTTCAAATCAGTCACAACAATGGGACCCAAATTCCTAGGAGGTTAGTGCTCCTAAGTCCTCCATGAGGGAGGGTGTGCACAGAGCCATCTGTGGGAAAGCCCAGAGGAGGCTTCGGACACTCATTTGCATGTAGGAGACAGTTGAGAGGATTAGAAAAAGATGGCATCTGCATTATAATTAATATTGACTTCACTCCATCCCATTTGTAAGAAAAGCTTCCCAGTTCCCACAGAATTTTAAGTCGTGCAAATCATCAGCAAAGACCCTGTCCCCAGGCCCAGGAGCTGTGGGAGGGCAGAAAGAGAAGGGCTGTGGAGGCGCCAATCATGACCAAGCAATTTGCCAGCCACGGGGCGCCAGCCAGGGATGAGAGCCCTGGTCCCTACCCTCGCAGAGAGCACAGTCTGGGAAGACCACACACAGAGGAACAGTTGTACAATTCCTGAGCTCTGGAAACACACTGCCGGGATCTGATCCCTGCCCCTCCAGCGCTGTAGCCTGAGCAAGTTACTTCTTTGTCGTTTTGATTTCTCTTGGGTCAAGATGAGAAAAGTCCCTGTGGCCCCAGGTGGGGTGGGGATGATGATGAGGAGGGGATGGGGAATCAGGGTTGGCGCTTGAGGATAAAACTTGAGAACAGGAAGAGTACTGGGGGCATCTGAGGTCAGAGTAAGTTGGGCTTGGCTGGATGGGGGCTCTGGCTGGGGAGGAAAAGGCTGAAGAACGCAGAAGTACGGCAGTGGGCATGTAATGTATGTATGTGTGTATATATATAATATATAGATATATATATATATATCATCCCTCTTCCCCCCAGGAGAGCTCCATATTTTCGCTAAGCCTGTAGTTCAGGCCCCACCTTCCTGGCCATTGCCGGTTGACCTGGGGAAGGGCCCCTGATCCAAGCTGGTTCAGTCAGTTCTTTCTCGGATTTTTCCAAGTGGAACCGAGTAAAGAAGAGACTCTACCTACTCTTTTGACAAGATCATGAGACTTGAACCATGGAGGCTGCTTTACCTCCTGTGTCCTGCCAGGTGGATCAGAGTGTGCCGCTGCGAGAACGCAATCAGGGTGCAAAGAGAAGGAGCAAGAGGCGGGATGTCTGGTGGACGCACCCCGCTGAGCCCCAGCTGATGACATCAGCCAGTAAATTCCCTGCGTGACTAAGCTGGTTTGCACTGACTCCTGTCACCTGTGACCGAAGAAGTCCTCATCCAGGAAGGCAGGGGCGGGACAGAGGGGAGCTGACGCTGCAGGCTGAGGGTGAGACGCTCACGCTCCAGACAGAGCACCGGGAGTCTCTGCCCAGTTATCGTCATTACTTCGTAAATTATATAAATGTCTACCCACTCAGTGGTATACCTGAAACTAACATACTATTGTATGTCAACTGCAATTGAAAAACAAGATTATTGCAAAGGGAAAAAAAAAGATAAAAAGGAAGAAAGGAAGTCTCCGTCCAGGAAGGCAACAGGTACAAAAAAGATGCTTTTAGATAGGTCAGTCTCAGTGCAGTGAGCAGAACAGACTGGACGGAGTGTGGACGCAGACACAAGGCCAGTTCAGAGTCGTTCAAAATGTGCTGATGATGAAATCTCCATCTTCAGTTTTTTGGCTTGGTGTCAAGGTAGGAATATTTACCAGAATCCACCTCAGAGCTCGGATGTCAGTATGGATGGATGGAATCCATCTCCTCTGCAGAGCCTGTTCCTCCCCTTTCCCCACCATTGGCACCACTTCTGCCCTCATTGGTCAAACTAGAACCCTCAGAATTGGTTTCCATGATCAAGAAACTCCTGCTTCTACCTCTTCCCACTGCCCATTCTAATCCCCACTCTTCTGTTCTCCCTAAACGTCTGCACTAGCCTCCCAACAATTTCCCCGCCCCCATCTCTGGTCCTACAATCCCCCACCTGCAATGCCACTGACTTATCCTATCATTCTGAGCTCAGAAGCTCTTGGGGTGCCCCAGCAAGGGCTGACAGAAGATCCAGAGTCTCTTCCAGCGCCCCTGCAAAGAAATGGATGGGCTTCTTATGCCTAGTTTCCAGTCTCCCAGGGCTCAGACTTAGTCCATGGGGGGCGCAAACCCCCACCCTGCCCTGTTCTCCCAGCCCCCTGAGCCTTGAACCCATTTCTTGCAGCCCAGTGAGATGAACCACTGCCCTTGCCGTATGCTGCATTTCATACAGGGAATGAGGTCTGAACTTGCTGGGAGGCCCAGATCACAAGAGGTTTGTGGAACCTCAGAAATAACTGGCAGACGCTTCACTGGTAGGAGAGATGAGCAACGGTACTGCCGTTATGAACTGGTGTCCGTGAGTCAGCAGCTTTAGGTCATTAAAGTTTTCAGGCTTTTATTTTGGTTCACAGGTTGCTGAGGTGTGGGGAAATACTGGTTATGTTCTGAGGGGCTCAGATTCACCTACAAATAAAACCCAAAGCCTTTGTAAGGCAGGGAGTGCCCTTCTCCATCTGGCCCTGAACTCCCTTCTAATGTGCACTGATGCAGAACCCCGACGGCAGGGGCCTCCCACTGTCTGCTATGTCTCTCCTTCATGCCTCCATCCCAGGCTCCAGCAGACGGAGTGACATACTTGTAGAAGTACCAACTGTGCAGCCTGGCTGGACCCAGGCTGGGGAATGTGGAGAAACCAGCGGGGAGGAGGAGGCAGCCCAGGGCCTTGAAGACCACAATAAATTAGTTGTGTTTTATCGAAGGGAGCAGGGAATCCACCAAAAGGCTTTACACAGTGGGGCAATGCAGTCCGCTGGGCACAAGCTCTTGGAGGACAGAGGCCATGTCTTTGGCACCCAGAGTCCAGCCCAGTGCCTGGTGCCCAGTGGTGCCCAGTAAATACTTATTGATCAGAACCAAGCTTGCCTCCTCACCCTCAATGTGGCAGCTCGCTTGCCATGGGTGGGGAGAAAAGGAGAGAGCTGAAGGTTGGTCAAGAGCAGGTGACCTCAGCTAACTTAGACTTCTCTTGTTTGTGTATGCACCTAGCGGTAGCAGCCCCCCACTTCATAGGACTTCTGACCTAGTGCACATACAGTGCCCAGCACTGTGCCTGGCACACAGTAGGCACTTGCTTGTACCAATGGGGAATTTGAACCCCCTTTCAAAGATGACTCCTAGCCACAAAAATTGCTTCACTAAATTTTTTTTTAAAGATTATAAAACCCATCAGAAGGTTTTAGAGGTATCTGGCTTTTGAGAATTTAGTTCTGATGGGATTTAAAAAACTAGAAGTTGGAACAACCAATTTCTACTTAGGCATAGGTTTGCTTATTCTGTTCATTTCAGTTCAAACTCAATGGTACTTGGGGTTTTGAGTGGCACTAACTGGTTCTATCTGTGCAAGCAGAAGGCACTTTTCCTTGGTGGCAAGCACTTTGCATGCATATATTTCAATATTAACAAGTACACACGGTTAGAGTTAGCGCCAGCTGACTCACGCCCACACTGCACAGGTGACAGAGTGCCAGTGTGACAGCGCAAGAGACCTTCCAGTTTTGCACAGGCTGAGGGGTCCTAGCATGGAGATTAGGTGTCCTTCAGGGCCTTGGACACTTAGAAATTTTTTAACTTAATTCTTTAAACAAATTTTTTTTTCAATTACAGTTGACATTCAGTATTATTTTATATTAGTTTCAGGTGTACCGCCTACTGGTTAGACATTTATATAATTGCCAGAGTGTTCCCCCTGGTAAATCTAGTTTCCACCTGATACCATACATAGTTATTATGATATTATTGACTGTATTTCTCATGCTGTACTTTATACCCATGACTATTTTGTAACTAGCAATTTGTACTTTTTAATCCCTTTACCTTTTCTCCCAGCCCCCGTGATAAGTTTTTTTGTTGAATTTTAAATATTATTTTCTAGTCTTTTAGTCTATGATTGAGGTTGGTAATGAACTTCCCTGAAATAAAAAAGGAGGAAGGGAATGTGTGCCTGAAAAGAGGAGGGAAGGGGAGGGTAGAGAAGAGAGAATGTGAGGGAGGAAGGGAGCAAACTTCTGGGCTATTCCATCCTAGTTAGGAGTGCCGGGTCACAAAGTGCAGAATGTAAGCAGGCTCTCAAATAAAGCGCCTTTCTTCTGCCCTGGACTGGCTTATCAGTTGAGGGAGAGGTCAACAACAGTCCAGCCTCTCATCAGGTTGTACCAAACAACTCCACAGGTCACGTTTTTCTAGAAATCTCATCCAGAACTTAGGATCACAAACAAAGTTATAAGTCTGCCTGGAGCTCTGGATCATCATGTAAAATTGCTCTAATTTCAGAGATAAGCTCCTGTCTGCGATGAGCTGGTGGGACATCCCTCAGGGTTGTGCTGTGAACTGCCACCAGGTGGCCCAAGCTTGGGCAAGGCAAGAATCCAGAAAGACAGACCCTCATCTCAACCCACAGAACTCTGGCAAGACTTGCAGTGACAGGAAGCCTGCGTCATCGCGGTTCCTAATAAATGTTGTAAACAGATGAAGGGATTGAACTTCCCCTCTGAAAAGAGCACGCTTTCAATAACTGTTACACAAAGCGTTCTGAAGTCTTGCTGCTTGCCACATCTAGGATTGTCTTGCAAGTAAACCCATCTAAAAATGAGATTCTTTGGAGATTTCAGAAACTCGGCCCCTTTGAAGCCTTGCCTTGTGTTGAATCTCAAGCAGTGGACCAATTTATAAACAAATTCCAAAATCTATCAATGGCTTTGAGAGATCCAATTGGTATGTTTTATCATTGGAAACATGCATAACTTGACCATGAACCCCCAGAATGAATAAATCTCCATGACTTCTGCTATTCTTAACACTACCCACAGGTTGAAAAATAAAAATCCAGTTCTGTATGAGTTTCAAGTCCAGCAACTTTTAGCACAAACCCTCGCATGTCTTAACCTGAGGTAGACTGGCTGGAAAGGGGATGGCATTGTGGCAGTCTGAAAGCCTTGAAATGAAACCATATATTGGTGTCTGTGTCACTTTTTACCGACAAGCTGTGGCTTTATGGCTTGCCTAAAAATATGTTGTTATAATCCAAAGATAAATGAAGAAAGTCTTGAATGTACTAATCCAACTTTCCACTGGGGTGCTAGGCTACACAAATATAGTTTCTCCTGCTAATAACTGTGATTAAAGCCAAAGCCTTCACTAAATAAACAATTAACTTTGTAAAAAAGTCCCAAGAGAAAAAAAAAAGTTAATTCCAATTTTCTCTCTCCTGTTTAATGGACAGAAAAGCAAGTGGTGGCATGAACAACTGGGCATTTCCTCCTGGCCCAGCCTAGTGGGTGGCCACACAGTGGCCTGGCCACTGGCTCCTGGACATGTCCAGTACAGTGACAGTACATTTAAGGAGGTACTCTGCTTGCACAGCCTTCAAAAATTTGTTTATTGATTACAATAGTTGCCCGGCAGATGGCAATAGATCGTCTTGAGGAAAGGGTGCCTCATTCGAATTCACACAAAGACGCTCTGTGCCAGCAGGGAGAGGACCTAGGGTATCTGCGGGGTCTCTTTCCCTTTCAGCTGTTAGACTCCTGACAAATGGGGACCGCTGGCCTCAGTTGGGTCCCTGGCCTCCTTTCAATCCTTACACTAAAGTTCAGTGAAACAGCCTTTGTAGGCAGCTTGCTAACTCACACATACTTCACCCTATTGGCCAAAGTTCTGCAGAAGTGATCAGGAGGTCAGTTTCAATCAAGAGCTTGCCCATCCCTGGAACAGCGCCTCCACTGAAACCCAAGGACTCGCTGAGAGCCCACCGTGCCCCTCGGCCTCTTGGGCCGGGTCTGAGGGGAGAAGCAAACGTGGGTAAGAAGAACTCCGTGGCCTGACAGGGTGACAACCTTTTTGAGGAGACGAGACATCTGAAAAGAATGTAGAGCATCAACCACAAGCAGTTCTGCTGAAGTTCTCAGTGTGCTTCCCCTCCCCTACCTAGGGCAGCAAGGGTGTCTGGTCCCTTTGGAGAAAGGGGTTGGTAGTAGAGAGATTTCATAAAATCCCAATAAAGTTTAGTTTTCTGAAGCGCTTTGATTGACTTGATGTTAATGTTTAAGTGCCTCAATGATACAGATTTCTCTTTTTCCAAATCCTAGAAAGAATCTCATCTTCCACAAAGATCTGCAGATGGGTTTCAATGCCATTTACCCCATTATGATTAAACCTATATAATTCATCACACTTTACATCAGATTCTCACTCCATTGCCATTAAAAACTGATTTGCAATTTGCTGTTAAATTAAGATGCTTCATATTCTTACTATATGTGATTTTTCTTTTCATAGACAGATGACGATACAGGGGCCATTAGGCCCTGGCACAGACAGGAAAATGCCATCAAGAACCCTAGAGAGCCCAAATCTGAGAGATTTCATTTATTCATTATCAAACCTTATCAAAGACTTATCTGAAGAGGCCCAGAAACCATAAATAGAAAATATGAAGAGAATATCTGTGGAACACCTTGCTTATCAAGGTCCTGAGAAATTCCCATTAAAATTCAGCTTTCCATGTATGGAAATGAAAAAGACTAATTTAATTTTGATTTGTATAGACTGGAGTCTGGAAGCAGCGCTCCCTCTAAGCAGGCAGCAGTAACTTAATCCTCCATGCTAACCTAATTACATCAGAATCACTCCAAGCCATCCATCGGTACCACGGCTCCCTTTGATGTTAAATTCCTGTTGCCTTTTATCCTCAGTCATTCTCTGGGCAAAGTCTCCTCCACACCTTCCCATCCTGTAGGATCATAAAGCTATTGCTTTTGAAGCTCAGTTTTATTTGGGTGGAACACCAAGGGACTGAAAATTATTTTTCACTGAAGAAGACCGATTTTGGTCTGAAAACTGCTGGAGGAATTCTAAGTTTGACAGACTGCAGTACGCCCAGCACCAAAATGGCTTCTTTCTTCACATCTCTCACATGTGGGAGAACCTGCTCAGTGTACTCATGGGTTTGCCCATCATAAGATCGCTCTTGACAAAGCTCACTCAGAGCTCAACTCCAAGGGGGTCTCACCTTTCTCTGGTAATAGATAAACTGAAACACAATGAAATTTTCAACGGGCCATTTGTTAACATCTTGCTGTGCTGAAAGCTGCAGCGGGCCCCTTCCCCTCTAGATCAAATTTAGAGGAAGACTTCCTGGAGCATCCCACAGAGGAGCAGACATCCAAATTGCCCCCACAAGGCAGCCCTGTGCTCTGATTCTCCCCAGAGAGACAGCGAACGCGCCACACTTAAGATGAAGGCTGAAGGAAGGTCACAGTTGCACAGAAAGGTTTATTGCACTGATGAAACAAAGGGCTTCAAATAAAAGCTAAGTACAAATTCAACTTATGAAAACCCTTCTAAACCACTTAACTCCCTTTAACCAAGTCCTCAAGTAACTTCCGATAACACCCCTCTCTCTTACAGGGCTGGCATGCAGGCTAACTGAGACAATGCAAGTGAAATATTAATCACTGGTTCTGGCTGTAAGATTCCATTCAGCAATAGCAGTGCTTTGTTAACGTCTGCGGAGAATGAAAGCACAGACACTGCCCTGGCCAAGGCAGACCTCAAGAGAGGGGTCGAAAGACCAGCTGACCAAAGTTCAGAACGCAAGGAGAGCCAAACCAGAAACATTTATTACTGGGAATTTTACCTTGTTAATTCAACATCTTGCTTCACAAATCACAAAAGAGTGATTTGATATGTAGCTATTCACCAAAATAGATATCCTATTTGCTCTTCAATAAGAATATCAGAAAATCAAAATCAACTTAATCCATCCTTTTCCTAATTCACCTCAGATGAATGGGGCACCACTGAATAAACAAAACACATGTGGTTGAAAGACAGGAGGAGATGTAACTGGAAGGGAAAAAATGAGATATGCAAAACACACAGAGCAAAATCCAAAGACTCAGAAAGCCTTCCAGCATGAGATGCAGAGTAAATGACTTTCCAAATTCTTTCTCGCCAAAATAGTACGATGACTAACAGCTACTGTCTCAGAAGTCTGCTTTGGAACAAAGTGCTTCATATGTCAGGGCTCAGCACATGGTAGGTTCTCAGTAAAAAAAAAAAAATGATTCATCGCTAGATGGGTTTTGACCAAGCATCAACTCCACAGCTTCCAATATACAACTCACACATCACTTCCTTCCAGAGGAGTTCAAAGCTTCTGTACCTACCTACTTCATTTGACAAGCTTGTTAAAACCAAAACACTATGTAAGATGTAATGGGCAGAAACACAGAAACAGCACTGGAACTAGAGAGACAGATACCCAACACAGTGTAACTTGCATCTCATGGATCTGTACGCTGTCCCTAAAGTTAAATAGGTAGCAAGAATATTTAAATCTCACAAGAGAAAACATGACCAAGGCCCTGAGTTTGGATGATCTCCTCAGACCTACTGAGCCAGGGATGGACTGTCATCAGAATCCAAGTCTCCCAAAGTACATAAAGAACTAGAAGTGGTTCGTTTATACAGAAAAGACAAGAGGAACATGAGGGTGGTGTTGACATAGTTGAAGGCTTGGGCTCTTACTGTCCCAAGATGACGGGTCAAATATTCTTGGTTCACAGTCCTAGAGAAATGAATCCAGAATCCCTCCTGTCTTATTTTAAGGTGCCCACTCATACCAACTAATCTGACATGCTCAAAATAAACATGCTTATAATAGAGAGGAGAAAATATGCATCTGAAGGGCTGTTATGTTCATTAAACTGAAGAATAAGGTAGACACTGAGGATACATAGATTTTGACTCAATACTAGGAGGGACCTTCTAGCAAGTAAGAGTTATTCAAATATGGGAATGTTTTGCCATAAGGGCACAGTACACTGTCCATCTCTAGAGATGTCAAACAGAGAGGAAATGAAATGACCTCTTATGGAAATGTAAGACAGGATGACCAGTTAGGAGGCTACCAAAGAAAAGCAAGAGGCAGTGAGGCGTGACTTAGTACAGCGTTGGTGGTTAGAGACAGGGAGGAAGAGGCAGATGAGAGGAATGCTGAGGAGGAGAATCAGGAAGACTTAGTAACTGATGGGACTTGGGAGGTGAACAGGCTGAAGAAGAGGCATGGGAGCTCCTGGAAGATGACTGAGCCACCACCTCCCAACAGAGAAGCATGAGAGGGAAGCAGGTTTGTGGAAGAAGAGGCAGAGCCTGAGGTTCTTGTGGGCCATCTGGATGGAGCGGCTCACCAGGCAATGGGATCCAGGCGCCATGGAGAAGAGCTGGGTAGGAGACACAGCTGGAGAATCCTCAGAATAGAGTGGGTATCTATCTCAACAGTCACCTAAGAGATGGGTATAGAGGATATATGAGAACAGGGCTAGGGGATGCTGGCTTTTAAGAAGTAGTCTAAAAAAAGAAATTGAAAGAAAAACAAAAACAGGCATCTTAGTCCATTACGGCTGCTATAACAAAAAGAGCATAGACTGAGTGGCTTAAACAACAAACATTTCTCATAGTTCTGGAGATTTGGGACATTTAAGACCAATGCACTGGTAGATTTATTATCAGGCGAAAGCCTGCTTCCAGGTTCACAGAGAGACCTCTTCTTGTTGTGTCCCTACACAGCAGACAGGGCAAGAGAGCTCTCTGCAGTCTTTTTCAAAATTCAGGCATTAATCTCATTCATGTGGGTTCCCCCCTCATGACCTAACACATTCCAAGGACCCCACCTCCTAACATCATCATACTGGAGGCTGGGATTTCAACCTATGAATTTGGGGGAACACAAACATTCAGTCCATCACAGCAGGTTAGGACTGGTCAGGAAGGATTCAGGGGAACAAGTAGAATGTGGTGTCTTGGAGCTTGAGAGAGCAGCCTTTCAGGAAGGAATGGCCAACAGTGTCAAGTGCAACAGAGAGCTCCAATAAAATCAGAATTGGGCAGCACCCACTGGACTTGGCAAGGTCGCTGCAAGGTAAAGGGGGCTGAGTGGCCAATGGGAAATTAGTAAGCCGGGGCTGTGTTAACTAGCTCTGAGTGGAGGCAGACAGGGACCAGGAAGGAAGACATGGGATGAGAAAAGCTAAGAGGAAAGTGTTGGTACAGAAGAACAAACTGAAGACTTCTGGGGAATCTTTGAGACGAAGGTGGTCATGGGCACAGGTGGCAGGACCGGCCTTGGTGAGGGAGAGGGACACTTCATCCTTAGAGGCTGGAGGAAGGAAGCAGTGGTGATGGATATAGATACAGCTGTAGCTTGTGGGGGCAGGGGTGGGGACGGAAAAACACCCCGCCTGATGGTCTTAACTGGTGCTCTGAGGTAAGAAATGGTCTTATTAAGAGTGTTCAAGAAGACAGGGCTTAAAGAGAAGGTGGAGGGAGGGAAACAGTGAGGGGCTGAGCAAGGACAAGCAGAGCTGATGGGAAGCTTCAAGGTCATGGGCATGAATTAGAGAGATGCTATTTATGCTCCTCAAACTCATCCTACACACAAAGGAACCAACCCCCAAATCCTTATCCCACATGCCATCCAAACTGCTCTCTCTGCTCAGCACACAGCCCTGCAAGATCTGTCTCACTGGATTCATTTCCTTTCACTCAACTTTAGCTGATGCCCTTTCTCTCTCCCTAGTGCTTCTTCTGCCTACTATTTTTCTCAGTTGCTGTTCAGTGGTACCTCCTCCAGGACATTCCTTGGCCCAGGACTGGGTGAAACACCTCTGCCAGGGCTCTCACAATCTGCTGTGTGTTCTTCCTGCCTTTGCACCTACTACATACCTCAGAGAAAAGTGCCTGCATGTCCACCTCCTCCACTAAACACAGAATTGCTCCTTCGGAGCAGGAATTTTCACTCTGTCTTCCCAGCAGTCAGTAGACCCTCAATACACATGCTGGACAAGGGGGTGCAGTTGGGACTGGGCAGGTGAATTCCGAAGGGGAGGCTGGCTCAGTGTTCTCTCCAATCGCATCTTACTAAGATTCTAGGATTCTAGCTCATTGGTTCTTTGTGCATAACTGCTTTTATAAAAGTACACACGTATTAGAGCAGACACTGGGGAGAGTTGGTCTCCATGAAAGACTAATCATAGCTCTTTCATAAGCCAGAAAAACGAGCTGTGACATTCTCATGGTCAGAGCCAGATTCCACAGTAGCTCCTGGGACTGTGGACACACTGCAAATCCAGATGAGGAGAGAGATGCACTGTAGTATCCAGCCCCATGAGGACCTCCCCTCCTCTCCCCACCCCTCCCCTCTTGTCCTCCTCCTCTCCTCTCTCTCCCTCTCCTCTTCTCTCTTCCCCTCCCCTCCCCTCCCTTCCTCTCCCCTCTCCTCCCCTCCCCTCTTCAATCAGGCCAGCCTGAGTCTTTTCTGCTGTCCTGGGACATCCAAACTACACATCAGTTAAAAGCTGTCACTGACATCTTTGAAAACAGTGACGACAGAGGTCTTCCCGGTACTGCTGATCTCTGTGGCCTGAGCGCCCCAACTCTCCGGTGTCCACCCCAGGGTTTGGCACAGACCCACCTCTGCGCAGTCTTGGAGGTGCTGAACCCACTAACAGAATTTTCCCAGGATCTTAGTCTCCTTTCTGCTTCCCACCCACATCTCTCCAACAAAAACAAGCCCTCGGCCAGGATCCAAGCTCCAGGGTCTGTGGGGAGGGGGTGCTGGGACACAGCCCTGTCCCTCCCCGATGGGGAAACTAGACCCCCTGATTGCTCCCCAATGCTAATGGAATACGTGTAGGTCTCTTTAGAAAAAACTGTTGGGCTTTTGTTTGGAGGGCAGAAGAGATAAATGAGCAACTAACGGCCACCAGGAGGAGGGACTGAGTCACTGGAAAAGACATTTCCCCAGTGGCTTTTTCTACCTTGCACAGGTGATGTTGACAGAGCATCAGCCCCACTAACAAAGGCAGCTCAAGCCATTTTCAACACTGGGATGTGTCACTAGTACCCAAGCTGTCACAGCAGCAAACAGACCAAAGGACCAGCCATAGGAAAGAAAAGTGAGACCTTCGCTCCACCATGTTCACTCAGAAAGGCAGTTTCCAATGAAAACAGGTTCCAGGCACCCAGCCCTCTAAGGATGGGCAGACAGGATGCTTGTGTATTCAGAGAGGCTCCAGATACTTTTTTCAGAGGCAAGGGAACGAGTTTCAAGTTAAACAAAATACAGCAACAGCACGATTTAAACACTCTCCTCTATACAGCACTTTGTGGCTGCAAAGTACAGTCAAATCTATGCATGGGAAAGCAGATGCTTAAGACCCGCAGCCTTCTAACCATGATGTCTCATTGACAAGTCCACTGCCAATGGGCTTAATGACTGGTTAGTGGGCATTACTGGTTCACGTATCCACAGACTCCATCGTCCAACCTCTCTGCTTATGCTCCTTCGGAAAAGTGGCTATTCTGCACCTGTAAGGGAATTGGTGCCTCCGAGGTGCCCCGGAAGTTTCCTGACACGACCACACCATCCTTCCGCAGGAGGAGCCATGGATAAGGCGGCAAGTTTCAGCTCCAGAGAAATGGAATTTGTTGCCACTGCCAGCTCCAGAAATGTCATCTATTGAGCTTCTCTTGAGATTCCTTGTGCAATTCACTAGAAAGCTGATGGAGGTTCCGCCACCGCCTGCAGGAGCACAAAATCCATAATCCTGAAGCTTCCCTGAGGTCTTGCCTGAAAATCACGATTCTCACTACTCCTTCCCAACGGAACTGCAAACTACAATATTAATATATCATCTTGTTTCAGATTTCTATGGTCTTAATATGGTGTCACAGAAAGGATACTGGGCATGAGGTCAGAAAACCTGATTTCTACTCCTGGTTCTCCACTAAACGATTCTGGCCAGGTACTGGGTTGGCCAAAACATCTGTTTAGTTTTTTCTGTAAAATAAAAGACACTTTTTTATTTTCACCAATAACTGTATTAATCTGGATATTTTGGGTATGTGGGCTATCTCCTGATATTGGCTTCTAGTGGGTAGAGGCCAGGGGTGCTGCTAAACATCTTCCAATGCATAAGAAAACCCCACAGCAAAGAATTATTTGGCCCAAGTGTCAACAGTACCAAGAAACTTTGCAAACCACTTTTGACACATTCAATCAGTCACAGCACCTTCTCCAGATGCTGTACAAATCTTTTTTTGTTGTTTTAGTTGCAGTTTTACCTTTCTTGAAATAATAAAGCATTATACACCAAAGCATTGCATATTTTCTTCAAAAATTCACCAACTGTGGTAAGTTTTTTTAAAACACACGCTGATATGACAGCTGTCACAATGTAATTTACCAAAATTGTTTTGAATGCAGTTAAAGGGAACTAAGTGCTACTAGAACCATCGTATGAAAAAAACTAAACAAACTTTTTGGCCAACTCAATAGTTCCTCTGAGCCTCAAGTTTCTCTTCAGTGGAAAGGGGTAAACTATTGCCCTGCCCGGCCCAGAAAACTGGTTTTGAGACTCCAAGGAGACAACTTTTGAAGGAACTCAAACATTGGAAAGACTTTTGCAAATGTAACAAAATGACACTATGACCTAATGTTTCTGTGTTAAGTCCTTCAAAGGCAGGAACCATGCTCAGCTGTCATTTGTTACCCCCATTCAACAGAGCGTTTACACACGGCTGGTGCTTTTACATTGGACATTCAGGAACTTTGGAACTTAAATGTGTGCTAATGCTATGGATCAGGAATATCTTCATTTCAAACTTTTTTCCATTGGGCATAAACAAAACATCCTTTCCTTGTCTCATTCAGGATCCAATGGTCTTTCTGTTGAATGATGGCCACTGTGAACCCCTTCAGGGATGCTCCAGCCACGCCCCTCCCTGGGGCTGGGATATGTCATCTCTGACTCAACTCCACCGGGTACCCTTCATTTTCCTCTCTGTTCCTGGCCTCCCATTGAATTCCTTTCCAGGGCCTTTGTATACGTGTTCACATGAGGCCCCTAAATATATTCTAAGTTCTGCAAAATCTCTGCAAATAAGATCTTATTCCCTGCATGCGCCAGTGTGATTGGTCTCTTACAAAGTGAAGGAGCTTTTATATTTTTAATTTTCTTTCCATACAACAACGCTATTAATAACATTCGACTTTCTCCAGAGATGATATGGATTAGGCCAAATGGAAAGTTACCATGGCTACCATACTGTTATTTTTGGTATGAGAAATTCATGCCAGGGGAAGCAGCATACATGGTCCAGAACTGGAGCTTTATTTCGGCTTTGCTATCAGGCAATCAATCCCAATTTAATTTTGAAACTCTAATTACAACGGAACCTAATTATGAGCAGCAAGACCTAATGAAACCCCTAATGAAAAGGGGAGTCAATACAGTGATGCAGCATATCATTGGGGCAACATGGGCAGGATGAGGGATTTAAGCACAGGCGGATTTTCTCTCCCAGGTAACTAAGCAGAACAAGCCAGAGAAAGACATCTTGAGGGTCAATGGGAAACCGTGAGTTGGGTCTGAAGACTTCTGTTTCTGGTGAGGGAGCAGGTCAGACCCCCTCTCTGTACTGGGAAGATGCAACAGACTGGGGCTAGGGTACGAAGCCCAGATAGAAAGGAGGGTGTTTCTACCAACAGTCCACCAGCCAGAGTGGCCATGGCAGAGGCGGGGAAGGTCTAGGCTGAAGGAGGCTGGTCCAGACTAACCCCATACATTCCTGGGTCTTTCTGTGCGGGCCTCAAAGGACAGAGCAGCAGAGGAGAACGGGTATCCAAACCGAATCTTGTCACTCAGACCCAGATATTTATGGACTATTTTCCTCATACCAGATGCTGAGTCACTCTTTTCTGAATTAGCAGAAGTTGGCTTCTGGAAGGACTTCTATTAGAGTAAAGACCTCCTGCCAACCCCTGAAGTGCATGCTTCCCTTTGGGACCTCCGGGTCTATCTTGAACAGCTTTAAAATATTACTAATGGCATGACTTCATCTGCCCCACGCCAGAGCGATCCATATTTAGGTCAGAAACCACATGGTCCTCACATCACCCCACTGGGCTCCAGTATAAAAAGGGACTCTTCAATCAGCAAGAGAACACTTTTAACCAGTGATTAATTACTCACCCTCCTCCACATTCCTTGACAAACAGACAAAAATGAACTTTGCAGAGTTGTCAGAGAGCTACTCTGAATACTGCCACAGGGCAGTAAAATTAGAAGTATAGCCTCTTCTCATTCAGTCTATATTTTTCTACAAAGGGGTCTTTTTCCCTTTAACAAGTTTTCCTGTTCAATTTTCCAGAGAGTTTTTTTTTTTTTTTAAAGCATTATTGAGAAGAAAGAAGCAGAAGATTATAACCCTGTTGTAGCTTTTTCAACAGCACTGAATAAATCAGTCCCTCAGGAGCTGGAGCTCTGCCGTCAGGGTGGGAAGAATTCCTTGAGAGCTCCCAGACTTCTGTTTCCCATGAATACACGAGGTCCACAGTTCTGCCGGGGCAGGCAGGACTTTTTTAAGGCAGGAAAAACCCCAAATCAGAGAGAGCCTATATTAATCTTAATTCTTAGTGTTGTCACAAGTGGGCAACATAGAACACCAGCCTCATCTTGAATTAGTCAAATGAGGTTCTCTGCATATTTTCATCAAAGTAGTGTATTGACATGTTAGGCAAAATCTATGGCATTGGTCTTGTAACAAAGGTTAAAAATGGGAGCAATAAAGAAAAAGGCAGTTCTGAATATGGAAATGTTTTAAAACCTGGCTGCAGTCGGAAAGGAGCTATTTGGCAGTTTCTCTACATTATACGTACGTGTTATTGGCATGATGGACCAGCAGGTTAAGTGGAGAGAGGGGCTCAGCCACCTCACATTCATTATGAACGAGAGAAAAGAAAGATAAAGAGAAGAAAAAAAGCTCTTATTGAGCTACTTTGGTATAAACTTTCAGCTCAAAGAGACTGAAAGTGTGCAGAAATACAGAGCTTCATCCCAAAACACAGACTCTGCCTCAGGGTGAGGCACACCACCAGGGGCTTAGGAAGATCTGTCAGTCAGAGAAAGTGCTTCTGTTTTCACAGCCAGCAGGCTGCCAACTTTCTCCAGGACCTTTTAGAAAGCTAATGCTTTCAAGACCCCAGACAAATTTTAGATGTATCTTATCTCAAAACCACACCTACCTTGACTCCAAGGAAAGACTTGCGGTGGTAGAAGCAGCACAGAGCTGCCGAGAAAGCGTGGAAAGCATTGCATTCTTTAGGCATCTTTCAGTCTTCAGTCCCTGGACCACACGCTTTCTTTAGGGTTAAAAGAAAAGGGGGCTCAGGGCACTCGCGCCCCAGGCCCTAGGCAGCCGCTGTGCTATGCCGCGCCCGCCCGCAGTCCGGTGACCAGGGAGGGAGCCGGCGCCTTCTCCCAGGCCAGGCTGGGACTTTTCCCCTCCTCTGAGGCCAATACGATACACTCGCTCAGTTCTGGCAGGCTGTTGTCCAGCCTGCCATGCACACAGTGCCAGAAACTCTCATGTGACCAGACTTGCTTTCTGATGAAATCCTAACCTCTCTCAGAAGAGGCTTTGGGCTTTAGCTGTCCCCTCCGCGCAGAGACCCTGCAGAAATCATTAGCCCCTCAGGCAGCCTTTCCAGTGGCAGGCTGAAGGCACCAGACAATCTGCTCCTAGAGGCTTTGTCTGTCTGCTTGTCACCCTAGCACCTAGGGGTTAAGGAAGCACACATCACACCACCCTGTGATGAGACAGAGGCTCCTTTGAGAAAAGGACCTAAAGGTGACCAGGGTGTGACTTTCCCCTAGGCGCAATCCTAGAAGTCCTACGAACCCAGGCAGGATCTCTGTCCCCACTCTCCCAGTCCACCCCAGAGCTGTTTATTTTTAATTAGGATGCTCCTGGCAGCCAGATTGCAGCTGATAACGTTGGCACAGCCCTCTCTACCGGCAAAGCAATATTGCCTTTTGGTATTTAATTAGCAAGTCTGTCAGCAAACATCCTGGGCACCCCATGCCCACCCCACCTGGCCATGCAATCTATTGGGGGGGGGTGCTGTGTAGGCTCTTCTGACCCAACTGTCTGTCTCACTCCCCTCCTTCACTTTGAATAGTTCACTTTAATTGCCTGCTCCGCTGAACCCAGACCCAGCACTCGGACCTCCCCTCCGACCTGGTCTAGCTTGTTTCTTCTGTGCTAAGAGGGCTTCACCCCTACCAAGAGCCTCCTAACGCCTTTAGGGGAAAGTAGTTGCTTTGCTTCTTTCATTCTAATACAAGTGGGTGCTCAATGGTTCTGGGTTTTTGTTTTTGTTTTTGTTTTTGATCAAACCCAGGTTTCTGCCTGGAGCTCTTCCTCTCCTACAGTTCCAAATATTAACTTTCTGGGGCCCCAGCCACTCAGAAATTGGAATGTGTCCTGAAGCTTTTCTAAAACTTCACACAGGCAGAAACTTGCAACAAGGAAGAAGTAGAACCTAAATAGTTCAGAAAGGAGCAACACCAGATGAGGCATGAGGGAGGTATGAAAAATATCCAATGGGATTAGTGTCAAATACTCAGAGAGCCTTGGCCTTTGGACTAGTTCAAGTCAGCCTGTAAAAACAGGGACCTGTTTGCTCAATGCCTGGTGAGCAGCTTCTGTGTTTGTGTGAGGGCTACGGACAGAGACAGGGCTGGAGTCTCCCCACATCCAACATAGGGATAGGCCTACAAAGGCTATCCCCACAGGAACAATGGGGGGTGGGGGGGGGCTGACTTCCTTCCCACTCTCTCCCTCACTCCTTCTCCTCCATAGTTCTGAAGGTCAGGTGTGCAGTCCTGGGAACTTCCGGGTCCTGGGGAGCCCACCTGAGAACCTGGCAGCAAGTACCAAGGGTGGTAGAACTCCTGGTGTTTTTGTTTGTTGGCCCTTAAGACGGTCCAGTAGATGGGTCCATACCGCCCTCCAAGGTTCTGTACTGTATTCAGGAGGAAGCATTTCTCTGTCCTCATTTCTGTTAGATGGGGTTCAGAGGGTATGTCCACATGAGCGGCCAAGGCCCAAGACCCCAGCAGCTTTGTGGGGATGACTCACCAATCAGGCCAACTGCCACCAGGTAAGAGGCCTGGTTTTCCCTAGCTATTTATTCCCCTTTCCCTCAAGCTAAGAAAGTCCCAAGTGGCTTAAAAACACCATCCCTGGCCTAGGAAAAGGGAGAAAAGCAGCTCCTTCAATCCTGCAGAGAAATTCCGTGAGATCAGTCAGCCAAAGACTTTGAATTCCAACATCCTATCCCCAGAAAACATGAATGAAGGGCATTCCTGCAAGAAAATATGCAAATGACTTAGACATGTAAATTACATAGAAATACAAGTCAAGTGCTCCAGGGCAAAGGCCACAGCAGCATCACAGCTCTGGCCACCTGAGGTTTTCCCTGCTTACTCTGAAAAATGTCTCCAAAATGCCCCCAAAATTGGTTCCATCAGCATCAAAGAATGGGCTAATCTTATTAGGTAACTGCTTCTTAAGCACTTTTAATTTTTTGTTGTTGTTGTTGTTCTACACCAAAAATAATTTCTGATACAACGTTCAGGGGTTTTAATCAATTTTCTCCCAAAATGGCCAAGGAGAGACTAAAATAACCTTTCGTTATTGCAACTAAAGATAACTGTGTGTATTCGCGAAGTGCCCTTCACTGACTCGTTACGATTTTAAATGTCTCCCACCCACACTGATCAATTCTCCCACATTCTCCCCACAATGATTATTCTATTCTTGTTACAAAGAGACAGAGGACCAGAACTGCACGTCACTCAGCAGAGAACAAAGGACCAGGGACTCCAGCCTGTGACTGCAGAACCTGGCATCTGATCACATGGAAACACAAGGAAGAGATTTTTTAACGTCTTACATTGAACCTGTTACTCACAGAGATCCGTGAAAAGGCTGTGATTTGGTTCACTGGGGCAGCAGTCACTCTCCGATGACTTAGTACTTGTGATTTAGGGCCAGTCAAATCTGGATTCAGGGTTTTCTAAAAACCATGCCCTCCTGTGGACAGGGCTCAGTGTCACTAATGCAACTCCAGGGACCCATGGGCAGAGGGGTTGAGGCAGCAGCCCCAAGCTATGGGGAAGCTCGGTGCTCTCCAGCACCCCTGCCCCCACCACCCAGGAGGCTCGCTGCTCTGCACCAGCGGAAACACCTGTGAAAACAGCCAGTGCTGGGTAGCCAGGTGGACCTTTGAAGGAAATCCCTATTCCCTCAGGTCAAATGTTGCCCATCTCCTCTGGGAAGAGGGTTAAAGCAGGTGGGAGGAAGGCCCCTGCACACGTTGCCTTCAATGCCATTTTTCCCTTGGGGAGCCCTAATACAACCTGCCCTACTTAGTAACCATGGAAACGGGAGCTGCCTGCCAGCCACATTGCACGGGCACATGCTTCCTGTCGGCAGCAGCCCTTGAGCTAAGAGAGGCTGAAAACAAGTACAGAGTCCCTTTCCCAAAGGGCCACATCCCCCCAAGAAGATCAGGCTCCCAGGGAGGTGGACTCGCTCTCGAAGATAGCATGGGGGCAGAAATCTGTGTGGAGAAAGAGGTGCCTACCAGGTATCTGCTTTCCCCTGACCCTGGGCAACCAGGAAAACATTGCTGGCCGCACCCCCCATTCTCCTTCCCAAAGATAGCCCCGAATCAAGGCATCAGGCCTTCCATGCAGTGAGGTGCTCTTGGTTATTGTCAAGCAGCCCTGAACAGTGGCACTGCCCATGGTGGCTGGCAGGCTGTGGCCAGAGGGCACTTGTCCAAGGCTGCAAGTGCTGGCTTGCCCCTGCCCACGGGGACTCATTCCGAACGTCAGTGAACTCCAGTCATCATGTTCAAAACAGCTCACCCTCTTGTGGTATCCACGGAGAGTCTTTCCTTCCCAGAAAGATGGATCTTTCCTGGCTTTTGTCTTTACTAAACCCCAGCGACTGGGCTCTGGGGGAACAGAGACAGCTTTGATGCGATAGGGCGTAAGGCCAATGTTGCGAGTCCTGTTTCTCCTGGCGTCCTAGGATGCAGGGAAGGAAGATGAATGTGGACAGGACAACTCCTAAATCTCTGAGGATGCCCTCTGCGGGCTTGGCAAGAACCCGGGAAGCTGAGGGCCAGAGAAGGGGCACATTTATCAGCAACCCTGCTTCCAAAAGCTTCCCAGTCACCTGGCCTGTCTGGGAGATTCTGTGTGCAGTGAACCAGGATGGGAGGTGGTGGGGGAGGAGCTCGTGGTCTCTGCACACACACCCTCACCTAACGCGCGCCAGGGAGCTGGAGCAGCAGAGCTAGAAACCAGGAGGAGGAGGAGAGGCCGTAGTGGAAGAGGTCACCTCGTCACGCCAGGCTTGGTGGCTATACAAGCTGTCAAAGACAGCTCAACACATTTCTATAGACAAATGTGATTTATTTCTTGCTCCCAAAAGGAATGCAAACGGGACTTGGAGGGAGGCGGGCAGGAACGGCAGGCCCAGCTCTCTGGGCCTTGTTGCGTATTGCTGTGGATGAGATGAGACGCTGGCCTATGCTGGTGCACACAGTCTGCTTGCGAGGGTGTACGCGTCTCAGTCTGACAGTCTCCCACATTCCTCAAGGGGATAAAAGAGTATGGGTGTTAAATGGCCTCTGTCCGGAAACGATATTGATCTGCCCAGCACACAAACAAGGAGATTAAGTATTCACAAACAGATTTTTCTCTGCTGGGTCTTATGTCCTCCCACAAATTTCTGTTTCTCTAATTAGCTATAAAAATTGTGTAACTGATAATGTGAAGCAAAATGAGGTGAGCACCGGCCCTGACTTTGCTTTCTTGTACCATCACAGTACAATTTTATCTCCTACACACACCCCCACATCACCATTTCCTGGTGTCACCCCAGAAATCCTGTATTATAGAAGCTCAATTTCCTGTTTCTAGCATTAAGCCAAAATTAAAAGAACATGCATGGGGCATAATTCCAACCTCTCAAACAGCAATCAAGACTTGCTGGCGGTCTCAGCCTTCTTTGAGTCTAAAAAATCACAGCCTCTCCTCCCAGAACAATAGGCACATACTGTAATGTTTTACATATAATTTCAGGGATTCCCGTGTCCCCTGCAGCCCATCTGTACAGCACTGGGAGTCTTACCCACCCAAGATGACCTGCCGCCCGCCTCCCAAGCTTCCTTCTTCTCTAAATTCACTGCAGGCATCGCACCCTGAGTTGTCATTTGTTTCTCTTATCATCATAGCCCCCAGGTTTTCTATGCCGTAAGGTCTCTAGGTCCCCTACCTTCTACTTTTGGTAAGTGTGAGCTATATAAGCAACTAATAAAGGTGACACAAAGCCCCTCAGAGGCCCCTCCCCTGCAGAGCACTGCATCAATGGGCTGAGGGGCACCTGCAAGGCAGGAACAGGGAAGGCTCAGCAGCGATCACCAGGGGCCGTGTCTCCCAGCTCCACTGCCACTCGCTCTCCCAACTCACAAGCACTTCTGCAAAATTATATCTTCCAAAACTGAGCTGCAAGACACACTTGATATGTCTCAAAAGCCATGCTGAGAGGCAGCACAGCAGGGGGAGAGCTAGGATGGGTTCAAGTCTTCATGGCACCACCAGCGAGAAGGATCACCTTGGGAAATTTCTTTATCTCTTTGAGCCTCAATGTGCACCTCTAACTTGCAAAGTTTTTGTGAGGAGCAAGTGAGATAAAGAACCTGGCACCCAATCCACAACAGGCTCTCAGCACGTGTGAGTTTACCTTCCCTTTCAAAGGAAAAGGACAAGCCCCATCACCCTGTTTGCCCCTCCTGCAGGGCACGTGCCCAACTGCACCGTAAATCTCACCCAAATGTCAGGCTACAGGAGCCACGCCCCAAGCCACTGACAGGCCCCAACTGGCACTTCTGTGACTTTCGAACCTTGAAAGCCAGGGAACAATGGGGAGGAGTTTAAGAAGTGTTTTTTAAGCCTTAAAATATTATTTTAGACTTTCAAGTTTAAGATCACATATTAAAATTGCACATATGCTCACATGTTTCAGATACTTTTCTACTCCAGAGTCTTTGTTGTCTGGGGAGCTGTTTGTTTTGACAGACAGTCCTTGTGTCCACAGCACCTGCCCACTTGGCCCTCACCCGGGGGTCTGCTGCGTCCATCCACAACTACTGAGCTGTCAACGCCCACCGCCGCTCCAGCCAGTCGAACTGGGGGTCCTGTGCCTCAGCCCCAGGATCTGGGTCGCACCCCTCCCTTCCCACTGTCCCTGCACCAAGCTGGCTGCAGAAGTGGGCTTCAGCCTATGTCCTGCCTGGAGGCCGGCCTGATGCTCCTCCCATCTCGCCCCTCCCCTTGCCCAGCCCTCCAGGTTCTTGACCCAGGACTAGATCTTCCACTTGAGTCTAGAGTCCCCAGAGGACCACCTCCCATGTGCCTGACGCCTTCACTGGCCCATGTTCCTGGACACTGATACCAACCATTTCTAGAATTAGAACTGAGCCTGGCATAGCCCCTTGGATGCCCAGTTACCCTCGCTAGGCTTGCTGTGTCCTCCCAGATTCTGCTCCTGCCTGCACCTCCCCCTCTCTAGTCCCTGGTGTCAGGAATTGCTAAAGTTACAGCGCATTCTTCCAGTGCCACGCCACACCTGTCACCCACCTAGAAAGGTGATCAAATGTCTGAGTGGATGAAGCGGTCATTGAAGAGTCCTCATGAAAGGCAGGAACCCTGGCGTCCAAGATGGTTGGTGCCAGGGGAGGGGAGAGTCAGGGCTAGCTCCGCTGGTTTCAGTCTTGCCTAAGTAACACAGAAAGTGATCTCATTGATTTCTTCTTCTCTTTTTTCAAGCAAATTCTAGCCACCCGAATGAAATATTTCAGTAGGAAAGTATCCTTCTTTCATGGTTGTAAGCTGATCATGAGCATTATCATGAGTGACATACTGGTTAATTCTGCATCCTGCCCAAAGAGCTATGAGAATCAGTGTTTAACCTGGGGGTGGGGCGGGGCTTCCATGAGCCACTGGAAATTGTATATAAACTATTGGGTGAGAGGTCCACCATGGTTTTTACCCAGTTCTCAAAGAGCCATGTTGTAATGGGATAAAGAATGGGGGTCCCCCAAAATAGAGTATTTTCCCCACAGCCCTTGGTTGGGGGAAGGGAGAGGGGATGATATGGCTTAGGATATACTTTGCATGACTATGGCAAGTTGGTAGCTGGTTGATAGCTGTGCTACCACCCCCGGCAAAAGGCAGCCAGGGAATTTATACAGCGCCTGAGCGCAAGGCAGAGGCAGGGAGATGGAGGCCCGTGTGTCACTGAGAACGCTTGCCCTGACGAAAGACGGCAGCCGAATGAAGGTAAAAGATATGGGGGAACTAGCAAATGTAGGAGGGGCCAGGTATGAGGTCATGTAGGAAGTCTTGAGTCAGCATTTAAAATAAGGGCAGGCAGAGAGGGAGAGGAGCTGGTCTGCCATGGGGTAGCGAGGAAGCCACAAACAGCCGTGCCGGTCGGCCATGAGGGCTAAGAGAGAGAGATTCTGCCATGCTGCCTGTAGGAAGGGAGGAGCTACGTCTGCTCCCCTGAGGATTTGGCCATGTGGCCTGGGCTAGTAAGAAAGAGGAGAGCGATGAGGAAGGAGCCATGAAGTAGGGGGACTGGGCCATGAGGTTTGAGAGAGGAAGCAGCAGGCAGCTATGCAGTTTGTAGTCATGATTCCACCATGCAGCCTGCTGTAGTGACGTAGAAGGGAATTCGGCCATGCAGTCTGTAGTGAGGAAAACAGCCATGAGGGCTGAGGAAAGAGTGTAAGGAAAGAGCTGATGGAGCTGTGCTGTGTTGGAACCTGCTGTACCAAGCACAGATCCAAGGGAGATGTCTGGAATGCTGAACTGTGGCTGAATGCTGCCTTCAGGGTCTCTGAAAGATAGACAGAGAAGTCACTCTCTTGAGACATGAGCCACCCCGGATTCCACCATGATCCAGTGTAAATATGGCACATGTTTCCCTGAACCACTACATGGAGGCTGAGGACAACATACCCCAGATCCTGAAGGAGAGAGCTGCTGCGAGAGGATGGCAACTCTGAAACCCACAAGTGTACCTTCCAGAGAGGATGGAGACCTGTTTGCAGGACTGGCTTAAGGACAGATAGGATATGGGGAACTTCTGGGCATGGTTTTGGCTTGTAGCAAGGGGAGCAAGGGAAGTGCTGGGTCTCGTGGAAGAATAGGGCTCTCAGCGCCCCCCATCAAGGTTGGAATCCTGCAAATAAAAACCTGTCTCCCTCACCCTCAACACTAATTGTTGGGTCATGCACCAACACACCACATGCATGAACCTTGGTTTGTTCAGTTACAATGTGACCTAAAAATCCCCACTGATCTAGAAAGGCTTTCAGTAGGTGTTAAAGATATGGCTTCTGATGGTCTTACTTGATCTTTTTTTTTTTTTCCTAGTAGAGAAACGAGGAGAATACCCTGATCATCACAGGCATGAGCAAAGACAGATAAAGCATGCGGGCTACCTTGGACACAGTCAGGCATTCGCAGGGCCATGGTTGGTAAGAAGAAGAGACAGACACTGAGGCAAGCAGTGTTCCTGTCTTTCTGCTGTTGGAGCAGCTTTAAACACCTGTGAGAGGAACAGTCCCTCACCCAGCTGGCAGAAGGGCCTTGTTTGCATACAATACTTAGCATTACCACTACAGTAGATGCAAAAGAGCTTCAAGTGTGACTCTTAGTAACCCCTTCCAACCACAGAGCTCAGGGATGAGTTCCCAGAGACTGCAGCAGTCACGGAAACCTTTCTACCTTTTAGCTGGGGCGCCTCAAAGGAAGCATCACTTACCCCATGTGAAAGGCCCCCAAGAGCCAACATTTTTACAGTTTTTACCATAGTGCCTTATGTAGTACTCACACTAGGAGTCTTTTATTATTAGCTCCATTACACATGTGAGATCACACAGTTCTTAGAGTTAATCATTAAAACAACTATGACTCAGAATGGCTGGCTCTATCAGATGTGATAATGGAAGCATAGATTCCACCTGGTTGCCCGGAGTACCTTATCTTGTGCAAATCCAAAAGGCAGAACTGGGGCTGCGGCAACAACCCCCTTCCTCCAACCAAATAATGGATATTCTTGGCAACATAGCAGTCTCACTGGAACAATCCCCAGTCAGAGATCCTAGTCCACTCATTACTGATGGGAAATGGCAGGTACAGATGGATGCTGAGGCCAGAGTCTGAGGAGAGCCAGGATGCAGCAAAGCTTATAGCACAAGTGATGGCTGGAGGGCAAGCAGATCTCCTTTGTCCTAAATGCAGTCCTCAGTTGGGTCCATTTCTCCACAGGAAAAGGCAGAGGGTGTGTTGCAAGGGAAGGGCCATGTTGATGACCAGCCAGTTTCTTCAATCCCTAAGGCTGTCAGCTGCCAAGCACAATGCCACCCACAGAAGTGACACCCAGATGGTCAACACTCCTGGTGCCCGAGGTGCAGACAATGGATTCTTTTTGTCAGTGGTTCAAAGGACAATACAATGTCTGGCCCTGTAGTGTGTACCCAGAGGAGCGGGAAAGCAGGATGGAGGAAGTGTTACCGGAGAGAGCAGCAGGAGCTCACCTGGACCCACCTCCAAGCACACCACACCGGCCTCACAGTTGGGCTACTTGCGACAACAGATGTGCAAATTTTTCCAATGCCAAACTCTAAGGGGAATCCACAGCCTCTGTGCCCCAACCCCTCATCCCTACAACTTCTCTGTAACCATGTGGATCTGATAATTTAATGGGGAGGCAATGGGTATTCAGCCCATAAATAAACCAGAAGGGAGATAAACTAGAGAAAGATGAGTATAGGACTTAAAAAGATCAAAAAGAAAATATCTCTGCAAAGCCTAGTATTCGTATGCCAACATTTTACATATGTACCCTGAGTAGACAGAGACAATTAGAAAATATAGCCTAATGTACTTCTGATCCTGAAAATTCAAGGGAAAATTATATAAATAGCAGAGAGCAGTTACTACATTTAAAAGCTTTACCCCATGGCATGAGTATTCATACTTGTGATAGATGTGTGAGCCCATCAGAACACTGAACACTGAATGGTCCAGGAGTAGACATGTGATCTAAGTTAGACCAATCAGACTCTTTCCCTGTGATTTTTCAAACCAGAGCAGAGGGAAAAATCCCTTTTTCCCAGGGACCATAGCTTTAAGATTATAAGCCAGAGCAGCCTACAGCCATGTGTCCCCATGACATCCAAAAGTTGATTTGAGATAATGCAGTCAACAGGCTGAGTGAAGCACATGCAAGGATTCAGAGTACAGAGATGTTTTCCTCCCTCAGAACAGTCATCGACCCAGGAAACTCCACCCCTGCCCTTCCCAGTCATAAATTTCTTAGCTTACATCATCAGTTTGAGAATTTACAGGTTCACTTTATCAGTGTGAGATCAGATAAAAATTGAGATCAAAATATAATGCATTGGCCCTGACTGGCATGGCCAGTTGGTTGAGCGTGGTCCCACAAAGCGCAAGGTTCCCAGTTCAATTCCTGCTCAAGGCACATGCCTGGGTTGTGAGCAGGTCCCTGCCTAGGGTGCCTAAGAGAAGCAACTGATTGACATTTCGCTCCCTCTCTCTCCCCCTCCCTTCCCCTCTCTCTAAAAATAAATTTTAAAAAATAGTTTTTTAAAGAAGATATAATACATGGTTTTGGACTCTACTGGAGTTCACATGCATAAGATGTGATCCCTATTTCTGAGAAACACGAAAAAGGAGTCAACATAAATGGATGCTACATGAAAACATTGATATACGCCCATTAATAATAGGGTTGTACATTCATGTTTCAGCGATGGGTGGAAACTAATGGCGTTTCACAGCCTACTCCAAGGACATTCCGTTAAAGAACTGCATTGTCTGGAGTTTTCAAGGATAAAGCAGACATGAATAAGCCTCTAGGAAAAGGGAGAGGGATTCATGGATTTGGAATGTTCTGTGCCACTGAATGCAGGTGTGAGTTTTGCGCCCACACCCCGCTCCACCCAGCCCCGCTCCCAGGCTGGGGGAGCCACTAATGCATGGCTCATGCAGGCAACAGCGCCATCTCAAGTTCCTGGAGGATGTTTCCAGGGGCTGTTCTGTTTTGTGGAAAGACAGAAAACCTGATTCAGAGGTACTGGCTGAGACAGTCCCTTACTAAGGCCAGGTGGACTTAACCAGCTAAATTGATAACCTGGAAAGACACCTCTCATGACTTCTTTCTAGGTCAAGGAAAAAGGGAATTTGCATCACCCCCAAATTACATTCAGATCTTCCCAAATTTGCTCCTTACAGCCTTGAGGTGGACACAGCCTGAAAGTAGGCTTGGAGCCCTGATTCCCATCCTGTGTGGCCTGATGGGGCTTCCTTCACCCATTGCTGGTGCTCTGTTTACTCCAGTGAGGAACCCTGGCCCCATTTCTGCCTTCCAGCATCCGCTATTGAAGCACTCATTAAAGTGAGCTCTGTCCTTGCCCGCTGGCCTCAGGACCCATGTCTTATTCATCGTCACCCTCCAATGCCTGAACGGGACAGGGGCCAGTGAATGTTTGAAGATAGCACAGGGATTCTCAACAAACACGTGGAAGTAGTTTGCACAGAGAGTGTGCTTGCATATTTCTAGGCAAAGTGTTTTTATTCACTGTATTTGCAAAAAGAGAGGGACCCCTCACTCAAACAATGAAGAACTGCAAAGGCATGAGACATGACTTGCCACATGAGGCTCATGGTCCTCACAGGGTGAGTCAGCCTTGCCGCCCCTGCTCCTGAATTAGGGGTGGTTCCCTCTTCAGCCCTCAGAAGCACCTCACTCTCTCACCTGAGAACAAAGCTGGGCTCCCAAGAGGGAGGAGGCTCCCAGAACACAGTGGTTTTGAATCCCCACCACCTGCCTTCTGCACAAGCTGCCCTTGAATGCTCTGAAAACCAGGAGGCGAGGATGTGGCCCTATTCTCTTGAGGCTCTTTCCGGTAAAGACCATGAGAAGACAGAGGGAAGGGATTGGGCCGTCACGGACTTGACTGCACCACTCAAACACCCTTCAAAAACCACCACCTGGGCCTGGGAAAACTAAGAATCCAATTGCGGACTGGTGGTCACAGGAAACAGTCTGCCCGCTTCATCATTTCTTCTGCACAAGAAGCTCTTTTGAGAGTGTGAATGGAGGCTTTATGTAGTAAGTTCTCATCCACATGTGAAATGGCCTCTCAGACCAGGTTCCTGCAGCCTGGACACTGAGGTCATTCAAGAAACAATTAGATGCCATCTGGAGAGAGCTGGGACTCAAAAGGAAATTGCCTCCAAGGGCCAAAGAGCATGTTTTCATTCCCAAAGTCTGACACATCCTTATCTTCATTGACATAAAGGACTAACGGGGCGCTCAGCCAGCTAATCCTCACTGGGAGCACGAATGGGTAAATGCGGTGGCAATTAATAAACGCTTAAGGATCAGGGAAGCATTCATTTTCTGCCTGCCCCAAGGAAACGCATCCCTTGACTGCACTTCCACATCCAAGCTGAGCTTCTGTGCCATAACCCAGACTGTGGCTCCACCAAGCTTGGGGTTTTCACAGTTTTAATATAAAACAATTAGAGCAGAGCAGCAAGTGCTTCAGGCCCAGCTCTTTACAGCACATCATGAGCAATGACCTCATCTCACAAAGCAATATTTACTGGGGCTTCACAAGCCACTCATTTGCAAAGACCAGGCCGACCACTGAGAACTCTTATTACTAGGCTAGAGTCTCAAGTTTTTCTTATTTTTAAATAAAAATGGAATGTCTCTCCTATATTAATAATCAGTATCTTTAGACGTAAATGCAATTGTTGAGCAAGCTGGTTAAAAAAAAAAACTTAGCTAGAGAAAAATATATAGACTTAGGTAAACAGGAGGTGATGATTTGTGTTCTCAGGGTTTCTGCAGCTTCCTGACAGCTCTCATGGTGAAGGAGAGCCTCCAGGACGGCAGTGCTCTGAGGGGTCGGGAGGGCCCTGGGGCCTTTTGGGGAGTCCGCAGGGTCAAAATTATATTCATAATAACAGAGACATGTTTTGCCTTTTTCACTGGGTTGCCATTTACACTGATGGGGCAAAAGCAATTATGGAAAAAACTGCTGGGATCTTAGTACCAAGCAAGGAAGAGGCACCAAATTGGATATGTAGTCACTGCATTTCTTGACCACCATATTTTTTTAAATTTATTTTTTAATTTTAAAAAATTCTTTTAGAGAGAGGGAAAGGGAGAGAGAAAGAAAGGGAGAGTAACATCAATGTGTGAGAGAGACATCAATTGGTTGCCTGTCGCAGGCCCCCAACTGGGGACCTGGCCCACCACCCAGGCATGTGTCCTGACTAGGAATTGAACTAGTGACCTTTCGGTTCACAGAGTGGCACTCAATCCACTAAGCCACACCAGCCAGGGCAAAAACTTATTTTTTAAATATTAAAAAAATTAAAAATATATATTTTTTAAAATTGCCAGCTCCATTTAAGAAGTCCTTGGTGAAACAGTGAGAATTACTCACTTTATTATGTCTCAACACTTGAGTCCACGTCTCTTTATTAAAACTCTGGGTGAGAGACAGGAAGTACTTCTCCTGCATCCCCAAGCACATGGTTGTCACAATGGAAAGGAAATAAAATGTACAATTAAACTGTGAGCTGAACTAGCTGCTTTTTCATGAACACCATGTTACCTCAGAATGAGTGTCTGACAAACTATGGTTGTTCAGACATAGTTATTTGGCAGGCATTTGCTAAGAAATGAACAAAGTGAGCCTGTCACTTCAAGGAAAACAACTGACAGTATTTGTCGCCAATGATGAACTTGAGCTTTCAACTGAGAACTAAATTTTGGGAAACTTGTGTTCACTACCATGAGTTTGAAGGCTTCCCAATATTTTAATAATATTTCTGATGCACGGTGATAGTAACGAAACAAATGTGAGTTTTTGATATTGTACAGTGAAATGTGTTAACATTGGAAGATCTGAATAACTAAGTAGACCAATATTTTTCAATGACTAATTCACAATGGTATGAAATCCCACATGGGTAAAAGATCCATTCAAACTGTCAGATGGACCCATGGATTTTTAAGGGAATAGCGTAAGAAAAAAAAAGTTCATTGATATAGTTTCAGATTCCACATTGCAACTAACCTTTATAAAAATGGAGTTTTAGCATGACCTCAAAAAAGTTATATCTCTAATCATCTGAAAAGTCTATTAAAGTATTCCTCCTGGCGGTTAAGAGGGTGGGTGAAGGGGGTCAAAAGGTATAAATATCCAGTTAGAAATGAATAAGTCAGGGAATGTAGTGTTCTACATGGCGTCTACAGTTAATTTTACTGTCTGGCATATTGGAAAGTAGTAGGAGAGGGGAGCCTGAAAGTTATTATCCCAAGAAAAGCTTTTTGTAACTATGTACGGTGATGGATATTAACTGGACTTACTATGGTGATCATTTGCAATATGTAAAAATATCAAATCATCATTATTTTACACCTGAAACTAACATAATGTTATATTAATTACACCTCAATACAAAAATATTCTTCCCTTCTTAAACTATGTATCTGCAAAGCCAGATTTTCTTCAGACTTTGAACAGAGTGAAGGCTCATGCAGATATGAGAATCAAGCTGTGTTTCTTTAGATCAGAAACTACAGAGAGTTGCAAAAATGTAAAACGATACCATTCTTCTCACTGAATTGTGGCTTGGAAAATTATTATTTTTCATACAAATTGTTACTTATAGTCACACAATGGGTTTATTGTTAGGAGGAGTTAAATACACATTAAAATTCCTATATTTTAAGTTCTAATACAATAAACCAATAACTAAAACTTATGTAACAAAACCTCTTTTGAGGCCCTTAATAATTTTTAAGAGTAAAAAGGGATCTCGAGAGCGGAGTTTGAGAACTTCTGCTCTATTACATCTAAGCTACTTGTTTTACACAATTTCGATTGAGCCATAGACCTTAGCATCACATCTATAGAGCAGACTAAAGTATTTAAATAGGGGATGTTTTTATTTTTATTTTTTTAAGATTTTATTTATTTTTAGAGAGAGGGGAAAGGAGGGAGAAAGAGAGGAAGGAAAAACATCACTGTGTGGTTGCCTCTCATGCGCCCCTAACTGGGGACATGGCCCGCAACCCAGGCATGCACCCTGACTGGGAATCGAACAGGCAACCCTTGGTTCATAGGGCAGCACTCAATCTACTGAGCCACACCAGCCGGTGTGGAAGGGGGGGTTGTTTTTAATTTTTATAAGTAACTATCATAAGAGCACTAATATTTATTACAGAAAATATGGAAACTGAGAGAAATGTGAAAAACAAAACAAAAACTCCTTAGTTGCCAGGAAGTTAATTTTGATGTACTACCCAACACTCAGTCATTCTACTATAGGTTTTCATCCTACAGAAATTCCCACAGAAATGCACATCAAGCCATCTCTGTGGAAGGCAATGCCATCTTTCCAGTTTTGTGCTTCACTCCTCTTTGCTCCCACCCCACATCCAATCCATCAGGAAATCCTGATGACTCTGCCTTTATATTCTACATCCTGAATCCCCTTTCTTCACCACCTCTTCCACTATCACAGGTCCAGACTTCCATCATCTCTCATCGGGACAGTCACAATGGCCTCCCTATGGCTATCCCTGTGCCTAGCCATCTGCCGGCAATGTGGAAGTCAACGTGGTCCTGAGATGGCTCCCCATCTCCCTCTGTAAAAGTTAGTGTCCTTCTCAGACACAGCCCCAGGCCATCTGCCTCATCCCTTCCACTGCTCTCTTAAATCTGTTTCTACCGCTCTTGCTCAAATTCACCCACTCCAGCCTCTCTGGCCTCAAAGTTGCTCCTCGGTGGAAGAGGTAAACTCTAGCTTCACAGCGTTGCTCTGGCTGTCCTTTTCTCTTTAGACATCACACTTGACTTGCCTCTCCACTCAGAAGTCACCTTTTTGGTGAGGCCTAGCCTGGGCACCCTGTTAAAAATGTAATGCTCCCTTACGCCAACATTTTACATTTCTTTCCCTGGCGGATCTTTCCTGCTTAGCACTCATCACTGCCTAATGTGGTTTACTTGACTGTCTTCCTTATCTTCTTACTCCTCCACCCCAAATAGAAGATCCACAGAGGCAGAGACATTGTTTTGTCCACTGCTGTGTCCTCAGCCCCTAGAACAGTGGCCAGCAGATGGCAGCTACTCAATAAATATCTGTTAAATTACCATGACATATAAAACAAAAATGACTATATTTTTTAAATAATTGCAAAACTGTTTTCAATAAGAAAACATTAAAAAGAACCCATATTTCAGTAGGGAATTGGTTAAATATAATTGTATCTTATACAATGTAATACTGGATAGCCATTCAAAAAGAAGAAGTAGACCCTTTTGTTTAACATAAAATGAAGTCCAGCGAATAAAAGCAAGTTGCAAAGCAATGTGTAGTTCTGTATATTATTTTCTGCATCAACCCATCATGCAATTGTTCCCTGACTCAGCCTTCTTGCTTATCTTAACAGTTTGATCATCTCAGATCTCCCAAGAACACTTAAAGCTTCCTCACTTCCTCACTCTCTTTCCAGTCAAGAAATAGGACAGCAACTTCTCTTCTCGTCAGACTTCTCCTGCTGCCCTGTCCTGTTCCAGCCAGCTTGGGTGCCCACCGTCCCATAGGCACGGGGTCTTCCCCATGAATCTCTGATGTGTTGATAGTCTGTCTTCTGCCTCACCCAGTATCAGCTTCCTTCCTGTTAAGCTACCATTTTTTCCAGTTGTCAAATCACAATTCAAATATAATTTTTCAAAGGAAATCTCTTGTTCGCCACAGGTAAAACTTCAGATCAACACCAGCTCCCCTGCCCTTTGCAAAATCTACATATTGTATCACAGCATCTTAAAGCTTTTGGTCCAAGAATGTTAGACAATAATTCTAATGCCTTGAAAATTTTAATCTGTCTTATATGAAGTCAATAAAAACCAATTTCCTTTTTTTACACTTTAAACACAGCTTTTAGTTCTGAAGTTGTAAATATAAGATGATTATATATTTAATAGTAAAAGCTCCCAGAATATTTAGAAACTAGTAAAATGCTGCACTGTTATGATATTTGATGACCACTAGAGGGCAGCTCTTAACAGCAAAAGCATTTGTTAAAAAGCCTGTGGGCTGGAATTACTGGGACCCCTTAATGAGATCTGCACCCCTATGTTCATTGCAGCATTATTTACAATAGCCAAGATTTGGAAGCAGACCAAGTGCTCATCAGTAGATGAGTGGATGCAAAAAGCTATGATACATTTACACAATGGAATACAGCTCAGCTGTTTAAAAAAAAAAAAAAAAGAAAAATTTTACCCTTTGCGACAGTATGGGTGAACCTGGAGAGTATTATGCTAAGTGAAATGGGCCAATCAGAGAAAGACAAATACCATATGTGTTCCCTTATATGTGGAATCCAATGAACTGAAAATAAAGTAACAAACAAAATAGAAACAGAATTATATATACACAGAGTAGACTGACAGCTATCAGAGGAGAGGGGGGTTAAGGGGCTAGGTGAAAAAGGGGAAGGGATTAAGCAAAAAATAAAAAAATAAAACAGACAACAGTGTGGTGATTACCAGAGGGAGAGGGGGGTGGGGGAGGTGGCAGAGGGCAAAGGGGACAAACGGTGGTGGAACGAGACTTGACTTGGGGTGGTGGGCGCACGAAGCAGGTGCAGGTGTTGTGTTATAGAGTTGTACACTTGCAACCTGTGTGGTTTTATTAACCAATTTCGCCCCAATACATTCAATTAAAAAAAAAGATCTCCTGAGGAATGGATGGGTCTGAGCCAGAGAGTAGCCATAACTACACTTTTGAAAGTGCACATCTCTGCCTCAACATGTGAATAGTTAAGGTGACAATGGTGACCTCAGGTTTTTTGTTTGATACCAGATTGGCAAGAGAAGGCAGACTAAGGTTAGGTGAGGAGTATTTTTTCTGTCATGTAATAAAATCACTGAAGAATTTCTGGAAAACTTTTAGAAATATAAGTGTTACTTGCTTTGGAAAACCTGAAAGTCTTTGGCAGATCCTCATTTCCTCTTGTCTCAGTTTAAATGCCCTTTGCATCTGGTGGTATGTGGTCATCAGTCAGCCCATCAGTTACTCAATACAGGGCAGGGCAGAAGTAGGTTTACAGTTGTAAGTACAGAGTTTATTCTTGTCTTATTATTTATTATTGTATTATTTTCCATATGGACAACTGTAAACCTATTTTTGCCCCACTCTGCATTTATTAAGAGGACAGGTGCCTTGGCTGGTAGTTCAGTGGACTGCGTGCTGACCTCCGAACCGAAAGGTCGCTGCATCAATTCCTGGTCAGGGCACATGCCTGGGTTGCAGGCCAGGTCCCCAGTTGGTGGTGTATGAGAGGCAACCGATCGATGTTTCTCTCCCTCGCTTTCTCCCTCCATTCCCATCTCTCTAAAAATAAATAAATAAAATCTTTAAAAAAAAAAGGACAAGAGAAAGTCCTTGCACTCAGCATTCACATTCTAATAAGAAGTTAATTTTTTTTAAGTAAACAAATATAAATTGGGACAAGTGCTGTGTGGATAATATACAGAGAAATGAGACTAGGCAGGCTGCTTTCAGCAGGGGGTCAGGAAGATCTTTCTGAGGCTGTGAAATCTGAGTCAAGATGGACTGGCCACATAGAGAAGTAGGGGGATAGTTACTAAGCTAGAATTTGCTGAATACTAGCTACATGTCAGGCATTGTGCTAACAACTTTATGTACATTAACTCCTCTAATTCCTACATTGTCCCATTAATTATTAAGGAAATTGAGATCCAGTGAATTTCAGAAACTTGCTTAAAGTCCCACAACCAACAAATGGTTAAGACGGGGCTTTGCATCTTACTAGTTTCCTAGGGATGCTGTAGCAAAGTACCACAAACTTGGTGGCTTTAAAACAGAAATTTATTTCATCATAGTTCTAAATGAGGAGTCTAAAACCAAGGTGTCAGCAGGGCCACGCTCTGTCTGAGGGCTCTGAGGCGGATCCTTCCTTGCTCTCCCAGCTTGTGGGGGTTGCTGGCCATCCTCGGTGTTTGCTGGCCTGTGCACGGATCAACCCCCATCTCTGCCCCTGTTGTCACGTGGCACTCTCCCTGTGTGTCCATGTCTGTGTCTCAATCCCTCTCTTCTTATAAGGACACCAGTCATTGGATTAGGGCCCACCCTAATTCCGTATAACCTCATCTTCATTTGACCGTATTTGCAAAGATCTTATTTCCAAACAAGGCCACACTCACAGGTACTACTGAGGGGTTAGGGCTTCAACATATCTTTTTGGGGAGACATAGTTCAACCCACAGCAGCATCTTAGCACCCCCTTCCAACCACTCAGGTATTCTACCTCAAAAGAACCTTCCAAGGCCAAGGAAAAGGCAAAGACCCAGGGGCAGTAGGAAAAGCCAACATGGAGGAGTGCAGTGACTGAGGAGGATGGTGGAGAGGAGGTCAGAGGTAGGCAGGCCACGTGAAAGGGCTCTGAGGTTCAGTTATAAAGCTGAGTCTGATCAGAAGCTATAGCTTCAACTCTTGCTTGCATGTTAGTTTTCCAGTCCCTTCACCACCTCGCCTACTGTTTGGGACTTCAGAAGAGTCCTCTTTGGCCAAAAATGAATACGAATGTGAATCTGGCCTCGTTCCACTCCCAGGCTGGAGCAGGCTCCTTTCAGCACCTCTGAAGGACTGCTCGGGGTTTGACTGTGATTCAAATCATCAATTTCAAGAAGCCCAGGGAGAATTCACTTCTGACTTGGGACACAGAGAAAACTCAGTCTGCACAGGCAGAACAGCATCTGGCCTGAGGAGTTACCCAGACAAGCCCCAGGCTAGAGCAGTCAGGATTCAAGCTCCCGTTCCAGCAGAGGAGCTGAAGATGCTAACTGTGATGAGCCCAGCGGAGAGAGGCTGCTCCGAGCAGACAGGTCTGCTGCCTGAGATGCTGAGGTCTGTCCAGACGGAGCAGTGCTGCAACAGCACTGTGGCTGACTGTGCAAGCTCACACAGCCTGCACAAGGACGTGCTGTGGTGTCGTCGGGCAGGTGAGACTGATGTCAATGATGCAAGGTTGCAGCGCAGGAGTGAGAGCATGAAAAGATGGATTTTCTACTGAAAGCCTACCACACATTATTGGAAAGTAAAAAGAGACAGTCTAGAGCAGGGGTCAGCAAACCCTTCCTATAAAGGGCCAGAGAGTAAATATTTTAGGCTTTGCAGCCCATTCTGTTGCAACTCAACTCCACCATTACAGAGGCAGTCGGCAAATGAATGGGTATTTCTGTCAAACTTTATGCCCATTGAAATTTGAATTTTATAATTTTCACAATCTTCTTTTGATTTAAAAAAAAAACATTAAAAAATATAAAATTAATTTTTAGCCTGAGGGCCATATAGTAACAGGTAGCAGGCCAGATTTGGTCTTGGGCTGTAGTTGGCTGAACCCCTCACTCCCCCAGTTTAATGATATAACCAAATGCTCATGAATGAACTCAATGACACTGTGGTAATAAGGCCTCCAATTGGAAGTCTTCTTTCCTCCCCTGAAATACTTATTGGCTTATGGCAGGAAGCCAGACATTAATGTGAACTCTGGAATTGACCCTGGCTTCCTCTCCCTCACCTCCTGCATTTAAATCCCAACAGGAACCGTCAACTCACCTAATAAATTGGCTCTTAATTCCATCTCTAAAAGGCCTCCAGTACCTGCCCTGACTTTGCCACTTCCTTAGGAGAAGCTCTTGATATACCTTCCTCCTACCCACCTGACTTCACTGAAAAATTACTAACATGTGGTACATGCTCAGAACTCTATTGAATGAACCAATGCATTAAGATACCCACAAGCTCAGCACTTTCTCTGTCTGAGCAGCAGTCTGATGTGGCCCATCTAAAAATCAGAAATCTGGCAACATTTAAGGGCTAAAATATAAGGTGTTAGCTTGCTTTTTAAAAGTCAGGTTCACTGAGGTATAATTTGCATACAGTAAGTGTTACACTTTTAAGTACAGTTCTATGAGCTTTGAAACAACTATAACCAAGGTATTTCTATTACCCCCCAAAGTTCCCCATTCCCTTGGCAGCCACCCTCGCCCCTTACCTTGTTTTAACCACTTACCTGCTCCCTATTACTATAAGTGTTTATATGTATCATGGTATGCCATGGTATGGGTGTGCTACGGTTCATCCATTCACTGGCTGGGGGACATTTGAGCTGTTTCCAGTTTTTGTCAATTATAAATAATGTCACTAAAAACACTCACATACATATTTTTAAATGGGCGTATGTTTTCATGATAAGGTTTTAGTTTTTGTAAGTGGCCACCTTTCACAGACCCGCAAGATAAGATTCCATTGAACGAGGGACTCATTCAATGAATGCCCTCCATCCCTATTCTTGTCTTCCCACCCTGCCTCAGTAATTTTTAAAAACTGTTATAGCATTAAAATTGCCCAAGAATATTTGCAGAGAATGTCTCTGGGGCGGAGTGGGAGAAATTGAAGGTCGTTCCTCAGCACGTGAGCCCCAGAACGAGCCAGGGCTGTTTCACATCCAGCGGTTGGATCTGGTCCCACCAGGATTGATGCTGGCTGTGTGGATGTGCACACTCAGGCAAAAACCTGCAGAGCCAGCGAGTCGGGCCATTATTTGGTTCACATAACATGTTCAAATCTCACGGAATGTACAGCACACCATTGTTTTTGTAAGTCCCTTTCATAACTTTGTTAGCTGGCTAATTCGGAGCAGAGTGGCCTGTTGGAAGAAAAGACTTTCCTCAAAGACAGCTATTTAGCCATGACCATGGCTGTGGCCATCTTGGGCACAAAGCGAGAGCTGAAGTCATGCTGCCCGCCCTGCACCCCTCCCCCCTCCCCCTTCCCCCTCCCTCCAGGTCTCCCACAACCAGGCACTTATTCTTGGCGCTGGAATTCGCATAATTACTCCTCTTTTAATCTGCTGGGTGACCTAATGCTGCCCCAGCCAAAGGCAGGAAAGGCCTTGCTGAGATCTGAGCCTCGCGCAGTCTGTCATGTCTATAAGAGCCTCTTAGAAAGAATATTGGCAAAGTGTTAACCCCATAAAGCACTGATTTCTAAGTGTCCCTAGGCTCCTGAGCTGCTCATGACCCCTCTGGAGGAAGAAGGTATCAAAAGATGCTGGTCTCCGCTCAGGATAATGGTTCCAATCCTGTCCCTTCTTCTAACCTGAAAAGGAGTTCAGAAACTGCAAATTATTTCATAAAAGCACACAAGTGGTTCTAGCAAGAATCCACCAAGGCAGACTACAACAGGAAGGATATTCTGTTCCCTAGGAAGCCAGCCAGGAACAAAAGGCTGCCTTCTGTCTCACACTCACTCCCTGCAGTGGCCTAGAGAGCAGAGAGGAAAGCGGGCCTTTGTCCACCGTGGGGCCACAGACATGCGCTTGCCTACATCCTGGCTAATTTGAAAGAAGAGTCATTCCAGTTCCCTTTTCTATTTCGCTACATTTTCCCATTTATCTTTCTTAAGGACCACTTATTTTAAAATGAAAAATCTACAATAAGCATTTCTTCTAAAAGAAAAACCACCCAGCTCTCCCCTTATCACCTCCTCCCCCAAAACATATACTTTTAAATCACTCCCAGAAAAGCGACTCTTTATTAAAATGACTGTAAGTCTTGTGTGTGAGGAAGCTAGAAGGAATGAGAATCTTCAGTCTAAAGGAAAATAGGTATAAAAGGGAAAGGAATAGGCAGTAACACAAATTTGTAAAATGTAGTGTGGGGTGGAATGGGAGGGAAATTCCTGAATCTGAAAGGAGTAGCCCCAGGAAAATGACAAAGAGCGAGAAAAGGAAGCAGCTTTCATAGATTCAAGAAGGGGTTACAAAAGTAAAAGCATGGTGATCACAACAGCAATTGCAGGAGTGCTGGGGGCAAATCACCAGTCTTTGGAGGTCATGTGAAGGGTGGGGAATTATCTGTCAAACCCTTGGTCTTAATGTCACTCTTGTTCCTCTGAATATGGCAATTTTATGACCAGGGCTGACAGATTAATTTTTTAAAAAAGAACAGCAACAACAACAACAAAAAACCCCTTCTCATTTGCTAAAAAGCCTTCCCTTCCAGCCTATCACAGGCAGAGAGGAGCCTAAAAATGTCAAACTAGTAGGGACATTGGCCACCCCTGGTTTCTTGTTGTGGGAAAGATGGAATCTACAAAGAGAAGGTGTTCAGCCTGAGGTCACGCTGCTCTTAGGACAGTGTGGGCCATGTTCCCCTCCTGGGGGATTTTGGGGGTGGTGTAACTTGGGAGTCTCCTACTGAGACCATTACCATTTATTCACATTTTAGCACAGTAATTTCATTAAATTTTTGTGGGGGTAAAAATGTGGCAAAAACCAAATGGAGGGCACTAAGCAGGGAAAGCAACCCAGAAAGTAAACCCTACTACACAATTTTGCCTAGGGCTATTTCCTCCATTAAAAAAATAAAGTTGGCTTTATCTAGGGTAAGGTATGCTAGGTACGCAGAGGAAAATTCCAGAGTTGCACACCACAAACTAGAGTCAGGAACAACTAAGGAGCAGGAGGAAGGTGGAGCCGCTGTGGGGTTTCTGCTTTCCAACCAGGAAGGAGTGGGGTTTCTTTCAGATACAGCAAAAGAGAATCAATTACATTAGGTTACAGAGAGGGACCCTGTGTTTATACGAAAGTTACAGTCAGACTTTCAAGATGATCCTGTTTTGAGTTGCTATGAGGAAAAAATGTGGGAGAGGAGAGCGCTAGGAAAACAAGGAAAGAGTAGGAAAAAAAACCTCTCTCTTGTCTAATGGTCAGAATTAAAGTGAGAAACAGTGGAGAATGAGATCCCTCAATCACCAGCTTTGTGGAGCTGCTCTAGTTTTCTTACCACATCCAAACAAGAAACTCAGCGGGGAGGGTCTAGGTGTTCTTGAGGCCCCAGCAGGGGAGAAGCCCATGCCCCCTGCCTGCCAAGGTCCAAACAGCCCTGGGGCTGCCCAGCCTGCACAGTTCCCTCCATTCTGCACACAGAGGAGCTACCAGTAGCCTAGCAACCGGGGACGGGTCCTTTCACACTGCATTATGTGCTGCAATACAAAGTGCGCGGAGTGCCAGGAGGACACAGTACAAACCGGACAGAGCTGAATTTTGGATTCATTCTCTACCCCGCATTCTCTTGCCACAACCTGTGGCCCCATCACCCCACTTGTTATGCTGCAGCATCAAAGTGTCCTCTCCCCCAGACTCAAGGGGACAAGGTTGTCCCAGATTGCTCTCTTATGACTGGGCACTGGGACAGCCAGGTGAAGATGGGTAGCAAGTCTCCCACGGAAAGGAGAGAGGCATCTGAAGACCTGTAGAGGGACACCTGGGACCAGAGCTCCCAACAGGATGAGAACAGCTGTAGGTTGCCCACACCTGGGTGCTTCCATGTGGGGATGAGGCTCAGTGACCACCCACCATTCTGAGGTCACAATGAGTCCCTAAAAATTTGATTTCTTGACTTTTGTTCATTAGGTGGATAAATCTGACTCTGCCAGGTGGGTCCTACATGATGTAACATATTTTACACAGAACCTGTACTTCTTTTGATGCTCAAGAGGCATTATGTGCACAAGAGGATTGTAGGGAAGAAACAGATCAAAGGCAGGAAGGCCAAACTGAATTCCATTTTATCTACAGCTCTCTTGCCTTGCTCGGTCACCTTCGGCCGCCTCCAGTCACGAGGCTCCAGCTAATATGGAGTTGCAGGGCTGCTGCGCATGAACTCCCATCAGCCAGGTTGGAGAGGTCAACTAGGCCTGAGAAATGGCTGGATGTGCTTGTGCTGGCTCAGGAAGACCGACACAGAGAACCACCTGGACCTGAGGTCAAAGGCCTCTATGAGCACACTCTCAGAACTCTGGTGCCCAGAGAGGCAAATGGCAATGCCTCACATTCACCCAGCCACCGCCAAGCCATCCCTTGAAACCAAGGGCAAAGTCAGAAAGTAAGGAATCTGTGATGCATGCAGGAGGGACAGAGAGACTTCATTTATCCAGCCAGAGTCAGACACAGGAGCAAAGAGCAACCTCCAGAATACCTCAGCAAGTCCTTGAAAAGGAATAGACCTTGGAGCCACCAAGAGCCATTCCATCACATCTCACTGCTGGGGGGCAGGGAGACCCCAGCTAGAAGCCACTGGCAAACCCGAAAGTTCCTTAGTCAACGTGACTCGATTACAAAGACCAACATTCATGAGTGAGATACAAGAGCTTAGATAATACTAAAACAGGTCACTCCAAAAGTCTATGTTTAGCTTTAGAATTCATCACTGGATTATCTTAAAAGGTTTGGACTTTTGTAAAAGAAAAAGCCAAGTTACTGAAGTAAGGGGAGGGGTGTGCTTGCTGAGCACAGCGAGCGAGTCTGCAGTGGGAGACGGCCAATTTCTGAAACATGGCAGGGAGCGAATGTTAAAGGGCTGCTGTGATTTGCACACTGCATAATTCTAGGGCACAGTTTTCATGCTGCGGTCAAGGCAAATCACAGTCTGCGGGGACAGCGTTCCCTAATGCTCTGCAGGGTGCAACCTGCACCAAAGCACGTGAGACTTCCAGGAGGGACGTGGACGCACCCCTTCTAAAGCTCTGACCAGATTATGACATGATGGTCCTGCTGGTTTAGGATCATACATTTGCTCCAGGGAAACTATAGCTCAGTCATAGCCTCGGTATAAGAGAGGGGGAAAAGAATGCCCATCTCTATCCCAGCAAGCTTTATGATGACTGCTTTGAGTGACCAAGGGGTTCTACTAGAGTTCCCTCCTGTACCTCCCACCCTCTGGTCTCAAGGAAAGACATGCTAATGCCCTGGGACAGGCACAGGCCTAAATACTCTGAAAATGGGATACTGCTCTTAGAATCATGAAGACGATGGTGGCTCCTCAGAGGCAAGGACGTTAAGTACTAATTCATGCCATGATTTCTAAAAATTAAATATCACTCTGTACTCCCTGAGCTAGGCTTCCATAACCTCCCTTAAAGGTTTCCATGTTGCTTAACATAGATGAAATGGGTTTCTGTGACTTATGACCAAGCAATTCCTGACAGGTGCTAATTCCTTTTATGAAATTGTCCACCTTCCTCTTCATATTATAATTTTAAAAACTGTTATAAGAAAAAGATTAACACTATGTGAGGCTGTAAATGAAAAAACTAGGTGTGACAAATCAGAATTCTCTTTAATTACAGTTTTTAAAAATAAGATAAAGCAAAAACATACACACCCAAAAAATGGTGTGGGGGACAGAGGGAAGACGTGAAAAGCACTTTTCTTTTTGCTCAGAAGGAAAACACTGTTTAGAAGCGCTGACCATTTAGAAGCACTGAATGTCAGTGCCCCTGGAACGTACGGTATTAGCACAGCTCATGGCTCCGGACTGGCCACTGAACAAGGGGTGGCTGTTGAGAAGAAAAGAACGACTCAGAAAACCTCAGGGAGCCTTCAGTCCTACACTGAAGATAAACAGGTTCACAAGGCCTCATCTATCACTCAGAAATCCAAAAATCTCTGAAAACTGGAATTTTAAAAATAACTCATTTGGCTGCCAAAGAAACCTCATTTGGTGGCAAAACATGACCCGAACTACATAAAATCATTGGTAGTTTATGTATCCCATTTAGGGAAAATATTCTTAAATAAAAAATTTGGTCATGGGGTGCTGAACCTAGAGCCCTTTGGGAGTGTTTTATATACATGTACCATACTACAGTTCTTTAAAAGTTCTGAATTTTAAAACACACCTGGCCCTAAGAGCTTCAGATAAGGGGAAAAAGGCTGTAGACCTATATTGTGATGAGGTTAAGACTCCCACAAAGTTTACTAAAGGCCGAAAACAGTCAAATGACCTTCTGGCTGTTTCAATGTGACCAGCTTCCTGTACAAGCCACACTGCAGCATTACCTGGAAATGCTGTTAAAAATGGGAAATCCATTACATAGGGTCCTGATTACACATTAAATCCTGGTTTCCTACCTTCACATATTCCAGAGTGGGGTCCAGAAGATGCTGATCCCTGAAAAGAGAAAATACAATTATGAGAACAATTGGTAACATGCATGCTCACAATGGGTACAATGTATCCAACATTATTTCACCCAAATTCAAATTATTAAGATGGGCCTGCCTCCCAGACAATACTCAGGAATTTAGGCCAGACACAGATTCCTTTCATAGTGTGTGTTGGGTGGGGTGGGAGTGAGGCTACACCATGACGTCAATCTAGAAGTTCTACATACTTTACTGTCACGTTCAGACTCCAAATGTTAGACTATTTCTATGTGGTAATTCTAGATTCACTAGAGCGTCAAAACGAGCCTTAAAGCCTGAGGCAAAGCGCTTTGAGGACGGAGCTGGGAGAAGAGCAGGGCCAGGTGCCCACACGTGCAGCAGTTTGGACCAGGCAGCTGCATTCCATCCAGTTGGACAGACATAAATGAAGGCTCAGGTGGTGAGCTGCGGCCCAATATCACCCAGCATCCAGCAGAGTGAGAGAAAGGAGTCTTGTACCTAGTTCTGCTTCTCAAGCACAACTTTTCTCTTTTTATAGCTGACTCAATTGCCCTGGTGTCAAGCTGAGCAATGGACCCTGATTTCCTTCGGTGCCCAGTTACTGTTTCTCTTCCCATCTAATGTCTGTTTGTGTCTATCATACTAAATGCCAGGATTCACCAGACAATTAAAAGTAAACAGCAGCGGTGGCACTAAGGATGCTGACTTATAGAAAGTGAAAGAGGATCTGACCAAGGTAAAGGAATGGACGGGGAGACAGGAGAACTGATGTTCTCAGTGCTTGCAGGGTTATAGCAAGGTGGCCCCCCAACAGAGGATGTGAAAAGACAGCTGCCTTCAGAGACTCACGCTTCAAAAAATGTCAACTCATTCCTGCACAGCCGTGATCATTTGGGAAAGACACAATGTCTCTGAAGCCTGGAAGACTAGTCTTAAGGGGGAGACTTAGCATATCTACACAAAGAACTAGTCTATCTGAAGACAGGGGACACCCTGTCCCACTGCAGGCCTGGGTGCTTCCCAGGCATGGAATGACCTCAGGAGACTGCAGCATTACTGCCCTGACTAGGAGCAGCAAAGCCACAGCTCAGAGACAGGACCAGCTTGTGGCGGAAGCAGCTGCAACTCCCAAAGCCATTCATTCCTGGCCCGGTGTGACTGCCCTCATAGGGCTGCCATAGTGCGCATGAGCAGAAGCAGGCAGGCACTGGCAGGCTCCTCTCTGCGCACGCAGGTTAGGTTCTGGAATAGTCCCTTGGTAGAACCAAAGGATCTGAGCAGAGCTTCAGCTTACAGTCCCTGGTACATTCCCAACAGAGAGGGGTGTAAATCAGTCTTTCAGAGCCTTAAAACCAGGCACACACTTTGCAGTCAAGCTTGTGTTCCTTTATTAGGCCTTTTTGTTGTTTGTATTTTGTTTTTGGATCAGGCATATTTTCCCCAAAGCTGTGGAGTCTGTCTGCTGAGCCTGGCCCACACCTCCCTGCTGCACTCTGCTCTGGACACCGTGTCCTTTTGTATCTGTGGAACCACCTGGCCAGTGACTGAAGACATTGTCAGCAGCACTTTGGCCACACTGCTCCCCTTCAAGTTCTTGAACCCCAGGTCTTCTACTGAATTAACATTGTAGGCTTATAGGCATGCAGTCTTATGCTGACTATCTGGCCCAGTGGTCTGGCCCTGTGAGTGTAGAAAGATCTTAGAACCACTGAAATACTGTTTCTCATCTTCAAATTTTTATTTTGATGTACATTAAAAAATGCATATTATATGCATTAATACATACATGTCCTCATGCATGGGTAAACAGTATAGGTGTGTGCTGTTTAAATCAATAGTTCTCAAATGTTTTTGGTCTCAGGATCTCTTTATGCTCCAATTATTAGGGACCCCAAAGAGCTTTTGTTCATGTGGATTATACTTACTGACTATTGACAACAAATTAAAACTGAAGCATTTTCAAAAATTTTTATTTACCAATTTCTATTTTAAAAATAAACCCACTTTATGTTTGCACAAATAACATTTTTGTAAAAAACAGACATTCGGTGATAAGAAGAGTGACACTGTCTCACATTTTTGCAAATCTTTGTCATGTCTGGCTGAATAGAAAACAGCTGGATTCTCATATCTACTTCTGTATTCAAGTAGACAGACATATTGGAAAAGAGGGAAGGATGTATGTATGTATATATTTATTTATCTATCTACTTATTTATTTATAGAGGGGAAAGGAGAGAAACATCGATGTGAGAGACTGGTTGGCTCTCATACATGTCCCCGACTGGGGACTGAACCGGCAAGCGAGGGAGAATTTTAATAGACTTTTCAGGTCTTATGGATATTATTCTTTGATACTAAACCAAATGTGACAAGTGGTAATTTCTTAAAGATTAGTTGTAATGTGGAATCTGAAACCATATCTCTTACTCTTTTGCATCTGTCTCACACTTTGAATGGACCTTTTATCCATGTGTGATTCTGTAACCCCTATTCTAGCAAACACTGGTTCATTGAGTTATGCAGATCTCAATTCTGACCCAATTCATTATAACACACACAAAATAATCTCATGTTATTACCACCATTGATCTCATCACAAGTGATTATACTAAGTATTGGGAAGTGCTAAGCTCAAGGTGGAGGATTCAACTTTTCCAAAGTTCTGATTTTCACTTGAAAGCTTGATTTTTTTTCATTGGCAGCTAACACTGTCAAATATTTTTTTGAGTTTCATTTCACTCATTTTGGGGGAAAACATTTGCCAGAGAGCAAGACCATAGAGTCATGATTTGCAATTTTAACTCTTTTTAGGTGCTCGAACACCGTTCTCTTGGTAAATTCTTTTCAGAGTTTTGTCCAGGATCTGCTCTTCTCACTAGATTTAGCTGTAAACCCCTTTCCCGTTCACATTTGAAAGCTAAAACACTTCTCTCTCCCTTTCTCTAGAGATGCACCTAAAAACTCTATGTTCTCTAAGAGGAAACTCCTCAGACACTCCTGGGAAGGGGGTGGGATAACCCATGTGGACCAGGCAGTGCTGGCTGCAGCTGGCAGGGTCCCACTCACAGACGGGGTGGCCTCAAAGCAGGCCTGTGCTCCTCCCACCACCTCACTCTCCCACCCAGAGACGCTGGTACCCGGGAGCCTGGGTGTTCTCCCAAATGCCCCTGCACCTTGGATGAACTCCCATGTCCCTGCTTGATCCCCCATCACACACACTCTCTTGGCAGAAGAGAAGGAAACCAGAGGCACTGCTTAGGGGTAAACTGAAGTTCCCTTTTGACCCTGCCCCCAAATGAACTCTGCTAAGGAAGCCATGTTCATTGTGCTAGGAGAACAGAGGGGAATCCACATATTCTCAAGTTCTAGTTCAAGACTCCAGGGGTACCCCAGTGGATCCTCATATTCTCCTCCTCACCCTTTTTATAGATGCAAGGGAGGGAATATAAGGAACGTAAATAAAACTGAGTGAGTGCGTTACAAATCCACAAGCTTTAAAAATCATTGCCGTGGCTCATGGTCATGGACAACAGTATGGCTATTGCTGAGCAAAGGCGATATAAGGGGACTAAACGGTAATGGAAAAAATATAATAAAGATTAAATAAAAAATAAAAATTAAAAACCATTGCCTTGAACCAAATTAAAATTATATTTAAATGCAGAAGTGTTATGTCTCCTTTCTCAGCCAGCCACCCAATCCCAGCTAACCAGGAAGACATGGGCTAGAAAACATAGCATTTGGGCCTGTAGTCCCAGCCTCTAATTTGATATAGCATATCCAATTATTCATACAAGACTGTGGCAAACACTCCTTGAACCACAGATTTATATTCTCCAACAGAGATCACTAGAAAATAAACAGAGGAACTTGGCAATATAAAGGTTTTTTTTTAGTCAGTTTAAAAAAAAAGAATCGCACCCATGTGAATCTGTGATGTTGCATGTGTCTCTCTTCACAGCTGGAGTCTGGCAGGCGCCCACAGCCCTCTGCCAGGCCTGCTGCCCCCACGCACCGTCCACAGCCTGCAGGAGAGCAGCGGGTGAAACCGGACTCTCCCGTCATTTTGTTTGTCAGTTTATTAAGTTTTAAATAACATCAGTGTGTTTATACCAGTTAAATCATTCTTTCCACTAACCCACCTTCTTAAGTTCTTACTGAGGGATGTCTAGTTGGGAGTCACGGAAATGATATACTTATTATTCTGGTTTGTTTCTCATCTGTAACCAGGTTAATAATTTCCTCCCTCTTCAAAAGACCCTTGATTTTTAAGTGTTTGCTGTTTTGAGCTAAGAGGTTCTCCGTCTTGAATACACAAGCAAAATTTCACTAACAGAGATCTTTTCTCAGTGGTTTGAATACTGATGGGGCAAGAAATACCCTATGTCTGTCTTAAAATGAATGAATATTTGCTTCTTTAAATGTTTCCGAATAAAGTAATGGCTAACAGGTTGCCAAACAACTGTCCTTTTAGATAACAACGTAAAAAGGAATCAGCGGTAATAAAATGATTATTTCATATAATGCAGGAATGTGAGAAACTCGATGCAACTATTTCAGACTGCATAGGATCAGTGTTCCCTGTCAAATCCATGCACACTAGCAATTCCCAGAGTTGGCACACATCCTTTGCACACATGACATGGTGCTTGCATTCCAGGTCACTGTGTTGTGTATTTATTCATATGTGATCTCTCCCTGAACAAGATAAGCTCCCCAAGAGTACTGCTGTTTCTACTTCATGCCCAGTACCTTCCATGGTTCTTACATGCATCCCACAGACATCATCAAGCTTCTGCAACATGCCATGTACTAGGCCAGACAATGAAAACACAGGAATCCAAGACAAAGGCCCCACTCTCAAACAGATCACAGGCAAGTGGGGAAGACAGAGCAAAACATCCAAACAAATGAAGCTGGAGAGAGGGTATCAGTGAGAGAGAGACACTGTGGAGAGGCCTTTCCACAACAACTGAGTCAAGTTTTGAGGGCCGAGTAAGGACCTGTCCGAGTGGAGAAGCTGTGGGGTGGGTGGTGATGAGAAATGCCCAGGCAGCAAGAGAAGCGTGTGCAAACACATGGGAGCGTGAGATCATATGGTACATCTGGGGAACCATGATTGTTCAAGAGTTAAGCCCACCTTAGCCCAGGCCACCTCACACCTTCAGCTCTCACCTGAACCCTAAAACACCCTCCTGGCTCCATTCCAGCTCCAGTCTTCACATAGCAGCCAGAGTGATCCTTACTCTCAGATTACCCCCAACTCAAGACCCTCTAACTACTCCCGTCCACTCAGAACAAAACCCTGACATTCTCAGTGTAGCCTTTGAGGCCCTGGTTGGTGTGAGTCCAGCCAGCTCTCCAACCTCACCATGATGAACAGAATTCTGAAGACACCCTTGGAAGATTCTCATCCCCTGTTGCGTCAATCAAACACTAAGTACTGCTGTGAGGGGATTTTGTAGATGTAATTCAAGTCCCAAAATTGGCTGACATTAAAATATGGCAATTATCTAAGTGGACCTGACTTGAAGACTGAGATCCGACATAAGGAATCCTATTGTTGGTGTGATGTTATGAAAGGACCTGTGACAAGGTCCATGGCATGGAACTTCGATCAGCCCCCAGCAGGAAGCCAGAAAATAGAGACCTCAGTCCTACAACCATAAGGAACTGAAATATGCCAACAAGCTGAATGAGCGTGGAAGCAGATTCTTTCCCAGATCCTCAGAAATAAAAAGGAGACATAATCATAGATACAAAAGAGCACAGAAAGAGAATACTATGAACATCTTTATGCCAGTAAACTTGAAAATATGGAAAAATTTCTAGAAAAATAAATTAAAACTAAGACTAAAAAAGAAACTGTAGACTTACGGCCAAGATGGAGGCCTAGCCTGACATGCTCCATCTCCCTCCACAACTAAGAAGGAATACAACTACTGCAAAACCAGAAATAATCAGAAGTTCCAGAAAATAAATGGAAGTCCAATGTATGAAGTTATAAAAAAGTGGTGCTTGTCCGGACAAGTAGAAGGGGTGAATCCAGGGTGGAGAGGTCAAACTGTGCTGGCAGTAGCAGCAGCGATGGCGGTGGGACAGCGGTAAGCACAGACACCCGTATTTAAGGGGAGGTGAGAAGCACCTGGGGAGCACCCTCATCAGCTTGTGATTCCAAAGCTGGGGAAGGCAGACCCCTATTGCCTTGGACTGTGAGGCCCGGAGGGGGTGGGGACAGAGAAGGAGGCTCCCGGTCTCTCAGGAGAGAGTGAACAGCAGAAACCCATCTTGGACCCCCACCCCCGCAGAAAATGCCACAGCGTGGTGAGAAGGGTCGCCTGGTTGTGACAACTGCATGGGGCTCCACCCCCTATAGCACAGGAGGTGTGACAGCCCTGCCCAGAAAGCAAAGGTAAACAGAAAACTGTCAGGATGGCACAGATCATGATAGAGATCCCAGTGACACAGCTGACCAGACAACAAATATCTAATCTAACAGACCAGCAGATAGGAAATCTTTCTGAGGCTCAGTTCAGAGCTTTGGTTATAAAAACGCTTACAGACCTAAGAGCAGATCTTAAGATGCGGAAGGGACAAAGGCTAGTCCTGCTGAAATGAACAAAAACACATACGAAACTAATGGTGAGGGAAAGAAAACCAGGGATCAAATCAACAAATCAGAACATAGGGAAGGAACAAACAGTCAACCAGTGAAGAAAAAGGAAATGAAAAATGAGGAAAATGAGGAGAGGCTCAGAAACCTATGAGACAGCTATAAGCAGGCCAACATCCGAATCATAGGGTGAAGAAGATGAACTAGAAATTGAAAAATTATGTGAAAAAATAATGAAGCAGAACTTCCCTAACTTGGGGAAAGAAATAGACTTACAAGCCCAGGAAGCACAGAGAGTTCCAAAAAAACTGGACCCAGGGAGAACCACACCAAGACACATTATAATCAAAATGTCAAAAATTAAGGGTAAAGAGAGAATCTTAAAAGCAGCAAGAGAGAAGAAGAGAGTTACATACAAAGGGGTCCCAATAAGACTATCAGCTGATTTCTCAAAAGAAACTCTGCAGGCAAGAAGGGACTGGCAAGAAATATTCAAAGTAATGAAAAGCAAAAACCTACAACTATGATTACTCTATCCAGTGAAGCTGTCATTCAGAATAGAAGGGCAGAGAAAGTGCTTCCAGGACAAAACAAAACTGAAGGAGTTCATCAGATCCAAACCACTGTTATATGAAATGTTAAAGGGACTTGTTTAGGAGAAGGAGGATCAAAACTATGAACATTAAAATGAAAACTGTATCACAACAGCCAACAACAGAAGCTAGGGAATTGAAACAAAGGCAAACTAAGTAGGCAACGAGCATGGGAAAAGAATTATAGGTATGGAGAACATTATGGGGGGAGGTCAGTGCAGAGGGGGAACGGGGGAACGGGAAGGAGATGATGCAGGAATTAAGAAGCATAGTAGGAGGAAGTGGAGTAGACAGGAAGATGTTGAGAAGAACTATATGCACAACCAATGGGATGGACTAAGGCAGGGGGACAACTGGAGGGAGGGGTGTCACTGGGTGGAGGGGAACAAAGGGATAAAAAATTGGGACAATGATAACAGCATAATCAATAAAGCATATTAAAAGAAAGAAAGAAAGAAAGAAAGAAAGAGTAAATCTGAATAGTCCTATAACTATTAAATGGAATTAGCAGTTCAATATCTTCCACAGGCCTAGATGGTTTTATTATCTAGCAAGTTTGGCCAAACTTTGGAATTATTTGTTACTTGAAAAGTATATAAACTCTTCAAGAGGCTTGAAAAAGAGGATATTATAATTTTGGTATAAAAAGCAGACAAGGTCAATAAGAGAAAGGGAAAACATAGGGTAATCTCACACATGAATAGATACGAAAATTCCTAAATAAAATATTGACAAACCAAATCCAAGAATGTATAAAAATATATCATAACCAAATTTGGACTGACTCAAGAATACAGCGTCAGTTTAACATGAGAAAATCTATTGATACAATTTACTATATTAACAGATTAAAGGAGAAAAATGATTTTGGGCATCTAATTGACAGGAAGAAAAGGCATTTTTAAAAAATCACCTTTTCATGATCTTTGTGGAAAAAAGTTAATTCTTTACAAATTAGATTAAAAATAAAATCTCTGCTCACTTCGGCAGCACATATACTAAAATTGGAACGATACAGAGAAGATTAGCATGGCCCCTGCGCAAGGATGACACACAAATTCGTGAAGCGTTCCACATTTTTTACATCTCCACCAAACCAGCATTGCAAGAGATGCTAAAGGGTGTGTTCTAAGAAAAAAGAAGAAAAGAACAAGAGAGGAGAGGAACAGAGGTACAAAGGGCAATGAATAAATACATATCAATAATACCCTTAAATGTAAATGGATTAAATGCTCCAATTAAAAGACATAGGGTAACGGAATGGATAAGAAAACAGGACCCACATATTTGCTGTCTATAAGAAACACACCTCAAAACAAAAGATTTACACAGACTGAAAGTAAAGGGATATAAAAAAATATTCCAAGCAAACGGATCGGAAAAAAAAGCTGGGGTAGCAGTCCTCATATCAGACAAAACGGATTTCAAAGCAAGGGCAATAAAAAGAGACAAAGAAGGACATTTCATAATACTTAAAGGAACAATCCATCAAGAAGATATGACATTGATAAACATATATGCACTCAACATAGGAGCACCCAAATATATAAAGCAAATACTAGAAGACCACAAAAAGGATATCAACAACAACACACTCATAGTAGGGGACTTCAACACTCCATTATCAACAATAGACAGACCATCAAAGCAAAGAAACACCAAGGATATACAGGCATTGAACAACACACTAAACCACATGGACCTAACTGATATATATAGAACTTTCCACCCCAAAGAAGCAAAATATACATTTTTTTCAAATGCACATGGGACATTTTCAAAGATAGACCACATGATAGGACACAAAACAAGCCTCAACAAATTCAAGAAAACTGAAATCATATCAAGCATCTTTTCAGATCACAATGCCTTGAAACTAGAAATCAACCTCAGAGAAAAAAATCAAAGACACCCAAACTCATGGAGATTGAATAACATGCTATTAAATAATGAATGGATTAACAATGACATCAAAAAAGAAATCAAGAAATGTCTAGAAACTAATGATTATGAGCACACAACAGCCCAAAACTTGTGGGACACAGCAAAAGCAGTCCTGAGAGGGAAGTTCATAGCAATACAGGCATATCTGAAAAGGATAGAAGAATCTCAAATAAAAAACCTAACCATAAAGCTACAAGAACTAGAACAACAACAACAAACAAAGCCTAGGGCAAGAAGAAGGAACGAAATCATCAAGATCAGGGCAGAACTAAATGACATAGAGACTAAACAAACAATCCAAAAGATCAACAAAACTAGGAGCTGGTTCTTCGAAAAAATAAACAAAATCGACAAGCCTCTAGCCAGTCTAATCAAGAAAAAAAGAGAGAAGACCCAAATAAACAAAATCATAAATGAAAGAGGAGAAATCATGACTGATACCACAGAAATACAAATGATAGTTAGAAATTACTACAGACAACTGTATGGCAAGAAATTTGACAATCTAGAACAAATGGACAAATTTCTAGAAACATATAACCTTCCAAAACTGAATCAAGAAGAAGTGGAAAGTCTCAACAGACCAATAACAAAGAAGGAAATTGAAACAGTAATCAAAAATCTCCCTGCACACAAAAGCCCTGGACCAGATGGCTTCACAGGCGAATTCTACAAAACATTCAGGGAAGAACTAACTCCTATCCTCCTCAAACTGTTCCGAAAAATCCAAGAAGAGGGGAAAATCCCAAACTCTTTCTATGAAGCCAGTATTATTCTAATCCCCAAACCAGGTCAAGACACAACAAAGAAAGAAAACTACAGGCCAATATCACTGATGAACATAGATGCTAAAATCCTCAATAAAATATTGGCAAACAGGATCCAGCAATACATCAAAAAGATCATACATCACGATCAAGTGGGCTTCATTCCAGGGATGCAAGGATGGTTTAATATTTGCAAATCAATAAATATAATACATCACCTAAACAAAATGAAAGACAAAAATCACATGATCATATCAATAGATGCAGAAAAAGCATTTGATAAAGTACAACACCCATTTATGATGAAAACACTCAGCAAGATGGGAATAGAGGGAGCATACCTTAACATAATTAAGGCTATATATGAGAAGCCTGAGGCCAACATCATACTCAATGGACAAAAACTAAAAGCATCCCCCCTGAATTCAGGAACTAGACAAGGTTGTCCACTCTCTCCACTCCTATTCAACATAGTGTTGAAGTCCTAGCCACAGCAATCAGACAAGAAAAAGAAATAAAAGGCATCCAAATTGGGAAAGAGGAAGTAAAACTTTCATTATATGCAGATAACATGATAGTATACCTAGAAAATCCTATAAACTCCACTAAAAGACTACTCGATATAATAAGTGAATTGGGCAAAAGAGCAGGGTACAAAATAAATATACAGATATCTAAGGCATTTCTGTACACCAACAATAAAATATCAGAGACAGAAACAAAAAAGAAAATACCATTTACTATAGCAACAAGAAAAATAAAGTACCTAGGAATAAACTTAACCAAAGAGATAAAAGACCTGTACTCTGAAAATTACATAACATTGAAGAAAGAAATTAAGGAAGATACAAATAAATGGAAGCAAATACCATGTTCTTGGATGGGAAGAATCAACATCATCAAAATGGCCATACTACCCAAAGCAATTTACAGATTCAATGCAATCCCTATTAAAATATCAATGACATATTTCACAGACCTAGAACAAATACTCCATAAATTCATATGGAACCAAAAAAGACCCTGAATAGCAAAAGCAATCTTGAGACGGAAGAACACAACAGAAGGAATCACAACACCAGATATCAAACAATACTACAAAGCCACTGTAATCAAAACAGTCTGGTACTGGCATAAGAACAGACATATAGATCAGTGGAACAGAATAGAGAGTCCAGAAATAAACCAAGGCCTCTATGGTCAACTAACATTTGATAAAGGATGTAGAAACATAAAATGGAGTGAGAAGAGCCTCTTTAACAAATGGTGCTGGGAGAACTGGATAGGGACCTGCAAAAAAATGAAACTAGACCACCAACTTACACCACACACGAGAATAAACTCAAGATGGATCAAGCCGTGACACCATAAAAGTCCTAGAGGAAAACATAGGCAAGAAAATATCAGATATTTCACGTAACAATTTCTTCACGGATACATCTCCTAAAGCAAGAGAAATAAAGGAAAAAATAAATAAATGGGATTACATCAAACTAAAGAGTTTCTGCTCAGCAAAAGAAAACATCAGCAAGATGAAAAGGAAACCAACCATATGGGAAAACATATTTGCCAATGACATCACAGACAGGGGACTGATTTCCAAAATATATAAAGAGCTGATACGACTCAACATCAAGAAAACAAACAACCCAATTAAAAAATGGGCAAAGGACCTGAACAAACACTTCTCCGAAGAGGACATACAGAAGGTCCATAGACACATGAGAAAATGCTCAACATCATTAGCCATCAGGGAGATGCAAATAAAAACCACAATGAGATACCATTTTACACCAGTCAGAATGGCCATCATCAACAAATCAACAAACAACAAGTGCGGGCGAGGATGTGGAGAAACGGGAACCCTACTGCACTGTTGGTGGGAATGCAGACTGGTGCAGCCACTATGGAGAACAGTATGGAATTACCTCAAAAGATTAAAAATGGAACTGCCTTTTGAACCAGTGATTCCACTACTAGGATTATACCCGAAGAATCTTAAAACACCAATTCAAAAGAACTTAGGCACCCCTATGTTCATTGCAGCACTGTTTACAATAGCTAAGTGCTGGAAACAACCAAAGTGCCCATCTGTAGATGAGTGGATCAAAAAACTGTGGTACATTTACACAATGGAATACTATGTAGCAGAAAGAAGGAAGGAACTCCTGCCATTTGCAACAACATGGATGGAACTAGAAAGAATTTTGCTTAGTGAAATAAGCCAGGCAAAGGAAGAAAAATACCATATGATATCACCTAACACAGGAAACTAAAGAACAACACAAACAAAAGAACTAAATAGAACAAAGAGCAGAATAGCAGTCAATAGGGGGGAGGGGGGAGGGAGAGAAGGGGGATAAGTAAGGGAAGGGATTAGTCAAAGAACGTATATAAAAGACTCATGGACATGGACAACGGGAAGGATATGATTGCGGGAGAGGGGGTGGGTTGGGTGGGGGAGAGAAATGGGGAAGAAAGGGGACAACTGTAATTGAAAAACCAAAAAATAAAAAAGAGACAGACAATAAAGAAGTATGCAAATAAAAAAAAATTAAAAAAAAACAAAAAAATCTCCATAACCTGACAAAATGCACCTTTATCAAAATTCAAAAACCACAGCAAGCATCATTCCTAATGGTGATGTATCAGAATCATTAGGAAAGTCACCATCAACCAGAAACAAGACCAGGGTGTCCACTCTTACTGCTTCTGCACACCACTGTCCTGGAGGTACTAGCCAGTTAAATAAGCCAAAGAAATAAAAGGTATTTCTGGGAGAATAAACTGTCATGATTCACAAATGATGACTGTCAACATAGAACCTGCAAAGAATTTATACAGACCTTATAAGTAGGCAAGTTTCCTAGACATGAAGCAGTGTGCAAACATCTTAGAGTTAAAACTTACTAATAGTAAGGACTAGAAGGCTTCTGTGCCTGAGATGGAGGTCTTGCTTTGTGGTTGTTATCAAAAGTGAACGCATTCCTAGAACACTTAACTGAAGTGCAAGGTAAAAAGACAAGGTGCACCTGACCAGTAGGCTGTGTGTCTACCTGCAGTAATGGGGCCAACAAGGAAAGAATGCTGCAGCCTCGGCATCTACTGGTTTACCATTCTTAACCAAGCCATGCACCAGGGCATGACACACAATCAGGAAAGGAGCACTCAACCACCAGGGGAACGTTCGCCTTCCACCTGCAATCTTGTGACTGCAGCCATTTTGCATGTAAATATGGCCTTGATCTAGTGCCTTTGCCCTTCCTTCTCCAGCATGAAGATCCAACATCTCAAAATCTCAGTTGAGAAGTGAGGATGGGGGAAGGAAGAGAGAGCAACAGGCTTCAAATCTACTTAGAATCAGTGTCCACTAGACAATATTCCTTACTAGATTAATACATGGGACAGTCTAGCATTCTCATTTTATATTTTATTAGATGATGTCCTTCCTTCTAAGACCTTGCCTATCTCACCAGCCTCTTCTCCTTTCCTTCACTCCAACACATCCAAACATCTGGAATTCCCTGAGCCAAGAAGCCTGGAATCCCTATCATATCCTCATTCATTCCCACCTTCTCTGACCACTCCTTCCCCTGCCCCACCTCCACAACCCACAGAATTAATAACATCTCCTCAGCACTTCTTTTCCATGCATTATAAAACTTAATGACTGCAAATAATTATAATTCAGTATAATGTGTGTACTCCTGCCTATCTCCCTCACTGGACTATGAGTTCCCTGAGAACAGGGACCATATTTTATTTTATTCACTTTTGTATCCCCAGGATACAGTTGCTCAATAAATGTTTGTTTGAATGAGTGAATGAATGAATGAATGAATGAATGAAATGGATGTGTGTGTGTGTGTCCTCTGCAGTGTGCCGAAGACCCAGACCCAGCCCTTTCCTTCCACCACACTCTGTGGGTTCATCAAGGGAAGAATAATGTTGTAGGAGGAGAGGGAACAAGAGAGAAATGTTGTTCTTGGACTGATTGGATTAAGCACATTAAGGAGATAATTTAGCCACAAGCCTTGACTAAACCATGATGGCCTCAGACAGAAACTCCCTTAGCAATGGAACGTCACTGTCATCGGGACAGTGCAGCTCCCCAGCACCACTGACTGAGAGGCTGGCTGCTTCTGCTGAAAATTAGTCTCCGGACATATTTGAAATGCCAGGGAGGAGGTTAATCAGGGAGGTAACCAGGAGGACTGAGAGCATTTACCACAGGGCCATTTCCACCTGTTTATGCGAAGATGAAAAGGGATAGATGCTTAAGACAGGGTTGGCCTGGTGAGTGGAGAGATGATGTCTCTTGGAAAAGTATCAGCTAGTGTGCAGTTAGAGATGGACAGCTTCATTACAGATACAGGCAATCACCTTCAAGTCCCAGTAAGAGGTATTCCTTGCTCTAAATGGGGGTATATTATGTGTACAGCCTTTGCTAATTTAAAAAGGGATGTGGCTTTAAAAACAGAGCAACAAGTCACTGGCAGATGTACATTTAAGAAAATATATTTCGTTTCATCACTTTAATAAATGAATGAGAAGAGATTCACTCTCTTATATCTCACCACGTATTTATTGAGCTTCACTAGCAGTTGACAGTATTAAGGCTGGTGCTTATTTTGTATTCTCCTCTCAGGGTTAACACATGACATGAGGAGTTTCTTTTCACTAACATGAAGAACCTTAGGGATAGTTCTTAATGACTAAACCAACAGATCTGTTTTAGAGCAGAGGAGTGGTCTAGACAGAAGCTCACTGTCCTACTGCAGTGGGGGAATTCATCTTCCACTTCTGGTGTCTAAAGCTAAAAACAATGCACTGGATGTGATCTGGGCAGCCAACTGTGACCACTTCCCTTGGTCTCATTATTAAACTGCAATTAATGCTCCTAAAATCACATTAGCTTTTGTGACAACCATCGCACACTGCTGACTCATTCTGAGGCTGCAGTGATCCAAATTCTGCAATATTTTTCCCATGGAGCTATTAAGCCAAACCCCATAGTTTCCCTTTGTTTTTGGGTTCCAGAGAAACTCTCTCTCCCCACAGCCTTTGCAGTTAGATTTGGTCTGTTGTTTCAAAATGCCAACATCAATTTTGGATCTCATATCTGTCATTTTGACATCTTAGTTATTCCTCCAAGATTCATGTCATCCACCCATGCAATCTGTACGTCAATACTACTGTCTAAATGCTTTTTTAAGTGGCTAGAACGGGGTTGAGGACACAGCCTACAGCCTGCTTCCTGTACATCATGTAGCAGGAATTCTTCCCACCCCGAGGATATCACCAGAGATTGACATTTGCATGCACACCTCCACATTCCTCCAACCTACCATCAAAGTAACCCCAGGAAGGAAGTTAATCTAGTGTGACTTGCTTTTATTTTCTAAGGTTGCTGCTTCCTTTACCCAGCATTCAAAAACATCATTGTTCTAAAAATCCCCTTTTCCTGAATTTGATGTCAATTTTATCATTGTAGAGATTAATTGCATCTTCCAAGTTCCTTTTTTGAAAACTGAAGTGTCTCTCTGTCTGTATCTTTCCTGCAGCTCTTGATTACGCCAATATTTCTCCAACGGGACAGCACTGGTGTGATGATCTCAGCCTCAAGCCCTCTGTCTTCTTGGGCTTTCGCCTCACGGGGAGGCATTAAGGCCTCCTGTCACGCCTCCTTCTCTTCCTTCACCTTTACTCTATCCTTTCCAATCTCAGAGTCATTTGCTTGACACAAAGCAAGCCAAATAGAGGCTTAGCACTTGGGTTTTTTCTCTCTTTCTCTCACATCCCCTACTCTATGTGCTCTTATGGTTCCAAACATAACTTCTGAAAGCCTTTCTGTTACCAGTAGCATTTTTTCACAATCCCCTGCCCACTCTGCACTCTGTTTCTTCTACAAGTGGTGCCCCCCTTGATAAGGACCCAGTCACCTTCTGATACGGCTCTTGATTGCGTGGCCCAACCTTTCCTGGGTCTGAGTCTAAGGCCAGGACAGCAGAAAGCAAGTGGTGGCACATAGAAGGCAGACCCTTAAGGAAGGGTTATCTAGAGAGTACAACCTGCAATCACCTGGTCAAGGAGAAAAAAAGTCATGTGATACCTTAAAGATGTTAAGGTCAGAGGTCAAGAACAGCAAAATTCTTACTGAACTTAATTGGAATGATACAAAGGCTACACGCTGGGTGGGAAGGTAGATCAGTAGCAAAGATGGAGAGAACAGGGGCTGGTGAGACTGGATGGTTCAAAATGGGCTCACCCTTCTCCCTAAGGCCATGAATTCCTCACACGGATCAAGCCCCTGGCCCGTCTTTGAATCTCTAGCACTTAGCACGAAGCCTGGCACACAGTAAGGTTCAACGTACTTGTGAATGAATCCACCAGCATGGCCCTGGCCCATCACACCACATTGGGGGACCTTGCACACAGGTCAGTCCAGGCTGGACATTGTCCCTCAGACACACACTTAGATACAATATATCTGGATGATCACATACCTCTCCCTCCTTCAACCTGTGGCAAACATGTTGCTTTCGGTTCTCTTGAACTCTGCTTCCCCACCAGAGCCTCAGGCCATGAGATCTTCTTTATCGTTTCCCTCAACCTAGGGAATCTTCCTTGCTACAGCTCAGAGTAGACTGTAGACCAGTGTACATCTCCCGCCCTTGTTGCCAGAGATTCCGGTCACTTCTAAAACTCCTGCTGCTTTCACTTCAGCAGCGGATTCCTGCTTCTATGAGTCAGTTTCTATCTCATTTGAAAATACAGCAGTGCCTGATTAATGTGTTCATGACATATATTAAAAGAATGGCAATTAAACCGCCTCCTCAGGCAGATTCCCTAATCATGTTAAAACAGTGCCATTTAAATATCTTACATATGACACTATGGTGAGTCTATATAGGAAGCCAAGACTAATAATATAAAGTGGTACCGGCTGATAAAAACTTGATGCGGTCACAGGTCAGCCTGTGCTCAGCAGAATTTTAGTGACAGCATTAAGCTTAAAGCCACTGCTGAAATCTTAACTTGGCAGCAGCTCATCAAACTGAATAGCGTAAGAACAAGAAAAACCATATCAAGGCCAGTATGTCTCTTGGCAGGCACAGAAGGTCTGGCATCAGTGAATCATCAGACTTCAGACTGCCTAAGTCCAAACACAGTGCTTTTGGTAAAAGCAGATGCTTTGTTTGGCTAGTATTTATTTGCCCTCCTTCCCCTCCCTCCAGTCCCCTCCACTCCGCCCCCTACCATTCCCCATCCCCTTCGGAAGAAGTGTGTTTGTAAAGGTTTCTTCTCAACTCATTCAAAGGCAGAATAAAAGTGCTACAGTTTTGAGGCAATGTCCTCAAGGTCTCTAAAAGGAAAGATTTCACTCAGCCATAAAGATAAACATAAACCTCATATCTGCCTCCCAGAGCATGCACCTGTCCCCAAGGGGGCTCTTGGAAAAGCAGCCATCACCCTACAGGCGAAAGCCTGAGTGCCAACCACAGCTGTCCATATACTCGTCTGTCCACGTGTCGTCAGGACTGTGTGGGACCCATCAGGGAAGGGACCGCAGGAGCGAAATCACTGCGCTGCCGACAGGCCTGCAGGAAGGGCAACCCTGGGGACGTGTCTGCTTTAATTAAATTAAAACACTGTATAAAAAGTCATGTATATAAAAAGATGCACTTTGCTTTATTACACGCTTAAAAGCTTAGATCTTTCCCTATTGAACTTTGCCAGAAACCTTCCTTTGAACACCAGCCCTTTGCAGCTCCTGCCTCATCTCTCTGCTGCCCACTAAACCCAAATGCTTAGCCTCCTCTGCAGTCTCCCTGGGAAGGGAGCCCAGGGTTCCTCGGGCCTGGGCCCTGCAGTCCCTTCCCTTTAGGCTTTACACAAATCTCTCCCTTGGCGACGGCATCTGTTTCATTTCTCTGCAGAGTCCTAACTTTGTAACTTTTAGCTCAGACCTCTCTCCAGGGCTTTAGGCTCAAACTATCAACCGGTGATTCACCCCTCCATTGAGACCTGCATTCAGCTCCAACTCAGAATACTCAAAACCCAAGTCTTGATTCTCTGCTGTCTATTATCACCCCTCCCCCAAGAAAAAGCAGCCCACCAAATGAATCCCTGCTCCTTTCCCAATCTTTCCCAGCTCAGTAAGCAGCCCCACCCCATACATCCAGCTGCCTGAGCCACGGTTGACTGTCCACCTTCCTCGCCACACTATATCCAGCCCTCAGTCAGCAGACTGTACCTGCAAAACAGATCTTGAATCCACCCCCTTTCACCTCCTCCGTCACCACCTGGACCACACTACCATCTGCCCCCTGCACTTCTGGGACTACCTTCTGCCCTCCCTCCAGCCCCGCCTCCCCCATCAGTCACTTCTCTACTTCTAAAAATGAGATCAGGTCAGGTGGTTCCCTTACTTACAACCCATTTAAATGCTCCCCTTTGCCCTAAGGAGAAAGCCTAAGCTCCTTATCAAGGTCTAGGCCAGGGCTGTCCAATGGAAATATAATGCAATTTAAATTTTTCTAGTAGTCAATTGAAAAGAAATAGGTGAAATTAACTTAAATATTTTATTTAACCTACTATTTCAAAAATATTTCGATACATAGTAACATAAAAAATATTCATGAAGTATTTTACATTATCATTTTATATTAAATCTTCAAACGTTCCCTCCCACAGGAGGGCCTTCCCTCCACCCAATCCAAGGGCCTCGCTGATGTTACCATCCTCATACCCCTCATTTTGTTATGTATTTGTTGATGTGTGTGTCTGTGTGCCTCCTAATCTGGGCACTCCCTTAGGACAGGGCCCACATCTATTTCATTGTCTGTGGGTACTTGGTACCCAGCACGATGCCTCACACAAAATAAGCTCCACAAACATTCACTGAAGAATAAACAGTGAAGACACTGACATTAAGAACAAGAACGAGTGGGCATGGGCTGGGCCAGTCCACTGAAAACAGGTTCTGTTTTGTGTCTTCACACAATGGTGTGCTGATCTCTTAGTGCGGTGCAAGGCTGTTATACCTGTCCTCATGCGTGATGGCCAGGACTCACTGCTGCAGGGCAGCTCAGGGCCCACGCAGATAGAGCATGCCTGCCAGGCTCTGTCAACATGTGGGAAACTTTCTTCCACAGGAGCCGTAGGCATCGAACGTGATCTCAGATTGCACATGAGGATTAGGAGCCTCCCAGCTCCAGCCTCCCAGGAGGAAGGAAGGATGAAAACCAACATGTGAGCCCTCAGTCCATGCCAGGTTCTATGCTAGGTGTCTTCACAGGGAGATTCAGAAAGGTAACTATACCTTTCTTATGCAAGGTCACAAAGCTACCAGTTCTGGTTGCTGGAATCAGCTTTCTCTGACAGCCATGGCCACATCAATGTTCCAGCAAAGACACCAGTGGCCTTCATGCCACGTGTCACACAGCAGAGCTGTGTGATCAGGTGTGAGCTGAGAACAGTGACCTGCTCCATCCAGACTCCCAGAAAGCTCATGTGCAAGCCAGAGCTGACATTCAGTGGAGCCTTCATGTTTAGGGACCAGTGAACCCTTGCAGGGGGCGGGGGTGGTGGTGGTATTTTCACCTGTTTTATATTGCAGAACTTGTCCTGGTTCACACACGTAACAAGTGGAGAACAGGGACCTGCACTGAGACGTCTGGGCCATCTGCCTTGTGTTCGCCTCCTCCCCACAGCAGGACTTGCTTACTATGTTTGCAGGTGAATCTGGACCCATGGACAGTGCAGGCTTGCACACAGACTGGGTCAATTATGAAAGGCTTCTCAGATCTCTAAAATTTGTAAATAACAGTACAATCCTTAAAACCAGAAGACCATAAGTGTTTGTCTTTTGGGGCCTCTAAGAAACAAAGAGCTTGAAGTTCTGCATCCAACCCAACAGATAGTCTCTTAGGGACAGACTGGGCGGTGACAGCATTGAAAAGCTGGGAACAGCAGGGCGGCCTGAGGGCTTATCAGTCCTGTGGCTCCAGTCCAGGGCCCGTGAAGGCCATCTCTTTCCAAACAACAATAGCAACTACAACGTCTCCAGCTTGCGTCCTTCTGGCCAGGCTGGAGTGGAACCCAAATCCACACGTAATAAAGAGCAGGATCATTTGTAACTACACAGCACCTTCCACTTACAATCCATTTTCACATACACTGAGGGATGCAAAAAACACTCCTAGCTTCTGACTCTCAGAAGACTAAAAACCTGACCTTTCCCAAACAGCTTGTAGGAGGCCTGAAAAAACATGATTTAAGGCAGGTCTGTCCAAGGCATGTGTGGGGGGCTGAGGGGTACCAGAGAAAAGGTTCAGCAGCTCCGCTCAACAAGGACGACATTGTGTAATTTACTGATCCTTTTCTTCATTGTGGTTTGCAATCAGTTTTTAAAAATCCTTTAGTTTTTCCCAGAACAGCTGAGAATGCACAGATCCCAGCATTTAGGTTCAAATCATCCCTGTCAGTAGAGGATTTAGGACTACTGTCAGGCAGCTGGTGGACATACAGGCGTTTCCCATTTTCTGGGCTCCCTCAACCCTGGGGTGAGCAGGATACCCAGCAGGGCTGAGCTCACCTCTGACCCAGCTGCTCCTGGCCCCAGCACACCAGGGGCCTGGACATGCACCGATCTTTGGAATTCACTAACCCGCCCACAACAGCTGCATTCAAACACTATGGGGCATTTCAGAATGTTAGTAAATTTCAATTTGAAATTTTAAAACTAAAAACTCAACACATGGACTATTACTTTGTAGAGACATTCTTGACTGCGAAGCCATTGCCATTTTGCTAACTCAATCAATGACCTTCTATTAAATAGACTCTATTAATGTACTAAATATATTTTTTTCAACTCTAAACCCAACTTTTCCTCCGTGCACAAAAAGATTCCAAGTTGCAGGCAGCAGCCATGCCCATGTATAAATAAAATGCAGATGTTTGCATGTGGATCTTCACATTTCGATCCTTGTGATTTACTTTGAGCTAAAAGACTGATTGATTTGCATGTCTGGGATAACCTACTTTGTTAAGGAGAAAACAGTGGTTACAGAACTTGGAGGTTCTGAAGAGGAACAAATGAAACAGTCTCTCACATGGCGGCACTGACACAGCCCAGAGTGAGGTCTTTAAACCAGTGTTTAGAGAAGAGCCCATCTGCATGGATCCCGTGCCTTACACTTTTACTTTGGCTTTGAAGAGCTCACACTGAGACATGGTAGGTTACTCACTGCCTGGGAAAGTGTACCAGATTTTAACTTGGGATAATTCTGCAGACTTCCTGGCCCCTGTCAGTTAAAACACTTGTGACTAGTCAGTCAGCTCCACTCATCCAAACGAATGAAACATCACATTGTCCCACCACATGCTCCTACAGCACAAGGGGCAGAAGGAATTAGGCCCTCGGCAGCTGTTGCCGGGAATGTGTGCCTCCATGTACCCACAGGCAGAAAAGGGACCCCGACCGTCCCCAAGTGTTGATCCTTTGGCTATCCCAGCAACACAGATAGCCAACAACAGGAACCAGTCCTGAAGGAAGGTCCCAGGTCCGAACAAAAATGCATACTTGAAGATAAATCAATCAAAAGGACACCAGCCGAACAACTCTAATGTCAAGAGGAAACCCTGTCTGCAGACCTGTTGGAGAAGCCTTGCTCTGCATGCAGAACAAAAGCTTCTTCTGTGACATCGAGCAGCAGGTTTAAGAGTGCCCTGGCTTCTCGCTTTGGCCACCTTTCAAAACCACAAGTACATCCAAGGGCAGCCAAGACAACAACAAAGCCAAGAGATTCAGCCTCCGAAAGGGGAGACCAACTCCCCCTTCCAGGCCTGCCTTCTGCCTGGCTCTTGGTGATTAAGGCTCCATTCTCCCCAAGGAGGATGTCAGAGGCACTGGATTCAGACATGTGGACTGAAGCTCTGCATGCAAGAAGATAGCTCAGAGGATGCCTGCGGCTGATGCCAACATTCCTGGGAGGCTGTGGAGCACAGTGTCTGGGGAAGGCCCGACAGCACTTTCTGGGTTCCGATCCTAGCTCCGTCACCCACTAGGGTCTGATCTTCAGTGCCTCAACATCCTTGAACCATTTTCTCAACTGTTAACAATGATGATGATGATGAGATGATGATGGTGATGCTCATAATAAAATCTGCTATGTCCCTCACACAGGGTTATGATGTTCAGACAAGATAATTTATGAATATATCCTTTTATGATATTCTAAAACTAAAAAGTGTAAGATAATAATTCACCTGGATATGTCATATTTATATGACAGCTTAATAATGCAAATTTTTAGGTCAAAGGGGAGACTTCCCCTACTTTGCCTGGGGCCTCAAAGTGAATACACAATTCATATTTAATTATAGTAACATTGGCTTTTTAATGATTAATAAGGTAAACGTATCTATTGGGGAAATAGTAAACTTGCAACTTATCAGAGTATTTTACAAGGCACAGAAAACTATCTGGAGGGCTTCCCCCTGCACCTAGGTGGGACACACAGGGAGAGAGGGTCCAGGCTCTTCAGGATGGCCCAACTATTGTCATGCCAATACCAAATGTGACCAAAAGGGAGGTTTTCACACTTGACATCCAAGCAAGTCATAAAATTAATGCCAAACTTCACTATGAAAAGAAGCAAGTAAGCCCTGGCTGGTGTGGCTCAACTGGCTGGAGCAATGTTCCATAAACTGAGAGGTCACAGATTGGATTCCTGGTCAGGGCACGTGCCTAAGCTGCGGGTTTGGTTTCTGGCCAGAGCGCATACAGGTGGCAACTGATTGATGTTTCTCTCTCACATCGATGTTCCTCTCCCTCTTTCTCTCTCCTTTCCCTTCTCTCTATACTCAATGAACATGTTCTCAAGGAGAGGATTAAATATAAAGGACCAGCAAGTAAGGCCAAAAAAAGTTTAGCTGAAACAAGCCCCCTAAAATACCAATAATCTTATTAAAGGTTGACCTAACTAGTCTTAGGTGCCTGAAGACGAAGATCCAAAATTCTGACTTTGGAAGACATGGCTCTCAGCACCCAGTGGTGAGTGAGATGGAGTGGTGGGTGGCTGGTCTGTCTCAGCTCCTTGTAGGCTGTAAGCGGTGAGTTAGGAATAGAATGGCAGTCTTCCTCTCACCACAGTTCCCTAGCGGCACCTCAGGCAAACCCCCCTCCTTGGAACCATGGGTTCTCATACATTCTGCTTGTCTCTAGTTTTTCACACAGCTCACTTTGTTTATATCATGGGTTGCTCCTAAAAGGAATTGAGGTAGCTCATAATCTTATTAGGACTACTTAAAAGGATTAAAAAAATAAGAAACTTTAAACTCCTCAAAATTGGGAACACCTCCAAAGACTTAAAACAATGTATTAGGTAATGAAAAATAATAATAAGATGATGAGCAGGGGGAATAGGATTTTACAATGCTTTGACATACAATCATATGCCTTTTCAGCATAATTTTAGAAAACATGCATTTGTTACTTCCTGCATTTGCCCTTAATCATAGATATTTTAAACTAAGGAAGAAAGATGTGGCTCTGGATGAACGTAGCTCTGAATCATAGACAAACCTAAATCAGCAGTACTTGTTAAGTCTTCCACTGCCTGGACTTCAAACTCAGGACTTGTAAGATCTTTTTACAGAGATCTGACCTCTCTGTCCAAGTCTGTTTTCAAATCAAAAAGCTTTGAACTCCTGGCAGGTTGACAGCCTGGACCTTGGATGTTTACCAAGAACTTCCTCAAGATGGGGCAGGCGGCTTCATTGCCACCCCCACAACCCCCGCCTTCTGAGGGGGCTGGCCCCTAGCCAGGACCTTAGAACTCCCAGAAATGAGTTTGTGAATTGTCTGTGTGTCCATTTGTAGGTGATATCTAGCCCAATACAAAATTTAAGTTAAAAAATAAAAAGTGGTCACAGAAAGCCTGGTAACATCTCATAGCCTGGCATTAGTGCTTATTTTGGGGTGCCCAGAAGTGATTTTTCTGCCTCATAGCTTCATCAGAGAACGATGGCTCCCCTTCGGCATCTCACCCGTTAAGTACCAACGATGTGAAACGAACAATACTGTGGACAGGTATGTGTCTCCACATTTACCTGTTTCATCAGAGGCTCTCCAAGCTGGGAGGTCACACACCTAGATTTATTCAGAGCATGTCCAGATCTACCTAATGGAGCTGGTTCTCCCTTGGGGACCTTCTGGTCTGATGTCAGAAACCTTTCAGAGCTCTAATGCTTTCTACAGAGAATACCTGGGCCTTTACCTCATTTCTTCTTGTACTGCTACAATACTAAAACTATTCTAAACTCCTGACTGCCTAGCTCTCTCCCAATATCTATATTATGCTCTCTCAACTTGCTACACTCCAGCCACAGGCCACACTAGCTTCCTTCAGCATTTCTCAAACTTATTCCCGCCCCCAAATCTTTGCCCTTGCTCTCCCTGTGCCCGGGACAGCCTTCCGCTGGTTCTTCCATGGCTATCTTCTCTCATCATGCAGGTCTTAGCTTAAATATCATCTGTCCCTATAAAAAAGATCAACCCCAAGAAATCTCCAGCATATCACTCATTTCCTCCATGACACTTACTGTAATCTGCAATTATCTTGTTTACTTAATTGTATTTATTATCTGGGTCTTTCACTAGAATATCAGCTCTGGGAGGACACTGTTTCATATGTTCCATAGCTATCCTGTTAGTTCACATATTTCTCCACCCTGTAAAAGGGCATGAGCAGATTACTGAAATATTTTGACTACGAAAATGTCTTCAATGTTGGACCAGCCCTTAAGTTAGATACTCAGAGGAACTGGGCAGAATTTTCCAGGTGACTCACTAGTACTTATAAAATCAGTGTACTCTAATTAATGTAGATGCTCAATACATAGATATTGAATAAATATATGAGTCAGGATCAAAGTGGCCTTCTTTGCTACAGGACTGGACAAAAAGAGAGACACTAGGAGATGCAACAGAAGAAACCACCCTAATCTTTGCCCGACAGCAACACAGGTTGCTGGTTTTCCCAAAAAGTAAAGGAGTGCAGAGTTTCTAAACCAGCTCTACCAAGCAGCAACCAATCATAGCCAGGCCCATTACAAAACCAGAGAAGCAGCCTTTACAAACCATAAGGCTTATTTACCCAGATCCCTGGTGGATAGAAGGAGAAATAAATTCTGCTGTGTTCTGCATGGTGATGAGTCCACACAAAATTTTATTTCATAATGTTACAACTAAATACAAGAAGATATAGGTTCTAATTTATAGACATCCTGGCATCTCTTTAGAATTGGATGGATACAGTTTAGAATCTGATGTTACGATAAAAAAAAAAAAAATTACTTGTGCCTCTTTTTGAGGGACTTCATGATATAGAAAGTTGGCTTTGGAAATGCTCTCAAGTATTAAATAATATTTTTTAAATGGTTCCTTTTATTACATGTTACAGGTTTTTTTTGTATTAGAGTTATATATTTTTAAAAATAAGTCCTTATCTTTGAAAGACACATACCAAAATATTTATAGATAAAATAAAATGAGGTCTGAGGTTTGCTTCAAAATAATAGCAGAGGAAGGAAAATGGGTGGGAAAACAGACAAAGCAGAACTGGCCAGGGGTTGAAAACTGTTGAAGCTGGGCCCATGGAGATGGGTCCACTAAAGTTAATTAAACTATCTGCTCTACTGTGTACATGTTTGACATTTTCCCTAAGAAAATGACTTTGTTACAAAGCTGTTGAAGTCATTCTCCCTCATGAAATTTAAGAAGTTACCTGAAGGCGAAGGTTTCGCCTTTCCAATCTTGCAGCGGGTGCTCCGGGATGACGTCCTGGGTCAGAGGTGAGCTCTGCCGTGGGGACTTGGAATGGGGAAGAGTACCCATGTGACTGAAGTTATCACAGGACCGTATGGGAGGAGGGCCTTTCTTCTTCCGTGGAAGCGTGCCGTGTATAGACACGTCTTGATAGGCATCTGTGTGATGTTCGACGAGAGGCGACTTGCTGCTCAGAAGGTCCATGGACGAGGCCAGGGGGAACTGGTGATTCACTGACGTGTTTCTGGGAAGGCTTGCAAATTTTCCCGCAGCCATGATGCTCAGCTCTAAAGGGAAACGAAAAGAGCAAAGGTATAAATCTAAGAAAATCACTAGACCTGACTTCCTGCTTATAGAAGGAAATGGAAATATACCACGTTACAAAAAAACATGTTCACAATGTTAAAAGACAAACGTTGAATGGCATCACTAGTAAATTTAATACAAACAGGAAGTTTACACATTTTCATATATATATATATATATTAGAGAGGAATTCTCCTGGGTTGGCAGCAGATCTGCCCATGAAAAGGGTAAATACCCATCAGAGGCACATGAGCTGTTTTATTATTTCAGGTGTCTGAAGCTGATGGGAAAGCATGACTAACAAAAAGATTATTGAGGAAGGACTCAAGGTTTCAGTACCAAGTGCATTAGAGAAAATGTTAGAAGTATGTTAGATAATGAGTTCACGTTTTCCTACCACCCTGTACACGATAAGCATCGGCAATAAGAGATTACTGGAATTCCTTAGCTGCTAGAGCTCCTTCAGTGTCAGGCCAGCCCCTCAGTACTGCTGTACCCAGAGCAGCAGAGCAATTTTTCTGTCTGTGACCTGATGCCTATATATAAATCAATGTGCTCTAATTAATGAAGACAGGCCAGGGTCAGGGGTCAGGAGGCGGGCCACTCCTCCGCACTACAGTGGGCTCAGCTGCAGAGGGAAGCCACTGAGGTGCAGGCCCCATGTTCCCCAGAGGGGTCAGGAAGCGGCCCGCCACCAGCAGGATTATGTGTTGTGCATAAGTCAGGGAAGAGTGGGAAGGGAAGAGAAAAGAAAAGAAAAGAAAAGGGGGGTGGGGCATGGAAAGAAAAGGAAAATGATACCTGAGGTTATGGCAGCCCCAGCAACTGTTTCCAGCTTTGACCACTAGTAAAAATGTCCTCCCTGAGAGAGTCAGCACCCCAAACACCCCTGAAACAAACCAGGGTTTTGACCTAAGCCCAATGATATGACATTTGTAAGGCTAAGATTTGAGGAAAACAATTGGGGCTAGTCCCTGGAGACATAAGGATCCAGAGTGCGTCCCACTAGTCACACTATCGGCCTGGTCTGGACAACACAGCAGCCCGGCCGAGCCCGACACACTGGCCTCTCCAAGGCGGGGAGGCAGAACAGCCCTTTGCTCTGCAGTCTGCTCCCAAGCCCTGCAGCCCCCATTCTGTACAGATCACCCTTACCACTTTAAAGAAGACAACTCAGAGTGAAAATCATCATGTAACAGAACAACTGCAGAGTCAGTTCCACAAAGGAACTGGGGATTTGGGACACAGCTTGAAGATAGCCAAGAGGAACACAACCCTCCAGAATCTCGTAGTGCAAGATGAAGAACCAGGGTAGACAGCAGTGTGCAAAGAAATCCACTGACAACAAAAACACACAGGATCCACTGCTTCTGCATGCAGCAGTGAGAATCACACATGTGCTGGGGGCTGAGTGGAAGGGGACCCCTTACTCAACTTATATAATCCTAACCCTGTCCTCAGTTCTTTGCCAAACCTGGTAATTCTGGGGCTTGTCTGCTCCACATCTAACTGGGACCACACAGAAGGCCTGGCTCACAGCGGGTACAGAACAATGGAATGGTAAGGGCCCTTCCCGTGTGGGCCTCTCCCGGCTCTGACCAGTACCTGGCACACTGTCAGCACTTGCTCAACATTAATCATCATTATTAAAAAAGAAACCAAATACCCTAGCTCTCCCTTCCTGACCACCGGTGACGTGAGCTGACTAGGATTCCTTCACCCCACATACACGCATACACACAGCTGTGAACTCTCACCTGTCTGAGCTACCAGCACCTTCTTTCTCCACAGACAGGTCCAGATCATTTCAAAGAACCCCATGAGGAGGCCCAGAGCACCCCACGGAACCTCTTTGCGCACGAAGGGCCACATTATTGATCAACTCTATTTCCAGGCTGGTGTGACAGGCAAAAGGTATGCTGGCTCCTGTGTTCCCAGCAGCCTGCTTCCTCTCTGCCTATCCAAGATCTACCTAGATTTCAAGGTTAAGCCAAAGTGCTCTAGAGTGCCCCTCATCTCAGTTTATTCTTGGCGATAGAGGGATATTAACACCTGCCCTTTTTACTTTCAATTCAACCAACATTTAAGTGCCTACTCTTTTTAAGATGCTCAGAGGAACAAAGAGTCCTAAGCCCCAATCCTTGACTATGCATTATACGGACCATCAACAGGGGCCCTTAACATGCTGGAGGGAAGAACAATTAATTTTTTAATTAAACTTATTGGGGTGACATTGTTTAACACAACTATGTAGGTTTCAAATGTACATTTCTATGATGTCAAATCTCCTTCCGTCACTGTATATTTGACCATCTTTACCCTTTGCTATTCCCCACCCACCCCCTCTCCCTGGTAACCACCATACTGTGTCTATGAGTTTTTGTTTGTTTGTTTGTTCATTTATTGCTTTGTTTTATATCCCACACAGAAGTGAAATCATATGAAGAACAATTAATTTTCATGAAAGGATTCAAGGAGGATCTCAGAGAAGGCCTCACTGGAGACAAAGGATTTTGAAAGGTGTAAAACTGTAAGGAAAAGCCTCCCAAGAGGATGCATGCTGTTAAGGGCAGATGCAGAAAGGCAGGAAGTGCCCCACGGGCTCAGGAAACCGCAAGTCCTGGGGCATGACTGGAGTGCAGAGGTCGAGACCATCTTCTGGAATAAGCACGGCTTAGGACCAGATTATGAAGTCTTATAGGCTATGTCAAGGTGTCTGAACTTGGCTCTAAGTGCTAGGGAAAACCTGAAAGGGAGAGACAGATTCCCATCTGTGCCCAGATAGGCACTGGCAATTTTGAAGGGGAGAGGAGGCACACACAGAGAGGTCAGTCTGGTGACAACAACAAGCCACCAAGAAACCACGAAGAACTTGGTCTGAGGCAGTGGCCAGGGGAAGAGAAAGAAGGGACAGAGTGAGGAGCTAGGAGTGCAAAGCCTCTGGCTGGGAGGACAGAGGCCACAGCCATGGGACGATGGTGCAAGGCTGTAATACACCAGGTAGTGTAAGAAGGGGACCCCTGCAGGAAGGTGGGAAACAAGGGCACCACCAGAGTTGTTCTGTGTGAGGCACCAGCAGGAGAGTTTGGTCTCGGAGGTTAGACACTGGCATGTGCAATCAGGAGCCAGGACAGGATGTAGATTTTTTTAAGAGTCATCAACATAAAGGGAATATTTAAGCCAGAGAGTAGATCCCTTAGCTTATTATTATCAGATGTGATAACATATGTGAAAGTACCTCTTAAACTGTCAGGAACCATACAATATCCATGAATTATATCCCTACTCTCTCCCACCACGGCTGCTTCAAGTCTATAAGGACCAAAGCTAAGAATGCGTTCTGAAAATTTTAAGTGGTGGTTCTTAACCTAGCTGCACATTAAGAAGCCTCCAGAAAGCTTTTAAAATCCCAACACTCAGACCTGGGCAAGGTAACTCAGTTGGTTAAAGCATCCTCCAGGTATACCAAAGTTGTGGGCTCCATCCTAAGTCATGGCACATACAGGAATCAACCAATGAATGCATGAATAAGTGTAACAACAAACCCATGTCTGTCTGTCTGTCTGTCTGTCTGTCTCTCTCAATCTCAGTGGGAAGGACCCTGGCAGCAGTCTTTTAAACGTTCCTTGGTATTATCCAAAGTGGAGGCAGGGTTGACAACCACTGGATAAGTGAGTCTCTTTGGTACAAGGCAACTTACACTCAGATTTGCATAGTTGAATAACAGAATGACAATAAGGAAGTATCATTCAGTCAGTAGAAGCATTCATTCATTTTTCTATTCAACACTCATTTAAGGAGGGCCTCCTTTGAAGCGAGCACTGTGCAGGTGTGGGGACAGAGTCCAACAACTCTCCTCATGAGGTTACTACTTTGTGGAGGAAACAGACTGTAAGTAATGACCATTGCTGGGGATTCCCGGTGCTGTGGGGGCACATGAACTGGGTACCAGGGTCTGGCTGCCCTGGAAAGGCTTCCCTGAGGAAGGGATGCTGATCTGAAAGATGTGAAGCAGAGCTAACAACTGGAGAGAGAAGATCATCCAAGTGGAAGTTGCCAGGGAGTTCTCAGCTGCAGACAAATTAAAAATACACAGGCTAGGCTCTCTTTACAGCTATCTGGCCCCAAATTGGATCTCTTCCCCATTAAAATAGAGTCTTGTCCTGTGTCTAGTCACTTGGAATGACTGGCTCAACCCTGGGCCCTGTGTCAAGCTTGAATTGATCCAATGGCGAGGGAGGTGGACCAGCCCAGACACATAACTTCAAAAATAAAACAAACTAAAAGTGGGGCAGGGGATGGAAGGGGAAACTACAGGTGGAAGGAGCTCATTTGCAATCTTTGGGTTGCTCTATTTCATACTTGGGCTTAATATTTCCATTACTTCTAATTCTTCCAGATACAGGACCCAGAGGGGAAATCCAAGGGATGGAAGTGTGTGGGTGTAGTTTGAATCTAGGTTCAAGGTAAGGACTTGTCATTTCAACAGAGAAGCCACTTACCACATCTGACCACTAGGCAGAGAAGCAAGCCCCTTCCTTTTTCCAGATAACAAAATAACCGTTAATTCAATATATATTCTCTGAAGGTTTACAATGTACCAGGGCTGAGGATACAATAAGCCGGATAAGGTCCTGCTCTTACAGGGCCTACTCTATGATGGGGGAGTCCAAAAAGCACAGACATGAAAACAAACTAGGTCATATCCCTGTCACAAGGCACTAAAGAAACACAAAACACGATGAAATGATAGAATATACAGGCTGGTCTAAACATTAGGGTGGTCTGGGAAGGCCTCTCTGAAGAGGAAATAATGACCTGAGACCTGAAAAAAAGAGAGAGTGAGAGCAGGAACCAATCAAGAGAAGATCAGAATAGAGTTCCAGGCAGGGGATCCCGCAAACTGAAGGCCCTGAGGTGGGAACACGTGGTTGGAAGAGCACTGAGGAGACTTAATCCAAGTCTCCAGTCTCTGGATCCCATGTTTCCTCCACTTGAAGATATTTCTGTCTTGACTTTTCTAGTCATCGTGTACTTCTTATGTACTATTTGATTTTTAAAAATCAAACATGGTCTGACTCAGAACCTAGGCTTGCTTTGGAGTCAGACACTTAGTGATCCAAATCCCCACTCTGCCACTGACTTACTAGTGGTATGGCCTGAGACAAGTTACTCAACCTCTCTGACAGTCTCTCATTTGTAAAAATGGGTTAACGAAACATATTTCATGGAGCTGTTCAGAAAAGTAAATATGATTGTGTATGGAAAGCCCTTGACGTAGAGCAAGCACTCAATAAACAGCAGATCTCTTCTAAGGAGCTCAGAGATCTGTCTGTCTTGCGTGTCATTGTATCCGTTTTGCAATGAGAGTTCACAGATGAAGTCACTGATTCTGGGCAAGAATGGCCAGGAAGGATGAAGAAGGAAATGTTTTAACCTAAAGCAATAGATATAAACACACCAAACCAAGTAGAATGTAGACACATACACACAGGCATCCCAAATGAGCATGTATGCAGTCTTAAAAAAAAAAAACCCAGGTGAGACTCTGGCCACCAGACATCACCTCTCTCCACTGTGCAGGTGAACATAGTTTGACTCAGTCTAACACCAGATCTTGAAACATTGATAGTCATGCACCATATAACTCTGTTTTAGTCAGCGATGGACCACATACATGATAGTGTTCCCATAAGATTATAATGGATCTAAAACTGCCTATCATGTAGCAATGTTGTAGCTGTCAGAATGCAACATGTTCCTCATGTGTTAGGGGTAATGCTGGTGTAAACAAACCTACTGTGCTGTCAGTGATATAACAGTATAGCACATACAGTTATGTGCAACAGTTTTAGAGTGCACTCTTTCTAGTTATTAAAAAACCCAATTTGCTGTAAAACCATATGCCATGTCACACCAGCAGCAGCCTCGTACCTCTCATGTTTAATCCGTCTCTTGATTACATCATTTCCTCTCGTGCTTGATTTAATCTCATGTTGTTTTATACACGGACAGTAATGTCCTAGGCCTTCACATCCACTCACCACTCACTCACTGACTCACCCGGAGCAAGTTCCAGTCCTGCAAGCTCCGTTTATGGTAAGTGCCCTACACAGGTGTACCATTTTTTGTGTTTTATACTGTATTTTTACTGTACCTTTCCTGTGTTTAAATATGTTTAGATACATAAATACTTACCATTGTGTTACAGTTGCCTACAGTATTGAGTACAGTAACAGGTTTATTGCCTAAGAGTAATAGGCTACCCCATATAGCCAAGGCGTGTAGTAGGCTATACCATCTAGGTTTGTGTAACTGCACTATAACATGTTCCCACGATGATGGAATCACATAACAACGCATTTCCCAGAATGTATCCCTGTCGTTAAGTGGTGCATGACTGTACAAAGGTCAAAGACTCTATATCTTGATATGAAAACGAGACCCATGTGAACGTTCAAAGAGCTGAAATCTCAGTAGGGACAAGAGCAAGCCTGACAAGCTCCCAACCCATGTGCTGCCTTCCAGACTATGTGGCTGTGCTTTGAAATGCTTGTGAATAGTTTACCGAGATATGTCAAAAAATCTGATGATCACATGGAAGTCAAGGCAGAGATTAGCAGCCCACTTACTTGGGTTTTTCTACTTTATTTCTGGTATGAGATATTTTCAAGTCAAACTCGCAGTATGCTTTAAGAACTTTCTATATTTTAAACTATGGAAGTGTAACCACCTCGCTGCCCTATTATGACTTTGGCAGAGAATTTGCAATTCAGATATGTACTTTTATATCTTCAATGCAGAGTCAGACAGGGAGAGGAGGTGGAACAACCACACATATAAAATCAGCTTATCCCCTTTAAAATGAAGTTTTGCTTGGGTTTAAAATTAAGAGTATCCCTTTATTTGAAGTAAACTCAATGAAGTCTAGCCAAATGATTGAAGTATGAATACTTCTTCCATGGATTGTATTTCAAGCACCATAGCACATGATTTACATGATAAGGTCCTTAAGATTAGCATCCTTCTGACAAGCAGTCCTTTCTCTATGAATAGGGGGAGATTGAGACCTTGGTTAGTCATCCTGGAAATGTCAGCCTTAGCAGCAGTTCAGAGAAAGTTGGAGTGGGGGTGAGGGAGCCCTTGGCATGTCAAGCTGTTTACATTATATTCCATAGGCCCCCTTGCACACGCATGTACAAACGCGTGGTCTGTGGTTTCCCCATTACCTCCTGGGCAGCCCCTTCCCACTTCGGACCCCTCTTTGTTGAGCCCTGCCCCCAGGACCGAGGCCTCCCCCTCTTCCCAGATCTGGCCCCCGTCCTTGGCAACACGCAGGGAGATTATCCGCTCTCAAACAGACCTTGCCTCCGCCAATGTATTTTCTTTGGAGAGATCTGCACAGCCTTGGAAGATAAGAGTCAAGGTTTAAACGGATCTCCTGAATGCCTGGCTCGTTTTCTATCTCAGCTAATGACTATGCCAAAGCCGTAACCAAGACAGACAACAGGTCTTTCCCCTTCGCACCTTGCTTCAAGAGAGTTAACACCAAAAACAAAATGTTCCAGCCCTCAGAACCTCAGCCACGACCCGCCGCAATCCCTACAGAACACTCCGCCTCTCCAGCCGCTTCCGAGCTCACGCGACCTCTCCGGGGCGAGTGTCTACACCTGATCAAACTTTTAAAGGGATGGCAGCCTCAGCCGGCAAGGAAAGATGGTCTGAGACAGGAGCCTCCTTCTGTCCCTCCCTTCCCTGCCTTTACCTCCCCTCCCCTCTCTTCAACGCAGACGGAGCAACACAACCGACTATTCATTCTTTTCCAACAAAGGGAGAGAGGGAGGGAGATGTTGTCAACAGTTACACGGCAGGCTCCCTCGCTTTCTTTGCAAACTTTCCAAGAGATTAGCGGAGAAACTCGTCTCATTCAAGCTCAGGACTTCCAGTGGAGCCCCTTGGCTGCCGCGCCCCCTGACTCCCGCGGGCCTCGGGGCAGAGAGGGACGGGACAGGAGGGGTGGCCGGCCGAGCAGCCTGGAAGGGCAGGGGTTCGGGAGAGGCCAGCGCCCGGGAAGATGCCACTCAAGAGCAAAGGGCAGAGATGCTCGCCACAAGTGGGTGGCCGCCTCCAGCTGCGGGCCACATTTGGGGAATCCCAGTGGTTCAGAGCCCGCCCCCCCCCCCCCCAAGGCGCAAGTCGCATCCGCAATTCAGCCACTCCAAACCCCAAACGCCAACTCAGCTGGGGGGTTGGGGGGCGAAGAGGGAGCGCAGGCTCTATTTCCCCTGTAGCCTAAACTTTCTCCCAACAAACTTTCCAGCCCGTCCTCCTTGGGAGGGAGAAGCTGAGGCACCCGGGGAGGAGCAGCACCCTTGCGGGACGCGCAGCGTAGACTCACCTCGCCGCGCAGCGCTCGGCGCCCGTGTCTCCGGCAGGGGTTCAGCGGCTCCGCACCGAGGGCCCGGCACCGCGGCTGCTCCCAGAGCAAGGACGGCTCATGGTCCGCGGGGCGCGCCCGCCGAGAAGCCTGTGCGCCCGGCGCTCCGGATCCCGCTCCGCCTCCCGCTCTGGCTCCGGCTCCAGCTCCGGCCGCGGCAGCAGCAGGCGCGGCTCTGAGCGGGCGGCGCGCACGCCAGCCCTCAACTGGTGATTTGAGGCTTGGCGGCCCCACCCCGGCGAGCCGATCCGCTTGGCCTGGCTCCTGGCGGAACCCCCTGCGACTTCTACGTGCGGTGACCTCTCCTTGCCCGCCTCTGTCCGGATTTTAGAGTTTAGATCTCCTCGTATCTCCCCGAGAAGACAGTCCTCCAATGTAGATAGACCACGTCCTCATTGTACCCCTCTTAAGAGACAACCCCACCTAATTCACTCCTCCCCCTTCCCTGCGTGATTTAATTACCCAGCAGGTCTGCTTTGTTTGACTGCAGACACCTGGCTGGCTTTTAGTTTAAAGGCCTTTGATGGAATAAAACTCCAGGTAACCACAAATAACCAAGCCATGAGAACAGACAAATCCATCACATTGGATATATTGAAAGTGGCCATTCAGTACTAAATGGCTTGGTGGGGTGAAAAATTAGAGCCAACTGGAGGACGTACATATCAGACATCAACACCTCTTATAAAGCTATAGGAATAGTAATTGGCAACAAGGTTATATGAACTGACCAATAGAATAGAGTTCAGAAACAGATCTATATTATGTGGTCCTTGATTTATGTCAAAGACGCTGTCATGATGCATTGGGAAAGGATGATCTTTTTTGTAAATGATGCTATATCAACTGAACTGAACACCCTCTTGGAGAAAAAAGAATCTTGACCCCCCCCCACCCCCTATCCCCTGCCATATCAAAAAATCAATTTCAGGTGGCTTTCAAATCTACACATAAAAGATAAAACAATAAAACGATCCAAAGTAAATATCAATAAATGTCTTCATGACCTTGAGGTAGGCAAAGACTTTTTAAATACATATAGTACTACCTATAGAGGAAAAAACTGATCATGGAACAACATTAAGATTAAGAACTCCTGCTCATCAAAAGACATGATCAGCAAAAGGTGAGCCAGGGAATGAGAAAAGCTAACGGCAACATGTATACCCAAATAAGGACCTGTATGCAGAATATATAAAACACACAAACCAGCAAGAACAAGGCAGAAAATACAATTGAACATAGGCAGAATATTCAACAGGCATTTCTCAAGAGGGAATAGGCATTTCTCAAAAAAGCCAACAGACATATTAAAAAGTTCTTCATTATTAATCATCCCAGAAATGCAAACTGAAGTTACAATGTGGTCTCACTTCACACCCACCAGAGTGGCTAAAACTAGAGAACTTGTACAAGGGGGACACGAAAAAAAGCCCAGAATTTATTTATAAAATATTATGTAACTAACTACTCTTACATGTTTAAACTTTAGTCACCTTCAAAGTACTCTCCATTTGATGCAATACACCTATTGAGATGTTTTTTCCCACTGCTCAAAACAGTTTTTGAACTCAATTTTTATGCCTTTTAGTGCCTCTGCCTTTTTTTGTTTCACCTCTTCCATATCAGCAAAACATTTCCCTTTGAGAATTTTTTTTTAAAATCTAGGGAAACAAAAAACAGTTGCTCAGGGAGAGATCTGGTGAATAGGGAGGGTGGGACAAAGGGGTCATGCCATTTTTTGGTTAAAAACTGCTGAGCATTCAGCACCATGTGGGCAGGCGTGCTCATAAACCACCCATAATGAAATGGGCGAATGCGCCGAGTCTTCAAAAAAAATTCCCTGGAGCTGAACCCAACCTCTCACAACAATGCCAGCTGGTACTGTTATTGGAGAAACCTTGGTTCTCACCAATATAGTAAAGAGTTACAGATCAGTGGGCCTGTTAAGAGTGCACGCAAAATTTATTAGTGAATGGGAGAGCAAAAACAAGGGTGGCCAAAGGCCGGGGTGGCAAGCTTGCCCTAGGGTGGCCAGAGGCCCTGTGGCCAGAAGGCCAAGAGCGCATGAGGGCCAAGAGCCAAGAGAGCAAGTCCTTTATTCTGAGGACTTACATAGTTGGTGGGATGGGGGTGAGGGAGTTACATTTTGATTGACAGGTAAAAATGGTGCCAGTTTTCCAGGACCGGGCCATGGATACCTAAAAGTGCTAAAGGGCTTCTTCCTTTAGGCACTATGGGCCCTTTCCTGTCTTTTGGGCCTTGGGATGTAAACACAGTTTCAAAGGCTTTCCTTCCCAAATAGTGGAAAGGACATACAGAATTCCAAGAACTTTCATCTTCCCGTACTAACATAGTGTTTCTTGTGACGTTGGAACACCTGGCAATATTATGGGACCAGGCCCAGGACTGCTGAGTTAGCAGGTGAGACACGTCTCCCTCTGCTACTCATTTGGTTGTAACAGTTCACTGATACAGCTGGGTTCCTTGAACACTCACCTAGCTGGGGAAGCTTGTCCTACAAGGGGCATGCCCTCCAGAAGATAATTCCAGGGGTTTTTTGGGGGGGAGTCCCCCCTCACACAACACTTTAGAAATCTGTTTAGCATTACCTACTGAAGCTAAATTAACAAGTAGCCTGTGACTTTGTGGTAGCAATTCTGTCCTTAAGTATATACCCAATAGAGATGTATGTACACATTCTCCAAAAGACATGTTCAAAAATGCTTATAGCTTCTCTCTTTATAACAGCTCACAAGAAATAACCCAAATGTCCATCTATGGAAGAGAAATAAACTGTGTGGAATACTATATACACAGTAATAAGAATGAGTGAACTACACCTATACTCAACAAGATGCACGGCTCTTACAAACATGATGTTGAGTGAAAGAGGCTGGACACAAATGGGTACATATTTAGGATATTAAAGGTGAAAATAGTGATTATCTTGAGGTTGGGGTAGTGATGAAAAGGGAACCCAGAGGGGGTTCTAGGTGCTGGTACTATAAGTGTTCCTTGGAGATATTGTGGGTTTGGTTCCAGACCACTGCAATAAAATAAATATCACAATAAAGTGAGTTGTAATCCTTTTGCTGGTGGATGGTCTTGCCTTCAATCTGTAAAAAATGCCACATATGTTAAGCACCATAAAGTGAAGTGCAATCAAGCAAGGAAGCCTATGTTCTACTTCTTGATCTAGCTGCCGGTTACATAGAAGTGTCCTATTTTATAAAAATTAACTGTCCCTCACTTTATTAAAAAAAAAATTGGTTTGTGCACTAATCTGAATGTATGCCTTACTCCAAAAAATGTTTTATAATTGTGCCCTATTGGGTATATTTTATATCACTTTCATCCCCCTGAGAAAGAGCGATTGGCAAGTCTGCAAGATTCTATGTGCAGCATCCTTAAGAATGAGTTTCTATGTTTTCTTTATGAGTATTTTTGTAGCTTGGATTTTATCTTCCATACCTCATTAGAAGCAGAAACTTTTATTTTTGTTGGATTTTCCCAAAGTACTTAGTGCAGTGAATGTCAAACAGATCAGTTGTTACATTTCTAAACTGAATTGTCAGAATTGCGTTTATTGACTTTCTGCTCCTCTGAGGTGTCACTAATAACAGTGGTAAAACGTACTTTGGTTGTTTTTGATTTTCAAAATTCCCTGATCCTCCTTTTGCATGGTGCACCATGGGGAGGTAGCAATAAAGAAAGACCAGGAGACAACTTACACCCAGAGAAACCTTGGGCAAGTCACTGCTCCTCTCAGTTTCTCCATTTCCTCATGAGTCAGTGGGTGAATAAATGTGAGCAGGCAAGAAAATAATGGATGTGAAAGTGCCTACCGTATACAATAGTAGTTACTGTTAACTGTTACTGGAATCAACACATTCTAGCATTTGTCTTTACAATACCCCTGTGATAAGAAGCATCTTTATCCCCATTTATATGGGAGGAAATAGACTCAGAAAGTTTAGGTAACTTCAACCATAAATTCATTCAAGAGATATTTGTTGCATGCCTACTATGTGCTCAGAAAGGTTAAGTAACTTCAACCATAAATTCATTCAAGAGATATTTGTTGCATGCCTACTACGTGTCAAGACCCATGACTAGTGAGAAGCAGAGTCAGAATCTGAGTCCGGTATTTTAACTTCAAGTTCAATGGTCTTTTCACCACACAACTACTTTCACATTTGTACCTTCAGTTCCACAAAGTAGGTGCTCAATACATTAATAGGAGTATTTTCTTTATTCTTAAAAACTCCATTGATTGATTCCAGAAAGAGGGAGGGAGGGAGGGAGGGAGAGAAACAGAGAGACAGAGAGAAAGAGAGAGGAAAGTTGCTTCCCTTACGCTCCCTGACCAGAGATGGAACCTCCAACCTTCAGGTTTACGGAATGACATTGCCACACCAGCCAAGGCAATAGGAGTATTTTAATATAATCTTTTGATTAGGGAATATTCACATGGTTCACAAATTGAAATATAAATGTAATCGTATAACAGTAAAAAGTCCCACTCTTAGTTCTGTCTCCCATCTGCCCAGTCCCCTTCTCAGTATAGGTAACAATTGCTGTTAATATTGTGTATGCCTACCAGGGTTTTTCTGAGTGAATATGTGTTACCTCCACCCCTACACAAAAGTAGCATATTATAGTTCTATACTTTACCTTTTTTTCCCCACTTAAAAGTATATCTTGGAGATTTTCTCATTAAATGCATAGCATTCCTTTGACGAGATTACCATAATTTATTCAATCAGTGTTCTGTGGATGGATATTTAGGTTGTTTTCAGTCCCATCCTGCTACAAACAATACTGCAATGAATAATCTTGTACATGTCATTGGTGTGTGCAAGTATATCTATAAGATACATTTCCAGAGGTAAAATTGCTGATTTGAAGGGCATATACTTTTGAAATTTAGGCATGTAATGCCAAATTGCCTTCTGTAGAGATTGTATTCAATACCAGTTTATACTCCTGGTCAGAATGTATTATTATGAAACTTGATTTTTTGTCAACCTGATAAATAAAATGAATTTTAGTGCAATTCGAATGTGCATTTCTCTTATACTAAGTGAGGCTGCTCATCTTTTCATGTTTAGTAGCCATTTGCTTTCCCTTTTGGAAATTTGTACTTCCATTTTTCTATCCACCTGTAGGTTTTTTTATATCGATTTTCTAGGACCTCCTTCTATATCAGGAAGCTCGGCTCTTTGTGGTATGAGTTGCAAATATTTTTTCCTACAATGATATTAAACAAGAGAGGTAGCATATGCAAAACACAGTTATTTTAGGAAGCTCATTCTGAAAACCATGTAGAATGAACTAGAGAAGTGAGAGCCAATGCAGGACAGTGATTAGAAGACTATGACAATTGTCACATGGCAAGGGATTTGACTAGCTGGTGGCAGTGGGAATGAAAGGACCGGAATAAGCAGGTTATTACCAAGGACTAATTGGCAAGAATTAATAATTACCATTGATAACAATGACAATAACAGTAGCTATAATTTGTTTAGGAGTAACAACCAGCCACATACTTATGCTAAGTGCTTTATCAGCTTTAAGCCAGGAGCTGGTACTATTATTGCTGCCACTTCACAAATGAGAAAAGTGAGTTTTAGCAGTTAAGGAACTTACCCAAATTCACACTAGATGTAAGTGGCAGAACCAAGGCTAACCCCAGGTCACTCTCACCCAGCTGCTGGGCAGAGGGAAGGAAAAAGATCAAAGGTCTGCATTCTATGTGTCTGAGTCATGCCTGGCTTGATGAGAGATAGAAGCCAGGGAACAGCTGCCTCTGACTGGAGAGCAGCAGGCTCCCTTTTAGGTACATTGAGCATTTTTCAAAGCCTTTCCTATATATGATTACCCTTCTCTGTGAGTCTAGGGAGATGGTATGTTCCCATTTTACTGATGAGAAGACTGAGGCACCATGAAATTAAATAATCACTCCCAGCTTTGAAGTCCTGTTCTCTGGAAACTTTCCCTGAAACCCAAACAGGTCACATACTTCAGTTACTTGTGCTTTATAGCCTCCTTTCCTTCATGAAATTTGTCACAGTTCATAGTTACACATTTATACCTGTTATTTCTGTTTAATATCTGTTGCTCTATAGACTCAAAAATCCATGTCTGATTTTGTTGTTGTTGTTGTTCCTAGTTTGGGGCCTGGCACATTCTTGGCAGTTAGTGCATATTTACTGAGTAAATGAATGAATAAATGAATGAATGAATAAACAAACTCCAGGCATTTGGATCCTTTGTCCTTTAATCTTTGTATTATATCTCAGAGCTCCCTATGAGCTAAATAAATACATATAATTACATGGATGTGGGCTATGCTATAAACAATTTTAGGATTTGAATCTCTTCAAGTCTACAGCCAGCATTCATATTAATGTTTAAACAGCAAAACCCTGGGCTGTTTCAGCCAAAGGGACATATGAAAGGACAACAGAGCCAGTGATAGGGAGCTGATAACTTCTGGGCAGTGCAGGAGGCATTGTAAGGGAGCACTCAACCTCATGTTGATCCCCTTCTGCCATGAAGTAATTTGTTGACTCCCACCCTGTGACGTCGCTAGGTAACAGGTAGCTGGGGCAGGCACTGGGGAAAATGCACTTTAAGGAAGAATAATTTTTCAAATTCCAGGTTTGCACAGACTTAAGTGGTAACAAGTAAGGAACAACAGATGTTTAAGCTATAGTCAATGAAGACCAAACAGAAAAATCTGAACTTAAACCATGGTAAACAGAGAGACTGAGAATTTCCTGAAGTTAATCTGTAATAAACCATGGCTACAAAGAGCTGGCAGCTCTGATATGGACCATAGCAGCAAATGTTGCAGTATTTTCTGGAACTTTCCCCTCTAGGTGCCTGCCTTGTGAAGAGCTAGCCATGGGTTTGGTCATAGGAATTCCCAGTCTACCACGCAGGGAAGTCAGCCCAGCTTCCTAAAGACCTGTGTGATGGCTGCAAACTCACTGTCATATCAGCTAGAGAAGTCATTGTAGGAGGGCTACAGCTGGATAGATCCTCAGTAAATACGTACTGAATGAATGAATGAATGAATGAGTGAGTGAGTGAGTGAGTGAAAAAGAGATGGAGTTCTACACAGGCTTACTTTCTACACAAGGTGCACCTCAATCTGATGGTCTACATTTGAACAACCCATTTTGGGACTTGCTTTTATCACCAAACTCTGGACCCTTGTCCCCCAATTACTTCATTAATCTGATGACCAGATATGCATTATTCAACAATTAGAAGGAAATGTTACAAAATGTTTCTGAATAGTTATAGAATTCCATATTATTTTCATTTCCTTATTTAAACAGTTGTTTTTCTTATTTTCAGTAAGCATGTATTATTTTATTATTAAAAATGTCACTTAAAAAACAAGTTCATTGAGGCCCTACCATACAGAAAGCATCGCCAGCCCAAGGAGATATGGAAGTGAGTACTTCATCAGGAACATACATCCTGTGGAGAATGTAGCATAGTCACAAAGTGAGAGAAGGTCTGGCTGCAGCAGAAGTCCCCTATGCTATGGGAAGGCAAAGAAGGGAGAGATTAAAAAGATTGAGGGACAGAATGTTGATGCTGGTGAAGATAAAGGAGAAGGAGGAATTTTAGAGAAAAATGCTTTACTATGGCCATAAAGAAAAAGGAAACAAGTGTATGTAAAGCTAGTGCAATCGCCACCAGCTGCCATCTTGAGTTATGATAGGAAAGGGTTCAGTTTAGAGCTGCAGGCTACCCCAGTAGCAGGTGAAGCTGAGCACACCAGCACAGTTCTAATGCAGAAGAAGGAACCTGGATACTTGGAGGAAATGAAGGGAACATGAAGCCTACCAGCTCCCTTACACAGGAGGAGCCAGACAGACGGGAAAGCTTAACTTGTTTGGATGCATTCATTCAACCTTTGAGAGCAAAGTTGGCTTTCCAGACACGTAGACTTCAGTCTAAGACAGCTATGTTCAATCAGCGTGCTGCAAGAGACACAGTGGTGTGCCTCAAGAATTTTTAAACATGCACTACCTATTCAGCCAGGGGCACTGACCCCTTTTCCCTTAGACTGTCAAATCAAAAAATGACAACAGCCAACACAACAATAGCTAGCTGGTGTGAATGAATCTAAATTTACCTATTTTTTTTTTCAGATGAGCAAAAAATATATGTTTTGGAGGGACAACAGAATGTTAGTAATTAGTTTACGTGTGCCATGAGATGAAAAAGGCTGAAAATTGCTGGTCTGAGAGAATGGTTTGTGAGATGTGGGCAGGAGTCACGTACCATCTTAAAATCTTCCTAGCAATCTTATCATGAAAACCTCCGTCTTTAGCTGTTCATTCCTTTGTGTGAGGCATTGATGTCTCTCTCTAGGCCTCTTTTCTGGGGGAAGGGGAGGATGGTAAAAACAATGTTAACCCTTAATGGATGACCAAATAGAAAACTAGCTCTGAAAGCACCCTTTCCCAGGAACTCTACTACTAGAAATCTGTCCTACAGAAACCCTCACCTGTACACATTAAGATATTCATGGCAGCACTGTTCTCAGCTTAAAAAATATTTATCCACAGAGGGATGACGATTAGAGATTAGAGCACATTTCTACTATAACACACACTATGTAGCTAGTGAGAATATGGTACTCACATGGAAAGATATTATTAAGTGAAGAAGGCAAGTTGCCCCATTAATGTAAAAGTAACAAACATATATTTGTGTGGGATTGTGTCTACATGTACAAACTGTCTGAAAGAACTCCCATCAAACTGTTTGAGAGGTGAAAGTGACAGGTGAGCAAGAGGGGACTTTGCTCTTTCCTTTATGCTATTCTAAACTGTTGGAATGTTTTCCAGTGAGCACCAGTTGCTTTCACCATTTTACATAGTGCTTACTATGAGCTTTATGAATATTAACTCACTGAATTCCAACAATAATCCTATGAGACGGCACTATTCTTATCCCCTTTTATAGATGAGGACAAGGTCCCTGCCCAGCTCACACAGTAATATATGTAAAGGTGCTGAGCTTTGGACCCAACTACCTGGCTCAGACATCATGCTATTCTTAGTCCCTAGGTTTTAGCACCTCAAAAAGATTACATAAACAAACAACCAGCACTGCTTTTAGCATCAGAGGCACCTGCATTTGAATCCCAGATTTTGCTGATTAGCCGTGCAGTTTTTAGCAAGTGTCTTAATTGTAGGTCAGTTTCCCCAGCTGTGAAATGGGGGATGAGAGTCACATACCTCATGAGGCTGTTTTGAGAACTATAACAAACATGTTTGGTGCCAGGCACTTAGTGAGCACTTGGTAAATATAGGCTATTTCCTCTATTGAGATTAAATTACCAGCCCTTTAATGTACATTACTTTAACTGGCTGTTTTCTCAATCTGCTGCTTGGCAGCATCTGGTGCTTCCGAGGGGTCTTGGAAATAAGGGGGAATTGTCTGAGACCAAGAAAATAAAAAATACTGAAATAACACTACACCTTTTTCACAGTTTTGTCTAAAGCTTGTCCAGTTAAGAAACTAAAATTAATAGCATTTATATGAATTTTGAAATAATTCTGGGATAAAAATATCATCATCTAATTTTTAGAATGAAGGCATTCAGGGATTTGCCCAAGGTCACTGAATCAATTAAATAACAGAGCCAGTGTTGTGGCTCTGTGGAGTGAGTGCCAGCCTGCAAACCAAAAGGTCACTAGTTCTATTCTCGGTCAGGGCACACTCCTGGGCTGCAGGCTGGGTCCCCGGTTGGGGGCATGCAAGAGGCAACCACACATTGATGTTTCTCTCCCTCTTTTTCTCCCTCCTTTCCCCTTTCTCTAAAAATAAATAAATAAAATATTTAAAAAACAAAAATAACAAAGCCAGGACTGAAATTTAGATTTTCTAATTTCATATCCCACCCCATTTTCCCTGACACCCACTGCCTGAGTTGGGGAAATTGTGACTGCTGCCTCTCAGAAGGAAAGTGTTACAGGAATGTTCACTATTAGTGCCATGGGGGAAACATTCTGCCAATTCTGAATGATGACAATGGTCTCCTCCACACTTTATTTAGAGCTAAACTGATTCACTGGCAAGTGTGACAGACACTCTACATGTGGGGTCTACACAGCCCAAGCTCAGATTACCCTGTCCCTTTCTCTCCAGCTGTGTGTGGTACTTATCTGTACAACAGTCATTCTACAAAACAGGACACAGCCGTCCTGGAGGAGACAGGTGACCTGAGCAGGCAGGTGGCTGCAGGCAGGTGGTAGGAGGGTCCAGGGTGGAGCCTTGCTCACTGCTCTCAGCTCAAAAGCCTCTTGCCTCTTCCTGATCCTTCCTCGTTTTTGACTCAAGAGCATGGAAGCCTGGCCAGAGCCAAGGAAGGATGGTGTGAGGTTCTGATTGTGCACCCACTTTTCAGGCTCAGTCACTACCAGAAAGGCACCATTACCATTCTCCAGAGAGAAGAGATGACAACCAGAAATGGATCAGAAAAACCCAGAGTTCTCAACCTTTTTTCCAACAAGACACAAGTGTTGTACAACTCACTCACATGTGAGCGCCAGGGGTGTGGAAATCCCAGGACGTGAGCATGAGGTATGATCCCACAACTTTTCTTTCGGTCAGATACCCTTTCATTGCTAGAATGTGGATACTTTTTAAAGCTGAGGTTTCTCTCTACTTTGGTATAGGCTTGAAAAATGTCATGATGCAAAGCTAATAAAATTTTAAGTATCTCTTTGGAATGCAAATGCACGGAAGTGGTATTATGATAGAGACTCTTGTATTTGCCAGTTTACTTTAAAAATAAATTATTTCCAATCTGTGATACTGCGTTATCAGTAGTGAAGCGCTTACCACACACCTCAGTCCCTCATTGCAGGAGCAGCTGGAACAGCATGTTGTAGGGCTAGGAGAGGTCGTCAATTTGGCCCTTTCCTCCCTCCCTAGCAGACACGCTCAGGTACACACATGTGGATCATGTGGAACTCCTTCACATGGCCCCGTTGACAGTACCTAGGTAACCAAGTACTAAGAACATAGGCAAGCACCCTTAGAACTGATACGTGCAGGTGTCTGCAGTGAGGGGCAGAGCACCAAAGACTCCGTGGGAGGAAGCACAGCCTAAACGTGAATAATAGCTAAGTCTGCCTGCACTGGACTCTAAGAGCTTTACACACATTATCTCAATTAATCCTTTCAGCAACCCAAAGAGTTGGAGGTTATTAAGTCCATTTTACAGATGAAAAAACAGACGGTAACCTGCCAAGTTCACATAACAAAGATGTGGAGGCCGCTCGATTGGACTCGCGGGCTCTGCTCTCTCATCACGAGCCCTGTTTCTCAGTGCGCAGCAGAGTGTGGGTTGAACTGCTCAAGCATGGCACGGAACAGCAAAGTGACTTAAAAGAAGCAAGCTACCTGGTTTAATGCAGTGCCTGCCATTCGACAGATATTTGTGAATTGGACTTTTGAAGGGAGTTTCAGACATGGGGTGGAGGTGGGTGGGAGTCTCCAGTGGGTGGGAAACCCCGGTCTGGGCCTCCACGCACACTTGAATTTCCCCACGGCAGGAAACCACACAGACAGGTTCATAGGTGTGAGCGTGAATTCCGAGCTCCCCATCCTACCCAGGAGTGGTCGGGGAGTGGCAGCCTTGCCATCCCTGGGACGGGGGGGGGGGCTCGTCAGAAATGCCAAACCTCAGCTCCACCCCAGGCTGACTGACTCAGAACCCGAATTTTAACTATCCTCCAGGTGACTTGGTCAAGAGGCCCCGCCCTGGCTCCACAACCCTCTGGCACGGAAATGTGCCAGTCCTCATCCTCATCAGTCTGGGGAAAGAAATTCCTTTTTCCCGTTCTAGGCTTAAGGGGACTAAAGCCACATACTGCCCTAACCTCCTTCCACTTGAAGGACCATCCAAATTTGAGTGGGAGGCACAGTCGTGGTTGTCAGCATTTCCAGGAAGTTCCAACCCTGTGTGCTCCCCATGTGACCTCTCAGTGTCAGGACTCATGAAGTTGAGGGTGTTAGAGGAGCTCTTCCTCCCAGCGTGACCAGGCAGTGACAAATGCGCCACATGGAAGGAAATTAATGAATAATTCTCGATTTCTGAAGTGAGTCACACAGGCCTTTCCTGGAGACTGTGCTCCAGATTAGATTAGACTTGTGGTTTCTGTTTCTTTTTTTCTTTAGAGTCGCTCTTTTTTTTTTTTTTTAATTGCACTTATTGGGTTGACATTGGTTAACAAAATTATATAGGTTCCAGGTGTACAATTCTATAATACATCATCTGTATGTTGTATTGTGTGTTCATCACCCCCAGTTGGTTGGTTTCTTAATTCAGAGTATACTGTTAACAAACCACTAGAGAGCGTCCCCCAAAATACAAGTTGCAGGGGCAGCAGATCGGGTGGTCCCCGGCATTGAGGCACTTTATACAGAAATAACATTACATTGTTGCCACTTCTGGTAACAATAGTAAAATAAACGACAGGTAAGGAGCTTCTGTAACCATGGACTCTGGTGACTTGTTAACTACAGCGGTCAGAAACTAATCACCAGTAGCCCCAGGGACCCCTACTCCCCACTCACACACCCCAGCTCCCTCACTGTCCGTCTCCCATTTGCTCTGGGCTCTCAGTGCCCCATGGTGACGGGGCCTGTCTCTTGCTAGAGCACCTATTATTGGCACGTTGTATGCTTTGCCTATTAATCCTCATGACAGTACCTTGAGGTATTATTTGCCCTACTTTATAGATGAGGAAACTGAGGCTCTGTAAGTTAAGTTGTCCACAGTCACGTGTCTAGAAAGTGCCAGAGGACTGAAATACAGGTTGGACAGGGATTCTAAAGTGCAGGGTCTCTCCCTGTACCTCGCTGCTTCAACCTCACTTGCCTCCTTGTGGAATTTCAGGTGAGAGACATACTAGGCTGAGCGGGGATGGGGGTGGCCGGGTGTCTTCGCTGCCTCTAAACCACACCATACCAGTGGCTGTCAACTCCAGTTCTCCATCTGGGGCCAGCTCCAGGATCCAGAGAGGCTCTGCATGAATCCCCAAGGGGCGGAAAGAGGACCCCACCACCAACACTGCAACCCTAGGGGGATTATCTAAGCCCATAAAGTTTGGGTGTAAACTCGTTCCTGTTAGCTTTCTACAGGCTCTGTTTGGAAACACAGATAAGGTAACTTGGTAAAGCACCTCTGCATTTGAGACGGAGACAAGTCCTGGCCATTTGCTCCTGAGACCCGCCAGGATGAGAGCCAGACAATGAGGGCACAGAAGGATGGGCAGGAAAAGGAAAGCCAGTCACAGGAAAGAGTGGCAAAGGAGCTGATCCAAGTTTCAACCACCCACTATTTCTAGGTGGGACACTCCTCAGAGGAGAGAGGATCCAAACCCAGACCCACAAATGATTCAGTGCTTACTTGTTCCAGGGCATGCTATTCAGTCTTCCCCCAGGATACCAGAAGTGGAGCCTGCTACAATTCTTTCACAGGAGAGCTCTTTGGGGGAATCTTTGCTCACTACCTAAAATTGGGGGCCCTTACCCTGACCGGAGTGGCTCAGTTGGTTGAGCATCGTCCTGCAAAGCAAAAGGTCGCCGGTTCAATTCCTGGTCAGGGCAAAGACCTGGGTTGCAGGCCCAGTTCTTGATGGGAAGCATGCTAGAGGTGACCGATCAACATTTCTCTCACACATCAATGTTTCTCTCCCTCTCTTTCTCCCTCCTTTCCCCTCTCTCCATCTCCACAGCTCTCCTCTTTCTTGACCCAACTCTCCCTGCTCCCTCTGCAGGGTGCCTTCCTCCTCTAAAGCCCTTCTCCACCCTTGGAGGCCTACCCCTTTATAAGCATCACCTGGAGAGCCTGACCACACAGATTCCCAGGCTCCTCTCCCATATGCTTGGATTGCAAAGATCCAGGTGGAGATCCTGAGACCCAGTGTTTAACAAGTTCCCACGCGTCCTTATGATCAAACACGCTTAGGAAACCCTGGACTGTGCTCCTCTGTAGTCAGGCATTACTAATTCACCTTGGAGCTTGCTACAGTCCTCAAAGCCACTGCTCCTATCCTTCAATGCTCCAGCCTCAAAGTTCACTGATATCGAAACTCTAGCGACATGTACCTTTTTCCCCACATCACTGCCTGCTCCCTGGCCCCCCAGCGAACTCGGCTTCCCCTGACACAGTACAGAACACAAGCTCTTTCTGCCTACATCCCCCTCACCTACCCACACTCCTGCTCCCTGGCCCCTGACCCCAACATTGTCCTTTCATCTACATCTTCCTGGTCTATGCGCCCCTCCCGAACTTCTTTCTTTCTTCCCTGAACACTTGGAACCATCATTGAGCATATGAGCTAGTCTGTTGCCAGTCTGAACCCAGAGCCTTCTGCTGTACTTAACTTGGCAGCCCTTAGATTAATTCATCCACTTTCATCTTTCCTACACCCAGGGAATTGGAATCTGACATCACCAGAGAAACTCCCATAATCCTGCAGGCTTTTCCCACCACAAACCCATGATCTTCAACCTTGGCTGAGCTCAAGTTTAGCTAGAAGTTGAGGCCACAAGGCCATATGATTTCAGCTTCCCACTCTTTCCTACAATAGAAATGACATCCCAGTCACCCTCTCCACCTGTCCCTCCAGCTACAGGGGACCAGGTCTCACTCTGTTGTTCACTATGAAACCATCTGGTATGTTCTTGACTCCATGTGTTCCATTTCCTCCCTTGCCCTCTCAGTCACCTTTTCTCTTCTGTGTCTGCAACCTCTCTCTCCCAGCTGGTGGTTCTAGCTCAGCCTATTAAGTTGCTTAAGTTTCCCTCATCCAAAAGATCTTGCTTGACTTTATACTCCCTTTTACCAGCTTCCTTCCTTCCTTCCTTCCTTCCTTCTTTCCTTTCTCTCTTTCTCCCTCCAAAGGCTATGCAGTTCTCTGTGTTATTGATCTTTCTGCTACATTTGATATTGATGACTACTTCCTCCTTCAAGAATCTTCCTACTCCTTTGACCTCTGACCCTGACTCTCCTACCTCTCTGGAAGTTTTCACTCTGTCTTCCCTGTAGGTCCTCTTTCACCAACCACCTTGAAAATGGATGTATCCAAGTCCTGAACCTTGCCCATTCTCCCGAGTCATCACACACCCTTCCATAATTTTATTTTATTTCCTTTTTATTGAATTTATTGGACTGACACTGGTTAACAAAATTACACAGGTCACCGGTGCACAATTCTATAATACATCATCTGTACACTGGATTGTGTGTTCACTACCCCAAGTCAAGTCTCCGTCCATCACCAGTTATACCCCTTATACCCTCCTCCACTCTCCCCCACCCATGGCAACCACCACACTGTCCATAATTTTAATGTATCCTGCTTCCTGAGCTTTAGTTTTTACATCCAAATGCTCTGCTAAATATTAATTTTGGCACAGACAGTTCAAAATTAGCACAGCCCAAACCTAACTCACTCCAAAGCCAGCTTCTCTTTCTCTTGTATCCTACACCAAATGGTACCCCATCCAGCTAGTTGCCTGGGAATCATACTGGGTCCCAGTCTCTCCATCACTGTCCCCCACACACTTACACACACAGCCAGCCATTCACGAAGTCCTGGGGACCTTATGCCTGGATATTCTTCAAATTCATGTGCCCCTCTCCTCCTCCCACCCCGACTACCTGCACTAGAGGTCCTCACCCTCTCTCAACTGGACTCTCCAGAGCCTCCCAGTTGGCCCCCCTGCCTCCCACCCTGCCCTTCTCCAAGCAGTGTTCCACTCAGCCGCCTGAGTGAGCTTTCTAAAACGCAAGCCTCATCCCAACTCTCCATCATATAAAGCACCTCAAGAGCTTCTTGCCACCACAAGCTAAGTCCAAACTTGTAAGGATGGCTCCCCTAAACTCATTACACTATTTCATCCCTCCATGCCACTGCTCATAGTTTCTTTCCTCCTTTCTCTGAACAACTCCCCCCTCTTCCTCCTCCCTCAGCACACGCATCATGCCCCCACAACCTCTTTCCTGGTTCTATATGACTGGGTTCGTGACCCCTAAAACTGCTCCTGTGATGCCCTTTCACCCATGGGTATGATGCCTATAACATCCTACAGATGTGGAAAAGAGAACGCTTGAGGGTTGTTTCACAGATTTACAGCCTCTCTCCACCCCAGATGTTACCACAGTGACCAAGAGTTGGCTACCCCTTGCACCTGTGACTGTGTCTGAAGTCAGCTCTTCCCTCCTTCTGCCTTTCCCATGAAGCATGAGGACCACCCAGTGATCAGCCCTCCTCTACCTCTGCTCTTCGAAAGGAGTGGCCTCTCCTGGCAATTGGCAAACCTACCAGAAACTTGGCTCTGAACCATTCACATCTAATAGGTGGTCCAGATATGCTGGCAGAGACTGTGCGTTTAAAGAGGGGGAGAGATGGAATCATAAGCTGCATGTTGTCAGATCACCCTGATTCCTAAGGGCCAGGTCACTCACCGGTGAGGGAAGACTGTACTTGCGGAGGTCCACACGGGAGGAGAATGCTAAACCACACTCCTGCCCCTCTCGGGAATCCTGAGATGGCAGAGCAGACCTTCAAAAGGGCTGTTTACAAGCCTACCTGCCAGCCCTTCTGGGAGGAAAAGTGAATAGGCTGAGGCCAATTCCAGGAGCCCCAGGACTCCAGGGTGAACTCTCCTGAACAAAGTAGAGGAGCCCTGCCCTCAGCCTCTGCAGGAGCTCCTCAGATCTGCAGGGGATTGACACTGTTAGAGGAGATGGGATAACCTGGGCCTGGAGTGCTGAATAATGTCAGAGAAACGACTGTTAAATTGGACTCTGTGGAGCCCTTCAAATGTTCTCTGACCCAGCCCTGGTAGGGAATGGGTCGCAAGTGCTTTCAAAGGCAGGGCTAGAAAAACTGACAGTGCCAGGCTGTCCTCTGTAACCTGTTGAGAGCTGGCCATGCTATGAGAAGGACCACAGTGGAGGCAGAAGCAGCAAGGTCAACGAAGGCAGCAGCAAAAGCAGCCTGGCCAATCCAGACCATTAGGACTAGGACTACCATGTACCATGCAGGCTGTTCACTGAACAAGGTGGCTCAGCTGAGGGAGCAAACGGGGGCTGAAATCTAGCCTGCACACCTATTTGATAAGCTGCATGTCCTGGTGCAGAGCTGCATTTGCTGGGAGAAGGAGGTGCCTGTGTGTAATTTGCAAAAAGGCACTATTTAGGATTGTTGTGACATTGATGGAGAAGACGTTGGCAGCAGCAATGAGAAAGCTCAGTAGAATGCAAGAGAAACCCAGGATCTGGCAGAAGATGAAAAGGGTTTTGGTAGCCCCAGGCCCCCTACTAGGTGGGGAATCAGAATTTCAGCCAGTAGAGATGCTGTCCAGGACCATGATTATATCCTACTCCTTCCTGCCACCCCTTCGCCCCCATCCCAATCCCTCCTAACCCACATCCAACCATCCAAGGCCTCCATCGCCAGAGGAAAGAAGGCTAGTACGTTCATGACTGTGGGCCCATCTACCTAATCCCTAATGATCCATTCCTCAATAGGGTAGAGGACACCCGGTAAAGAGAGGTGGTCTCTCCAAGTCCACCCTGTGATGACCACCACACTCAGCTAGTTAGCAGAGACCTCGGCTGCATAGCTAGGCCACTAGGCTGTGGCTGAATACCAGGTGAGAAGGGGCTGTTGAGATTTCCCTCTTTGTTCTTTACTATTTATAGCTCTACCTTAACAGCATCCAGTCTGGGTGACAGCTCACAGGTTCCAATCTGCCAAACGAACTTCTAGGAAATTACAGTTTTGTTCCAAAAGCTCATAGCACACAACCTAACGAAACCTGGGTATTGCCTCCTGCCCTTTTGGCTGGAGACAGAAGGAGGACAGGCAAGTGGCAGACCCTCATAGGCAGATATGGAGGGGAGGCCAGGGTAGGGAAAACTAGCTTTTCTGAGTCCCTATTCTGTGCTGTATGTACATGATCATATTTAATTCTCTAACAACTTTTTTACTTAATGATGAATATCATTATTTCCATTTTATAGATGAAGAAACTGAACCCAAGAGAGAAGAAATAAAGCCAGCCAGCTAGTAAGCTGTAGGGATCTGATTTGAATTCCCAGGTCTGCCTGGCTCTGACACATGGGATTTTAACCTACAATGTGTCATCTGCAAAGCATCTCCCTTACGGACAGAGATATCAAAACAATGAAAAGGAACAGAAGAAGCTTGAGGAGCTTTGCTTTAGCAATGGAAGCCAATCTTCCTACAATATTCGTCCTTCCTGTTCACACCTCCAGGACACTTTCAACCGCAAATTATACTCTCTGCCTCCCCCAAGGATTTTTATACAGGTGAAATCATTACATTAAAGCTACACATCCTGAAGGGGAAGAAGAGTGGGTAGAAGAACTCATGACCTGATTATATATGAGCCAGCAAGGAAGAACCTTCTTTCCCTTCAGCCAGCTTCTCAACCCACTGCTCAGCCAATGCATCATCCCTCAGGGAATATGTGCCAAGACCCACAGTTTAGCTAATAAAATATGAGAGCAGGAAGGGGCCATAAACAATAATAGCAGTGTTTACTGAGTGCTTGTTAGGTTATAGCCAAGCACTGTTCCAGGAACATTATGTAGAGACCCGTTTAATCCTCATACACAGGCCCACAAAGTACAGATGAGGAAACTGAGACCCAGGAAGGTGACTGAACTTGCCCAGTCTCTCAGCTCTGAAGAAGGGGACTTGGAATCAAAGTCACACAGCCTGGCTCTGAGATATTGCCCAGCTTCTCTAAGATGGTCTCTCCTAGCTAACCCCACCCCGTTTTACAGGTGAGGAAGCAAGTCCAGCGGAGCAGGGTAATCGCCTACCAGCCAAGGGCAGAGCCAGGCCTAATGTTGGGTTTTCTGGGGCTCTTGTTCAGGACACCCAAGACTCCAGGTGCTAATGACTCTTTGTTTAGCTCAGATTTCAGATCCCACTTAATGCTCTGAGCTAGAAAATTCTTAAATACCTATTTATCTGTCCGACCCTATTCTGTGCTTGAGCACCCCTGATGGGCTCAGGGAAGGCTAAACATAGCTTCCATTAAACTCTTTATCTCTCGCCTCCTCAGCAGGCAGATCCAAACAGAAGTCAGGAGGAACGTGTCACCTCTCATGTCCAGCAGTGCTAGGAATGACTCTAAGCACTCCCTGCAAGGCCAGCAAATATTTTGATAATCTTTCCCCTACAGGAGTCTCCTGTGGAGAACAAATGGACACAGGAGTGATCTTTCAGCAGATTCCACAGGAAGGAACATTACATCAGTGGAGGGGATTTCTGACTCTCAGATCTTTTAGGAAGGAAAGCAGATTTGGAGTCAGGGGCTGCCTAGGTGTCTGCTGTGCCCCTGGCCCTGGAGGGGCAGGGCTGTGGGAGCCCTCAGTGGGAGGTAAAGTGGGTGGTGGGTAAAAGTGCGGCCTTCGGTCAGCCAAACCTGGCCTTGAGCTGCTTAGGGCTGTGTGACCTAGGGCAAATTTTCTCACCTCTTTCTGGTCCTCAGTTGCCCCACTGTAATACGGGGATAAAAAGAGCACTCCCCTCTTGGACTGGCCCCTGAAACTTAGACACAACAGTGCCAAGGAAGCGTGGAGCACAGGGCCTGGCTGCACTCAAAGACCCAAACGCCATTATCATCATGAGACCTTTCACTTTCCTTAAAAGCTCATGGGGTGTGTTCTCTGCTCTCACTTGTCCCCTTTATTGAGCTTCCTTCCCTTAGTGGGCATGAGGCCTGTCACCTGACCCAAATGCGCCTTCCGGGAGGAGGCAGAGCCCTGAGGGAAAGGATGCAATGGGGCTGCCAGCTCCTCAGGCTGCGATGGAAGTTGGTGAGTTGGTGGGCCATCCCCACGCACAGCCACTTCCCCACAGGTGTCAGGCTGGCTGGGCAAGGAGAAAAACCCCACAGGCTCCTGGCGTGGGACATTTCTTCACAAAGGCATATTGTTTTGAAAAAGATAAATCAAAATTAATAAATGTGTATAAAAAGCAAAACAATATAAAGCCGCTGTAAAAGGCGTGGTACAGACAGAGCGGAGAGCAGCTGGCGGGGCGACAGGAGGCCTGTTCGGCGTGGTGGCCGTCTTGGCCCCCATCTGAAGTCCACTTTCTGCTCCCACCTCCAGGCTTCTTTCAGAAGGTGCATTTGCTTCTGTTATTGGGATCTACAGGCTCCCGAGGACACGGAGGATGACTTACCAGTGGGGACTTACCAGTTAGGTAGTGGGTATCTGAGGCAAAAGAGCCACTTCCTGTGTCCCTGAGCCACCAGTCATCCAAGCTGCTGTCTGATATCTGTCTGACACCAAGAGCACCTGAATCACCCTCAGGGACCTGACCCAGAGAAAGAGCTTGGTGGATGTTGCTGAAGAACCCAGGCCGTGCCTGAACCCATGGTTTGGAGTGGGGTGAGGAGTAAACACACATTTTATCCACAAAAGAAACCCAACCTTTCCTAAAGGTATTGACCTGTCCCACGTGCACTTTAGGAAAAAAATTCTCATGATGGAAAGTCTTGGGGCCAAGACACACCCCCCCCTCCATGCATACCCACACCTGCAGCAGATCCCTCCCTGAAGCCACAACTGCTGCTAATAATTCCTTTACACAGTTCAAGAATCCTGTTTGAGGTTATGGAAGGAAAATGTGTGTCTATGGTAAATGTACTGGTCGGGGGGTGGCTAGTATGCATGTAGGAAGGGACAATATTGACAAGAAATCCAACCACATTGACCAGAAAGAAGTCTTAAAAACAACTACAGACCACTTATCTGTCCTCTGTGCCTCCAACTTATCAGCTCAGGCTCAGGATCAGGTGAGTTCTATGACCAGCTTTGCACAGCAAGCTGACCTGGTTCCCAGATGCAGCACCTGGCATTGAGCAACAGAAGAGGTTGTCATGGCCACCAGGCCCTGAAGTCCCTGTGTCCAGAGTCCCTGGGCTTAGGCATGGTGGTGACCACGACGTTGCCTGTTCCTGATTTGACGCTGCTGCTCTGGTCACAGAGCTCTCAGAGGCAGACTCGAGCCAAAACACTTCATTAAGACTGGAGGTCAGATAACAGCTCCAGCCCTCTTTGGAAACGACACACCGACTGGCTAGTAGCAGGGGAAGGGAACCGACCAGGTCCCAGCCCTCCCAGGAGCCCCAAGCATCGTATTTCAGCGCGCTTCTGCTTCAGCGACTCCCACAGGAAGGAGAGGGCTTGCTCCCACCTTGTTTTTAGTTTCAAGAATACTGTAATTCCCTTAGGAATACTCATGTTTTCATTGCAGTCAGAGTGGCGGCTGCCTACGCACTTCAGAGGCTTCAGACTTGATCCGGTCAAGCCCAGAGCTGTGGTCTCCGGGAAGCAGACAAACAGGCCTGGAGCTCAGCGAAGGGATATTGCTTTCTGTGGTCCAGGGCTGGCGAGGAGCCGGCGCCTGACCCGGGCACTCCCAGGTGCGCCCTGCCATAGTGCAAAAATGACTGCTCGGAAGTTACAGGAAACGGAATATGGATCAGGTCAAGCCCTCCTTTAGTTGCCAGAGGGGAGGTAGATTATATAAAGAATCTGTGTAGTGAGGCATCTTATTTGGAGAAATGAAGAATACACTCACGAAATAGAAAACTATTTTAAAAAATTATTTGTTTTTAAAGATCAGCTTTGTGGGTGTGTGTCAGGGATATTTTTAAAAGTGAAGCATCTAAGCTGGCTTTCCAATTATATATACATAAAATGATAATATATATTACATTTATACGATGCATTATGGTTTACAAAGTACTTTTGTATGCTCATTCATTCATTCATTCATTCAACAAATCTTCACGAGACCCTACAGAGATCCAGACACATTCCTAGGTATGGTGGGACAGTGCTGAACAAGACAGTTAAGACCCACCCCCCACTTTCATCAAGTTCATGCTCTAACTGGGGAGACAATCATAAACAGCAGGTAATGAATCAGCAAGGTAAGTTCAGGGAGGAAGAAGTGCTTTGAAGATGAAAAAGTCAGGTTTAAGGGACTAGAGCAGCACTGTTCAATGTGGCACCCATTAGCCACACTGGTGACTTAAATTTAAGTCTACATTAATTTTAAAATTGTATAAAATTAAACATTTAGTTTTATTTCAAGCACTGAAGAGCCACCTGTGGTACTGTCTAGTGGTACAAACAAAGAACATTTCAATGAGTAGAGAGTGACTTGGGACTGATTTAGATTGGCTGGTCAGGAAGGCCTTTCTGAGGAGGTGCCTTGAGTTGAAACCCCACAATGAGAAGAAGCCAACACCTCATAGACCTGGGTGGGCAGAGAGTTCCAGGCACTCTAGAGCAAAGTTCAAATGTAGGCGTGAATTTGGCAAATTTGGGAAACAGAAAGGAGGTCGATGGGGCTGGAGTATGAGCTGGAGGGAGGGTGTGGAGAGTGGAGAACGGTGTCATAGGTTAAAGTAATAATAAAAGCAGCTGGTGGCTGTTGAGTGCTCACCACATGTCAGGCATCCCTGGAGTGGGTACGATTATCCCCCTTTAACAAGGAGAGCACCAAGACGCACAGAATGAGACACGCTTAGCCAAAGTCACACAGCTGCTGAAGGGACAGAGCAGGATTTCCTCCGGGTGGTGCGGGCTTGGAGCACTCAGTCTCTGTGCTGCACTGCCTCTCCAAAGAGACAGCGGCTGGGCATGTCCTGTGAGGAGTTGGGACCCTACCCGGGTGTGACAGGAAGTCATTGCAAGTTTTCAGACAGGAGAGTGATTCAATCTATTGCACTTTTGAGTGACTGATCTCCTCAGAGTGGGGAGAATAGATTGTAGAGGAAGCTACCGCATTAATCCAGGCAGTAACGTTACTTTGGCTCTGACTGGGATAACAGCAACTCTTTGTTTTTATTTTTTAAAGCCTGTTGGACATTGCATTTTTATTTTTTCCTGACTTACTTTTCTTCAAGGACTTTGGCAAATAAATCAATGCACCCTTTCTTTAAAAAAAACGAACAAAAACAAAAACAAAAACAAAAATCTTAATACTAATATACTGATAGAAAAGCTGGGTTTTGCCAATCTTACCTAGTTCCACTTAAAGCAGCTTTTCTATATTCTTTAGACCATTATCAAATTAAATCAATGATTTTCCTGAACTGGGAGGTTAGCTCAGGCTTCACCAGGGTTTTTTCCAGCCAGGAGAAGGGGCAAAGTCTTGATATGGGTTGGCAGCCAGGATGTGGGGATTTTGTGGGGACTAAAGAACTTCATGGACTGTACAGTATCTGAGCATCTTGATATTGAGCATCCAGAGGGGCAGGTACCTCAGTGATAATCATGGCTCCCCAGGCCAGTTTATCCTGTGATGTTGACTTTGGATGACGTGGTGTCTGTGTGTTCCAGGTTCTTTTGTAAAAGATAGAATAAAGGCAAACTGACAGACCTCCCACAGAGAAATGCATGACTGTTATTTCATATAAATCTTTGCTGAGCTCTTGCAAACAGTTGCCTAAGGTGCTTATATAAAATACAACCTGTAATTGCCTCCATCATCAAATTCTTTTACACTCTCCCTCATCAAATTTTTGTTCCTTCAGACCTTCTCTTCCCAGAAGTGATGGGATAAGGGGAGTAAGATTGCTCAACTAGTGTTTCCCTTCCAGCCACAGCTACCTTGTGAGGCCCAGAGTGCAGTGGCCTGTTTTGAGGTACAGGTTCCCGTCAAGGTCACTGCCCTGCAGCGTTCCCCACACCGTGCGTCCTTTCCCCTATGTCAGGTTATCTAACCTCTCCTTGGCTCCCTTTCTCATCACTAGAATGAAGATAATTATTGTTAACTGTCATTTTACCTCATGTGCTGTTGTGAGAATTAAATAAGTAAAACAGAACAATTATCATTGTTAGCTATGACTTCATATTATTATTGCTGGGAGGGAGAGGATAGGAAACCCAGTCTCAAGGCTACGATGAGTAAGAATCCAGAAATCACCCAGGAAGCCATTGCCGGGGAGCGTCTGTGGGTTAGTCAGGGAATTCTCCGAAGCTCCAGTGTCCCAGAAGTCACTTCGTAGGCTAGGTCGACACTGCCCCACAGCCTGGCTGCAGCTTCCACTGGCCCAGCATTGCCAAGCTCTGTGGCACAACAGCAGTGGACCAGATGTTCCTACCTTGCCTGTTCTCTTCCTGCTGAGGCTGGCTTGGGTCAAATGCAGCAGCTCCTATAGAATGCAAAGGAAAGACCTTCTCCGTTTGGTGTGAGGAAGTTAAGTTATCTCAGGCAAGGCTGGGGCAGCTTACCATGGGGTGAGTAACCCCAGAGGCGGACTGGATCCAGGTCTGTGGCCTCTCCTGTCATTGCCTTCCTGGGGCTGTGGAGCTAGCACTGCCCAACCCATCCAGAAGCTTCTTTGCCAGTTGTCTCAATACTTAATTCTCAATAACACTGAGTCACAGGACAGCAGTTCCCTTTTTGGCTGGAGCAGTCTTACACAGATTAAGTCTTTCTCCCAGAAAAAGGAAGGTCTTTACTTTTCTGTAGAGGTAGAGGGAGGCAAGCAAAGTGTTGTGATTTAGGAGCACAGTCTTAGAGCCAAATTGTCTGAGTGTGAATCTGGCTTCACCACTTACAAAGTAGAGTAACCTTGAACAAGTTATAATATTTAACCTCTCCTTGTCTTATATGCAAAATGGGGATGATAACAGTACTTACTTCATAGGGTTATTATGAAGGTTACATGAGTTAATATCTATATAGAGCTTAGAAGTATGCCTGGCATATATTAAATGCTTATATAAGTGTTTAATAAATAAACATTCAGTAATGGGGAATTAGTTATATAAACTCTGTATAGTGGAATACTATATAGCCCTTAAAATCTTTATTACAGATCATGGAAATAAATCCATGATCATTATTAAACACTAAAACAAACTATAGTATACCATTATTATTGAAAGAAAGAAAATAAATCTATATACATTGAAATATATGCTAAAAGTATGTATACCAAAAGAGTTTTTCTGTTTTCCAAAATTTCTGTTCTGTATTACTTAGTAATAAGAAACAATAAGAAAACGATAAAATTATTGAGTAACAAAAAACAATAGCAATTATTCAAATATAGTAGATGTGCATAATCCAGATTAAATGATCATGTTTTAAAATGATGATGATGATATGATGATGGTTCTGACAGTCCCCAAGCACAGAGATCATTAAGAGCTGAGGCTGAGAGGTGACCACCACCACATGCTTTAATGATTAGCCAAATGTTATCATCAAAAGTAAAAAGTAATAGTATTATACGTTTATATGAATATGACACACTATTTTCCTTCTGGGAATAAGCAAAAGCTAACCATACCAACTCAGGCCAGATTTAAATCTTACCTAAGCAACAGGTGACTCACATATACAAAATAAACAAAGGAGCAAATGGCCCTGTGTAAAACCAATGAAGTGAGTGTGTTTGGCAAGGTGGTGAGTGAAGGGGGAGTGGAGAAAATTGCATTTGTAGATAGGATGGGGTGGGGTGAGGAGAGCATTCTTCTAGCCACTGAATCAGAGGTTTCAGAAAGGAAACAGAACTTCAGGGGCTGCTAAAATAAAGGAAGGAGATAAGCATCGGTTTTTTACCGCTCATTTGTGTGGAACTTGCCTGAAGAAAAGAATAAGCCAGGACTTAATTCCTGAACCATGACCTTTAGTAATGGCACAGACTTCTCAACTCTGTCACCAAGCCACTTCTCACCCTTTTCCAGGGTCTTTTAAAACCCAAACACATGTATCTGGGCTCTGATGGATGGAACTAATATTAAATTAAACACTCGGGGTCACAGGTGGTAGGATGGATCCCAAAACTATCTTAACTTCACTTCCAAGGTGCCCTGTCTGGCTTTGCCTGGTTTTGCCATTAACACTCAGAATTTCACATACCCTATCCCTAATGCAACCATTGGAAGTTATCATGATCTTGTTCATTTCCATATTTTTAGTTCACAAATTCTCTCCTCAGCATCCTGTTACCCTCAGAAGGTGTAAAGAGCTTTGAAAGAAAAACAAAATACTAATTGCAAATTCTAAAATTGTGCTGGCTGAATGAAATTTTTGACTGACGGAAACTGGTTTCAGTTCCCTCTCCAATCTTTTCAAATGTCACCACCATAAAGCCTCTAATAGAACTTAACGTATTCACAAACCACATTGACATTTACATGGAAGCAATTATTGCAATAATTCCCTAGACACCTTAACTGACTAGAATTGCTTCTTTCTTTCCAAAGAACCATGGGGTCCCGGGGCTGCCTCGGCGCCTCCCAGGGCTGTGCCCGGTGCCCAGGCAGGAGGAGGCTGGCAGGCTGTTCTGCTTTTCAGCAAGGACAGGCAATGATTAGAACACCCAGATGCTTTTTTTTTTTTTTTATGCTTGTAGGGAATCAGCTTCTAAGCTGCAGGCTTGTAAAAACAGGGGTCACAAATTCAGTGTCAGGAGAACTGGTTGCACATTTGAAGGCAGTGAAAAGAATCGCTAGAAGAAGGGCCATAATCACTTGAAAAAAAACTCCATTGTATTTAGACAAGGAAAGGCCAGATGAAGTTAGAGCTTTTTTCCTTCCAAGCATCTCGTTCAAAGCCATGGAGGAGAAAAGAACGAAGAGGTGTCCACAGGCTTTGTGAGCAGAGCGCTCCTGACTGTTCAGGCACGTGTGGTAACCCAGGCCTTCCTGAGGTGGGGTGTCTCCTTCCTTCTCTCACAGGCTTTCTGACCCCAAGAGTTAGAGAAGCTGCACTGATTTACAGCCGTATTGCTTTTCCCTTCTTTCTGATCTCCCAGTCTGCGGTCTGTTCAAAGCACACTCAAGGGGAAGAGAGGCCAATGAATCCGCCTAACTGGGAAGTGGTTTTGAGCAAGCACTGACATCCGGACACACGCTTTGTCTTAAAATGGGTCCCCTGCGCTTCAGTGGAGCAGGGCTGTGGTCTACGCAGGTGTTTGCAGTGGCTCCCAGGACTCAGTGTAGATGACCGTGCATAAGGATGCCTCCAACTACTGGTATGAGATTAGGGTCCACAGTGGTGAGTGCTCAGCAGACAGCCCTCCCTTCAGTTCTCCCTTAGACCAGCCAAAAGGAGGGAGGGGGTTATCTCCTGGACTAGCGATAGAAAGAGAAAAAAGAAGGCCATTTAATGGAAAGCTGTTGCATTTTTTAAGTTCTACTTATCATTTATGAATTTTAGATAGGTGGAAAAAATTCTTTCCTTGATCAACACAGCTCCTCTGTAAGGACTGAAAATTTTCTCCTATAACATCATTTCAGTGGAATCTAGTTCCTTGATGGAACAGCATGTAATTCTTTCACATCACTATCTCAAATATATATTTTTTAAACTGAGAAAAAAATGTTATCTTTCTATAATCAAGTCATAAAATGAATAGCTCTGTTCAAGGCTGTGTTTTCTTTGCTTTCCCTCTGCAAAGCTGTTCGGGGGAACATGCATATCTTCAGACTTCTTTCACTGGAGAAAAAAAGTTAGGCCAACTTGACCAAATCCATTAAGGAATGAAATAAGTAGTTTTGAAACAGTATAAATCCATTCCTGGTGGGACCATGAGTAGAAGGGTGAGAGGCTGAGAACCAACAGAAGCTGGCCAAGAGATGGCCTCCTTTTCTGCACCTATGGCCCTTGCTTCTGCCTTTGCATCTGCTGGAGGGTCTCTAGAAGCTGGGCAAGCATAGCTCTGCTGTGCGTGGCATAGCTGTGGCTAGAGTAGCCTTCCCCCAGCCTCCCTCCCACCCCTGGGCAGGTGTCTGCCACCTCTTCCTTTGTCCTTTAAAAGGCACTTTTGAGTAGAGAGTACAAAAACCCCAAAGCCACTAGCTTAGAGAAAACTTATTCTAGGAGACTCATGGAAAACCTTGGTGCAAAGACTGAGTTGCCCACTGAGTTCTGCCCCCCACCCCACTCCCACATCTCCAGAATTCAAGCTGTGAGTATCACACTCTTCCCTGAAGGACAGCTGTTACACAAAGCTGGCAGTAGGCAGCCCCTACTGATGGCTTGTGGTTCACAACCAGCATCCGGCAGTCAGTTCAAATCCCTGAGCCATGACTGCTTTCTAGCTCGCATTAGCTGCTCTCCTCGCCCACTTATCTCCTTTTATTCTCAATATGTTTATTTTCCATCAAAGTGATTATGCCATTTCTTGAATCCTTAATGTATACTCTTCCATGGCTGAGTTTTTCAGGTTTTCTGAATACCAGTGCCTCTAAAAGCTTCCTATTCCCTCTACATCTCCAACTCCTTTTAAGTGACCATTTGAAAACTCCCTGGGCTCCTCTGTGGCACCCACTCCCTCTTTCCTTCTCTATCCTTGCCCCTCCTCCCTCCCCTCCCCTGCACATCTCGCTCTTCAACCATCGCCCTTTTCCTCTGCTGTCTCCTTCTCTGTCCTGCCACTTTTCTACTTTTCTCTTTTCCACACTCTTTCTTTACCCTCCCCCTTCCTACTGCCCACCCATCATCCCTACCACATCACTGACCCCCAGGGTATCTGGAAGGGTGTCCCACGGAGATGAGGACAGCTAACTTGGTTTCTAAAGGGTTTTCCCAACTCTAATAGTTACAATTCATGAGTGAAGCCAAAGAAGGACAATACACCTTAGAACTCTGTTGCTGTCCTCTTCTTACTAGTCCAAGAATCTGGGCTTCCTTTGAGTTCCCAGTGCCGGTCCTCTAATAATGTGGTTCTTGTTGTTCCTAAAGGCCAACTTCTTAGCATGACCCACAAGGCCACATCCAGCCCTGGCTAGTGTTGCTCAGTGGATTGAACACCGGCTTGAGAACCAAAGATCGCTGGTTCTATTCCAAAGTCAGGGCACATGCTTGGGCTGCAGGCCAGGCCCCCAGTTGAGGGCAGCGAGAGGCAACCACACATCAATGTTTCTCACCCTCTCTTTCTCCCTCTTTTCCTCTCTCTCTAAAAATAAATAAATCTTTAAGAAAAAAAGGCCACATCCAATGGTTCTGGTCCCCACTGACCTTTCAGCCTCATATGGTGCCACACCTGCTCTCTGAACTTCAGCCACATTGCTTTCCCTCAGTTCCTCAAATGTGCTATATTCATTCCCTCCTACCTTGGGACCTTTGGTCATGCTAGTCCCTCTCTTTGGAACATCCCACCTCCTCCCCCTGCTTATCTAGTTTACTCCTTTTGCTAGTTACCTGTTGATATATAACAAGTTACCCCAAAAGCTACCAGCTTAAAACAACAAAAATGTGTTATCTCACAGTTTCTTTGGATTAGGAATTTAGGAGTAGTTTAGCATAGTGGTTCTGGGTCAGGGTCTCTCAGGAGGTTACATTCAAGCTATCAACCTGGGCTTCAGACATCTGGAGCCTGGGAACCCCCTTCCCAGCTCACCTACTTGGTGGCTGGTAGACCTTACTGCCTCTTGTGCCGTTGGCAGTAACCTGAGTTCCTTGACACATGGTCTCTCCATGGGCTGCCTGAGTCCATAGGACATGGAAGCCAGTCTCTCCCAGACTGAATGGTCAGAAAGAGAGAGAAGCCCAAAAGAGAGGTTGCAGTCTTTTGTAACCTAATCTCACAGATGACACATTATCCCTCTGTCAGATGCTATTGGTCAAGCAGACCAATCTGGTTCAGTGAGGGAGGAGACTCACATGGTGTGAATCCAGGAGGTGGCTTAGCTACCATTTTCTTTCCCTTAATATATATTTGTAGGATTTTGTGACTAAAGTTTGTCTCTACCATTGGACTATAAGCTTCTTGAAAATAGGTAACTGTTTTGCTCATGTATCAATTAGCTTTTGCTATGAAACAAACCAACTAAAAACTTAGGCTTAAAAAGGCATTCATTTATTATTCCTCATGTGTTTGAGTCAGTTGGAATTCTGCTGATCGGGCTGGGCGCTCTCATGGGTCTGGCATTGGCTATTGGGTTATCTGGGCTGATTGGTCTAAAATGGCCTCATTCATCTGCCTGGCAGGAGGCTTGGCCATTGGCTGGACAATGGAAGTGAATGGACCATGGGTCTCTCATTACCATATTCAGCAGGGTAGGCAGGGTGTGTTTGCATGGCAGCTGGAGGGTCTTAAGAGTAATACTGGAAAAGTACCAGGCATCTTAAAAGATTTGGAAAAATACATCACTTCCATCACTTTCTATTGACCAAGACAAAACCTACCAAGATTCGAAAGGTGGAGGAATAGATACAATCTCTTAATGGGAGAAGCTGCAAAGTCACACTGCACAGGCATGTGGATAATGGGGAGGGAAAAATGCAGCCGTTTTTGTAAACAGTTTAGCACAGCACACCATATCATCCACAGAACCTAGAATAGTGCCTAGCACATAGTGGGTACTCAATAAAAACATTATTTCTTGACTGAATGAGTTCAAACATTTTTACCTTTTGTTGTCCTTGTTTTGCCCTTGGCTTGTCTTCCTCGCTGCTATGCAAGCACCTTAAAGACAGGGAACCTGTCTCATTTGTGTGTTTGACCCCGCCACATTAACGCGGCATTGGACTTCAGTAGTGGTGAATAAACTTTTTTCAAACTCTCTTTGCACATCTCTATTCTTTGCCTTCCTCAGAGTTTCAGGCTTCCACAGCAGATTTGCGTTGGCTTTGCAATCCAACAGACCAGGACTGGGATCTTGAATCTGTCACTTACCAGCTGTGCGACCCTAGGCAAGCTCCTTCACCCAGCTGAGTCCCAGTTTCTTTTTCCACCAAATGAGGGTGCCTGCCTCAGAACTGTTATAGGGTTTAAGTGCAATGGTGCTGAGCATCATCCCCTTCCCTTTACCCTAATGCCTGGCATCACCTTGACATTTGGCTCCTCCAGCCCCAGTCCTGGCTCACCTGCCTGTCCCAGGAAAGCCACACCCATTCCACACGTCTCTGGGTCTCTGGAGCACAACCTTGGCATAAATGTGAACACAACTAACCTCCAACTAGCAGGAAGAGACTGGCCATCACAGGTGTTTGTTGCCACTGCCTGGCTGAGTTTCTCTAGTTCTGAGGCCAGAGGATCTCCCTTTCGTTCTCCTTAGTTTTCTGAAGGTCCAGCTGCTTTCTATTGCTCTGTCCTATGAACTGTTTGCTCTTCAGCCACCATAAAATACTCCCTGCTCAGGCCCATTTTTTAATCCTCTGGATATTCCTTCTTGCCAGATCATCTGCCTTATATCTATGTTCTCCCCTTTACTTCTTTATAACTTCCTCTCCTCTCCCTCCTCACACACCCCGACCCATCTTACTATTGTTTCCCTGTTTCCATATGCTAAGCACTTTATATTAATTATCTAATTAATTCTTACAGCAATTCTAATGGCAAAAGAACTATTACTACCACCATTTCCCTGATGAAAAAACTGAGGTTCAGAAAGTTCACAAAACTTGTTCACGTTTTCATACTTGGTGGGTAGTAAAACCAGGATGAAACCCAATTCTGCTGCCCAAGCTCGTACCCTCACCCCCCATTTTATATCCCATTTTCCTGGTTGACTAGTTGTCCATCCAACTTCCTGCTAGAATGTTTCTTCTCCTCTCTGTAGGGCTGGGCTAGATGTTATTGATGTTTTCTCTAACATTACCACTGTCTTCCTCAGCTCTTCATTTTTCCTTTTCATTTAGGGCAACACAGTTCAATAGAACTTTCTGGAATGATGGAAATGTTTCTGAGCTGACCATTATGGTAGCTATAGAGACTTGTGGCTTTTAAGCACTTTTGATCTGTGGTTACTATGACTGAGAAATTGCAATTTCCCTTGAACTGTGTTGCCCTAAAGTAAAATTTTATCTTATTTTAATTAATTTAAATGTAAATAGCCATATGTGGCTATAAGACAATGCAACTCTAGGGTTTCATCTTTGTGCAGCTGTCACTGGAAGGAGGATGGGGAGTCAAGCTAGGAAAAGAGAGATGGAAAGAGGCAACTTGAAGAAGTCATAGAACTATTTTCTCATAAACACTGACCTAAGACAAAGCTTCTCATAACGAAAAGTTATTTAATGATGCCCAGATTCCCGGTCCTCTGTCTTCCAATCACCAACTTCCCAGCGAGGGCATCAAGAATGCTCGAACTAGGTATTACATTGAGGCTCTCTAGAGGGACAGTTCTTCTGAGCAATATGCAGATTAAAATGTACTCATTCAGTGTTGGGAGAGTGAGAAGTTCCTGAAGTAAGATTTCCTTTGCAGTGTATGCTGCTGAAATCAATATTTAGTCAATATGACCTTTGGCCTGCAGTTTGCATTCTATAGCACTTCCCATTTCTAGAAATGCAGATTTAAAAACTCACAAGCAATGGTTCTAAAAAGTTAAATGCCTTTTATTGTTGTTGTTTTGAATCAAGATAGCTCCCAGGAATTCCACACAAAGAGATTTCTGAAATAGTTGCTTAATAAATTTGATTATTGTGAGCCTTCAAAGATGAACAAATTTCCATTAGGAAAGTCTGCCCAGCACTAGAAGCAAACAATTTATTCTTTTACTCTTTCATTCATCCAACTACCCATCCATGCACCCATAAACATTTTCTGAGTTCTTAGGAAGTTCTAAAATGCAGATGGGGTAAGGGAGAGGATAAAAAAAAAAAGAAAAGAGGGAGACAAATAACTTTTATAGATTGAACTTGTTTTTAATTTAAAAAGTCAATAGGTAGATTTCATGCTAGTAACCCCAAGGGCATATAGCTCTGAGTCCTGCTTTTAGTGTCCTTTACCAGGTATCTTTTATCCATTTATTTGTGGATTGATTATTGCCAGCCCCCTTCAATGCACAGGCTGTCCATTTAGTTATTGTCACAAGAATTTTGAGGTTATAAAGCACTTTACTCGTTTTTTTATTATGGAACTGACCTCAGTAAATGACAATTTATCTCTTCACATATGTGCTTCTGTCTCTAGTGGGGGTCCCTGAGGGCTGGGACTGCATACAGACTGCAGTGTCCTTGCTCACTAAAACGGCGCTTGGCACAGAGCGGGTGCTTTCCTGAAGGAACATAAAACTACAGAAATGACATATGGTTAGGTACATGATCCGCTCACCCAGCAGTCTGTCTCCAACATGGGAGTCAAAGTCCCAAAGGAATCTGAGTCAACTCGTGCTGAGATCAGCCTCCCATGGATTCACTGACTCCCGCCCTCCCTTAGTTATATTTTCTGCCTCCAGTGTCTCACAGGATAAGAAATCTCTGAGTGTATTGATCACAAATCTGACCTTGTTTCTTTTTCTTTCCTTCTTTTTGTGTCTATGTCCTTAAGTTCAACCACTGTGCTCTAGAACTAACAATACAATATTTGGGAAAGATTTAAAGATTATCATAGTCTTATCTATGACTTTCACAGTTTCATAAACTTTTGCCACATCCATTTTGACATGTACCTTAATACATTAGAATATGGTTTTGAAAAACGCCTTTTTTGAATATGAAAGCTGCCCATTCTGCCTGTTTGTCATCTCTATATACTCTTCTCTGAGTGCCTTTTATAGATCCAGTGACAAAAACTGTATAAATAATCATTTATTTGAACACTCATTCAACAAATATTTATTGCATGTCCACCATGTGCCAGGCACTGCAATCCTGTACTGGGTTAAGACTGAATATAATTGCAAACCAGAAATGCTTTCTTCTTCTTCCCTCCATGCTAGTCTCCCTGCTTAACTTCTAGAGCAAAGATTATGTTTGGTGCTATGGGCTCAAATGGGTTCCCCCCAAATTCAGAAGTTGAGGGCCTGACTCCCAGTACCTAGAAAGGTGACTATATTTGGAGACAGAGCCTTTAAAGACATAATTAAGGTAAAATGAAATCATATGGGTGGGCCCTAATCCTATATAACTGGTGTCCTTATAAAAAGAGATTAGGACAGAGACAGACAGAGAGGGAAGACCATGTGAAGACACAGGGGGAAGACAGCCATGTATAAACCAAGGAGAGAGATCTTGGACGAAATCAATCTGCTGACACCTGGGTCTTGGACTTTCAGCCTCTAGAACTGCAAGGAAAATAAATCTCTGTTGTTTAAGCCACTCAATCAGAGGTACTTTGCCATGGAGCCCTAAACTGCCTTTGGCAATAACCACCCCTGTGTATATCTCTTTTTCTTTTATCTTTCTTTAAAAAAAAACAAACCTTCCTTTTGTTTTGCTTTGAACTGTTGATGATCTCTTAGAGATGCTTTCTTTACTTTTCATATGTGTGTCTTCTTTCCTTCTCATAAAAGTTCCTCAAGGGAAAAATGAAGGAAACAAAGCACTGTTTGGGGATGGAAGTTCAGCTCCCCCTGTGCAATAGGCAGGACCATTTTAGAGGTGAAGCAACAGAAGCTCTGGAGAGATAACTGAGTTGCCTAAGATCTCATCATGGGGTTGGGGTTCCGAATAGATCTGCTTGATTCCAAAGCCTCCAGACCTGTCACGGCACCAGTCTGCCTCCTGAGCGCCGATGGTGGTGGCTCCCAATTACTTGAATACCCACAGAGCTGAGCTCAGAGCTGGCCCACGGCAGACACTCAAAAACTGTTTATGAACTTGACTTCAATAAATGCAGATGGTTTGGCTGATCCAGGGTAATTAACCTGACAGCGCTTTTTCTCTCACTTTATCAACAGATGGCAGCTCTTTGGGAGAAAAAGACGCCGGGTGTTATGAATCATTATCTCTTCCTCCTCCCAACTAACAGATAAAATCTGCAGGCTTGGCCTTGACTCTGCACTTTTTAGATTTTTGTCAGAACAAGCCGCAAACCTTAATGCATTTGGGTAGTGCTCAGCCAACTTGCAATTATATGTGGCGACAAGGGGCAAAGATGGCATCCGCCAAGGATGTTGACATCTGCCAATACTGCCAAGTTTCCTTTGGATCAAAAGTGTCAGCATCTTTCTCCAGAGGACAACTGTTTCACCTCCAGCACAGAGGCCTGCAGCCAGTGGGGGGCTGTAAGAGCCCCAGGACAAGCAGCAGGGATGGAAAGGGCAAGAAGCAGGCCAGGAGAGGCCTTCAGGAGTCAAGGGCTAGTTCTACAGTGGTTCAAAACAATCTACAAACAATGGCTATTTAAACGGCCTATTAGTGGAGAAAACGGTTATAAAAATAGATCTCATCTTTTGTGTTTTCCTAATTTTGTACTAATTGTATTTATTATCTATTGAAAAAGAAATGACTTAAAAAGCAAAATATCTGTATATTCTGATATCCAAAGCCTGAAAAAATGTAGAGCTGACTTAATAGCATTGGCTTGGAAGTCAGTGGAATTGGATGTTAGTTCCTACACTGCCACTCATTTTGTTTCTAAATCACAAATTTCTCCTGCTGAAACTCTCAGAAGCTCAATAACCTGCTGAATAAATCCAAACTCGTTAGCTTGGAATCTGAGATCAAGGACAATCTAAGTCCTGCCTACCTATCTTAGCATAGGTTTCACCAGAAGCAGACAATCCTTAGATAAGGATTTGGGTGCAAGTAGTGCATGTTGGCTCAAGGAAGGTGGTCCCCAAAGAATGGCAAGGTGGGCGGTGGGGGGGACATGAGAGACAGGGAAGGGAGGAATGCCAGTAAAGGATGCATCAGGAGCTGGCAACTAGTGTGAGAAACTTCATTCCATCTCCCAGGGTCCTTCTACGAGACTGCGTACAACACACCTGGGAATTAATTATCTGACAAAGGGCAAGGAAGCTGGGGGATTTGTCCATCAGCTCCCTTCCTCATTGGTTGGGGGTGACCCACGAGCACTAACTCCTCTGCCCTTCTGGTCTGCCACCTGCAAGGGTGGAACACATTCTCGGGACTCAAGAATGTACTCAGATAGGGAGATGCAGGTGCTTGAGCTAGGAAGCTGCAGGTGGGCTGGACAGATCACAGAACGGTCACAATACTGGGCTGCTTTTCCCATCAAGAGGTGGAATATATTTCTCTACCCCTTGAATCTGGACTGGCCTTTTGGGGAATAGCATACAGGAGTGGCAAGTTTGTAGTAGGTCTTCACTAGGCCTCAAGAAACCTTATAGCAGCTACTCTTATTTTCTTGGAACTGTGCCGCCACTGTGTGAATAAGGCCAGGCTAGGCTTCTAAAGGATGAGAGACCACATGGAGCAGAAAGGAGTTATCCAGCTGAGCACCCCCAGATCAGCCAGCCTCAGCCAACTTGCCAGCTGGCCAGAGACACATGAGTAAGCCCAGCCTAGCCCAGCCCAGCCCAGGACAGCTTAGGCAGGCCCAGCCTAAATTGGTAAGTTCATAACATAAACTAAGCAAGTTGTTGTTGCTTTAAACCACTAAATTTTGGGGGTGACTTATAATGCATCAAAAGCTAATTGATATGATATTGAAGGGACTGTCCTAAGCTGTGGGTAAGCTTTAGAGTAGACCAGGGGTACCAAGAATATCTACCACACCACCTGCATTAGTTATGGATTGCTGTGTAACAAATCACCCTAGGGTGATAACATAGCAGCTTAAAGCAAGGGACATTTATTATTTCACACGGCTTCTCAAGGTCAGAATTTGGGAGGGGCTAGGACTATTGGGAGGCTGCCTACCACACTACTTTTTCTCTATCATCCACCAACAAACACCCTGTGCCATACACTCCACCCTTCAAATGGCTAATGCATTCTCTGATTACCGTATAATGGCAACAGCTTTTATTGTTTTTGCAAGCCTACTAAGTACCAAGCACTGTGATAGTTTATGTATTGAAACCACATCCTTTCTTGATAGGTGAGCCACTGTCCTCCTGGAAAAGAGCTCTCATAATATTGTGATATAACAAGAAATGTATAGTTGGTCTCCATCCCCAGTTCCTGGCATAAAACTCTTAAAACCCTTGAGCCCTGGCTGCTGTGGTTCAGTGGGTTGAGTGCCAATCCGTGAACTAAAAGGCTGCCAGTTCAAATCCCAGTCAGGGCACATGCCTGGGTTGGAGGTCAGGTCCCTGATTGGAGGTGTGCGAGAGGCAACAGATCAATGTTTCTCTCCCTCTCTTTCTCCCTCCTTTCCTCTCTCTCTGAAAGTAAATAAATAAAATATTTTTTAAAAAGCCTTGAAGTTTCTGAGAACAGGAGTAAGAGGAGTGTCTTTTGTTATTTGTTATGAGCCCCTTTCGACCATACCTGCTTTCACACAGCCAGTCCCTCCCCTAGGCCACAGTGCCTGATGGAGAACCAAAGTCAAGGCCGACGCTGAGGGAGCTGCTCCTTGCTCCTGCCACTCTGCAAGCAAAGAACATGAAACTCCTACCTGCCTTTGTTTTTTTGTGTTTTTATGTTTTTGTTTTTTCCCAATTAAAGGAACTCAGAGTCACTTTTGTTAAAACAAATGAAGAACAACAAATGAACAATGGCAGAAGGAACACATCCCACCCAGTAAGTGCCACACCCACCAGTTCAGGGAGGCTGTCCTTAACCTTTCCTTGGATCATTTTCCTCCTTAGGAGGAAAGAAAAGAATGAAGAAGCATGCTGGAACCCCTGTGCTCTGTGCCTTTCCCTGTGCTCCTGAGGTGCCACCTGTGTGCCACACGCATGCTGGGGGCAGCTGGCAGGGGTGCTGCGGTGGGGGCGAGCATCAGGATGTTGGGCAGCTGCAGTGAGCCTGAGCCGACTCCATGGATTTTGCTGGCTAAGGTGATGCCGACCCCTGGTAGCAGTGCGCAGATAGTGGCCCTGGGCAGGGGCTGGACTGGCAGCTCCGGACGTCTTAGAAGTTCAGGGATGCCTCAGCCTGGAAAATTTTTCATCAGCGTTTAGGTGGGGCAGGAAGGAAGGGTTGGGAAGGCTCCTCTGAAGTCAGCACAGTGCCTCCCTCCTCCCCCCTCCCCCACTCCCTACCCCCTGCAGTGAAGGGGAGGGGGACAGTTATTCAGTTCCTGCCATAGCCTGCAGACTAGAGCCAGGCCAGCAGCTCGGACCCTCAGGAACATCTTGAGGCTGGTGGGGAGACAGCAGGGGTTTGCCCTCTTGCTCCCTCCGCCTAGAAAATCCACCTCCACTTTGTCTACCCAGAAAAATCCTTGCATTCTCTAAGACTTAATTTGAATGTCTGCTCCCTTGGGAAGTTCTCTTGACTGCACACAGACTGGACCTTGTATTGTGATTCTCCCTTTACTGACATCAAACTATTCACAGGGACCCAGGCCCAGTGGCCAGACACCTCAGTGAATGCTTGCTGACCTGAGTAAGTGGAGAACACCTAAGGCGGGTCTTCTACACACGCTCCAAGCAAGGGAAGCACCATCACCAGGCCTGGTTTAACTCCACTTAGGCACTGAACGCATCTGTCTGTCCCCTAGATTCCAGCAGGAGTCGTTCTTTGCAGCCTTTAGGTACTGTGAGCCCTGATCTCCCCAGAGACCCTACGGTAAAGCAGGGAGGGTACAACCCCCACAGTTTGGATTCCTTGGGTTCAAATTTTCTCCACTGCTTGCCTACTAGCTTTGCAGCCCTGGCTGGTTTAGGAGACAGCAGAGGCACCTACCGTGAGGATCGGTGGGGAGGACTGCGGACCAATACCTGCATGAGCACTTAGGAACAGTGTCTGGCATGTAACAAGCATTCAGTAAGGTCAGATACTATTATCATTAATATTATTTGCTCTGTCTTCCCTGGGTCAGAGGAACACAGCTCCAAACTATCTCAGGTAATAACCCAAACGTGTCTGGGGACAAAGAGTATGCTGGGGGCTGGCCCTCACTGCTGTTTTCACAGGCTCAGCCCAGGTCCAATGGGGGAGGGGGTGGCCTAGGCCAGTGTTGAAGTGGGGAGTGGGTTGGGGGGATGGCCTCAGCTCCCATTGACTGATTCCAGGTACTCATGAGCCTCCCCCAAACTCTGCACCCTGGCTTGGGGCTTCAGATGAGGGCCTGCTTGCATCTTAGGCCTGCCTTTCTGTTTTGGGGCTCCTGGCCTTTGCTGCTGTCCTTGGGGACAGGCTATTTTAGGTAGCAGTCAAAATAAAACTGAGATTAACCCAGAATTCTTGGCAGTCAAACAATACCATAATTATGTGCTTTTTAACTTCAGAAATCAGGCAGCTGAAGCCGACCCGCCGGGGTCTGCGGGGTGCTTTGAGGATAATAAGGCTTCCATCCTGCACTGTCACCTTCGCATGCCCTTGGAGGTGGCTGGCCACAGGGGAACCCTGAGGCGCTTGGGGATGCTATTTCTTCTCTAGGAAGGGGAGTCATATTGTCTGAACAACAATACGACTTGCTTTCACACTAAATGCCGGCAGGTTGGAAGGGTGACATTACTTTGTACATCATAAATTCTTTTCACATAAGCCCTGGTCTCCGGGGCTGGTGGCAGTGAGGGAACGGACGAGGCTTGTGTTCCAGGGCTGGATTTTCAGGGCAGGAAATCACTCAGAGGAATGCGTTTGTGCTTTGATCACCGACAAGGGGCGCAGACCCCTCAGTCAGGCAAACAGGCCCCTTCCTCTTTGCTGGGAGCTCAGGGGGAGGGGAGAGAATTAGTCACACATAAGAGCGACAGGATTAGGTCGCCGAGAGTTAAATGCTTCACTCCAACCCAGAAAGGGTTTTGAAAAAGAATGGGGGATTCAAGTAGACGGGGAAGGGAGGGTTGAGATGATGTCACCGAAGGTCAGGGCCTGAAGAACAAAGAGGCAGCCGGGATTGCGATTCCAGGCTTGAGCTGCTTTCCAGCTCCCCGGCAAGATCTCCCAACGTCTGGAAGAAAGGAGCCAGCAGGCCCCAGCTCCAGGGGCAGCCTCAAGGTGTGGCTGAAGAAGTACATTTTCCCCCAAACACTGACTTGGCCCTGGGAACAAGGGGCTTCTAGAAATACGATGCTCCTAGCAGAGTGCCAGATATGAGCCAGGGAAAGTTGGCCTTGCAGGGACATTGGAAAGAAATAGAAAAACACATCCCGGTGCCCTCTGGCTGAGCTACCCTGTTGACATGGAGGCTAACAGATACCTTGGGTGGTGACAGGCCTTCTCCGTTCCTTCAGGGAAAGGCCGCGTTGGGGTGGCACCCTGCATGGAGGGAGCAGTGGGTGGGATGGGCCCTCTCCTGTCTTCCCCTCCAGGAATGCAAGTGGCTCCACCGTGGACTGCAGTGGACGGTCTTGTCCCGTTCATGCACCCAGGAGCCCTGCATGCACCCCTCCGCAGGTCCTGAGACCCAGGCTTTCTGGCAGCTCCCACGGGAGGTGCAGGGGGAGGTGGGGTACATATGTTCAGGGATGGATACCAACTTCCTGCTTGGTTTTAGTTTGTTTGATTTTTATTTTTGTCTCCAAAGCCTGAAATGTCTTTTTCTGCAACACAAACCACAAGAACAACAGGCCTCGGGAGGGTGACCCTGGGGACAGGACATGCCCAGAGAAAGGAACCTTGTCTTACAGACAGGACCTTGAGTTTGGTCTAGGGGGCAGGCAAAGGAAAAAGGGGCTGGGGGATGGGGCAGCCAGGAGTTTTAAACAGGTGGGCCTGGAATGCAGGCCCCTCCCCCCACCCCAGCTGCTCTTTCTGGTAAAGGCTGATGGGTTTTCACACTAGAAAGGCTGCCCTGCTGGCATTTTCCATCCTGTGTGGTCTCTAATTGGAAAGGGAAGTCACATTCCAGTGTGAAAAAGAAGCCACTCAGCCACCTCCCTCTGGGGACTTCGTGACAGTGCCTCTGTCCCTGCAGACCTGAAAGAACACAGACTGACCTCTGTCCAGGGCCGAAGGGCCTTTGGACTGACAGATTCAGGTGGCCATAAAGTGACTAAGAAGACCTGGGAACCGATCCCACTGAGCCCCTGCTTGGGGAGCTCAGTCAAAGTGAAAACAGGGAGGTCGAGAGGGGAGCAGAGGCTGAGTGATGTGCGTTGCTGATGGCTGGGGCTTCCATCCAGCCTCCGGGGCTGGGGGCATTTATAAAGGAAGGGCTGCCCTCATAATGGTCCCATTGTAAGTGGACTTCCTGCGGGTTGCAGGCATTACTGGCCAGCAGTGCCTTGTGGGCTGCTCCCACTTGAGCAGCACTAGCCTCTGACCAATCTGCACACAGGACCCCTGGTTTGTTGGGTTGTATAGAAACTGCCAGGAGGCAGACCTGTATCCAACTGGTATACATGAGCAGAGCCTGCAGAGTTCAGAAAGCGGCCTTGGATTCTTTCTTGTGCAAGGGGGTGCATCAAGCTATCACATTTCAGAAAGTGGTAGCTTCCCACCAGCACAGTGAGGCTGGGTCTACAAGGGTGACTGGTGGCCCAGTCTGAGTCCCCGAGTCTCCCGTCGCCACCCAGCCTGCATGTTAGAGGACTTTCTCCTCTGAAAGTCCTTTCCAGCGGGTCTTTTCAGAGGTGAATCTCTTCTCTGGGATGGTCCACAGGAGAGGATGGCAGGAGGATGATGGAAATGTCCCCACGGCCTCCTGCACCCCACGGCAGTGCCTCTCCTACTCCTGACCTGCCACCTGTATCTGAACGTGGGGCTGGGAGGAATCCACGAAGGTTTCTCCCGCAAATATCCCTGAGAGCGGCACACACTCTGATCCGTCATTACCTGATACCCCAGGAAGCAACCTACTGAAGAGCTTGAAGGAACCAATGAGTGAGGGAGATGTGATAAGTGTACTTTGTTTAAACGCCATCCCTCAGACAGAGCCTCCTGTCCTGCTACCCACCTCTTACCCTGCACTACTTTCCCTCTCTGTCCCATGGCACTCAGTGCCTTTTGTCACAGTTCTACATAGTTACCTCCTTATGCCAACTGCCTGTGTCCTACCAGATGCAAGCTCAAGGGCAGAGGCTTTGCCTTTTCCGGTCACGACACATTCTAAGCGCATAGAACATTTCCTGGCACCTGGTAAGCACTAACAAATATGTACTGAATGAATGAGTTCAATATAGATATAGATGCATTATGTTTTGTGAAATATTGTAAACTGAAATCTTCAAAAAATAAGCCTAGATAAGTCCAGTGATGGCCTTAAAAAGGCCCAGCCTTCCTTTGCAGATGGAGCTGAGAATCTTTCCATTATGTTTACTAGACATGTTTCTTTTCACGTGTGTGTGAAATGCCTGTTTATACCTCTTCCTCATTGTCCCTCTTGGATTACTTGTCTTTTTCTTTTTGATTCCTAGGAATCTTTTATATAGTCTGGAAACCTTTCCTATAGTGATTATATGTATAGCTCCCAGTTTGGGACTTCTCTTTTTTCTTTATAGTGTATTAATTTTTTAGAAATATTTTTTAATGTATTGATTAGAGAGAGAGAGAGATTGCTTCACTGCTCCACCCATTTATGTATTCATTGGTTGATTCTTGTATATGCCCTGACCAGGGATAGAACCTAAAACCTTGGCACATCGGGCTGACATTCCAACTGACTGAGCTACCTGGCCAAGGCCTCAGTGGTCTATTACTTTTAATATAGCTTAATTTATTAATCTTTTCTTTGGAGATTAGTGCTATCTGTATCTTATTTAAAGAGTACTTTTCTACCCAGAGGTTTAAATATACCCTGTAGTATTTTTTCCAAAAGTTTTAAAGTTTTGGCTTTCACATTTCATTCTTTAATCCATTAGGAATTGATTTTGGGGTATGAAGCGAGTAGGGATCCATTTTTTTCCTTATTAATCACTAAGTATCTCCTCATCACTTATTGACCAAGTCTCTCCTTTCTGCAGAGATATGCTACAGCACCTGTCTTATTTCACAGCTCCATACGCTGGCAGGTCTGTTTCTGGGTACTCTTTCCTGTTCCATTGGCCAATTTTTTCATCTTTGCATCAGTAAATTTTAATTATTATAGCTTTATAATAAGTCTTGATATTTGGTAGGGCAATTCCCCCTTCCTTATTCTTCTCCTTCAGAAGTTTGACTATTCTTAACACTATATTTCATCTAAATTTTAGAAATATCCTGTAAAATACCTGCCAAAAGTCTGTTGGACTTAAGACAGGAATTGCATGACTCTCTCAATCAATTTAGGAAAAACTGATATCTTGATGAGTATAATACTGAGCTTTTCTGTTCATGAACACAGATAATTTGTTTTTTTTTTAAAGGTCTTTTTGAGTACCTTTCAATAAAGTTATAATTTTCTCCAGATAGTTCTTTTACTTCTGAACATTGTCTGGGTTGTGTGTTATGGTTGACGGTATCTTGGTAGTGTACTTGGCAGTCCCTGGTCTGTGATCCCTCAGCAGCCACCGCCACCAGCATCTGAGGAAATGAGAGCTGCGTCCTGAAAGGGGAACTGGGGACTCCTGCACCTGCAGGCACTAACGTCCCCTTCCAGCCATGTCCATGCTCCTCTCTTAGACACAGTTTCAGTTTTAGGATTTCATCTCTGAAACACTTGAACGTTAGGTATGTTTGCACCTAAATTTAACAGAATATTTAAAGTATGAGTCCATTATTCAAACATCACTGAGTTTTATGTATTTAAGTCTGTAGAACAAGTTCTTTTAAGGAAGTAGAACTATTCTGTCTGACTAAATTATCATGTGACTTTTCCAGGAAACAGTTTTCTTTCTATATATACCTTCCCCAGTCCCAGATACACTGGCCTTCTTTCGGTTCTTCCAGACGTCGCTCTTGACTCTAGTTTGTTTGTGACGCCTCCCTGGAGCCCCACCCCTGCTCCCCATACGCCTGACTCGCTCCTGCTCATACTTGAGCCTCAGCTGAAACCCCACCTTCACAGAGAGGCCTTCACTGACACCCTCTAAATTAGCTCCCCCAACAGCACCTTGAATTTTCCTCTTCATTCCTATCACACTTGCAATTGCTGTTTCATCAGTTCCTAGCCCTGGGCTGACAGTAGGAGTGCAGAGATATTGGTCGATTTGCATGTAATCACACCCTGCAATGCCTGGGGTCTAAACTTAGACTCATGTACTGTGAGACACCTTCAGCACCCAGCAGTGTGTGCACTCGTGAACACTTGCTGAATGTTTTTGAATGACTTATGGTTTTACGTGGAAACAGAATTTTCTTTCTATATATATACCTCCCTCAGTCCAATCACTGGCCTTCTTTCGGTTCTTCCAGATGTCGCTCTTGACTCATTTGTTTTTGACACATACTGTTCTGATAATATACATATCTCCTACACTCTACATGTCCAAACTGCTCACCTAATACCCAGGAACTGAAAACGCCCAGGGTATGTATGGCCCCATGAGATGCTGTCCCTGGGGCGTACAGCACCAGCCCTGCAAATTGCAACCATCTGGCACCACTGGCCTTCTAGTAAGTGCTGGAGTGAATGTCTGGCTTGCTTTAAAAACACCCGTGAGGTCTTCCCTCTACAAGATTCCAACTAATATATGTGATACTCCTTCCTCTAGGAGGTGATACTCCCTTCTCCACCTCCTCTGAGTGTGGGCTTGCTTTCCAAGAGTAAAATATGGAACAGGGAGCAAGGAGAGGGGATTACTTTATAGCAGAGAAATGCTGTCACTTGGTCAAGTGTTCCAGGTTAACACAGGAAATAAACCATGTTGATAACATGTACCCATGATACACTGTGATGAGAAAGGTACTTCACCTCTGTGGTCTTCCTCCCCACAACTCATAACCTTAGCCTAACTATGAGAAAAGGATCAACATATGCAAATCCTGGGACTGTTCTACAAAATACCTAACCGGTACTCCTCAAAGCTGCCAAGGCCATCTAAACAAGGAAAGTCAGGAACTGTCACAGGGCAAAGGAGTGCAAGGGACAAGTAAATGCAACATGCTACCCTGGGTGGGATCCCGAAATGGAAGAGGACACTGGGAGAAAGCTAGTGAAACCCAAAATAAGTGGCGTTTGGTTAACAGCGCTAATGTACTAGTGTTGGTTTCTTAGCATGACAAAGGATCTGTGGTGATTTAAGATGTTAACAGGGGAAACCATGTGAGGCATATTGGGAAACCATGTGAGGCATATTGGGAACCCTGTATTATCTTTACAACTTTTTCATAAAGATAAATCTCTTCTATTTTTTAAAAAAATCTGGGAGAAGCATAACACCAATTCCATGCCAGGGGAAAGCCACCGGACCTACTCAGAACTCTGCTGGGCCTATTTTATTGTGGAGATGGTGGGTGGGGGTGGGGGTGTAGGTTGGAAAAGAAGGAAGTACAAGGTCAAGGTCTCAGCTATAAAAACATGTCCTAAATGGGATGAAAACATCACTGGGAAACCTGTGTCTTATATAAATAAATAGTAAATACTAAAATAAAATATTTCAGGTGCCACCTGAATCCAAGTACCCTTCTCTCCCTTTGACACTGGTGTGGCTGGAAGATTCCAAAAGGAGGTTCAAAAACCCACACTCTACTCCTCTCTACCTTAGGTCAAGTATGGGCAGTGTCTTTTAACAAACAGTTCTATTCAGGAGCTAGTAATGCCCCAGGCCCCAGGGGAGGAGGGGGTGGAGAGACGTGGGGCTTTGCGAGTCCCTCTCCTCACCTGCCCCCACCTCGTCTGGGCAGAGCCTGCTGTGAGGACTGACGCCCGAGGCTCCCTGGCGCCAGGCTGAGAAGTGGGCCTGGCAGGCAAAGCTGTGAAACCAGACTGAGGAGCAAGCCTCCCGGGCAGGTGGTGGCTTCCTAGTGTCAGCAGGTCCAGGAGAGAGTCTACTCTCTAGGGAAAGTGAGAAAGAAAACTGATTACCATATTTAGGGACAAGAACCAGCTTCACAGTGTGTGGAGCCAAAATTAGCAGGTCTGGTGGCAGAGGACAGGGCCCTGGGGGGTAAAACCTGTTCCTAGACAACCAGCTCAAGGCCAGAGGATGCTTTGTGAGGCCAACAAAGGCAGGGGGACAGAAAGCACAGCACAAAGAGGAGGGGGTGGGCCGAGAATGAAAGGATGGAATAGGAAAATCTGATTGGAAACACCTGAGCTTTAAGAAATGACTTCGGGGATTGCGTGGAGTTAGGACAGCATTTCCTAAGCGGGGCCCTTGTGATGAGTGCACTGCTCCGCGAGCCCTCCGCCCTCTGGCAGCGGGACAGTCGCTCCCCACTTCCTTGCCCTGGACCCTGAGAGAGCCCCCACTGTCCTTCGACCATATTACCTGCTCCAAAACCTCAAACCCCAGAAAATGTCTGTGAGGAACAAACAGGTGTCCCTTCCCTTCCTGTCTGACTTCTCCCCCGGCAGCAGCTCCAGAACCCCCTCGCACCAACCGGACCCTGCCAGCTGGGGCCTCTCCCCTCCCTGAGCTGCAGCAACAGTCATTTCCAGGCAAATATCATCTCCACACAAAGAACAGCTAAAGAAGAAGTGTTTGTCCTGCATCTTAACCCTCTGTTCCTGCAAAGCAGCAACACAAAATACAAAATTGAGACCAAAGCAGCATTTTACCTGGTCTTTTATATGAAAGGGATTTGGGGATGTGGGTCCTCACTAGACTCCAGGTTCCAGGTTGCTTTTAAAAAGTCTCTGATGAATAGGCAGAGCACAGAGGATTTTTAGGGCAATGAACACCTACTCTGTGTGATATTATAACGGTGGCTAGATGTCATTACGCATTTGTCCAAGCCCATAGATTATACAGCACCGAGAGTGAACCCTACGGTAAACTATGGACTTTGGGTGATTATGATGCATCATGTAGGGTTCACGACGGTTAAAAAATGTACCATTCTAATGAGCGGTGTTGATAATGCGGGAGTCAATGTATGTGTGGAAGACGGGGCTATATGGGAAATCTGTACCTTCCTCCCAATTTTGTTGTGAAAAGAATAAGTCTCTAAGGCATAATAAGCACACCGAAAACTAAATATTTCTTTGCTGACCCCTCCCCCACAACAGGGGCCAGCCCCTCCCTGGCTGTTACAGGTGTTACAACAAACCCTGTTGGGACAGGAACTAGGAAAAGCAGGCTGTTGGCCCCGGGGCAGAGCAGAGCTTAGAAGGAGACCCTCCCCCAGAACTGCATGGAGGCAGCAGCCTCATGTTGTGGGCAGGGGTGAGGATTAATAAACCTCACCCTGCAAGGAGCTTTGACCCCCTCAGATGGAGGGCATGAGGTAACACAGGCCAGCACCCTTTCTCCCACCCAGAGACCTGAGCACAGCTGCATGGTGTGTGTGCACGCGAGTGCGTGTGCGAATGTGAGTGCATGTGCGTGTGCTCAGATGCACGCACACGTACGCATTTACTCCTTTCCAGATCCCCTCATGTGCTCAGAGTCCTTGGCCCATTGGGGACTAGTATAGTTTATTACTCAAACAACTTTTTCTCTCAAGCATTAGGCCACATAGGCAATAGACAAGTTAATTGGAAAGCAGAACCTAAAACCCAGTCTTTGAGGAGTAGAACCCAGTGGCTTTTCCCTTGAAAATTTGGCCTTATGTTATTTCGACAGGGAGCAGTGGGATTGGGTATTTATTGGAGGAGAAAGTTCACGGCTACAGAGGGGAACAGCCTGGTTGACTCTGTCATCTGGCAGACAGGATGAAGACAGATAACAATAATACACATTTGTAATTACTTGGCATCTTCAGGGGGACTTCAAAGTGCTTCACAGGCCCCACCTAATTGGTATTTACAGCTTTGGGGAGGAATGTGGGCAATGTCAACCACTGCTGAGGCAGGAAAGCTTGAGGCCCAGAAAGGTGAGGCGCTCCCTGTACTCTGAGGCTACTTGTTCCAAAGTGGGGTCTGCAACTCCCTCAGGGGTCCAAGAAAGTATTGTAGGGTTAACCAGGAGCATGCGCTGTAAGAATTATTAATGTTTTATTCATTTCGACTCTAAAAAAAATACACATTTTGCAGCATGTGGTTGATCACCTGACCACCGAGTGCTGGCATGGTTTAAAGGCACACATTTGTGTTTGCATTTACTACCACGTCATCTAGAAGTGCCTGCATTTATCTTTTTGTGTAGTGTCCCTCCACCTGGGATGCATGGATATATTTTGAGGGTTCACTGGATGCCCTGGTTTGGGAAATGCTGCTCTATGACACATGGCATTCCTGTAGGATCTGCCATATGGAATGGCCGAACCTTAGGAATGAGCCGAGGAGGTGGTGGGACTGCAACAGCGCAGCCACAGAGGCCAGAGGAGGTGGTGACTTGGCCTGGGCTGACCTCTGAGAGGTCAGATGGTGTGAGTGAAGGTGGGTATTCCTGGGCAGTGGTGATGCTTGTGAACAGGTGGTGGCTGCCTTACACCCATACATGGGCCACCCAGGGACCAGCCGTCATGGGTAGAGGCTGGGACATCCAGGCAGGGCAGGATCCCAGCATATAAGCAGAGCTAGCTGTAGCTCCAGCAAAGTCAGGGCAAATCAGAAAACCAAGGCAGGGATTCGGAGTGCTACTGGGCCAACCTGGAGAGCTTACAGAATACACACAGCAGACCATCCTATGCTTTAGCAAGCTCTAGATGGTTCTAATGCAGTTGATGAATCCATACAGCCCACTCTGAAAAAGACCTGTAGACTAAAACCCAAAGTCCTAACATGGCATTTAAGAATTCCCCCCAATCTTCCTAGTCACTCCCCAGTATACCAATACCATGCTTAAGGAGCACAGGGGCTTTCTGGGTGAAATACTTTCCACTGGCTGACTCCTACACACCACTTCGTTATATCAAATGCCAGTTCCTCTGTGAAGTCCTCTCTGACCTACAGATTAGATGAACCTCTCCACCAAACACCCACAGAACCCTACACTTTCCTGTGGCCCTTCTTCCCCTGGTGACTAGCCAGCCACTCAAGGTTTGTTTTCATCACTGGACTATAAGTTCCCCAAGGACAGGGGCTATGCCTGTCCTGTTCACTGTGGCTTCCTCAGCACCAGCACATAGCAGGGCTCGGTAAATATTTGTTGATGGAATAAAAAATTGCGACACCCGTGTCCTTCTGGTCTGAGCCTCTGGTGCGTGCTCTGACTTGGTCAGAAGTGTCTGGACCTGGCCACCCTGGGCTGAGGCTGCAGTGCCTAATGCTGAAAGCAGAGAAGCAACCTTCTACAGAAATGTTCTTTCATTACTGAACTTCGTGTCAGAAGCCTGAATCGTAGGGCAATTTTGCTGTCTTCCAACGTGATTCTCCCCAATCCAACTGTCCAGATTGGAAGCCTCTACTGCCACTCAAGTGTACAGCACTCAAAGCCATGGGCTCTGTCAGATAACATGGGGCCAATTTGAGATTTTTATGGGCATCAGGAACTTCTGCTTTTGGACACTACATTCCATATTAAAAATCACTAACATGTCCTCTCACCCCACGTGAAATATAACATTTAACCACGTAAGAGGTACATTCAGTTGCAGTTGACTAGCTGGAGTCATGTTACATTTTTGTAGACATTTAATTAAACATCTATCAAGTTTGATTTCAGTTTTTCCTTTCTTATTTTGAGAAGTTTATATAGTTTTTCAAGTCTCAAATTTTTTATAGGTCCGTGACAAGCTCATTTATCCATTTCTTGAATAAAGTGGACCTGGGTCCAGGTAGCTACTTTCCACAGCCTGAACCACCAGACAAGTTCCTAGCGTCTGCTGGCAGGAGCCAAACTTCTTTATGAGTTTCAGACACATCTATTTGAAGTACAGCATTTGGCAACCTTCCTACAGATTCCGTAGGCAGAACAGAGGGAGAACATTCCTGCCACCAGAATGAAGGGCCCGTGTCTGCGAGTAGGTGGTGAGCACGGGTTTCTAAATGAGGCATTTGGAATGCAAAGCAGTCCAACTAGGCTAGTCACTGCACACTGCCCACAGCATGAAACTTGGAGAATGTGGGAGAGAGAAAACAGAAAGAGGTGGGAAGAAAGAAGAGCGAATTGAATGATACAATTATTGAATTAAATTAAGAAAAGCTCCCAAACTTTTATTTAAAATAATAGACAGAACATCCAGTTTTATGGAATGAGGAGTGGCAATGAGGAGTTTAAGTAGGAAATGTGGCAGGCATTACACTAAGCCCTACGGAAAGGCAGGGCCCTCAGGCGGTTTGTGTATGTAGACAGAACGTGTGGGAGCACTCAGTACAATATGAAAGTGCAACTAAAAAATACAAAGCAACTATGATGGAGCAACAGGTGAGAAGACAGTAATTAATGGGGTCTGAGGGAGCCCAAGAAAATCCCACAGAGTCTATGACTGGATCTTGAAGGACGAAAGGAATTTTTCCCAGGAGTGACTAAAACCCCAGAAAGAAGAGGCAAAATGAGCAAAGCTCTAAAAATAAAAAATAATAATGGCAAACTTTCACTGAGTGCTTTCTAAGTGCCAGGTTCTGCTCCAAGCACTTCAGTTAGTAATTCTCCTCGTCACACACTTATGGTAAGAAAGTTACTCCACTTTATTTATGACTGAGAAACATAACGTGGTCAGGGTCCAGGGTCCTAACCCTCAGCCTCCTCACCATGACCCAGGCAGGCACTGGGGTGAGGGGTGTGGAGAAGAAGGGTCCACTTGACTGGACACAAGGCTATTGGTCAAGGCTGGAGAATTGGGTGATGAGACTGAAAATAGAAATAGGACCAGAAATCGGAAGATAACTTAAGTGCCACGTGAGGATTTTGGATCTTATTCTTAGGCCTTTCTCAGAGTGGGGTCTATGGATCATCTGCATGAGAACCATCTTGAGTTGGTGAAAATACAGATTCCTGGGCTTGGGTCCCAACCAACTGAAACAGAAGCTCTGGTAATCTGAATTTGGAAAGCTCTCCAGGTGGTTCTTCTGCACCCTCAAGTTTGAGAACCACAGCTGTAGGCTGCGTAGATATGGGGCCATTTGGGGAATAAGGGGCCATATTTGCATTCCAGAAAGCAAAGTTCAGACTAATGCATGAGTTGGAGGGGAAAGCCTTGAAGCAGAGGCTCAACCAAGAGCTTTCTGTCCTCTACAACGGTGATGAGAGCCTGAACTAGAGGAACAGCAATATTGGGAGGAGTTTCGGTGACAGAATGATAAAGACTTGGTTTGAGGATAAGACTGGAGAGTGAGGTATGAACAAATAACTAATTCAAAAGTTTCTGCTTGGGGGCCCGATGATGAAGTTGGGCAGTAACAGATTTAAAAGACGTGAGTTCAAATTCAAGCTCTAGCACCTGCCAATAGGAAAAGTGGCAGCTCGGTTTTCTGACCTGCAAAAGTGGGACAATTTCACCCACCTCATAGAATTGTTGTGAGGGTTAAACGACATGCTGTAAAGAAATATGTGCATTTCTGACACTTGATACTTTTCATATTCATTTCCAAAAAGGAAGATTAAAAGTGACATTACGTTGAGGAGAAGAACTTGTCTAACAAGCATCCCCAAGCTATAGTCATAGTAGGATCCCACCCCAAGTCCACCCTGCAGGTTGGCAACGGAGTTGTGCCTACCCCTTCCTAACATAGCCCTTGCTGCCAATCTCAGAGCCAAGGATGGGCCGAACTGAGAAAGAATGTGCTGACCAAAGTCAAGCAGAGCTGGCTGTAGGTCAGGGGTAAGTCTCCGCCTGGCACCAGCATTTTCCGAGGTGGGTCACAGCTTCTCCAACAGCGCATGTGCAAATTCCATTACCAGAGGGCTGAGCAGGCTGGGTAGACCAGCAGCCAAGTCCAAGAAAGCCTGGTGGGAAAGCAGCTAGTGTGGGAGCCCTTATAGCTGTGGAAAAGGTATCCTAGGTCAGGTCAGGGGGCCCAAGGTTAGGATGAGGGTTGCCAGACAAACTACAGGGTATCCACATTCTTAGCACATGGAAGAAAAGAGCTTCTGAAATGCTAGCCTTGAAAACCCTTCACTTGTGATGCGGTAGCACAAAATCATAAATAGGAAGGCATTTTCATTTGGTGAGGATAGTTAAGTAGCATCAGGCAGGTATCTTGTCATCCGTAAGGCTGCTAATTGTGACATGATATTGACAGGTGTGGCATGTCAGGCCTAGGAAAGTTAGCATGCCCACAGAGATGCTCTTTCCCACAGACACAGGCAAAAACAGAACAATCCCAAGGGGCTGGCTGTTGGGAGGGAGCCTCCCAGGCTCAGCCACAAGCTGGGCTGTCCATTTTCATCCCACAGAGTACAGCCTCTAAAGCCTCAGCCAGGATCTTCCGCCTTCCCCTCAGCCTATCAGGGTTGGTACTGGCCCTTACCCAACAGACTTGGTCAGTGGGCCCTGGGTGAGACTTCCAGTGAGGTGAGGGGGACTGCAAGCTGGAAGGGGTTGTCCCCTCTGCTCACTTAGCTTTCTTTTCCTTTTGTCTTCCTGCTCGGTCCTTCCCCATCCCAACCCTGTCCCATGTCTCTTGACAGCCCCCCAAACCCTGATGACTCTGGATTCCCATCAGGGTCAGTTGCTCTGCAGAGCAGAGCAGAGGTCAGGGAGAGGGTGGCCTTTCCCATCCTTTTTGTTCCAGTTCAGTGTCCTGGTCTAATATCTCTGCTATCTTAGGTGATAGGCATTAGGGACCGGCAGCGGCCAAACTGAGAAGCCTAATGGGAAATTCAGTAGAGCAGACTTTTTGTTTATTTCTAAAAGGAAGTTAGGAATTACCCGAGAGTGCAGGCTGTGTTTTCAGCTGACAGCCTTGTGTTCAGCCTCTGATAAAAGCACTCCTGCTGACTTCCACATCCTCTGCCACCGGCTTCATTGATAACAGCTGCAGATGACCCAGGCCAGAGCTTGGCCTTCTGCCTGCTTGTCATTGCTCGTGAGTCCTTGCTTGGCTGACATCAAGTGACCAGCACACAAGTCTGCCAGATGGCTTCAGAAAATATGCTCACCAGCGTCAGATGTAATTCTAGATGCTGTATTGAAGGAAGTTCTGAGACTGTCAGTTAGTGGTGGGGGTTGGGCCCCAAATCCCCCCAACATCCCAATGACAACAATGGCAGCAGGGCCAACACTACAACAACAGCTTGCAACCTGGGAAGAACATGCCAAATAATAATAGCTGATATTATTATTAAAGCCTGACACCTTTGTGGAGACATTACAGTGTGGTTTTAGAAGCATTGGCACAGGTCAGACCTCCTGGATTTGAAGCCTCGCTCTGGCACTTGTTACCTCTGTGACCATGGGGAAGTTAATTACCCTCTCTGTGCCTCAGTTTCCTCATCAGTTAAATGGGGGTAAAGGAAGTGTCTACTTCATGAGGTAGTTGTGAGGATTAAATGTGTTAATGTTCATAAAACAGTTGGAATAATGCCCAGTACATAGTAAGTGCTCAATAACTATCAACTATTTTTATTAATTTTAAACCTCACAATGATAATGCAAAGAATGCATATTGACAGATTGAAAACTAGCTTCAAAGAGGTTAAAAAACTTGCCCAAGTAACACATGGTAAGTGATGGAGCCCTGACTCAGGTCAGATACTGTGGACCCACCTCCACACCATGACGCCTCAATGTGGAGAAGAGAACGGAGAGCTAGCTGTCTGGGTCTGGCACTCCTTACCCCAGAGATATCCTTCTGAGTTTACCAAAGACACTGGAAAAAGGGGGGGAGGGTGATGCAGGGTGTCAGAGTGAAGACATCTCTTTGGGAGAACAAATAGCCAACCAGAAAATTATAGGATCAGAAGGAATTAAATAAGGTCAGGGACATTAGACTTCCTCTATTCATACCCTCTGCAATAATGTAATGAGCTCCTCAGAGTGAAATTTTAGCAAGGAGCGTTGCTCCATGTAACCATCAAATCCTGGTCTTTCATGGTCCTAGGGAAAAGATGGATGATTATAGATTAGGTTTAAAGGAAAAGGTACTCAATTGCTGTGGCTGACAAGGTGCTAATAGTTTCTAATAATGCTCCCAAACCGCTGATCCTAGGGGACCCTGGTAAGCTTCTCTCCATCTGCCAGGTTCCATTTTCTCTAATTGGTTTGAGCACCTGCGCCTGTTAAATGGAATTTACACCTGTTAGAAGCAGTCTTCCCTATACACAGACTCCATCCTCGTTATCTGCTTTTGGTGAAAGAAATTCTTCCCCAAACTGAATTACATTGAGAATTAAAATCGCTGGTACTAAAGACCTCTTATGTCTTAAAACACTGACAAAACACCCTAGGTTTCTGCTGAAGTACGTTATTTTATAAATTGAAACAGGGTTTGTTTGTTTTTGTAAACCTACTCTTCAGAAAACAAACAGCAAAACCCATATACAACTATTTCAGAAATGCTATCACATAGAAAAGAAATTCTCTTGCCAAAATGCCACCATATAAAGAACACAATGAAAGAAAAGGGCACTTATTGAAATGCCACCAACATCATATTGAATAGAATTGGAAAGAAAATGAACATTCTGCTTAACTCCATAAAGCTTTTTTCAAATCACTCATTTTTTAAAAAAATGCAACATATGATATTTAATCATATTTATTAAAAAGTAGAATATCAACTTCCTTTATATAAGAATAATTAAAATCATTTGATCAGTTTTTGGTATCAGAAAAAATTGGGGTGATAAATTGAAAACAATCAGGAGATTTCAGGGTTGGGTAACAGAAGACCTGTGATCTTAACACAGGTGCCAGTTTCATTATTTATAGGTAACAAATTAATCCAGAACATTAGCTTAAAACAACAGCAGTCACTTATTATCTTTCACAACGTCCATGAGTCAAGTCAGGCCTTTGGTGCTGGTTTCCAGTTTCTCGTGAGACTGCAGCTGACATCCACCAGGGCTGCTGTATCTGAAGGCTAGACTGGGGCTGCGGGATCAGCTCCCAGGGTGGCTCACTCCTGTGGCTGGCAAGAGTTGGTGTTGGTGGTTGGTAGGAGGCCTCAGTTCTTCTACATAAACTGCTTGAGTGTCCTCAAGGCATGAGGGCTGCCTTCACACACAGTGATTCAAGACTCTTGGCCACCCAGACCAGCCATGATTCAATGCGGGAGGAGACTACACAAGGGCATGAACATTAGGAGGCAAGAATCACTGGGGCCACCTTGGAGACTGGCCACCACAGGTGGCTCTAAACACTAACCAGTTCCAAGAAGCCTTCTGTGATCTCCCAGCCAGTGCCAAGCACTCCTTTCTCATTTTCCCATAATATCCGACTCCATTCATCACCCCACTAAAGGCTTTTGCTTTTGGTCACAGGTGCATAGAAATATAGAGCTCAACGGCACTGTACCAATCACCTATTTCAATTTCAAATGCAATCATTTAATAAAATATGTTTATGTGTTCTTTGCCAGACTGTGAGCTCCTTGAGGACTGGGACCGTGCCTTATTATAATGCATTCCAAGTCCCCAGCATAAAACCTACACTCTACAGGTGCCCCAAGAAAGCTGACTAAAGTGTTAAACTTGCCTAGATGAATCATTTTCATTCTCTAGACCTCAGTTTTCTCGTCTGTATTAAACTGAATGATTTTTAAGCCACTTTCCACTTAACCATGTGAAGACCTTTTTTTTTTTTACACTAGTGTGGAATGTGGTCATGTGATAGCTCTTCACCACTTCCTGGAAATATCTTATTTTGGTTTGGGATAGTCCACTGGCTATTGCACTGTAGAAGCAGAGACCCTCAAAAGATAGTGGTGAAATATATTGTCATCCCAGGGTTCCCTTTTTCAGCCAAGACTAGTTCAAGAACATTTCCCAGCTGTATTGTGGGAAGGGGAAAGAGGGATGAGAATTCCAGACAAAAACATTCCCTTACTCTGTGAATTCATCTGTTCATTACTCCCCTGCTCAAAAACCCCTTTGGTTCCCTTCTGCCAACAAACCCAAGTTCACATTCCTTAGTCTGCATCCAAGGCTACAAACCACCTTCCCCTTCATGGGCCTCCTGCTCCAGGCATGCTGCGTGTTGGCCGTACCCGGTCCAGAGCTGCATTTCCTTTATCCTTTATGCCAATGAAGCCTCTACCATGCAAACTCCAGGCCAGCCCTCTCCAGAGATCCCTCAAACTGGGTGTAAGTTGTTTTGGAAGTTGTATTCCCAAGAGGCACTCGAAATTAAAGCTATGTCAAGATGCATTAAAAACATAAAATTATGCCATGTGATTTTTCTCAAAACATTTTATCTAATAGGGAATGGAAAACAAACTACAAATTAATTGTGCCTTCTAAGGGTTTTAGTTGGTCTACCAAATCATGCCAGAGAGAAAACTGAGCCCAGGAAAGAGAGACCTGGAAGAGGCCCTTCCATATCCGTGGGCGAGTAACCCACGCAGAGGCAGGAAGTCCTGCAAACAGCCCACACTATTCCATGAACCTCACATACCACAGTTTCCACTGCTCTGGAGCACATAGCCTCTGTATTGGGAGCTTCATAAAAATAACTTCCTTTGCACATATCCATTAAGCCTTTTTCATTGGTAAAAGATGGCCCATAGCGGGGAACGGCTTTTCCTCAAGGCACTTATCAAAGGCGGGTCCAAGCAGGTGGTATTTTCCTAGGTTCACCCTTGTTTGGAAAATGTTGTGAGGGCTTTGCTGAGAGCAGTCAATCACCCAGGAAGTACAGACAAGCCCATTCTTACTAAGTTACTCTTAAGTACACTGACCTCATTATTTGCCCATAAGGTGAACAGGTATTTATTTAATGTGTCTCTTTGTGTAGAGATTGTCAGTTGGTCTGTGTGCCTGTCATCTCTCTTTCTACATTATTGTTGCCTGTTTCTTAAAAAGGAGGGTTATGGCTTAATGGTGGCAACAGTCCAGTATCCCATAAAAACGGTGCTAGGGAAGGGCCTGAGGGTGCAGAGTGAAGGTGACAGAAGGCACAAGAGAAAATCCAGGAATCCCACCTAGCCAGGCAGCAGGCTGGCTGCAGCAGCAGCCCCCGCCACTCACTTTGGACATCCCAGTTACCAGAGCTTTCACTTCTGTGATCTCACTTCTCCTTTGCAATGGCCCTGTTTGGTAGGCATTACTGTATTATCCCCACTTTACACAGTATAAGAGCCGGGACTGAGAGGGTGATGAGGGTATTAGTGACACTAGAACTTAGTGGCAAAAATAATTTACTCCAAACGGAGTTCAATGGCAGAGTCAGCTCTATATAACGAATGAAATTGGCAAAGTTGTCCAATCCTTCCCTGTCCCCCACCTTAGGACACATTCTAACAGGGCTAAACTTCCATAAAACTAGCCTAGTTCAGGGTGAGGGGCACTGACAAGCCACAGTGCTCTCCAGTAGTGGCACTCAACAAGAGCCACAAGCGAGTATAAGAGAGAAGGTGGGGCTCTTCCTCGGGCCTTTGAATCACAGCCCACAGGTCACAGCCCTGCAGGGCATGCTAGAGAGGATGGCCCTCTGCACCAGGGAACCAGGGTTTGAAAACAGCCCCACAAGGAATCAAGATGCACACTGAGGTTTCCATCCAGGCTCACTCTTGGGCACCTTCCATGAAACCCCCACTGTATGGTTGATCATAAAGGGGGCTGAACCTGAGGCAGATGCCTGCCTTCATGTTCCTCCTATTGCACTTCCGTCCTGCTGTCTCTGAATCTGCTGTCCTAGACCTCCCTACTGACCTGATCTATTGCCCTCATTAAAGAGGATGCTTAGTCATATTTAAAGGGTGTCATGTCTTCCCCACAAGGAAATCCCGTTAGGAAGCTGACATGGTGTCTGAAAGAAGAAACTGTCAATGAAAATGATTCTCCCAAACCTGGAGTTTCTCCTTCCCCTCCCAGGCCTTCTCTAACTTAATGTTAAGCTGGGCCAAGACCCAAATGCATTTATTTTCAACTTAATTGCCTCCAAGGAACCATAGCTAGAAATCAGGCAGGCACATGTCTGCCCTACATGTCAAGTACACCCTTGTTAGACAGCTGGGGCTCCAGGGGTCAGAGGGCTTATGGGTGACAGAGACTTTCTTTCCCATAAACAAATAGACCCTTTCAAACAATGAAGTCTCCCAGGTGGAGCACACCTTGTGGGGTAGAAGCAAACTCTCTATGGCACCTGCTGGTTTGATCAGGAGACAGTACATGAAGGAAGAGGAGGGATGCTGACAGCTTGGTGGTGCCCATGGGGATCAGTAGTTGGATTCAGCCTCTGCCTGCCTCCAAGGAGTTAGGCACTTTGAAGACAGATTATTTCACTCTGCAGTGAATAAACAGAGCCTTTGTCAACAGCATTTGTGGGGGAGAAGGGTGGCCCACTGTTCAGTTGCTTCCAGAACTGCTTTGTCATAGGCTCTGCTGGTTATTCAGAAATTGCCAAACATTGGCTTCTTGGGCTAAAATGCTTCATGCCAAAAAAAAAGTGGTTGATAAAGATACATTTATCTCTCCCACCCACCCACCCACCTTCATTTTTTTTTCCCCCTGAATCTAAACGTTCCAGTCTCTTAATTGATAACCAGAAAAAAAGAGTTCTGGATTCTCATGTTGTCTCTTCTAGATTTTCATAAATGTGTGTGTGTGTGTTGTGGTGGTGGTGCGGGTGTTCTTGTTTTACTTGTTTCTCATTTGAAAAGTAAGACTATTCATGGACTTTATTCCTGGGCATAGTTCTGAAGGTATGTGATAATGTAAGTGAAAGTGCTTAGAACTCTTCAGGAGACAGAAGATTCAATTCATTCATATATAGTATTTGTTGGGTCTAGAGCTTAGTTAGAGGTCTTTGAGTGATAGAAGGCTGCACTTTTAACTAACAATTCAGCAGTGGTCTGATGCTTTCCTTGAGCTCACTCCCTGGGGAGACGCAGCAGCTGTGGATCAGTTCTTGAATTTGTAAGCACATGAAGTAGAAGGATGTTGAAAGCATCCAACTTGCTGAGTCTCCCAGGACAGATACAGAAGGAAGCGGTCAGGAGCAGCCACCAGCCCATGAACCAAAGGACCCTGATCTGCGTGCCATTTCCGTTCGGGAGCAGGAAAGGGGTGCTCTAGGCTGAGATGCTACAAGGTCATGCTTAATGCCAGTCTCCCCTCCCAACCTATGGACCTCCCTCTCCCTTTTCAGAATGCCTTTTACAGTAAACATTTGCAAACACTAAACGTAAAGTTGAAACTTTCTATGTTCTTAATCCTTAAGAAGGAGAGCTTCATGGGTAGTTTAGAATCTTAAAAAGTACACTAATGCCTTTTACTGAACAGAGCAACTTTCTCAGAACAGCAGAAAGGGCGAGGCCTTTACTAAATTGGTTCTCCCCACAGCCCATGGGCATCCTCAGGGAACGCAGGGTTGGCCCAGCATGTACATCTATAAACATACTTGAGGCGCTCCTGGCTCAAAAATCCACACCCTCCTGCTCTGTGCCACTCCTTAGTTTTTTGTTCTTCCTTTCCCAGCCAAAATTCTTGAAAGAGTAGTCTACACTGTCTTCACTAACACAACTCACACTCCTGAGCCCTTATACTCTGGCTTGCACTACACCTTGCTCCTGAAAATGCTCTCCCTCAGGCCACTGGCCACCTCTTAATTGTCCTATCTGGTGGTTATTCAGTGCTACCCAAAGGCCTCTCTTCTTGAAGCTTCTGCACCCTCTTACTCATCTGAATCTCTTTTTAGCTCTGGCTCTTCCTCGTTGGCTTCCTCTATCCCTTAAAGATTGACTTTCCCCATGGTCCTGGTCTTAATCTTCTTTGTTTTCTGCATTCTTTATGTTTTTAGTGAACATTTGTCATTCTTCATGTCTGACCAGCCCCTTTGAATAGCCTTATTCTGTCAGAGAACTCTCCACCTTAAGAGTTTAGGTGGGAAGTAGAGACAGTCTAGATACTCACTTTTCCAGCTTCCCTTGCAACTAGGGTGCAGGCATGTGACCCAGGCTCTGACATATTGATGCACATGAAACCCACCTTTGAGGGAAAAGCCGGGCTCAAAGAGACACATACTTGGAGGGCTCCATTCTGGCGAGGACAGATGGTGCTATGTCCAGGTTCTAGAAGTAGCGCCCAGTGTCCAGTGGTACAAGCTGTAATGTCTGGACCTAGCATTGCTATGGTTGTTGTGGGGGCCACCCTTTGCTTTCCACAAAGATCCTTCAGTCACAGAATCACCTCATTACATTTGCAGGACTTGCTGTCATCTTTATCCCATGTCATTGACTGAATCTCCTACATATCTCTCAATTTTGTCTCCTGTGTTCCAGCACCACTACATTAGTTTAGGATCTCGTTTGTTCTCACCTGGACTATTGATACAGCCTCCTAATGAGTTTCCCTACTTCTTGCTTCATCCCTTTACATCTAATTTGCATGGCTGCCAGAATTACCATTTTCAAATGTAAATTTGACTTTGTTGTTCCCATATTTAAAATATTCCAGTGGCTCCCAGTTGCTTTCAGAATAAAATGTGAACCTTCTAACATAAACTCAGGTTCCATCTCCCACCACTGCCCCACATACACCATGCTCCAGCCATACCTGACTGCTTTTGTTTCCTACATACACACTGATTTATACCTCTAAGCTTTTGCTTGCTATGATTTCGGAGATCTCTGCCTGCTCCATTTCACTCACCCACCAGTAGTAATGACTTATCGAGTATCTCTAGTGATGACTCAGAGCCAAGCCAGGTGGTTCAATAAAAAACCCTCACCTTTAGAAAACAGAAATGCCTGTTTCCCTGAGTCCTGTGTCTACTGTCCCTGAAATAAACAGGACCTTAGGTGCCTCCTTTCCTTCCTCCCTTCCTTTCACTCATTTATTTCTTCAGCACATATTTATTGAACGCCTTCTCAATATCAGGCACTGAGCTAGGTGCTGGGATTGTGCAGCAGACAGAGAGCATTGCGCCTCTCCATGGAGTGCAGACCCAGCTGAACTCTCACTGTCTGAGGCTATAGCCTGCTTGCCTGGGCTTCTGCACTCTCTGCTGAATTCCACTCCAGTTCCTAGCTCTCTCTTCTCCCATGGGGCAGCTCCCATTTCCTTCTTTCCTGTCCTCTTATGGAGGGCTGCATCCTAATTGCTATGTTCTTTCCTCTACCTCACTAGATGTCCTTGATCTCCAACTCTGTCATCCATCCACCCATCCCCAATAACTTTTTCATCCTGGAAACTTCCGGCGCTGTGCCTGACTCCATCCCTTGGGTCAGATGCCTTGATTACTAAGGCCAATTAGGGAACAAATGTGACTGGACTTGAGTTGGCCACACTCACGATCTTTTGACTTCTAGCTCTTCTGTAGAGAGAAGTAGCCAGTTCGATCACAGTCTCTCTCAACCTCCCATCCATACACCACCGTTAACTTCCTCCTCTCCCCATTAGGTCACGTAAGTCTTGCCATTTATGATACTTCCCTCTTCCCCCACAATGTTCTATGTCTGACAAATGTTTACTCATCCTGCAAACTGGGCAAAGGTCATCTCATCTGAGCAGTCCCCACCCCATCTTTAATTTCCTCACACATTTTCTTTGGGATATGTTCATATCTTTATCAGCATTTATCCAATTCTACCATAATTCTGTCTTTTCCATTTGACTGTAAACTCCACGAGGCTGGGTCTGTGTCTTAAAGCATTATTGTATCCCTTGTGCTTGGCCTAGTAGGTAATATATAGTAGAATGTAATATAAATAAAAATATAAATACAGTAAACTCCAGGAGAAAATCCAAATCTTGCATTGAATTCATATCCCTAAAATTAGATCACCTTTCCAACATTCCTGTTTCTATTAATGGCATGTAAGTATTTATGCAAGAAATGGGACAAACAATGCTATTTTTCTAGTCCTAGATTCTAAACCTAACCATTTCTCATTCCTTTGTCCCTTTACTCAATGTCAAATGTTTAATGACTGACTCTCTGGGAGAAAAGTCCTATTTTGCAGAGTTTTCTGATTTTCATGGTGTAAATACCCTCACCACAGCTGATTTGGAGTTGCCAACATGATGGTACTAAATGTAGATCTGGGAAAACATGTGCATAGTTACTCTTGGGAGCCATTGTCTTTACTTTTCACAATAAGTCAGTTCCAGGTCTAGCTAATCCTCCACTAATTCTCAACACCTAACTCTTCTTTATCACTTCATTCCTGACCACATCTACCCTTCTTTCCATACCATACCTTTTCTCCAGAGGAATCTTTCCAATGTTATAATTTTTCATTGCATTCATTTCCTGTGGCTGCCATAACAAATTGCCACATGCTTGGTGGCTTAACAAAACACAAATATATTATTTTCTCACACTCTGGAGGCCAAAAATCTAAAATCTGTTTCACTGGTCCAAAATCAAGGTGTTGGCAGGGCTGTGCTCCCTCTGGATCTGTTCCTTGCCTCTCCCAGTTTCTAGTGGTGGCTGGCTTGTGGCTGTATCACTCCAATCACTGTCCCTATGGTCATATTGCCTTCTCCTCTTTTGTCTGTGTCAAATCTCCTCTGCCTCTTATGAGGACACTTGTAATTGCATTTAAGACCCTCTCAGATATCCCAAGATAATGTCCCCATCTCATGATCCTTAATTTAATCACATCTGCAAAGACCCTTTTTCTTATTAGTAACATTAAGAGGTTCCAGACATTTGGGGGGCCATTATTCAGTATAGTGCATTCACTAATTATGAGTTCCCCCATTAGTGTTGCCACAGAGAGGGCTAAGCAGCCTGCCTGTCTTGTGCATTCTCCTGTACTTTCCTTGGCTTGCCTGGCCTTTTTCAGTCTGGTTTACCTCTGGTCATCTCTTAGCCATTAATAATGCTAATTTCCTGGTGATAGTCTTTTGACTCATAGTAAATAGGTTTGTTTTCCAAAGAAAAACAACATGGAGTTATTTCCATGGTTATATAACCCATTGGATATTAACTTGCAATAGTGCTGTGCTCTAAACTGTCATGCATTTGTGTATGTATGTCCTTACTATGTTCTTTAGCAGAACAGTTCTTTAGGATGTGGAAAGGGTAAATCCACCCTAAGGGAATGACCATTGCTAACAAATTGTCAGGAACATATCTCCTTGGAGACTAGCTATAATGGTCCTATAGGATGCTCATTCATAACCGTTCCTGTATCAAGAAGCACATCCCTGCCCCTAAATGTAGAAAATTACTTATGAAGGGGTACAAAAAATAAAAAGAATTTAACATAGCCTAACATAACCTAACATAATCCCTACTGGCATGTTGGTGCCAATAAGGCTTTGATGACCATCTTTGTGCAGTTCGTTTTTTCATATTTAAGGTTATTTCTTTATATCTATGAATTCCCAGAATGACTGAGTCCAGCTGAGGATTGTTAAAAATACTTCATATCACTTTTGGACTTTGGTGACTTTGTACTATTTTCAGCATAGAGATCAAACCCTCTTGTAATCAGCCCACCTCTAACTATTCAACCTTCTTCTACATTATTCCCCCATGAGAAACATCCCTTACAGCCCAGCTGGTCCCCTCCGGCCTCCTGCATGCCACGTGGCAGTCCTTTGGCTTTGGTCAGATTCTCAGGTTCCTTGAATGCCCACTCTAGGCAGACTCTCCATCCTTTGCCTTCTCTTTAAGACCCAGCTCAAATCCCCTACTGGGAAAATATTCCCTTTAAAAGGCTGTCCCATGTCATGCAGGGAAAAAAGTATCTGACATGGAGTCAGAGTTTCTGGGTTTATGTCCAACAGATACCTGAGATAAAAGTCACTCATCCTTCTTGGGCCTCAGTTGACTCATTCATAAAACAGGAGTTATAATCCTGGCTCAGGCTACCTCCAAGGTACTATCAGGAATAAATAAAATAACAACTGAGAAACTTCATAAATGCAGATTATTAATATTATTTCTTCCTTCACCAACTCTCCTTTTGTCCTTATTGTCTGTGCTACACAATTAATAGCACTTGATATACTGACCTATTTATTTTCAATAGCATCACAAGTCTGAAACTATATTCTTACTTGATATAATGTTGTATAGGAAGCTGGCTTGTTCACTGTGGCTGTGTCTCTGCCCTCCAGCTAGATTGGGATGTGCCAGGGGTAGGAATGATGTCTTGTGCTACTTTTGTTCCCCATGATACTCAGCACAATGCTGGACACAACAAAAGTACTGAATAAACACTCGACTAGTATTCATATAGCTATGCCACCATGCCATGCCAGTTTAACTTCCTTCTTAAAAGTTTAAATTATCATTAAGTTTAGGATTGCAAGATGATCTGCATTAGCTGCAGGGCACTATGTACATGTCAAAGCTATGTTTCTGTGTCCTTCAACAAAAAATGGTGGGATGATGGCGGTAATATCATACTAATCTCTCAATGTGGTTTCTAAGGCCATTGGGGAAGAATATGCTTGGATTTGGGTTTTGATCAGTGTTCCTTCATGATTCCATTGTTTTATCATCGTTTCCCTAATATTTTTTAAAATATAAATCATGAATAAAGTAAAAGGAAACAAACAAAAAGGGTTCTTCAAAGTAGACATTTCAACAGATAGAAGACCAAACATTTCTTTAAAAGATTTCTTAACAGCAACTAGAAAACTACGTGATACAGGTTGGCTACACTTTAAGAAAGTCCAGTTTCTAAAAACCCAAATTTATAAAACTGAAAGTAGAAAATAAATTTGCACAGGAGTCTTTTATTAAGAAATTCTTCATTATTGTATCACTCTTAGGTCGATTAAAATTGACTTAATGTTAAAATGTTTACTATTCACTCCCAAATGAGGACCTCAAGTACTGAGAAAAATGAATTGCACCTGCACAGATTTAGTAATTGTATATTCATGAAAATTTTTATTCTTAGTATTTACTTGCTCTGAGTCATTTGCAAAGGTGATCATGATTTTTTTGCTTTTCCTGCTTTGGTTGAAATGTTTCAGTGTAAAGATAAGTGATAAATGAGGGTTTCCTTATCTTAAGATGAGGCACCAGAATTGGTCTCAATTGAAGGAATTTGTATTCCAATTAAGCAAAAATTATCCTTTCAACTCCCCTTTGATAACTGGCACTGAACCAAAGAATTTAAAATGAGCTGCCTTCAGAATCCAGGTGTGGGATGAGTGGAAGCACTTTAGTATGCCCCAGAAAGTCACAGGGATTGTTTAAACAGTAGAAGTCTGACCAAACTACTCCCTTCACTAAAGTCAGCTTTTCAGGGATGCCTCCTCTGCAAGGCACAGAAAACCACCGTGTTTTAGAGCTGAAAGGGACCAGAGAGGGCCTCCTATATAAATTCTTTATACTGCAGCTCAGGGGAATGAAGAAATTGACCTCCTGAGCCTGTTTCCACATTTGCGAAACGGTGTCATGTTACTTGCCTGCCTACCTCTCAAAGGTATTTTAAGAATTAAGTGAATGGGCTTTTAAAATCATAATTATAAGGCATTATATTTTTCTACAGTCACTTTGGTAGTTTTAAATCAGGTCTACACATTCTTTAATACTCCTTTCACCCAGCAATGTCCTCCCTTCAAGTGTAGGCAGCCAACCTCAGAGACTTGTTTATAAACAACAGAACGCAGCCAACTTCTGAGGCCAAATCAGAAAAGGCAATTCAGCTTCCTCCCGCTGCTCTTGGGACACTAACTCTGGAAGAAGCTGAGCACCGTGTTAAAATCCAGCTACCTGGAGACTGCCTTGCTGCAGGGAAACCACATGGAGAGGCCATTTGCAGGCCCTTCGCTCAGCAGTCCTTATCTTCAAGTCCCTCCCAGGCCAGGCACCACACATGTGAGTGGATGGGCCTTCAGATGATTCTGGCCTCGACCCCACTGAGAGACCCCAGATTTTGCACCTTCCCAGTCACTGTCCCAGACATCATGGAGCAGAGACAAGCCATTCTTACTGTATCCTTTCTGACCCACAGAATCCATGAGCATAATGAAATGGCTGGGTTTTTGCAGCTGCGTTTGTGCTGTCTGTTGCGCAGCAATAGTAAAGGGAACAGTCTCACTGGGTAACAATGATCACAGCACTCGCAGGAACAATGCCAAGCACTGTACTTGCTCTGTGCCAGGTACCATGGCAAACACGGCACATACTTCCCTCACTCTGTCCTGATGAGAACCCCGTGAGGAAGTCACAATTTTCCCTTTTCTCCCACCTCACAGCGAGGAAACTAATGATCAATGGGGCTAATGATTTACTCGAGTTCCACAAGGTCTAAGTGACAGGACCAAGACTGACACCTGGGTCTGGCCTGACTACAAAGCCTAAGCTATAGCCAAGTCCTCCCATGTAGTGGATGACAGCCCCACTATCAACACAAAACTGGACCTCCAGCCCAAGGGCCTTTCCCTCATGCCCAGTCTAGTTGTTCTCTTTCCCCACATGCCTCTTCTTTTTTCAGACATGGCCAACTTTCACTTGGGCCCGGTAAGACCAAGGGGGGTTCATACTGTGGCAGCCCTTTTTCTGACCCCTACGCTGAAACAGCCTTGCAACCTCACCTCAGAGGCCCTGCTCTGCCTCACAGGTCAAGCCCTTCAGATCTGCTCTCTTCCGAGCTGCAGGAAGAAAATACCAAGAACAAATAATTCACAGAGCAACTAATTTGCATTCCTAATCTCAAAAACTTGCTGTGTAGCCCTGGTCTGTGTGGCTCAGTGGGTTGGGTGTTGTCCCACAAAGCAAACGGCCACTGGTTCGATTCCCAGTCAGGGCACATGCCTGGGTTTCAGGTTTGGTTCCTAATCAATGTTTCTTTCTCATATCGATGTTTTTCTCCCTCTCTTTCTCCCTCCCTTCCCCTCTCTCTAAAAATAAATGAAATCTTAAAGCAAACAAACAAAAAGTACTTGGTGTGTGACCCATTTGCTCTTGGCCACCAGGGCCATTAGCACACTTGTGACAAGTTATCTAGAAGGTTCCCCACAAAATGGTGCTCCCAGCCAACTCTTATGAGCTGCCAGCCTCATGACTGCTCCTACACAAGGCTGTGTGGCTCAGGCTGCTGCCTTGGCAAGGACTTCCTTGCCTAGAAGAGAAAATCCGTGCCAGCTGCGGCCCTAGAACTCACACATTTCTTGAATCTGCAGAACCACCCAAAGGACTTAGATGAAAGCACGTGTCTCTGAACATCTTTAAGAACAACACTCAGAATGCACCTCTTTGCCATGCACTTAAAGATCTGATTTGGCTTTTCACGTTATTCTCTGAGCGGTACCAGCTGCACACTCAGTTCATCCAGCCCTCACCAAGCCCAGACCTCAGGCATCTGTCACTGGCAAAAGGCCACTCTCTTCAAAGGCAGACGTGAAAGAAGGCAGGCACTAACTCTTCCACTTAAAACTGTCACTATCACAGAGCATGAAGGGAGCTGCCTTGTCTGTCTTTGCAGTGAAATCCCCTGCAGAAGCCATGGCTCATCCACTGTCACGGACTATACTGCTCCTAAAAGGGCTATGACTAAGCAGCTAGCACCCCTGGGCTTGAAGTGCCCCCAGAGCTCATCTGTGGGGAGCTGGGAGGTTTCTCCCCCCAAGGCCACAGCCACCAATTCAATTCAGTATTGCTCTTTTACCCTGTGCCGGGCACTGGAAATACTAAGATGCATTAAGACAAATTCCTGCTCTCACTTGCAGAGGCAGACACTCATTCTCAATCTTGACCTTCAAGTACGCCATAAGGTGTCAACTGGTGTAATTTGTTGTCAATATAGAAAGTGCCAAAGATTTGAAATAAGAGCAGATTCATGGTCATATGTACAATACTGTTGTTCTCACGTGTTCATGAGCGTTGGGGGGGAGGGCACTCTGAGCTCTGTGAATGGCACATGATACATGTCACACTCCTTAGTGTCATCTGCCTTGTGTCTCAGAAGGGAAAGGCTGAGAACCGCTGTGAGCCCTGTGAGGTCAGGTGGCGGGATCACTTCACCCAGATGCACACTCCATATAACTAACGAAAGAGCCACATCCACCTTTCTCATGGAGGAGGGGCCAGCTGGCGTTAGATTGCCTTTCAAGAAGTAGACTGATGTCTTCTGATTCTGGCAAAGTTTTGTCCATTTGCTGTTTGTTTAGGAAAAGCACAGGGCACCAGGAGTAACTGTGGCGATAGGTTTATTGTTGGGTTGGTCAGAAAGTTCATTTGTTTTGTTCCATAAGATGGTTCTAGTAGCACTTTAGTTGTCTTTAACTTCATTTGAAACAATTTTGTTAGACTGTATTGTGACAGCTGTCATATCAGCGTGCACTTAAAAAAATTAAAATTGGTGATTTTTGTGTAGCCATTTTAATATTGAAGATGGAAGAATATATGAAACATTTTTGGCATATTATGCTTCATTCTTTCAAGAAAGGGAAAAACGCAACTTAAACACAAAAAAGATTTGTGCAGCGTACGGAGAAGGTGCTGTGACTGATTGAACATGTCAAAAGTGGTTTGTGAAGTTTCGTGCTGGAGATTCTTGCTGGATGATGCTCCATGGTTGGGTAGAGCAGCTGAAGTTGATAGTGATGAAATTGAGACATTAATGGAGAACAATCAACATTATACCACGCAGGACATAGCTCACATACTCAAAATATCCAAATCAATAAAGTTACTGGTGAAAACTTAAAGTCTGTCTTTCATTTTACAGAAAAAACTGAACAGACTTTTTGGCCAACCCAATACCATGAGCCTCACCTCTCGAGTTGATATCCCACAGACGACCCATAATGAATCACATGGTGCGCGTGCTAAGTTAATCTCTTCAATAATTATGCTATTTATTTCTATAGTGTTTTAAACTTAACAGAATGTTTTCACATTCATTGACTCTAGTAGGTTCAACCTTAAGACCATTTGAAGTGGGTCTTATCCCCAACTACAAGTGAAGAAATAACCTCAGAGATATCTTGGTCCAAGTAAATAGCAGGTGAGTGACAGAACTGGAATTCAAATCTGTACCTTCAGTGTCCAAACTGTATTTCCTGTATTACCCCCAGGCTGTGTTACACCCAGCTTTGTAAGGCAGAGGAACAAAAATGCAGCTACATCCTCAATGGTGACATATAAAGGGAATGATGCTGGTTTCATGTATTGGATGGGATGTCTCACTGGCTCACAAAAGCCTATTTCTCGGTAGTGGCGATAGATCAACTTCTCTCTCCTTGGTCTGTCTTCTTGGATTTGTCTTGTAAAGCAGTCTTCCTGCAGAATTTCCTCTGCTTTAGGTACACAGACACCTACCTCCATGCTCCACTCCCCAGGACTATTCCAGACTTGGCAGTGGAAAGGACTTTCACTTAGAATTTTAATAAGCAGCTCAAACCTGACTTCCTGTGAACCCACAGGTCATACTTTCTGCTATTGCAAGACCAGAACACCTACCAGCTGCCATGGTTGGCTACTAGGCTGGCATTTGGGCCTACTAGACTTAAGGGTACTTTACTGTGACTTAAATCCCAGGAAATCTTGCAGAAAAGAGGAGGTACAAAATGCTTTTAAGGCCCTGGCTGCTGCGGCTCAGTGGATTGAACGTCAGCCTGTGAGCCAAGTGTCGCTGGTTCGATTCCCAGTCAGGGCACATGACTAGGTTGCACGTCAGGTCCCCAGTTGGGGGCGCAAGTGAGAGGTAACCACACAGTGATGTTTCTCTCCCTCTCTTTCTCCTTTCCCCTCTCTTCAAAAATTAGTATATAAACAAATTAATTTATTTATTTTAAAAAAAATGCTTCCATAACTTTGCCTCTTCCTCCCAACACACACATGCACCTCTGCCCTCCACACCTAGATCAGGCATTGGCTCTGGGACTAAGATGCTACATCCAGGGAGTCACCTTTGGCAGGGGAGAATGTGGTGTCCAAACTATGACATGGGCCACTGCTCAGTAAGTGCCATTTAAAGCCAAGAACTTTTCACCCCTCAGTAAAAGTGCTTCACAATCAAAGTGTTTATTGAACTTCAAAATGAATGGCTATTTAAAGGGTGATTGTAGCACTCCTACAGTCAAAGAAATGAAACTTTTGGCTTTGTTAATGCTGAGTGTTGGCTCAAGGTTTGAAGGCTGGATGGAATTCTGCCCTGTACTTGCAAACATTTGAAGAACTGCCCAGTCAGCCTTCCAGGGAAAACACGCCCACATCCTACTGTATTCCTTCAGCTTTGTTCTTGTCAACACAGGGGTCGTGGAGAGCCTAACTCCGAAGTTCAGCCCTCCTTTGTTCTCTGAACAGGAAGGGCAAGATGCAACGTTATCAGATAACAAATGATAAAATATCGTTATCGGTAGGAATGTCTTCCATTTTTATAGCACTTCATCATACCAGAGGATCGCATGGTATCATGTGACCCACACAACACATCTCAGAGGTGACATTGAGCCAGACTTTTTATCACCAGTATGTGGATGAACAATCAGAAGTTTATAAATACATAACAAGATTCAGGGTGAAAGAATGTGTGTGTGTGGGTGTGTGTATGCGTGCGCGCACGCATGTATGCGCGTACCAGTGCACATGCATGTGCTCAAAAGAGGAAACACTTAATCATTTAAAATTATCTGAGATGACATCTGATGGTAGGGGTTTTTATATTAGTTAAATTTTGTGTTTCATATTCCATGTCAGGGTTATTTGTAGTCACACTGACTCCAGGGCTCAGACCAAACAGAGTGGGATTCCCCTCAGCCAGGAGCTGTAACAGAGGGGAGAACACTCCCCCTCACATGGGTTGCATGGCTCTTCCATCTAGAGCTTCTAATAACTTGAGTGGAATGTACGGAACTGTCAACAGCACAGACAAAATGCACAGAACCGATCATCAGAATTTTAGAACTATGTGCAACCTTAAAGAACCAAATTAACCTGCTTTTTAGTTGCATGTAGTATTGAGAATTGTTTTTTCCCTTTGTGTGTTAGTACCCTTAGTAGCATTACCTGCCCTTTTACAGAAAATCGCTGGCCCATAGTCATCCAGGGCTGTTCTTGCTATGCTCACTCTTAACTGTGCGCTCTACTCTGTCTCTGCCAACACCCACCACCAACCCTACTACCTCCGGCGTACAGAGCCCTCCTTCACTACATGTTAGAAACCAGCCGGCTGGCCACCCTGGACAGCCCATCACCCATTCTATGCTGAATAAATCATTGTAAACGCCTCCTACTCCCTGGAGCTCACAGGCTAGGTAAAAAAGCTAATGAAGCCAGTCGGTATCTTGGGCTTATTTCTGACCTTGATGGAAAATGTTACACATTTTAAAAAATTATTTTCAAACAATACATTAACAGAAACTAAAAGGACCTCAGTTAGTTCCTAAGAGGTAATATATCATTTGGACAGAGGTGTGTCTGTGCCCATTGTCCCTCTGCCATAAAGCACACCCTGGGGAATACCCAGGTGCAGCTCTGGACAGGACTGAAATGATTTGTGGCACCAACAGCACTCGAAGAGTCCCACAGCTTTTACAACTGTCCCCTTGCATTCCCACGGCTGCTGTGCCAGAGCTCTGTACAAGGTACCTTGCAAGGCTGGGGGCCTGGCCTTACAAAATTTGCACTGCAGGATTCTCGAGCTGCCTGCAATGGGAAAAGGAACAATGCTGAGCTATACTGGCCTCTTTGGGACCTCCGGCATCTCCTGAGTCTAGCTGTGGTTCCAGCTCAGCCCCCACGAGAAAAAGTCATTGTGGTTGGGTCTGTTCTGGATCTGATGGACAGGTGAGTGTGACTGCCCATTGGATTCAGGGAAAACAGTGCATTTGGGTTCCTTGTTGAGGTGCAAAAAGGAAGACCCTGCCTCCCGTTTCTTGTCATGTTCAGGGTGTTTGTGTTCAGACAGAACATCTAGTGGTCTCCCAAAAGGAGCACGCATTGTGGGTCTGGGGCATGAAGCAAGGCCAAAGAAGTGGGGCCAGACCTCCCTTCCAGTCCCCTCTTCCCCCAAAGAGCCATGGACTGTACAGCAGCTCCCTCCAGTTTCTCTTTTCTCATATCCCCACTTTGAATTTGTATCTCACTCCAATGAGAAAGCTAGTGGTAAGTTTAACTGCATAATTCCAGGCTGACTTTGAATGGACGGAAGTCTGACCAGGCAACAAGAAATAAAATTGTTTCTGCAACATATGCTTGGTCAACTGTTGGACAAATAGCTGACACTCTCCACAAAGCAGCATGACTCCCCTGTACTTCTTTCCCTTCGCTTGTCCTACAAGATGGAGGAGACAACCCCAGACAGGCTGCAGGGGGCAAGGGAGGTGCCCTTCAGAGTTAACTCTTTTTCTACTGGGTCTTTCCTTCACCAACCTCCCAACCTCCTGGACATAGGGTCCCTCCACATTGTTTCTGCCACCAGCCAGCCTCCTTGCTCTATGAAGTACAGCCTGCATTCTTCCCCCACCTGGACTTCACGCTGACAGCCCTCCTGCCCTCTCTCCTTCATTGTCATGGGTAAAATTACCTGGGGACCAGACTTTGAGATGGAGATTTACATGCACCTGGTTCACTGGGGAGTGCTCCTGGGAATGACACCCACAAGGGAGTGAGAAGGAGAGGCTCAGACACCAAGCCGAGAAGTGTGCGTTTGTAACAGAGGCCTCAGGTGATCCCACAGGCAGCTCGCAAGCTGAGCTGGCTCTTCAGAGGTCCTGAACGGAGAGGCGAAGGGACGAGAGTTTGGTGCCTCTGCATTGCCCCGTCACTGGAGGCAGTTATCCCTGGGATGGGAGCACAGTCTTTGACGGCAATTCCCAGGGAAGGACCCAGCTGCCCCCCAACAGCAGGCAATACTCGTGGCAGCCAGGAGAGAGAGAGAGCCTCGGTTCTAAAGGGAGACGTGGGCAGCACCTGCCTGCAGGGACCAGAGAAAGAGGAGGCTGAACCTGTGGTCTCCGGTTCCCACGGCTCCAGGTTAGGAGGCAGGGCCAGGGGAGGAGAGAAGGAGAGTTTCCAGGGGGCCCCACCAGTGGCTATAAAAGAACGAGCTGTGAGCTGCTGGGCAGGCCTGTCCTGCAGGGGGTGAACTGGTAGCTGTCCTGGGGATGGAGTCCAAGTGACCTGCTCTGAGCCCAAGTGGAGAGTCCAACACAGCCAAATGGTGTAAACCTATGCCAAAAGGTTATTGTAACCCTGCTCTGCTTTGAGCTTTCTGGTGTACGTCATTTATTTTAGTCCTCATCTGAGGATATGTGTATTGATTTTATAGAGAGAGGGAGGGACGGAGAGGGGGAGAGAAACACCGAAGTGAGAGAGAAACATCAATTGGTTGCCTCCTATACGCATCCCAACCAGGGATGGAACCCACAACCTAGGTATGTGCCCTGACTGGGAGTCAAGCCCACATGGCAGACTCATGGGGATCCCAGGAGGAAAATATCTGAGAAATGTTCTGAGAAATACTGACCAAAGGTAGGAGCAATGCCTGCCTATCTTTTTTATCTTGTATTTGTTTATCTTCTCTCTCCAAGTAACAGGGGGTCACCAAGTCACTTAACTGGGTCCAGGCTGGTTCTCGGCTACCTGTTCACCCCCTTGGCATCATTGCCACATCTTTATTTTTCCAACTCATCTGGGAGAAAGGACAGTGAATAGTGGCTGAGGAGAGGCTGTAAGAATGAAATGGGAGAAAAGTCCTGCTCTCTGCCACTGACAACCCTTCTCCAGGTGGAGTAGGAGAGTGGCTGGTCAGGGCAGGTGACTTGTCGAAGGTTCCGAGCCTACATGCCCCAGCCAAGAACATTCATCAGTATAAATTGCACACCTGGCACCCTACCCGTCTCCCCAACACTACTATGCAGAATTGGAACAAAAACCAGCTTGTCATCATCCCCTAGACTAACCTCACAGAGCACAGGCTGATGCAACCTGCCACCTGTGACATACTTAACCATCAACAGCATTTAAAGTGAGGCAAGGGTGAAATACTGCCCCACTGGTCTGAAATGGCCTTTGCCACAACAAAGGATCATTATGACAACAGGAAGACACTGTAAACTGGCACAGTGTAGATAGGAAAGATCTCTCTCTCTCTCTCTCTCTCTCTCTCTCTCTCTCTCTCTCTCTCTCTCTCTCTCTCTCTCTCTCTCTCTCTCTGTTTATGACAGACTTTAACCCTTCAGTGTTTGGTTAATTTTCTCAGCAACACTGGCAGGGGTGGGGGTGCAAATTGCAACTCCAACCCATCTGGGTGCCCAGGAGGGCAGGAGCCGCTCTGGGCTGGAAGGCTGTCTGCTGGAATGATGCCTGAGCATGTCACCAAGTGGGGTCTGTAGGTGCTAGAGGAGCAGCAGGTGAGGTAATTTTTGTTTGTTTAAGCCTACTGCTTTTTATTCACTTTTCATTCACATTTAAATAATCAAACGGCATTTGTTTACTGAAAACTCCAACACTCTTGAAAAACCCCTTTTTCTCTTCCCACACGGCTTCCTCTACCCAGAAGGTCTTTCTTTCTCTTCTCTGCAGAGATGTGTCTTTGAGACCCAGTCCGGGGCCCATCTCTCCCTCGAAGCCTCCCCTGATCAGCCCACTGCCTGCAATCTTCTGTTCTCTCCTTATCTCCTGCATTACATCCCACCTCAAGGTCCTTCAGGCCCATTCCCTTCTCTCTGTCCTAATGCAGGCCCCCACTGTTTGCCTCATTACTGCTCCTTCCCTGCTCTTCCTGCCTTTTGTCTTGCTCCCTTCAATCTATTCTCCACACTGCAGTGTTCATCCTGAAAGACAAATGTGATCATGTCATTTAAGTGTCCAAACATTTCTTCAGTAGCTAACACTCACTGAATTAACACTCACTGAATGCTCACTGCATGCCGGCTCTATTCTAAGTGCTCTCCATTTAAAATGCCTTTAAATCTCATAACTCTATGAAGCATGGTTATTTCTCCCATTTCATGAGGAAACCAAGGCTCAGAGAGGTTAAGTAACCTGTCCAAGATCACACTGCTAGAAAGTGGCAAAGCCAGCATTTGAACCAAGGCAAACAGGCTTCAAATACTGCCCTCTCAAAACATGCATTATAATCACATTATTCCTCAATGGCTCTTCACAACTCTCAGGATAAAGTCCAAACTCCTTAGCTCTCAAGGCCCCTCATTTTAGACTCATCCCTTTTCGCTTGCTGACATGGCCCTGATTTCATTCTTTCTTTTCTTTTTTTTTTTTTTTTTGTATTTTTTTTTATTTCATTCTTTTTATTGCTGAGTAATATCCCACTGTGTATGTATGTCTCATCTTTCTTTATCCGTCATCTATCAGTGGGTGCCTAGGTTGCTTCTATATCTTGGCTATTGTAAATAATGCTGCAAATGAACATAGGAGTCCATATGCTTTTTTTTTCTTTCTTTTTTTTTTTTTTTAAGAGAGGGAAGGGAGAGAGGAAGGTAGGGAAGGAAATATCAATATGAGAAAGAAACATTGATTGGTTGCCTCTGGTCCACACCCCAACTAGGGACGAACCCGCAACCCAGGCATGTGCCCTGATGGAGAATCAAACTGGTGACCTTTTGCTTTGTGGGACGATACCCAACCAACTAAGCCACACCAGTCAGGGCTGGGATGCGTATATCTTTTTAAGATTGTGTTTCTGCAGTCCCATTTGTTTATTTTTTATTTTTTGAAACATTTTATAAGAGTTTATTTAAGCCAAACTGACAACATATACCTGGAGCAAGATCTCAAATGCTCCCTGCTTATTTTTATTTTTGTTGCCCTTGGCCAAGGATATATATCCAAAAAGATATTGCTAAGACCAAGCAGCAAGCATCTTTAAATGCAGCCTGCCAAACACAGAGAAACCTCTGGGAAAGGCTCTGTCGTTACTGCTGAGCCATCAGACTGCACTGGTGACCCCTCTAGACCGATCCAGAACCATGGGAGTCAAAGACTTATAAGCACTTCTGAGAAGTGAAGATTTGGGACAAGTGTGTTAGGTGTGTGTATGTGTGTGTGCATGTGCGTGTGTGTAATGATGACTACACTGGGCAGTCTCAAAGATGGTGCTGATAATAACAAGGCTGCCGGCTGCATTTCTGGCGAGAGAGCCCAGGAAGTGGGCAGTCAGACTCTCTAAACCTTCATCTGCTGGACAGTCCCGCTATCTGGTCCACCGACCTTGGTCCAGAGAAGGCCCTGGATTCAGGGCACACCCTGCCTGCCCACACTTGACACCTGACACCTTCTTGGAGCCAGCAAGTTGTGTAGAAAACCATAAGGTCTCTTCCATTTTTAGGGTATTAGCTGCAATCTTGTCCTGATAAACTGATTGTGCTGGATCTTTTTAAGAGTATCCGTTGGAGGTTTCCAGGGAACTTTTCTAGAGTTTATGTGATTAACTGCAGCCAAATCACTAAGCTCCCAAGTCATGGAATCTGCTTTAAGCTTCAAGCCATTGAAACAAAGACACTCCAGCAAAGATGGCTGAGATAAAATTGTATAGTACAACAAAGGCTATTTTGTAGACAGAGAAAGAAAAAGACCTTGGGACAGAATTTATTTAGCCGCAGGGTGGAGGAGCTGCAGGTACCTCAATCCTAAAAGGCAAGTGTGTGACAGAATGAAAGAGGCCTCTTTTCTATCTAACTAACCAGCATGTAGTCACTGTTTTTGAAGCAGTTGACTGATTTTGAATCTGATACAAGACTCTCAAGATCCAACAAAAACTAAAAAGGAGCCACAAGAAACTAAGCACAGTGCCTACCCAGTAGAGTGGAAACTGGCAGAAGTGGGGAAGGTGGGGAGAAAGAAGTTTTGCTACATAAGACTTGATGGTATGGGGGTATTGAACCATGTGAATGCATTGCTCCTTTTAAAAAATTAAATGAAAGAATTTATGTAAAGTTTGATTTCCTATGCTATTTTGAAAAATAAATGTAACGTCTAATACAACATTTCTTTTAGGCAGACCTTCTGAAATTAGGTAGAGGTTACAAAAGTACACAGAGTCCTAAGTGTGGAAAACACCCTTTGTCAAGGAGCTCTGAGTCCCTTCCTTAGTGCTCTGCCTTCGTCCAGGCCTCAGAGGGACAGGGATGTGATGGGGCTGCTGCCCTTCAGGCCGAGGTACACTCAGTGAAAATCAACGTGATATGTGGGACTAGGTGGCAAGCAAGTGGCTACGTGCAAGACTGTATTATTAGAGTTAATGGCCAGGGCAGCAACTAATGACTGTTTGCAAAGAGCAGCCCTCCTGGAGGAACCAAGTGCCAAGGAGGGAGGCTGGCTGAGGTCTCACCCAAAAAGACCAAGTGAGGCAGGAGGGATGCAAACAGCTGCCAAAAAACCAGGTGTGCATGTGTCAGAATGGCCATCATTAATAAACCAACAAACAAGTGCTGGCGAGGATGCAGAGCAGAGGGAACCGTAGTGCACTGTTGGTGGGAATGCAGACTGGTGCAGCCGCTGTGGAAAACAGTAGGGAAGGTCCTCAAAAAACTAAAAATGGAACTGCCTTTTGACCCAGTGATCCTATTGCTGGGAATACACCAATTCAAAAGAACCTATGCACCCCAATGCTCATAGCAGCACTATTTACAATAGCCAAGAGCTGGAAACAATCTAAGTGCCCATCTGTAGATGAGTGGATCAAAAAACTGTGGTACATTTACACAATGGAATACTATGTAGCAGAAAGAAAGAACTCTTATTACCTTTTGTGGCAGCATGGATGGAACTGGAGAATACTATGCTAAGTGAAATAAACCAGGTGGTGAAAGACAAATACCATATGTTCTCACTTATAAGAAGAACCTAATGAACAAAAATAAACTAATGAACAAAATAAAACCAGAGACATGGAAACATGGAACAGATTGACAGCAACCAGACTAGATGAGGAGGATGATAATGGTGGAAAGAAGGGAAGGAACTAGTCAAAGAATACATTTGAATGGCCCATGGACATGGGCAACAAGGTGGGGATAGACTGTGGGAGTGGGGATGGGCTGGGCAGAGGAGGGCAAAGGGGGAAAAATTGGGACAACTCTAACAGAATAATAATAAAAAAAAATTTTAAGTTAAAAAATAAAATAAAACAAAAGTCCACCTAACAACAATAACAAAAAAGCAGGTGTGCAGATAGGAGGAAACCAACAGTGGAATCCATGCCAGGGATGAGATAAGAAAGAAAATTGCACCCTGGTGGGTTTCAGCTAGAAAGAGTGGTTAGAAAACTACACAGGCCATGTGGGCAAATTGGAGAGGCGCTGGCCACTCAGAGCTGAGCTGGAAAATTATCTGCGGGAGAATTCCGGGAAAAATACGATCACCCATCCATTTAAAGAGAGAGATGTGCTGAGCCTTGGAAAAGTGGGAAACTTAGAACTAGAGCTGAAAGTACGATCCGGTGACCCAGAGGGAGAACCCATAAACACAATAAGAGGGGACTTGTGTAGAGTAGAAAAGTTTAAGTTAAAAATTCAGCAGTGATGAGAGATTTTATTTCAGCCATGCAGCCATCCCAGGGCCCCTGGGGAGAGTGGAGATAGAACAGCCTCTGAAGGCAGCCGGAAGGGCTCTTCAGGGCCTCATTCATGGGGATAAGATATCTAGCAGTCTCCAGAACTGGGCCCCTAATGGAGAGATGCGGGTTCCCCACTCTCCCCCCAAGCTATAAAAGCCCTCCTCTGGTTCCCTGTGAGCACTGATTCTGCAGTAGGTCACCCAAGGGAAATGAGCAATCATAGATATAGGCAATTCCTTTTAGCCCAAAGGCCAATGACTTTCCGCCTACTCAAGGACAGCAGGCTGAAGAGATCTGAGATCTAAATATCATTACACTGGCCCCAAGGGCCTTTGAGCTCCAACCCAGAAAGGCCCTGGAGTGTCCCACACTCTGGGGGTAAGGTCAGTGCACGCACTTCCAAGACAAGCAAAGACAGCCAGCTCTATAATTTCCTAACACTGAGGGAGGAGACAGAACGAGCACAGACCATGTAACTTCCCAAAAAGCACAGCTGGGCAAGCACACCCACACTGTGAGGTTGCAACTCCCTGAACTAATTAAAAGGCAGAGCGATGAGAATGTCTGGATTGCTGCATAAGCCTCTCTTGGGGAAAATGTGTTTATGGCATTGCAAACCCAGGGCTCCCTCTTCACTTCTGAGAGCCAAGTCGGACACAGGTGATTACAGTTCAGAGCTAAATATGTGTGAGAGTGTGTGCAATGGGGTGGATAAGAACTCAGGCAGGGAGAATTATATTGCGATCAGCCAAGGCAGGCTACGATCTTCCCTCTGATTCCCCTTAAGGACAGAGCAATAGGCAAAGGTCTTAAATTATACTATGAAGGAAGTGGTGTGGCCATGCGGGACAATGAAAACCCCCAACCTATAAGGGGGTGTTTTAAAATGTCAGTCTCTGAGAGGTGTTGTTTTTCTCTCTAAGTTTAAACAATTATTGTTTGAGTTTAACCCTGCTTGAAGCCAGAATGAGCCAAATCAACATTAAGAGTTTTTTTTCTGCTTAGGGAATCTATGAAAAGGAAAATTCTTTCTAATTCTTTCCTTGTAATAACACTATATCAGGTATGGGGAATTTCCCTGGTGTAGAGACCCTGAGTCACTTTGATACCTGTGGATTGGGAGGGTCCCAGAGGAAGCCCAGTTGGCAGGGTCCCCTCAGGAGCTCTGCCCACCTCGAGGGCCACCAGGAGAGTATTTGAGGAGGGTGTTGAGAATGTAGCTGAGCTGCGGGATGTCAGCTAAAACTCTGACACAGAGAAAGAGGACAGATGCAGCATGCCTCTCATATCTTCCCTGTGGAGTCCCCTGTGGAGCCTGGACCTTATCCTGAGACAGTGATGGATTGTACTGTCCAGACTTATAAAAAAGAAAGGAGAAAGGCTTTTGAGTAATATACTGGGATGGGGTAGGGTAAGGGGCAATGGGAGGGTGTCTTAACTGTTTCTTATCCCAGATTCCACTGGGAATCAATGCTAAGTCCTTGGCAAAAATTCTAAGTTGAAACAGCAAGAGAACCCTTTGAGGCAACTAACAGAAGAGCTTTGACCTTGGCAGTGGTGACCTTGGTAGGGGAGAGCCAGCCCTGCCCCAGGTGGGGACTAGTGGAAAGGAGGTGCAGGATGGGCAATAGCAGAAGCAGTAATGGCCAACTCAGGCCACCTGGAGGCAGAGCAGAGCGTGGCTGTGATCCCAGCCTCAGGAAAGCATGAACAATTGCTAAAAACTGCATGAGGCCCCTGGGCTACTGTCAGGCAGAAGCTGGGCTATATCTTCAGTGGGCTTGGAATTCCAGTGACTCAACAAAGAGGGAGATCAGAGCCAAAGATAAGTTTGTTGCCACTATGTCACCCTTTCTGACTGTGTCCCTCAGGCAGGCATCAGGGGCAGAGGTATTAGATATATAGGATGGCATAAAACCTGGCAACACTCCTATGAACACATCAGGGGATGGAAATTACCTGTCTTCAGAGGAAAAGGAACTAATGATTCAAAAGGTTATCAACAATTTATCCAAATTTCATTTGGTGGGAAGACTAGCCGTAAGCAGGGAGTTATGGGGAGCGGGACATGGGACTATGGGTGCAACCCCACCACCTTCAGTTTTCTAGAGAATTGTTTCAGGACCATAGACAGCAGCATAAGAACCCCACCTGGGGGCACCCCCCCCCCATTTTGTTCTTCTTTGCCAATGGTTGTCATCTTGCAGCCCTTACACCCAGCCCGGGTTCCCTGAAGAACTTCAGAAACTGTGCAGAGAGCGCCTGAAGACCACCGCACTACACCTTTAGCATTGGAATGAGAAATCAATTCTCTTTACTCCCAAATCCTGTCCTCATCCAATACAGTACCCATAATAGTAGGTAATATAAGGTACTTACTGTATCCATGTACTGTGTTCCCATTTTTTCCTTACAACCCTATAAGGTTAATTCTTTTATTATATTGATTTTACAAACAAGGCAACTGAATTAGTCACAAAAAGATTAAGTGACTTTCTGAGGTCACACAATCAATGTAGTTCCAGAGCCCATCTCTATTGCCACTCTGCCAGGGTTATATTCTTTTTTTTCTTTTTAATTTTTGAATTCTCACCCAAGGCTATATTTATTGATTCTAGAGAGAGAGGACAGGGTGGAGAAAGAGGGAGGGAGGCAGAGAGGGAGGGAGAGGGAGAGGGAGAGAGAGAGTGAGAGAGAGAGAGAGAGACATTGATCAGTTACCTCCTGTACGCATCTCGACTGGGGATCAAAACCGCAAACTTAGGTATGTGCCCTCACTGGGAATTGAATCTGCAGTCATTTGGTGTAAAGAGATGATGCTCCAACCAACTGAGCCACACCAGCCAGAGCCGTGACTGTGTTCTTGGAATTTACATGCAGAATGAAGGTGAAATGGTAAGAAACATGACACGTCATAGGACAACTTGGCTCACAATATCATCAGAGACTGGAAAAGTCATCTGATTTAATACCTCAGACTTGAGAGTTCTCTTTCCTATTAAGATTCTGCCTCTTATTATGACCTGCAAACACTGGGAAGGTTATGTAACTTCTCCAAGTCCCTGTTTCCTTTCCCAGTGGAACAATTAAGTGGACCAGGCATCATGGGTGGATGGAAGAGGTAAAACACTCCCAAGCTGCGCAAGAAGAGAAATAAAAATTGAGAATATCCGCTCAGCTTTCTAAATTGTGTGGCATTATGGCCTAGGTGAGAGACTCACAGACTTTTATTAGAGTTGTCAGGGACCTGCAGATCTTAGAATCTGTGTTCTGCAGGATTTTCAATATTATGGGGGAGAACGCCTCACCCAACACAAGAATCCTTCTAACCACACTCCTGAGATGGCTTCAGGGCCAGGGAGCCCTTTAAGTCCCCAGGAAGCCATCCCTTCTCTGCAAGGTAGCCTTCCTCCACCAAATGTTCCCAAACAGCATGTCAGAGTATTCCCCAAGACTGCTTCTGGGATTGCACATGTCCATCTTCCTCCTACCAGAAAGTGTAATTCTGCCCTCTACAGAGGTTGGAGTGAATCATATTCCACCTCCCTGTGGCAGCCCTTGATATGAGGTGAGTTGTTATCGTGCCTCTACCGATGCTCTTTTCTAGACTGAACTGTTCAGGTTCCTTTAGTTATTTATCATTTGCCCTTATTTCCACAGCCCTTGCCATCCTGATCACTCTTCTCTGAATGCACCGGGGTGTTTCAGTTGTTCCCCTAGCCTCCCACTGGTTCTGTGTGTATTTACTGAGTGTCTACAGGAAGATGCTGAGAATGCGCAGAAAAAACCCCCCACATATTTCTGTCTTGAGGAGCTCACTGTCGTGGGGTGGGAGTGGGGAGTACTCTCAAGCAATTGCCATATGATATGGTGCAAGGCGAGAGGCTCTGTAAGACCACAAGGTGAAACTGACTGTGAAGGGGAGCACACATGCTCACAGGCATGCGTGTTGGAAACTGCATTCGAGAGGGGAGAGAGAGAAGGGCCAGCTCTGGGAACTGCCTGTGGTTTGGAACTACTCGAGTCAGTGTTATGGGTCAGTGGAAGACAAGAGATAGGCTAGAGAGGTCACCAGGAGCCAGATCATGAAAGACAGTGTGTGAGACTATTGTGAGAGCAGTAGGGAGCTGCTGAAGGCTTGCAAGCAGGAGAATGACACACTCAAAACTGATTGCAAGTTGGAGAAAGGATCGGAGGCAGATGTGAGACTGGAGGCAAGAGCTGCCTTAGCCAGATGAGAGCAGAGCAAAGCAGGACTCTAACCTTTCTGCTTCAGACTCTAACCTTATAGCTTCCATGCTGCCTGCAATAGGGATCTATACGGAGGCCACAGGTCATTCTGGACTCACATTCAGGGGCAAGTGAAGCTTTTCTATACGAATAGCAATGGTAGCTCACTCTCCCACTTTTAAATTTAATTGTTTTAATTTTAATCTTGTTTTATATGTAATCTTGTCAGTCTCAGCCCCTCGTTTCAAGCTATTGAAATCTTTGTGCATCCAGATTCGATCTCTTCATTTTAACTGAAGGAAAAATATTGTACTAAAGGAGTTGTCAAAGGGCCCAGGGGTAATCAGTGAGGGAAGCCACACTGAAGCAGGTTTTCTGCCCCTTTAGGAAATTGATCTGTTGAGAGGAACTAGAATCAAGATTGAGGAAACGCAGCTTACTTGTAAGAACAGGTCTTAGCTTACAGACCCCAAGGCAGGAAGGGAGGACCCTCTACCCCTTTCTAGTATTTCCTCCTGTTGACTGAAAAGATCCCTGAGTTTGAGTCTACAATCAACAAGGAGGGCATTACATAGCTTCAGGCAGCTGAAGGCCACAGTTGTTCAAACCTAATCATTGAGGCACTTCACAATGTTAGAAGGCTTAAGAAAATTTCATAGAGTGAAAAAAATTATAGGCCAATGAATGCTTAACAAAGGCTTCTCTATGGAACTGAACTAGTTCAGAACATAAAAGCTGTTCGGGGAGACTGAACAGGTGATGAGAAACGGGACATTGCTGCAGGTGGGGTGGGGTGGGGTGGGGAAGGGGAGGAGCCAGCCAGAGAGCCTCCCTGGATGAGTACCTAGATAATCAGGGTCCTTCTCAGTTGGGAACTAATGCACTTGGTCTCTGGACAGAATTGTCTTCCATAGCCCCATGAAACCTGGTGACTGGCTTCCCCTGGGCCCTGCTCACGAAGGTCTCTGATGCTTGGTCCTACAATCGGCAGTAAACTGAATCTAGAGCCGCATGCCCAGGTTGACCAGTGTTTCCTAGGTCAGTGCATTCACCCACCCCAACACAATACTTCATGAGCTATTTTCCTCATTTTTCCTTGATGTTAATTTTTTTTTTTTAACAGAACAGTCCTCTACTTCCAACCAACTCATCCTGCATTTTCTGTGGTGAACCGAGAGGACCTCTACCATTTCCCAAGATACAACACTTTCCCCACAACCCACTCCCTCATTCCTTGGATCCCCACCTCAAGTCCAACTCGTGCAATTCTTTCTTAGTACCCTCTGTTCTTAAGCCAAGTGCCATATGGAAACCTCAAACTTGTCAGATGAGCCCTGGCTGTTGTGGCTCAGTGGATTGAGCGTGGGCCTGCAAGCCAAGTGTCGCTGGTTTGATTCCCAGTCAGGGCACATGACTAGGTTGCACGTCAGGTCCCCAAATGGGGGCGCGAGTGAGCGGTAACCACACAGTAATGTTTCTCTCCCTCTCTTTCTCCTTTCCCCTCTCTCTAAAAATAAATAAATAAGTAAACAAACAAATAACTAAAAAAAAAACTTAACAGATGAACAAGAACTTCATTGATCCCTTCAAAATAAGCACATGCTTGTCTTCTAATAACTATTGATTGGCCAAATTTTGCAAAGGGAGTTAAGAGCAATAAGAAGCCACTCCAAAATACTTTCACTCTTCAGGGAGAGACTGTAAATAAACCTTTTTCTACTCTTCAAATAACAGACACCTAAACATTTTATCTTTTTACGAGGAGTAAACAAACCAATTCGTGTGCATTTTGCTCTGAGCCCTGATACTCATTGTCCAAGCTGGAAAGGAAGCCTGAGATGCCGACTATCTCCCCAATCTTTTCCCTGTGGTCTAACAAAACCCTTCTATGTAAAGCCATGACCTGAACTTACTCAGTTCAGGTGATCGGGTGGCAAAAGCTTCACTAAAGCCACCCACTGGAGAATGCTTTTTTAAAGAGCATTTTCTATAGCTTTCTATCTGGTTTCTCACACATCTTCAATGACACCTGAAAAGCTTTGTTGAAGTGAAATGTATTTGTCTGTGTAGGGGTTACTCAAATTGCCTCTCTTCCTTGCCAAGAAATTCCCATTTCTGGCACAAGAAGCCCACATGAAGTCCCACAGCACAGAAAAGAAGAGCCTTGCTGACACAGGGCTTCCAGGGGATTAAAGACAAACCACCTTCAAAAAAAGTAATAAACTAAAATAAAAGCTTACTCTGCCAACCCACTCGGTGTGCCACGTTTCAGAGACAATGCTAGGCACTGAGCCGCTGGTAGCCAGGAGAGGCTTCAGCCACATTAGCATTTTAGTGCCTTAACTTGAAATTAAACCTACCACCAACTAAACAATTGCCGCATCCCGGTGACCAGAATTGAGTTTAGCACCCCTCCGTCCCAGACTCCCTCAAAGCCAGCAGACTTACCTAATGACTTGGTGCCAGATGTTTTCCCTGTCTCCGGCTGGGGCATCTTACACAGGGGGCTCTGGAGCGCATCCGCCACCCTCAGCTGGGCGGGTGTCAGCGTGATGCGCAGCGCTGGGGGGCGGGGGACCGGGTACAGGCTTGTCTGCCAGGTCCAGGAGGTGTGCAGCGTCACTGCTTCACACCCCAGGGCACTTCCTGTCCCGGGAGGTAGAGGAATGAAGGAGGTTTTCTTAGGAGATACAATTTTCAACAAAATTCCTTTTCTGTGTGCGTACATGGTATGTTGCAACGTTATCGGAAAGACGAAATAACGAAAAAAATGCTTGGCAGTTGGGGGCTGAAATAAGTCATGGTATTTTCATATAGTGAAATAAAAAAGAGGAGGATTTGTATTTGTTGTTATGAAAAAGGGAAAAATATACTGCTGGGTGAAAGAAAAAAACGTTGCAGATAGTATTTGCAGTAAGGTCTAAATTCATTTTTGTATGTGCCTAGAAAAATAGAGTGATTCACAAGAAAATTAGAACACACAGAACTCTGGGGAGGAGAACTGGGGTGGAAGGAGTGATCTTACTTTTTGGGCACTTTTTGGATTTCCTTTTACCCTGTGTATTTTATGTACATAGTATTTTTTTTTAATAGTTTTTGAAAATTCCTTTCTTGCCTAATGAAAACTATTTTTGTCAGCTAAGCAGGAGCTTGCAACCAGTGAAATTTCTCCATCAGCAATCAAGCTGCAGTAAATACTTCTGAAAAGAGAAAATTCAATGTTCTACAAAAGTACATCCAGCAGTAGATTTCAGTGTGTCTGACAAGGGGGATGTCTTCTGAAGATCAAGTCTGATAGAGCCCCAAGTTGAGAAACACTGAATGAACATACTACGTTTTAAAATTTTTACAATTGTATATGTTAGAAAAGTTCAGCATATAGATAAAACAGTATAATGAATCCCCATGTAGCCAACACCATGCTTCATTAATTAACATGGCTAATTTTGTTTCATACCTAACCCATCCTCCACTCCCCTCCCACCTTCCAAACATCAATTCATTTTATCTGAGGGTATGTATTCCAATAGTAAGATCTCTCTTTTTTAAACACTACCACCATACCAAGATATGTTTTTTTAAAAAATATCAATAATTTCTTTATATCATCAAATATCTAGTAAGTATTTAAATTCCCAAACAAGATCTCTACACTGGATTTGGGTGCTAGGTCTATTCATTCATTATAATTTATAGCAGGAGTCCCCAGCCTCCAGGCCGCAGACCAGTACTGGGCCTGTTAGGTATCAGGCCGCACAGCAGGGGGTGAGCTTGAATGTAAAGTGATAGAATCATCCCCAAACCATCCACCCACCACCCCTGTCTGTGGAAAAATTATCTTCCACAAAGCTGATTCCTGGTGCCAAAAAAGTTGGGGGACACTGATTTATAGGTTTCTCTCCCTCTGTTTTTTCCTTGCAAGTTATTTGTTGGAGAAACAAAGGCATTTGTCCTGAAGAATATCCCACATTCTGGACTTTGCCAATTTTATGCCTGTGCTGTTTTTAACATGCTCTTCTCTCCCTTCTGTTTCATGTAAATTGGTAGTTAGATCTAGACTTGGTCTGATTAGGTTCTAATTCTTTGGCAATAATATATAATGTCTGGTGTCTTCCTGTGATATTAGCTTCCCTTAATGATTATTGGTTGAATTGTGTCCCCCCCAAAAGGTATGTTGAAGTCCTAACCTCCATACCCATGGAAGTAATCAGGTTAAAATGAGGTCCACCCCTAACTCATCCTGAGAAAACGGGGAACATTTGGACACAGATAGGCTCAGGGAGAAGATGGCCACGTGACCATAGAGGCAGAGGTTGGAGTGTTGCATTTACAAGCCAATTGCATAACTACCGAGCCATATCTTTGCCAGCACTTGGTATTTGATTTGGCCTTTTTAGTTTTAGCCATTCTGGTGGATGTGTAGTATTATTTAATTGTAATTTTCATTTTCTTTAAAAAACATTTTTTTTTAAGATTTCATTTACTTATTTATTGTCAGGTAGCATTGCTCTGAGAAATCACCCGGGGACCATTCTAGGATTAAACACCGGGTTTATTGAACGAAGAGGCCAGACGGGATTGGAAGGAAGAGGACACTCCCAGACCGACTGGAGGGCCCATAGGAGCAAGGGAAGCAGGGAAAAAGGTGACTCCCAGTCCACCCAGTGGGCCCATAGAAACAGGAAAGAGGAAATGGAGAAATAGAAAAGGGAAAGATGGAAAGAAGGGGGAGTGGAGACTCTTCATCACCCACACAGGTTCATAGGAATTGTCTACTTGTATGGCTGCAGGCGCCATCTCCACACTTTGCCAAACACACATTATGGTTAGGGTGAGTTTACCCATCAACACATTCAGCAGGTTATTTACATCTCCCTGCTTTCCCCCCACCAGGCCAGTCAATATACCGTGCTAAGTCTATCAGCATTTCTTCTGAGAACGAGAAAAGTCCATTTTTATGTCCTATGAAAGAGGCTATGTTCAGGTTAATTTGCAAATGGTTCATTTGCATACAGCAAAAGTCCAGGTGGGCAGTCCAGCTGCCGCCATGTTCTGACATTTATTTTTTAGAGAGAGGGAAAAGGAGGGAGATAAACATCAGTGTGTGAGAGATACATAGATCAGGCCAGTGCTCGATCCACTGAGCCACACCAGCCAGGGCGTAATTTGCATTTTCTTGATGACTGCTGATGTTCAGTACCTTTTCATAGGCTGATTGGTCTTTTGATGTTTGGGGGTTTACTTTTCTCATTATTTTTAAAACTAAGTAATGAGTATATTTTCTTAGATAAATTGTACATGCCTTAATTCATTTTGCTTTTTTTCCATTAACAGTATATCTTTAAAAAATTTTTTATTTATTGATTTTAGAGAGAAAGCGGGAGAAAGAGAAACATCGATTTGTTGTTCCACTTATTTATGCATTCGACCAGTTGATTCTTATATGTGCCCTGCCTGGGGACTGAACCCTCAACCTCGGCATATTGAGGTGATGCTCTAACCAACTCAGCTACCTGGCCAGGGCCCCTAACATATATTAGAGCACTCTATGCTGGGATGTAGATAGAACATTGCCTTGTACAAAATTAATTTACTCATCTGAAAAGGTGTGACAACACTCTGAGGAATGTTTGTGTTATATGGAGATGAGTAAACACGATCACAGAAATTTAATTCTTGGGCCTTCCCTCTATTAACTGGCTGGTTTTCTTCTGGTATAGTATTGTTAACAGCTTGGCAAGGTCTAGTTATGGGAATTACTGATCCCTCTGCTCTGTTCGGGGGTCAGAAATATGCATAGACGTAAGAAACTCTTTCTTTCTCAGTAGTCATATTACTTATGTCCCCAGGCTCTCCTCAACTACCCTTCCATGCATCCAGTTCCATTTCATTGTTTCAGTATTCATATTTCAAGAATGTTCATCCTCCAACTCTTAAAGCAATACATTGGTCCCCCTTATCTGTGGCTTATTTTCTGCAGCTTCAGTTTACCCATGGTCAACTGCAGTCCAAAAATATTAAATAAAAGTTCCAGAAATAAACAATTCCTAAGTTTTAAATTGCATGCCATTCTGAGTAGCGTGATTAAATCATCCTGCTCTGTCCCACCAGGACGTGAATCATCCCTTTGTCCAGAGTATCTGCAACATACAGACTACCCATCCATTAGTCACTTAGTAGTCTTCTCCATTATCAGACCAACTGTCAGGGTACTGCAGTGCTTGTGTTCAAGTAACCCTTATTTTGCTTAATAATGGCTGCAACAACAGTAGTGGTGCTGGCAATTCAGATATGCCAAAGAACAGTTGTAAATTGTTTCAATTTATTATTAGTTATTGTTGTTAATTTCTTACTGTGCCTAATTCATAAATTAAACTTTATTATAGGTATGTGTGTATATGAAAATATATATAGGTAGCATTCAGTACTTCCATGGTTTCAGGCATCTACTCGGGGGCTTGGAGTATACCCCCTGTGGATAATGAGGCTACTATACAGAAAATTTTACCCTTTGCGACAGTATAGATGGACTTGGAGAACATTATATAGGCCAGTCAGAGAAAGAAAAATACCATATGATTTCACTCATATGTGGAATCAAATGAACAAACTAAACTAACAAGCAAAATAGAGACAAACTCATAGAGAGAGAGAGCAGGCTGACAGCTAAGGGGAGGGGGAGTTAGGTGGTGGAGGGATTGAGCAAAAAGGAAAAAGAACTCATGCACACAGACAACAGTGTGGTGATTGCAGGGCAGAGCGGGGAGGGGGGTATAAGTGATTAAATGGTAATGGGAAAAACGCAATAAAGATAAATTTTTTAAAAAGAAAATAGACATTTCATCCAATTCTTGTACCCATTTCCAAAAACAATACATCTGTGAACACAGTTTGGTCTTTGAAACTTCTTGGACTTAGCATTTCACACACACACACACATAGAGGGGTGAGCAAAAGTAGGTTTACTGTTGTTTGTATGGAAAAATATATAATACAAGAATAAACTCTGTGTTTCACATACTTACAACTGTAAACCTACTTTTGGGATATATATTCCATTCATGGGATTGCTGTAATTTTCCTGAAAAACAAGGTAGTATAGTTGGGTTTTCCATCTTGGTTGGTTGGATGCTACTCAAAAGATTCTGTGTCCAGCACTGCAGCCCAACCTCCCCCCGACCCCTGCCCCGGGTACCCTGAAAGTGAATAAAGCCATAAGCTGTCCAACTTTTAGATGCAAACACTCTTTAGCCCAGCAACTTCACCTATATGAGCTTACTGTATCACAAAGATATAGCATGTGTACATTCAAGGTTGTTTATTGCAAAATTATCTGTAATAGAAAAAAGAAAATCTGGCAATAACCTAAATTTCAATCAATAGAAAATGGCACAAATTATGGCATATCCATGTAATGAAAGACTATACAGATGTTTAAAAGATAAAAACAATCTGAGTGTATTGTTGTGGTACATTATTTAAGATAAATAAAGTTAAAAAACAAGGTGAAAAATAATTGTAATAGAATCACATGGTTATAAGCTTGAAAAGGAGCTAGATGGTGTAAAAACAGATCTACATATAGCTATATATGCAGGTAAAGGCACTTATTTTTCTAGAGAGATACACTGTTAACTGCTACCAGTGTGTCCTTTAGGACAAAGCCCTGGTGGGCAGAAGAAAATAGAGAATTTTACTTTATACTTTGCATCTTTCTAGAGTTTTAAAATTGTTTCACTATGTACATACTGGTATTGTTTTCTAATGAAACAAATAAAAAATTTTTTTAAATGTTTGGCTGAAATACATTTTGAGAACACAGTCATACAGATTTTGAATATGGAACATTCTATGAGGCCAAAACCAAATCAATGTCCTGAAAAACAAAGGAAGATAAGGGATTCCATTAGTTTTAAGTAGAGACTAAAGACATAACAACCAAATGCAAAGTATGTACCTTAATAACATTTTGGATTGAAAAAATAAAAGGTGTTTTGGGGACAAGTGTAAAATTTAAGTATGAACTAAGTATTAGATGATAGTACTGGATTATTAGTTTTCCTAAGTGCAATAAAGCGCTTTGGCTGTGTCACAGAATGTCTTTATTCTTAGGTAATATATGCTGTAGGTTTTAGGGTGGTGTCCACAGGTCTGCAACTTACTGTCAACGCAAGAAATTATTCAGCGAAAAGGAGTTAGAGAATGCATGCAAGTGCGGCAAAACACAATTAATGAATTAGGTGAAGGGTTACCCATGTTCATTGTATTACTGAACCTTCAACTTTTCTGTAGATTTAATTTTTTCTTAGAAAAGTTCAGGAAAAATTAATGATACTGTTGCCATTCGACCCATAAGTTACTGTACATAAATTATGGCTCATCTTAGCCTGAATTAAACCACAAAACAAAACTGTGGAACCACCAGAACTCTGGAGAGAGCCTGGGTGGACTTGGGTATCCCTTAGAATCCCTCACACTTTTTTCTCCACATCCAGATCTGGACTCAGTCAGATGCGGTCTGGTCAAAAATGACCTGGCTTTTCAGTTTTACCACTTCTTGAGGGACTTCTGCTGTTCTCCTAAAGCAGCAAGTCCGATGGGCTGTAGTGGGAAAAAGTGCCAGTGGGTTGGTCTGCCTGGTACAAAGCAGACAGATTCTCTGGGTTGGGACCCAGGAAAGGATTGAGCCTCTAGCAAAGGAAGCAGGTTTCTTGGTGGTGAAGAATTGGGTGGCTGTGAGAGAACTGACACCTTTAGGAGCCTGAAGTACATTCACATTTCTGTTGAGCACCCACCATGTGCTGGGCACTGTGGCTAGTACTTGCTAGTACAAGAGTACAACATACAATATTTACTGGGCGGCAGGCACTTTGCTAAGCATTTTACCTCTACTCCCTCCTAAAGCTGCCCTAGATACTACTGCTCTCTTTCACAATAAGGAACTGATCCTCAAATGGGCTAATTCACTTGCCCGGGGTCACACAGCTAAGTACATAGTGTTGAAGCAGGGATCTCAATCTGTATGCCTCTGGCTTTACTCACTATTTCCACCCCCTTCTGGGTTTCCAGCACTTTAGTTCTTCTCTAGCCTCAGGGAATTTCCCTAATACATATTTTTACCCAACCCTTCTTTGCTTAGCTAAATCCTACCCATTCTTCCCAGCCTTTAGCTTAATATTCTGATATCATTCCAAGGAAAGCCTTTCTTTAAAAAAAAATTTTTTTTTTTTTTAAGAGAAAGGGGAAGGGAGAGAGGAAGGGAGAGACAGACTGGTTGCCTCTCATAAGCACACGACCTAGGCATGTGCCCTGACTGGGAATTGAACCAGCAACCTTTAGCTTTAGGGGATGACATTCAACCAACTGAGCCACAGCAGTCAGGGCCTCAAGGGAAACCTTTCTGAAGGTAGCCCCTTCCCTGCTGTTGTTCTTATCACACTGCCATATAATCATATGTTTAATTATCAATCCTCCCACAGTCTCTGGGCTCTTGAGGGGGAAAAAGATGTTTCACTGTCTTTGGTATTAAAAACCTCAAGTCTTGGTACAGGGTCATGGGAGGGTCCCAGTTTTCTGAGCCTAATCACAGGTTCTGAAATCTTGGCCAACATCAGAAAAAGCAGTAGGCAAGAAAGGGGGAGGGAGTGGTCAAAGCAAGCAGCTGAGTTCCTAGCAATCAGATTGAATTGTATAAAACTTTGAGATGATGTGGGTGGGCATTGAATTTCAGGCAATTCACTTTTGTTGTAGGAGGCATGGTGAAGAGAGACTGTCCAAGGTTATCAAGATCATTAACAGGACAACAGCTTCTATTAGAAAATGATATTCCTGAGGGCCATGTGAATGGCCAGAAGCCAGGTCTGCCTGTGCTCACGATCCCCATCCATCAATCCATTCATTCATGCGCTTACAAATATTTACTGAGCTCTGTCTGCTCTATGTCAGGCACTGCTCTGGGCATTGGGGAACAGGGTAGAGAACCCAAGGAAGCCCCTGACCTCACAGGGCTTACAGTCAGGTAAACATAAATGAATGAAAGAAAATAAAGCAGGGAGAGATGATAGCAAGTAATGAGAAGGGTTGTTTTTGGTACAGGGGTCAGAGAAGGTCTGTCTTTGAGAAAAACCCCAGTGAAGAAAAACATGAGCCCCACAGATACCTGGAGAAGGGCATTCCAGGGCAGCATTAGTCATGTTGACAGAGCATCATTAGAAACCTGAGCCTCTTCTGCTTTTAAGTAACTGTACGTACGGTATTTAAGTTGTCCAGGAAATGAGTACAAAGTCACCAGTGCACATACTCCTGGATATAGGCACTTTACTAAAGCATTGTTTTACACAAGGGAATGGCTCATGGCAGCTTTAATATCCACCTCCCACCCTCGCAGGTGGCATCAGGCTTCTCACACCTACACCCTCCCTCCCCTGGCCCCTGGACAGGAACAACCTCACCCCAGTGCTTTATTTAGCATTTGGGGTCAGCTAATCCTAGGTGACTCAGGTTCCTGTTGCCCTTGGTCTCCACCTAAAATGCAAACCTCTCAGGATGCGTCTTCTTACCCTCAACCCTGAATTGTTCACAGTGTCCTCTCACTGACCTCAGCCCCCACTGCTCCTGGAATTTCCTACCACCCTTCCCCAGTATGCCCTCTGGGGTCCCACATGAGGTAAATAACAACCCAGACCTCAGCCTTTCTCCCCAGTGCTCCTTTCCTTTCCCTTCCTGTACCACCTTCTCCGGGGAAGGCTACTCATTCTCCCACATCCTGTGGGGACCCAGAGGAGACCAGCATTGTCCTACTTCCCTGGTGCTTTGCTTGTCCCCTGCTTTATAAAATCATCCTTTGATTCTCATGCCATCCACTTCTCCCTTCTGCTTTTTTTCATTGACGTTCCGTACCAAACATTGGGTCCCCCATAGTAGTTATTGAAGAATTGGCTCCTACTGTTCCTCCTACTCCAGCACTTACCATTACCTTGGGGAATGTCAAAATCTGGCTGATGATTCTCTAAAAATGCTGACCTCACAATTCCTTGGCTTCTTCAAAAGCAATGACTTTTATGTGCTCTCTACTCAGCCACCTACATCAATCAGATGGTCTAAGCACAAGAGACTTGGGAGGAAAATAGAACAGATGAACAAGGAAGAAGAAGCGCAAAGAAGATGGTGGGAGCCAGGACTTGCCCTAGAAACAGAGCTGGGAGCTCAAAACTGCATTTTGAGGGTGGGTTTGACATACTTTATGGATAATTGCATTTGATTTACAAACTTATGTGGTCAGGTCAGAAATGTGAGCATTCTGGTTAATAAGACATGTTGGTTTAAAGGAAATGACCATACACATTATTAAACAAAGAATAAAACACATGGAAATTTGACTGAGTATTGTTACAGAGTGGGGGTCTCCAAAAATCCCCAGAGCCTGTGGGTTGGGGGATGGGGAAAAGGGAACAGCTTTTAAGATCCCTTTGCATGACTATGGCTAGTAGATAGTGTCTTAGTTATGCAAATGATTTAGTTCTTCCAAGGCCCCAAAGAGATGGGAGGGGTTTTGACCATGGAATGGTAAGAGCATACAGAGCCTGCGCAAGGTTCTGTGAATGGTCAGAACTGGTTACCACGCCCACTGCATCACAGGAGGCACTCAGGGATTTAAAAATAGGCGGCAACCATTTTAGAAAGAGGAGGAGAGGAGATCCACACGGTTTGCAGGGAGTCTCCTCCATGTGGCTTGTAAAGGAGAGGGAGAACTCCATGCGGCTCTGAAAGGGAGAATATCATGTGGCTTTGAAAGGACAAAGCACATGTTTTCCTGGGCTGTTATAGGGAGGCTGATGAAATTGTACCCCAGATCCTGAAAGAGACAGCTGACAGATAAGGAATGGGGAACTTCTGGGAATGTTTTTGGCTTCTGGCCTTTTGGGAAGCAAGGGAAGTGCTGGGTTCCATACAGGAACAGGGCTCTGAGCTGAAGTGCTCACTGCCCTCCCCAGGTTGGAATATTGTAAATAAAGACCTGTTTTCCTCAACACTAGTTACTGGGTTTTACACCAACGTGCCACGTGAAAGAACCCCCTTTAGCTCTGTAACAGTATCACTTGGTCATTATTTGGTGAATGGTAATATCCATTGCATTTGCAGTTCTTGTCTTCATATTTTATTTTATTTTTATCTCAAAATAGTCCTGTCCTGGCTCCCCTGTATGATCTTGCAATGACTTGGCCTCATTGTTCAGAAATACAGTATTGGCATGAATGCATTGAGTCAAACAAGGCTGACTCGACCAAAAGGTTCTCTGGGGCACCTGGGGAGGGCTGGTAGGCAGGAAAAAGTAACCAGTATGTGCAGAGTTGTGAGTAGGGGAGACAGCCCTGTTCTGCAAGGTTCAGCTGTCTAAAGCATTTGCCCCTGGTCTGCTGGGTCTATGCCAGGGGTCAGCAAACTCTCTGTAAAGAGGTGGGAAGTAAGACAGTACAAAACAAATAGCATGACTGTGTTCCAGCAAAACTTCATTTATGCACACTGAAATTTGAATTTCACTTCATTTTCACACATCAGGAAATATTACTTTTTACTTCTGGTCAACCATTTACAAGTGTAAAAACAATTCTTATCTCATGGGTCATACAGGGACAGTCAGTAAGCTAGATCTGTCCCATAGACCAGAGTTTACTAAACCCTGGTCTGCGCCAATACACCCATAAAAAAACCTGGCAGCTGGCATTCTATTCATGGACTAATGGAGATAACAGCCATCATTTTGAACAAATACTATGGAAACAATTTATATATTTATTATGATTTAGTCTTCATTAAATTATGCAATTTATTATGCCATCCTCACTTGACAGATGAAAACAGGGCTCTGGGAAGATAATCTGCCTGAGATCACACAACCAGTAAGGTCAAGAGGATCCTCATCAAAGACTGTGCTCTTCACTAGTGTGCCAGAATGCCCCCCGCGCTAGCTCCCCATCATGTACATTTCTGGGTCTCAAGTTACCTCACTCTACCTGTCCATTCTCCTCTATCTTCCTACTGCTTGGCTGCTTTGACTCTTATTTTCACCTTTTCTTTGTTCCCCACATTAAGATTTATCTTCTCCTTGGCCTAGCAATTGCTCAGGCTGGATGCTTGGAAATCTCTATCTTCACCTTTACCCAAATCCATGGGTCTGAGTCATGGGAGCTTGAGCCAAGATAAGGTGCCTTTCCTGGGGCAACAGGAACTGTTGGAACCAAAAGGTAAGTTTTACCCAAACCCCTTAAAAGGTCCTAAGTGTCAAAGCCAGAAAAACCAAGACCAATGTGAAGTTTAAGGATGACAGGGCCCAGAAGAGGCACCAAAGGTTGTGACATGGGTAGAGCTAAAGGGAAGAGAAGGGAACCAAAGTTAATTCTGGGTTAGCTGCCCTGGATGGAGCAGAGAGCTCCAAGGCTGTCCTTCAACTGTGGTAGCTTTGAAGATCACTGGGCAGGCAGGCCTGGCTTGAAGGTCATGGTTAGAGCAATAGGCTCATCTTGGAGCTCCCCTCTTGTGAGCAGCAGTGTCCTGGGCACGACTTGGCATTTTCAGCTCTACCCCATTACTGATCCAGGCCCTAAAGGAGAGTGTCTTAGGTGGGTCCAGATGAAACTATACCAGTGCTGTAGAAAACTGGGACTAAATCCTGCCAAAGCTGATATCTAAAGGGGCATTTCCAGCAGTGCTGACTGACACTGCTGGGCACTGCTGTTCCAGAGAAGTCAGTTCATTTTTAAAAAATCCTCATCGAAAATATAATTATTTATTTTAGAGAGAGAGGAAGGGAAAAAGAGAGACAAAAATCAGTCAGTTTCCTCCTGTACCAACCCCCAACTGGAAATTGAACCTGCAACCTAGGTATGTGTCCTGACTGGAAACTGAACTGGCCACACCTTGGTGCACAAAATGACACTCCAATCAACTGAGCTGCCTAGCCAGGAAAGAAGTCAGTTCATTTTGAGGCCAGGCCCCAGACAGCAGAGTTAGGTCCTAGGTAGAGAGGGGTAGAGTGGTCATGGAAAGAATCCAGTCTTGGCAGAAAAAGTGCAGCCCATTCGGAAATCAAGGCTGAAGTCCAGGACCCACAAGAACCAAGCAGGTCTCACCACCTGGAAGGGGTGAGAATCCAATAGTTTGTCAGCTTTGGCGAGGCAGTGAGAACCTCAGGGCTAGACAGGTTTTCTTAAATGGTAAACCCAAATTACATACTATAAATTAGGCTAGTATAAGAATTAATGAAATTAACTACATAAAATTTTAAGAACTTCTGTTGATCAAAAGAACTATGAAGAAGAGAGAAGACAAGCCACCAACTGGGGAAAGATATTTGCAACATACACAACCAACAAAGGATTAATATCCTGAATATGTAAAGAACTCCTACGAATCACTTCTTTTTAAAAAAGGTAAAACATATAAACATGCATTTCAGAGAGAAGAAAACATAAATTAACAAAAATTAAGAAGGTTGACTATCAAAAGATTTAGAGCATCCCACTCTGCGAGTATGAGCTGGTTCAGCCACTTGGGAAACTATTTAGTATCCTGAAGTAAACTTGAAACCGTAAATACCCTATTACTGAGGAATTCTACTCCTACATGTATGCTCTAAGCTAAGGTTTCTCAACCTTGGCATGACTGACCGCTCGGACTAGATAATTCTTTGCTGTCATGGGCTATCCTGTGCTTCGGCAGGATGTTTACGGCATTCCTGGCTTCTGCCCCTTAGATGTCAGTAGCAGCAGTCCCTGCTCCAGTCACGAAAACCAAAAATATCTGGGGCATTTGCTGAATCAATGGGGTCTTTCCTGTGGTGTAAAATGCTTTAGCAAAGTGTCTGTGCCCAGGAGTACATGCATTGGTGACTTTGTCTTCGTTGCTCAACCCCTGGTTGAGAAGCACTGCTCTAGGCTCATATGTGCTAACCAAGTTCTCCAAGAATGGTCATAGCAGCACTGTAAAAGTGGCTAAAGGCATAAACACAACCCCCCAAAAAAGGGGGGTTGGAAACAACATAACTATACAACGAAAGAGTGGACAACCAAATTATAGTAAATGGTTGCAATGAAATATCACACAGTTCAAAACTGAATAAACTTCTAACAATATAAACAACTCTCAAATGTTGGGGGAACAAAGTTGTAGAAAACTATATTTAGTATAAATATTTTATAAAGTTTAAACATGTAAAACTAAATAATGTATTATCTAGAGGTACCTACATAGGCGGTGTTGTAGATTGCATTTCCCAAAAACGGCTGCAAGAATATTTCTAGTACTACTTGCTCTTCCAGACCTTGCCACTCTCTGATCAGCAGATGATGTCCCTTTTTCTTGAGCCCAAGTGGGACTCTGTGACTGTTTCAACTAATAGCTATGTGACTTCTGAGGCTAGGTCACAAAGGGCGATACAGCGTCCACCGGGTTTTCTCTCTCTGGATGCCCATCCTTGGCTCTCAGCCACCACGTTGTGAGGAAGCCCAGGCCACATGGAAAGAGCCAAAGCCCCAGGCCTCGGCCCAGCTCCAACAGCCAGCGGGTAAGTAAATCATCGAGAAGACCCAAAAGTCCTCAGTTGAGCTAGCTCAGCTGGTGCTGTGTGAAGAGATGAGTTTTCCTTACAGAATTCTGCCAAACTCTGGATTTGTGTGAGAGAGAAAGAGAGAAATAAAAAGACTGCTGTTGTTTTACACCATTAAGTTGTGGGGTGTTTGTTAACCCTCTATAGATATCTGAAACAGATGGTAAACAAACTCTAACAAATAGCAAGAAAATGATAACATAGAATTTAGGATTACAATTACTGATGTGAAGATTACTGGTAGGGAATGTGATTGATTAGAGGCAGCTGGGAGCAGTCTAGCCTGATGGCTGAGCATGCTCTAATAAATAAGTGAAACCACAGAACTTTCCTACTCCTGAGCACCTGCTGTGCTGAGGGTGAGCAATTCTTCCCAGCGTTAGAAAACTGAAGAGAATCTCAAGCCCCAAAGGAGAAGAAAGTGTTCCCATTACACAGAGGGGCTCAGCCAGGCCCCCCTGCCTGTTGTCCTTTCAGTGTGGGCCGAGCTCTTCTGAAGGGCCAGACCAAGATAGTGCAGGGAGTGCTCTCCTTGGGCAATGCTCTTCTGTCTGTTTAATCAACACTTATAGTTATCTGTTGACATTTGGAAACAAAAGCAAAACCTTTGAAAGGACAAAGTGAGCATTGTGCCTCTGAGCCATTAGGAATATTCAGAACTGGTCCTGAGCAGTGGCATGAACACTGGACTCTTATCTTCCAGAGAGAACGTCCCTGTGGGCTGACTTGGCTCTTGGGGAGCCTGTGGCGCTGAGAAATGCTGACGTGGTGCTCTCTGTATGAGCTTCCCTTACTCCCATTGAGAATCCTGTTGAGGATCCAGCATTTATCAGGCAGTGACCATGACAAACGCTGGGCCTCAGGAAGAATTCTGCTCAGTGGTGGGATTTCCAGAAGAGCCAGGCTTTGAGGGGGCTGGGACTGAGCAGCAGCACCATTCTGGGAGGTGGGGCAAACCACTCATCTCCATTCTTCAAATGAGCAGACAGCTGAAGATGCTCTTCAAACAAGAAACTGTGACCTAACAGTCTCCACCAGAGAAGGAGCAGATTTTTAAAAAGAAGAAAAAGAAACCCCAAAAAGTAGATTTCTATAAAGAATGTTTTGAAAACTAAAAAAGAAAAAGATATTGCTACTATTTATCTATGATAGAATCTGGGTCTATTTTTACTAAAGCAGAAAGCCTCAGAGTCAAATCTTGTGAGACAGAAAATGTAACAAGTGACTGGTGATAGGGACAGGTAGGGACTGTGGCAAATGGACTGAGGACGGGTCTTCACTAAGGAGGCCACCACTATTCAGCTCTAGCCCATTGCAGGGATGAGGAAAGCCTGGCCTACAGGGATTCAATCTTCTGATTGTAAAGAGAAGCCAGGTCAGATACTTATATAAAATTTCACAATTTTCAAAATAAGATGCCAGCTAAACCAAACATGTATATGAGTAGCATTTGGATGTGTAAAAAGGGATATAACTACTTCGTAGGGTTGTGAAGAGGATGAAATGAGATAGAACAAAACCAACAGTAATTAGTGGATATGCACCAGAAAAACTTATAAATGTAATACAACATAGGTCAGAATCTATTACAGACTATATTTTTCAAAGATGGCTGCAATAATATCTCCTATCTCATATGGTATTTTTATTATGTAACCTTGACGCTCATTCAGGTGGTGGAGCTATTTTTCCTCTCCTTGAACCTGAGAAGGACTTTACAATAGTATGGCGGATGAAGCTAGGTCATAAAAATGTCATGCATTCCAGCCTTGCTCTCTGGAGATGCTCACTTCTGTAACCCATCCTCCATCCTCCGAGGAAGCCCGAGAGCCCATGCAGAGGCCCACTTTGAGAAGAACCGAAGCACCCAGCCCACATACCCTGCTGGGCTCTGAGCCAACAGTGGGGAGCTCTACCGATGTGAGCCAGCCATCTGGACAGTGAGTCCAGATGTGAGTAGCCTCAGTTGAGGCCGTGTAGAGCAGAGACAAACCATTCCTACTCAGACCTGCCCAACCTGCAGATCCATAAGCAAAATAGATTAATATTGGGGTTTTAACTCACTAAGCTTTGGATGGCTTTTTACATAGCAATAGATAATTAATAGCGTCAAAAATCAAACTTTCAGCCTGAGACACTCCTGAAAGGGTAAAGAAAGAGACCCAAGGTCAATTCAGGACCTCCTACAGCACAGAAGCAAACTTGAAGTTTGAAGAGTGAGCATTTTTAGTTATCATCAGTGTTCCTCAAAGTGGGATTGTGATACTTCCTCCTACGTCAACTTTCTTAGCATGGGGCCTGAAAAGCTGTATTTTCAACCACTCTCCAGAAGATCCTTTTGTATCAATTTAGAAAACTATACTCCACCCATCTCCTGTGTAACCCTTTAAGACATTTTCTTGGGGTTTATTTCTCAGAAAAATGCTCATGGTTTACCATATAAGCAGCCCATGGCTTTGTTGGAGGAAGAAGCAAGGGTTCCATTCTTTAGCCAGCAGAAGTCCTGCATCCTCAGCAACTGGATATGCTGGGCTTGGTGATCAGCTTGACGAGGTGAAGGGAAGAAGGCATACAAGACAGATGACGGGTGACAACTTAAAGTGAAATAAAGTCAGAAATTGTTGTGCCTACCAGTCTCTTCCAGCTGGCAGAGGCTTCCCATTCCCCCTGCAAGCCCTGTAGAACTTCACTCTCTGGTCATTCACCATCCATAAGCCACACCAAGTCACCTGCTCCGTGCCAACCACCATGAGGGACCCCACCAAGACCTGCCTCCCCTTCAGTAATAGAAAGAATTTAGGTTATAAGAACTTATGCCAAAAATTTATAGTGTGTGATTTTAATAAACATGATAACTGAAAATGTTGTTAAAATATTTTCTCTTGAAGCAAGAAGCCATATTCACCAGTAAGTGAAGACACTGACTCTAACATGTAAAAACCTGTTATGTTCAGAACACTTTGCTGGGCACTCACTATTGGAGAAAGTGATTGGGCTCTTTGTATCAGACAAAAGCCAAAAAATGTTACGTACAAGATGCAAGAATGTGTATATAGTATTATCCCATTTCTTCCAAAAGTGTACATGTTGTTATGTATTGGTATACTTATTAGATAATTTGGAAGAATAATTACCAAACTGATAATTGTTTTTGTAACTTGGGGTGGGTAGGAAGGGGAGGCAGTGTGAAATTATGATGAAATTTCATGTTCTAAAGTAAAGTTCCCTGGAAACTTTCCTTTCTTTGTTGCTGGCAATGACAATGTACTAAGAAAATGTAATAAAAAATGTAATAGGCTTATTTTTTATTTTTTATATATTTTTAATTATGTATTTGTTTGTTTACTTTATTTTAGAGAGAGGGGAAAGTAGAGAGTGAGAGAAACATCACTGTATGGTTGCCTCTCACTTGCGCCCCCAACTGGGGACCTGACGTGCAACCTAGTCATGTGTCTGACTGGGACTCGAACCAGCGACACTTGGCTCGCAGGCTGACACTTAATCCACTGAGCCACAGCAGCCAGGGCAATAGGCTTATTTTAATTTGCATATTATTTTTACTTTAAAAACTATTGCTATGGGGTAAATTTGCCTACAAAAATTCTATTTTAAGCATATACGTTGGTTTGGTGAGTTTTGATAAAAGTATGTACCTTAAAATTATCGCTTTAATCAGGATATAGAACATTTACATGACCTCCAAAATATTTCTTGTCCCCTCACCCCTGCCCTAGCCAACCATTAATCTACTTTCACTATAGATTTTGTCTATTCTAGATTTTGTGCAAATTAGAATAATACATTATGCTCTCTTTCGTGTCTAGCTTCTTTCATTCAGCATGTTTCTGTGATTCATTCATGTTGTTATGGTACCAGTAGTTTGTTCTCTTTTATTTATGAATAGTATGCTATTGTACAAATATAAAACAATTTGTTTAACCATTTATCACTTGATGGACATTTTGTTTGTTTCTAGTTTAAGGGCCCTTGTAGATAGAATAAAGTTGCTGTGAATATCATCTGTGTACAAATGTTTGTGTGGGAATATCCTTTCATTTCTCTTTGGTAAATATCTAGGAGTATAATTGTTAGACTCTTAGCTAAGATTTAATTTTATTTATTATTATTATTTTTAATGTTAATGGTTGTTTTTTACTTATCAATAATCACTTCATTTTTTAAAATTATAATTTATTGATTATACTATTACAGTTGTTCCAGTTTTCCTCCCTTTGCCCCCACTCCACACAGCACCCCCCACTCCCTCAGGCAATACCCACACCATTGTTCATGTACATGGGTCATGTGTATAAGTTCTTTGGCTACTCCATTTCCTATACTGTTCTTTACATCCCCATGGCTATTCTGAAACTACCTATTAGTACTTCTTAATCCTCTCATTTTTTCACCCATTCCCCCAAAACCTCCTCTCATTGGGCAACCATCAAAATGCTCTCCATATCCATGATTCTGTCTCTTTCTTCTTGTTTGCTTAGTTTGTTTTTAAGATTCAATTATTGATAGATATGTATTTTCTGCCATTTTACTGTTCATAGTATTGATCTTCTTTTTCTTAAATAAATCCCTTTAAAATTTCATATAGTAATGGTTTGGTGATGATGAACTCCTTCAGTTTTGTTTTCAGTTTTTTGTTTTAATCTAGGAAGCTCTTTATTGCCCTTCGATTCTAAATGATAGCTTTGCTGGATATAGCAATCTTGGCTGTTGGGCCCTGCTTTTCATGACTTCAAATACTTTTTGCCAGTCTGTTCTTGCCTGCAAAATTTCATTTGAGAAATCAGCTGATGGAACTTCTGGCCAAGATGGAGGCATAGACAGACATGCTGTGTCTCCCTCCACAACTAAGAAGGAATGAAACTACCTCAAGACTAGAAACAACCAGAAGTTCTAAGAAATTAAACTACATAAAAGTCCAGTAAACAAAGATATAAAGAAGAAATACTCATCCAGACAAGTAGGAGTGGTGGAGCCAGGGAGGAGAGGACGCAGTGTGCTGGCAGCAGCGGTAATGGCAGTGGCAGACCAGTGGAAAGCACAGTTACACGTTTTAAAAAGTCAGGAGGGACACCTGGGGAGCATACCCAGCTTCTGACCAGACCGCACAGCTCACGGTCCCAACACTGGGGAAAATCAAGCCTCATTGCTTCTGACTATGCAGACCAGTGGGGGTTGGGGAAGAGGCAAAAACTGCTGGTCTCTCAGCAGAGTCCACCTGTTTAAAGGGCACCCACAGTCCTAGAACATCCACAGACCAACCCACTCTGAGAATGATGGCCAGGGCAACAACCAAATTGACGAGGTGCCAGTCTCATACAGAAGTGGGAGAAGTACCTGGAAGAGGGGCAAGTGCTGAGCAAGTGGCATTGTTCCCTCTCAGACCCCTCCCCCACAAACAGCACCACAACGTGGTGAAACTGGGTCGCCCTGTACTGACAAATCCCTAAGGCTCTGCCCCTTACAACATAACAGATGCGACAGCTCTACCTAAGACACAGAGGCAAACAAACACAGGAGCCTGTCAAGATGAGGAGACAGAGAAGTATGGCCCAAAAGAGGGAACGGATCAAGGTTGCAATGGGAGCACTGAGTGATGAGGAGATAGCCAACCTAACAGATGCAGAATTCCAAACACTGGTGATAAAGATGCTCACAGGCTTGACAGATATGCTTGAGTACAGCAAATGCATAAGAGAAGATATGAAGACTATGCTAAGTGAAACGAAGGAAAATCCACACAAAACCAATGGTGAAGGGAAGAAAACCGGGGTTCAAATCAATGATTTGGAACATAAGGAAGAAAGAAACAGTCAACCAGTACAGAATGAGGAAACAAGAATTGAAAAAAAATGAGGAGAGTCTTGGGAACCTCTGGGCCAACTTTAAATGTGCCAACATCTGAATCATGGGAGTGCCAGAAGGAGAAGAGGAAGAGGAAGAAATTGAAAACTTCTGTGAAAAAATAATGGAGGAAAACTTCCCAAATTTGGCGGAGGACATAGACATACAAGACCAGGAAGCACAGAGAGTCCCAGGCGAGCTGGACCCAAAGGGGACTACAACAAGACACATCATGATTAAAACGCCAAAGGTAAAAGGTAAAGAGAGAATCCTAAAAGCAGCAAGAGAGAAGTGGAGAGTTGCCTACAAAGGAGTGCCTATAAGACTATCAGCGGATTTCTCGAAAGACACTTCGCAGGCAAGAAAGCAAACAATATTCAATGTGATGAAAAGCAAGGACCTACAACCGAGATTACTCTATCCAGCAAAGCTATCATTTAGAATGGAAGAGCAGATGAAGTGCTTCCCAGACAAGGTAAAGCTAAAAGAATTCATCATCACCAAACCATTATTATATGAAATGTCAAAAGGACTTACTTAAGAAAAAGATCTAAACTATGAACACTAAAATGACAACAAACTCACAACTATCAACAACTGAATCTAAAAAATGAAAAAAAAATCCAACAAAGCAAACCAGAATAGGAACAGAATCATAGGTATGGGGATCATTTGGAGGGATATCAGCTGGTAGGGGGAAAGGGGGAGCAATGGGGCAATGGTGCAGGGATTAAGAAGCATGATCAGTTGGTACAAACTATACAGAGGAAATTTAAGAATAATACAGGAAAGGGTGAAGCCAAAGAACTTATGTGCACAACCCATGGACATGAACTAAGGGGGGGTGGGATTGCTGGAGGGAGTGGGGGTACTGGGCAGAGGGGAGCAAAGGGAAAAAAAACTGTAACTACTGTAACAACATAATCAATAAAATATAGTAAAATAAATAAATAAATCAGCTGACAGTCTTATGGGAACTCCCCTGTAGGTAACTAACTTCTTTTCTCTTGCTTAGTTTCTCTTGATCTTTAACCTTTGGCATTTTAATTATGATGTGTCTTGGAATGGGCCTGTTTGCACCCATCTTGTTTGGGACTCTCTGTGCTTCCTGGACTCACATGTCTATTTCCTTCACCAAATTAGGGAAGTTTTCTTTCACTATTTTTTCAAATAGACTTCCAATTTCTTGCTCTTTCTCTTCTATTTCTGGTACCCCTATGATGTAAATGTTGGACCTCTTAAAGTTGTCTCAGAGGCTGCTTACATTATCTTCATTTTTTTAATTTTTTTTTCTTGTTTTTCTTTTTTTTTTCTTTTTTTTTTCTTTTGGTTTTTCAATTACAGTTGTCCCCTTTCCCCCTAATTTCTCTCCCCCACCCAACCCACCCCCTCTCCCGCAATCATATCCCTCCCCATTGTCCATGTCCATGAGTCTTTTATACGGGTTCTTTGACTAATCCCTTCCCTTACTTATCCCCCTTCTCTCCCTCTCCCCTCCCCCCTATTGACTGCTATTCTGCTCTTTGTTCTATTTAGTTCCTTTGTTTGTGTTGTTCTTTAGTTTCCTGTATTAGGTGATATCATATGGCATTTTTCTTTCTTTGCCTGGCTTATTTCACTAAGCATAATTCTCTCTAGTTCCATCCATGTTGTTGCAAATGGCAGGAGTTCCTTCTTTCTTTCTGCTGCATAGTATTCCATTGTGTAAATGTACCACAGTTTTTTGATCCACTTATCTACAGATGGGCACTTAGGTTGTTTCCAGCACTTAGCTATTGTATCTTGTTTTTCTGATTGGTTGCTTTTTGCTTCCTTATGTTATAAATCATTGATTTGATTCTCAGCTTCACCCACTCTACTATTGTTTCCCTGTAAATTGTTTTTTGTTTTTTTGTTTTTTCTATTTTAATGAGTGTATCCTTTGTTTCTGACTGGATCTTTTTTTTATGCTGTTAAGGTCCTCACTAAGATCCTTGAGCATCCTTATAACCAATGTTTTGAACTCTTCATCTGTCAGATAGCTTATCTCCATTTCGTTTAGCTCTTTTTCTGGAGTTTTCTTTCATTTGAGTCAAGTTTCTTTGTCTTGTTTTGGCAACCTCCCTATATTTGATTCTATGTATTAGGTAGAGCTTCTTTGACACCATGCCTTGGGAGTGCAGCCTAATGTAGTTGGTGTCCTGTAGGGCCCAGTGGCACAGCCCGTGGGCTGAATACACCCTCTTCTTGTAGTTGAGCCTTGGTTGCTGTTGGCAGATCAATGCGAAGAATTCACCCAGGACAGTGAACTGCAAGGATTGGCTGTGACTATTGACCACCAACCTCCACCCTCCTTGGAGGATCAGCTGTGCAGGGGCAGGGTGGTGGTCCTTTGATGTGGTTTGTAGTCACCCACTGGGTGCGCTGGCCCTGGGATTTCCCAGGCAGTGCAAGCCAAGGTCAGCCCCCACTCGTGTTTTGCCCAGGGACACCCTACCTCACCTATAAAGCAATCGGAGATGACTCTACTTGTGCTGGGAATGGAGAGTCCCAGGTGAAGCAAAGCTATGAATCTAGTCTGGCTGCTGCTGGTGCCAGGCCTGGGGCTCACTGAGGCAAGTTGTTGCTTGTTTGAGAGGATTTAGGAAGTTGTGAAGCATGAGCCAAGACCACCCATTCATATGGAAAAGCAGCTTGGGTGTGCCTGTAAGTTGGGTGGGGCAGAGTCTCTGGGGATCTCCAAGGTGGGTCAAACAGAGTTAGCCAGGTTGGTGGAGTCTCAGATATGGCACCAGCTTGCCAGCTCTGTGGGGGGAGGGTTTAGAAAATGGACAATGGCCTCTGCTGGCCATGATGCCAGACACTTCAGTTTCTCCCAGTATGCCACTAGTACCTTTCAAACTGCTATCCCAGTGCTGGAGCTCAGATGGAATGAGTCTGAGTAGATGAGTCCATGTCTTGGTTCTTTAAGAGGAACTGCTTGGGATTCCAGTGGTTTCTTCCACCTACTTAATCCCTGCTGGTTTTTGCAGCCAGAAGTTATAGGGACTTACCTTCCTAGCACTGGTACCCTGGGCTGGGGTGCCTGGTGTGGGGCTGGGACTCCTCACTCCTGAGGTATCCCTCCAGAGTTTTTATCCACCACACATGGGTGAGGGACCAGACCATTTTGTGTCTGTACCCCTCCTACCAGTCTGAATGGATGTGGTTTCTTTAATTCCATAGTTATCAGACTTCTATTCAACTTGACTTCTGACAGAACTGAGTGTTGGTTGTTCTATATTTTAGTTGTAATTTTGATGTGGTTGAGTGAAGAGGCGAGCCATGTCTGTTTATGCCGCCATCTTGACTGGAAGTCTTAATTTTATTTTTTAAAAAAGTGCTTCCATTTTGATGCAGCAATTCTTCTCACAAGTTATCTAATAACTAATCATGAATGTATGTAAAGACCTAGCTACATGGATCATAATCACAACATTGTTTATACACTTGCCAAAATTTAAGGTAAAACCATGTTACTGAGTACCATGTGGCAATTTAAATGGCTATTTCAAGCTTCCAGTTCAGGTTAAGGATTTAGCATAAATGTCTTCTGAGGTCCCCCCATTAAAATAACAATAAAGTGATTAACATGGCACAAATCCACAATGAAGAAGAAAACAGGAAAAGGGGCCTTCAGCAGACAGAGATTTCAACAAATTTCTTGGAAGTGGAAAGGGTTGGGTGAATACTGACAAATACAGCAGGTGAAGTGGCAGCAGCCAATGAGGGCTCAGGTCTGTTGATGGACAGACTGAGAGATGCCTCTGCCTGGAAATACGCAGGATCCCAGATAGTAGGCATGCAAATGGAGCTGAAAATCACTGAAGTTCTATATGTGCCACAGCTGACACCTCTGCCCAGGTTAGGCTGGTGCCAATCACTTTCTCTAGGTCAAACATCGGAGGGCCCATTTCTGAAGAAATTGTACAAACCACCTGTGAAGAACTGGGCAGCCAATAGGAGTCTGGAAGTTCAGAATGGAGCCCTTTGCATTCCTGCCTTTAGGGACCCTTAACAAGAACAACGACAACAACAACAGCAAAAACTGTCTGCCTGCCAACTTTCTGTAGCGAAGCCTGAGAGTGGACAGGTTCTGCTTATGCTCTTCAAACTTCCTGTCAGCCTCCTTACTGCGTCAATCTTACAAAAGAAAAAAGAAAAAAACCAAAGTAAACAGACATTGGAGGAAAATCAGCAATAGGAAGAAGTAAGAAAAAAATAAACCAACAGGCAACTGTGATTCTATAACAAATATCAATAATTCATAGAACAGAAAGGATTATGAAAATAAACAACCCTGACCAGTGTGACTCAGTTGGTTGGGTGTCATCCCCTAAACTGAAAGGTTACTGGTTTGATTCCCAGTCAGAGCACATGCCTGGGTTGAGGCCAGGTCCCTGGTTAGGGTCAGTACAAGAGGCAACCTATCTGATGTTTTGCATAGATGTTTCTCTCCCTCCCATCCCCTCTCTCTAAAAAGAAATAAGTAAAATCTTTTTTAAAAATAAAATAAGAAAATAAACAAAAGCTTCTAAAAACCTCAGAGACAACTGGGGAAATATATCTTAGTGGTAAAACAAGAAAAGGGTGCTATGAAAGAGAAACAATCAGAGAACAAAAAATGAGCTCTTTAAAATTAAAAATCTTTGTCAAAATAACAATAATAATAGTAGGGTTAAATGATGACTTAAGAAATCTCCCAAGTATAAATTTTAAGATTTTTAAAAGAAATACAACATATGACAAAAAAGACAAAAGATATAAAGGGATGATCTAGAGGTTTCGGGTCTAAATAACAGGAATTCCAAAAAGAGAAAAAGTTAAAACAAAAGGAAGCTATAAAATAAAAATATAGTAAGTAATTTTTTTAAGGTGAAGAAGGGTGTGTGTCTTTGCCTGCTAGTCCCAATGAATACCCAGCACAATGAATTTTTAAAAATCCACACCTAGACATAATCACTGAAAACTTTCAAAACACCAAGACCAAAGACTGGATGCTAAAAGTCCAGAGAAAAAGAAACAGGCTCTTCTTTAAGGGATCTGATGTTTGTTATACACAGCCAATGTATTAATCAAGTGAAAAGAAAATTGAGGCATTTGCAGTCTGAAAGTACTCTAAATTTTACCTCTTGTAAATTTTATCCGAGGCAGTTAGCAAGGATAGACTCCAGCAAAATGAGAGCGTGAACTAAAAAGGAGGAAGCTATCAGGGTCTTAAATCACTGAAAACAGTGAAGGGAAATGCAATATGACAACCATGCTGCAGACCCAGAGAAAACAAGGAAGGGCAGGAAGGTAACCACAGAGAGCTGCAGCAGAGCAAATTCTTGTTGTTGTTTTTTTTTTTGTTTGTTTGTTTTTTGCAAGGTGAAAAGAATCAATAGAAAAGTAGCTTGAAAAATAGGTTGAAAGCTTGGACAACATGATATGAGGATAAAATAAAGGAAATTGGTGAAATGTAAAAAATATAAAATAACTTAAATTTGTTCTAGAAACATTCTCTATTGAGTAGGGACATTGGTCCCATAAAGAAATAAAGGTAATCCCAGTTCACGACTTTGATCTGCTGTGACCTATATTTACATAGCCAAACAAAATTAAAATTAATTTCTGGTCTTTAACTCTTACAATCAACCTTAGACAAACAAACAACAACAAGGATTTCAAAACAAAAGTAAAAGTATAGGGCAGGCTGACAAAGGTTGTGAGGTGGAAAGAAAAAGAGGTGAAGGGAAAGGCAGGAGTGCCTTGTCCTTGCCTCACAGAGCGAAGGGGTAAAGAGGTAAAATCTATAGTTGGTGGAATAGGAAATAGGGGTTTAATTGTATTCTTTCAGGTTGAAGAGGAGACCAGGGAAAGCTCTGAGAATAGTGATTTAACTACTATATTTAGGAAAGCTGGGGGAGGAAGTGGGAGTGGGACAGAAATGAGCAGACTGGTCTATCACAGTAGGAAGTCAATAGAAAGCCTAAAGTTGCTGAAATAATAAATAGCGTCTTATTTAGAAGTATGGAAGTAACCATCAAATGCACTCTAAAAGAAATGCTGAAAATTTGTCTCAGGGGAGCAGGACTGTGGGCAGACAGGGTGGGGCAGATGACTTTTTTTTCATAAGATGTTTGGTATTATTTGATCTTAAACCATTTGCACACATTGTTAATTAAAATCTTTAATGAGGAATTTCTGATATAAGGTTGCATGGAATATACAGTATGCAAAAAGTTAGAGGGCTATAAATCAAATCGGTGTTAGAAGTCATCTCTGGGTCTTTGGATAACAGTGTTTTATTTCTTCATAATTTATACACTTTCCATAGTAATTCATTTTTTACTCTTACAATAAAAAAAAAAAAACAAAACTTTTAAAGTATAACCCTTAAGTTTTTCCAGGGGCACAGGCAAACTGTCTCCAGTGTGAAATACTTGAGGTTGTCATGTCTGATTTAAGTGCCCACCTGCCCCATTCCCATCCACCTCTCAAAGACTCAGGCAACTGACCCAAGACAGCTCCATCTGATGTCAGGGTCAGGAACCCTAGGATTTCTGCACAGCTTCAAAAATATTTATGAAAATCTCGCCTTCCTACAGCACCAGCCTTCTCCATGCCAGTGCCAGCAGCCAGTAGCCCTCCGCCATCCCCCATAAGTCCCAGAACCCTCTTACAGCCATGTGATCTGAACCAGCTGAGGGTGCACCCATCTATTGGGCCCAAATAGGATTGGCTAGGGAGTTACTCAGCTCTGGTATGAAGGTCTCTGGTCTTCAAAACAAACTCATTCATGACTAATGAAACAGAGTGGGCATGTCACTACGACATACTGCGTATTAGCCTAAAGACACAAAGAGTAGAGCTGTACGTTAGAGCTGGAATTCACTTACATTCACTTTGTTCATCTGTTCATTTTATAGATGAGAAACAGACCCAGAAAGGCTAAGTCACCTCACAAGTCTTTTGTCTATATCAGAATTGTAAAAGGAAGGTAATTAGGGTGTCTCAGGTTTGGGTAGGAGGGAATAATCTCAATTTTAAGTGAAGGAAAAAATTATCAAAAAGTTCATGGAATCCAAGGGCAGGAAGTGCATGCAGCTCAGGTGGGACCAAAGCAGGGTGAAGCCTCTCTCCCTCTGTGGCCAGCTGGCAGAGAGAGCTCCCAGGGTCCACTCCCCAGTGCATGGGACAGTCCTCAGAGATGAGACCATTGGTCCTGCAGGGCAGAAACAGGGCCTGAGCCAGAATATACCCAAGGGAGGGGTGATATCCAGAAAACTTTAGCAGAGGAGGGGTAAAAAGGGGAAGGACAGGTGAAGTTCTGACAAGTGTTGAATGCTTCTGGTCTATGCATTCCTCTGGGGATATGGTTAGTAGTGTCCTCATTTTAAAGGCAAGGGACTGAGGCTCAGGGCAGTTAAGCACAGAGCTACTAAGCAGGAGAGGCTCATAACTGGGTCTCTGTCCTCTCAGCTTAAGTCTCTTTCCTTTATGCTCTCCTCTATTATGCGAAATCATTCTCTGGGCATTGGGGACCATAGAACAAACCTCACATCTCCCACTTGCCATTCTTTGGGAAGAGCCACAGTTAGGTGATACCTAATGCTTGCTGCTCAAAGCCATCAGACCCATGGGCTTCTCTTTGGGTCCTTAGACCAACGCTGGGAAGCCACTTCTTGGGCTTAAGTGGCTCCAGTATCTCCTTGGCATTTGGTCTCCATTCAGGAGTGTGCTAAGTGACCCATCACACTGCCTCCCAAGAGCCAATAGTATACTTTTTAAATTATACAAACTGGTTGATATCATGTTGGTAACTTGAAATTAGCCCCTGTGGGAGGATTCTAAAGCATGGAAATTGACAAATGCTAATAATAAGGGCTCTTCTCCTCTACTCCCCAGCCTGTCTTTAAATACTGGGTTGGCCAAAAAGTCTGTTACATTTTTTTCCATAAAGTAAAAGACACATTTTTCATTTTCACCAATAACTATTGATTTGTATATTTTGAGTATGTCAGCTACCTCCCACTATTGGCCTCTAGTAGGTAGAGGCCAGGGGTGCTGCTGAACATCTTCCAACGCATAAGACAGCCCCACAGCAAAGAATTACTTGGCCAAAATGTCAATAGTACCAAGAAACTTCACAAACCACCTTTGACACATTCATTCAGTCACAGCACCTTCTTTATACACTGCACAAATCTTTTTTTATGTATTTCAGTTGTTTTTTTATCTTTCTTGAAATAATAAAGCATTATATGCTGAAAATATTGTGTATTTTCTTCTGTCTTCAATATTAAAATGGCTGCACAGCAATTTTTTTCAATGCATGCTGATATGACAGCTGTCATGATACAATCTAACAAAATTGGTTTGAATGAAGTTAAAGACAACTAAGTACTACTGGAACCATCATCTGGAAAAAAACTAAACCAACTTTTTGGCCAACCCAGTATTTATCAGCACATCACTATCTCCATCTGCCCACTTCCTGCCTAGAAGATGACTGAAGATGTTCATATGAAAGCTCACACTTAATTTTCAATTCTACACATCCCTTACATATATTTAGAGGATTGGTTATTTTTAAAAGTATCTTTGCAAACTTGAATGCTTGATATCAATTTCAGTGGTAACTCTAGGCCAAAAGCCTAGATTCTTGGTGTAATTCAAGCCTCCATTTACCTACAACGTTTAACTCCCTGTTTTCCACACTCACTGCCATGTCCTTACCTCAGATCCATCTTCTATGAAGCCTAGGAAGGGCTACCTATCTTGTTTCCCTGCCTCTAGTCTTCCTGAAGTCCACCCTCCACCATATCTCTGCCTCGTCAATCTTTTGAAAACACTTCCTCTGGTTATATCCCCTATTGGAGTCTCTGTACTGTCTCCTACCACAGTCCAAATCCCTTACCTGTCTCTCAGCCTCTCCTTGCTCCAATCTACCACTGGGCCCACTATTCCCCCAGGGAATCCAAATGAGGAACTTGTATTGAACTACTCTTTGCTCATGTGAAGTTTCCTCTCCTTAGAAGGCCCTCCTCCATTCCATCTCTTCTGAAACTCAGTTTATGTGGCATTTCATCCACATTACTGTCTGTCCCTTATTGCTATCAGCCAGCTAGCTAACCTCAGTCACTCTTGGACTTCTTAGAATACTTTGCTTGAGGATCTCTTGTGTCCCTCACACCTGTGAAGGTAGGCTGGACACAATCATCTGCTACACCAATGCAACTCGAAGTGTGGTCCAGATTGCAAGACATGTAAGTTCTCAATTCCCATCCCAAGTGTCAGTGAATGACAATTCTGGGGCAGGTGAGAGAGGAAGCCCTCCAGGAGATTCTAACGCAATTGGTCTACTCTCCACCATTCACATGGGCTTTCCCTACTTCATGTCCTTTTTTTTCTTTTTCTTTTCTTTTTAATGAAGTGGTTTTCTAAAAACTGATTTTAGTGAGAGAGAGAGAGAAAAATCTGTTTATCTCTCCACTTATTTATGCATTCATTGGTTGATTTTTGTATGTGCCCTGACTGGGAATCAAACCTGCAATCTTGGCATATCAGGACACAGCTCTAACCAACTGAGCTACCTGGCCAGGGCCCCACTTCATGTCTTTTTTTATGGCTGCTCCTCATATATTTTTACTGTTAATATTTTCCCCTGCTTATTCAGATTCTGGTAATTTTAACCTTCTGGGAGGTTAAAAGGCTGTAGGTGGTAGGTCCCGTCCATCCCAAATTATATTCCTTTTATGTATTTCACAAGCCTCAGAAAGCTTCCTGTGTCCCCAGCTCCCACTGAGATGTAGAAGTATTGCTAGCTCCATTCTGCATTCAGCTAGATCCACTGCTCCTTTTCCCTGTATGGGTGTGAATTACACGTCCTCTTCTCAAAACATTTGCACCAAAGGTCATCTTCTAGGTCAGGCAATTCTGTTATCAGGTAAGCTTTGTGTGCAGCCATTCTGGCTAGCCCAAAGCTAAGGTCAGAGCTCCACAGTGGCTAAAGCCACTCTCACTGAGAAGAGGCCTCTCCATGCCCCTCACCCCCAAGAGGAACATTTGTCTGCCTAGAATCAAGTGTGGCTACAAGGTCCAATCTCTGGATAACCAGGACAGAATCTTTTTAATTTTGGGGGGTACCTTTTTATTTGGGTATAATTCAGAAGTTACAGAAAAACTGCAAGTATGGTATAAAGAAATCTCATGTACCTTTTACCCTGATTCACCCATGACTTACATTTTGTTCCATCTCTTTTACTACATTTTCATTCTCTTTCTGTATTTTTTCTTAACCATTTAAAAGCAAATTAGAGACACTATGTCTCTTTACTCCTATTTCTAAGAACAAGAACATTCTCTTTTATAGACACAATTATCAACTTAAGTACAAACTTAACCCTGATAGAATATTATATAAACTACAGTTCAAATTCAATTTCATCAATTGTCCCAGTAGTGTCCTTTACCTATATTTTTTCCCGAGCCAAGAACCCAATCAAAGAGCAATCATATATAGTATTTTGTTGTTATGTCTCTTTAGTTTCCTTTAATTTGGATTATTTCCTCAGCCTTTCTCTGACTTTCTTGACCTTGTCATTTTTGAAGGACACTGGCCAGTTATTTGGTCAAGTGTCCCCGAATTTGAGTTTAGCCAGTGTTGCAGGATTAGATTTAGGTAAGCATTTTGGGGCAAGGAAATCACAGGAGATGATGTTACGTTCTCTCTGTTTATCTTAACCAGGGGGTCCATGATGTTTGTGTGTTCTAATAACAGTAATCTGAGCTCTGATTTCTGTAAAGCCTCTTTGTGGAGGATGCTCTCTATCGGCTATTTACAACACTGCAGTTGCTGTGCCTCTGCTCACTCGGACACTACATTGGTTGTCAAACCTCAGAAAAGTCCTTCAGCCTTATTGAAACTCCATTTCTTCATCTGTAAAATGAGCATGGTAGTCCCTGCCATGCTTCCCTCAAAGGGGTGGCTGGGTGTTAAAGGGTCCTACAAAGGCGGTCATAGGGTGATGTTTTAAACTGATGTATGTACTGGCTGCTACGATACCTCCTGGATGTCCTTGAATGCCAAAGCTGCTCTTCAGAACTCATGTCCACTACCTGCAAAGCCTCCAATGGGTCCCGTCTGCGGCCGCCACGGCAGAGCTGCCTCCTTACCTGACGCTTACGTGAACAACAGGTTCCCTCGAGTCATATTGTGAAGGAGCTCAAAAGGGTCCATCTGGGAGTCACCACTGGGCTATACAACAGCCCTTACAGCCACACCTCCAGGGGTTGCTGCCACACTGCTGTTCCCAGGCTGGGAGCCCTGAGAAGTCACCCCCTTTCGTGGAGCATGCGCTCTTACCCTCCAACCCCCACCAAACTCAGCGAACCTGTGTTTCCAGCACATTTAGGCTCTGGGCTTTCACCTGTGCTAACCGGGGGCTTCGTGCAAACTCTATTCTCACCCTGACCTAGTCTCTCACCCCATTTTCTTTGCATCCTTCTCAGATGCTGTCTGCCTGCCTTCTTACCAACTTTCAATAAATATTTATTGAGCACCAACAAATGCCAGGCTCAGCACTGTGAGAGCAGGATGCACACTTGCCCAACAGAGCTTATAGTGCATTGGGTAAAAGGAACAAGCAGTGCAGCAATTGCATCACTGATAAAATTGCTCTGGCTGCTGATGCAGGCTATTCATATCCCACTTGACTCAGTCATACTTCATATCTCCCACCTGGGTCAGAGCCTCATCATTATGGCTTTATATTTGTTAAGTGCCCTCCCAGGATGTCAGAGCAGTAGATTTTTGTAGGGCCCAAGGAGAAGCCCAGAGAAGGAGAATTATAAGAAATAAGTAGATCAAGAAAGAGAGAAAAGAAACACTTTTCAACATGAAATTATTTAGTTCTTTTCTTACTTTGGAGAAGAAGTATCTGGAGTAGTGAACTTGAGTCATTCTCTGAAGCATTGGTGAGGTTTTCATGTTTGGAGGCTCTTTAGAGTCTCAAGAAGCAGTGACTCAATGAATGGGGTTCTGAGCCTGCTCAGGAAGGAACATCACACACCGGTGCTCAGTACCTGTTGGTAAAGCCAGTACCCAGAAGGCACTGGCAGGGTGGGGGGAAGCCCTGGCCCACAGAGAAAGGCTCATCTGCCCAGCTCCCCCTCATCTACGTGACTGGAGGCAAGTGACTTCTCACCCGTGTGCAAGATACCATTACCTGATTCATCTGCCACACAGACTGCTTCTGAGTGAAAAATGAAATAAAACATGAAAAGGGCTATGCACCATTTGTGTAGAGATGCCCTATATATCAATAAATGTATAGGAAACATGTTTGGGCCACTTTATAACATAATTTTACAATGGTTTGTTAGGGAGCAACCATGCTTATCTCCCTGGTTAGGAGCAGGTTAGAACAGAGTGCAGATTAAGCAGCCATAGTCAGAGTCTGTGTGAGGTTTACATTGGTTCAATTCACACCTGCCCTCCTTCTTCGCTTATGTGTACACTCCAGACACAAAAAAATGCTGGGGAAGAATGTGAATGGGACATTCACAAATTCATCATTACTTCTGAAAGAACAGGTAAGTGAATAATTGGGCCATCCTGCTATGCAAAAAGCTGAATGCTATTTGGGAAAATAGAAAATTCCATGAGGGCAAGGACTATGCTGTCTTCTTCACCACTTTATACCCAGAACCTAGGGCCACACCTGGCACACAGTAAGCACATAAAAGAATTAGCTGCAATGGAAGCCCAGCATGATCTTGGTTATTTTATTATTGTAGCGTGACTTCTGCTTGGCAATTGACAGGAGAATAGAGTTTATGTTTTCTTGTGACCATATCCTCCAAGCAATACTTTGAAATTATGCTGCAATTTCTAGTTTTACTTTAATTGATAATTAATAAAATCCTTTAGAAATTAAAACTGTTTAAACAAGAAATTGATGGTAATTTTGAAGGCATTTAAGCTGTTGCCCATTGAGTCCTTGATTGACAATGTCAAAACAACCATCACAGCTAAGGCCAAAATATTCAGGAATGCAAAAATGAAGACAGAACAAAACAAAATCCCCTAAACTATCAGCTATAATTATAAAAACAGGTCCTAACTTGTATTTTGCTGAAGTCCTGAAACTGCCTTCAGGGCCAAGAGAGCAAATGCCTTGTACATTAAGAAACCAAAAAAAAAAAAAAAAAAAAAAAAAAAAAAAGAAGAAGAAGAAGAAAGAAAAATGAAAAAGAAAAGAAAGAAAGAAAGAAAACCCAGCTATAATAATAGTACTTTGTCTTGAGCCTAGGAGGGCAATACCTCCCTGGATTGTTCCACAACATTTACTCTTCAGCCATCTGTTTCCCTAGTCCCTCTACATCCTGTTAAACCAACACTGTCCTGGTAACAGGAATCCCTGCTGTGACTTTACAGTATTGCTTCAGCTTCCTGTCCTGTTTCTGCAGGAGTTTCACTTAGCCTTATGTGTGAGTGTGCACTTGCATATATGAGGAAAGGGCATCAAAGTAGGGGTTGAAAAAGGTCACCCCCAGAGCAGGCCAGGATGGACTTGCTTTCTGTTTTTGGGGGGCCAAGAGCCGAGTGTTCCTAAAGTGACTATTGCATGTTTGTTTGGTTTTCTTTTTTAATTACAGTTGACATACAATATAAGATTAGTTTCAGGTGTACAACACAGTGATTAGGCATTTATATAACCTATGAAGTGATCACCCCAATAAGGGGTTAATATCCAAAATATATAATGAACTCATACAACTTAACACCAAAACAAACAAATAATCTGATAAAAGATGGGCAGAGGACCCGAATAGACATTTCTCCAAGGAGGACATACAGATGGCGAGTAGACACATGAAAAGATGCTGAACAACACTAATCATAAGGGAAATGCAAACTAAAATCACAATGAGATATCACCTCACACCTGTTTGAATGCTATAATCAAAAAATTCAACAAACAAGTGTTAGTGAGGGTTTGGAGAAAAGGGCACCCTCATGCACTGTTGGTGGGACTGTAAATTGGTACAACCACTATGGAAAACAGTATGAAGATTCCTCAAAAAATTAAAAATAGAACTACCACATGACCCAGAAATTCCACTTCTGGGTATGTAGCTGAAGAAAACAGAAACACTGTCTTGAACAGATGTATGCACCCCTTTGCTCATTTCAGCACTATTTACAATAGCCAAGATATGGAAGCAACCTAAGTGTCCATTGATAGATGAGTGGATAAAAAAGTGGTGATGCATACATAATGGAATATTACTCAGACATAAAAATAATAAAATCTTGCCATTTGCAACTACATGGATGGACCTAGAGGGTATTACGCTAAGTGAAATAAGTCAAACAGAGAAGGACAAATACATATGATTTCATTTATGCGTGGAACCTAAAAAACAAAGTAAATAACAAACAAAACAGAAACAAACTCAGATACAGAGAACAAATTGATAGTTGCCAGGTGTGAGAGGAGTTGGGAGGATGGGCAAAAAAGATAAAGGGATTAGGAAAAACAAATTGCCAGTTATAAAAGCAGTCATAGGTTGTAAAGTACAGCATAGGGAAATAATTTTTAAAATACATGGATTTGTTTTTGCTTTTTGTTTTTGTTTTTTTTAGCATAAACACATTTATTGACTAACCAAAGAGTTGGTCCTAATTAAACCAATACTTGGAAATAGTTGTATGTAAAACGTTTGTGATGAAGGTAAGTGAACATTAATGGAAAAAAACGAAAGCACAGAGAGATTTGCTCATTGAACTGAGCTTGGACAGCTAATTCCTGTCCAGAAGGATGATAGAATTTTTACTCTACTTTTTCATAGGTCCGAATACAGGTGACATTGTTCATGATGCATTCCACCAGCATTTTCCCGCCTTCCAGTCTTCTTGTGATAGTGCTTTCCTTCCCATCCCACTCCTGATGTTGAACCAATGCACCATTTACAAAGTTGCAGACAGTCTGAGTTTTTCTGCCATCAGCTGTAGTTTCTTCAAACTTCTCTCCCAGGCTACATGAGAACTGTGTCGTTTTCAATGTGCTCTCAGATTTTACGGCGAGGTTTTTGCCATCAAAAGTCTGGTTTGGCCATGGCACCCATTTTCCGCAGAGCCATTCCCACACCTAGTTCCTTCATGTACTCGTTGAAGCCTTTGCTCTCCACTAAGCGCCATCTTCCTACCAGCTGCTGAGTGGTGGTCATGGTAGGCACGGGAGGCATGCGGGAAACCGGAGCAGAGAGCGGTGCTAGGAGCGTGGCTGAATTTGTTTTTAATCCTCACCTGGGGACATGCTCATTGTTTTAGAGAGAAGGGAAGGAAGGGAGAGAGGGAGAGAAACATCAGTTGGTACCAAACCTGCAACCTAGACATGTGTCCTGACTGGGAATCGAACCCATAACCCTTTGGTTTACAGTAAGACACTCCAACCAACTAAGTCACACTGGCCGGGGCTCCACGGATTTTTTTTTTAAGCTACCAATTATTGAGCATTGTGTTAAGTGCTTTACATGTGTTATATTATTTCATTAGATTGACCTCACAGCTACCTACTGAGATGGATTTTTTTTTGTTTGTTTGTTTGTATATTTTAAAATCATTTTTCAAATGAGGAAGTAAGAAAAGTTAAGTGGCTTGGCCTTCACATAACTCCGAAGTGGCAGAGGTGGAACATGAACTCGGGCTGACTCTAAAAACTGTGCTCACAGCCATTAGGTTCTTCAGGCTTCCCTTGGTCCCCCACATCCTCTTTGGCAGCATTTTATTTCTTAAGAGTCAAAAGCAGCCCTGGCTGGTGTGGCTCAGTCGGTTGCGCACCATCCCACAAACCAAAAGTTCACCGATTTGATTCCCAGTCAGGGCACATGCCTGGGTTGTGGACCAGGGCCCTGGTTGGGGCGTGCAAGAGGCAACCAACTGGTGTTTCTTGCCCTCCCTCAAAAATAAACAAATACATAAAATCTTTAAAAAAATAAAATAAAAAGAGTCAAAAGCACCTAGCAGATTTATCATCAAAACGCCTAAAGCCGGGAATCACTGGATGAGATAAGCATGTAAAAAGGTGAGCTAGGGGAATACTGTTGAGGAGGCAGTTGTCTTTCCTGGGAAGAGTACACCCTCAGAAGCCTCACTTTCCCTCTTACCCTGAAAGGATTATTGACTATTTTGGAAATGCCAAAAGGAAAAAAGTGCATAAAATGTTGTGCAAAATTAAGTTAGTGTCAACACCCAGAAGTATTGATTGTGTTTCTGCTCTGCCTTGTTGCCATCGGAGTTAAGAAGACCTGGTCCCAAGCAGCCTCAATCTAGCTGAGTGGCAAAGACACCAACAAAACCAAAACAAACAACAACATAACAAAAACCAGGGAGCTTGCTTAACACACCTACAAAGTATCTTATTGTTCATTTGTCTATCACCCATGACTAGAAGGTAAACTAGAATACAAGACACAGCGACTTTGTCTTGTTTGCTCTATTCTAGCAGACATTCAACAAATGTTTGTTGAATGAAAAAGTTAAGTCTGGGCCATCAGCCTAGGCCTGACCCACATGGCCTGGCCTGTACCCTTGCACAAGTTTTGTGAGCTGTCCCTGCCAATACATTCAGGGTTCCCAAAGAATAAAAGAGTATGGACAGAAATAACTTTTCTCCACATCTTTCTTTGGAATTCCCAATGCTACTGCCCCTCTGTAAAGTGATGCTTGGCAGTTGTACGCACACGTGAGGGGCCAGGAGTAGGGGCTCATCGCTGGCCAGCTGGTAGCTGGAGGCTAACTCCCACTAAGGAAGCCAGAGGGGACCTGTCCTTTCTTCTGTGCAGGACCTTCCTGTGCAAGGGCTGGCCTGGAGCCCTCCAACGTGGGGCGCTACACTCTGCAGGCGTCTGATGATAACTCTCAATGTCAGCGGGAACGCTGAGCAGGGGCCTGGTGGTTTTCCTTCCACCCGGGCCGCCCATATGCTGAGAGGCACCATCCCCTTCACCTTTGTTCTTCCACCTCCTTTCTTTGTGGCCCTCTTTCCCTCCTACCCTGCTTCCTGGCTTTATTCCTCCCTGGGTCCTGTCACACTAACCTTTTTGTCTCCTCTCCCTGTTCCTCAAATGACATTTTTTTGTGCCCTCTGTAAACCCAAAGCTGCCTGCCAGGGCCTTTCTGCCTCCTCATTTCCTCTGTCTCATCAAAAATGCACTTAATCTGGATTTAAAGTTTTCTTCTGGCACTTTGCTCTGTGCACCCAGGTGGCCTGAGGGGCGATCCCTCCACATGGGAGGACTTGGCTGTCCGGAGGAAGGTTCTGAGGGGCAGTTCTGTCGGGCCTGGCTGCATGCTGCAGACCTGGGTTTTGTTCCACGCCATAACCCCTCCCCTGCTCTCCAGCAATTCATCAAAACTTGTATGTACTGACTGTGACCCCTTAGTGGGTTTCAGTCAGCTCTGGAATGGATTCCCTGGGAGACATGTAAGTAGATGACATTTTCTCACCACTCAAGGTCAAATTAGAGAGCCAGGATACACAGAAGTCCACTCAATAATACAAGATGAAATATTTGAGTGAGAAACCTATGTCCCCAAGTCAACTTCATGGCTCCTGTCTCCTTTCCAGGGTGCCACCCCTGAGCCTCCATCTTGGCCGTTGGTCCCTGGCACACACGTTAGCCTGAGGTGCACTTACTGATGGCGGCCTGGCCTTTAGGACTCATCCTGTCTCATTGTTTTGTGTTGAGGAGCCTCCCTTGACATATTCTCTCTCCTACCTGCAGTGAGGTAATGTATTTTTCAGGCTTAAGCTCCTCCCCGGTGGAGAAAAAGCAACCAAGGCATTTAAAAGTCAAGGTCTCTTCAGAGAGAACCAGAGGTCACCCCAGCAGGAGAGAGGCCTTTTTGTTTTTTGTTTTTTTGAAAGCAAACAAGGTCACACTCCCTGCCTTTCTGCATTCCCTGCCTGCCTCTTCCGATGTGGATTCAGGATGCCCCTTTACCCTCCAAGCTCAGCCTCCCTCCTTCCTCACTGCCTGAGGATTTCAGACAGCCTCAGGCCACAGGGAGCAGACAAGAGAGTGACATTTAAAGGGCAGGCAACGGGAGAGAGGCTTGTTCTGCTCTTTCTTTGCCCCGTTTCTGCCTGGGCCACTCAGCTAACCTGGCCCCTCTGCATGTGTGCCTACTTCAGGATCCAGCCAGAGTGTGTTTCTGCCTGTCTGCCCACATGCCAGCCCTCTGCTGCTGCTCCAACCATACCCAGTTCCAGCCCAGGGGTTCCATTTCTGGTTTCTGGCTGGATTCATCTTTCAAAGCTTCATGAGAGTGAGAAGAAAATTCTCTCTCCAACTCTTGACACAGAGAAGGAGCTCAGGAAATATGAGTTGAATTTGGTGAAGAATGAAAGGAAGGAAGAAAGGGAGAGAGGGAGGGAGACTTCTGTTCTTGGGAATGGCCTGCCACCTCAGGACTCCAGACCCAGAGCTTCTGAAAGCAAAAGCTTCTTAAGCAAAGTGTCTGGGGTGGGTGGAGGGGGAGGGGAGAGCCAGAGCAGAGGGGGTGAGTTGGCAGGTTCTCCAATGAAAAGGCAGGCCAAGGGCTGGGAGCTCACAGCTTTCCCACCAGCCCTGGACGCTCCGGGTCTGCCCCACGGAACTTCTCCCCAGGTCCTGGGAAAGCCGGAGCCCCTGCCGCTTGTCTTCACTTATGCCTTTTCTTCCACTGGAGGTGCTCTTTCCTCTCCGCTGCACTTCACTCATTCCTACTCCTTTAAGACCAGGTACAAATTTGCTGCCAAGCCTTCCCACCCATCCTTTCCCAGAGGCCAGGAGCTCTTTTGACTCCACCAGCCTTTGCTCACAGTCTTGGTATAGCACTTGACAGACCATATTTGTCTATGTGCCTCTCCCTTTGACAGCTTCATTCATCCATGTATTCATTTCTGCTTCATTTGTTGAGGACCTACTGTGAGCTACAACATGATCCAGCAGTGACGGGGACAGATCCGGCTCTGCAGTGCTGCCAGGCAGTTCACAGGCTGGAGGGAGAAGACTTCAGTCACAAGATGGTGAATGTTTTGAAAAGGAAAGTCAGGGTTCTATGGGAGGTATATATGAGGGAGGTGTACTTTAACCTGGGGTCAGGGGTGAGACAGAAAAGGATTCCCTAAAGATGGAACATTTCGGTTGAAGCCTGAAGAAAGAGGAAGCCAGGGCCAGGGAGAGAGGCAGGGGTGTGTTTGTGCACATGTGTGTGTATGTGTATGAGTGTGTGTGTGTGTGTGTGTATGTGTGTGTGTAGGCTGGGTCCGGCGAGCCCAAGCAGAACCAAGTAGCAGGTGGAGGGAAAAAGGCTGGAGAGTCAGGTAGGAGAAGATCGGGGAAGACCAGGAAGGCCACATTCAGTGCCAGCTCCAGAAAGGGAGGGTCTGTGACTTATTTATTGTTGTATTCCTGGAGCCCTGCAGAGGAAGTAACAGGTGCTCAAGAAGTGTTTATTGAACAAGTAAAGAAATGAAAACACATTAGCTTAAAGAAACAGAATTTAAACAGAACATGGGGATCTGAAAAATGAAACAAAACCACCTTTTAAGGACAGCTGTGCCACCACAAGGGCCATTTCAATTTTAGGTGGGAGCCCAGGAAGCATCCCATCCATCTGGCTGGCACAAGGACCGGTTTGTAAAGAGCTGGTCAGATTTAGCAAGACCAGTGTGCCATTGATCCAAAGCAGACCTATCTGGAGCCAGCGGGGGGAATCTAAGTGATGTCTGCCAGCTTGGGACTTTATACCACAGGGGAGTCTAGCAAACAAGAGACCTAGCCAGGGGCTGTCTTGATACGACTCCTCAGAGAAGGGGGTTCTCTGTTATTCTTGCAGTTGTGTGGACTTCGGAGAATGAAAGCTTCTTGGAGTTAGGGAGGAACCTATGAATCATTTGTCCAGCTCTAATTTTACAGATGAAGACACTGAAGCCAGAGAGGTTGAGTGACTTACCCTAAGTTTGTGGCAGGACCAGGCCAGGTCTCAGTCCCCTGATTCTACATTCAATCCTCTTATTAGTACTTTTAAAGGGAAGAAAGGAGGAAGGGAGAGGAGAAAAGAGAAGGGAGGGAACAAGGGAAGAAACTGCACTGTGGCCATTTCATGGGTACTAAAACAAAGGGTGACCAGGAAATTCAGTGTGTTGTAACATACTCCTAACCTGAGTTAAGGCAACATGCTGAAAGGCAATGAGTGAGAACGCAATCTCATCTTCTTCAGCTGAGGGCTCAGTCTCTGGGAGGAGAGCTTCCACCTCATAGATCCAGGATGCCATGGTCTGCAGCTGGAATCACAGGTTTTCCTATGGAAGTCTGTTCATCCTTAACCAGTAGCTAGGAGCTGGGTTTAGGGACAAAATAGCCAAAGTCTGAATCCCTGCTCTTGCATTATTTCCCAATATCTCTTCTTACCTTCTTTCTAGTAATAGAATCCTTATTTTTTAGCTGGCACATGTCTGCCTAGAATAAAGATTTCATTTCCCAGCTCCTTGTGACTAAGAGTTGAGTCCATGATTAATTTCTGATCAAGGCATGTAAGCATACGAATCAGGTGCAGCTTTGGGAATTCAACCCATCTCTCTCTGGGGAGATTTTGCCCCCACCCCCAAGGGTATATCTGGCAACATTTGGCAACATTTTTGTTGGTAATACCTGGGAAGGAGGAAGTTACATTGGCACCTAGTGGGTGGAGGCCAAGGATACTACTAAACATCCTACAATGCACAGGACAGCCCCCAACGACAGTGAATTATCTGGTCTAAAATGCCCCGAGTACCAGGGCAGAGAAACCTCATCTTGCTCCTTCAGCCATACAACTCGCTGGAGTCTGAGCTGCCAACTGTGACCATGAGTTAGGAGCCACATGTTGAAGATGGCGAAGAATCAAAATAGACGGACCCTGGGACCCCGATGCCTGAAGCTGCCATTATCAGCTGCTGGATCAGACGGCTCCCTTCCAGACTTTGTTACCTAAAACAGAATAAAGTTTTAGTTCATTTAAAAATCTGTTGCTTTGGTTTTCTGTCACTCACAGCGAAATCTAACTGATATGTCCTCCCTCTTGTTCCTTCTCCATTCCCTTCAACTTCAGTGAGTCGCAGCCTACACATCTCTTGCTCCTGGTCTTTGTATCCCCTTTGTTGCTCTCAGGTTTCACCTCCAGATTTACTCAATAGCTGTATTCATCATTTCTCAGTTCAATCTACTTTAAGTTGTGATACTTGCTCCAGGAGCCACCTTATTGCAGCTCTGAGACTCTCAGGTCCTGCTCCTTCCAGAGTTCTAGCCAATCAGGTTCTAAATAGCCCTAAGACTATGCTGTATCAACTGGGTTCTAAACATTTCTTTGTAACCCACTTTGCAATGTGGAGCCACATTCTCCCAGACTAGGTGCTGTATCCAGTGTACAGTGTGGGTGCCGGCCCAGCAGAGTGGAGACTTGATCAGTGGGAATAGACCTTGGCCCTTATATGCACTACAGCTGGGTATCAGCCCTGATCGTGTTGCAGGTGAAGAATTAATCTGTTCACCCATACATCCATGCATTCTTTCAACACTTGCATGAGTCATGTTCAAGGCATGAAACCTGCTATGACCATACCCTGGGCGTCTTTCCATTTATCATTATTGTTTACCATAGACTTAAATATGACAACCCCTTAGCTACCAAGTAGGGTTTCCCAGTGAAACAGAGGGAAAGGGGCCCCTCTCTTTAGGTCTCTTGTTTGTGATGGAGACCTTGATATTAATTAGGCCTTTTCTTTCTGGAATTTTAAAGTCTGCTACTGGCAGGCTGAGAAAAGTCACAGTGACCCACCACTACACAAATGACTTCACAATTATTCAATCACATTACCAGGGATATAAAAGTAAATCATCTGTATTCAAGGACAGATATCCCAGGACAGGAAGTAGAATTTCAGCCAGCATACTTGCTACTGCTTGAGATCATCTACCTGACATCTTGAAGATAGAATGAAATGCATAGGGTAGATCACTTCTGAGGCTGAGCTGCTTCCGACGCACCCGCTCAGTTGGAAATTACTCTGTCCAGCAGAGATTTCACGACAACGGTGGAACAAATTTATCCAGGACACTGTATTTTGTCGGGGAGGAAAAGGAGGCAGCTATTACCTCTAGTGGAGAAAGTACAAGACCTCCATTGCTCATGCGTTTTATTGAGAAGGGTATGCATGGGAGATACAAAGTCAAAATTCATAAATCATCAATAGCTTTTAGGTGCCTGGATTACAGTTGACAGTTACAGATTACAGATATAAATAGAGAGGGCACAGTGACCCATCTTTGTTAGGGTCTATTAAACATCTTGATGCCACACTAGCATTAGATGGAAGGTTTCATATATTCCTTGCTAGAGATTGTTTATAGTTAACTAAGAGATAAGAAAAGCAGAGCAAGCTCCAAAGCATAATAAGCATTCTTTCAATCCAGTTCCCATGGAAACCCTCTGAATGGCCTTCGGTCCTGTTTGCCGCACAACCTTCCAGTGTTCTGTTGAGACACAGAGGCCTCCCTGGGGGCCTGGCTCATGGCTTGGGCTACAATTCTCGAAACCACAAGGAGCAGTTTCCCACACACTACAAGAAGGAAGTGGGCAAGAACCAAAGATTAGTAAAACAAAGAACATCGCCACTGGACTCCATGTCCTTCAGATGGACCCATTTAGACACTGCATTGGACTGCTCAGCCTCTACCATCTTCTAGTCTATCTTCTTCTTCACATCACCTAGTCTGTGTGCTAACCCTGCCCAGCATTCTTGTGTGTAAGCTGGACCTAGGTTCAATAGTCCTTTCCAAATGCAGCCTTCCTCCCTAATTACCCATCTCAGGATGTGATCGATCTCTCTCCCTGGAAGTCCCATACCACTACATCATTTCTATTAGGCTACAAGCCAGGCACATGGCTTTTTTCTTTGTATGTGAACTAACCCTCAATCACTGCTTGCTGAAGAGATGAAGTCATAGGAACATACCAAGTACAAATTCATCGGGATGTAATAATCCCCCTGACGCTCAGCCCCCATTTCACCATCCCCTAAATCAATCATTCTAAAGCACATCTACTCTCTTGCCAAAACAAACTAGTAGCTCCCCATTGCCTATTGCATTAAATCCATTTTCCTCATCTTTAATCAAGCCTGCCCCTACCCCCTTTGCTACATCTGGCCTCAATCCTTCCTGCCCAACCTTACCTTCCTCCTCTCCTATCATAAAGACCCATTTGTCCCTCTTTTCTATCTTAATGTCTAAATTTCTTCATCCTGGAAAATTTTCCTTTTCCTTCCCCTATTCCCATATTGCCATATAGTATAGTTTGGTTATTGGCTTGGCTGAAACTTGGTGTTAAGATTTATTTTAGGGTAAAAATGGCCATCATTTAAGTACTGCAAGTAGATTTTGACTCGCAAGAGATGAGTCTTCATAGTCCTCTAGGGGTGGACCGCACCTTTGTTTTGGGAAACTATGTGGTTGGAGATGGATGAAAATAAGAACCCACCTAAGGTTCCTGAGGAGAGAACTGTGAGGAAATCATGAAGCTGAAGGTAGATGTTTTCAGTCTGAGAAACTGAGGGTTCTGTTTGGTAGCAGACATGATATCTATAGTCAGGTAGGAGTGGGGTAGGAAGGTGGAGAATGTTTCTTGGGGTGCAAAAAATTTAGCTCATGCTGTATCTCTATTTTTCTTTATTCCTGCAAGATGTGGAATTTTTTTATTTAGAGCTGCTTGTTAAGAACACCCAAAAGTTGTTAACATACCACATGCCAGGACTGAGTGAAATTTTTGAAAGGATTAATTCCTGTAACCCTCACTATTTTAGGATTTTTCAGATGAGGAAAAGAAGGCTCTGAGAAGTTAAGGATCATGTCTTGCAAATAAGAGGCAGAGCCAAGATGTGAACACCAGGAATTGGACTCCACAGCCTGTGCTCCTAACCTCTGCTACTAGTGTTTTTTTAAAAAAATATATTTTTAAAGAATTTATTTATAGAGAGAGGGGAAAGAGAGAGAAAGATAGTGAGCAAAACATCGATCATGTGCCCCGACTGGGGACGGAACCAGAGACCGAACCTGCAATCTAGGCATGTGCCCTGACCAGGAATTGAACCAGCAAACTTTCACTTTGTGGGACGATGCCCAACCGGCCGAGTCACCCTAGGGATCAGCGCTCTGTTTGTTTTTAGTCTCATCCTTTTAAAATTTCATTTTGGGCTATGTTTTATAATTAGCAGAGTATTAAGTGCTTGTTATTTGGGAGTGTAAACTCAAAAAGATTTTACCTGTAGTGTTGTCCAATCACTGCCACTTTTTCATATTTTGCATTATTTGCTTATTGCTTCATATTCATAGGTCATATTCCTCCCGTGGAATTTGAAGTACCCTTGAATTCTGTCTTGAATATCCACTCTGTCTCCCACAATAGGTCCAACTGCATCGTCCTTAAATACTCACTGAATTGAATTAAACTGAGACTCCAACTACCTTCTCCCTCCAGAACAAAGCAAAGCTAGTGAAAATATATAACAATATAGATTTCTAGATCTTCTGGTGAAGGCTGAAGCTGCTTCCAAGCACTGCAAATAAGAAAACATAGTAACTTAATTCTGCTGTACAAACATGAAAAGTGTTATTGCAGACTCTCAGAGATGTATAATGGATTTGAACTTTAAAACACCAAAATGAAGTAGTAATGTTCAATTTAGGGTTTCACTTACCAGGGAACTCAAATTGCAGTTGAGCAGAGATCAGCATGTTCATAGGCGGTTATAGTCCATGCTTTGGCTCCCTCTGTTGGCAGAAAAGAAGAAGCGATTTTTTTTTTTTTTACCTGAAGGAATGCTTGATTCCGGTTGTGTAATGGCTGCTGCTTACTGTATGTATTGCCTGAGAAAATTCAGCTCTCAGACTTAGAAAAGGGGAAGACAAAACCTACTGGGTCTTTTTCCTCAGATGGCAACTAAATACACATTTTCATTCCTTTTACATGCTAACATTGCTGTCTCTGAAGCCAGAGTCACTATAAATCATTCATTGTCAGAGAACACATGCAGCCCTTGTTCTGCTAGTCTTTCCTAATCCTCTAATTGTAGGGCGTGAAAAGTACTACCTTGATTGCTCAAAGAGTCTGTCACACAACCCTGGTTTTCCCACACCGTCTCGTCGTCGTCGTCGGCAGCCGTCCGTCTCGAGAGACGATGGTGTAGCTTCTTAAGTGTCTATCTGCACCGCCGAGAATGGCTGTGCAGTCCGACTCGGGAGTGACACGGCATCTGTCTCCTCCCGTGTTGAATTGACATCTTGCGATGACGCTGGAGTGTCCTCTCCAGTGGAGCTGAAGCTACAGAGCCTGGGCAGGGTGATATGGAGGGTCTGCTGTTGCCCATGCAGCAGACCCCCCCTCTCTTCGCAGCTGAAGGGTCCAAGGGAAAGACGGAGTCGATACAGCTTGGCTTCAGGTGCGCCGCAGGAGTTGCCGGTGTTGACTACAACGTCAAACCGCCTTAGGGACTCCGGCTCCGGATTTTCTGTCGGGGTTTACTCCCTTAGCCTTTCCCCTAAAGAGGTATGCCGCAAGGCAGCGGAGGTTTTTTGGAGTCAGAGTTTTCCTTCTCTGATGTACCCTGACTGGAAGATCGAACCAGCGACACTTAGCTCGCAGGCCGACGCTCAATCCACTGAGCTAAACCAGCCAGGGCCAGCCCACACCGTCTACTGATCTGTATATTGGTAATGTTTTGCATGACATAGGGGGTGTGGTCTCAACTAGTGATAGGAATCACATATCTAAAATTGTTTGATTCATTAATTGGAATTAAGGACACACATACCTTTCCTTAGCACAAAGTTTCTTTCCCAATTCACTGGCCCAAAACTTTTATGAGTCTAAATGTTTACTTACTCACATCAATGACTTATCATTGGAGAGTGGCTCCACCACCTCCAGGCCAAATTCCTCTGTAGGTATTCCTACTGGCATCTCTCTTCCCCTGTTCTGCCATGTGCAATTCCAAGGATCACTGAAGACTCTCAGATGCCACCAGTGTTTGGCACATTGCAGAGTTCAATACAAATTTGTTTAAATAACTATGATTTAAGTCACATTGTTTTAATGGCCAATTTTGTATATGTGAGATTTCCTCCATGCATGTGAAGACATGAGTTTTATTTTCTTAATCTTAAAGGGGACATAACAATGTTAAACATAAAATGCATGTTGGCAAGGAACAATATTTCTATTATGGTGGAATGAAACAGCCTGGCAGAAACCAGGTCCCTGCCACTTACTGTTTGGAGAGGCAACCCACCAAGGGCCCTTCTCATCCTTGCACATTCTTGGAGGGAGCAACCTTGAGGGACAGGGAATAAAGAGCAGGCTTGCTTACCGCTTGCTGTAAAATATTGGGTTCACCAAGCTTGGCATTTCTCTCCTGTGATGCAACCATTTTGTGTGCCAGCATGCACCTGGGCCCATCTGCTTGGTTTCTGTGAGAACTAGGGTTCAGAGAACCTACACAAGCATGTTCACATGCTAGTTATTGCTTTTTCTTCAAATCTTTCATCTCTGATCCAGTAGTCTTGTGTGTTCTGTCAGCACCCATGAAACTGGCAAGCTGACATATTAGCCTGCAAGGAGGGCAAAATCTGATTCTTCACGGTTCTTGACGCTTACTAGCTAGTCCATACACAGTGTACCTAACCTCTTTTGGTAGCAATTTCCCTTCTTTATAAAGGGGACAACAGTACCTGCCGATAGTATTGTAGTGGGGTTAAATTAAGAATGCAAAGATACCTATGGCACTGGGATGTTCCTGGAAGTCCCCTTTCCCTCTTTACAACACTGCCTGAGACTGCTTTGATGCCCGAAGATGCTGTACAGGGAGGAATGGCGTGGACCACAGGGCGGGCTGTGGCTGACCGTGGTTCGGTGCAGAAATGGGCAGTGGACCAGGCTGCAGGATGGGCACAGAGGCAGCCCGGCAATTTCTACGCAGGTGGGTTCGGAAAGCTGCAAACTGATTGGAACGGGAGGCCAGGGGTTTTCTCATGCGGCAGTGGTTGCATAGCAACCACGCTGTTTTAATTTAGATTATTTCAAGTGGCTTCGGGGTTTTAGTAATGGGGATTACTGGGGCACTGAATAACGTCCCCCTCCCGCCTGGAATCATTCTCCTGATTCGTGGCGACCGCTCCGGCTTCGCCATCCCAGGGAAACCCCGCGGCCGCCCGCGCCCGCACACGCATGCTCCCGGCGCCCCCACGCGAGGTGTCTGCCTCACGGGTGTCGCCCACGCAGCCGCAGGCTCCTGGCGGCTGTGCTGCACCCGCGGGGGCAGCTCCCGGCGCTTGGACGAATTTTCGGCGGATGCTGCGGCGGAGGGGGGGCGCGTCGCCCCCCTCAGTCCACCAGAGCCCGGATGCCTAAGAAATTCGGCTCTGGGTCTGTGGGGAGCGAAGTGCAACCCAAACCCCGTTTTACCAAACCCCGGGCAAATAGATACTCGCAAGCACGCCCACAGACGTCTCCGCGGCCCGCACTCGTAGCAGTGGGTCTTGGCCGCAGACGGCCAGGGACGAGCCCGGGATCCACGCGGGGCCGCCAGCTCGGGGTCGGCCGCTAAAAGGTGCAACGTAAGTGCCCGGCGTTACTAGTCCGGCTTAACGGCGCAACGGCCGCCGTGGGGCCTGCATCGGCTAGGGCGGGAGAGACCCGGTAGGCGGGACGCCCGGGCAGGAAGGGAGCGGGACAGGAAAAAGCAGGCGTGATTTGTCCTGCGCTGCTGGGTACGGCGGCTCGGGCGTTCCAGAATCTGGGTTGCGGCTGCCCTCAGACGTACCAGTAGGAAGTCGCCGGGCTCGCGGTGCGTTTGGCTCGAGGGTTGCGCCGAGCTCGTTGAGGGCCGGCCTCTGGAAGAGGGTGGCTACTCTGGCTGGCGGTGGTCTGGCCTTGGCGACTTGGACGACCGAAGGGGCGTTGGGAAGGGCGCAGAGTCGTCGCCTCTGGCTTAATGTAGCAGATGCACAGAAACTCCAACAGGTGGCTCCGTGGCGCAATGGATAGCGCATTGGACTTCTAGAGGCTGAAGACATTCAAAGGTTCCGGGTTCGAGTCCCGGCGGAGTCGTACCCTTTTCCCTCAGCAATTGTTTTCCACCCTTATCTTTTCTCTCCTTCCTCGCTTTTTCCTGAACAGTTTAACTCCCTTCCTATTTCCTGACCTGTCTCTCTTCCCGCTCTGCCTCCGGCTTCTGCAGCCCTTTTACCTATAGTGAATCGTGCGGGCCCCGCAGCAACCCACTTGCCCTGACTTGGTGTCTCAGGGGTTGGGCACAGCCTACTCGGAATCCGCTCCAGGAACTGGGAAGAGCAGCCCTGGGCGGAGGCAGAGCAAAGCCTCACGCCTTTGGCCATCAAGGAGAGCGCGGGGGAGGTGCTCCAAAGTTGATATTCCCAAGGGCTATTGTGGCAGTTGGGGAGGGGCGAGGAAGGACTGGAAAACGCGTGACTCCCGGTGCTGCCCTGTGCCGGCCAACTGCCCCTTCCGCCCAGAAGGCTTCACAATTACCTCTTAATGGAATCCCCCGTGGGGGCCCTGTCAGAAATGCAGCTTTCTGGGTGTCACTCCGGGACTGTAATTTAGTCAATCAGAAGTGGAGCCAAGGAATCTGTATTTCGGTAAGAATGCCCGCTCCCCTCCCCAGAACTCCAGTGCAGAGGTCCGAGGTCCACTCTGCCAGGCAGAGATTACCATCTTGTAACTCTTCTGACAACTTAAATTTTGCACAAGATTAGGGTTTCACCTCACTAAATGCGAATACATTAATGAATGAGTGGAATTTTCAAAATACATTGTAACAAACAACTCAATTTAGTGCAAAAGATACTAAGTCCAAAATTGTCAAAAAAGGTACAGGGAAGAGTAAACATCCTTGTTGTTCCTATATCCAAGCCTTGCAATTTTCTCTCTAAGGCATTAGTGAAAATATTTATTGGAAATATTTTCAGATTTAACGCACATCAGCATTTTTATATCTATTGTCTCACTGTGTGTTTATTGATGTCAGTAACGTAGTTGATACACAATTGGTAGTGTACTATACTTGTTCTTTCACTTACTAGTGTAAGTAGAGCTGCCTTATTCCATTATACATATGTATCACAGCTCCCAGTCATTTAGTATTTAGGTATCCAATATTTTCCTATTACAAACAATGCATCCTTGTTCTTATATTATTGTACGCAAGGGCAAGTATATTCCTAGGAAGTTGAATTGCTGGGTCAAAGGTTTGTTTGTGCATTCTTTGATAGCTATTGCGACATTGTTCTTATAGAGATTGTACCATTTTATTCTCACCAGCCTGTGTGGGAGTGCCTATTTCCCCCCACAGCCCGCATGTTATCCAACAGGTGAAAAAAGATTTCTAGTTGTAGTTTCAATTCATGTCCTTTATTTTGAGTGAAGCTGAGCATCGTTTATTTCCATCTTGTGATATTTTTAAAATTCATTTTAGAGACAGAGAAGCACCAACTGGTTGATTCTTGTATGTGTCCCTACTGGGATAGAACCTGAAGCCTCAGCTATCAGGATTATGCTCTAACCTACTGAGCCATTTAGCTAGGGTTCCTTTTTGTGATTTATCTGCTGTGTTTTTCATGAGTTCTGCTATTGCATCATTGGTCATTTTCTTACTGATTTGTAGTTGTTTACATATTAAGGAAACCAGCCCTTTGTGATTATCATTATTCTTTTCCAGGTTATTTGTCTTTTGACTTTGTTTATAGTATTTATTTTTTGTCTTACAGAAATTCATATATTTGGATTTATCACTTTTCTTTTATGGCTTCTAGGTGTGGGGTTATACTGCCTTCAGATTATTAAATAATTTTATCATGTTTCACTTTAGTGCTTTTAGTTTTATTTTTATACTTAAACCTTTACTTCATCTGAAATGTATTTTTGTATAAGGAGTGAGATGGGAGTTTTGCCCAAGAATCACTGATAATGACTGCTCCTTCTTTTCTACACTAATTTGAAATGACCCCTTTATCATTTTCTAAATTCCCATACACATTTTGGTTTCTGGATTTTCTCTTCCGTTCCATTCTTCTGATCTGTCTTAATTCTGATTAACCAGAACTGTGCTATTTTAATATCACAGTAGGGCCAGTCCTCCTTCCTAACTTTTTTAAAGATTTTTTTACCACCTATTCTCAAATTACTACTTTTCCCAAAAACTATTAATGATTGGCACTTATTATATACCAGGTACTATTCTAAGTGCTGTATGCATTTTATTGCAGTTAATCTTCTTGACAATCCTGCCAGGTAGATATTATCCCCATTCCATGGAAGCATGTGCCCTGACTGGAAATCAAACTGGCAACACTTTGGTTGGCAGTCTGGTATTCAATCCACTGAGCACCACCACCTAGGGCTGGCTTTAATTTCTGATCTTAGGAGATATTTGTGTTGGAGTCATGTTAGTTACAGATTAATATAGGGAGAATTGAACTACAGTATTCCCTCATTTATCGCAGGTATTACGTTCCAGACCCCCCCCCACGCAGTAGGAACCTTACATTGATTCTACACTCTTTAAACCTACGTAACTTAAACAACATAGGTATACAGTACCACAAAATCCCGCGATATGGTGAAAAATCTGCGATAAATAAATATATTTTTAAAAATCCCGCGATAGTTAGACCGTGATAAGTGAACCGCGATATAGAGAGGAACTACTGTAATCATGATGTCGAGTCCTCCTATTTAAGAGTAGCAGGGGAAATTTTTTCTTTTTTAAGAACACCTGTCTTTCCATTTGTTTAGCCCTTATGTGCCATTAGCAGTGTGTCAAAGTTTTCTTTATATATATCTTGAGTTTTTAAAACTTTATTCCTGGATATTTTTTTGTTTTTGTTGGGATCTTATCTTCCCTTATGTTTTCTAACTGGTTATGGTTATGTATATTAAGGTTTAAAAAATAATAATTTAATATCCAGCCATCTTATACTGAATTATTTTACTAAAGTTTTTCAGTTCAAAAGCACAGTTAGATACCACTTCACATGCAATAGGATGGCTATAATTTAAAAATGGGCAATAACAATTGTTGGCAAGGATGTACGGAAATTGGAACCCCAATACATTGCCAGTGGGGATGTAAAATGGTGAGTTGCTTTGAAAAACTGTTTGGCAATTCCTCGAAAAGTTAAAAATAAAGTTACTGTATGACCGGTATTGTATATACCCAAGAGAACAGAAAACGTATGTCCACAAAAAACTGTACATCATTGTTCACAGTAGCAGTATTCTTGATAGCCAAAAAGTATATAAAACACAAATGTCTGTCAACTGATGAATAAAATATGCTACATCCATATAATGGAATGTTATATTATTCAGCAATAACAAACAACAAAGTACTGATTCATGCTGCAACATGGATAAACTTGGAAAACATGCGAATGAGCTTGTTGTGAAAGGAGCCAGTCACAAAAGACCACATATTGTATGATTCCATTTACAGTTGACTCTTGAGCAATGCAGAAGTTAGAAGCACCAACCTCCCCCCTGCCACCCCACCACACATATACAGTTGAAACTCCATATATAACTTTTGACTTCCCCAAAGCTTAAATTGTCCCTCAGTATCTCTGAGGGATTGGTCTCAGGACCTCTGGTACCAAAATCCACAGATACTCAAGTCCCCCATATAAAATGGCATAGATCAATGCATACAGTTGGCCCTCCATGTCCAGACTTCCAACCATGGAAACAGTACAGGTGTTTATTGAAAAAAATATGCATGTAAATGGACCTGTGCAGTTCAAACCTGAGTTGTTCAGGGGTCAACTGTATATTAGATATCCAAAATACAGAAAATAAATTAGTGGTTTTCAGATGCTGGAATGTGAAGTGACTGCTAATGGGTATGGGGTTTTCCTGGGGGATGATGAAAATGTTCTGGAATTAGTGGTGATAATTGCACAACTCATAATATATAAAAATCCACTGAACTGTATACTTTTTAAAGAAGCAGTTGTATGGTATGTGATTTACATCTCAATTTTTAAAAAGGAAAAATAGCTTTTCATTTGACTAAGTTGTATTTTCTGGAAATATGTTTTCAAGGGAGGCCAAATGATATTTTTACCTTGTCCTTCCTAATTTTTATGCCTCATCTTGTTACTCTTATAATAGTATCAGCTAGCATATACAGAAAATGTTAAGTAATTTTACATGAAAATGGTGATAGTGGGCTTTTTCCTGTTCCTGATCATGTCAGGAATGCTCCTCCACTAAACTATTAGGTGCATACATACACACATATATCACATTAAGAGAATACCTATCACTATTTGTCAGTAACCCATGGAGATTTTTCTCCTTTGATCTACTAATATTGTACAATATACAGATTTTCTAATATTTAATCTTTTTTACATTCCTGGAACAAAGCCCACTTGGTTGTGGTACATATCTATTGTAGTATGCTAATCTTTTGCAATTTTGCATATTTAAAAAGATTGATTTAATCATCTACCATAAATGTAGCATTGTTTAGAATGGTCCTAACCTGGAAATAACCTAGATGTGTTAATAATGACCTGTTTGAAGAGAGTGTGGTAGCCTCATATCATTGAGTATAATGCAGACCTTTAAAAAATGAGGAAACTCTCTGCCCTGACTGGTGTGGCTCAGTGGGTTGAGCACCGGCCTGCAAACAAAAGGTCACCAGTTCAATTCCAGGTTGGGGACGTATCTCTTCCTCTCTTTCTCCCTCCCTTCCCCTCTCTCTGAAAATAAATAAATAAAATATTTTAAAAATACTAAATGAAGAAGACCTGCTATGGAAAGTGTCCAAGATGCTAGAGACAGTGAAAGAGGGAACTGAGTTTGGGGGAAAACTACAAGTACAGATTTGCCTGGGTTGTTTGAGGTCTCTGTGGAACATTCCGGAGAAGATGTAGTGTCAGTGGATATGCAATGCCAACCACATAGCAAGCACTCAATAATAAACTTATTTACTGAATGAAAGAACTAAAGGAAGACAGGTATGTGGAAAGAGAGGGGAGGAACAGAAGAGAAGGTCTGGAGCTCAGGAGACTGATTTAAGCTTGAGATTTGAAATTCATTACCCTACAGATAGATGTCACTTAAGATTCTGGACATAGACAAGATCGTGCAGGGAGAGTGTAGAGTGAGAAGAGATGACACTTGAGGACAGAAGCCCAGAGCACAGGCATTTGAAGGATAGGCAAAGAATGAGGTCTTCAAAGAGACCAAGAGGGTAGCCAGAAGTAGGAAGAACACCAAGAGACAGTGTTACCTTCAAGAACTGATGAAGCAGGCGCACGTTCTCCTGGCTGAGGGTACACCCGGCTCTGCAGTCTCAAACCTGATGGATTCTACAAGGAACCAAGCCTCTGATACAGACGGTGATGGCACACGCCCCACCAAAAAGCCCAGGATGCTGTTTCCGGGATTGACAAGTAAGAATCCCCAGGAGCTCGTGCTGGTGATTGGAACAGGCATCAGTGCTGAGGTGGCACCTCAGGTCCCAGCCCTGAAATCCTGGAAGGGCTTAATCCAGGCCTTACTGGATGCTGCCATTGAATTTGGAATTCTAGATGAGGATGCCAGCGGATATTTTCAGAAACGTCTCCACAAAGACGAGCATCTTGTTCCTGTGTCCCGTGACCTTCTTCTTAACTTCTCTCCTTATACTAGTAATGTTGCATCCAGGTCTTTGAAGGACTGTTTATATGCAGTATTTCATGGATTGGGGTCAAAGATTGAAGACCCTGGAAAACAGCTGCTTCAGTCAGTTCTCAACCTGATGGAAAACGGAGCCCTGGCTTGGCTACAAATTTTGATAACATCCTAGAGCTGTATGCAGCAGATCAGGGAAAACGACTTGAATCCCTTGACCTCACTGATGACGAAAAGGTCCTTGAGTGGGCACAGGGAAAGTGGAAGCGGAGCGTGTTCCACCTCCATGGCGTCTACACCAACCCTCGCAGCATCGTCCTATATTCCACGGCGTATGAGTGTGCTCAAGAACGCTGAGTTTATGAAAGAGATGCAGAAACTTTATGAAAAGAGGTCATTTCTCTTCCTAGGCTGTGGCCAGACTGTGAATCACCCCATCTTCCAAGTCCTTTCCTCTGAGTCTTTTAAGCATAACTCTGTCCTAGATCATTTCATGCTGGTTCAGAAAGGAGATGAGGAGTTCAAAAAGCATCACAAAAAAATGCTGGCCAAACAGATTATCATCAACCCTATGGAAGTGAATATCCTGATCTTCTAGAATACTTCAACTGGCTGACCTGTGAGCTCTGCACGGGGGGCAGATCAGACCCCAGTATATGAGGGCCACAGAAGTCGCCACGGTTAGACCAAGCTTGAAGGCACTATCGTGGACAGCGTTTCACAGTAAACTTACAAGAATCCAAGTACAGCTCCTAGGAAGAACCAGAACCCAGAAATTGAAGGCTGGGGCTTTGGACAGTTGGGGGGGGGGGGGAGATGTTCCAACTTAATCCTTTGTGCGGCCAGTTGTTGGCCTTTGTTTTTTTCCCAGTTCTTGGCCTTTGTTTTTTTTTCCCCAGTTCTTGGTCTTTGTTCTTTTCCCCAGTTCTTGGCCTTATGTAGCCTGTTCGTTTGAGAATACCCGAGCACCAGCGGGACCCCGATGCAGCCCCCCTCCCCACCCCGAGGCTGTACACGGGTTGTGTCCACACCGCACATCAGTGTGATACCCACTGAGGGGGCTGCTGCTCAGCACAAAGGCCTTGGGATGTAGCTGCCAGGGATTCACTGTGGCCCTGGTGACCGTTTTGTATTCTGCTTGGTTTTTTAGTGACGCTTAATGGCTGTGTTTTAAAACGAGACTTGAAGCCCTAGTTTCTGGACCTTTTACACTGTACAGTATTTTATTTACCTGAGCTGTATTAAAAATTTGTTCATGTAAAAAAAAAAAAAAACTGATGAAGCAGGTTTCCTCTAGTGAAGGCAGTCAAGAGGAAAAGGGAAACACTTCACATTTTTTCTAAACACCTGATTTATGCCAACAACTTTAACACTTGCCATTTAGTTATCTCCCAGATCCTGAGAAGTATGAATTACCCTCATTTTACAGATAAGAAAATTACAGTGCAAAGATGTTAATGGGAATAAGGTGAAAGGATTAGCTCAGGTATGATGGAAAAACGACTGCCTCTCTGACCCCCAGATGCTGTTTCTGGGATTGACAAGTAAGAATCCCCAGGAGCTCGTGCTGGTGATTGGAACAGGCGTCAGTGCTGAGGTGGCACCTCAGGTCCCAGCCCTGAAATCCTGGAAGGGCTTAATCCAGGCCTTACTGGATGCTGCCATTGAATTTGGAATTCTAGATGAGGATGCCAGCGGATATTTTCAGAAACGTCTCCACAAAGACGAGCATCTTGTTCCTGTGTCCCGTGACCTTCTTCTTAAGCTTTCTCCTTATACTAGTAATGTTGCATCCAGGTCTTTGAAGGACTGTTTATATGCAGTATTTCATGGATTGGGGTCAAAGATTGAAGACCCTGGAAAACAGCTGCTTCAGTCAGTTCTCAACCTGATGGAAAACGGAGCCCTGGCTTGGCTACAAATTTTTATAACATCCTAGAGCTGTATGCAGCAGATCAGGGAAAACGACTTGAATCCCTTGACCTCACTGATGACGAAAAGGTCCTTGAGTGGGCACAGGGAAAGCGGAAGCGGAGCGTGTTCCACCTCCATGGTGTCTACACCAACCCTCGCAGCATCGTCCTATATTCCACGGCGTATGAGTGTGCTCAAGAATGCTGAGTTTATGAATGAGATGCAGAAACTCTATGAAAAGAGGTCATTTCTCTTCCTAGGCTGTGGCCAGATTGTGAATCACCCCATCTTCCAAGTCCTTTCCTCTGAGTCTTTTAAGCATAACTCTGTCCTAGATCATTTCATGCTGGTTCAGAAAGGAGATGAGGAGGAGTTCAAAAAGCATCACAAAAAAATGCTGGCCAAACAGATTATCATCAACCCTATGGAAGTGAATATCCTGATCTTCTAGAATACTTCAACTGGCTGACCTGTGAGCTCTGCACGGGGGGCAGATCAGACCCCAGTACATGAGGGCCACAGAAGTCGCCACGGTTAGACCAAGCTTGAAGGCACTATCGTGGACAGCGTTTCACAGTAAACTTACAAGAATCCAAGTACGGCTCCTAGGAAGAACCAGAACCCAGAAGTTGAAGGCTGGGGCTTTGGACAGTGGGGGGCGGGAGGGCGGGGGGGTACACGTTCCAACTTAATCCTTTGTGTGGCCAATTGTTGGCCTTTGTTATTTTTTTCCAGTTCTTGGCCTTTGTTCTTTTCCCCAGTTCTTGGCCTTATGTAGCCTGTTCGTTTGAGAATACCCGAGCACCAGCGGGACCCCGATGCAGCCCCCCTCCCCACCCTGAGGCTGTACACGGGTTGTGTCCACGCCGCACATCAGTGTGATACCCACTGAGGGGGCTGCTGCTCAGCACAAAGGCCTTGGGATGTAGCTGCCAGGGACTCACTGTGGCCCTGGTGACCGTTTTGTATTCTGCTTGGTTTTTTAGTGACGCTTAATGGCTGTGTTTTAAAACGAGACTTGAAGTCCTAGTTTCTAGACCTTTTACACTGTACAGTATTTTATTTACCTGAGCTGTATTAAAATTTTGTTCATGTAAAAAAAAAACAAAAAAGAACTGATGAAGCAGGTTTCCTCTAGTGAAGGCAGTCAAGAGGAAAAGGGAAACACCTCACATTTTTTCTAAACACCTGATTTATGCCAACAACTTTAACACTTGCCATTTAGTTATCTCCCAAATCCTAAGAAGTATGAATTACCCTCATTTTACGGATAAGAAAATTACAGTGCAAAGATGTTAATGGGAATAAGGTGAAAGGATTAGCTTAGGAATGATGGAAATACGACTGCCTCTCTGAGGCAAGTAGAAAGAGGGCAGAGATAAAAGCATGAAGGTGGAGAAGGGAAAATTGAAGGTGCTATGTTTGAGGACCGATTTTCTTCGTGTTCTTTTAGAGCTCTGCCTCACACACCCAGGATTCCAGTAAGATACTGAAAAAGTGGGAGCTGCCGCGAAGGGTGACATTCCATCTTATTGCCACTCATGGCCAATACAGACTCAAAGACTAGTAGCCAGAAGTGGTTTCATTTCAACGTCCTGCTGATCTGGGGCTTTCTACATCCCATCACGTGGTGCTGAGTGCACCTTGGAGATGCTGGCCTTAGTTATTGGCCACTTCATCTATAGCAGCCTATGCCCACTTCCCTGAGGTTCCTGGGTCAAGCTTTTGCCATTCCTAGCCCCCACAGTTCTTGTGTACCTAATGCCTTTAGTTCCAATGCACTGTGCATTCAAAAATATCCAGGCTTATTTGTTACTGGTTTTTTATTCTCCAGCTTTCAGTACCAAAGAGGCCATACTGAGTTAGGTAGCAGGCACTGCCCAGAAAATATATTTCAATAAAAGCAAAAAATATGTATTATGTATATACATGATAAATATATATATATATATATATATATATATCTTCATTCACCTTCAATGTGATAGCTATTTTTAGAGTACTGGCTTTGTGCAAGGAACTATGTTGGAAGGAAATAAGACTGAGACCAATTATATTTTCTTAAAGAGTTCATCCTAGTTAGGAACAGACAGCTATGGATTAGTGAGTCCACTAATAAGGATTGGTTTTGGCTTTGCGTGACAGAAAACTCAAAATAGCAGTAGATTTGGCTATCGGCTTCTTTTCTCTCCTGTCAAAGTCCTGAGAATGGCAGCTACTTGATCATGAGAGATCCAGGCTCCTCCTCATTGTTTCTTCCTTAAAAAATCAGCTCCCACCTCATGTTCTAAGATGACTGCTTCTATCATCAGATCAACACACTTGTTAGTTGGGAGAAAATAAGGGACAGAGCCCCACTCCAAACTTACCCTCTTTGAAGGGCACTTTTGCTTGCATTGTATGAAAAGGTGGGAATCTAGCTTCCCCTCCCCCTCCCCTGGGTGGCGACATTCCCAGCTAAAAATCATGTGTCCTATAACTGTAATGGGAAAAGTTCAGCAGTTTCTGTTGGTGATGATGAAAAAGATATGCAGATAGCTATAGTGCAAGACCAAAACAAAAGTGACAGCATTATACTTACTAGCTCTGTGACTTTAGGCAGGTCACTTAACCTGTCTGTGCCCCACTTTCCTCACTTACAAAATGAGGATAATAGTAGCACCCACCTCATAGGTTTACGCAAGGTTACCTAAACTGTGTAACAAGATGAATGTTACATTTTAATTAGATGCTTGTGGAATCAGTTACCTAGAAAGAATTTGTTTTCATCCTTACTGATAACTTCCAATAAAATGTTAGTAATAGTTATTCAAACAACAGTAGTCACTTTTTTTCATGAGCATGTTTTCTAATTTGCTCTAAGAGTGGGATCTCAAGAATTTATGCCCCCCCACCCCCCAAAAAACACCTTACTCAGGGTTTTATTGAACTTTTCTATATAGCCTCTCTGCCCCTTACCCCTCTCTTTTCTTAAAAACCTTGCCAATTTATCCTCTGGACAGCCAAGTACTGCCACTCATCTGACATCCTTATTATGGGAGACCCAGGGACATTTTGTCAGATCTTATTAATAACAGGAATACTTCTATAAGGTGGTGTTATCTTGTGTCAGAACACTGACACAGAAGTAATTTTTGTGTTAGATGCCAAAATATTCAGGGCCCACCTTTATCAACTATTAAAGTCTCACAGAATTGTTTTATTAACTCACCCTGGCTTCATCTAATTTCTTCCATCCTCCCTTCCCTTTTCCTGGTTTCCTCACTTAAAAAACTAGTTGTGTTGTAGGCATTTTTAAATAAGCTGTCTTAAAAACACTTGAGAATAAGACAGGCTTTTTTGGAAATTGATCAGGATGTTTGGGTATTTTGAAGGCCCTTCTTTTTAATCAGCTTTAACCCAAACTTTCTAGGTAGTCCTCATTACTTTTATGTCCTTATGTACCATTCCTTTTGTTTCAACTATGACTATTATACTGGCCACAAGCAGATTTCTGTATGACAGTTCAGATAGCTGTACTTGTATTTCCCAGACCTGAATTTACAGCTGACATCTAGACAGACTCGCTGCGTCTCCCTGCACAACTAAGAAGGACTACAACTACCTCAAAACTAGAGACAACCAGAAGTTCCAGAAAATCAAACTGCATGGAAGTCCAACAAACAAAGATATAAAGAAGAAATAATCATCCAGACAGGAGGAGCGGAGCCAGGGTGGAGAGGATGCAGTGCAGTGGCGGCAGCAGCCAGCAGAAAGCAGGGGCACACATTTTATTTTTATTATTATTATTTTTTTAGGTTTCATCTTTTTAATAGGCTCCATGAAGGACATCCTAAATGCTACATGAAAACACAAGAGAATATTTTTCTTCCAGTATTAAAAAAATATGACATTCACAAGTATTTTAAGAAACATCTACATAATCAGGGCAGTGATCTTCAGTAAAAAACACCTCTAAAGTAATCATGTTCTTGATTTCCTATAGTTACATTTGGAAATTGCTTCCTAACCATGGTAAACACTGTATAAGTTTTGAAAATGTCCCTAGATGCACATTATTTCTGGGGGGTGGGAAAAAAAAAAGTCTGGTCAAACATTCGTGTGTGTGTGTGTGGCCAAGAATCCTGAGCCTAAACTAAATAATGTCCCAGATTTTGTCTTTGAATGGGAGGGGAAAAAAAAAAAAACACCACACGGAACTTTCTAAAAGGTCTTTAACAAGCTACCTTGGGAGCTCAATTCAAAAATACATTTATGTACTAAAACAGATGTTTCAGTGCAGCTCCAAAACTCTTTATAAATACAGCCATTTGGAAGGACGATCCTGGATCAGAAGTTTTATTCCCTGTGTATCTACATTAGGTGTGCATGCCTCATCTCAGTTGTCGTAATTGTCTCTGTAATTTCCCCCTGAATAGCGGTCATAACCACCCTGGCTGCCTCCATAGTCTCTGGACCTTCCATATCCATATCCATATCCTCCAGGTCGACTGTCATACCTGCCACTCCCATAACCCTGGTCTCCACCACCTCTAGAGTAGCTGCGACCACGCCCACGGGCTCCAAAGGCACCCCCTCTGGTTCCACGGGCTGACTTGCCTGCATGGTCCACATGGATCTGACGACCATCCAGAGACTCTCTATTCATGGCTCTCATTGCATCTGAGGCATGCTCTGGATTGGTGAAGGTAATGAATCCAAAACCCCGGGATCGCTGAGTCTCCCGGTCCTTGACGACGACCACTTCAGAAATTGGCCAGAAACTACTGAAGTGATCTTCCAGAGCTTGCTCATCGGTGTTGAAGTTGAGCCCTCCAACAAAGAGCTTCCCTTCTTCAGAGGACATGGCTTTGAATTTGGGTCCTACAAATTAAGTAAGACAGCAGAATACACAGCTACGGTCGACGAGCAGAGCGACTGGGAGGGGCACACATTTTAAAAAGTAGGGAGGGACACCTGGAGAGTTCTCCCAGCACCAGACCAGATCACCCAATTCAGGTTCCAGCACCAGGGAAAATAAAGCCTCATTGCTTCTGACTGTGCAAACCAGTGGGGGTTGGGGCGGAGGAAGAAACTGCCAGTCTCTCAGCAGAGTCTGCTTGTTTAAGGGCTCATGTGGTCCTAGAACGTCTGCAGAGCCACCCACTCTGGGAATCACAGCCAGGGCAACGGCTAGAGAGGTGCAAGTCCATACGGAAGTGGGAGAAGTGCCCTGGAAAAGGGGTGAGTGCTGGGCAGGCAGCATTGTTCCCTCTCAGACCCCTCCCCCACATACAGCGCCACAACCTGGTGAAACCAAGTCACCCTGTACTGACGAATACCTAAGGCTCTGCCCCTTAAACATAACAGGTGTGACAGCCCTACCTAAGACACAGAGGCATACAAACACAGGGGCCTGTCAAGATGACGAGAAAGAGAAGTATGGCCCAAAAGAGGGAACGAATCAAGGTTGCAGTGGGAGAACAAAGTGACGAGGAGATAGCCAACCTCACAGATGAGAAGTTAGCCAACCTAACAGATATAGAGTTTAAAACATTGGTGATAAAGATGCTCACAGGCTTGACAGATATGCTTAAGTATGGCAAATGCATAAGGAAAGAAGTGAAGGCTATGCTAAATTAAACAAAGGAAAAGCCACACAAAACCAATGGTGAAGGGAAGGAAACCAGGGTTCAAATCAATGACTTGGAACATAAGGAAGGAAAAACAGTGAACCAGTACAGAAGGAGGAAACTAGAATTGAAAAAAATGAGGAGGCTTAGGAACCTCTGGGACAACTTGAAAACGTGCCAACATCCAATTCATAGGGGTGCCAGAAGGAGAAGAGGAAGAGCAAGAAATTGAAAGCTCGTGAAAAAATAATGAAGTAAAACTCCCCAAATTTTGTGAAGGAAATAGACATACAAGTCCAGGAAGGAGAGAGGGTCCCAAGCAAGCTAGACCCAGAGAGGACCACAGCAAGATACATCATAATTGAAATGCCAAAACCTAAAGATAAAGAGAAAATCTTAAAAGCAGCAAGAGAAAAGCAGTGAGTTATCTACAAAGGGGTGCCTATAAGACTATCAGCTGATTTCTCAAAAGACACTTTTCAGGCAAGAAGGGACTGGCAAGAAGTATTCAATGTGATGAAAAGCAAGGACCTACAACCAAGATTACTCTATCCAGCAAAGCTATCATTTAGAATGGAAGGGCAGATAAAGTACTTCCCAGACAAGGTGAAGCTAAAGGAATTCATCACCACCAAGCCATTATTATATGAAATGTTAAAGGGACTTAAGAAAAAAAAGATAAAAAATATGAACATTAAAACGACAAACTCACAACTATCAACAACCAAATATAAAAAAATGAAAACAAAATCCAACTACGCAAACCAGAATAGGAACAGAATCATAGGTATGGGGATCATTTGGAGGGTTATCAGCTGGGAGGGGAAGGGGGAGAAATGGGGAAATGGTGCAGAGATTACGAAGCATAATCGGTTGGTTCAAAATAGACAGGGGGATGTTAAGAATAATATAGGAAAGGGTGAAACCAAAGAAGTTACATGCATGATCCACTGACATGAACTAAGGGGGTGGAATTGCTGGAGGGAAGGGGGGTTACTGGGCCAAGGGGAGCAAAGGGGAAAAAAGTGGTACTACTGCAACAACATAATCAATAAAATATACTTAAAAAAAATTTACAGTTGACAAAAGGGCATATCCCGTCTACCACGTCCCACTTCTCACTACACATACATACACACTCTTATTTAAAATGTTGTTCATCACAATATTTATATGTCTTTGATCATATTAAAGTTTTTTGAATGTTAGCAAACTTTATACTTTTTGAATATTGTTCAATTCAATTTTCTTTAAATAACCAAACATTGAAAATTTTACAAAAAGTCAATTAAGCTTGTTAAGGTTCTTTTCCTTTTTTCCCCTCAATGGGTCTAAGCATGGGTGGGTCTTTCATAAACACACTTATTATTCAAAGGGGCATGTGATTGTTTTTCTGTCAGATCAACTTTTTCCAAACAGAAATCCCTATAAATAGGGTCAGTCTACGTCAATCTTTTGTGATGGTGTTAAGTTTCTAAAAACATCTTTAGTAAATAAATAAAAGGGAGATGTAAATACTATGGTTTGCTTGGCGAATCTTAATTGCGAAATTTCTTCTTCTTTCGAAACTTCTTTCCTGCCGCATTTGCTACTTTTTCAGCCATGATCTCTGAGTACTTCCTTCGGTTATATCTAAAAATAAAAACCAAATCTTTAGTTCTAAAGTAGGACACCTCAGACACCATTATAAGTTAATGTAACATTTTGGGGAGGTGGAGGCCCCTTTTAAATCTCTCTCTCTATATCTTTGCATTTTTACCACCTATTCATCACATTTGTACTAAATTCCCATGTGTAAGGAGCCACACTAGGAGCTAATGACAGGAAGTGAACCAGACAGCCAAAGTCCCTGCCCTCATGAGGCTTATGGTCTAGTGAGGAAAAGGGACAACTGTAGAGGGAAGCTTATGTAAACTTTCAGTAACTAGAGACTTGGCACTACATTCAGCTAATATCAAATGCTTTAAATATTTTTGTGAGTTAAAAATGTTATAAGACTAAGCAAAACAAAAAATTTACACTTACCTGAAAACATACAATATAGTTCTTGGAACCTTAAGAAATATACCACAGACCAATGGTTTTCAAAGTGTGTTTTAGGAATGAGACTCTTTCAGGGGTCCATTAGGTAAACACTATTTTACAAGAATACTAAAACACTGCTGCCTTTTTTCATGCTCATTATCTCAAGAATGTGCAGGAAAGTTTTTCAGAGGCTACACAATGTGTAGTATCACAGAAGACTGATGCAGAAGCACATATGAGACTCCAAGTTTAAGTCAGATATTAAAGAAATTTAAATTTAGGTTAATTTTGTTTTGTTCATAAAAATATGTTGATATGTAATAGGTCTATTATTATTTTTAAAAGAATTAATAAATATTTTTAAGTTTCTTAATTCTAATTTCTATTATAAGTATTGATAAATGTAACCCACAAAAGTTCCTTAGGTCTTCCATAATTCTTCACAGTTTAAAGACATTTTCTGACCAGAGAATTGCTGCTATAGACTATATTTCTCCATTGGGCTTTGGAAACACAAAAGCACAATTTATTGCAAAAAAAAAAAGGCTATAGTAGCTAGAGGCTTCAACAAAAGAAGGGCTGTCAGTTCACAGTTAATTATGAAAAGTTTAAAAGTTCTCTAAACATACAAAATTCCTTTTATTTTAAAGCACATTCACTGTATCACTTAAGTCTATTATCACATTACTAAAGCTACTGATTGCTAAAATTCTCTTTAAAACAGAAGCTATTTAAACCGGCGGTCCCCAACCTTTTTGGCACCAGGGACTAGTTTGGGATGATTCTAGAGCATTACATTCAAGCTCACATACTGTGTGGCCCGGTTCCTAACAGGCCATGGACCAGTATTGGGGTTGGGGCCCCCTGATTTAAGCCCTTTAACTTCACAGCTTACTCAATCCCATGAGCACAATTTACACAGACTTTCTAACAAATCTAAGGTTAGATTAAAAGTGAAACAAAACCAAAAACCACATATAACACAGAAAAGCATTTTCTTCTGTTCCAGGACATTCCCATTAATGAATACCTGATGCATTAAATACATTTAGTGAAGTTCCCTATCCCAAAGTGGTCAGAGAAAACCTCAGGCCAGTTGCAGAGGGGACTGATTAAAATTTTCCATAAAGAGATGGGCTAGTAGAATGTTTCACATATTTTGGCATGTAAATTGAGGGCAATATTCATTTTAAGTAATGTAGTTTATCTTAATATATATAGGAAAATATTAACAAACCCAGTTACGGTAGCAATATAAAGTCTCCTTCCTTTTAAAATAAAGGAGACAGTATACAAATAATTGTACAAGATTTTGAAAATGGTATTCAATGACCGACGTATGGGAAACAATGAACTGATATGACAACCTCTAATCTGCAGTTTTATGAGTTTCAGGCTGCTACGTTTCTAGTCTACTGCCCCAACTTCCTTATTCTAAGATTTTTGTGTATGTGTTTTTAACACTTACTAAGTGTTAACCACATGTTGTGGGTAAAAACTGACCTACATTTTGTAGTCTTGATGATGGCAATCTCAGAAATCAGAGCAATGTCAATAGTGCTTATTTCTAATTTTTTTTACCATTATCTGGACTCATTAAATAGCTTATATAACATTTTGAGCTCAATCTGCTTTCCATACCTACAATCTACATTATTTTTAGAACCCTAGATAAATATTTTTAATTTTGCTATTAAACCAATCTGGAACTTTAGCAGAGGTTTCTACATGAGGTATGCTTTTAAATCTCCTATATTATATATGTAGCTGCTTCAAGGACATTTAAACATATTCAGATTATCCCATCTTAAAAAAATCCTCTAAGTCTTTATCTACTAGTCCTGCCTCCTCTTCTTCTTCACAACAGAACTTCAGAGTTGTGTCCATTTCTTCATTTTCAACTCGTTCTCCAGTTGTTTTCTTCCCTATCACTCCCTAAAACTCCTGCCAAAGTTACTTTAACTGAATCCAAAGGAAGTTTTTAGTTCTTATTTCATTTGATCTCTCAGCAGCATTTCTTGTTAACTACTCCCACTGGCTTATCCCTGCTTAAAACATTCTCTTATCCTTGACTTCTACGACACTGTGCCCTCCTGGATTTCTTAATGGCCCCTTGGCTATTCCTTCCCAGTCTCCTTTGCAGGCTCATTCTCCTCTAATCAGGTATTTTCAGCTTCTCCCTAGAGCAGTTGTTCTAAACTGGGAATGCTTATACCCTGCAGGGGACATTTGAAAATGTCTGAACACATATCTGATTGTCATGAATGGGGGTTGCTACTGGCATACACTGGGGTAAGAGGCCAAGGATGTTGTTAAATATTCTACAATGCACATCCCATCCAAAACGTAAGTAGTACTGTTGAGAAAGGGTGCTAAAGCATTTAAAAGTAATCTGAAATTTTGTTTATTCGTATTCTAAAGGAAAGCATACATGTTATAAACTGAAACATAAATTCTTTTACCTTCTGAAGTCAGAATCAGCCAGCAGTTCTTCCACAATAGTTTTCTTTCTTTGTTTCTTGGGAATTCGTGAATGGTAGAAGTCAGCTGGATTGTCAGCAATGGTTCCAATCTATGAACAATTGATTCATATAAGTCATGCAATACCTGCTTTCCTATTTCAGGGTAGCTCTAAAACATGCATTTACTGAAAGGAATGAAAACTTAAGCATACATAACTGCCATCTTTAAAAGCAAAAATAAATCACCTATTCAATCTGCATTAGGTCCTAATGACATTTCATTAGTTTGTAATAAATCCAAAATTCCTTTTATATAGTTTAGTGCTAGACAGTAAATTCTTCATGAATAGTGTAACTAGAAGTTGTTTTAGCTTTCCCATTTAATGAAATTGATAAATTGTACTATACACCTTCTATCTGATCCCCTAGATTACTATAAATGCTCCCAGCTTAGAACCTTCTTATTGACCACTCTAGAATTAGTTCATACATTCAACCAAGTAAATTTTACCAAGTGTCTACTATGTGCCAGGCACTGTCCTAGGTATAGGGAAACAAAGATAATTATCAGCTGGTCCCTGGCAATAAGTAGCCCAGAGTCTTAAAAGGAAAAGCCACAGACAGGTAACTAAAAAATTAAAACATAACACTGTATAATGCTAAACAAAACATTACAGATGCTCTAAAAACTAAATGACCAATTCTGCCTAAGAGAGAAAGGTTTCCCAAAGGATGACATATTAGATTGGGTTTATATGGATAAAATTCCACCAAGTACACATGGGAGAGCCAAGTACATACAAAGTCAAATGGCAACAACAGTCTGTGCGTATTTTAAGGCTGAGTAGTTAAGTTTGTCCGCATTTAAGAGGGCTCTGTGACAAGGCAAGGTGACCTGGTTTGGGTGCAGACTGGGACTATGAAGGGCCATATCAAATGGTAGATACTCTACCCTATAGGTCACAAAGAATTGTTGAAGGTATCGCTGAATGATATCTGTGATACCTTTAACAGGTGTATCCTGAACAGATTACCCTTTTTCGTTTTAGAGGATAGATGACTGGTTACATGTGGAGGATGGACTATAAGGGAGAGCAGACCTGGAGGCAAAGGACCATTATAATAATGAGTCCTTTGAGTGATGTGAAAGGTAGTTAAGAAGAACAAAATGAACTTGAGCGCTCCCAGGGAATGACTCCACTGGACTTCATCAGAAAACACTCTGAAAACCAATTTTAACTTATTTTCAGAATTTTCCTAGGGATACCCCTCTACCTTGAAAAACAGAAGAGTTGGTGTAAATGATTTCCTTTCGTCCTCCATTCTGTTAAGAATTCTTGTTCTTAGGCTAGTACCAGTCACAGATGGAACGCCCATCTTATAGGTTCCATAACTTTTAGAGAGCTGACCTACAAACCTGGTTACCATCTGCAACACAACACTGTCTCTCTATATGGAAAGCCATTACAAGTTGGTGGCTGCATGAATTGGGTTCTGGCCATTACTACATGGCCTGAGCAGATGTTCATGGTAAATATTCATCCATTTTCAGAGTAAACAGGAAGATCACACTACAGTGCTTCCTTTCCAAGCTAAAATCCATTATTCCATTTGCTTCATACCTGGAAGTACTTAGGAAAGCCATCCCTATCGTTTTTCTTGTAAAATCTTTTTGGGTTCATCCCAGCTCTCATCTTCAGGGCTTTGAGATCATTTTTTAGTTCATCTGTCAATTCTGGAGCTTTCATACCAAACCAGCCATCACCTGCTGTTTTTTGTCGCTCTTTCTGAAATTCAGATTTCAAAAACACACACAAAATTCAAACTTCAATAAACAGTGTATAAACTATATCTTATTCCCTCAAAATTGTACATACATACAGAAAATTTCATTAATTAAAAACAAGGTTATTTTACAGAATGTATTAGTCTTCAGATTCATCTTTCATTAAGGAATGAAACAAAAATGATTTCTCTGGCAAATTAGGTAAAGCATTATCAGTTTTATAAATGAGGTCTCCTTTAAATTTAACTTTGTACTTTAGTAAGAATTGCTGACTTTCTGTTGTCTAAAATAGACTACACAAGAGGTAATACAGAAAAAACTTTCACTTTTGAAGCTTTTATGTAAACATTAACACTTTTATTCAGTCACCCAGGTATCCCAAAGTCATTTACTCCAAAGGTCCAGAAATTTGTGTACTTTTCTTTAAAATCTATTCTTTTAAAAACTCCTAGCAAGTGATTTGCTCAATTTTATTTTCTATTCAAACAACCCATGCTATGAAGCATCTACCATGTGCCAAGGTGCTTTGTATTAGTGACAAGACATTATTGGAGTAACTTCCTCAAATTTCCTCCAAACTCTCCTGATAACTTCTTTATGCTTATTAAAATGCCAGGTGGAAGCAATCCCTTATATTTTACTAAAGAAAATTGTTTCTATTCTTTCATTTGGCAGACTAAATAGACCACAGATTTTTAGCTGCTACGTTAAGTTCCCTACAAGAGCGTGTAACAGACAAGAGTTCCTAGCCTTTAGTGAACAGTACTTATAAGCCAAGAGGTCTGGACGGTGACCTTAAATGGTGAGAGTCACTATTTTTAAGGAGGGGAAAAAGTTGTACCTACATGCACCATTCAGTGCACTTTCACTTTGTGAAAATCTATGTAAAATGTGTTTATGGAACCATATTTTATGGGTCCACAGGTATCCATGACAATTTTCTTTGAAAATATATTTCTGAACTGTATAACCATGTTGTATATGAGCTGAACACAATAGCCATATAAATCTTAAAGATTCTAAATGAGTCATTGCACTTACCCTGCGTTTTTTTTGAAGTTGATACTTTGATTCACGATATGGTGGGACACAGTAGTTTTTCTCAAAATCAGGAGTAATTATGGCTTTCTGCAAAATCTATAAAAATATTAAATTGGTTTTAAAAATTCAGAATGTCACATAACTTGTTCAACACTTTTTGTCTTACTAGGGAAACATCTCTCAGACTGGACTATTCCAAATATATCAAACTTCTTTATACAGACATACTACAGCAAAATTTTTACTGTCCTTAATTTGTAAACTGTATTACAATAAAAATGTTTTAGGAGCCCTGACTGGTACGGCTCAGTTGGTTGAGCATCATCTCACAAAGTGAAAGGCTGCCCGGTTCGATTCCCAGTCAGGGCACATGCCTGGGTTGCGGGCCTGGTACACTGCTGAGGTGTGTACAAGAGGCAACCCAGTGATGTTTCTCTTGCACACTGATGTTTCTCTTGCACACTGATGTTTCTTTCCCTCTCTTTCTCCTTCCTTTCCTCTTTCTCTATAAATAAGTAAAAATCTTTAAAAAAAATGTTTTAGGAGGCATACTGAAGGATTACTTTAGGAAATCTATAAAATCAATCATCAGTTCAAATTTCTTTTACTAATGTGAATATGAACATATCAGATTTACATCATGTCCACTTGTATTTATTGGTCTGCAACCAGCCACCTGCAAAAAACAACTGGAAAATAAAGATAATGGGAACAATGCCATAATGGCTCTTGAAATCCCTGAGGGGGGGGGGGGTGAAAAAAAACCTGACTAGATTTTAGTAAGTTCTTTTGATGTTAGTAAAACAGCCTGTAACCTGAGGAGACTGGCTAGACTATTAATACTTACAGCAATATAGATTTTGATCAACAATATACTTTTTATGTTATACCTATGAGACAATACTATCTGGATAAATTTGCTTTTTGCAACTCAATGTATCTTGGATGATCTTTCAATGTCAATTTATACATAGAGCAACAAATTTCTTATTAATAGCTATTATACATCATTTTTTCTTGTCATTAATTCATCTCCATTAAACTCTCCATTAAACACTGTAAGCATCACCTCTGCATACTTGTGATTATTTATGTAGAACAGATTCCAAAGTTTGGCATTCAAAATTTTTTTTGGTACAGTATTCCATCACTTATTGCGGGTATTACGTTCTAGACTCCCCACCCCCCTGTGATAGGTGAAAATCCGCAAAGTAGGAACCTTACACTTATTTTAGTATTTATATATATTTTAAGGCTTTATAAACCCTTCCCACACACTTATAAACCGTTCCCAGTCCCTATTAACCTCTCCCACTCCCTTATTAACCTTTTCTACACTTTTATAAACACTAGTTATGTTCTTAAACATATTCTACACTCTTAAACCTATGTAACTTTAAAACATACATATACAGTATCGCAAAATCCTGCGATATAGCAAAAAATCCGCGATAAATAATTAAATATAAGTTTTAAAAATCCCACGATATAGTGAGGCCGCGATAAGTGAACTGCAATATAGAGAAGGACTACTGTAATGGTAAACTGTCTTGCATTCAAATAGTATAAAACTCCTACCAACAGGTAATCATGGCCCTTTTCTTTATACTGCCACCAACACAGGGTATTATGTTTTTGTGTGTTGTCAGTGGTGTCTCTTGGCTGTTTTCATTGGCTGTTGATCATCTTTACACATAAAGCCCTCTCCTGTGGGAATATCTGTACTCTTTTGGGTTCTTTTTCATTTTTAAATAGGATTGTGTACCTAATATTTGTAGAATGTATTTTATATCTTGATATTAATCTGTGGTCTTTTACTTGTCTTTGTTAAGGTGTTTTTAATTACTTAAGTGTGTGTGTATGTGTGTTTTTAAAGATCGTATTTATTTTTAGAGAGAGGGGGAGGGAGGGAGAAAGAGAGGGAGAGACACACCAACATGAGAAACACCAGTTGGTTACCTCCTGTACATGCCCTGACTAGGGCCTGAACACGCAAGTCAGAGATGTGCCCTGACTGGGCATCAAACCAGTGACCTTTTGTTTCGCAGGATGACACCCAACTGAGCCACATTAGTCAAGGCTTAATTGCTTAAGTTTTAAAATTTTGTATAGTCAGTCAAATCTGTTAATCTTTTCCTAAACTACTCCTGCATTTTTTGTTACGTGCCTAGGATGATTAAATAGTCAGAGAAGCCTCACAGTTATTAGTCATTCCCTGCAGTACAAGAACTAAAGAAGACTACTGCTTAGTACTCAAAATAGTTCACAGGAATACAGCAATATTAATTTGGTCAGTAATATTTGACATTATCAACTCAGACATCCCCAATTCAGGTTCAGGCTTAGAAGTTTCTGGGTAGAACAATACCACTTAGACTTTCCTATCACTCAGAAAAAGAGTATGACTTTTAACAACTTATTAAGAGCTTGTTGTGTGTTAAGTACTGTTCTAGGGTTTAGGACCGTGGTTCTCAATTGGGAGCATTTGGCAATATTTGAAGACATTTTAGGTGTGTGTATGTGTGTTGGTAGTAGTGGTAAGGGGGGTGGCTATTCCCACCTAGTGGGTAGAGGCTAGGGCTGCTGCTAAACATCCTACAATGTGCAGACACCCTGCCACAACAAAGAATTATCGAGCCCAAAACATAAATATTGCTGAGGCTGAGAAATTCTGTTTTAGGAATACAAAGATAAAATTCAGTAAAATAACAATTATAACAAATGATTAACAATGAATCTGACTCATATTGGTTGTTGCAGAAGCACAGAGGTGGTTAGGGGAAGGACTAGGGTCAAAGAATGTTTCCCAAAGACAATGATCTATGATCTCTGTATTGGCCCAGGAAAGAGCAGGGCATGTTTAGGTAACAATAGCAGTCTTTGATTGTGAGAACACAGCAGCTGGATAGAGCTGGAGGAACAGAGGCACTTGAAGGCTTTGAGGAACCACTGAAGGACTTATAAACAGGAGAATATCATGATTGGATTACATTTTTAGAAAATCTAGCAAGAGTATGGAGAATAGCTTGAAGAACAAACAGTAAGGAGGCTACTGCAGTAGTCTAGATAAAAAATAAAGGCCTGCATGAGCGCATTACAGTGGGGTGAGAAGGAGTAGAAAGTATGTAAGCACTGTAGCCTAGCCCTAGTGACTGCAACACAGAAGGACTTTGGCATCATTAACCAAGATAGAGAATACAAAAGGAGAAGCTGGTTCAGGCAGGGAACAGAAGTGGAACCATCAGTGAGGTCAAGTGCCTGAGCACATATAAATGAACAAATGACAGGCACCTAGATCTAAGACCTGAAGAAAGATGTTAAGAGGGAGCAAGGCTAGAAAATACAGATGTGGGAAGAACTGTGTAAGACAGTGGCTAAAGCTGGGGGTTTGGATAAGGTTACCTACCCTGTAATTTCCTTCTGAAATTAAATGTACAGTTTTATGTCATGTGCACATGTGCACTTTATCCTGGTGGGGGAGGCAGGCACTCACACCTTTCAGATTCTCACCACGGTCCAGAACAGTTAAGAACTAAAAGTGAAGTTTAAAAAAAAAAAGCACACACAATCCCTGGGATCATAACTGGTGGGTGCAAGAAGAGGAACACTGATCCTGTATTACTTGATGTTTTCAAGTGTCATCTTTTATAGCTAGGACTTTATAAAAAATGAGAAATGATTGTTTTGGGAAGAGGGAGGTAAAAAGGACCACAGCAGGCTGATGTGATTTCACTGCAGGAAAATTAGTCTCTTACCAAGGATTAAGCACTTCTAGAAGTAACTGGCTAGTTTTATGAAAGCCTCCAGGACATTTCATGTAATTTACCTCATTTTTCTTTTTCTCCTTGATCTGTGTCAGGGTTTTCTTGTTTGATTGTAGTTTGTCTGCATTAAAATTTATATATAAACCACCCAACTGCTTGATACTCAGACCAGTGTCTATGCTGCTGCTTGTCAACTTCAGACTGAAAGAGAAATGATCACTTAAAAATCTAGTAATTAAATCAATATAGAAACAATTGAAACTATTTTAAAATCACTTTTTTTCTTCTCTCCCCTTTTACTGTTAATGACAAAAAAAAAATCCTTATTTTTACAATGAAGTTTGAAAAAACTGAACAAATACATAGTTTAAATCTAATAAAGTCATTAAAAAAAATTCTGGGATGAATAATAAATTAAATAAAAAAGCTTTTTGGAAGCACATCCAAATTTATTCCCCAGATTTTCTTTAAGAGGATTAAGGCCATATAATATGCCAATAATTTCATAACAGGATTTTTATTAAAAAAGAATCACAGAGGAGGAGATGCATCTGGCAATTCAGCTCAACTTCATATATAGGTATTGAGTTACTAAACGTACATATTTCCATCTCTAACACCAATGAGAAAGACAGAACTTGGAAATTATTCAAATTTACAATATTCTTCTGAGTAACCAAAAGTATTTGGTAGCGCTTCTAAATTAAGGACATTTGAAACAGTGACAAGCATCCGTATTTTCCACTGGAGCTTTTTAAAAATATAAATGTCATACCCCAGACCTAACAAATTAAGACTCTTCTGCAGTTGGCCAGGGGTCCCATTGTATTTATGGAATAAGAATCCCTACTTTATAATACTGAAGGTTCTTTTTATAAACAAGTACACTTGGACTTATAGTCACTTTCTTTCCTAATTATTCACATAAATTGAGAAGCTGAAAGTTTTGATAAACAACTTTTTTTGGAAAGTGAAATCATTCTATTGCAGTGCCTTGGCAGTGTTCCTCAACCCTGAATGGACATTGGAATTATCCTAGGAAGGAGGACCATGCCTTTCAAAGAATAAGAATGCCTGAGCCTACCCTGAGATTGATTTCACTGGGCATCCAATTAATATATAGTTCTTTAGAAGGATGCCTATATTTCATGGATACACTGCTACCAGAGGCATGTACTTGGGAAAAACAACTTTATAATAGAGAAAAAGAAACTAAAAAAGTAGCCCCAAATATTAATGCTTTTTTCAGTGGGGGATAGATGGGATTATAAGTTATTATTTTTCTCAGGCTTTTATTTTTCAATTTCCCAACAATCGATATATAGTAAAAAAACAGGTTATTTCCCTTCCCTTTTATATTGCTATTAACAATCATGCAGGAAAATCCTGACAGACGATTTTTAATAGTATCACCAAAAGAAGCACTTTTAGCTATCATTGGTGGGAAAAATATGACTAACAAAGGCATCCACAGAGACTAGGCAAATACTGGATAAAAGAGCTCCTTCATACAGAGCCTGAGGCAATATCTATCAATTCCCATGCTTTCTAATATTTTATATTTTTACAGTAAATTAGTCTTTTGAAATAGATATCAAAAACTTTTTAAAATAAAGGTAAAACTTACAGTTTAGACTTTGTGTCATTTAGTAAGTCGTCTTCATCACTACACTCATCATCTTTATTTTTGTCTTGGTCTGATGGTTCTCCTTCACTTTTTTCATCCTCTCCTTGCTCTTCTTTTTCTTCCTCAGTGGCACTCTCATTTGCCTTGCCTTCCTCATCCAAGTAAAAATTTTTATCTGCACTTAGTCCAGGAGTTGTGTCAACTACAAACAATGCATTGTCACATAACTTATTCTCTAAGTCTCCATTTAATGACCCCCTTTGAGCACTATTTTCAATAAAACACACAGTGTCCTCTTCGGTCTCACTGTTTTCAGGCTGCTGGCTTTCATCGCTGCTGAGAAGTAATAAAACAGAATCACCCATATCCTGAGATGTGTTGAGCTCAGATTTGTACAGTTCAGTATCACACCCAAAATCTACATCCCTTTCTTTATTCATGTCATTGACAGCTATAATTGTGCACGCTTCTTCATCACTACCCTCATCATTACTAGATATGAAGTCATTTGTTTTTATGGTGCTCTTTCTCTCTTCAACCCATCTGCCTATTTCCACAACTGCAAATGTTTGAGCTAATGATTTCATAGCAGCCTTACTGTTCCGATTTGAAGGCTTTGATGTGGTTTTGTTATTTTGAGGTGTTGACTGCCTTTGAGAAGCTAACTGCTGAAGGCTACTATCCTGAAGTTCAGAAAAACTCACCTCAGAATTGTTCTCATTAATTCCTTTTCCTTTACTTATCATTCCTTTGGCTTCTTTATCTAAACTCTTAAAACTGTGCTTTGTTATTTCTTTGGCCTGTTTTTCTTCTCTCGTATTTAGATATTGGTATTCTTGCACTGTTGATTTTGTTCCTGTTTTTTTGTGGATGGAAGCATCATCAAAGTCATTATGGATTTCCTTATTAGAGAAATTTGGATTATTTATCTGAGGAAGTGATCTTGCTTGAGACGTTTGTCTGGTACCTGAATCCTCTGAATTCACAGGTGTATTTGCCATTTGCTTTTCACTTCCTGGTATAATCTTAGTATCTTTCTCCTCTATTTGTGCCTGTAATTTCCTCTGCATACTCCTTGTTGTTCTCCTAGTTGCAATTCTGGAAAATGTAGAAATATCTGAGCATGAAGACTCAGCATCAGAAATAGCTCCTGTTTCCGATTCTTGGATTGGATTTGTTAGGGATTTAGCCCTACTTCTGGTTCTTGTAGAAGGCACAATTCTAGAAATACCTGAAATGAGCGATTCTGCTTCAGAGCCTTCTTCAGTATGAGACTCATTTACTGGAGTTATTTTCAGCCTTTTCCGACCACTGGACAGGGGGTCGCGTGCAACTAAGATTTGCCTTCTCCTAGTTACTCTTAAAATGGAATCCTGGAGCTCGAACACAGAACAGTTCGACTCTGCCTCAGAGGTCTCTCCATCAGTAGATGGTTTGTTCATTTCTGGTAATGAGCCTGTAGTTTTGCTCTTGCTCTTTTCAGTTTTAGGAGTTTTAGGGACTGGACTTTGTTTCCTATTGCTCTGTGATTCAGCAGTACTTGAGTCATCAGATGGAGATTCTTTCCTGCCTTTAAGATGCCCTTCAATTCTTTTAGCAGAATTCTGTAAGCCAGAGAAGACACAGTTAATTTAGGTAGGACTGGGACATGGGCAAAGTGAATGAGACACTCTTCTCAGGATCAAATTTTAAGAGGGCACTAAAAAACTCAGTAAATAGCTCTAGCTAGTGTGGGCGCTGGCCTGCAAAATACAGGGTCGCTGGTTGGATTCCCAGTTAGGGCACATGCCTGGGGGTTGCAGGGCAGGTCCCCAGTTGGGGGTGTGCAAGAGACAACCATACATTCATGTTTCTCTCCCTTTCTCCTCTCTCTAAAAATAAATAAATAAATAACCTCCGAAAAAAGAAAACTCAGTAAACAAGATGAACACAAAAACGACCACGACCACTACCACCACCCATTATTTATACAAATAAAATTAAAAACTTACATACTGAATCTTCCCCTGCATTTGGACCTTCATTACAACACATATGGGGAAGAGAGAATAGGCAGAATAGCAACTTGACCAAAGATATGATTAGGAACACACATCGATAGAATCGATCGCTGCCCTTCCCTTTACATACCTAAGTGAATTAACGCTCGTTTTCCTTCATCGCTGAATCAGAGGCAGCGGACGACTAGCGTCACTGAGAGCCACCAGGCGGCATTACTGTAGATCTCCCCTCTTAGGTTCAGTAAGAGCCTCAAAAATCCCCACCCAATAAACTGATTAGCAGGAAGTAAAAACCACAAACAATGACTACTGAGAAGTCCAGTGAAAAGTTCCTCAAATCTTGTAAAACACCAGTAGGAGGTAGAAGATTTTTTTACTCCCTTATTCTATTCTTCTCCCCAGCAACATGCCCAATAAATCACCAAGTACCTTCTCCCGAACGACATACCCAACAGAACACCAAGTGCCTTGTTGTTCCCACCAATTTTCGCACCGTTACCCCCAGACTCAACCCATTGTTCCTGCCATTACCCCCAGGCCAAACCAATCACTAGGCGCCCCATCCCTGTTCCAGTCATCCTCTATCCCTCCCTTTAAAACCTTGTCAGCCTGTACGCCAGCAGCTGTTCTCTCCTTTGAGACAGCCCGGCAGGTTCCTCTTAATAAATCTTGCATCTCGGCTTCCTTGGTTTCGGTTTTTACTATTTCTAACATCCCCTACGTCAAAAGGAGATGCTGTGGGGATCACCGCCAGCCTCCCCACGACAAAAGGTGCACTTCTCTCCAACCCTGCTACATTAGGCTCACGCTCGGTGGCCAAAACTAATCCTTAGTACAGTGTTAACAGTAAAGTTAAAAGGCTTGAACAATCCATCTGCATTACAGAGCTGGACTACCCAAAACAGGTTACCTAACTTCTCTGTTCCGTACTAGGACTGCGTTAAAGACTGCACTAAGAACTGAAGAGGAAGCGACAGGCCCCGCGCCGGGCTGGGACGCAAGAGCGCTGCAGGCTAGTCCCGACGCTCCTCGCCTGCTGCTCCCCCTCCCGCTCCCGGGACGTTTCCGCCGCCCCACCTCCCCGAGAAAGATTCTGCGAAGCAGCCAGCAGAAATGAGGGGGCCTTCCTGTTTCCTACCTTCTGCCCGGAGTTTTCAGCAGACGTAGCTGGAATAGCAGCCCGAGGCCGCGAAGACCTGGTGACCACCATCTTACCGGCGTGGGCCTCCACGGCCTGCTTCTTTACCGGCGTCACGGAAGTGCGTCAGAGAACCGCCTCGTTCGCATTTCCCGCGCGGACTCCGGACCTCGCGAGAACCTCTTGCCTACTTCCGCCCTTCCTGTCCAGGCCCAGGCGCGCTGACCTGGGGCTCCGCAGGCGTGTGCGGTCTAGCGTTCAGGCAAGAACGTGAGATAGACCATCCTTTTGCAGAGAGAGCACCTAGTTGGGGCGGTGAAAGTCGCAGGGACATAGGACCCTCGTCACATGAATTATAAAATCCTTTAATTTGTTCGACAGTTCTAAAGGTTTTAATGTAGCCAGGGGTGTGGCCAAATTAGACGTTTGCATTATTTATACTTTTTTTTACAGTCCTTACTCTTGTATTATTTATGAAGTTAATTATAAATAAAATAAAATTTAAATTTGAAGACTTGGTTGGGGTAAAGATGCTTATGTTAAGTACTCTGGGAATGTGGAGACTAGTTAGGGAGCTATAGATAATCTAAATGTGAGATGATGACTGAGGATTGGAAATAAGCAGAAAGGAAATGTAAAATTATAAAGAGTGATACGAAATTTTTGCAGTCAAAGGAAGAGAATGATGTGAATCAATAGAAGCTTTTGGGTTTCTTTTAGGGAAAGGGTGGAAAGCTAGAATGTTTGAGGGGAATGGAAAGGGATTGAAAAGCAGATGGATATTGCTGGAGGTGAGAAAGGATGAATGCCTCACTAAATGTATTCAATTCTACTTCTTTATTACAAAAAAACCTTTTATCCCCCCTTAATGTCATAAAGCACAGATATTTTCAGTGGGCACACTGCCATTCAGCTAAATAACTTTTTGCTTTGTTTCCCTTGCAGCCAGATGTGGCTAAATTTTGGCCAACTACATACATATAAATTGAGAGTTGTGTAGTCCTAAGGGACATCTTAAAAGAGAAGAGGTCCTCCCCTGCCTTCTTTAACTTTATTTTACTCCCTGGAAAGTGCTTTCTGGTTTTCAAGGAGCAAGTTGGGTACCAGGAGGATGAGGGCCACATTTTAGGGACAGCAGAGGAGTGAGAAAGAAAATAACATGGGTCCAAGTCAACTAGTGGAGCTGCCATATCAGTCCTAAACAGCCTACTTCTAGATCTGTTTCACCTGAGAAAAATACCTGTCTTTTTTTTTAAGCCACTGTTATTTGGGAATTTTCTGTTATTTTCAGCCAAGCCTATTCCCAATTCAAGAGTGAAACAAAGAAAATAGAGATGGAGGGCATAGCCACAGAAGAATGCTCCTTCCTTGAAGGCAGGAGGAAAGAGCTGATATTTGAAGCAGAGAGGAGAATGTGAATGCTGGGAAATTAAAGTGGAGAGAAGAAAATAGGAGGGGACTTTGGAAAGGTAACCCCAATTTTCTCTGTAAATAGAAGATACATCTTCTCAGAAGGATAGAAAAAAATTAGATTGGCTCTTGTGGAGAATGTGGTGAGGAGCATAAAGAAGGAATTTTAGTAGAGCCAAGCAGCAGTGAGACTATGTAAGAGGAAGAACAGAAGAGAAAGGCTGGGTTGAAGAGCCTTAGAACAGTATACAGAGGAAGGAAAGTGAACCTATTGTAGGTCACAACAGCAGAACGATAAAAGCATTAATCATCATAGTAATATTCAACACTATATCCTAGGTATTAAGTGCTTTACATGTGTTAACTAATCTCTACAAAAACTTTAAAACTAATGTTTTATATGTAATAATGCAGAATGATGATGAACAATACCTATTATACGCTCCCAATTTCTTAAAACCACTCCTGCGACCTTAACTTATATTTTCATGAATTTGCTCATGTTAAATTAAATTTGACCTATAAGAAGTTCCCCAATCTCATCTCCTGGTTTCAAACCCTTGAATGTGGACTGGACCTAGTGACTTACTTACAATGGAAAGAATGACAGGTGTGATGGATGTCACTTCAAGATGAGGTGACCTGACGCACGCATAGGTGGACCGCAGTAGCCTCCAGCTCCCCACAGGGCCCACAGTGAAGGCACTCGCCCGCCTTGCTAGTCAACCGCCTCCACTCCCGGGCGGTCTGCGACTGCAGTGTCCTGGAGCACGTACTACTGAACGACAACCTGCTGGCCAAGCTGCCCGCCGATGCCTTTCGCGGCCTGCGCAGCCTGCTTACGCTCAACCTGGGTGGCAACTCGCTGGGCCACGTGGGACATACCTGGTTCGCTGACCTGGCTCAGCTCCAGCTGCTGCTCTACCTGGGTCGCAACAGCATTACCTTTGTGGAGGAGGGCACCTTCCAGAACCTCTCGGGCCTCCTCGCTCTGCACCCCGATACCAACTACCTCATCGTGCTCACCTGGGCAGCCTTCCAGCGCAGCTTCGTCCTGGGCCGTCCTTTTCTTTTCCTCAATCTGTGGCCCTGCGACTGTGGCCTGGAGTGGCTGCGGGACTGGATGGAGAGCTCTGCGCTCATTGCCGATGTGCTGTGTGCCTCCCCAGGCTCCGTGGCCGGCCTAGACATCAGCCAGGTGACCTTTGGGCGCTCCTCCGATGGGCTCTGTGTGGACTCTGAGGAGCTGAACCTCACCGTGTCCAGCCCAGGCCTGTCCCCAGAGCCAGCAGCCACCACCAGGAGCAGGTTCAGCAACCTCCTCTCCAAGCTGCTGCACCTAGGGCCCCAAGGGAGGAAGCTGCCAAAGGCACTGCAGGGTGGGGTCATGCGGTCTGACACCTTTCCCTCAGGCAGGGTGGGAGGCTGAGGTTGGGGGTGGGGCACAATACCATTTCTCCTTAGCTCTAGCCTCCTCTTCAGTGTGGCCCAGCACATGGTGTTTGTCCTACAGAAATACTGACCTTGCCACACTGGGGTGGCCCAAAACTGCCTTGGCCAACAGGAAATTTTACTTAACTAGGCTTGAAGGTGTTTGTGGTCAGGGGGAGAGGAGAACAGAATGGGAGCAGGTGGTAAAAATTCCAATGGAAGGTGGAAGGAACAGTTTGCTTCCAGAGATGATCCTAGGGAAAGGACAACCCTGGGAAATGTCATGCCCGGGTGGGGGTGGGGTATGGATTTCTGCTCACATCACATGGGCATCAGTTGGAAAAGAGAAGCAAGAATGAACATGGACCCTCCAACAAGAAGGCTAGGAATTGGGCCTCAGGGCTTCACCTCCATCCCTTCTTCCCCACCTCCCATGCTCCCATCTACCAGGAAACAGTGACTGCAATGCCTGAATTAGTCAATTTGCTAAGTACTAAGAATTGTACCAATTCTAATGGGGGGTAGGTAACCCATTAGGCCCAATCCCTTTGTTTTCTACCTCAATCTTCTTCCCTCTGGGCCTTGGGACACTAGAGACAGGAAGATGCTCAGGACAGGCGAGAAGGGGAATGGGAGAGGGACTTAGACCTAAGGGGGCGGTGATGGTTTCTGGAGTCTGAGATATGCTAGAAGACAGTTAAAACAAAGATCCATTTCATTTACTCCGCAATTATTCCCAGGGGTGAGTTAGGCATAAAGGAACTCTATGGCAGGGTAGGAAAAAACGAGGGGGGGAGGGTCTGTGGATAAATACACTTGTAAAATCTAAAGATTAAAGGTTAGCAGATTTTTCTACTGTAGGACTTTTCAGTCTTCTATATGCAAACATGCATTGTGAATTTCCAGGGAGGCCACAAAATCTTTTCTTAGTGTTTTGTGGGAAGAGTGTCCAGAAGACACAAAAATGTGATGTTAGCAGAACAGAGTCTCCAGTTTGGATGATTCTATTAGCTGTGGAGTTTATTATGGGCTGCACATGTTGGGGTTGGTTAAGGGCCAAGAGGAAAGGAAGCAGTCAGTAGCTGGAGGAGGAGCTGAGATTCTCCACGGAGGGAGTTGGCCAACTGAATCCCCGGGGCTAAGTGTCAGAGCAAAAGCTGTATGTCTGGTAAATCCTTGCTCATGCTGTTCTGATGACTGATTGTGGAAAGCAGAACCAATAAAATGGCACTGGTCTGGTCAAGATAGGATAAAGTATATAAAACAAAATGGAGTTAGTCGTGTCAATCAAGATAGCTGCCACTCACCAGGGCACTTTGGTTCAAGAGGGAAATTACCTAAGCCATGCCTGGCAGAGTGGAGTGTTCAAGAGAGCTGCACATGTGATCAGAACGGCCATGTCTGCAGAGCGGACCACCCATAGATAGGCTCCTGGGGAAATCCCAGGAGTGCCAAGACATTTATCAAAAAGATCCAGAAGGGTGGAATACACCACTTTAAAGGTATAACTGAGGCAGGTTCCAGACCACTGCTGAGACCACCGAGCTCCACATGGGAGAGTGCTGTTCTGTGCCATGCTGGATTGGCACAGGCCACCAGAAGCTCTGCCCTGCTGGATTGAGGACCTTGTCTACCCTGCTGCCCACCTGGCTCCGGAGATCCTTCCTTGCAAGATGCTGACAACTCCTCTGCCCACTGTGCTGTCTCCCAGACCTGCAGACTGAGACTCTGGTACTTGGGCTCTTTATCTCCCATTGGTTGCTGTGTGTGTGTTATAATTCTCTTAAGATTGTTAGAGTGAGTATGATATTAATGTATATTGATGTACTTTGAGTGAACCTGCATTTAATAAAAGCTGAGTGACTAGCATAGTTACCTTGTGTGATTCTTGTCTATTCCTTGGTGCCAGGCTGCTCAGCAGGCAGCTAGCTGAGCAGTTGCCCAGATGACTTATAGGAAGGACTATATCATGAACCTATGCTCGTGACACTGATCTGTCAACTCTTTGGAAATCCCTAATCTTAATGTTCTGGGTTCCTCTTTCTGTATTTGAGGAGGTGTTTTTCACAGCCCACACAGATTCAGTGTGCATTAAGCTGTCAGTTGTTCATGGTGACAGTACTTCTTTTGTGTTTCTAGGTAATATTAAATATTAGAAATGTTGCAGAAGCACTACTGAAGGCAGGCATGTTCAGATAGGGTGTGACCATTAGTGGTCATCAACCTAATGGGTTATAACCGGCATTAAAAAAAAGATGGAACAGAAAAGTCAGAGCATCACATGTAATATAAAAGTATTGTTTTGTGAAACTTACCTGTATGCATTTATTCAGATTATATATATATATATGTGTGTGTATGTCTGGATTGCTTCATACAATCGGTATTTTATTGTGGATTAGCATTAAAAATGTTTGGAAGTTGCTTAAAGAAAAAGATTAGGTTACCAAAAAAGGCTGGCTTCTATCTTGTACTCTCTCACTTGTTCACTTGTGGGAAGCTAGCTGCGTGTAATGAGATGCCCTATGGAGAGGGCCATGTGGCAACAAAGTGATGGAGGCCTCTGGCCTACACCTAACCAAGAACTAGATCCAGCCAGCAACCACATAAGCAAGCTTAAAAGCAACCTCAAATAAGCATACAGGTGAGACTAAGCTGACACTTGGACTGAACCATTTGAGAGACCTGAGGTACCCAAACAGCAAAGATAAGTCACTGTTGAATAATTTTGTTCTAAAATTTCATGTAAAGGAAATAATACAATATGTATTCTTCATGTCTAGCTTCTTTCACTCAGCATGTTTCTGAGATTCATCTACTGTGTATACCATACTTCATTCTTTTTAATTGCTGACTAGTATTCCATTATATGATTATAATACAGCTCATTTATCCATTCAACTGTTGATAGCATTTGGGTTGTTTCCAATTTTCAGCTATTATGAATAAAGTGCTATAAACATTTATATTTGTCTTTTTGGGACATGTTTTTATTTCTCTTGATTGAATAGGAATAGAAATGCTGGTCATATGCTAAGTATAATTTCATAGAAAATGTTATTTTCTATAGTGATCATACCATTTTACATTCACACCAGCAATACAGGAGTTCTGCTTGTTCCACATCCTCACCAACACTTGGTATTGCTGGTCTTTAGTAGTATTTTATTGTAGTTTTAAAGTGCATTTCCCTGATGACTAAGATGTTGAGCATCTTTTAATGTTCTTATTGGTTATTAATGGTATCATTGAAAAAAAAAGTAGTAACCTTTTGCTATTTTTTTAATTGGGTTGTCGTATTACTATGTTATACGATACCTTTACACATTCTGGATACAAGATCCTTATCAGATATATGATTTGTAAATATTTTCTCCCAGTCTGTGAGTGGCCTTTTCACTTTTTTGGTGGTGTCCTTTGACGTGCAATTTTAAAAAGTTGTCTATTTTTATCACAAATATATACTGGAAATTTTTCAGTTGATGGGTTGCGTTTTTTTTCTTTTTAAAATATTTACTCATTTAGAGGGAAAGGGAAGAAGAAAGAGAGAGAGAAACATCAATGTGAGAAACATCAATCAGTTAGTTGCCTCTCGCATGCGCCCCAACAGGGCATCAGACCTGCAACCCAGGCATGTGCTCTGACCAGAAATCAAACCGGTGACCTTTTGCTTTGCAGGATGATAGCCAACCGAGTTACGCTGACCAGGGCGATGGCTTGCATTTTCATTTTCTTAACAATGTCTTTTGAAGAACAGAAGACTTAAATTTTGATTAAGTCTAGTTCAATGTTTTCTATTATGATTAAGTTTTTTATCAAAAAACTTTGCAACCCTGGCTGATGTGGCTCAATGGACTGGGTGCCAGTCTGAGAACCAAATGGTTGCCAGTTTGATTCCCAGTCAGGATACATGCCTGGGTTTTGGACTGGGTACCCAGTTGGGAGCGTGCGAGAGGCAATCACACATTGATGTTTCTCTCCCTTTCTTTCTCTCTTCCCCTCTCTCTGAAGATAATAAAATCTTAGGGGAAAAAAGCTAATTTTAATTTTCCTGCTTTGTTATAATTCTGTACATATCAACATAAGTTGAAATTTTCTGCTAAAAATATAAAAAGCAAGTAGACAAAAAGACTATTTCTAGGGAAGGAAATCCAGATTTTCATTAGCAAGAGTATATATACTGTAAGTCAATAAAATATTATCTTCAAGTTGCTGAAGGAAAGTCTTTGGAAACTTAAAATTCTATAATGTCCAATGATCATTTAAAATTGAGAACAAAATAAAGAACATTTTTAGACAAACAGGACCTAAAGTTTACTGCCCAAAGACCTTTGGTAATTACTAAGGACATGCATAAGCAAGAAAAAAATGAACATAAATGGAATAGGATGCAAGAATCAACACTGAGCAAAGAAACAGAGAAAAAAAGAGCTGAGTCAAAATAAGTCATATGTATTGTAAAATATGAGTCTTCTTTAAATAACAGATCAACACACGGAAATCTTATGACATTTTATAATTTATTCATTGCTGAGGGATACATATAAGGTGACTTTTCTGGTAGTGAAACTACTTAAAGCTATATCCTTACATATTTAGGGGATTTCGGCAAGTTTTAGCCTCTCTTTTATAAACATGACTTCTCCAACCTTACCTAATCTTGTCTCAGCAGAAGTCATTCCTTTCTATCTGGTAAGCTCACGCTCTTGAAGAAAGTGTTTTCACTGAATTTCTAGTTTATATACATAAACTATTCATCGTTCAATAAAAGCATATTTACAAACCAGGCATAGAGGGCCTCTGGGCAGAAGGTCCACCCACACTTCCTCCTCTGATCCTACCCTAACGCTAATTTCTTCAGAAGAGTCTTCTAAAAATAGTACTTCCAAGCCCCATTTTCTTCCACATACTCCCAATCCCTTTTCACCACAGCTATTATTAACAGGTGCATATTTTTATTGCTCTGGTTCATATACAAATCTCCCCCCACCAAATATACCATATACTATAAACAAATAAAGATATGGTTTGTTTTTTCATTTGTGTCTATCTGCCAATATCTTGGACAGTGCCTGTCACATAGTAAGCATCTGATATATCTGTTGAATGAATGCATGAATAGCTTTATGGATTGGATATTTAAAAACGATTCATAATTTATTTTCAAGTTATACTCAGTTTGAGTTCAAATAGTTCAAAACCATAATGTTTCAGGATGCTTTCAACTCTTGAAACAACTTATTATATTTTAATTAAATTCATAAGTAAAATTTAAAACTATTATAAATATTAATAATGCTTTATATTTTGCATGTATTTTATAGTGTACCACTACAGACACATACCAGTTGAGTTAGCTGGTAGGGAAAAGTTATATTAGCTATTTTCAAAAATAAAACTGACATATCCCATCACCAGCTTTATGGGAAAATGACAGATACAAGTTCTGGTACATTAGGAAGTTAACTTAAAAAAATAGGTTTGGAATCATAAATTGATATATGAGTATAAAAAAACAAAGTTAAAATTCTCATTAAAACAACTTTAGATTTCTCTAAATGTACAACTGGCAGAAAGATGAACTGTCAGCCAATATACAATAAATATACCAATCACTTACATTCCCAAATATTGAAAATGCTGGGTGGAAATATTAGAAAGAAAATCTCTTCTGAAAACAGAGATAATCAAATGTGCCTTAGATCTCTCATTACCAAAACTTGAGATTTTATTTCAGTTATAACTTAGCTCTCTGATAGGGAACATCTGAACTATTTACTCAACATATAATGACTTTATTTCCCTTTCACACGTAGCTGTTCTATCTTGAGAATGGAAAAATTATTAGCTATTATTTGTGATTCAAACTCTAGCATGGGTTATCCCTAAATGAATATACTGGCTTACTGGCACAAGAGGGCTTCAGAATTTATACCACACGAACATATTTTATAAGACACCTTGGTCCTTCTGGTGACTACAGTTTCTTGGATGAGAATTCAAGACAGACTTATCACAGAACAAACTACAAGTTACAGTACATTTTGTTTAAGTAAGGCTCCAGTGTATTTTGAAAATGTAATAATAAGCTGCAGTTTTTTTTTCATGTTTTACTGAAAAAACAAGCAACTATATAAATTCTTTCTACCTTGGTCCACTGGATATACATCTCCCCAGAAAACATCTGTTATAGACACTATTGATAACTCAGCTTTAAGGAATTATTTGGTAGTATCACTGTTCTTTACATTATGGCTTTTTAAACATTAAGTTCTTAAATATTTGAAAAGTATTCACTATTTTCTGACAGTTCATACACATACACAAAAAGATGTGAACATCACCTTGGAAAATTATAAAGCCTTAGAAAATCAGTTTAAAAAAAAAGGCTATTCAATAACAGAAATTAAAAGTACAGAAGTGAAACAAACAAAAACTCATTAAAAAATTTCATACATGATCCCCTTCACAAAATGAATCTATAATCTTTGTCAGGAGTTGGGGGAAAAGAACACAGAAAATCTTTTAAGGTTGGATACATTAACAACATAAATTGTTTTTCCATTTTCAAAATAAGCCTTCAAACAATCCATTTTTTGTAAGTCCAGAGTTTAAAAAGTAACAATAAATGTGATATTAAAATTCCTTCTTAAAATATCTTGACCAACTCACTGTATACACTTAAATTAAAATGAGCATTTGTTTTTAGACTTATTTCATATGAAAAATGTACATTTACTAATAAAAAAGTTAACGATATACATTTAATAACATTACTTACAATTAATATAAAGGCTATCTAAGGCTTTAAGAAGCTTAAAGTCTAAACAAGTTTTAGCAGGTAAGTCAGCTGATTTAACATAATTCTAATGATCAAATTATCCAACCACCAAACCACAAAACCTTATCTATGATAGAAAAAGTCTAGTATATTTACTTTGAATATGTAACCATAGTTCTTTCCCTTAGTTGAAAAAAGTTGGGCAAATTAGTTTCATATATTAGTTTATATATATACCACATAGTAAAATACATGGTTTAAAAGTATTGATTGAGATAAGAGATTTTTAAAGAACTCTTCGAACTTATAGAATTAAGGAGACCTATAGTATATATCAAAGGTCACAGATTATTTATTTGCTATTTTCTGGTTCTTAAACTAATGAGGAATTATACCGAACGATGTATAGTTTCTTCTAGCTCTAAAGTTTTGATTATATTGTTTTGCTTTTAAGTAATTAAGACAGTATCTCAAAGTTGTCTAAACAGACAACACTGGCTATAAATTAAACTTTTTCACCCCTCTTCTGGCTTTTAGTCCCTCGCAATCAAGTTATTAGTGGGGAACAAATATCACATATTTAACAACTGATTCTTAGTCCCTGCGCCCCCTTCTCTCTCCAGACCCCACAGTGCCCAGCACATGGTAAGTGCTCAATACTTACTGGAAATTCCTGAATGAATAGCAAAATATTAAGGATGAATCAAGAATTAAAAAGAATCTGAAGATGATAACAGTTGTTTATAAAACCCCCAAACAATAATTTCAAAGTTTCTAGTCTCCTTTTTAGATTTACTTTGGTTTGTCATTCTAAATAATAGCAAGAGAAAATATGGCACAAGAATGCAAGGTTAAATCATTATAGGTAAACTACAAGTAAGGTTATTAAGTTACTAAGTAAACAAACAAAAAAAAATTATTTCTATCCATGTATTGAAGAAATGAATTTTATTTACACTACTAATAAATCCTAGCTACTCCAGTTACTCTGAGATATAATCATCTTAACAACAGAAAAATATCTTCCAGTATTTCAGTCTTAACAATTGTAACCAAATTATTTAGTTATACTATAGAGTAAGAAGCAATTAATGAATTTTTTGGAAATAAAATATATGTATATACATTACCCTGATGCCTAGGCCAAAATATATCTAACAACACATTTTCTTGATTTTCATTAGTCATAAAAATAAAGGAAAAATATATTGTAAATATTTTCTTTGTAGATAATTTCAATTAGAAAACAATAGTTTAATGAAAACAATACAGAGGTTCATGTGAGTGAACTGATACGAGGCAAGAGAAGTATTTAAAACTTGACAGGTAACATGTCAAAAATATAACTAAAGAATATCTGCCTCAGCGACACAGCAGTAATTAGATTTTTACACATCTCAATTTTATCTTACATTCAAGGAAAATACAAGTCAGTAGGTTGTGATCCTAAGTCATAGTTAGGAACCTCTTCTTTTAGCTTGTAGGATGTAGCCTTTTGATTTGATGATTCCTCTACTTTTAACAATGACTGAGTAGCGCAGTAGCCACAGTGGCACCCACTCGTGTGCTTGACTGCCAGGGATGCTTTCCTGAAGAGCTTCTTGGAAACTTGCTTCAGAAAGCAGTTCTTAAAACAAACAACAACGAATAAAAACTTGGAGTTAAATTGAAAACAAACACAGTTGACTATGGAGGGAAGTATTTAAATACAACAAAACACCTCAAAACTGAATATAAAACATGCTTATCCGTAATGTGTGCTGTGAAACTGAACCAGAATATCAGGAAGAGCCCGGCAGTTCCTCAGAACGGATCTATACCTGTACCCCAGTCTATTTAATACACAACTTCTAGTAAATGCAGCCTGGATATTTGTATTTTTTGAAGGTCTCCAGGCAATTCTAATGCTAGGAAAAATACAAGAAAGTACAATAGAAAGGAGGGAAAAAAAGAAAAATTACCTATTATCCTATCAACTGGAAACTAACCATTTCTACTGCCATGTATTTTTCCCCATCTTCTTTTCTATATCTATCTTGATATCTTAAAAACCAGAAATCATACTGTCATTATAGCCTAATTTACTTATTTTTTCTACTTATATTTCTCATGAGATTAAGTATTTCATGGAAGCATCATTTAAAATAATTTCCCAGTATTACATTATGCAGTTATCATAATTTATACATTATTGTTGGCCAAAATGTAGGGTTTTTTCCTAATATTTTGCTAATAAAAATAATGCTATAATGAACATCCTTAAAATGCATGCCTGGCTAATGAGTGACAAGGTCAAAGTACAAGTACATTTTGAAGACTTGATATATAAACATATTGCCAGTTGTTTTCCAGAAAGGCCATCCTTTACACTTCCTCCAGCAGCTGATAATGTTAAGAGTGCCAATCTCACCCTATCCTCAGCACCAGCAATCATTTAAAGAATTTTTTGCCAATGGTTATCTTTTAAATTGGTCTCTTTGAAGAAATCATTATTTTCTAATTCCATATTCATGTCCAAGCCCTCTACTACTGCTCTGATGTACCACTCCCTTCACTTCCTCTTCTCCAGCCACAATGGCCTCGTAGCTGTATCCCGGAATCCTCAAGCACATTCACACCGTGGGGGCTTTGCATCAGCTGCTCCCTTTCCTAAACACTTTTTCCAGATACCCACAGGGCTCTCTCCCTTCTTGCAGACCTCTGATTACCATCACCTTAGCAGGGAGGCCTCCCTGACCACCTTATATAGAAAAACAATCCCTAACCTGGGCACCCTTCTTCCTCAGCCAGCTTTTCTCCATAGCATATACCATTATTATCACACTTAACATTTATATTACTGTTTGCCTCCTCCCATTAGAAAATAAATTCCAGGAGGGTTGGTATTTGTCTGACTTGGTTCTATATGCCTAGTACTCAGAAACAAGACCTGGCACATAGGTGTCCATTGAATCAATCAATATGAAAAGATTCCACTAGGGTCAGAACCAACCATACAGTTAGATATTAAGTGACCTCCTATAATGTATGATTTGAGAGCACTAAAGGACCTGTTTGCTCCAAATGAACTGCTGTGATATTTAAAAAGCATCAATAGTAAACTCTCAGTAAATGTTACCTATCATTATGTGCCTGGCACTTTGCTGAGTACTTTACATATATTAACTCACTGAATCCACATGTTGACCCTATGAGATAGGAAATATTATTTGCCTTTACAGGGGAACACCAAGGCAGACAGGTTAGATAACTTGACCAAGACCACATAGCTAGTAAAAGTAGTTTTCTTAAACAGAATGCAAATGTCTCTTTGGAAAAGGAACAATAACATGGATTTGTTTATCAGATAGTCTAACACAGAAAAGGATCTTGAGGGAAGAAGGGATAACAGATTAGATTTAATGGGAAGAGAGGAAAGGTAAAGCAAATAATAAAGGGAAAGATCCTACTTCACAATTTTATCCTGTTTAAATTATTACCATAATTTCTAGGACAAAGAATAATGAAAAATACATACTTTCTGAGGAATAAGAATAGTTTAGAACACAGGTAGGGTTTTTGAGAGCTTATAAACAAAATTCTATTTTAGATGAGAAGCACAGTTAAATGCTTTTATAACTTGATGACTTAAAAAACAAAACATTTGATACTGTGGACAAAAAGAGGGCATTGTAATAAATCTAACTAAAAGTAACCTCACAGGGTGAGCTGATCAGAAATTCCTAACTGGACAGGTCATGGCGGGTAGTCTCATTCCAGGCATATATCTTCTTTAGTAAAAAGTTTATTTTTGCCTTAAGCAAGCCTTGTCCATTATATTTGTGCATCTAGGTTAACATATCTTCCTTTAAAAAAATTCTTTTTTAAATTTATTTTTAGAGAGAGGGGAAGGGAGGAAGAGAAACACCAATGTTTTGCTGCCTCTCACAAGTTCCCAACTGGGGACCTGGCCTGCAACCCGGCCAAGTGCCCTAACTGGGCATCCAACCGATGACCTTTCAGTTCACAGGCCAGCGCTCAATCCACTGAGCCACACAAGCCAGGGCTATTTAGAGTATCTTAAAAGATCTTCTCTGTGTAACTTAATATTTATAAATCTCAACAGGCTAATGTTCAGGAAACAATTCCTTCCCTTCACTTTTTCCCCATTGGTACAAAGTGAAGCTCTCTGAAACTAAAACAAAGGCATATGTTTTGAACTAACCATTAAGAATAGTTCTAGGTACATTCATCACTGTACACAATTAGAAATGCAATTTTAACAAGTAGCTCCCTGTAAGATAAAAGCTAGTCATCAAATTCTATAAATAAAAAATCTGTCTTACCTTTTGGATCATTATGAGTCAATAGCTGTATATCAAATTGTTTAGCAAATGCAGTCAAATCAGGTGGCATCACACAGCAGGAAGCAAGATTAACTTGGTTACTATTTGGTTTTACCTAGAAGTGAAAAAAAAAAATCATATCTCCACTAAATTAAGTACCACTAGAAGCAGACAGTAGCACAAGGACTCAATTTTAGAAAAATATGAAATATCACATTCTATAGTGCTTAAAGTTTTTAAAATACTTTTACATGAAGTATTTATTAATGTATGCTTTTCTAACTCATGTTAGCAGTAACAAGGAAAGGAAAAATAGCTCTTGGAAGGGAAAAGCCAATATAGTACCACACTATTAAAAAGTATCCTGCTACCTGGCCAGTCTGGCTCGGCTGGTCGGAGTGTCATCCCATAAACCGGAAGGCCTGGGTTTGATCCCCCGTCAGGGCCCAAGCCTAGGTTGTGGGTTCAATCCCCAGTCGGGCGTGTATGAGAGACAACTGACCAATGTTTTTCTCCCTCCCTTCCCCTTTCTATATAATCAAGAAGCATGTCCTTGTGTGAGGGTAAAAAAAACGTATCCTGCTAGAATCTGCAATCTAATACATCTGCCCCAGAAACAAACTTGATAAGTGTGATGGTTCCAACTACAGAGGGCATATGTCTTAAAGGTGAAGATAAAATACAAATAAGTACATTTAATGTTAAAGTATAAAATATGGTTACTGATCAGACACATTTTGAAAATGAGAAAAATCAGATAATTTCTAATAGCTCCTCAGGTTAATTTATAGGTACATTCTGGATCATCCAAGTCTCTCCAGCAGGATCTTAGCCACATTCCAGCTACCACCAAGTCAAAGGGAGAAGGGACACCACTTTCTCTAGGGTCTTCCTGTCCATAAGGAACTGAAAGTTCTGAAAAGGACGAGGCTGAGGATGAAGTACAAGTTAACAAAGAGAGTTACAGAGAATAAAGGTAAAATACTAGTAAGCAAACTCCCTAATAATTTGTACATTATTAGGCCAGATAGTGGTGGGGATTAATTTATGATGCCCACTCCATTATCAAGTTGTATGAACTAAGTCTTATATGTCTTTAAACAACAGTCAGCAAAATATTTGTTATATATGATGTCCTCTTATTTAGGAAATTAGAACCATGGCCTGATAATAAGTAAAGAAAAATGTCATATTTTTATCACATAAGTAAAACTGAAGGAAACAGACATAATTCATTTGGCTATGAATGCTTCAATACACATTTTCTAGTGTTTTTGTCACTCATTGTAAATGAGACTAATAAGTTAAACTAGACATATATTTGAGAAAAAATCCAGTGCTATATATAAAGCCAGCCTCAAAACTTCCACATTTGGAATAGTCACCCCACAGTGAGTGTCCACTATGTGATAATGCTCAAAAGTAAGCAGCAAAGACAGTAAAAGACAGGCCTCCCCAGAGTGCCCATGATCTAGGTGTCCTTTACCTGGGCCCACTGATAGAGCTGTTCCAACTGTGTTTTGTCTAAGTCAGAGGTACCTATAGCAACAATCTTTTTACTCTGAACTAAGTTTTCCAATTCCTCCCAGTAAGGCTGCAAATGCTCCAAGGAAAGATTAACTCCATCTTCAGTAGGAGGTGAAGCAATAATCACAGAATCCAGCTGTGCGACTCCAAGGATTGAACAGGCTTATGCGAAGGAAAACACAAAGAGGAGGGACATTTGTTACATAGTAAAAGTAAGTACTTCTAATGCCCTTCAAGCATCCCACTGAATTCTGTCCAAATATTCACTGGTTTTCTATATAGCAGATTATTTTACTCAGTTTCATAATTTATCTGTTACTATTTCCATCTTTTATAAAAATATAAGTGTCCATTAATCCACTTGGTCTATGTGGTAGGCTAGTGGATTTCTTTGACCTGCCTCTTCCTGGGGAACCCATAGCTACTTCAGGCTCCTGTTTCTGGGTGAACAGACCTCCTTATTTCCTAGGTCTCCGGATCTTTTGGTGGCTTCCTTATCTTCGTAACATTTTCTTCTCTATTTTTACTAGTATCTCATAAAGATGATCACAAGAATGCTGACCTAATATTCTGCAATTGGTAGTCACAGCAAAAAATAAACTTGAGACTCTGAAAAACTGAATGTATGGTCTTAATCTATATTTATACAGGTAGGTAATTTCTTAGTTTCTATACAAATAATTTAAGAGTTTATTTTATTGATAATTGTTCATTGAACAGTTATACGAAAGAGCTAATTATTTTAGTGTCCAAAATATATAAATACTGAAAGAATGTTTTAAAAGAAAAAAGTACTAAATAACTGTTAATACCACAATAACCTAAACCAAGTACTGAAAATAGATTAAAAGGCTTTGCTTGCTTGTTGTAGCTGTTTTGGTATTTCATTTATACTATTAAAAGGGCTAAGAATATGATTTAGAATTTCTACCTCCAAACATATAGTTAACATTTAATTATGTTACATCTTTTACATTCCTCTTATACATCCTCTTACATAGTTAATATGGCTCTAACTTAAAGTCCACTATACGAATAAAAAGTTAATATTTTGCTTACCCATGTCAACTGCATTTCTAGTTGCTGATGAAGAGTTTGCTCCTACAATAAACAGTTTTGCTGGGTAACAAAGAAAAACTGATTACCACATTTGAGTAACATTCTACTATATAGTATTAACACTGCTAATTCTAAGATGACACATAATCCTGAGTGAATTATTTTTTTCTCTTAGTCACATAATTTTAGTTTTCATTTTAAGATATAAAAGTTTACTTCTATTGTCATTTTTAAACTATATGCTATTTGCAACCAAATATCTGTTTGTCAAAACCAAAAAGCAAACATTAATTACCCATTTGTTAGAAGGCAGGTCAGATAGAGAAACTTATTATTCAAAATGTACATTTTATAAATTAATCATTAATGAAGCATATTATTTACTTTCTCCAATAAACTAAAAATCTGTACATAGACCAAATTAAAATTTCTCATGAGAAGAAAACTGAGAAAACAAAAAAACAAAAACAAACAAAAAAAACCCAAACAAACAAAACACTCACAAGCCAACTTTCCTAATATAATCATTTAAAAAAATTTAGACTTTACTTTCTAATTCTTGGTCATATAAAACAGGGTCTAACACTGTTTCTAATTCTATTTGGTCTACCTTTATGAATTATTTTTCTCTTTCAGTAATTATCTTAATTTTTTACCATAATAGTAATGTATTCACTCTAGAAGTGAGGGAAACCTACAAAGGAGTCTAGACCCCTCTAAAAAATGCCAATAGTTTCACCACTAAAAGCAAGTACTGTTTAAATCTTTCTGTACTCTGCACTTTTAATAATTTTACATGCTTATTTTTTATTGAGTTTATTGGGATGACATTGATTAATAACATTATAAAGGTTTCAAGTGTACAGTTCTATAATACATCATCTGTATATTGTATTGTGTGTTCACTACCCCAAGTCAAGTCTCCATCCATCACCATTAATCTCCCCTAACCCTCATTTTTAATAGTTGAACATTATTCTGTAATTTTTATAGGTATAATTTACTAAATGATTTCTTGCTTTTTGAACATTATGTTATTACATATCATGCTAATACAAACATCTCAATAACTTTTTGTTCAACATTATGCTGAAGCATTTCCCAAGGGCAAATTGTCAGAAATGAGATTATGAGTCAAAAAATATGATTTTTTTTGTGAGTATTGTTCTATTTACCTCCTAAATTTTACTAGACCACCTCCTAAATTTTACCAGACCAGAGTTGCTCTAACAATATAGACTTATAAAAAATGTTATTAAAATATATATATATATATTTGCTAATTTAGTAGATACAATATATACCTCTCCAGGACCACATTAATTGGCAATTTCTTTTCTCAGCTTTAACCAGAAAAATTTTGAATTATTTTATAAATTTATAAGATTATGGCTTTGGCTCGATTCCAACTCAACTTTACATGTCTGTAATTACTTTATGTAAATTCATTGTTCAAAAACCTAAATTTACTCAAATAGATAAATGGAGCAGTAGGAGAGCAGCAAGAGAAAAAACTCCAAAGGGGAATGATTAGAAAACAGGCTAATGACATACCCTATATAAAGGGCATGGCATTCAATATATACAGTAGTCCCTCTCTATATCGCGGTTCACTTATCGCACCCTCACTGTATCGCGGGGTTTTAAAAAATATTATATTTAATTATTTATCGCGGATTTTTTGCTATATCGTGGGATTTTGCGGTACTGTATACGTATGTTGTTAAAGTTACTTAGCTTTAAGAGTGTAGAATAAATGTAAGGTTCCTATTTCGCAGGGGGATCTAGAACGTAATACCCATGATAAGTGAGGGAATACTGTACAACAAATTTTCCTTGTACATTTCTTTTATTTCTCATTTCCTTTAATTGCTAGATAATCTTCCTAAAACATTGCTTTCCTCATGCTACTTCTCTATTTAAAAGCCAGCACAGTTCTACCAGATGAGTCACTCTCACCACTTTGGCCCAACCTTAGCTCCCATAATTATACACTATAAAATCCTCCCCATCACAATGCCTCTGATCATAAATTAGTGCCATTTGAAATGGTCTCCTCTCTCTGAAAGAAGAGGCATTTTTTAGATAGAGGAAAGCTCTTCATATTGGGAGAATTTTGATCTTATCAAGCCCTCCAGGAATTGAGGACAACTTGTGAGATGAACCTAAACCATGGTGAACTGCAATCAACCACAGAGAAAATGTTGCTTTTACTTCCTTTTCAACACAAATAGCAATGTGATATTGATAGGAAGAAATGGGTTCTGGAGTCAGGCATACCTGGGTGGAGTCCCGGTTCAACTACTTACTGGCTGTATGACAACTTTCAAGCTATTTAATGTCACCTGTGCAATGGGGGATTAACAGACCTACCTTGTAGAATTGTTTTGAGACTTATAAGAAATATAATTTTAAAAGTGCCAAGTATAGTGCCTGGTACAAAGTAAGACTCAACAAATGGCAGTTATGATTGAGTCAAAACACAATGCCCTATCTCATCTTACATGCCCACCCCCCACCACAAAAAAATAACCATAACACAACCACAAATGGTAATAAATAATAGTTAACTAGCACTTAACTTTGTGCCAAGCACTGTGGTAAGTGCTTCTGTAATTTCATCTAACTTACAAATAAGCCTGTGAAACAGATGCATCCCCATTTTATAGATAAAGAAACTGAGGCTCAGAGAGATTAAATAACTTGTTAGTCTAAGATTATACCAGTCAGTATCTGCATACTCAGGAATTTCAGTCTAGTCAGGCTCAAGCTTTTAATCAAGGTGCTATGCTGACAATAAGCTGAGTGCAAGAACAGTGCACCTTTTCATTTTTTCATTCCTTGAGTTTGACATAATCTCTGTAAAGTAGTCACTTGAATGGGTATAATATGTATTTTATTTCTCTTTATGCAACTTGTTTCACACTTCTTTTTTCATTGCCAGGCTATCTCAGCCACTACTTAGCAGTGTCCCACCAGGAAGGGAGGGCTTATGCCTGCTTTGAGTAGACAATGTTCTTAAGACTTCCCTTTATTCTTTCCATTTCCTCTACCTTAATCTTCCCACTGCTCTGAAGTCCAAAATATAAATTAATAAAAACAGCTGTGGCCCTGACCGGTGTGGCTCAGTTGGTTAAAGCATCATCCGATAACTGAAAGGCTGTAGGTTCAACTCCCGGTCAGGACACATACCTAGGTTGAAGGTTCCATTCCCAGTCTGGGAATCTATGTTCCCAGGTCTATTCCCCAGTCTGGGTGCATACGGGAGGCAATCAATCGATATTCCACTCTCTCCCTTCCTCTCTTTCTAAAAGCAATGAAAAAAATGTCCTCGGCTGAGGATTAAAAGCAAAACAGGCTGTGAAGAACAGCAAGGTAAAGTTTTACTGTGACTCCATTGAAGAAACCAACACTGACCTCCTATAACTACCTCTAAGAGCTGACATTAAAATTATGTTCAGAGAATTTTCACATGCCCCACACTTAATAATCGAGTCACTCATTACCAGAAGCAAAGAAAGGCTTATTCCCATGCCTGACAAAATCTCACTATCACTTCTACTGTACTAAACATAATGAATTAGAAAGGCTAGACTTTACCTGAAACTTTCATTTCTTCTCTTTCATCGGGATTTATCTTTTCTACTGCATGAGATACAGTACATTCCAAGACATCTGGAAATTCCTATAATAAACATATGATGTTTACAATAAGTATAAAAGGTTTCAGATTAGCTATATACTTCTTACTGTCCATAATGCCCTTTAAAAGCAGGGAACCCCCAAAATAACAGGGTTCGGTGTGGTAGAGAATGGGCTTCATAAGGTTTGTAAAGCCCTGAAATACAGGTAAAACATTGTGTGTGTGTGTGCATGTGTGCGTGTGTGTTCTCTGGGGAGAAAAATGGCATTTTGATCAGGTACTCAAAGGGATGCATGATTCAAAAAAACACAACGGCAAAAAATAAATAAATAAATAAATGGGGGCAGGAGGCCTGTAAGGAGTTAGAACCACTAGTACAGTAGATAATTTTACTTAGAAAAATAATAATAATAATATTATCTGTTCTGGATAATGACACATTAAAAACTTTCTACATTAATCACAAACATCTTAAAGAAAACATTTTTTCTGAGTGCAATAAAAAAAAAGGAAGTCATTCCAATGCATAATGAATAATTTATGAGAAAAATAAATTTAGCACATATTAATCAGAAACATATTAACTCACATTTACAAGATTAAAACAAAGTAAGCAGTGAAGCCCTTTCTCACAATTCTTGAGCATATTACAATGTCTTCGTGCAGTGCTTACTAATCATACGTAAATCGAGTAATGGTCATTTCAGAGAAACTGAGACTGATAGTAGACATTAATCATCGCATGTCTAGCGGCTATAGTTATAAAACTTGCAGTATGCCCAGGGGAACAAATATGTCCAGCACACAACTTCTTCCATTCTTTTACAATAGTCTATGTAATTTGATACATACCTTTGGCTAAGCTGGATCCCAAAGAGAGGTTTATAGTCAAGTGTTCTATATAGTAACATTAATGATAATAGCCATATATTGACATTTAATAAAACACAGTTCCTTACTGTTTCAGCAGAAACTGACATTTCAGAAATTATTTCTAGTAACTATATTATTGGGGTGATACTCTATCAAAGCAATCTACAAACCAACACTGTTTAATAATAGTTATACCTTTGTCAGGCTAAATATAAACTGGAACAAAATACACTGTGAGGAAACTCTGGTGGGAGTTCTGAAGCACACAGAATCCCAATATCTTGTCTAGGTGAAGCCTTGACTACACAATCTAGATTTCCTGTTTTATGCTTAAGCCTAACATCTCAGCATATCAGCCACAGGGAGTTTTATGTTAATTGCTTATTTGACTTCCCTATCAAAACCGAGGAAATTAATTTCCTGCTTACTTCACTTCTTTTTGGACTACATGATTTCTTGACCCATATTTTACTCACCCTGACCAAATCAGGGCTGATTTGGGAACTCCACTCATTCAAGGTCTTTTGGATACAATCTCGAAGCTGCAAAAGAAATGCATTTTGAAACTGTTAATCAAACTCTATATACTTTTCTGTATTTCTATGATAAGAGCACATTAGTTTGATATTTAGGAAAAAGATGTCAATAGGAATTATCATATAAACCAAAGTTTTAGTTCTACAAAGCTGTTTTCTTCAACAAAGATAAATTTATGCTTTTATCCTACTTTTAATTCTCAAATGTTGATGACCTAAAGCAGTAATCTATTTTAAAAGTCTTTGTATCGATAAAAATTTAAGTAAACTTTTGAGACATAAAAACATCCATAAAGAAACAAACAAAAAAAATACTCAAGAATAAAGTTTATAATGGAGAAATACAGGTTCAAGTCCAGGCAGCCTGGTTAGATTTCATATTAACCACTAAGTTATAGTCCTCAAAGACAAACAAATATTCTATAAATGTACCCAGAGGAACTCCTACATCAGATTTATGGTATTTATTAAAAATTCAATTTTCAGAGCCCCATGATAGACCTGTTTAATCACCGTATAAGGGAAGAACTTTTATTTAACAAGCACCCCAAGCAATTGATATGTACTCTAAAGTCTGAAAACCACTACAGCCTTATCTTACAAAAGTCCATGTGCACGTCAGTTCATGTGCTATTTCCTAACACTTGGGTACATCTACAACCTGTCTTCAATGTTTTCTTATATAAACAAATAAAATTTTTACACTAACATTATATTTTGTTATAAATTCATTTAAGTGTTTATATTCTTTTATCTCTTATGTCAGTACATTTCAAACTTATTTGACAGTGGTCCAAAGTAAGACAGACAGTCACATAGTGAGGACCTCATACATATATAACAGACAAAAATTTGCATAACAATATTATGTTCACTACATGCCAGGCACACTCTGATGGCTTCCACTAATTAGAAAAACATGTGCTAACAGTAAAATGACAACAAACTCACAACTATCAACCAAGGAATCTAAAAACCAAAAACAAACTGAGCAAACAACTAAAAGAGGAACAGAACCATAGATATGGAGATTATATGGAGGGTTATCAGCAGGGAGGGGGAAGAGGGAGAATGGGGAAAAAGGTGCAGAGATAAAGAAGCACAACTGGTAGGTACAAAATAGGGGGATGTTAAGAATAGTAAAGTAAACAAAGACGGAGAAGCCAAAGAACTTATAAGCATGATCCATGGACATGAACTAAGGGGGGTATTGCTGAGGGAAGGGAGGTACCCGGCAGAGGGGGGCAAAGGGGAAAAAATTGGGACAACTGTAATAGTGTAATCAAATATACTTTAAAAAAATGTGCTGTTCCATAACTCACTAAATTGATTTATGACTACAAATGGTCAACACTAGCAGTTTGAAATCAATGCCTTATAAATACCCAAGGGCACAGTGCTCTGCATTCTGTGAACAATTAATGAAAAAACAAATGAGTTGAATTGTGAAAGCACTTTCCCAACTGCAATAACAGAGACTAAACTTCTGAACTATCTGATCTGTGACTACTTACGATAAAGACCGATATAAGCACTTTATTGCTTATATCTTAGTACAGATAATTGTAAGTGCAACCGGTTTACCAATTGAAGAGCTCAGGGTCACCTATGTTAAGATTTATAATTCACGACAATATAATATCCCACATGAATTTAATTTACAAGGTCTATATCTTTACAGAAAGTATATTTATAATCAAATTTAAGTCAGTAAATAAAAATTAAACAGAATTACAAGTCAATATTCTTTTAAAAAGTAGTAAAAGCTGAGGCAGCAGGATGGACTGGAAGTTAACAATTCTATCAGGAGTGCTTTGGCTCAAATCATGGGAGAATTTGATGAAATTTTCCTTTGAAAGGATGGCTCCTTTGCATACTTAAGGCTTTTCTGGTTTTTGAGTATTTATCCCCTTCTTGAAACTATTTCTTTAATTAATCTTAGATTCTGAAAAACGTCAGGATAAATCACAGAACAGTCCAATGTTGCAATAATAGGAGAAATTAACTGACTATATCACAAACCCAGTAAGTTTTAATCTTTTACATGTTATCTGTACTGCTTGAACATTAACCTTGTACGTTTTTGTTCTTTGCTTTCTTTATTCTTAACACACACTGTCATTGAAGATAAGTATCATCAAAACATAAGAGTATCGTTAAATCTGCGGTTGTATAAGAGTTTTAAAAATAGCACATGATTCAACTGGTCAACTATCCTTACAACAAAGAACTGGGCAAAACAGTCCCATAATGATGCATTTAAAAAACAAAATCTAATTTCATAAAATTCCAGTGTAACCAAACATCTGGGCAGAGATCACAGAATAAAAACAAACAAGGAAATGTAGAAGAAAACTTCTAGAAAAGTCAATTAAACTCTCTACTCAATGTGTATACTTTCTCAATAATGAGTGATTTATTCAGTTTCTTTATTCAATGAGGTCAAACTGTTTCAAGTAGCATACTCTAATTTGAAACCCTGGTTATTACAAAGTTCTTTTTTACATGGAAATAAAACATGCATAGTTTCCCTACAACATGCTGCCATATCTCAAGTGTTCCTCAAATATTTTCTAATTTCTTTAGTTTTTTCCCTCTTATGCTGCACCCCCTCTCAAACCCACACAAACCAGATTTAGTCTTTTGAAAGATGTTTTTAAAAATGTGGGATGTGACTCATAACTTCATTAAGAAATAAAGTTTTTAAAAAATTAAAATAGGATAGGAAAACATCAGAATATACAATATATAATAAGGGTTAGTGTCTTTTCATGAAACCATATATATATACACACACACACACACACACACACACACACACTTATACAGTTATGCAAAATAAATGCATTTCTTACTGGGTCTGCGGTAAAAATATTGAAAGCCACTACTCTAGAGTGTTATAGTGTGATAAGAGAAAATTTCACCCAATATTATCAATCTACATGCAAAATGGTGTACTGAACCAGCAGCACTGGAGATAATTAAAGGTCTAGAACTAAATATAGAAATATTTATCTTTGGGAGAAATAGTGCAAGGGGGTGGTTTGAACAAAACAAGACATACTAGACACAGAATAGGCACAGGATTCTGATTCCTATTCAAGTTACAACCAGAGTTCTCATCTCTTGCTGGGTACTCACTCCCAGCACCAAACCTGTACACAGGTCTAGTGCATACTCAGAGGAATGCCATGTGCTGCCGTATAATCATCAGCATCTTGTATAAAGAACAGAAACTGTCTAGGAACACAGCTGATAACAACATATTATATAATTTAGGGCATTTTTTTCTTTTAATCAAGATTTGTCTTAATTGTACGGTGTCAGATGAGTACTAGGCTTATCAGGATGATTGCTTCGTAAGTTAAATAAATGTCTAATCACTATGTTGTACACCTGAAACTAATATAATAATATTGTATGTCAACTGTAATTGAAAAATTAAGAAAATATTTAAAAAACATTTATCTTTCTGATTGAACCGGAAAATGCCATTATGGTGAATGTTTCCACATATATTTTAATACAACGACCCGCTGATGAAGGCATTATCCAGCTTTAAAGCTACAGAGTCAGAGTAACTTTCCCAAAGTCACAGCGCTCCTAAATTTAAGTTTTATTTATTGTTATTTTTTAATACTAAAATTGTCCCATACCACCAACATGCCTCCACAATTAACTGTGCATCGTCAATGATTGTACACGCAGGAATGAACAGCTAGGTAACAAGTGTATGATTCCAGATTAACCTCTGCCACTTTCGGACTAGTGGTTATTCTTTAGACAAATAAACTAAGATTTATCTTTGGCAAGAAAAATACACGAGTATACTTTGCTTCAAAGCCGGATTTGATTGTTTAGTTATTTGCCTCACAACAACAGAGAAACTATTGTCAACATCCTAAAAGCCAAGTGGATTGTTACTACTACTGCTACTTAGTCTGAATTCTTCAAAAACCATTCTCTATAAGCTATTTTTCACCTGGACACATACTGGGAAAGGGGGCGGGACCTAGCGATGTACAGGCTTTCTCTAACCCTCTAGCCAGGGTGAGGGATCCCACACGTTTGCGAGTTTGGATATCAGCCGTAACTACGAATGGAGGCGTCATTCGGTGTGAAGTTGCACCTGCCAAGTTTTTAAAGACCCGTTACCCCCAATAGCAGCTTTGGGTACGATGTCGCACGGGCAGCTGCCCCAGCCTCCTCCCGCGGGTGGAGCCCAGGTGCGCGCTGAGCCCGACCACCCGCCCTCGCCTTTCATAGCCGCCCGCCCGGCAGGCCCGCGGCCTGGCCCGGGAGGTCCTCGTCTCCGGTCTCCGCCGGCCACCCTCGTCCGCCCTCACCTCCTCGCTGTGCGTGGACGGACACTTCTTCCGCAGGCGGCCCCAGTTCAGCAGGTTCCCGGTCTGCAGGTGCAGGGTGCGGGCCCGCGCCAGGAGCGCCCTCGCTGTGCGGCTGTCGGTGCCCATGGCAGCGGCTGACAAGGGGGCTAAGCAGTGATGGGGCCACAGGCAGGGAAGAAGGCGGCCTTGCAGACAGAGTGCCCGAGGCCGAAAAGCCGGGCGCAAGGTTGCGCGCCCTGCGCAGCGAGACCTCGGCCTGCGCTCGGCCCGAGGAAAGCCGGGCGGCGGGGGCGTAGCGGTTTCCCGAGTAAGACGCGCTGGTGGCTACGGCTCCTGGTACTGCAGCCGCCCCAGGCGAGTTGACTCCCAAAGGAGGGAGCCGTTTCCTGGAAGACAATGACTAAGCAGTATTAGCGGAGTAAAAGTGCTTCGTAACCGTTACCGGTCCCGCTGCGAAGCCTGACAGGGCGGGGCGAAGCGAAGCAGCAAGTAAGCTGGAGATCCTTGGCCCGCCGAGGACCAGCCTTCGGCCTGAGGCGGGCGTGGCAGTCGGAGGGCGCGCGGGGTGCGCTGGGCGCGGTGGGGCGGGGCGGAGCCGGCTCTCGGCGGAGCTCCCCCTGTCGGTCAGAGGAGGGTGGGCAGGCTAACTCTACCTAGTGCCTCCAACTGCGCTCACTGTCTGGCCCCCAGCCAATGGGCGGTCACACTGGTGAGTTCCTTACATACCTCTTAAAAAAAACAGCGTTGGTGTCTTCCAAGGTTTTGAAATACTAGCTGGTTTTAGAGCTCATAAACAGGTGTAAATGTAAAAGCGCCCCTTCTACCCTTTTCCTTCGCTTTGCTCTACTCTTAGTTCATTTTCTTTCTCAAAGGCATTCCTCCAAACTGCTCATTTTTCATGTTCATCAATTAAAGGTCAACCTAAAGCAATTTTCTGGGCAGTGTCTGAAGTCAAAGAATAAGAACTGATCTTTGTCCTTGAGAAGCTTAAACTGTAGTTTGGGAGACAAGGCCCAAGCATATCATATGAAACTGTAAGTGGTATATAAGGCAGTTTCCAGACAAGTTCAGCCTAAACAGAAACTTAAACCAGTGAGATCAGGGAAGATTTTATCATCCGTTCCTATAGATTATTTATTCCTATTAAATTTCATATACAGTAGACTTAGAATTCACCTCAAATTGAACATTTATGGAGCTTTCTTCCAGAAACTTACTGTTGTTGAGAGTAATTGGTTATATTAAAAGACAAACTACTATGAAAAAGAAAGATGAATTCCAGTTGGTAAGAAGTAGGAGAGGGGTGGAAAAGAAGCTCCTCCTTTTAGTTGAAGGTTAGAAATTGTGCCTAATCTTGAATAAATATTTGTTGTCTGAATGAAGGTGAATAAAAATTCATTGAAGATCTCCCAGTCAAGATGGCAGCATAGGTAAACACAGCCTGCCTCCTCGCACAACCACATCAATATTACAACTAAAATATAGAACAACCATCATTCAGAAATGTCAGAAATTCAATTGAATGGAAGTCTGACAACTATGGAATTAAAGAAACCATATCCATCCAAACTGGTAGGAGGGGTGCAGATGTAGAACAGGTTGGCCCCACATCCCCGTGTAGTAGGTAAAAATTCAGGAGTGATATCTCCAGAGCGAGAGTCCCAGCCTGAGCCCAGGGTTCCAGTGCCAGGTAGGAAAGTCCCCATAACTTCTGGCAGCCAAAACGAGTGGGAATTGAGTCGATGGAAGAAACTTCTGGAGTTCCAAGCTTTCCCCTTAAAGAACCCACACATGGAATTACTCAGATTCCCTCCCTCTGAGCTTCAGGACTAGGGTAGCAGCTTGAAAGGCACTAGTGGCATACAGGGAGGAACTGAAGTGTCTGGTATCAAGGCAAGAGCTAGGGGACAGATTTCTCCCAGACAAAAAGATGGACAGAGGTCACTGTCCCTTTTCTGAACCCTCCCCACACACAGGCACAGGGCTGGCAGGCAGGTGACATATCTGAAACTCCTTCAAGCTCGCTAACAGTGTTTGCTCCACCCTGGAGATCCCCTGAGGTTCCACCCCACCCAACTTACAGGTGTTAACAGTGGCTTTCTCACTTGAATGGCTAGTCTTAGCTCATTCTTCACAACTTCCTAAAACCTCTCAAACAAGCAACAGTGGGCCTCAGTGAGCCTCCAGCCCCTGTACCTCTTGCTAAGTTGCCCCAGGCCCAGCACTAGCAGCAGCAAATCTAGATTCACAGCTTGGCTTTGCCTGGGAATCTCTAAGTCCAGCAAAAGTAGCAGCCATCTCAGATTGCTTTATAGCTCAGGCAGGGGTCCCTGGGTAAAACACAGGTGGGGGCTGACCTTGGCCTGCACCACATGGGAAACTCCCAGGCCAGCGCATCCAGTGGACAGCTACAGACCACATTGGAGCACCATCACCCTGTTCCCTGCATAGCTGATCCTCCATGGAGGGTGGAGGTTGGTGGTCAGTGGTCACAGTCAATCCTTGCAGCTAACTGTCCTGGGTAAATCTCTCCTATTGACCTGCCAATAGCAACCAAGGCTCAACTGTAAGAGGAGGGTGTACTCAGCCCTCATGAAGGGCATAGCTGGAGTTCCAGTTTGGGTGACATGGGAGGCTGTGCCACTGTACCCTATAGGACACCTACTATATTAGGTCATGCAACCAAGACAAGGAGTCATAACAGCTGTACCTGATACATAGAAACAAACATAGGGAGGCTGCCAAAACAAGGAGACAAAGAAACATTGCACAAATGAAAAAACAGATCAAAACTCCAGAAAAAGAGATAAACAAAATGGAGATTAGTAATCTATCAGATGCAGAGTTCAAAACACTGGTTATAAGGATGATCAAGGAACTTAATGAGGACCTCAACAGCATAAAAAAGATCCAGTCAGAAATGAAGAATACACTAATTGAAAAAAAAGACCAATTTACAGGGAAACAACAGTAGAGTGAGTGAAGGTGAGAATCAAATAAGCAATTTGGAACATAAGGAAGCAAAAACAAACAAACGAACAAACAAAAATCAGAACAACAAGAAGTAAAAAAAGAGGGAGAGGTAAGATGGCGGAGGAGTGAGGAGAGATTGCGGTTTTAGGCTCCGGAGACCCGTCTGTAGTTTGGGCTAATTGCAGACAGAACATCTCAGTGAGCAGCTGGACATTGGTGGGAGTTGAGCCCAGGCACTGCTGGATTAGAGAAAATCCATCTGGGAACAACCTGTTTAGTGAGGATAGCGGAGAAAAAGGGGACGAAATGGGATTCCTAACTGGGGCGGCTGCCGGAGCTGCGGCGGGAAGCACACAAAGGATTTTTGGCGACCACAGGCTGCCCCGGAGAGGAGTCAGGCGGAGAGCAGATCTCTGCCCGCTGGCAGAGACGGGACTCGACCAAGTGGCATTGGCGCTGAAGGACAGGAGACAGCGTGCTGCCGGGCAAGTGAGAACATAATTCTCCTTTATATTTTTCTCTAGTGGACGGTGGAGAGGGGAGGAAAGTTTGGGGGTGGTAGGCCGTTCTGGAGGAGCCCAGGTGCAGAGGCGCGCACATCCACTCCCCAACCCTACCCTTGGGTCGCGGGGGCGCACATAGGGAAGTGCTCTCACTCACTGGCCCAGGTGCGCGGTGCCGTGAGTCCAGGCATCCCTCGGACACTCCCCAACGGACATAAGATCAGTGCCCCTATGGGCACAGGGAGGGCCCACTGAACAGGCAGAGAACCGTGCACAGACACCCCTAGACAGCTCCCGTGGGCGCAGGGCCCCAGGACGGAAAGGAGACCACTAGCGCAGGCTCTGTTTGTGCCGGCCCAGACGGGTGACGGAAGGCGGGCGGCTGCAGCACGGGAACAGCGGGAGGCGACGACCCACAAACGTTCGCTTCCACTGAGCACAAGTGTCCCCGGCCCTGCCCTAAGAGGCGAGAGACCAACTCCCGGAGCTCGGCTCAGCGGAACTGAGGGCACGGGGTGGCGCACAAGCGCGAAAGCACCTCAGCCAGGGGTCAGTGGGCGCCAATCCCGGGGAAAGCTCTCGGGCCGCCCGCGAGTGCAGGGACGCGCGCAGGGACTCCTCGGCGCGAACGCGGAACTGCCGCAGCCCAGCGACAGCAGGAGCCAATTCCGGTGAAAGCTCTCGGGCTGCCTGCGAGTGCAGGGACACGCGCAGGGGCACCTCGGCGCGAACGGGGAACCACTGCGGCCCGGCAGCAGTGGGCTCCAACCGCGGGGCAAACTCTTGGGCCGCCCGAGCGCGCAGGGGCTCGCGCGCAAGGGCACCTCAACTGGCTCCAGCAAGCAGCAAGGGAGCGCGCCTTGCCGGCAACCGCGGGTGCGCACCATAGCGGCAACCGGGTGCGCACACCAGTCCAGCAAAAAAACAAGAACCTCTGACCTGCCACACTAGACCAGCTGCGGACCCAGAAAAAGAAGGCAACACACCAAGGCTAAAACGGAGTAAAAACATCGTTTTTTTTTTTCCAAATTTTTTCTCCCAAATTTTTTCTCCCTTGTTCTTTCTTTCTTCTTAATAATTTCTTTTCTTTCCTTCTTTCTTTATTCTTTTCCTGGGGTTTTTTGGGGGGGGGTTTGGGGGGTATATATATATATATATATTTTTTGTTGTTGTTGTTCAATTTTTTTTTTCTCTCTTTTTTCTTTCTTTCTTCTGTATTCTTTCTTTTCTATCTTTCTTTGTTCCTTTCTTGCTTACCTTTTGGGGTTTTTTGGGGGGGGTTGTGGTAAATTTTTTATTTTCTTCTCTTTCTCTCTTTCTTCTTTTCTTTCTTCTATTTTCTTGGGGATTTTTTGGGGGGGTGTTTTTCCTCCACCTCTTCCAATAATAACAAACTTTATCTCTAACGTGTTGCATATAACCTCTCCTTCTCATCCTTTCTCTTTAATCGTTGTTTATTCGTTTGTGTGTCTAGCTTAGCCCCCCTATCACTCTAAATAATATAATATAATTACTATATAAACCCAAATACAATACAATCCCACTTTCTTACTATATTATGTATTTTTCTATCCTTTTCTTCTATTTTTATTAACATACAATGTAAATATTACTAACTGGCTTGCACAGTCTCAAATATTATTAACCTATCACCCCCTCTATCAAAAATTATATTTTTCCTCCCCAATAACAACTCTTATCTATTCTTCTTATAGTATAAAAGCTCAATTCTCATTACATTTATATTAATACGGGCTAGTTGGCTAACGATAGCAGGATAGAGTCGGGGATACTTTTTGAGGGTGTGGGTCTCCTGCCTGGGCTGTGTGTTTATGTCTTTAACAGCATATCCACAAAAGAACTCAAGAAAAAGCGGATAGAGTGACTCTCAACCAACTAGCCAGAAGGAAGACCCTATCAAAGAACATCTGAAATATAACCGAACAGCATAAACAAACGACATAAAGGGTAACTCAAGAACATCAGGCTCAGGATATCAAAGAGACTGCACCACTGAAACTCCCAGACCTTCGATAAAGAATATTACACCACAAAGGAGGGAAGTCAAAGCAGACTACCCCCCCAAAAAACAAACAAACAAATAAATAAAAACAAAAAGAATCCAACATGGTAAGACGCAAAAATAACCCCTCAATGAAAAGAGGAATCCTCAGAAAGAGAGATAGAGGAAATAGACATAGTCCAAATGTCAGACATGGAATTCAAAACAATGGTGGTAAAGAAGCTCAATATACTCGACATCCTTAAAATCAACTATGACAATCTTCAAGGAAGTTACCAACAGCTCCAAGAAAATTACAGGGAACTTGCAGAGAACTACACCAGCATCAAAAAAGACATAGAAATTGTTAACAAGAACCAGGAAGAACTTAAGAATACAATCTCTGAACTGAAAAACACAGTAGAATCAGTCAAAAGCAGACTAAACGAAGCAGAGGATCGGATTAGTGAGTTAGAAGATAATGTAGAGAAAAACTCCCAGACAATACAGCAAAATGAAAAACGATTGAAAAAATATGAACAAGATGTAAGGGAATTACAGGATAGCATTAGGAAAAATAATTTAAGGATCATCAGAATACGAGAGGAAGAAGAAAAGGAACATGGAATTGAAAATCTGATAGGAGAAATAGTGACAGAAAATTTTCCGAACCTGATGAGAGAAAAAGCTATGCAAGTCCAAGAAGCAATGAGAGTTCCAATCAAGAGGAACCCCCAAAAACCCACTCCAAGGCACATCATAGTTAAAATGGCAACATTCCAAGACAAAGAGAGAATTCTAAAAGCAGCAAGAGAAAAGCAGCAAATAACATACAAGGGAGCTCCGATAAGGCTATCAACTGATTTCTCAACAGAAACATTACAAGCCAGAAGGGAATGGTCAAAAATATTTCAAGCAATGAAAAACAAAGGCCTACAACCAAGAATACTCTACCCAGCAAGACTCTCATTCAAAATAGAAGGTGAAATAAGGAGTTTCTCAGACAAAGGAAGACTGAAAGAATACATCTCCACCAAACCAGCATTGCAAGAGATGCTAAAGGGAGTGTTCTAAGGAAAAAGAAGGAAAAAACAAGAGAGGAGAGGAACAGAGATACAAAGGGAAATGAATAAATACACGTCAATAATAACCTTAAATGTAAATGGATTAAATGCTCCAATTAAAAGACATAGGGTAACGGAATGGATAAGAAAACAGGATCCACGTATTTGCTGTCTACAAGAAACACACCTGAAAACAAAAGATTTACACAGACTGAAAGTAAAGGGATATAAAAAAATATTCCAAGCAAACGGACCGGAAAAAAAAGCCGGGGTAGCAGTTCTCATATCAGACAAAATGGATTTCAAAGCAAGGACAATAAAAAGAGACAAAGAAGAACATTTCATAATACTTAAAGGAACAATCCATCAAGAAGATATGACTTTGATAAACATATATGCACCCAACATAGGAGCACCCAAATACATAAAGCAAATACTAGAAGACCACAAAAAGGATATCAACAACAACACACTCATAGTAGGGGACTTCAACACTCCATTATCAACAATAGACAGATCATCAAAGCAAAGAAACACCAAGGATATACAGGCATTGAACAACACACTAAACCACATGGATCTAACTGATATATATAGAACTTTTCACCCCAAAGAAGCAAAATATACATTCTTTTCAAGTGCACATGGGACATTTTCAAAGATAGACCACATGATAGGTCACAAAACAAGCCTCAACAAATTCAAGAAAATTGAAATCATATCAAGCATCTGTTCAGATCACAATGCCTTGAAACTAGAAATCAACCTCAGAAAAAAAAATCAAAGACAACCAAACTCATGGAGATTGAATAACATGCTATTAAATAATGAATGGGTTAACAATGACATCAAAGAAGAAATCAAGAAATTTCTAGAAACTAATGATAATGAGCACACAACAACCCAAAACCTGTGGGACACAGCAAAAGCAGTCCTGAGAGGGAAGTTTATAGCAATACAGGCATATCTGAAAAGACTAGAAGAATCTCAAATAAAAAACCTAACCACAATGCTACAAGACTAGAACAACAACAACAAACAAAGCCTAGGGCAAGAAGAAGGAATGAAATCATCAAGATCAGGGCAGAACTAAATGACATAGAGACTAAACAAACAATCCAAAAGATCAACAAAACTAGGAGCTGGTTCTTCGAAAAAATCAACAAAATCGACAAGCCTCTAGCCAGTCTAATCAAGAAAAAAAGAGAGAAGACACAAATAAACAAAATCAGAAATGAAAGAGGAGAAATCACGACTGATACCTCAGAAATACAAATGATAGTTAGAAATTACTTCAGACAACTGTATGACAAGAAATTTGACAATCTAGAACAAATGGACAAATTTCTAGAAACATACAACCTTCCAAAACTGAATCAAGAAGAAGTGGAAAGTCTCAACAAACCAATAACAAAAAAGGAAATTGAAACAGTAATCCAAAATCTCCCGGCACACAAAAGCCCTGGACCAGATGGCTTCACAGGCGAATTCTACAAAACATTCAGGGAAGAACTAACTCCTATCCTCCTCAAACTGTTCCAAAAAATCCAAGAAAAGGGGAAAATCCCAAACTCTTTCTATGAAGCCAGTATTATCCTAATCCCCAAACCAGGTCAAGACACAACAAAGAAAGAAAACTACAGGCCAATATCACTGATGAACATCGATGCTAAAATCCTCAATAAAATATTGGCAAACAGGATCCAGCAATACATCCAAAAGATCATACATCATGATCAAGTGGGCTTCATTCCAGGGATGCAAGGATGGTTTAATATTCGCAAATCAATAAATATAATACATCACCTAAACAGAATGAAAGACAAAAATCACATGATCATTTCAATAGATGCAGAAAAAGCATTTGATAAAGTACAACACCCATTTATGATGAAAACACTCAACAAAATGGGAATAAAGGGAGACTATCTTAACATAATTAAGGCTATATATGAGAAGCCTGAGGCCAACATCATACTCAATGGACAAAAACTGAAAGCATTCCCCCTGAACTCAGGAACTAGACAAGGTTGTCCACTCTCTCCACTCCTTTTCAACATAGTGTTGGAAGTCCTAGCCACAGCAATCAGACAAGAAAAAGAAATAAAAGGCATCCAAATTGGGAAAGAGGAAGTAAAACTTTCATTATATGCAGATGACATGATAGTATACCTAGAGAATCCTATAAACTCCACTAAAAGACTACTCGATATAATAAGTGAATTCGGCAAAATCGCAGGGTACAAAATAAATATACAGAAATCTAAGGCATTTCTGTACACCAACAATAAAATAGCAGAGACAGAGACAAAAAAGAAAATCCCATTTACTATAGCAACAAGAAAAATAAAGTACCTAGGAGTAAACTTAACCAAAGAGATAAAAGACCTGTACTCTGAAAATTACATACCATTGAAGAAAGAAATTAAGGAAGAAACAAATAAATGGAAGCAAATACCATGTTCTTGGATGGGAAGAATCAACATCATCAAAATGGCCATACTACCCAAAGCAATTTACAGATTCAATGCAATCCCTATTAAAATACCAATGACATATTTCACAGACCTAGAACAAATACTCCATAAATTCATATGGAACCAAAAAAGACCCCGAATAGCAAAAGCAATCTTGAGACAGAAGAACACAGCAGGAGGAATCACAACACCAGATATCAAACAATACTACAAAGCCACTGTAATCAAAACAGTATGGTACTGGCATAAGAACAGACATATAGATCAGTGGAACAGAATAGAGAGTCCAGAAATAAACCCAGGCCTCTATGATCAACTAATATTTGATAAAGGAGGAAGGAACATAAAATGGAGTGAGAAGAGCCTCTTTAACAAATGGTGCTGGGAGAACTGGATAGGGACGTGCAAAAAAATGAAACTAGACCACCAACTTACACCACACACAAGAATAAACTCAAGATGGATAAAAGACTTAAATGTAAGCCGTGACACCATAAAAGTCCTAGAGGAAAACATAGGCAGGAAAATATCAGATATCTCATGTAACAATCTCTTCACGGATACATCTCCTAAAGCAAGAGAAATAAAGGAAAAAATAAATAAATGGGATTACATCAAACTGAAGAGTTTCTGCTCAGCAAAAGAAAACATCAGCAAGATGAAAAGGAAACCAACTATATGGGAAAACATATTTGCCAATGACATCACAGACAGGGGACTGATTTCCAAAATATATAAAGAGCTGATACGACTCAACATCAAGAAAACAAACAACCCAATTAAAAAATGGGCAAGGGACCTGAACAAACACTTCTCCGAAGAGGACATACAGAAGGTCCATAGACACATGAAAAAATGCTCAACATCATTAGCCATCAGGGAGATGCAAATAAAAACCACAATGAGATACCATTTTACACCAGTCAGAATGGCCATCATCAACAAATCAACAAGCAACAAGTGCTGGCGAGGATGTGGAGAAACGGGAACCCTACTGCACTGTTGGTGGGAATGCAGACTGGTGCAGCCACTATGGAGAACAGTATGGAATTACCTCAAAAGATTAAAAATGGAACTGCCTTTTGAACCAGCGACTCCACTACTAGGATTATACCCGAAGAATCTTGAAACACCAATTAAAAAGAACTTATGCACTCCTATGTTCATTGCAGCACTGTTTACAATAGCTAAGTGCTGGAAACAACCTAAGTGCCCATCTGTAGATGAGTGGATCAAAAAACCGTGGTACATTTACACAATGGAATACTATGCAGCAGAAAGAAAGAAGGAACTCCTGCCATTTGCAACAACATGGATGGAACTAGAGAGAATTATGCTTAGTGAAATAAGCCAGGCAAAGAAAGAAAAATACCATATGATATCACCTAATACAGGAAACTAAAGAACAACACAAACAAAGGAACTAAATAGAACAAAGAGCAGAATAGCAGTCAATAGGGGGGAGGGGAGAGGGAGAGAAGGGGGATAAGTAAGGGAAGGGATTAGTCAAAGAACCCGTATAAAAGACTCATGGACATGGACAACGGGGAGGGATATGACTGCGGGAGAGGGGGTGGGTTGGGTGGGGGAGAGAAATTAGGGGAAAAGGGGACAACTGTAATTGAAAAACCAAAATAAAAAAAAAAATTAAAAAATTAAAAAAGAAGTAAAAAGAAAAAAAACAAAAACAAAAAACCAAGGATAGTGTAAGCAGCCTCTGGGACAGCTTCGAGTGTTCCAACATTCTCATCACAGGGGTGCCAGAAGGAAAAGAGAAAGAGCAAGGAATTGGAAATTTATTTGAAAAAATAATGAAAAAAAACCTTCCCTAATTTGGTGAAGGAAATAGACATGCAAGTCCAGGAAGCACGGAGAGTCCCAAACAAGAATGATGCAAAGAGGCCCATTCCAAGACACATCATAATTAAATTGCCAACGTTTAAAGATAATGAGAGACTCTTAAAAGCATCAAGAGAAAAAGCATAGAGTTACCTACAAAGGAGTTCCCATAAGACTGTCAGCTGATTTCTCAAAAGAAACTTTGCAGTCTAGAAGGGGTTAACAAGAAATATTTAAAGTCATGAAAAGCAGAGACTTACAGCCAAGATTGCTCTACCCAGTAAAGTTATCATTTAAAATCAAAGAGCAGATAAAGAGCTTCCCAGACAAGAAAAAACTTATTTAAGAAAAAGAAGATCAAAACTATAAACAATAAAATAGCAATAAATACATATCTATCAACATTTGAATCCAAAAAAACCAACTAAACAAGAAGAATAGAGACAGAATCATGGACACGGATAACATTTTGATGGCTGCCAGATGGGAGGTGGGTGTGGGGGAATGGGTGAAGAGGTGAGGGGATTAAGAAGTACAAATACATAGTTACAGGATAGCCATGGGGATATACAGTACAGTATAGGAAATGGAGTAGCCAAAGAACTTATACGCATGACCCATACGCATGCACAATGGTGGGGAACTATCTAAGGGAGTGGGGGTGCTGGGTGAAGGGGGTAAAAGGGGAAAAATTGGGACAACTGTGATAGCATAATCAATAAAATATAATTTAAAAAAAGAATTCATTGAAGAGAAGGGTAATCCCAGAAACAGGAATAAATACGAGCTGTTTAAATAATGTAAATATTTTATTATTTTGCTGAATTTGCTTTGGCATTTTGTTTCTTGACTTTTTATATAATCTCTAATACCATGCAAACAATTCTTGATTAAAGCTTAGAGGTTACACCTCCTAAACTATTAGACCAGCCATCTTTCTGGGAATTTATAGCAGATTAGTCACTGACATAAACTTGCCTGGCTTACAAACCTAACTTTACCAGGCTATTTTAACTTAGGTCACTTAGTCTCTCTGTGTTTACTTTCTCCAATTTAGGCAGATGATAGTTTAATCCATATGAAATTGCTGAATACTGATCATTTAAAATTTATTTTATTTTATTTTTTATTTTTTAGAGAGAGGGGAAGGGAGGGAGAAAGAGAGGGAGAGAAACCTTGATGTGAGAGAGATAAATTGCCCGGTTGCCTGTTGTAGATGCTTGGACGAGGGCTGAACCTGAAATCTAGGTATGTGTCCTGACCTGGAGTGAAACTACAGCCTTTCAGTTTATGGGACAATGCTTCAACTAACTGAGCCACACTAGTCAGGGCGAGGAGGCAAATATTACTCGTAAATTACAACTAATTGTAAAATTCTATTTTGGTTGACATTTTGAAAAAAAGGCACAAATGCAATAGATCTGCAAGTGGTATGTAAAATTGTATTGGGGAATGGCTCAATGCCAAGAGACCAGCAGAAAGACTGGTATTATTGGGTTAGCCAAAAAGTCTGTTTAGTTTTTTCTGTAAAATGAAATATAACATTTTTTATTTTCACTAATAACTTTATTGATTTGCATATTTTTCATATGTAGGCTATCTCCTGCTATTGGCTTGTAGTGCTATAGGCCAGGGGTACTGCTAAACATCTTCCAACGCATAAGACAGCTATATAGTAAAGAATTATTTGGGCAAAATGTCAACAGTACCAAGAAACCTCGCAAACCACTTTTGACATGTTTGATCAGTCACAGCACCTTCTCCATACACTGCACAAATCTTTTTTTGCATTTCAGTTGCATTTTTACCTCTCTTGAAATAATAAAACATAATACACTGAAAATATTGCTTATTTTCTTCCATCTTCAATATCAAAATGGCTACAAAAATTCACTGTTTTGATGAGTTTTTTTAAATGCATGGTGATATCACAGCTGTCACGATACAATCTAACAAAATTATTTGGAGTGAAGTTAAAGACAACTAAGCACTACTAGAACCATTGTACAGAAAAAAACTAAATGAACTTTTTGGCTAATGCAATACTAGATGTAGGTGAGTAAGAACCTGGCCTATGGTGAATGAAGCCTGTGAAGATATATCAGAAAAGAATAATATGTGCCTTTATTTTGTCATAATTAGTATAAAGGAGAAAAATCAGGTTACCATGGTGTGGTTAGGAAAACTGATAAGATTTACTTGGAGCAAGCAAAATAAAAAAAAGAAAAAGATATATCAGAGAAAATTCAGGGAGCCAAAATGTAGCAACTAGCCCTTTAATGTTATTTTTCCATATTGGTAAGAACACAGCTAAATTAATGAAATCCAAGCAGTTTGCCTCTCATTTTGCATATCCAGCTTTTAGGTGTATGTGGTGGGCTGAAGTCACTTTATGGTAATTATCTATTACTCAGCAGACTGAGGAATATAGGATGTATCCAAAGGAGTGATCTGTTTGTTTATATAGACAGTATTCCTGTGAGCGCAAATCAAGTATTAGGTGCTTAATAAATATTTGTTGAATAAATGAATGAGATGAATGAATGAGTCCTATTTCTGATGTTTTGATTTAGAGCTGGGATAAGTGTTGACATATTGGTTGTTCTTTGAAGTCACAGTCATCCAGATTAATCATTTTCACTCAGCCACTGCTATGCTATTGCTATAACTGAAGCCTAGTGGGAGAAAGGAAAGGCTCCAAGCAGACCTATCTTTCCCATCCTCCAACTGTGGCCTCATCTCCCCCCATCCCTTTACACTGTGGAAGGGAAGAGAGAATGCCCTTTCTAAGAAAGCAAGTAGTATGGGCAATCCGAAATGGGTTTTATGCCTGTTAAGGAAAGGGAAGTCAAATCAGTGATTCACAGGCATTACCATACATAGGACTGTTACAGAGCGGGGGTCTCCAAAAATCCCCAGAGCCTGCGGGTTGGGGGTGGTCAGGGAAAGGGAACAGCTTTTAAGATGCCTTTGCATGACTATGACTAGTAGCTAGTGTCTTAGCTATGCAAATGGTTTGGTTTTTCCAAGGCCCCAAGGAGATGGGAGGGGATTTGACTATAAAATAGCGAGGAAAGAGCATACAGAGCCTGAGCAAGGTTCTGTGAATGGCCAGAACTGGTTACCACGCCCACTGTGTCACAGGATGGAGTCAGGGATTTAAAAATAGGCGGCAGACATTTTAGCTAAGAACTCCATGTGGCTTTGAGAAAGGAGAGAGGAGACCCATGTGGTTTGCAAGGAGAGCAGAGGAGTACTCCATGTGGCTTGGAAAGGAAAGGGAAAACTCCATGCGGTTTACAAGGAGGCTGGGAACTCCATGGGGTTCTGCATTAAGAGCTGGAGGGCACTGCAGCACAGGCAAAACCTCCCTAATCAGGCTCAAATGATTGGGAGCTACTGGTAAAACTGAACTGTGTCTGGGAAGTAGGAAGACTCTATCTCTGACTTTTCTAAAACTAGCCTGGTTTGGCAGGGGGAGGCAGAACTATGGTTTGTGGGTGTTTTAGAGAAAATAAGACTTAACGGCAGAAATCTGCAAATAATCTAAATCTACATAACTATTAAATAAACAATTCTTTTTCTTTTCACCAAACTCTGGTATTGAGAGTTATGTTTCTGGCAGTGGGCAATCGGGGCCCTAATAACTGAACAGCCTGTGGGTTCTGTTACTGGACCACAAAATCCCTGGAAAATAAATGGTATGGATAGCATTTATTCAATCATTCAGGAAGTATTATTGAATACCTAACATGTCATTAAAGGACTGTTCTAAGGAATTTAGGTTGGCTTTTCAAGACAGAGATATTCCTTACTTTTAGTACAGAAGACATACAATAAATAAAACTTAAAAATCATTTCAGGACTTCCAGCCAAGGTGGAGGCCTAGACAGACATGCTGCATCTCCCTCCACAACTAAGAAGGAATACAACTACCTCAAAACTAGAGACAACCAGAAGTTCCAGAAAATCAAGCTGCATGGAAGTCCAACAAACAAAGATATAAAGAAATACTCATCCAGACAGGTAGGAGGAGTGGAGCTGGGGTGGAAAGGACGCAATGTGGTGGTGGCAGGAGCGGTGGCAGTGGCAGGCCAGCGGAAAGGGCAGTCACATGTTTTAATAAGTAGGGAGGGTCACCTGGGGAGGGTTCCTAGCTCCTGACCAGACTGCACAGCTCACAGTCCCAGCGCTGGGAAAATCAAGCCTCATTGCTTCTGACTGTGCAAACCAGTAGGAGTTTGGGCGGAGGCAGAAACTGCTGGTCTCTCAGCAGAGTCCGCTTGTTTAAAGGGCGCCCATGGTCCTAAAACATCCACATACCCACCCACTCTGGGAACAATGGCCAGGGCAACAGCTAGAGAGGTGCCAGTCCCATCTGAAAGTGGGAGAAGTGCCTGGAAAAGGGATGACTGCTGAGCAAGCGGCATTGTTCCCTCTCGGACCAGTCCCCCACGTACCGCGCCACAACGTGGTGAAACGGGTCGCCCTCTACTGACAAATACCTAAGGCTTCGCCCCTTACAATGTAAAAGGTGTGACAGTTCTACCTAAGACACAGAAGCAAACAAACACAGGAGCCTATCAAGCTGAGGTGACAGAAAAGTATGGCCCAAAAGAGGGAACGGATCAAGGTTCCAGTGAGAGAACTAAGCGACGAGGAGATAGACAACCTAATAGACACAGAATTCCAAACACTGGTGATAAAGATGCTCACAGACTTGACAGATATGCTTGAGTATGGCAAATGCATAAGAGAAGAAGTGAAAGCTGTGCTAAATGAAACGAACGAAAATCCACACAAAAAAGGGGTTCAGGTCAATGATTTGGAATATAAGGAAGAAAAAAACAGTCAACCAGTGCAGAATGAGGAAGCAAGAATTGAAAATAATGAGAAAAACTTCCCATATTTTGTGAAGGAGATGGACATACAGGTCCGGGAAGCACGGAGGGTCCTGGGTAAGCTGGACCCAGAGGGAACCACACCAAGATGCATCATGATTGAGATGCCAAAGGTGAAAGATAAAGTCAGAGTCCTGACGGCAGTAAGAGAGAGGTGGAGAGTTGCCTACAGGGGGTGCCCATAGGACTATCAGCTGATTTCTCAGAGGACACTGCAGTCAGGAAGGGAGTGGCAAGAAGTATTCAATGTGATGAAAAGCAACCTATAACCAGGATTGGTCTATCCAGCAAGGCTATCATTTAGAATGGAAGGGCAGATGAAGTGCTTCCCAGACAAGGTGAAGCTAAAGGAGTTCATCATCACCAAGCCATTATCATATGAAATGTCAAAGGGACTTACTTAAGAAAAAGAAGATCAAAATTATGAACACTAAAATGACAACAAACTCACAACTATCAACAACGAAATCTAAAGAATAAAAACAAAATCCAAATAGTCAAACCAGAATAGGAACGGAATCATAGGTATGGGGATCATTTGGAGGGTTATCAGCTGGGAGGGGGAGGGGAGAAATGGGGATATGGTGCAGGGATTAAGAAGCATAATAGGTTGGTACAAAATAGACAGGGGGAAGTTAAGAATAATATAGGAAAGTGTGAAGCCAAAGTACTTATATGCACGACCCATGGACATGAACTAAGGGGGGGTGGGATTGCTGGAGGGAAGGGGGATTCTGGGCAGAGGGGATCAAAGGGGAATACAATTGCGATACTGTAACACCATAATCAATAAAATATACTTAAAAGTTATTTCAATGACGATTTAAGGCTTGTGAAGAAAAGGTGATGAAGTGTATGAGAGAGTGGCAATCTTGATAACAATTCCTATAATTTGTTCATTGCTTTGCCCAGGCATTGTGCACTTGAGTTGCACCATTCATAGCCTCATGTGGGAGGACAAGATCTAGGGTTGAGTTACTTCTACCAAGGAAATTGAGCAGATTTTTAATGAGGCCATATAGAGTTCTTTTTCAAAGGGTAGCACTTCGCTCAAAGGTCCTCTGGCTCTTGCATAGGCCTGGCTCACTTTCACAAAGCAGATCGGTCTCATTCTCATAACACCAGACAACTTGACAAAAATTCAGGGCATCAGGCTCCTAAAATTCCAATATTTCACCCTGAGTAGGGCATGGTACCCAGAGACCACCAGGTACAGTAACCAGCCATCTTCTGGATAATCCAACCATGATGTTGAAAATGAGAATTCAATGAAATTCTGGGCTTTGGAGTTATCCAGAACTTTGATTTCCAGCTCTTCCCTGGGAATCAGATTACTGAGAACTAAATGAATTAAAATCCATAAAGCTCTTAGAACAGTGCCTGGCACATAGCAAATGTTCCACAAGTGTTATATATTTGTGTGTGTGTATATTTGACATAAATGTGAGTATGCTGTTATTTCATGCAATTTATTTTAAAATTTAATATTATATTATTTTTCCATAACAGAAAATATAGTACACAGATGTCTGTCTCATCCATATTAAAAGCAACCTAGTATTTTATTATATGAATATAATTTATTTATTCTCTGTATTGTTGACCAGGTAGGTTTTTGTTAGAATAAACAATGTGGCCATAAACATTTTTAGTACTTGCCTCTTTGTACATGCCCAACATTTTTCTTGGATAGATAACTAAACGTAAGTATTACATTTTCGTGTGTACATTTTCTATTGTAATCACCAGCAGTGATTTACACTAAAATCTAAACTGCATTTCCTCCCACAATAAACAAACTAGGTATTAATCTGTTTTTTTCCATTTTTGCCAATGTGATGGGTAATGAATGGTATTTCATTATTTCTTGATTACTAGTAAGATTTTATTGTTTTATGATGTATTGCAATCATACTCTATATAATTTTGCATCCTTTTAAAATTATTATAATATGGTACATACACATTTTACCTATGTTATGCTAAATTATTTTCTAGTCTTTGTTAACACAGACAAGAACATTGCTAATTCTTGTCATATTCTTTGGGCCTTAAAACATGTTTAATCAAGGCAGCTATCAAATATCTATTGACAGTGTGTAATCCCTGAAGACAAACAAGCTTTTAGCAAAGGGTAATTTGACACATTTTACAATGTTCACAAGCCAGATTTCTTCTCCCTTGGTTCCTGTTTCGGTAGCAATGTCAATGATGCATGTTAGATAACATTGCATGAAGCACTGGAGACTGCTGTCCAAGCACTGAGGTGGTGGCTTGCAGTGGGACACAGACCACAGTGTCTCAGCCTAGGAATTCCGTGCTACATTATTTAATAATGTGCTTTGTGGCGAAAATCTTAAATTGGCAATCAGTCCCCAGGTTCCTTCTAGAGTAGCCTTCCTGTACAACAGAGTCTGAAAGTTAAACACTATTATTCTCAGAATCCCTTTCAGCTCTCATTCTAGCACAGATTAGATTACATCAATTCCATGTACTAGTTTTAGATTACAAAGGTAGGAGTACGATGAAGAGCATCTTCCTGTGTCTTCAGCTGTTGAGTTTTGTTGCAGCCATGGTCCAATGACCTATCCCCAACTTTGCAGATGTCAGGCAGTTATGGCCACTTCCTGATTTTTGGATCACAATGATGGCAATAAGCTCCCAAATGCAGCAGATTCAATGGCAACCTCCTGATTGCTCACTGTTCTTACTATGGCACAAGAGCAGCTCTCCTGGAAGGACAGTTAAGCCGTGTCATTCTGGGCGTAATTTCTAGAGGCCCAGTCCAGAGCTCATGTGTCTAACCTTCAATTCTGAAAGCACCTAACCCCCTGTATTAAATACCCTCTGCTTCAAATAGAGTGGTTTCTTTTTTCTGCAAGCAAATCCTGACTGGTACCACTTCTGTCCTTATAACCACATATGAAATGTACTACTACATTGAAAATGTAATATAATCTGTTCATCTCTGACAAACATTACTCTATAATTTTTAAATGTACATCAATAGAAGTGTTTACACATTTGGGCAAAGTGCTGACTATAGTTTGCAATTAAATATACAAAAGAGCACCCACAGTTATGATACACATATTTAAATTTTATTTTTATATAAAAATATTTTAAAGTTCTAGAATATTAAAATAGGGAAAAACTCATAATTCTGATGTGCATTTTTGAGGATTTTAGTTATAGGAATATAAATAAATGGTAGATGACAGCTAGCCACTGAAGCATTGTGGCAGAATGGTTAAGAGAGCAAGACCATTGCATCAGACAACCTTACTGCAAATCCTGGCTCCACCACTTGCCAGCAGCATATTTTTGGGGTAAGTTTTTTATTCTCCTCAAGCCTTGGTTTTCTCATCTATAAAATGAGGGTAATCCTAGCACTGAACTCATACAGTTATTATGTAAATGAGATACCAAATAAAATGTTTAGCATAATATATGGCACAGGTACTCAATAAATGTTGTCATAGGAACAGATATATACAGATATATTAAGTTTTTTGCACAATTTTCTCTGAAAATACAAGATTTTTAGGACTATTAAAACTTTCTGGCAAGAAAACTATACTTACTGCTTTCTAGTTTTAATTAGACCTATATGTTATTTTCATATAATCTATGATATATTGGCTGCTTTCTTCAGAGATTCGTTCAAAATCCCTGAGGAAATACTAGATAATGGAAGAAATTACCTTCAAATGTATTCAAAACTTGCTAATACTTGCTAATTCTGTACAAGTTATATTTAAAATCTGGCTAGTGTTGAGCCAACTTTAGGCTTTCGTTGAATTGCTGGATGCTGTTAGGACCAAATCTAGGCTACAGTCCACAGTGGAACTTGATAACCTAGTCTTTATCTTAACTGTCCCTGATGGTGGCCCCATCCCAAGATGAAAAGGGGTTAAAGTCAGGGTAGCATGTTTACCATTAAATGAAAAATTACCATTGAAAAAAGCAGAAGAGGTTATAAGCCCCCCATTCCCCCCTGTGCTAGAGCTGCTGGGGAGTCAGGAGCCCAGGGCAAGGGCTCAAGTGATAAGTAGTGGAGGGACCTAAGGCAAGCTCGGAACTTTCTCCAGTGTCAGAATCTCATTTGTGAAGAGAAGGAACTGAATTGGATGATGCTATTTCCTAATGACTGGCCCATTTGCCAAAAAGGACTTTTCTAAATAACTGGTAACTGAAAAAAGCAAAGGTTTATTTATCATAAGGGTTGAAATTCAGAGATGAAAGAAGGAACAGTATTGTCCTTATTGGAAGATACAGAGTAGATGGGCAAGTGCTCTGTTGGTTTTCTGCCATCACTGTGAGGTGAACATGCCCTGGCCATCCTGCTGGCCGAAAAGATGAGACACATATGGAACAGATCTGGCGGGACCCAAACTCCAGCTTATGACAAGTCCAGTGGAGCCCAATGCCCAAAAGACCTTAGATGACTTGCACATCACAAGTGAGAATAAATGTTGCTTTACGCCTTTAGGTTGTGGGGCTGTTTATTATTAATCATTTGTAGCAATAGCAAACTGAGATAATGCCCTAGCCACTTTTCCACTGCAGTTTTTTTTTTTTTTCTTGCTGATTTGTAAGAAGTAAGGACATAATTGCCCTGTTAGTCTTATGTCACATACAATTTCCCATCTAGCATTTTTTTTTTAAGTTTCGGTTACTGTGTTTATTGATTTACAGAAGCCTTTTATTTCTTTATGGACAAATCTGACACTCTTTTCCTTTATGGCTTCAGCCTTTGGTATTATGCTTAGAAATAACTTTCCATCTCAAGATTATATATATATATATACATATATATATGTATATATATATATATAAAATAAAGGAAAGGAGTCTTTATTCAAAAGCAGTCATAAGCCTATCAAGTCACAGCTTTAAATACTTAAGCCTATCAGTTAAGGCTACACTCTAACACCCTAGCTTTTCCCCTGTTAGTTTCTATAGGGTTAGTTTACAAACTAAAACAACATAATACACAAAAGCTACACAATTTCAGAAGAATGTCAGGCTTCTGCCTCAGAGCCTGTTTCCTCTAGAACACCCAAAGAATAAACCTGCCACCCTCTGCCAGGCCAGCCTGATCCTAGGCTGTGCCTGGAGTTCTTTCCCATATGAAATACCATCATTTGGGAAACACAGGCAGCTGCAGCATGATCATCCAGGCATCCTTGGGGAAGAAGAATAGCCTGAGAGCCAGCGCCAAAGTCTGAGAGCCAGCTCAGCATCCAGAAAAGCTTCTTTCTTTTTTCCGTTTAGTACTTTTATTATTTCATTTTTTACACTAAAAGACTCTATTTGGAATTTATTTTGATAAAGGATATAAAACAGGTATTATCTAATTTGTATACATACGTAGGTCTGTTTCTAATCTTTCAATTCTCTCACATTGTTCTGTCTTCTATTCCGTGACATGCTATCATATTACTTTATTTTATTTCATTTATCTTAATCTCACAATATGATTATATTGATAAAGTGATGCTATACCATTTGAGGATCATATGCAGGTGTTAAAAGTAGGAAATAAAGAAAGGAAATGATAGTCACAGAATTCAGGAAAGCAGTCACTTCAAAGAGTGGGGGTGGAGTTGTGAATTGGAAGGTGCTCACAGCTGGCTCCTGGGGTGCTGCCAGAGGGCAGTTACACAGGGATTCACCTTATAATAATTTTTAAAATAACACCAATGTTTCACTTACTTTTTCTGTAAAGATGATGTCTCACAATTTAAGAATATTTTTAGAAGCTCTTACTACACTCAGAGTACCTTTCAAGCATGTGTGTAAAGCGGATTTTAAAAATAGCCACAGGGGGGAAAAGATTCCGTGCCGTCAGTGTAAACACTATGCTGGGATGGCCCATGGTTCATGGAAGTGGAAGGTCTGTGAGGGTGTTTGTTCAAACCCTCCAAACCGCCTCTTCCATTGACATTTGGACTCTCAGGTCAAGCCCCAAATGTCCCTCCCGCCCCTTCTTGCTGCTTCTCCCAGTGCCCATTTAGGTAGGCAGTGCCTGAGCCTGGCCCCTGGCACCCCTTCTGCCCAGCCTCCATAGCTTTCTCTGATCTTTCTCCACCGTTCTTACTACCCAATTGAAATGCTGCGAGTATCACCAAGTAGCCACAGTGGAGCTATCATTACCAAGTGTTCCTCACACACAGCTTCTGATCTAGTAAGTCCCCTTATCACCCACTTTCAGGGAGTCCCACTGCTTGTTGGGTAGAGTCCAAACTCCCTGGAGGCCAGCACTCCTGACTGCAGTCTGCCTTTTGCCTCACACGTTTGACTTCCTACACAAGCCTACATTTAGGGTAACTGAACTGTGTGCCTTTCCTCTCTGCACCACCTTTCCAGTCTTCTGACTTGGATTTCCTGCCTCAACATCTCAGACAGCCCAGTTTTCAAGCCCTCTCTCACACAGCTCTCTTCTTCACCTGCACCTCTGTTCTGCCCCACTCCTCTCATGCCCTAACCTTTTCTCCCTTGGATAGGATTAGCTAGCTGTCTTGTCTGATTATCCCCTGACTCTCACCTCTCCAATGTCCTATGTCCTTTGCTGCTCAGTCATTTCCAGGATGGTCTATGACCTCCATAAGATCCAGCAGGGGTTAAAGCCCCCATACCCCTCCAGTCCTGTCTAATGTGTGAACCCTCTGCTCCCACCAGAATCTCCTGTCTCTCTGAAACACTTGGTGGTACCCAGGCCATGCCTTCTGTCCATTCTCTCCCTCCATCCCATCTGCCCTCTCCTTTATTTGCTTGTCCTTTTACACAATGTTACCTCTTCTCCATGAAACCTTTCCTCATTACTGTGGTTAAACTTTCTGTTTCCCATCTCTGAACTTTTGTGACATTTCATTGCTATTGACATTTGTCACAAATGTCCTTAAATTCTCTTTTTTGTATTTGCTTCTCTGGCCAATTTAATTATCGGCTCTTGGAGCTGGTGTGCTATATCTTAGGCTTCCATTTTATATCTCTCATGGTTTTGAGTGTTGTGGCTCAGTGCCATAGGTTACTTGGCGAAGGCATATTGACTGACTTACTACCCTTGTACCTGATTCAATTCCGAGTAAGTAGTGTTCCCTGCTTTAGGCAACTCTACCTTTACCTTCTTCATATCTTACTTTTCTTGGTTTCAAAATGGTGGTGATTTTATTCCATAAAAAAATGGGACAAAGCTAAATTGGACAGGGGCTCTATCTCTATACTTTTCAATGTCAGGTATTTTTTATTATCGCTTAAAATAACTGCTCCTTAATTCTGAGGAAGCCAGTTTCTCTGGGGTGTGGCTACATTCCGCAGCTAACTTGTGGTGAAAATTGATAGGGCTTGGATTCTATTAGATAATTTAGGGAAAAAGAAAACACCCAACACATATTTCAGTAAATCCTACTTCTCCCAGGCCCTCAGAGCAGAGGGCTAAACAAGCTCTGTACCCCCGGGGGAAGCAGCCGGTGCCTTTTCCTTTAGGAGGTAAAGCTGCGGCAGCCCCCAGCCCTGCGCTGCGTGCGCCCATCTCACCGCAGGACGTCCCCGCTCGCGGGACCCACCAGCACTTCGGGCTCCTGACAGCTCACGCTGGCTCCTGACTTCCGCCCCTCACTGTCCCTCGTCTCACGCAGCAGCGCCACCGGGGAACCATGGCAGCCCGCAGAGCTCTCCCGTCTTCCTTTATTGCTCCCTCTACCCATACTCATTTTCCTAATGAAAACCACCCTCCGTGCCCTCTGTCCGGTCACTGCAGAAGCCTCCTCCCGCTGTGGGTGTCCGCGGTGCCGCCACGACGATCCTTCTCTAAACTGCACAGAAACAGGTTTTAAACACAGGCAAACGGGGCTCACGCGCAGTTTAGAAAGAGCACCTTCTGCCTCTGTTTAAAACCTGTTTCTGTTGTCTCCAAACGAGATGACCCTCCTCTCCTGTTGGCCTGGTGACAAACTCATCCTGGGAGACCCTCCGTAGGGGTCTGTACTGGACTATGAGCACCGTGGTTCACTCACTCACTTCTGTATTGCTGGACCCAGCCTGCTGCCCAACACCTAACAGCGGGTGCTCAGTTGTCTGTTGGCTTGACTATGCAAATAAAACATTGCAGGCTGATGATCCGCAGAAAGATGGAATATGCTGTCTTCTCATTTAAGTAAATATCTTGGAGTCCCCAAGCAGCTAGTAGCCACTGCATGATTTCATCCTGACTTGTCCCTCTGTGCCTTTGACAGGGCAGTCCTCCTCCTTTCCTGTGCCACCTACTTCTCGGTAGCCACCCGCTCCACCTCTACTGTCCACGTGTTGTAGTGGAAGGGTCCCTGAGTTTGCAGTAAGAAGACCTAGGAGCTCATTTACCTCTGCCAGCAGCTAGTTGTGCAGCCTTGGACAAGTCAAGTATTTTTTTTTCTCAGCCTCAGGTTATCCTTTTGTAAAATGGCAGGAGTAGTGGGTTAGACTAGAATGAGTGGTTTTAGAAGTTCTCAGGGGTAGAGGTGCAACAGCTGGAATTGGGGCCAGGACCAGCCTTCAACCAGAGAAGCTTTGTCTTGGTGTGTTTTATTTGTTTACACATCTTGGTGATATTTAGTTTGTGCAAAGTGTTCCTCAGTCAAAACTTGTTTGAAAATCCCTGAATTTTAAAATCCCTCTCCTCCTATTATTGCAGGAACCATAGTTCTTCACTTGCTGATAATATTAGGCTTTGCTGGTTTTCTGAAAAGGATTTTATTTTTTAAACTCCTGGGACAATTTCTCCCTTTAGTTTTCTTAAAATTGAAATCTAATCACAGGTTCAACTGGTTCCCCAAACTGACCTGACTTGTACAATCCTGGCTTGTTTGTATTTTTATTGTCTTTCCAACTTTTGCACACAGTTCATGCTGAGATTTGCTAGCTGGTTATAAAACACAGCTCTGCAGTGAGGTCATCTTGGAGATTAGCTTGACACTCAAAGACATCAGAGGCCCAAACTTGTTTTCTGTGAGTTGAGTGGAAAGAAAACCAATGGGCATTGGTAGGATTCATTTTAACACTTAGCATTGAGAAAGCATTTGTTTAAAATAAAATGTGCAAACTAAAATTCAGTGCATTGGAGTATAAAAGGAAAACAAAACAAAACAGGCCTTTGTTGGGTACCTACCATGTGCAAGGTTCTGTGCTGGGGGTGGTGGAGAGGAGTAAAAGCCAAAACTGCACTTTGTTTTGTCTTAGGGCGTCTACAGATCAGAAATCTTCCAAGAAATGATTCAATTAACCTAAAAATTTGAGGTTCATAAATGCTGGTTTCCTACTGAAAGTAAAAAAGAGTCCTTGTGAGCCATTTTGACCTTGTTGGCATACCCTTCAAAGAGGAATTTAGTTCAGACTTGCTGTTCGTGACTTGGCTCTGACTTCTTTGTGGTTTGTACATGAATGGTTAATGGATAGAAGGCACATTACAAATCTGTAATAACTGTTATTTAGTGACTGACTCACTGTTTGTTTTTTAAAATGAAACAAACTCGCCAAAGAAAGCATGGACTTTTGCCTCCATGTCTTCCCACGTGCTGTTCTGCCACTCTGGAACATTCTTCTCCCTGTCTTCACATCTTATTACTATGGTTAACGGATTTTTAAATCTTTGCTTAGAGCATGATGTCCTTTGGGAAGCCCTCCTAAGTCTGGGTTATGAACCCACCTCGTGTTTACCTTTGCTATAGAGAGCACTTGTGTTTTATTGTATTAGTCTGTTTCATCACAACTTATATGTAGGACCTACTGGGTACTAACTGTAAACACACTTAACATATATGAATTCACTTAATCCTCTCATTGCTATGAGGTAGGTACTGTTATCATCACCATTGCATACATGGGGAAACTAAGATACATAAAGTTAAGGGACTTGTCCAGGGTCACATAGCTAGCTGGCATTCAAATCCAAGGAGTCTAGCTCCAGAGTCTATATAATTAAGCATGATGCCTTTCTACTACCAGGACGGTCTTGCTCACAAGAGTATCCCAGGGATCAGCAGTGTGGTTGGCCCTTAGAAAGCATTAAGGCATACTTGTTGCAAGAGTAGAAGATGCATCATCCTCACCGCCAGGAACTTCCTGCATGGGGCCTGGTCACAAGAGAGCTACAACATGAGGTCAGACCGAGAGCTGAGGGCCTGAGTGGGAGGGAGAGATACATGCTATCCAAGAGCTGGGGGCTGATGTGTGGGTTCCACATTCTCTCACAAGAACTGGGGTCTCAGCCAAACAGTGACGCTCTCTCTGGTTGTGTCAGGGCAACCTGGAATGTGTCTTGTTGTGAATCTTCAACTAGTTACCCAAATGACCTTAATTTTAAGAGAAATATTATGCATTTGATTTGTAAAAATCTAAAGAAAACAAAAACAAAATTTTTCTCTCAATGCCAAAGAGTGAAGCAATTAAACTTGCACAGAACCATCTGTACAGTGCAATGCCCAAAGCACGCGTGCACACACACACACACACACACAGAGAGAGAGAAAAGGAGAAACGCTTTCTTTTTGAAAGCATTTTGAGTCTAAAGAGCTTGTGTTGAAGAAGCTGTCATGAACCACTCCAGTCCTCAATGCCCCAGGTCCCGGAGGACAGAGGACAGAATGCCAGCAGAGGCTGGCTGAGGACAGTTGTGAGGGAGGACACATCTCTGCCTGTCCTGCAGCTCTTTCATCCGAGTGCTAGGGGGTGACGTATTTACCAGAGCTGCTAAAATTAATTGGTGTTTTTACAGCACTCATTCATACATGTTTAGGTAGGCTTTAATTTACAGATTCCATACAATGCAGCCAGAATGTGAGAAAACTGTGCCATAACAGTCTGTGCTTGGTCTTGCCCCTGCCTGCTGAACATGCCAGACTCTCTCCCAGCATGTGGGTTCCTGACCCCTTCCCCTCCCCTGGGACCCTGCAAATTCTTCTCCTTTTCCACTGAGCCCTTCCAAGTAACTCCACAGCTCACTCATCCCCCAATTTTTGGAAATACAACATTTGTATTTTATAGTAAAATGGTAAAAGCAGTATAATACCATATGCTTCCACATCAAGTTGTGAGGTTTAAGACACCCTTGCTCCTGCCGATTTCTTTGGCTTGACACTTAACCTCTCTGAGCCTTCGCACTAGTGACAGTTCCTGTGAATGAGATTATTATGAGGATTAATTGAGGAGATATATGTAAATTGGTTGGCACAGTGCCAAGCACGCACCACACCCTCACAGGCCAGTCCCCTACAAAAGGGTCCCAGGAGCTTCCTTTTTTCTCTGGGTCCTTTCTGGTCCTGGCAGAGTCCCAGAAGTGACTCTGGCATTGGAGATGGTCTTTTCACATACCACGCACAGCAGACTAGACACAGGGAAGTTGGACAGCGGCTAAAGCTACTAATCTAGTGTCCTTGTCCCTCATAATGGGGAGGATCCCTTCTGGGCTACAGAATAGAATGTGCTAGAACAGCTTAATCACTGGCTTATTTATTAACCAAGCCAGAGAGAGTTTGGCTGAGGACTCTAAATTACATTGGGACTGTTTGTCTTTATTCACTCTATTGCCTAATTCATCTTGATCCTTTGATTTTACAATAGAGCAAAAATGTTTATTGGCCCAGAGCTGGCAGAGGCACCTGGGAACCCACCTCTCTACTCACCCTGCCAGAGCTCCAACTTCCTGGTACTTAGTCCCCCACAAAGCAGGCTGAGGTGATTTTTCGTGAGATTACACAGCAACTGTTCTAAAGGTCCTGCTATGAGTAAGCAAAAGCTTGCAGGCTCCACATTGGCAACCCGAATTTGGGCAGCCTGATCTCAGGGCCGTGCTGCCAGAGCAGAAACCACGGATCTGAGCCGTGAAGATCCCTGGGTTTTCAGTCTGCCACTGTTGTCAGAAATAGGCCAGTCTCTGCACAGGGATTTTCATTTTAAAAATTCTGAAGTCTCAGCTGTTTATTCCAAAGGAACTGGAACTATGGGGTGGTGAGCAGGTGGCATGGAAAGACCTGAATTCTGGGCTGCGGGATCAGCATTTGGTCCTGACCATGGTTCATGGATAAATTCTTTTAAAAACATAAACCCTGTTGCTCTGTGCTGGACAATTCCAGGGTGTTGACAGTTACTTTCATTTGCTAAGCACTTAACGACTGTGCTCGGGCAGGCCCTGTGTGGTGTGTCTGATGGGTGTTGTTTCATTCACTCCTCATAACAACCTTCAGGGTAGGCGCTGTAGCCCCACTCTACAGGTTCAAAACTGAGATGCAGAGAGGTTGGAAACTGGCGTAAAGTCAAATAATTAGGAAGTGGCAGAATTGACACTGGAACCCAAGTCAAATCAATGCCCAAGCCTGTGCATTTAGTAAAATAGAGGAAAAATGTCCACGAACTCTCCCCTTTCCCCCCAGCTCAGTGAAATCAGCGGGAGTAGATGCACTCCCTTCTTTCTGGTAATGTGGCTGCCCAGCTCGGAGGCCTTGGAAAAGGAGCGTGGATTTGCCTTTGGAGCTGCCTCAGGGAGGGAGGCTTAAGCTGTTGACAGAGCTAGCACCATGGGGCTCTTTATTGCCTGGTCTCGGGAGAAATAAGGTCCGAGCAAAACATGCCCTTCCTTTCAAAGGAAAGGTTCAGTCTAGATTCACTTGTTTGTAAAGAACACCAGCTGCAAAGGCCTTGGTGAGATTTTTGCCCTGTGACCCAGACTGTGAATGTTTGCTACAAACAAGAGTTTGTTTTAGGCGGGAGGATTTGGGTTGGGCTGTATCTAGGGCTGAGGTCAAGGTTGGGTAGAACCCAACTGATGTGCTTTTCAGATTGGTCAACTTCTCTCCTATCTCCCGCCCCAGAATCCCAGCCAGTGCCTGACCCAGCTCTTCACTTCATAGGACCCGGACAGACAGGTCTGAGAGGTGAAGGGATTTTTCCAAAGTCACAGCAGTTTGGAGCAGACTCAAAACTAGACCTCCATGCCCTAGATGGGCTTTCCTTGCCTTCAAGGCCTGGTAATGCAACTCCTCTGCGTTCCTGGTAAACTGACACATTGAGAACTCTGTGTGGGAGGTCTGCAGGGAGGTCTGCAGTCCCAGGGACCTCTGTTGGCATTGAACCCTCTTTTTGTTTTGAAGTTTCTCTTTCAGGAATAGGTGTGTGCAGTTATTTGTTGGTGTTTTGCCACATCCTTCTTTTCCCCACAGAGCTGAAGCCTACCTTGACAGTACTATCACCCTTGCCTGCAAAAGAGCTACCAGTCTGGTGGAGGTCACACACGTGATCAGGTGACCAGGGGTAATGTTCCAGAGGATGACACATTGTGTTCCTGGAGCAAAATTGAAGTTATCTCACCCAGGGAGAACTCTCTGTTGGGGGTAAGGAAGCAGTGGAAATGGAAGAATGAGCCAAGGAGCAGGTGAGGGGTTCCAGGTACAAGAGAGGTGACAGTTCGGGACCACACCTAGCTTGGTACCTGGAGCAAGAGCTGGAAGAGGGGAGAGATGAGGCTGGAGAGGAAGACAGGGTCAGCCAGGTCTTGTGAATCTTGATGAAGATGTTGGACATTTTCATGGGAGCAGCAGGCGGGGTGTGAGACCTCATGTTCATTTCTTGTTTGCGACCTAAGCATGCATGAGAGAGAAACCTGGTAGTGACTGTCCACAAAAGAAGGTGTTTTCTAAGAACTCTGGAGGCAGAATAAGTCAAGATCGCTAGGCCAGGGATTATAACTAGCAAACCAGCTTTGCCCTTGGACATGGTTTGGTTCCAGGCACTGGGGCCAGGGAAGCTGCCGTGCTCCCCACTGCTCTGTGCTTGATTTCCTGCCACAGGTCACAGCACACACCAGATGACATTACTGTGGGCTAGCACACACCAGATGATGTTACTGTGGGCTAGCACTGTTACCGGAACACTGCAGAGAACGGCTCAGTCCTTAAAAGCCAAATATCCTCTCTTGTGTACGTTTTTTCTAAAGGGGACTATCTTCTTGCATGTTACTATTATGAAAGTAATATGTTTCTTGTTAAAAAATAAAAATCCCAGAAGTGTATACAACAAAAAGTAGAATTTCTTGCCTCCTCTCATAATCCCACTTCACTAAGAAAACATTCTTCCAGACTTTGAAAGAAATGCATATATGCCTAGATATTTTCTGTTGCAGTATCCAAGTAAAGACAGGCATTCAGGCCCCTCGAAGTGTCCCTCTGCTCTTTCTGGAAGTCCCCAGGAGGGTGCCTCACATATGTCTGTAAACCAGTCAGTTGGTTTTGGCTGCACAGGACAAGGTCTCTATTCTCTTCTCTCAGGCTTCCCTTGTACCCATTGCTCACAGAAGCCAAACACCAAAGTCCACACCCTGGGTGCTGTCTCCAGATGTCTTCAAAGTTTCCAGTCTTTGGTGGGCAGAGTTGGGATGCAGAGCTTCAGACAGAGGCAGGGAAGGGGCCATCTGCTCACCATGTGCCAACCACCCTGTGTCATTGGGGGCTCCAAGGCTGCTCTGCTTAGATCCTGAATCTCAAGACATCTCTACTGAATGGTCCCATCTGTGTCTGCTGTTCATGCTGCTTGTGGGGACCTCAAGTTCAGTTTGGGGTCCAGTGGAAGGAGAAATGCTCTTCTTTCTCTCATTGTTCTCCTCCCTTTTCTTTGCCTTTGCCCACCCTCACAAAGTCTCTTCTCTCCTGTCCTTTGTCTTCAAACAGTTTATATTCATTTCTAGAAGCTCTTTATATATTATCACTATTAACCTTTTTACTTATCTGTTTTGAAAAATATTTCTATCAGTTTATCTTTAGTATTGTTACTCTTTTGTTCTTAAAATATTTTGAAACTTATTTAGTCAAATCTGCCTAATTTTTCCTTTATGACCTCTCTGTGTTGTCTGTTTTGCTTATAAAAGACTCTTCTTCAAGGAACTAATATAAATGGCCCATGGACATGAACAACAGGGTGGGGATTGATTGACTGTGGGAGAAGGAGGGTGGGCAGGGCAGGGGGGAGCAATGGGTGAAAGTGGGACAATGGTAATAGAACATCAATAAAAAAAGAAATTAGAAAAAAAGACTCTCTGCCCTCAAATTAAAATAATACTCCTTTCTTGTTATGTAAAAGTTGCATATTTAAGTTAAATGCTTTCATCCATCTGGAATTTGTTCTTGTGAATGTTGTTTGGTAAGTGGATGGAATTTCTTTGAAATTTCCCAGAGTTGAGTGTAGAAGCTAAAAACTAAGAGATGTGACAGACAGAGCTACTCAGCTGGCTCTTGGATGCCCTGCTGGGGGTAAGCTTGTTTGCTAAAAACACAGAAGATTATGCTTTTGGCCAGCTTGGGGCCCCCTCTGCTTTGTACTTAATGTAAGTCCAGTTTAAATGCCAGGTTTCTGGAAACTGCAGAAAATGATTTTAAAGTTGATGTGGAAAAATAAACATCTGAAGGAATTGTCAAAGTAATAAAAAATACAGAATCTTAAGAGGGGGATTCACCTAGCAAATATTCAAAGGTAACCGAATAAAGCCCTGCCATCCAAACAGCACTGTGCTGCTATGGGGCATGGAGCAGTGAGACAGACACCGGCGTCTGGAGGCAGGTCTGAGCCAGGTGTCCCTGGGAACTGGGAGCGTCAGGAAAGGTGGCCTTTCGCTTTATGAGGAAGGGCAACCTGGTGACCAACAGTTACATTGTCATAAAATAATCTTAGCTCCTATCTCAGTGAATGAGAAAATAAATTCAAGATGACTTGGAAATCAAAATATAAAGAAAGCAAATAAGAATTATGAACTTAGCAAAGAATATGGAGGATATTTGTATAACTTTGAAGTAAGAAGACTGTTTAAAGCAAGACAGGTTAAGAAGAGAATATAGCTAATTCTCAGATGAAACTACTCTAGTAAGATTACAACTTACCTACATGCAGATGAACTTGGGTTGTAATCTGTTTACTGTGAAGATAAATGAAAGACATAAAATAAGTAAAATTTGTTGACACTGAACTTATTTTACACTAGATTCCAGCAAATTTTTAGCTGATTTTGAGCACTGGTCCCTCAGAGTCTCCTGGGTCCAGGGACAGCGTGCACCCTCCCGACTGCTGCCCTGTGCTCCCGTGTTTTCCCTTCTCCCTTTTGCGAACAATCGGGAATGGGATTGCTGGCTCAGGTGCTTTCCAGCTGGTGTAATTTTACTTCCCACTAGCAATGTGTGAGGCTTCCAGTTTCCCAAAGCTTCACCAACACTTGTTGGCCCTTTTGAGTTGAGCATCTCCCCATCTGTAGTGGTACCTCCCGCTGTTCATCTGCATCCCCTGAGTGCCAGATGGTGGACCATCTTTTCTCGTGATTATTAGCCCCCCACAAGTCCACCTTGCTAAACAGTTTGTTCAAATCCTTTGCGCATTTTAAAAACTTGGCCATTTTTCTCATAATTGAGTTTAGAAAATTCTTTATGCATTCTGGATACCAGTATAGGATTTGTAGCTATTTTGTTTCTGCCTGCGGCTTCTGTTTTCATTTTTCTGAAAGTGACCTTTGAGGGGCAAGTGTTTGTAGTGTTAATGAGGAGCAGCTCAAGCAATGGACCTAATGGCGTCAGCCCTGCTGGCATGACCCCAAGCAGAGTGAGTGTAGAAATGATGCAACACGAACATGCACACCACACCCACTGACACACACATGTACTGTGTCACACACATGCCATGTTCATGTACACACACTTAGGACCATGCCCACACAGAAGCAAAAATCTGTGACTAAGTGGCCCTAGCCCCAAGGTGACCTTGGAACTTGTCCCAGCCCTGAATAACAGGAATGAGGCAGCACGGGGACATCCTTACCTGTGGTAATACTCCTGTTGGAAAGGACTAATTGGGGTCCTCGATGAGACCTTTGACCTCTGTTGTTTGCAGCCCCAGGTCACATAATCAAATGTGCTCATCCTATTTGATACTAAAAAGGAGAAAGAAGAAAAAGGACACTTATGAACCATCTACTATATATACATGACCCATCGCCCCAGGGTGTCAGGGGCTGGGTCCTAATCTAGAATGTGGGGTGCTGCTGGACGCTACTGCTACTCCGGAGCCCATCTGGCCTCAGGCCAGCAGCCAGCAGCTTTTCCTGCTCACCTGAAGTCTGCTGTACACTGACCCCCATCCCTGGAGGGGCCACCCTGCCTGCCCGATGGCCCAGGAAGTAAATATGGACCTATGACTAGTGCTGTGCCCGGTGTGCTTTTTATTAAGCTGAGACACCTGCTCCAGTGTGTGGCAGGGGCAGACACCCTCGGGTTGCTCGCTTAAGTGGGGAAGCTCCACAGAGCAGGACCAGGGGCTGTGTACCCAGCTAATGGCAGGGACCAAGGACAACATTTCTTACCCCTCATTTCTCCTCCAGGAAGGACAAAGCAGAGCCTGCTGGGGGAAGGCTTTCAGATTGGAGCCATGGCCCCCCCGAGGGGGAACAATAGTTTACCTAAAGGTGCGGCTCCCAAATGCTTCACTAGGGAAAGGCCTGGGTGCACAGGTGGGCACCAAGCTGTGTTCTAAAGGTTGTGTGTGGAGGGCGGTAGCCAGCATTGGTACAGGTGGATGGACAGAAGGGTGGCCCAGATGGCTGGATGAGACCTCCTCCCGGGCAGCTGGTGAGGCTGGGACTGTACTGTGCGGCCCAAGCCCTTTGCTTCAATCTCTACACTCAGCTTGCACATCAGGCCACCATGAGCACTTGGCACTCAACCAGGTCTGAGTCAGCCCCTTCACACACAGGTCACCCACAGCAATGATGGCTGAGGGAAAGTTGGTCACATCCCCAAGATGACCTGGCCATTCTCACTCCGTGCCCTTCACTGTGGGTGGGCTGGGCCCCTGGAATGGAAAGGCCACGTTGTAGCTGCCACATCCTCAAATTCTCTGCTTTCACTTTCAGAGGTGATTTTATTTTAGGTACAAGCTAACAACGAGTCCTGAGGGTTTGCAGGAGCTGTTCTGAGAACAGGCTGGAAGGTCCCTTGCAACAGTCCCTGTTGGGAAACAGAAAGTGCAGGGGTTCCCAGCCCAGGACAGGACCCCTCACACCATTAACCTCTCCTCCTGATGGTAGCAGCAGGAGACTGGAGAACGGGGCCCACAGCAGGGTTCCCCCTGCCACAGTCACCTGCTCTTTTCCCTCCAGGGTGTCACAGCAGGGGGGTTCCTAGGGTGGGAAAGTGGACCGACAGGTGTGTTCCAAAGGCAGCCTGAGCCCTGGACAGCCAGGGAACCCATCCTGTGTCCACCATGTAGAACCAGTGGGAGGGGCAGCACTGACTGAGCCTTGAGCTCCCAGGGGTGGGGGATGGGCAGGGCAGGTATGGGCAGGAAGGGCTGGTGAGCCTTCAGTCCTTGCTAGACCATAAAGCAGACAGGAGCTCAGCACGACCACTGAACAAAGACTCAGAGCCCAAACAGGGCTGAGTTATGGGTCAAAAGAGAATGAGGATAATGGGTTATAATCCAGCACATAGGCAAACCCACAATTAGGGGCTGAACTGGGTCCCCAACAGAGGCTGCAACCCTGACCCTCCAGACCTGCGATGCATCTTATTCAGAAACAGGGTCTTTGTGGAAGATCAAGTTAGGATGACATCCTAGGGTGAATCCTTATCATATGCCTGGCATCCTTTTGAGAAGAGATTAGAACAGAGGAAGGACCATATGAAGACACCCAGAAGGAAGTTGTCCTCAAGCCAAGAGACACCTGAGGCCACCAGGGTTGGAACTGAGGAGCAGGTCCTTCCCTGGAGTCTTCAGAGGGAGCATGGCCCTGCCCACACCATGATCTCAGACTTTTGGACCCAGAACAGAGAGAGAATAAACTTTGTTCAAGCCGCCCAAGTCTGTGGTACTTGTTCCAGCAGCAGCCAGGGGAACTCAGACACAGCCCACTGTGATGCTAAGGGGGGAGGGTGGGAGGGGTGCTGGACTCACAGGTCCAGCTTGTGAGGGAGCTGGTGCTGCAAGAGCATCAACAAAACACACAAAACCTCAAGCTGCCCTGAGGCTCACGACTGAGGCACAAAGGGAGACGTCTCCTGGGCACAACAGAGCACAGCCACTCCTGGGGGACCTCAGACCTGCGACCCCATCAGTGGGCCATGGGAGGGCTGACCTGGAAGCTCTGTCAGGGGGACAGGGTCCCCTAGCAAGCACCTGGCAGGAGTTTGGGGTGAGCAAACTTGAGCTGTACATTGTAAAGGCTTTAGCATTTTTTAAAAGTCCTTACTGAACTCAGTCTTCTTTGTTGGACCACACAGATCAACCTTTTTCATCGTTGTAAAAGCTGCAGTGACCCAAGTCTCACCTCCTTCCTGTCTTCACAGCTCTCTGCTCCCCACTTTGAGGCCCCTTCACCACCCCACTGAAGCCAAGCACACTCTCTCTGCACCAACCACAGGTGAGAGACAGACGGTCTTGTGTAAGCATCTGCACTTTATCCAGGACATCGAGATAGTGAGCCTGACAGAGAATAGGGGAGCATGTCGTGTGTGTGTTGGGGTGAGGTGTTGGATACCATGAGAATGGGGAGGTGCATAGAGTGAAGAGTTGGGAGCAGGAGATGACCCCTGGGGTTGATTCAGTGTAGAGGACAGAGGGAGTGTCCCTGGCACAGCAGGTGTCAGGAGCCCGCTCTGTTGGAGGAGTCCTTTCGAAGCCCCTTCCCACTCAGGACAACTGGCAGGTGCTGTCCCAGTAAAAGGATACTCCGCAGGTGATGTACTTCCACATACTAGGCAGCATGGGAATAAAAATGCAATACATCACCAAGGCCAGGATCAGGAACATGGCCCAGGATATCGCCTGGTATTTGTACAGGGGCTTCAACCAGTCATTCACTCCGGACAGGCGAGGGGGCAATGTCCGCTTTGCCCTGCTGGTCGTGGGGTCTGGGAGGACCTGTCTCTGGCTCCTGCCACAGAAGTCCATTTGCAAGACCAAAAAGGGGAGCATGGCAGGCCACGGGCCTCCTTCCCACAGCCTGCTATGGCTGGGGAGACTCCAAGGGCTGGAAGCCACCACCCTGCATCACCTGGATCCACTGTTTGTAGCAGAGGTGGCGGGGCTGGGTTTGGGACTGAAGTGGGCAGAGGACCTGGAGTGGGAAGCCCTGCAGGGTCCAGTCAGGCCACAGCCACGGTGCAGCTGTGGGAAACAGCTCTTGGAGGGTGTGTGGCCCACAGGGCTGAGGAATTGGATGGTGCACCCAACCACCTTGACCCCAGGTGTGGATGACAACCATTCCCTTGTGCCCAGGGGCAGCCTACAGCGATGCCGAAGATGGCTAAGGCCTAGATCAGGAGCACGGCCCAGGCCATAGCCTGGTAGGAGGGGCTGAATAAACAAGTCTGGGCTTGTTTATAAACGTGCATGAACTTATCAGAAGACCTATTAGCTTGAAGTGAAAACCTGGGTCAGCATGAGGCCCTCATCCATGCAAAATCCAAGGTAATGCAGGAAAAGCAAACTGCTGGTGTGATGAGGTCATGCTTTTATTTGATATAAATTCTCCCTCAGAATTCTTCCGGGAAGTTCCCCTTAAGCACTAAATCAGAGACCACGTTTCCAGAGAGTTTGGTGTTACAGTGTTCCCTCACTTATTGCAGTATTACATTCTAGACCCCACTGCGATAGATGAAAATCTGCGAAGTAGGAACCTTACATTTATTTTAGTATTCATATGTATTTTAAGGTTTTATAAACCCTTCCCACACACTTATAAACCATTTCCAGTCCCTTATTAACCTTTCCCTCTCCCTTATTAACCTTTTCCACACTTTTATAAACACTACTTATGTTCTTAAACATATTCTACACCCTTAAACTTACGTAACTTTAACAATATACATATACAGTACCGTAAAATCCTGCAATATAGTAAAAAGTCTGTGATAAATAATTAAATATAATATTTTAAAAAATCCCATGATACAGTGAGGCTGCAATAAGTGAACCATGATATAGAGAGGGACTACTGTATTTCTTCTGCAGGGACAGGAAAGGTCTGTGATTTCTGATCATTTGGGTATCTCCCAGGTAGAGTAGCTGAGAGGGAACTGTGGCCCCTTCTGGCCACTCAGGTGGGCAGGGGCCATGGGGAAATGAAAGGATGTTGTTTTGGAGAGACTGTGGAAGCTTTGAGGATGTGGGAGGTGGGATGAATGGTATTTCACAGATGCTACAAGTGGATTTTAGAAAACTTTGCCATTTTATGCTGTGCAAAGCCCTTCATTGTCCCTTCGGAATAAAATGCACAGAACATATAATTGATATAAATGTATTTATTTGAGAAGAGACGGATATGTTGAAAAATATTCTAAGAGTCACTTTCTTATAAAGTTGTGAATTCCCTTGGGAATTTTCCTAAGAGCAGGTTTTGTGTGCTGACAACTACTTTGGGTTATCCACTCTGGTTCTTGGGGTATGACGGGGACCACAGTGGCCCTGACCTTACTTGGGTTACATGACAATCTCAGGGAGACCTGAGAGAATATCATGTATAAAACAAGACCAATGTGGTGGGCTGTGGGGGAGAATACAGAAAAGTAATATTAGTATAAAAACATGATTCCCACATAAAAACAACATGCAGATAAAAAAGCCAATTAACAGGAAAACAATAGCCAAAAATCAAAGTCCTGTAATCTGGAAAGTGAGATCAAGGAATTATTGCAGCTCTTGGAAGAGAAAGGTAAAGAAATGATAATTAATAGGGGAAATGTAAATGAGGTGGAGAACAAAAGCTGGTGACACAATATTATGTTAGGATTTTCAGAAGAGGCAATGGAGAGGGTGGAGGAGAAGAAACAAAGAAAAAATATAAGGAAAAAGTGTCTGTACCTCAAGCAGATTTAAGACTTTAGACCCAAAGTATGCTCCAAGAGCCAGACAGGAATAGCAGGGGAGAAAAAAAGATTATCTACCACAAATGGATACTTAAAAGTTGTAACTGGTTTCAGATTTATGTAGACTTTAAAACACAGCAATTCTTCAGGTTTTCAGCTTCTTTTGAACTTAAAATAGATGCAGCCAAACCATCACCGAAGTGTGAAAGCCAACAGAAAGATCTTAAAATGTGTGAGACTCAGAGTACACAGAAAAGATTCATGCCATCGAGTCAGAAAATTACCCACAGTGCTGAGCGAATGAATCTACAAGTACGACTGAGTCAAATCTACATGAAAATCAACTCGAAACAACGCCTGATGACAGAGCTATGAGTCTGTGCCACTGTCAGCAAGATGACATGTGCCAAAACAAAGGGCGCCAGGCATGCACTTACTCCCAGATTTTTAGGCAGCGACAAGTCTGAAGCTCTCTTAGGTGTTGCACGGGGCTCTCCCAGGCATTGTGAGGCTCTCCCAAGTGCTGCATCAGGGTCCCCATAGTGTGCCTGGGACTCTGGCAAATGCTGTGCAGTGCTCCCCAAGGCGTCGTGTGGAGCTCTTCCTGGCACTGCTCCGTTTCCTTTTAAAAAAGTGAAGGCTAGTTTGAAAATAAAAAATAATATTCAGCCCAAGTGCCCATCAATAGATGAGTGGATAAAAAATGCGGTGGTACACTTATACAAAGGAATACTGTGGCTAGAACAAATAAGGAACTCTTACCCTTTGCAGCAGCATGGATAGACCTGGAGAACATTATGCTAAGTGAAATAAACCAGTCAGAGAAAGACAAATATCATATGATCTCACTCATATGTGGAATCTAATGAACAAAATAAACTGACAACACCAAAGGCATGTGTACATGGAACAGACTGACAGATCTCAGAGGAGAGGGGGGTGTGGTGGGGGATTGGAAGAAATTAGCCAAAGAACATATATGCATATATGCATAGCTCATGGACACAAACAACAATGTGGTGAAGGTGGAGGGGGTGGAGGCGGGCGCTGGGTGGAGGGGGTTAAAAAGGGGAAAATGGGGGACATCTGTAATAGTCAACAATAAAATAATAGTATTCATAAAATGAGGACTATAGTATAATCCAAAGATGGAATAATTTATAGTCATACATCATGCTTTCCTTTCAATAGTGTTCACAATGTATAGTGTAAAAAAAAAAAAAAAGACTTCTACAGGGCCCTACATCCTGGGTGAGGCAGCCTGCAAAGACTCAGACACTGGCCCCATGTGGTATCCTGTGATGGGCGGCGCTCACTCCAGAGCTCCCCTGTAATGGTCAGATGCATTCTCGCTGCTGAAACCCAGGCATTGCTTTCCAGTTAGGACCTTCCATGCAGCAGAGACAGAGTTCTTCTCTGAAGATCTAGGGCTCTGGACTGCCACTGTCCTGGTGGGACTTGGCAGGGACTTACCTGCTCATTGCACCCCAGCGCCTTGGATCTGCCGGGCCTGTGGCGTGAACAACTGACCTTGCTGAAGAGCTCTTTTCTGCTATGGAACTGGATTTGGAAATAGCACATATCAGACTTCAGAATTTTATTCCACCCAGTTGTCAGTTGACCTGGAAGATTGCAAAAGAGAGCTCCCAAGCTTTTTTCTCAGTGGCAGGTGACACAAGGTGCAACAAACTGTTTCTTACAGTACAGGAGATATTCTGACTTGACCCAGACCATTGGACATACAAAACTTCACTCTCCTGGTAAGATGGCAAGACCCTGAATCACCAAAGGGTTTTTCTTTCAACAACTGGCAAGAACCGATTTCACGGGGATATCTTAGCATTATACACAACATGTAATAGTATGTTTTATGAGTCTGGATAGTAATTTGGAAATGCCACTGGAATTAAGCTTAGAATTCTAGATTTTTTTTTCTTGTGTTCAAGCTACAGATATGTTTCCTTTTCATTTGAACCATTGTTCAGGAAAACTCTGAGGCAAGCAGAGGTGAAGCAAACTACTGTTTAGCATTGAGCCATCTCCATTCTCTGCAAGAGAAAGATCCTTGGGACATGTCACAGAGGAAGTGCTGCTCTAGGGGTCTCTCTTCTCTGCAGTGATTCTCTGATAACAAAGTCTGTGGGTTGTTTTGCATTTATAGCAGCAGCGTAAACAACTTCATATTACAAATGCAGTTTCTACTAAGACATGCATAATGTAAAGCAGACAGATCTGAGCAAATAGAACATTGTTTTAAAATATTGGCATAGATAAAAATGCATTATTCATATCAACTTTTTCTGTTGCTTTGAAACTGGAGATTATTTCCATGGCCAGCTCTAAATAAATATGTGATCTGGTGCCTTAGCGACCATATGTTCATCTGGCTTGATGAGAAAGGTGGTAATCTCGTCTCAGACTCAGTTTCACTTCCTCTTTTCCAGCTCTTCCTGCCTTTTCACTTGCTGTTCTTTACATGTGTATTTCTTGGAGGGAATGTCATACTTCATAAAGTTCTCCTTTGTCTGTGTCCTCCACAGAATCTTCCACCACCAGGACAGGGTTGTGGTCTGGTTTGAGAGATGGACATGAGAATAGATTGTTAGACGCTCTATGTCAAATTGTCTAAAGATCAAGTTTAAAGAGTTTCAGCCAAGATATGGAAACACCCTAAATGTTCTTTGGTGGATAAATGGATAAAGAAAAGTGTTATCTATCTATCTATCTATCTATCTATCTATCTATATCTATCCAATCTATCTATGTGTAAAATGGAATATTATTTTTATTTTTTTTACTTTATAGAGTAAATCACAAGCCATCCATCAAATTAGTACTTATAAGTTAAAAAAATAAAATAAAAAGTACTTCTAAAAGTTGTGCAATGTGATTAAAATTTTATAAAATAAAACATTATTTGTAGAATGCACAGACAAAAAGATTGAAGAGGAAGACTTGAAAGACACAAAATGCCAGCAGTGGCTGCTGGTGTGGGGAGATATACATGCTATTCATTTTTAGAATGGGGACTTTGGCAGTATCCAAATTTTCTACAGTGAATATACATTGATTAGGCAATGGGAAAAATACTAGGTTTTGGTTTGGTTTTAGAGTACAATTTTATCCAGTTAGGCTTTTATGATTCTTGCTAGAAAAGGATAAAAGAAAAATTGTTCTTAAATTTTATTTAAAGTACCATAGTTAGACGGTACTTCAAAGTGAAATTAAAAATGACTTAGATTTTTATAATAGTATTGTCAATCAAATTTCTAAAGAATTAAATTTAGAAATAAAAAGTAGTAGGTTATTTGAAAGGAAATAATCTGTTCACACTAAACTATGAGCCCTGATTATTAAACTAAGAAAACATGTGAGGTATTTCTCAGACTTTGAGAAACTGGCTGTTGATGCACTTCTCCTAAGCTTCCCTTTTCAGACTCATGGAGTGTCTTTTCCACATGAAGCTCCCCTCCCCCAGGAACCCTGGCTCAACATTCTCTGCCCTGGCTACATGGCAGCTGATTACTGCAGGGCTTCTATGAAGGGGTGGAAGGAACTCCCAGTGCTCACCTTGGGGAGGGTGTGGCCAACACCTCTGACTCCTTGATTGGCTTGAATGGACAGTCTGTCTGGGTCACTACTGTGCATAGATGTGAAGCTGTGATGGTCTCCCACCCCCATGTAAAGGCGTATACAGGCATACCTTAGAGAGACTGTGATTTTGTTCCAGGACCGCAATAAAGCAAACATCTCAATAAAGCAAGTCATATAAGTGTTTTGGTTTCCCAGTGCATATAAAAGTTATGTTTACAACATACTGTAGTCTATTAAGTGTACAATAGCATTGTCTAAAATTGATGCATATACCTTAATTTAAATACACTTTATTACTAAAAACTGCTATCATCTGAGCCTTCAGCAAGTTGTAATCTTTTTGCTGGTGGGGGTCTTTCCTTGATGTTGATGGCTGCTGACTGATTGGGTTGGTAACTGCTGAGGGTTGGGGTGACGGTGGAAGTTTCTTAAAATACAACAATAAAGTTTTCTGCCTCCACTGGCTCTTTCATGAATGATTTCTGTGTAGCATACAATTCTGTTTGACAGTGTTTTACCCACAGTAGAACGTTTTTCAAAATTAGTAATCCTCTCATACCTGCTGCTGCTTTATTAACTAAGTTTATTCTAACTTCCTTGCTGTCATTTCAACAATCTTTACAGAATTTTCACCAAGAGTAGATTCCATCTCAAGAATAGAATCTCTTTCGACTTCCAGCCAAGATGGAGGCCTAGACAGACATGCTGCATCTCCCTCCACAACTAAGAAGGAATTCAACTGCCTCAAAACTAGAGACATCCAGAAGTTCCAGAAAATCAAACTGCATGGAAGTCCAACAAACAAAGATATAAAGAAGAAATACTCATCCAGACAAGTAGGAGAGGCAGAGCCGGGGCGGAGAGGACACGATGTGGTGGTGGCAGCGGTGGCAGGCCGGCGGAAAAAGTGGTCTCACGTTTTAAAACGTAGGGAGGGACACCTGGGGAGTGTTCCCAGCTCCTCACCAGACCGAGCAGCTCACTGTGCCACCACTGGGGAAAATCAAACCTCATTGCTTCTGACTGTGCAGACCAGTGGGGGTTGGGGCAGAGGCAGAAACTACTGGTCTCTCAGCAGAGTCCACTTATTTAAATGACCCCCACGGTCCTAGAATGTCTGCAGACCTACCCACTCTGGGAATGACAGCCAGAGCAGCAGCTAGAGGGGCGCCAGTCCCATATGGAAGTGGGAGAAGTGCCTGGAAAAGGGGTGAGTGCTGGGCAAGTGGCATAGTTCCCTCTCAGACCCCTCCCCCACATACAGCACCACAACATGGTGAAATAGGTCACCCTGCACTGATGAATTCCTAAGGCTCTGCCCCTTAAAATGTAACAGGCAGGACTACTCTACCTAAGACACAGAGGCAAACAAACACAGGAGCCTGTCAAGATGAGAAGACAGAGAAGTATGGCCCAAAAGAGGAAATGGACCAAGGTTCCAGTGAGAGAGCTAAGCGATGAGGAGATAGCCAACCTCACAGATGAGAAGTTAGCCAACCTAACAGATATAGAGTTTAAAACATTGGTGATAAAGATGCTCACAGGCTTGACAGATATGCTTAAGTATGGCAAACGCATAAGAGAAGAAGTGAAGGCTATGCTAAGTAAAACGAAGGAAAATCCACAAAAAACCAATGGTGAAGGGAAGAAAACTGGGGTTCAAATCTATGATTTGGGACATAAGGAAGAAAGAAACAGTCAACCAGTACAGAATGAGGAAACAAGAATTGAAAAAAATGAGGAGAGTCTTGGGAACCTTTGGGACAACTTTAAATGTGCCAACATCTGAATCATGGAGGTGCCAGAAGGAGAAAGGAAGAGCAAGAAATTGAAAACTTATGTGAAAAGATAATGGAGGAAAACTTCCCAAGTTTGGTGAAAGAAATAGACATACAAGTTCAGAAAGCACAGAGAGTCCCAGACGAGCTGGACCCAGAGGGGACCACATCAAGACACATCATGATTAAAATGCCAAAGGTAAAAGATAAAGAGAGAATCCTAAAAGCAGCAAGAGAGAAGCGGAGAGGTGCCTGCAAAGGGATGCCTATAAGACTATCAGCTGATTTCTCAAAAGACACTTTTCAGGCAAGAAGGGATTGGCAAGCAGTATTCAATGTGATGAAAAGCAAGGACCTACAACCTAGATTACTCTATCCAGCAAAGCTATCATTTAGAATGGAAGGGTAGATGATGTGCTTCCCAGACAAGATAAAGCTAAAAGAGTTCATTATCACCAAGCCATTATTATATGAAATGTCAAGGGGACTTGTTTAAGAAAAGGAAGATCAAAACTATGAACACTAAAATGACAACAAACTCATGACTATCAACAACTGAATCTAAAAAATAAGAACAAAATCCAACAAAGCAAACCAGAATAGGAACAGAATCATAGGTATGGGGATCATTCAGAGGGTTATCAGCTGGGAGGGGGAAGAGGGAGAAATGGGGAAATGGTGCAGGGATTAAGAAGCATAATCGGTAAATACAAACTAGACAGGAGGAAGTTAAGAATAATACAGAAACGGGTGAAGCCAAAGAACATATATGCATGACCCATGGACATGAATGCTGGAGGGAAGAGGGGTACTGGGCAGAGGGGAGCAAAGGGGAAAAAATTTGAAACTACTGTAACAACATAATCAATAAAATATACTTTAAAAAAAGAACATAGGCAGAGTAGATATAGCATAGTTCTTAAGGGCTCTAGGATTTTCAAAATGGTAAATGAACAATGGCTTCAACTTAAAAGTCACCACTTGCGTTAGTCCCTAACAAAAGTCAGCCTGGTTTTTGATGCTTGGTAGCCAGGCATTGAATTCTCTCTGGCTATAAAAGTCCCAGATGGCATCTTCTTCCAATATAGAGCCTATTTTGCATGCACTGAAAATTTGTTGTATAGTGTAGCCACCTTCATTAGTTATCTTAGCCAAATCTTCTGGATAGTTTACTATATAGCTCTAGCTCTTGCTGCTTTATCTTGCACTTTTATGTTATGGAGATGGCTTCTTTTCTTCAACCTCATGAACCAACCTGCCAGCTTCTGCTTTTCTTCTGATGCTTTCTCACCTCTCTCAGCCTTCACAGAATTGAAGTTGAGGTTTTGCTCTGGATTAGGTTTTGGCTTAAGAGAATGTTGTGGCTGGTTTGATCTTCTATCGAGACCAGTAAAATTTTTCCATATCAGTAATAAGGCTGTTTTGCTTTCTTATCATAAATCTTTGTGTTCACAGGTTAGCACTGTTTATTTTCATCAAGAATGCTTCCTTTGCATGAACAACTTGGCTAACGTTTGGTGCAAGAGGCCTAGCTTTCAGCCTATCGTGGCTTTCAACCTGCTTTTCTCTCTAAGCTTAATCATTTCTAGCTTTTGATTTAAAGTGAGAGACCTGTGACTCTTTCTTTCACTTGAACACATAGAAGCCATTGTCATATTTTTAACTGGTCTGATTTCAACATTGTTGTGTCTCAGGGAACAGGGAGGCTTGAGGGAAAGGAAAAAGACAGGGGACAGTAGATGGAACAGTCAGAACATTTGTCGATTAAGTGTGCAGTCTTACACTGTTGCAGTTTGTGGTGCCCTGAACCAATCAGAATAGTAACCTCAAGATCACTGATTACAGATCACAATAACAAATATAATAATCATGAAAATGTTTGAAATATTGTGTGAATTACTGAAATGTGTAACAGAGACAAAAAGTGAGCAAGTGCTGTTGGAAAAACAGTGCTGATAGACTTGCTGGCTGCAGGTTTTCCTGCAATTTACATATCTGGGAAGCACAATAGATGAATAAAACCAGGTGTGATCTTCTGAGAATGACTCTCAAACCTGGTATCTTAACCACCAGTCTTTCCTTTGTAAGTTTAGTCCAGGCTTCAGAGGTTCAGAGGGTTGTATTCAGGGCTGCGTTTTGCTGTGTGTGTGGGTAAGCTGAAGAATCACTATGGGTCATGAGGACTGAGTTTACCAAGGTCTGCACTATCTCCTAACAGTGTCAGAATTGAGTTGAATTGTTGGACACCAGTTGGTGATGAAAAATTGGAGAACTGATTGTTGTTGGAAAATGACTTACTTCTATTCCTAGGAAAGTGCTGGACACATAGTAGGCACTCAATGAATATTTGCTGAATGAATGAATAAATGGATGGATGCCATCTCTCCTACACAGAAGTGCCAGTAAACTTCTACTTTAAACATCATCTTCTTGGGAAGCCCCACTTCCTTCCTAATGATTTTCTAACAATTCAAGAAATAGTCTTTTTGAGGCCTTTACAAGTGCCAGACACTGAGGTACCATAATTGGTGAAATTAAGGCAGAAGGTATGGAGGATCTTAGGGTGTTAGAGGAGCTCAGAGCTCTTGGTTTCTTGCCCATTCCACCAGGTTAGGTCCCAGTCTTGGGGACAGGAGAGTCCTGGCCTCTCTCAAACTTCAGATGCCAACTGTGAATAGGGTCCCACACTTCTGCCCAGCTGACTACAAAATTGGGGTTTCCACAGTTTTGATAATTTGCTAGAATGACACACAGAACTCAGGAACTTATGATCACAGTTTATTATAAAATATATCAATGTACAGCTAGATAAAGAAGTAGAAAGGATGAGGTCCAGAAAAGTCTCAACAGCTGGAGCTTCTGTCCCAGTGGAATTCAAGTGCCCCATGCTCCCAGCATGTAAATGAGTCCAACAAACTGGAAGCTCCTGAAACCCACTGTTTAGAGTTTTTATATGAGGTTTCATTACAGAGGCATGGTTGATTAAATCATTGACCATTAGTGATTGAACACAATTTTCAGCCCTCCTCTGTTCCCTGGAGGATGAGGATGTGGTTGTAAATTCCAACCCGCTATTCACATGGTTGGTTCTCTGGTGACCAACTCCTATCCTGAAGCTATCAAGGGCCCCATCTCTAATCACCTCATTAGTGTAAACTCACCTGAAGTCAAAAAGAGGTTCGTTATGAATAACAAAAGATAATCCTATTACTCAGGACGTTCCAAGTGTTTTAGGAGCTCTGTGCCAGGAACCAGGTACAAAGACCAAATCTATATTTTTTATTATACCACAATAAGAAATCCACAATAAGCTCTTGTGAAACTTACAGTCTGGTGGGAAAAGACCACAATACAAATTTACATAATGTTATAGATGTTGGAAGGTGATAAGTGCTATGAGAAAATAAAAAGCAGAGCAGAGTAACGGGGATTAGGAGTGCAAGTGGGTACGGGTGGCCAGTGTGTTACAATTTTGAATGTGTTCCAAGTGAAAACTAATTTAGTTTTAGACAAGAACTCAAGTACTGTGGTTAGTGCAAAATAGAATCATTACAAGAAGGTACCTGGATGGCATGTAGTTGAAATAGATTGCCTTGATTCGTTATTCCTTTTCTAATGAGTTAAGTACTATTTTGGTTGGTTAGCATCTGACAACAAGGGTAATGCCAACATTAATTCTGTATCAGGTTCAGAGTTCATTTGAGACAGGATTAAAATAAAGTACTGACTAAAAATCCAGCACAGTAATGTGACATTGCAGACACGTGGTCTGCAGGGTGAGCTGAGGACAAAGAGAACATGAGGCAGGTTCGGGAGAAGTTGCATTGGAGATGGGGTCTATGAGGCTAGCACCAGAGACCTGGAATCACCACATTGATACATTCTTCCCCCTTTCACAAAGCTGGATGTTGACATTTTTGAGACATTGCACTCATTTATTAGTAGGAAAAGCTTCAAGCAAACCCCGAGGCTCATCAAAACACGCACATTCCTCAGATAGCTGTGTTAAACTCTCATTGAAGTTACTGTTACACCAACCATGTAGAGAGACTTAGAACTGAGGGTGTCTTTAGAAGACATTTGGTCATCTGCTTCAAATCCTCATTCTATAGATAAAGGAATTACTCAAAGCCAGTGCAGAGAATTCACAGGAATTGTGTCTCTTGACTTCTTATATGGCATTTCCCCTACCACATTGTGTTGTCTGTACTATAGTCTTGTGCTTAGAATGAAGTTACTATGTATTTTTTGTGAATAGATATTTAGGGGTGACTTTCCTTTTTGCTAAGAATTGTGCCCCTCATAGGGTGAGTCCTAGAAGCTATGTTTCTACCACATAACACTGCTCCCAACATAACTGGTCCCTTGGACCCATTTGATTCATATTCTGAGATATTGGACTGAGTCCTGGAGTTGGGAACTGAGTCATGTAACCTGCTTAAGCTGTAGAAGGAAGGTCTTCAAATTCCCATACTGAGGCCCTAAAAGCTGTCTTGTCCTAGTTCTTAGAGTTCATCCTTCCAATAAAACTCTGCTGACTCAGCTTAGTTTCTGTTATTTGCAATTGAGGAAGTCTTAACCAGGGACTTTAAAAGCTGAGGAGGACAAAGCACATCAGTTGCTTCCAGATTTGAGCTGTAGTTAAGAACTTGATTTAAAAGCCATGGTTCTTTTGCTGTACGCCATTACATCATTACCAAGCAGGCCACGATTATGCCATTAAAACACGAGGGTTCCACGAAGACATAGTTTACCTGGAACTATGAGGAGATCAAGCACTCACCTTGAGGCACTTGTCCTCAGGAGCTTATGTTCTATTGTGTTCTGTTTAAGATGAGTGTTCCAGTGGGCAAGCCCCTTTCAGAAGCAACCTCAATTTATTCATCTGTAAAACAGGAGTAATAATACCTTCATCATAATGTGAGGAAAAACAAATTATATTAACTTGAGATACAGTAAAATTAAAATGAGATGAAAATGAAATAAAATGAGATAACATATGGGTTCAAACCCTACCCTGCCTCTCATTAGCTGTATGAACTTGGCAAATCACTCTATCTCCTGGAGCGTGGGCAGCCTCACATAAAAAGTGGGGGTAAAAATAACTACTCTACAAAATTATTTTGAAAGCTTCTCATATTATAGGAACTTAACAAATGATAGTGTTCCTCCCATTCCTATTATGTCTTTTCACCTCTCCTTGTTTGCCACAGGTGGGGAGAGTCAGAGTTTATAAGCAGAAAAGACAATTTGAGAACAGGAAGGATTAAGTCCAACGCATCTGAAATACAATCTCTGAGAGGAACCAGGTGCACATAGCCTTTGTATGGCTAAGATGAAAGACAACCCAGCTATGTGTGTGCGTGTGTAAATACTAATCTCCCAAAACTCACTTTTGTCGTTCGGTGTCTGAATGTCTGAAAACTAGTTGTGCTGAAAACTAGTCACATGTTTGAGTAGTGTCTCCAAGCTGAGGGCCCTTGGGCAGGTAGAAGTGTGGTAGTGGGGGCCGCCTGACCTTTGGTTCTGGCCTAATGGCCTTGATATAAATATGATAGGAGACATCTTAGGCAAGTAGGCTGCACATGACCAATAAGTAGAGATTTTGCTCTAATTTTTGTTTATACTAGGTTGAAATTCTTGACCATAAAACTGAGAAATAGCTATGTCTTCTGGATAAGGCAGCACACCCAGGTATCTTAGGAATGGCGTGGTGAAAAGGATATGGGAAATGGAGCGGACAGGTCTGGGTGAATCTCTACTACTTACCAGTTGTATGATCTTGAATCTCTCTGACCTCCAGGTAAGTCTTCTTAATTAAAGTTGGGATAATAATACCTAGAATTAAAAGACATGAAATGAATATCATGTATGTGAAAGTGTCTGACATATTATATCCTTACTTTTGACAAAATAGCTATAAAATAACAAAAACAAACCATTTTCCAGACTACTTAAAGGTCTATTTTTATTGAAACAAATTCCTAGATCTTAAAATTCTTTTGAGATTTAAGGTATCTTTATCCCAGATCAGAATGATGGTGACAGTGCCCAACCAGATGGGCCAGTTCCAAGCCCATGTCCCCACATGCCATGGGCAGAAAAAAGACAGTCATCCTAATTGTCCTAAGCTCTTGGCCTCTGCACCAATCCATACAGGTACCAGGATGGGTCTCACTAAGGAAGACCACTTAGCTTCTCATGTTAATGGCTCGTAGTGACTTTATTACTTTAGTTCTTTAGAGTAAAATAGGATCCTCATGGCCATCTCTTCAAGCTTTAATCATGGAATTGAAAGTTGACTCTAAATGATCAACCCTTGAGAAACTCATTAATTATAAAAATTGTTGATACTTATGTTGAAACTTACTCTTCAGTTAATAATATTAGGTTGGTGTTTCTTAGATTCTGTTAGGTATTGATTACATTCTCACCAATGCTATTAGATTACACATACATACAAATAAATGATGTTTAGATGTTTATGGCCTATGTAAAAAAGAAAATTTTACCCTTTACAACAGCATGGATGGATTTGGAGGACATTATGCTAAGGGAAATAAGCCAGTCAGAGAAAGACAAATGTCATATGATTTCATTCATATGTGGAATCTAATGAACAAACTGAACTAACAAACAAAATAGAGACAGACTCATAGATGGAGAGCAGATGACAGCTAGTGGGGGGGTGTTTAGGGGAGTAGGGATTGAGAAAAAAGGAAAAAGAACTCATGAACATGGACAACAGTATAGTGATTGCTGGGGGAAGGGGGTATAAGGGGACTATATGGTAATGGAAAAAAATAAAATAAAGATTAAATTTTTAAAAATGTCTGTGGTCTAGACACTGACTGACAAGTTCACATAGAAAAGCCAAAAATGCTTGAGTTTGGTCCCTGTGCCTGAATTAAATGGAATCATCTCCTAATGGCTATTTAAAGCACCTGAATATGATAATTTTTCCATTTTCTTTAGATCTTCAATGGTGTCAGATAGCCAGATAATTCATGATGGTCAATCCCAGCAAATACCAGTCAGGATTCAGCTGGTGAAGAGGCACTCCCAGTAAGCATAAACCAAAAAAATAATCTGGGGGGCGGCTTGGGAAACAAATGCCCCAGTTTAGAAGCTAGTGGCTGGGTGGGTGCAGAGCTGAGCTGTTAGCGCTTTGATTGGGGGTTGAAAGTGAAGCTCAGCCCACCCATATGGAGGCCTCTTGCTCATTTCAGACCTGCTCATCTGAGTAGCTGCTTGGTATAGGGAGCCAGGACAAAAAAAAAAAAAAAAAAATGTCCAAGACATGGTTCTTGCCCTCTAAGATGGTAGAATATGAAACAGAATGTTACCAACTCTAACATTTTCCAACTTTGGCAGACATGTGACTTTTGCTGTGGAAAGTGCGAGAAGATGGGACAGGTTCTGGCCTCTGGAGGCTCTGGATCCTGAGGTGGCGTGGATGCCGGGCACCGAGGTAGGATGGACCTCACCTAGTCATCCATGCTGCCCGCCTGGGTCTGTTGGCCTGGGTTCCATGCTCAGATTCACCAGGTTACAAGAAGGTAATTTCTGCAGAAATCCAGCTCAAACCATTAGGCATTGCTAAGAAATGGGTGGGCAAGTTTTTGGTTGTAATGTCATTGTTGTAGCCACCACAAAATATGTATTGATGTATTTATCACCACTGGCTGCAAGAAAGTGGGCTACATTATTCAGGATGGGTTCAGTTCCCTGAGATGATGTAATTGGCATTTCAGGGGTAAAGAGCTGATGGGCCTGCACCGAAATTCCCCTTGGGCTTTTGTTAACCAAATGAGCGCAGGCTCTGTCCTGTCAGGAGCTCCTATAGCCCTGGCTAGAACACGTGGGTTTGCTCCAGGCTCCAGGCTCCAGCTCCGAGCGGAGCCTGTGTTCCCTAGAACCCAGAATTCCACCAGTGGGCATGGGGCCCCAGGATTTTCATGTTTTCACAATCAGCACACCTTGTTGACCCGAGTTTTGGGTGACGAAAGGGCCAAAGCAGAATAGTCCAGGATCACTCAGGCATGACCTTCCCAGTGGCCTCTTTTCTCAGGCAATGGTCTGCTTCAGAGCCAGGTCTGAGCTTTGCAGCCCCTGGGCAACAAGACTACTGGGAGATTATCGCAGGATTAGGGGCTTTGCTGAGTGAGCACGTACGGGCTACTTTCTGCCAGAGTGATTTTTCTGAAACAAATCTGATCACACCACCCCTCTGTGACTCCATGTCTCTTACAGCTGGAGTTAGAAAAGTGTGACTCAATCACCCTCTGTGTTAAACTCACCCAGGCAAAGAAGTAGTTATTAAAATATGGGTTTCTGATGTAAACAGGGAATAAACTAACAGTAACAACGGGGAAGGCAGGAGGGAGAGAAGGGGGTAAGAAGGGGAAGGGTCTAGTCAAAGAACATGTATAAATGACACATGGACATGGACAACTGGGTGGGGACTGACTGTGGGAGAAGGGGGGGCAGGGGGCAGGGAAGCAAGAGGGAGAAAAAGTGGGACAACTGTAATGGAAAAACAAACAGACAAAATTTTAGTGGGGGAAAAAATCAAAATATAAAGAATGGAAATGCAAGTTCAGTGAATATTAGAAGGACAAGGATTTTTCTTCACACTGTATATTTTTCTCCCTATCTGATCCCTCCAGAGTTTGGCATTCTAAAAAGTAGGTAATGACATAAGTTTCTTTGCATAAAACTAATAAGACCAGTTGTTAATAGAGGTTTTTTTTTTTTACTAAGACTTTGACTGGAATGTCATGCCTAAAGGAGTCATGCTTGGGCTCCGGTTGTTATCAAAAAGCCCTGAGGAACTGGGATTGACTTTCAAAGGTAATACAAGCTCATGAGATAAAAGGCCTGGTACGTTGATTTGTTGTGTGGTCCACAGCAATCTTTCCAGGGAAGGAATGAGGGTTGTTTTCCTGAAAGATGGCTAGAAGGGACCTTAAGGCACAATGGAAAACCAGAAGGACTTGGAAAAGACAGGTGTTTACAGGCAAGGCTGAATGCCAGGTATGTGGCTCAGCTTCTGTGCCCTGAAGGGCAGACTGAAGGCCACCCTAAATGTTCCTTGCGTAAGCTCCAGCAAAGCAGAACTAAAGATCATAAGTGATCATTTTCTGCTCTTGTTGTGTTTATGCAAATGAACAAGATAAATTAAAAATGGACTTAATGCAGTCCCTTTAATGACAAGGAGGGTAATCTTAGGGAGAAAAATCGTGATTCAAGAAAAATCACAATGCTCGATGGTAGACTATAAAGTAGTGCAGTTAACTGTCTTTAAAATTTCTTTTCACTTAAAATGTGGGTTTCTGGGTCCTCTCCATGGTCTGCTGAATATGAATTTCTGTGTGGAGTGTTCAGGAACGTACTGTTAAAATAAGTTCCTCCACTGATTCTTATGTACCCTCAAGTTTGAGAAGCAAAGTCGTCGTCGGCAGCCGTCCGTCTCGAGAGACGATGGTGTAGCTTCTTAAGAGTCTATCTGCACCGCCGAGAATGGCTGTGCAGTCCAACTTGGGAGTGACACGGTATCTGTCTCCTCCCGTGTTGAATCGACATCTTGTGATGACGCTGGAGTGTCCTCTCCAGTGAAGCTGAAGCTACAGAGCCTGGGCAGGGTGATATGGAGGGTCTGCTGTTGCCCATGCAGCAGACCCCCCCTCTCTTCGCAGCTGAAGGGTCCAAGGGAAAGACGGAGTCAATACAGCTTGGCTTCAGGTGCGCCGCAGGAGTTGCCGGTGTTGACTACAACGTCAAACCGCCTTAGGGACTCCGGCTCCGGATTTTCTGTCGGGGTTTACTCCCTTAGCCTTTCCCCTGAAGAGGTATGCCGCAAGGCAGCGGAGGTTTTTTGGAGTCATAAAGTCCAAATGGCTTAGCCTGGAGTACAAGGCTCACTAGGATGTGAATCTGCCAATCTTCATCTTCTCATCCCCCTGGAAGCACCTGCCCACCTGCGATGCCCCATTTCTAGCCAAACTGATGCACCTCACTCTCATGCTGCTCCCATTACTTAGAACACCCTCCCTCCCATCCCCCCTTTCTTCCATTCTCCTTGTTATTCTTTTATTTTTCTTAACTATTAGCTCAGTCATTGTCTCCTTTGGATGAGGCATGCCTCGTCTACTTACCTGTCAGTGGTATGCACACTGAATCATAACCTTTTGGATAGTTGTGTTTCTCCTCATTGGATGGTGAGCTCCAGGAGAATGGGAATTGCATCTTATTCTTGGTTTCCCAGTGCATACTAGGTTTCCTGGTTCTTCATAGAGGCTCAGAAACAATTGGGAATGAAACAAGTTCTTAATTTAGAAGCACCAGAACCTTAATCTACTTGGGTTGAATACATGTTAACAAAGCCCAAACAGTAGTTGTGGTAGCTGTTTTTAAATTCTGATCTCTTAAGGACAACAAAGAAATTAATAGAGAAGAAATAAATCCAGGCTATGAGATTAACCATGTACACTTTGAGGTTGTAAGGCAAATTGTAATTTGCAACCAATTACAAATGAAGGTACAACTATAGTGTGACTCCCTCCTAAGTGCAAAACCATGCTCATGGGGCTGAAGTTCAATGGTGAGGGTGTTGGATGGGTGAGCTACAGATAAGAGTCGGGGAACCCTGGGGCTGAAACTAAGGCAGAGGTTTTATCCCAGGACCTCCAGGGAAAAAACAGTCAGAGGCCTGATCCAGCACTGGCAGATGGACCAACGGTCGGCACTCTGAAGGTCAAGTAGCCTCGCCAAGTCCTGAAGGCAGCAGTTGAGGTAGGAGCCATGAACCACCATCAAAAGTCAGGAGCTAGACAAATACTGGGCCAAGAACTGTGAAGATTAGAAAAGGCAAATCCAGCACCACCCTACAGGAGCTCTTTGGATGGCATGGCATGTCTCTGTGATGAGGTCTCATAATGAAGGCCTTGTCTTGGATGGTCATCTGAAGGGTAGTTGCCCTGGGGGTGTGTTCATGGGGACATGACACCTACCAAACATGGGCAACTGGGCATGCTGGGCCCCTTGAGAAAATTCTGAACCACCTCTCCTCTCTATCTTTCTTTTAAAAATAAACAATAGAAAGATCTTTCTCACGGTTCTAGAGGCTGGAAGTCTGAGATCAGGGCACCATTGTGGTTGAGTTCTGGGAAGACAGACTGCTGACTTCTTGTGTCCTTACATGGCCAAGAGCTGAGAGAGGAAGCAAGCCCTCTTGTTTCAGCCTCTCTCTCTGACTGTGCTACTGACCATGGCTTTTGTGGTTTTAAAAAGTCACTATCTCTCTTTCTGCTCCGGCCAATTATAAATCACCCCTTTTCATCGACTGCCCCCGAAATTAAGTCAGATCATGAAATAGCAAGCGTGTGAGTTGGCATGTGTGAAACTTTAGTAAAGCCCTAAAGCTGTGAACCTTTTTCCTTTTGCGGTTGTCTCTGGTAGAAGATGCAGGTTCCTGCACACTCATCGCCTGCTTGACCTCTGCGTGCCCTTTTCCTCCTTGGCCTGACAGGAAGCTTCTGCCTGTCCTCCTTGTATTAACTGAGTCTGTTCCCGGATCCCCATGGGGTGTCAGGACCAGGAGGCTTATTCCAAATGTCTTATCACTCATGTTTATTTAGCTTTCTTAATTTTTTTTTTTTTTTGTCTTTTTATTTCAAGTTAGGCCAGTATCTGCCTTTTTTTTTTTTTTTTTTTTACCTCATAAAAGGGTTGAATAAAACAGTGTTTATTCATCAGATTTCCCATTGAACCAGGCTGTTGGGGAGTCTAATCAAGGCAACTGGTCCCTATGTCCCCCAGCCTCTGTCCTGGGCCCTGTGTGTATGACCTTGGGTGTCTGCTCACCTCCAGGGGGTGTATGGCCACCCCAGCACCTCTCTGCACACAGTTTCAGCTTCTTTTCAACCCTCTTCTCCATCTTATGTTGCTGTTCCATTTCCAAGGTGCATTTCTCATTAGTATTTTAAGTGCTGTGATGTATCCATTCCTTTCTTCCAGCTCTTTGGAGGTAATTGTAGAAATACCATGCTTTTGAGAAGAGGGTCTGACAAGTACATACATACATACAGTTTTGCCCTTTGCTTGATACCAGTTTGTTTTTCCACTGTCTTTTTTTTGTTTGTTTGTTTTTCTAACTCCCTTGCTTTTTTCCTTTATTTATTATTTTAAAGATTTAGAGAGAGGGAGAAGGTAGGGAGAAAGAGAGCGATAGATAAACCAATTGGTAGCTTCTCACACATCTCCAGCTGAGGACCTGGCTGCAACCCAGACATGTGTCCTGTTTAGGAATTGAATCAGCAGCCCTTTGGTTTGTAGGCTGTCCTTCAGTCCACTGAGCCACACCAGCCAGGGCATCCACTGTTCTTTTAATTAAGAGGGAGGACATGAATGTGCGCTGAAGGCAGAACTGGGGCAATCAAGACTTGATTCTGACCTTGGCTCTGATATCAAGTCTCCCTCTGGCTTTGGACAAGTTCCTTAAATCTCCTGTTTTTTACTGGCTCTAATGAAGAGTTCAGGCTGTTTCTGGAGACATGCTAAATATTGTTAAAAATGTTAATTACAGAAGGTATCTTCTCAGCTGCACAGCAACATGCTTTGACAAATTTCATGTTCCTTCCTGTAAGGCCCAGGGTCAGACACCCTGTTTTCCCTCTGCCTGAGCGTCTTTAGATAGCTAGCTCATTCTTCACTGAAATAGAAATACCAAGCATGGATATTCATTAATAGTACATTTGCTCTTGAGCAAATTTAAGTGGAACATAGTTTTAAAAGCCAAGGCCTTTTGCCAAAGAAAGATGTGTGTGTGCATGCATGTGTGTGTTCCTGGTGTGGGCTGTGTGTTGTGTTATGTAACACCTGGTCCTTGACACCTGGATGTTATTTGGTGGGTAGCTGGTTGGATTTGGGACTTCACATGTCTTGGGACCTGTTTGTCCCCTTGCTGGGAACTGGATGACTCTTGGGAGTTTCAATCCAGCTGATAAACAATCTCTTTCCCTGGTTCATCTGACTCAGCCAGCTGGTTTTCAGGTCCAGCGATCTTGTTTACGCTTGACTCCTAGGCAGAGTTCCTGTCGGTTAACGAGGAGCCGTCCACTGAGTCCATGGCAGCCCATGCCAGAATTGCAGGAAGGGTTCTGGGTACTCCTGAGGACATCTGGACTTCTATGCAGGGGTTTCCAGACTTTCTCTGTTGAGGAGCTTTAACCACCTAAGGAGCTGTTTGAGTTTATTTGGAGGGAGTGTGTCTGCTTCCACCTTGAATGGATAGCACAATTTACTTTCCCCCTAAGCCAAGCTCCTTCTCTGGACTGGCTCAGGGCCCATTACTGCTAGTGCATAAGGCCTAGGAGCCTGTGACAGCATCAGCCTCTGTCTAGAAGGGCTTATTTTTGGCTATTGGGTGAATCAAAAATGATATCATAGCACTTAAGTCAATCAAGCTAGATGCTATAACCAGAGATGCACTAATTTGGGCCACCTAACGATCTATGGAGAGTGTGATGTATTGCACACACACACACACACACACGCACACACATTCAGGGACCCAGAGTCCTTCTACCTCATGGTTTTGCCATCCTTAGTCCTTGAGCTGTTTGCAAAGTTGAAGTTGGGTTACCACAAAACAAAGTTCCAGTTGGCAGAGCCTGGGAAGGGAGCGAGGAGGGGCACTCCTGCTCTGATGTTGTATATACTACGTCCATTTCATTATCCCCAGCTGAACTTAGTCACAAGACGACAGCACATTACAAAGCTTGAGGAATGCAGTCCCTACCTGGGAACTATGCACCAAGTTATTCCTCTGCTATTGTGGGAGAAGAAGCTGGCAGCCTCCACACATCCTAGCCTCTTAAATCATTCAGATACTTTTTTTTTTAATTTAAAGTGTCATTACACTTTTTTATTATCTTTTATTATCTTTTTTATTGTTTAAACTACAGCTGACAGTCAATATTATATTAGTTTCAAGTGCACAGCACAGTGGTTACCCATTTATATAACTTACAAGGTGTTCCCCTCCCCCATACGTCATGAGATCTGCATTCCAAACGTGCCCTTGGGGCCGGCTTCATGGGTTTGAGGCCTGTCTGTGCAGTTGCACAGGATTCCACACTCAGAAGAGCCTTGCACTTGATTTAATGTTCTGCTATTGCTATCTTGAAATTCTAAATAATTTTTAGCAAGATGTCCACATCCTCATTCTGCACCAGGTTCCCAAAATTATGTAGCTAGTTCAGCCTGCTATTTCCCAAAGTAGCATTTTTATTCCACCCAATTCAGTATTAACTGAAAGTCCATTCTGTAGTAAGTAAGACACCTTAAAGATCCTGTGAGGGATGCGAAGGTAAGATTTGATACCAGGGGCCCTATGATTAAGGGGATGAGAGAAGTGGAATAAGTCGCCATTCGAAAGAGCTGCCCACACACTGCTGTGCATTTTCATAGGCATGAAAGGCAGCCTTTGATGGTTGGTGGTATAAGACATTTGCTCTGGGTAGGATATTTTAAAAATGAACTATTTCAGGCATACAGAAAATACAAAGTGATCTTACAAGTATCTATATACACACCACCTAGTTTTGTCACGTGGAACATATTGCCAAGTTTCTGTCAGATATTTTTAAGGAATTTAAATATCACACACACCATTGAGCCTCCTTTGTGTCTCTCCCTGACCTCGTTCCCCTTCCTCCCCACCTAGAAGCAAGCACTTCCTGAATTCAGTATTCATAATCCCCATGCATGTCATAGTATTTTTTACTGCATATACATGTGTCTATCAATAATCTTTATTGTTTTTACATGCTTTAAATTTTATAAAAATGGCATCATATTTTGCTCATTCATTAATTTAACAAATAATCATTGAGTAGGCCAGGCACTGTTTTCCTCACTAGAGGAGGGGGCTATGCTGACCAACTCCACTGAGCTGGTGTGCCGCAGTCTGTCTCCGCGTGTGTCAGTCACATCTGCCTGACCATGCTGGAGACACTCTCGCCAGCTCCCTAAGGGAGAGTCATGCCACTCCGTAGCAGTGCATGCCCACCAGTTCTCTAGTCGTCTGTGAGGGTGGTCAAGGTTTGTACAGTCACGCTGTGGCTACCTCCATACCACCCACAACCTGGAGGGACCACCTTTACATTTGTTCTCAATTCAAGGACAACACACTATTTCTCCACTACATCTGGCCAAGGCACCAACACTAAATAATGAGATCCGCCAGATGTCCTGGGCTTACGTCAAAATTGCCAACCATTACAAGGCTCTTCTGCTAGGAAGGCTACTATCACTGGTTCTGCTGTCAGTATCAGCCTGGCCCAAAATCTAATCAGTGCCAGGCTTTCCTCTGAGATGGGCATAGAGTGCAGCTAGAACAGGTAGGTTCACTCATAACCCCTCCTGATGTTTGCCATGATCCAATCGTGTAATTTCAGGCTGGTCATTCCAGGTTTTAAATAATTTGTAAGTGTTGAGTTTCTACACAACTTTATCATTTGCTGAGAATTTAAAATCACATTCTCTGTTCAGCTTTTAGTGCTGGGGCCCATATTTAGTTTTGTAAGGTTTTTTTTTTGTGTGTGTGTGTGTTTTTGTTTTGTTTTGGGTGTTTCTTTGCTGATTAATTTTATTTCTATTTGATGAGAAATGTAAGATTGGAATGTTAATATATTTCAGTTTAGTTCTATAATGTCAAAAATTAAAAAATGGATTGGTTAATAATAACAAAAAAAGTAAAGAAATTAAACGAAGATTCCTGCCTGCATGGAGTTTTTAGTCTACAGGGGCAGAAAGATAATAAGCAAGAAAAGTAAGTAAAAACATATAGTATGTTAGATAGTGACAACTGCTAAGAATAGAGGAAAAGTTAGAAAAGGGAGTGTAATAGTAGGACCGGTTTAGGGGACAGTTGAAATTTTAGATTGAGTGGCCAGGGAGGGGCTTGCTATTCCTTCTGCCCTTACATACTTTTGTTAACCATTATGTGTTGAAACCTGTATTTCTAATTCATTCATTTCCATTGCTATGTAACACTTACTGCATGAATAGACCACATTTCATTTTCAATTATGTTGCTCAATACTCAGTTCTTTATCTACTATTTTGCTATCATAAACAAGGCTACAAGGAGCACATTTGAACATGCCCCCATGCTCACATGTACAAAGTTTCTCTCAGAAAGACTAGACCTAGGAGGAGACTTAGCTCCATTAGATGTTGCCAAATGCTGGTCAAATTGTTCATATTCATGTCTAGTGTCTGCAGAAAAGGGCTAACATGAGACCCCTGAAGCTGCTGTCTTCAAAAGGGCCTGTTTACAAGGTTAGCCCTTGGCTGGGTTCTGGGGGTTGGGATTTCTGGAGTATTCTCACTGTTCTTTAACTGATAAGGGGGAGTGCCCTGTGCCTAGACTTGTGCAAACACTGGTTTATGCTTAACATCTGCTTTCTTTCTGAGAGTCTGGAATTTTAGAATGTGCTGGTTAGAATGTACTTATATGACATAATAAGATCTTTAGGTGCTGAATCCTTAATGGGCTTCCTAAGGCAGAAACACCACATATGTGTGGCTGTGTTTTCACTGCTGGAGAACAAATGGACTCTGTGCATGGATCCCCTCAGACTCTGCCATGTCTTTTCCCTTAAAATCTGTCTGTGCAGTCTTTCTGTATTGCTGTGACAAATCTTAGCCATGAGTACAACTATATGCTGAGTCCTGTAACTCTTCCTAGACAATCTCTGACCATGGTAGTGGTCATGGGGACCTCTATCACACACTCTCACCAGTAATGAGCATTCCCCTTGCCCCATGAGCTTGCCTGATTTGGTATTTCTTATAGACTAAATGTTTGTGTGCCCTACCCCCCACAATGTGATGGTATTAGGAGGTGAAGCTTTTGGGAGGTGTTTAGGTCATAAGGGTGGAGCCCTCATGAATGAGATTGATGCCCTTATAAGAAAGAAGAGGCCAGACCAGCTAGCTCATTCTCTTTCTACCTGTGAGAACATAAGGAAACGTCACCAGTCTGAAACCTAGAAGAGGGCTCTCCCCAAAACCAGACTGCGCTGACACCCTGGTTGGTCTCCCACCTCCAGGCTTCAGTTCTGTGAAAAATACATTTGTTGTTTTTTATAAGCCACCAAGTCTGTGGTACTACATGGGTTTAAATGCCAACTACACCACCTACTGTTCAATTTAGTTGAAGTTAACCTCTCTAGGCCTCAGTTCACTCGTCTGTAAAAGGGAGATAACCACATTTCTTGCTTATTAGGTAGTTGTAAGGACTATGTGATTAAACGTGCAGAGTGCCCAAAACAGTGCCTGGCACATAGCTGGTGCTTAGTAAGTGTTAGTAACCAACAGTATTATTTAAGAAAACTTTTCTTGCTCTGGCCGGGTGGCTCAGTTGGTTGGAGCATTGTCCTGTACACCAAAAGGCTGCGAGTTCTATCCCTGGTTAAGACACATACCTAGGTTGTGGATTTGATTCCGGGTCAGAGCACGTAAGGGAGGCAACCAATCGATGTTTCTCTCTCACATCGATGTTTCTCTGTCTCTAAAATCAATAAACATATCCCTGGGTGAGGATTTAAAAAAATTAAAAAGAAAAATTTTCTTATCCCAACATGAAGATAGTATCTTATGTTTTCTTCCTAAATTTTTCAAGTTTGGCTTTCCAAATATAGCCTCCAGCTTCTCTTCCTTTTCTGAACAATTAAGGTCATTAAGTGGGGTAGAACAGGGTAGATGTCCATGTGGGGCTGAACAGGGAGTCTCAGTGACCCTGAGTCGGGTAAAAGAGACTAAGTGAGGTGAGGAGGGCATCTGTGTAGGAAGGCGCACGGAGTCAGACCCCAGTCAGGGTGATGAGGGTGTGTCTGTGGTGGGAATGGCCCAGTAAGTGCTGGGAGTCAGAGCCTAAGCAGGACTAAGAAGGAAGGGCGACTGTCAGAGACCTGGTCGTGCGAGGAGTGATCCATGTGGGGATGAGAGTAGTGGCAGAAATAGGAGATGAGTTACATCCAGGGGGATTGATCAAGTAAGTAATCATGTATGTAAATATATTAGAGAAAGTGAGAGGCCAGCCTGTCAGAGAAGGGAGTTGAAAACATGGAATGGGAGAAAACTAAAGTGACTCCTGTGTTGTTGGATGAGAATTGGAAGTACAGTGTGAACTCATTATTGTCAATACATACATGAATACATAGAGAAATAAATACAGGTAAATGGCTAACTATCTATCTGTCTATCTACCTACATATACCTACATGTAAAGCTCTTACTGTCTACTGAGAGAATCTAGATGTTGGCTTCTCAGTAACATATTCCTTAAAAGAAACCAGGGCTCCTTGGGGAATGGTTGGTTTCAGCTGGGGAAATGACAACATAAACCTGAAATGTCTTGTTCTGCCAGAAAGCAAGGAAGTGCTCAAAGAATGATGTGAAATGTGTTAAAAGGACACAGAAACCAGCTTGATGAATTTCCAGTGTCTAAATCAGGGACAAATTGAGCATTAAAATAATTAATATAGTAAAGAGTTAAATCCGTTGCATAAAATAGGAAATCTTGAATCCTTGCAGATGTAAATACACAAATGATTATATTAAGTGTTTGAAGAGGAATGGCATCATTTACACAATCTCAAAAATACATTACAAAATACTTATTAGTTACAAAGGGAGAAAGAGTGATCTTACAGTGGAGAAGTCTAACAGACATCTCTATAATCAAGTAATCAAAGTTAATGGTATTAGTAATGGGTCAAATAAAAGTTCTGTGCCATCTAATAGGTGCAGACCCAGCTGTCTGATGGCTCACCCCTCTTTTCATCCGTCATGTAGTTTTCCAAGGGCCCTCCTGTGCCATGTGTAGACATGAGCCTGCATGATCAGGGACCGACTTTGACCTAAGAAAGAGGCTCACATAAGCCCCAAAAGCAGGCTTTTAGCGATTTGGGTGGGGAATTCCTGAGATCTGGGTCTGGTGGGCATCTCTCTTTGGTCTTGGGAGTGAAGAAATTGCAGGAGGACCAGCCTGGGGACTGCAGGCAAGGCTAAATGGACAGCAAGTAAATTAATCTTTCTGAGACTTGGTTTTCTTTTTCATTAAAACAATACAGACCAAATAGACACAGGCTTAGTTTTTCTTCACTGAGATATTTTCTAGCTCTACAAGCCTGTGGTTCTATGAATCTGAAACTTTTAGTACCCAAGCTTTTCCAAACTTGGCAACCACCTTAAACAAAATGTGGCAGCAGTTCTGCCCTGTGAGTAGGCTCGAACTACTCATCTCAGGTGACCTACTGAGGCACTGAATTGCCACATTGAGAAAACCAAGCCCAAATAACTGAGGCCCAGGGGCTGAGTCCTTCCGGTGTCTGAAGCAGCTATCCCTGGAGGGTGATGCTGCCATATCTCTAGGGGAAAACCTTCTTTTCTCCAAGATCCCCAACGGCTTGCTGGTGCAGAACTTCCTCCTCATTGGTGGCCCTGGTGAAAGTACCCAGGGGGGCACAGAGACCTTTTCTGCCGGCCCGGAGCATTGCTGGCCTGTTGTCTGCCCCACTTTCCTCTTCCTCTCTTTCCTAAGCCACAGCAGCAGGCACAGTGAAGGTTCTCCATGAGCTTTTTACTCATAGTTAAAGAGATTCTCTTTTTTTAAATCCTCACCTGAGGACATTTTTCATTGCTTTTTAGAGAGAGAAGAAGGGAGAGAAACATGGATGTGAGAGAGAAGCATCAGGTTGCCTCTTGTACACACCTGGACTGAGGATCAAACCCATAACCTTGGCATGTGCCACATCTGGGAATTGAACCCGCAATCTTTTAGTTGCAGGACAATGCTCCAGCTGAGCCACATCGGCCAAGGCAAGATATTCTCTTTTGATTCCAGCTATTCCAAAACCTGGAGTTCACCAGAGAGGAACTAGAAGCTTAGCAAGCCATATTTCTGGACCATCCCCTCAGTGGTCTTATTTCCTGATTTGACTCCATTTTCTCCTCCTCTTCTTTGTGAATCTCCCTTATTAAACCAGATTGGGAGGTCTTTCAATAGACTAACATGTTTTGAGGAAATTTGGGCCAAGCTCCCAACTTAAAAACCCCTCAAACCCAAGCAAACTGCCTCCTCCTCTTCCTCCTCCTCCTCAATTTTTCCCTACTCATGATTTGGACCATGATTTTTTAAAGCATGACATTGCTGAGGCTCACTTGCCCTTTGCTGCTGTCTTTAGCTTTTTGAAGGCATTTTCTTGGACTTACTTCTTTTCTGTATATTTTTTGCTGGATTTTAAAAAATATTTTATTTATTTATTTTTAGAGAGTGGGGAAAGGAGGGAGAAAGAGAGGGAGAGAAACATCAGCGTGTGGTTGCCTCTAGCAAGCCCCCAACTGGGGACCTGGCCTGGAACCCAGGCATGTGCCCTGACTGGGAATCGAACCAGGAACCCTTTGGTTTGCAGGCCATTGCCCAATCCACAGCCAGAGTTGGATTTTTATAGTATTGAATTTGGTAAGTATTTGTTGAGTGTTTTCTGTGTGTCAGGGGCTAGGGGAAATGATTAAAAAAAAAAGACACAGACCTTGCTATTGGAGAGCTGAGGTGGAGACAGCGAAACTGAACTTTTCTCTCCAAGGCAGGGTGAGACATCACCAATACCTGACTCTTTCCAGTCCATGATGTCTCTCTAAAACCCTCATACAACCCACCATATCAAGAATGACAGTGGTCCCCACTCCTTGCTTTGTCTGTGTCTCTGTGATGTTATAGTTGCTAATTTAAATTACAAAATCAGCCAGGATATAATAACATTATGCTGAATATCAACAGCACACTCCTGAGCTTCCCTAAACTCTATTCTAACCCTAGTTATAATGGTTTTGTCATTGGTAGACTTTTTTTTTTAAGTCAAAACAAATTAAGCTCTAAGGCTACCAGTTTTGTAAACTCTACAGTTATTTATAAAGTGGTCAACCAGTAGCTGTGTAGGATTTAAAATTGTGTATTTCCCTGCCTTCCATCTGCCTCTGGAGAAAGACAGGGTCCTCCTTCCTTGGGAAAAATGCCAGCACCTTGTGCTCACTTTCTTCTATGTCTTCTTCTCAGTAACAGGTATTGGGTCTCAGCATCTTTCTCTCCCCCTTCCCTCTCCTGCCCTGCCCCCTGTCCCCTGCCTCCTGGCCCCAGATTCTGGAATATAGCCATGGTATAATGAATGTGCTTTGAGAGGCACCACTCCAAAAAGTGCTCAAACTAGGAAGCCTATCTGTGGAGCGTGGGGAGGAGACTGCCTTGGCAAGGGAGTCCATTTGTTCTTCATGTCCACAAGCCATTTGAAATGGTTTGGCTTAAGACAATTAACTTCTGATTCCTGGTGAACTTTTATATGAACAATGAGATAATCCTGTGAATCACTGCTTGCTATTGTCGCTGCAGAAGGCACACATGTCAGCGCTCTGGAAAGGGCATGGCACTGTATGAATATGGCCTTGGCTTCTTTAGACAGTTACAAAGACATGTTGGATCTCATATCCAATCAAAGATCCACTCTCACCTGTCCTTGCCTCTTCTTCTCCTGTCTAAATTATGCCTTTGAGGTGGGCACTCCAACTAGCTGAGTAAACAGACGAGAGACCTAGATTCAAATAACACTCAATTAACAATGGATAATGTTCACATGCAGTGCCAGCTGGCTGTTTTCCTCTAATCCTATAAAGCAGACTTGACATGAAACATCAAGACTAGTCCATCTACTTCCACCCCAGTGTCTCAGAGTCTTGCCATGACTGGCACTCCTGTGGCAATAGCTCTCACGCAATGACAGGAAGCTGCATGGCACAGGTGATGTCTGAAATGGTACCAGGTGTTGCACACCGCATAGTGTGTGATAAATATGTTTGCATTTTATTTTCTCCTTAAAAATAGAACAGACACACAAACACAGAGAGAAAAGCAGATCTACTAGAATGAGAATGGTATCGTGATCAGAGCTACTGGCAGGATGAACTGAGACTCTACTTCTTGGTCTGGATGAAAAGGGTTTTGCAATCGTTTGGCTCGTCAGTTTCACTATCAGGTGACCCAGGTGAACCGATCAGTGTTGGCTTCCTTCTGGAAAAGCCCCCTGTGGTGTTCTCTGTATGCCCAGCGTGTGTATGTTTCTGCTGCCGAGGCCTTACTTGTGTGGGCTGTTTGGACTGGATGACCCTATGGCAAAGGCTCCTGTACTTCCAGCTGCTCAGAGTTCATTTCCGGCTGCAGCAAATGAACAGTGTGGAAGGAGATCAGTCCTGCAGAAAGAGATCAGACAGACCTTTGTCATCTTAGTTTTCTGAAGAGATGGTGCAATGGCTTTTACATTGTAAAAGTTAAATAGCCCTGGCTGGTGTGGCTCAGTGGATTGAGTGCCAGCCTGTGAACCAAAGGGTTGCCAGTTCAATTCCCAGCCAGGGCACATGCCTGGGTTGCAGGCCAGGTCCCCAGTTGGGGGCGCATGAGAGGCAACCACACACTGATGCTTCTCTCCTTCTCTTTCTTCCTCCCTTCCCTTCTCTCTAAAATAAATAAATAAATATATAAATAAAATAGTTTTTTAAAAAGTGTATGAATTAAAAAAAATAATAAAATAGCTATCAATTAATAGTTGAAAAAAGTTCAGCCCAGAGTACTGTGATTCTGCCAGATCCCCAAGGTTATGGGCTATGCTTATTTGCATGTCTATGAAAAGTTTAGGCTAGATGACCCCTCAGTCTCTCGGGCTCTACAGTGCAGACGTCATGAAGACTCACATGTGTGCTGTGCAAACATGCTTATATCTTAGAGGGAAGCTAGCTATACCCTCTGGGTGGTTTCCAAAGGCCACTATGGTGTTTCTAGGTTTGCTTTTCAGCGCAGGAAAGTTACTAGGCTCTCCGTGTCTTAAAAGCCAAGAAGGTAGGTTTGAAATTAACTGCTATATAGATCACAGACCATCAGCCCCCTTGCCTGGCCTAGAGATGGCTTGGTATTGGCCCTTTAAGAGAGAATATGCAAGGTGGGAGTAGGAAAAGCATGTATTCTGAGTTATAAAAACATTCATAACTGCAAATGGCTTTCAAAGAATAATTTTCTACAGGTGTAAGTAAAGTTCAAGATCTACATATGAGAAAGAGTGGCTGGAAAATCTTAGCAAAACTAACTTTCCCTGGACCAGTGCCTTTACTTAGACATTTCTAGGCCCTCTGGGGAGATGGGGGACAAAGTCAACTTTACCAAGTAGCCATTAGGTCTCTACTAGCCAAAAGGAAGGGGAAAAATTCTTCGTAAGCATGACCTTAGAAAGGAGTGTTTCAATCATTAGCAGTATTCAGTTTTTCTTGCAATTAAGAAGCTGGTGGAAGGAATGAGAATTTTATAGGAAATAAAGTTTTGCACATCTTTGCTAATTGAAAAAGTACTTTGATTTTGTTTGATTTATTCTCCAGGTAAGTCTAGAGAAAACGGCTGAGTTAATTTGTTCCTTCATAATCCCAGGCTTAAATCAGGGCGTCTGGATCCTCGTGCCTCCTGCAGTACTTACTCCAGTCCCCTTCCTCTCTCTCTCTCTCTCTCTCTCTCTCTCTCTCTCTCTCTCTCTCTCTCTCTCTCTCTCTCTCTCTCTTCCTGGAACAGGGATGGGGTTGGGGTGCTCCTTACATGGGGCTGAGGCACCATGCCAGGGCAGGAACCTGGTAGCACCTATCCTATGAGTTATCACAGGCCAGGATACATACCTTCTATTGGTTCTTCCTCCATCACCTTGATAGTTTTATAAAGAACAAAGAGCCCTCTTCCTAAAACAGACAATAATTCTCACTCTAACCAAATGTGTCCACCATTGATATGAAGTGCCAATTGATTCTTTTCCTTTGAAACTCAAACACATGACCAGACATAGATGTCGAGTAGCCCAGCAATCAAGATGTTCTTATATTCTCTCCTATTTCCCTGCTTCTTATTTCCAAAGTCTAAATTCTTTTTGCTGTGAGCAAAACCATGGGGGGAAAACTCTTTTTAAAAATGCTCTCCCACACCATCCGAATGGTTTCCGGATTATAAAAGCACCCCACACCACTACCGACTGAAAAGTCCTTCAGCGCAGAACTGGAGGGGAAGGACAGGTGGGGATAAGGAGAGCAGTGTGGTTGGGAGGGGCTCTCTGCAGGAGGCCTGTTTGTGAAAGTGTGGCGAGTACCTTGGCTTGTTGGCTGGCTCCAGCAGCGCGGGGGTGCAGAGGGAGGTCGTGAGTTTCCGTCTGCTGTTTAGCAAAGTTTACAAAGACCTGAAGGCAAGAAAAGAGCAAGAGTAGGTATATGTTTCCAGAAAAATGGTAGCCTCCACCCACCCACCCTGCTGTCTCTTTTCTGCAGGTAATCCACAGCCCTGCGGGAGTCCTTGTGTCCTGCAGAAGGGGAGGCTGGCCCACCTGAGGAAGCCCGGCCACCAGTGCCCTGGACAGGGCTTCTTAGGATTCTGAGCTAAGACAAAGAAGCTCCTATGGGAGGACTCAAAGGACTTGGGGTCTACAAGGCAAGGCAGATCTCAAGTAGCAGCACCTTCTAAACCTCTGAAGAAGAAACTAAAAACAAAACAGGAGTCTGATCTCATCTCTCCTCTGTTCTTTATTCAATGTGCAGTGTGGCCATAATTCTTGTTCCTTCCTTCTGCTTACGACTGAGAAGAAGATGATAGTGAGCTAGCTCCTCAAAGGATCAATGGAGACCTGCCTAATTCTGCTGCTTTACTGTATAGACTTTAAGGCTATCTATTTAAAACAAACACACAGCAACAACAACCCCTGCTCCCCAAAAAACAACTTAAATGTCCGAATGGATGAATGGATAAATAAAACATGATATATATTACAATAGAAAATTACTCAGCCTTTAAAAGAAGGATATTCTGACATGTGCTACAAACATGGATGAACCTTGAGGACATATATCAAGTAAGTAGAACAGCAGTTAAAAGTGGCTGGGGTGGGGGATTATTGTTTAATGGATATGGAGTTTTAATTTGGGAAGATGAATAATTTTCTGGAGGTGGATGGTAGTGATGGTGATGGTTGTACAATAATATTAATGCACTCAATGCCAGTGAATTGTATACTTGAAATAAGTAATTATGTTATGTATATTTTACCACAATATAAAGTGATCCCATTTTAAAACCTGACACATGATATCCATGTTTATAAAAACTCACCTAATTATACACCTTAAATGGGTGTGTTTTATTGTATGTAAGTTAAGCATCAATAAAGTTGATTTGAAAAAGAAAAAAAAGAGTCATCACCACAAACCAGGAAGGTTAAAGTAAAATCATAGTGTAGTGGAGAGGATGATGTAAAGTCAATGACATTTGCTGATGATTAAAATGGTGTTAAGACAACACTTTTTGACAGATGGATTTTTTTCCCTAATGGACAGATGGACCAGCGTGTTAAAACCCAGACATGTCTGTGGTGTGAAGCCCAGCCCAGGTTGGGTGGTCCAGCTTATTCTCTACACAGCCCTGCTCGGCAATTGGCTCCCTGGGGGACTTGCCTGGTCCAGTGTGGTCTGTGTGACCGAATATTCCTCGATGAGCAGGCTGTCCTTGTGGGAGATGAGCAGCCAGAAGATCCTGGCCAGGGAGGAGGAAGGGACCTGGAACTGGAGCATGTTGTAGTGCCGCTCCCTCTGCACGCTGCCGGGAAAGTTCCCCTGGAAGAACTGTTCCACGGGGTTCAGGTCGGGAAGCAAATCATCCTTTGGGGCTTTGATCTTCATTGTGACGATGTAGCCATCTCCAAACCTAGGGGATACCCATGGCAGCAGGGTACAGGCCCGTTAGTAGTTGGGCCTACGGCAATCCCCAAATAAGGAACAGACTCATTGAAAATATTGAGGATTAAAAGCCACACTATAAACCTCTTGTGCACGTTTAAAACTAGGGGAAAAACCCATGATAGTTCCCGGAGGAACAGTTTGATCCTAGTTTTAAGAGGTCTAAATGTGTGGTGAAATGGGTCACCAGACCTATGTCACGGCTTCCTGTGTTCAACTCCTGGAGGCATGGATGTTCCCTGTGCCTTTGCCTCTCGCATACTTGCTGAAGTCAAAGGTGGTTTTAGCTCCCTGCAGAGATCACAGACCTGCCCATGAAGGCAGGTGGGGCCAGTGCTCACTCAGTGGTGGAAAGGCTGCCTGGCTCTTTAAGAAGCTGGCCAGGACTTCTGGCCAAGATGGAGGCTTAGACGGACACGCTAGGTCTCCCTCTACAACTAGAGAGGAATACAACTACTTCAAAACAAAGGATAACTAGAAATTCCAGAAAATAAAACTACACGGAAGCCCAACATATGAAGTTATAAACCAGCGGTGCCATTTGGGCAGGTAAGAGTTAAAGAGGGCAGCGCTGTTTGCGGTCGCACCTGGAGCGGCGGGCGGCGAAAAATCCCAGCTGCAGTCAAGCCCCTGGCAGTGCGCGACCCCAGCGCTGGGGAGAGCGGCCACCGCATCGCCTTGAACAGTGAGGCCCAGGGGGGCGGGAGGACGGATCCCGGTCTCCTAGCTGAATAACTGTGTGAATCCATCTTGGACCCCCGCCCCCAAAGAAAGCACCACAGGGCTGCGAAATAGGTCGCAGACAGGCGCCGGTCGCTGAATTGTGACGCGTACACAGGCACTGCCCCCTACAGCCGGCCCAAGAAAACAAAACGCATCTGTCAAAATGAGGCAGACAACTATAGAAATCCCGGTGGCACAGCTCACCAGGCAACAGATAGAGAACCTGACAGATGAACAGATAAGAAACCTGTCAGATGCTCAGTTCTGGGCCATTGTTATCAGGTGGCTTACAGAATTCACAAAAGAGCAGGAAAAAGATAAGAAAGAAGCGAAAAACATTCATAACGAAAGGAACAAAACCACATACGAGACAGATGGTGAGGAAAAAAAATCCAGAGTTCATTTCAACAAACTGGAATATGGAGAAGGAACAAGCAGTCAACCAATGCAGAGAGAGGAAATTGGAAGCAACAATGAGAGGATCAGAAACCTCTGGGACAGCTATAAAAGGCCCAACATAAGAATCATTGGTTTGCCAGAGAATGAGGAAGATGAACTAGAACTTGAAAAATTGAGTGAAAATATAATAAAGGAGAACTTCCCAGACTTGGGGAAGGGAATAGACTTGCAGGTCCAGGAAGCAAGGAGAGTTCCCAAGAGACTGGACCCAGGGAGAACCACTCCAAGACACATTATAATCAAAATGTCAAAAATTAAAGATAAAGAGAGAATCTTAAAAGCAGCAAGAGAGAAGAAAAGAATTATGTACAAAGGGGTCCCAATTAGACTATCAGCTGACTTCTCAAGGGAAACCCTACAGGCAAGAAGAGACTGGCAAGAAATATTCAAAGTAATGAAAATCCAAAACCTACAACCACGAATACTCTATCCAGCGAAATTGTCATTCAGAATAGAAGGACAGAGAAAGTGTTTCCAGGACAAAATAAAACTGAAAGAGTTCATTAGATCCAAACCACTGTTATATGAGATGTTAAAGGGACTGGTTTAAAAAACAGAAGCTAGGGAGATGAAACAAAGGCAAACTAAACAGGCAACGAGAGTGGAAAAGGAACTGTGGGTACGGGAAGCATATTGGGGGGAGGTCAACAGGGAGGGGGAGTGGGGAGAGGGAGGGAGATGATATAGGAATTGGGGATCATGGTAGGAGGGAATGGAATAGACGGAGAGAGGTTGGGAGGAACTGTATGCACAACTAATGGACATGGTCTAAAAGGGGGGGACAACTGGAGGGAGGGGGGCCACCGGGTGGAGGGGAGCAGAGGGAAGGGAAATTGGCACAAATGTAATATTTTAATCAATAAAACACATTAAATCTGAAAAAAAAAAAAAAAAGAAGCTGGCCAGGTGGGAGCAAAGTCTTGGAAAGGCAGCACTTCCCCGTGGAAGCTTCCAAAACAAATGGAGCTGCCAGGGCCAGGTGCTTCCCTCCTCCCTTCACCAGGTGAATAAAGAACAGTCCACCACAGAGTGTGTGCAGGGCCAGCTGGCTTCTCTACACGCTTACGTCCCAGTATAACCATGCCAACTACAATTTACTTCAGAGTTCCCTCCCTGATCAAGGGTCACTCCCCTCTACAATAAAATGCCTTTACCTTTCAGCTCTGGAAAACTGTCCCTCCACATGGGGAACAGTTCCCCCGCACCTGCTCTCCATGGAGATATTGAAGAGTGAGAGGGAAAGAAGAAGGGAACAGCTGTGTCTCCAAGGCAGACACAGGAAGTTGCTGGCACAGGTCTGGTGACCTCACATTCAGAAACCCCCTTAGATTTCTGTGCAGTGTCCAAGCTGTAATTGCTCAAGAAATCATGGGTCAAATATCCAAATGCAGCTAATCTACTAGACTTTGCTCTCAATCGTTAACCTGCCCTGAGGCAGGTAAGAATGATGCATACTGTGCAACACGCTCCCATGGGTGCCTCTCGGCAGAGACAAGGTGGGTTATGTGCTGCTCCTTTCACCAACTAGCACAGTGACTTTCCTATTCCAGGCTCTCACAAGCGTTTGTTAAACACATAATGATAACTATAAACCCACCCTTCCGAGTTTATAATGCGTATCAGAATACAAGGGAGCATGGTGTTGTTGTCGTAAAGTTATTTTAACTGATTATAAGGTTTGGAAGAGAAAACCATTATTATTACCACATATTTACAGCAGTTTACAATTTGCAATGAACTGAAGATGACTGGCATTTCTGGTTCATTTTATAATACATGGTCATTTCTCAAACTGAAAAGCATATGATTCCCAGAAAGGAAAACTAACTCTCAGGTTGTTTGGTTTCTTAATCATTCCTAAGTGGGTTGTGAGCTCTTATTAAATAGGTCATCAGTCCTGGATTTGTTGGGATAAGTGGTAGGATAATGAGGCAGGAGTAGTGACCCTCCCTCATCCCAGCCAGGCTCTGCATTTGCCCCAATCAGAATGCTCCATCTGGATTCTCAGGGAGCTTTCAACCTCGAGCACTTAGCCCAAGATACTGAGTTTCTTCCAGCACAATAGTTTTCTCCACTTGCTGCTGCAGAATGAGGCCTGACCACCACCTGCCTCTGCCCACGGGGTGAGGGGGTAACAGGACCCTTCCAAGTGTCAGCAGAGAGCACAGGGCCTGGCTGAAACCCCCACACTCCCCAGGGAGGTGACAAAGGTGCCCTCTGCCACACCATCTCCTTACTTGTACTTGAGGTGCTGAATGGTGCCCAGACACTGAAAGGCGCCCTTCACCATGATGGCCAGCCGGGTACACAGGGCCTCACATTCTTCCATGCTGCGGGGTAGGAGAGAGGAGGTGAGGGGCAGGGTACTCCCACCAGCCTGCCTGCTCCACCCTAGCCCCTGGGAATCGCTTGCCTGTGGGATGTGAGGACCACAGCCCTCCCCTCTCTGATGATGCTCATGATGGTGTTCCACAGCATGCGGCGCGCCTGGGGGTCCATGCCTGTGCTGGGCTCATCCTGTGGGAGGCAGAGGGGGCAGGGGCCTGACTTACTGCACCCTCCGTGACTGACTTCCTCTGAGCATTATCTCTGGCAACGATGCACGAAGTCACTGCCCAGTGGAGTGAGACTCAGGGTACCCAGTGACAGTATGTATGGAAGGCAGGTGGCAACTCAGGAGAGTTAAGACAGATTATGTACACCTCTAGACCCATTTCATCCCAGAAATGGGTTAAAGTTGATTAAGGCAAAGGTAGAATTACCTTAAAAACACACAGGCAAACCAAAAAGATCCCTAAATTTTACAATGTTCACAAGGAGACAAGGATATAGCTTAGGTGACTTTTCTGGCTCCCTCCAAGTCCTGCGACCCATGGACTCATAAACCCCAGACCTTATGAGCACAGGAGTCTTGGCTCCAAGTGAGAGTGCCATGAGCCTTTGATTCTGGCTAATGCTCCTGTCCACTTCAAATCCCACAGAAGACCTCTGGCAGTAGCGATTTCTGAGCAGAGGCCCACATTCCACAAAGGGGCTGAATTTCCCTGCTGTGAGCCATAGGAACTCAGGGTGAGAATATGTTGAGTTCAGTTTCCCCCAAGAGCTGGGTTGAAAGGAGCACTATACGGAATAGTCCAGACAAAAACAGGCTGCCACATTTTCTAAATCTGCTGAGCCAACCAAAGAGATGCATCTCTTGGTTCCAACCCCTGAGCCTGCCTGTCCCCACAGGTCACAGTGCCCCTCACCAGCAGCACCAGCTGTGGGCAGCCGATCAGGGCAATGGCTGTGGAGAGTTTCCGCTTATTGCCCCCACTGTAGGTGCCAACCAGGCGGTCCGCGTAGAGAGATAGGCCCAGGCTCTGAATACTCCAGTTTGCCACCTAGGGAAGAGAAGAGAATCCCAAATGGGAAAGGCAAGCAGACACCCCAGGCCTCCACCAATTCAGAGCCTTGAGCTCCCAGATCTCATACAACCAGGAGGACAGAAGCTCAGCAGAAACAGTGCCACCTGACGGCTCATGTTCTCTGACATATGCTTTGAGGACCAGATGTCTCTCTCCACTCTGCCTTAGATCCCAGCTTGATCAGCTGAGCCCCCGTGAGAAATGGGCTTCAGCCTTACAAAAAGTAGGGCAGGGCTTCTTACCCAGGGTCCTGGACCATGGCTTGCAGAAAAGGAAGAGCCCTAGGGTTTGTTTGAGAAGATGGTGGGCCTTGTTGATTCCACCCCTCCACAGGGTCACACCTGAGGTTTTGTGTATTAATGCATACTTACTGAGCACTCACTATGAACCAGGTTCTGTACTAGGCACTGGAGAATAATGGTAAACATAGCCATTGACCCTGTACTCACAGACAATCAAAATACACAGAATAATGACAGATCATAACAGTGTTTTGAGGGAACTCAACAGGGACCTATGATGAAGAATAACAGGTGTGTGTATGTGTGTGTGCATACAAATGCAAATGAACACACACATGAACACAGGAATAAAACTTGGGAAGTTGTTGGAGATAAATCCCCCGTGCTTCAGCCTTGCACAGTTGTACCTTTTCCCCTAGATCAACATGGCCCTCTCTCTTCTTTCCTTCTGGCATAAGGTTTCCCAGGCTTTTTTACTACCTCTGCTGTCCCAGACCTGGAATTTGTCATTTGTTTGAAGACTCATAGTTTCTTTTAGTGGGCAGTGGTATTAAGTAAGCAAAATTTGGGCACTAAATGTGCTCAGTGCTACTGGGGTATTTTTTCTTCTTAGCCCTTTCAGTTAAACACATACACAAACATACACACATGTGTGCACATACATATACATGCATATGTGCAACACACAGGAACACATTATGCATGCATGCACAAATGCACACATATAAATATTTCATGAGTTTACAGTGATATCTCTAATTCCAATCCATCCCCACAGGGTAATTTCTTGCTTTCTACTTTTCCATATTTGTATGTCCCTCCTTCCACAGTGAGAACTCTGGCTCCCAACAACATTAACACATTTACTTATTTACTTAATCCTATAACACATCTAAATTTTTCAGAACTGCTTTGCCCATGCCACTATAAAAAATAGACTAAAAAGAGCTCAGAATTTGTAGTTTTTTCCATCTGCTCCGTTTAAGACTGAGGATATATTGTCAAGTACTGTGACATCAGTTATTTGTATTAGCTCTTTCCCTCCCTTTCTGCATATAATATTTATTTGAAATATAAAGGAATTAATTTGTTTCAGTTTGCTTTCAGTGTTAGGATTTTCTTTTCCATCCTTATTTAGTTTTATTTTTTGAATGTGTAGAATATTCACATTCTTCCAAAAGTCAAAACTACACAAAAAGATACACTCAGAGAAGTGTCATTCACCCCCATTTCCCTTTCACCCATCTCCCATTTGTCGATGAGGAAATTTATTGCTTTCTGGTTTATCTTTGCTATTTGCAAAGATAAGCAGACTTATGTATGCTTTCTTATATTTCCTGGTGTTTTACATGAAAAGCATCATACATGTTCTTTTTAGCACTTTGCTTTTTTTTTTTTTACTTGAAAATATCTCTTAGAAATAACCCTATATCAGTTCACAAAGATTTAAGGCTTTATTGTACATATGAACTATAAATTATTCAACCAACATCTTATTCCTGAAAGTTAACTTCCAATATTTTGCAACTAAAATGCAATGAATAACTTTGTGCTTATGCATTTTATGCTGTGGGAGGCATACCTTCAGGGTAAATTTCCAGAAGTGGAATTCTGGGTGAAAGGATAAAGACATACATTGTTTTGTGAGATACAAAGGCAGGGATATTTTTGTCTGTTCTGCTCATTGCTATACCCCCACTTTTAGAACAGCACTTGGCACATAGTAGACACTCAGTAAGCATTTGTTGAATGAATGAGTGGATAGCATTCTACAGCTTTCCCATCTCTAAATAACTGCACTCTTATGAAATAGCCTTATGGTTTACCAAATTCCTAAGTAGCCACAACAAACCCTTTTTTACCCTCTCGATTTCTTCTGCTGGAACACCTCGAAGCCGGGCATAAAGGTAAAGATGTTCTCGCCCTGTGAGCAGCTCATCAATTGCATCAAACTGTGGACAGTAGCCCATATTTTGATGGACTTCAGAAATATCAGTTAAAATACTGCAACAAGAAAAAGCAGTTAGCAAGTTTCCTTCAGAGAAGGGTGATCAGAGATCTGGGGCTAGAGGAGCTTCTGACAAGATAAGGAAGCTGCCTCTTCTCCCATTTTGCTTCAGAAATGTCTACAACATTGAGGAATCAAAGCAGGGGCCCTCTGATTAGAAACAGATGAACTTCAGGAGTTCTGAGCTTTGAATCCAGTCATCCTCAGTTTTCCTTTTTAGAATAATTGAATACCTGATACCCAAATTAGCTTTGGTTTTGGATTGGATCACCTCACATATTAGTTTAAAAACAAAGGGAAGATCAGGTTTAAGAAGCTGGACAGTAATTTTTGAACCCTTTCAGACATTTGGGAAGTAGCTAGAGACAATACATACCTTCCAATGAAAGTAAACTTCTCCATTTATTGGCAGAGATACAGTCAATGAAAAAGGAACCAAACAGATCATCTCCCCTCCCCACCAGAGCAAGAGGTTGGTGGAGAGAAGAGATGAAGTGAATTGAGTTCTATCAATTCCCTTTGACTAATTTATTCTCCCCCACTAGAAAATACATTGTCTTGATGAAAAAATAAACTCTCCATAGACTGGTCTAATCTCTGCCCCCTCTCCTTTATAGCTTACTGTCTATGGATGCAATGGGAAGGAACAGAAAAAGGCCATCCACTAAGACAGTCCCACATTATGACAAAAATGACTTCAGGTATGGCTGGGCCAATTAAAACCACCTAGACAAGCAAGGAGTATACTTTGTGAAATTCACAGGAGCTTCTGAACCAGAGAAGCCCAATCCTATGTCTTAAACCTATAGTTTATTTCTAACTTCCATTTTGGTTTTACTTTCTGAGCATCAGACTGTCTCACCTGGACTGTAACTTGATATCTTATCGCAAATCTCATTACACCCTCCTGTCCTCTGCAGCCTACCCCTTAAGACTCCTTCTGCTGCCATTGTGAAGTCATTTGCTTGACTGTAAGCTAAGCCAGATCTGCAGATGAGATAGACCCAGCCATGGTCTCACTCCACCCCTGCCAGTCCTTTTGCTCTGGACCTAATGGGGATGACTGGGGAAGGCCCAGGAACCAGATTCATCCTGTCTGAGCCAGTGAAGCGTGCTCAGGACTCCCCCTGCCCAGTGGGCATGGGACCAGAATGAGGATGGCTCCTAGGTAAGGAGGCCCCAGGGAGGCACAGGCTGGGCAGATAAGAGCAGTGCCTAACTCCACTTACAAACCAGGGCATAGAGCTCCTCTGGGCACATCTAACACGTGTGAACGCTGCTATTCAAGAGGCAGCTGGAAAGAGATGAACAAGCGCGAGCTCCTGTTCTCCATCCTGTGCTCGCAGAGAACCAGTCTGTTTACTCACACCTTATTATAAAGAGCAGAAGACACCCTCCAGAACCCAAAGGTACAGGCCAGGTTTTCCTTTATAAATGTTCCTTGGCCTGACACCAAGCATCAGCACAGAAATAGGCAATACAGATTAAGGCCCCCGAAGGCCCTCGAACCTAACCCCACCTAGAAGCTCAGAGATAAGATGCTTCGCAACAGGGGTTCTCAACCTGGGGCCCAGGGGCTCTGCAGGGCCATAAACATGCTTCAGGGCTCAGTAACTTCCCCAACACTCTTTGCAAAGATATGTGGAGGGAGGTAATGAGGGACAATGGTATATGTTTTTATAGAAAGAAGGTACAAGTGTCATTCAAATGCACAGAGGAGTCCATGATACTAAGAGCAAAAACCAATGACTTTGTACATCCCAGAACTTTCTGAGACTCCATGCAAACAGAGGAATCTCTTAACAATCACAACACCATTCAATTTTCCAGTAGGTGTATATCTTAGAATTTCTGGACCGTGATCACTGGGACATCCACCCCTCTGCACAGAACTCCAGGCTCTCAGAGTCACCCTCAGATACAGGGTCCAATGCTCACCCTCCCTGTGCTAGGACAAGGACATGGCTCAGGACCTATGAGAGATACCCCAAGATAGCACAAGCAGGACACTTACCTCTTGCCTGCTACAGTAGCTTCGCCTGATGTTACTGTGGTGTCCCCAGTGAGCATCTTAAAAGTGGTTGTTTTGCCAGCTCCATTCACTCCCAGGAGGCCAAAGCACTGAGGGGGAACACACAGAATTGGCCTGACCCTAGAGCCCAAGATGGTCTGAAATATCGGGCCCTAGAGCAAAGCGTGTGTGCTTCCATTAGGAGGCCACTCGCTCCATGTGGTGCAGGGCAGCAGAATATGCTACCCCAGATACGCCACTTTGGCATAAGGATGATTTGGATCTGAAGGCAACTAAGAAGAAGCAGATACAAGAAGAGCTTTCTGCCCTTGCCCTATTTGCCTGAAAGCAGGACATAAATTTACAAGGTATTTTTCCCCTCCCCTCTCTACCAAGAAGGAGAGAAGTTGACTGTTGAAGACAACTTTAGACCCTTATCAGCCTGGAGATGACACCAGAGGATCCACATAACAAATATTATTAACTAGCCATTATTTACCATTAGTTCCCCATACATTTGCCTCCCTATATTCTGCTACCCTGGAAACTCAAAAGTCCCTTTCTTCTGCCTTGTTACTTCTCTGACCATGTCTTGTTCCTCCGCTAAAATGCTATGTAAGCCCACATGTATATGTCAAACACATGACAACAAACTTCCCTTTGTTTTTCTCCTGTTAATCTGTCTTTTGTCAGAACAATTTATTGAGCCTGAGTACCTAGGAGGGCAGGAAAGAGGAATTCCCTCCCCTGCAGTGGCTACTGAGCACTAAAACTGCGCCTAGTCCGAATTGATATGAGCTGTAAGTGCAAAACACACTGGAGTTTGAAGACTTAGAACAAAACAAAAGAAAGTAAAATACCTCATAAACAATGTTTCCTATGAATTACATGTAGAAGTGATAACAGTTTAGATATATTGGTAAGATAAGTAATTAAGGTTAATTTCACCTGTTTCTACCTTTTTTGTGTGGCTGCTAAAAATGTTCAAATGACCTAGGGTGACTTGTGTTTTATATTTATTTGGTAGCTCGGCTTTAGAGGGAGAAGCAGCTGATTTCCCAAAGCCCTTTTCTGTGTGACCTGCATTATACGCACCTCTCCAGGACGGACTCCCACACACAGCCTGTCCACCGCTGGGCTGGAGGTGCCTGAATAAACCTGCAAGGTCAGAGAAACTGGACTGAGGCCTGAGAGGGGGTTAGAGCAGGGAAGGCACGAGAGAGCAAAGAATGGTTTAAGCAAAAACTACCATCATGAAGAGGTTCCAGATTAACAAGGGCATTTTGAGAGGTGCTATGAGCCCCAGAAATCTTGAAACTGGCTCTGTGCAAAAACTAACCAGAGAAAGATTAGTGAGGCTTGGTGGTAGTGGCTCTGGCTGAGGCCCTGTGCCAGTACCAAAGATCAATACTAGGGAAAATGCATTGGAATTCTATGTTTTGGGAAGACAAGTTAAATACAAAAATGACAGGCCCACATAAAAGTAGAAAAACAAGTTGCTTGCATAGGCATAGCGCTTATTCTACAGAAGGCAAATTACAACATTGTGCCATCTCTAGGTCCAGTTGGCACCTCCACGCCAACATGCCTACACCTATTTTCTTACCTTGGTTAGTTCACTTAGACTTAAGATATCAGTTTTATTTCCCCCACTAATAATTCTTTGTCTTTCTTCAGCTACATCATCATCTTCATCCATGATGGGCTCCCTAGGGGGCTCGGCAATCCTAGAAGAGGGAGAGGGGACAGGAGTGGGCTGGTGTACAGCATCCGCAGCACTGACCTCTCCCTCCCACCTTCTTCCCATTCCCTCCCTGCTGCTCCAGCCTTGCTTCCTATCCCCTAAGACTTGAATTCTCAAAAGGACTCCCAAGAGGAGAGGCATTAGGCAGAGAGGGCAAGTGCTCAAGCCCAGAGTCAGCCCTGGGTTCTAGCCCTTATTTCATTCAGTTCTCACAACCCTCTAAGTAGGATGGTAGATTTATTTCTAATAACTCTTTTCCCTCTGAATCAAAACCTAAAAATAAGTCCTTCGAATCTTTATGCAAATACATAAAGATTCAGCCAGACTCAGCCAGACATGTTGAAAGGATAAGAAACAAAACAATGTTTGGGAAAGCTTGCTCTGCGGGCCCCGTGATGAGCAGGTCAGTCCCCTGGGCCGAGCCCCACTTGGATCACAGAGGGGCTGCCTCCCGGGAACCTGAGCACCCACGTCAGGATGTAGTAGAGTCTAGGCAACAGCCTGGGGAGGAATCGCTGGGCTAGTCATGATTGGCAGCCACCCCCCCAGAGGGGGGCACTATCACCCCCACCACACATACACACATTGCTCCTGGCTGTACTCATCTCATATCACCCCCATATCGCTCCCTTCCTCCCCTGCCCTGTCCCGACCCTCACATCTTTAATTAGCAGTGGGTCCTCCTTTGTCTATTTTCTGTGAATGTTCATAGCTGTACTTTGAATACTCCTAACCATTATCATCTGCAATGCTATCATCCAATTTAAAATGAGTATCTGTTAATTATAGGAGGGATTAAATATTAGTGACTGAAACTAATAGCATTGTGTTTTAAATATCTTAAAGTTTAGATTCCTCACAAATTCTTTTGTGTTGATTTTATGTGTCTCTTCTTCTTGTGTTATTCAGAGCAAGCCAGCCTTTGAGAATGTAAAAGCGATCATGGTGTAGGGCTCATGAGGAAAAAGATGACTTTATGGATGTAAAGCCATGTCCCGGCATTGACAACCTCAGGGCAGCATCATGGACATACCATCGGGTGAGAAAGAAGTGGTGCTGGATGAGGAGAGTCAGGAGGAAGTACACTACCCCTTCTGCTGCCATGGCAACCAGGTTCTTCCCAATAAGGTCCCACCGGAATGGATTTGAAGAGTTCTCCTCACCTGGGGACAGAAGCCACCAAAAAATGACAGAAGTTAAGTCCACTCGGCCGCCCCAACTACCCCTAAAGACCTAGTTTTCAACACTTGGCTCAGCTGGGCCAAGACTTATGCAAGGAATTAAGCAAAAGCCAAACACAAGTCTCATCTTGGCTCCTCAGGTCAGATTGGGGAAGAACAGAGCCTGTCTTCAATTCCTCCTGTGGCTCCTTAGCCAAGGAAACAGAGGCATCCTGAGCCCTTCTAGGCAGCCGGACAATGCACACCAACAAGGTACCCCACCCCCTTGACCCCCCCACCCAGGCTGCAGGTCTGGGCACAGGAACTCCTGCTTCAGTCTCATAGGGTCCAGGGCCATGCTTGACTGGCCTCGATTGCCACCCACCAAACCGGGCATAGACGTCCGTCACAGCCTGGCTCAGCGCCAGGTCAATGAGGCCCCGGCCAAGGCAGAAGTGGGGGAAGATAATGAGCAACTTCCTCAGCATTGCATTGAATCTGAGCAGTGTCTGAAATACAGAAAATCAGGGCAGTCAGTAATGGGGCCAAGCCCATTTCCCTCCCAGGAAAGGACCAGGAGAAGGACTGTAGACAGAGGGGCCTAGCAGCTAGACTGTCCATAGGAGGGATTGATCACAAAGTAGGAAAGTTGTGAAATATGCACAGGAGGTGCCTCTTGGGGAGCGTCACAGACAGCCCCTTGGGAGCTCACTGCTGGCTGTGAAATTACCCCCAAGCCTTCCAAGGCATTTGTTACCAGGAGATGCAGCCATGGATGGAAATGTGACCCAGGCTCTCTCAGCTGTGGTACAGCTGTGAGCTGTCACCATCACCCAGCTTTGACCAAAGGGGAGAGGGTCCCCGGAGCACATCCCAGGTCTGTTGCTCAGTTCCCACAGGACAGCTCCGGGCTGTGCGCAAGAAGACAGAGACTCTCTCTGGTGTCTGTGTTGAGTTGGGGGGATTTGTTTTTGGGTAATCAGATTGTGCTTGCTGCAGCTTCTGTTAACTCTTGCTATTAGCAGGAAAGAACACCCTTCTTTACAAAGCTCATAAGCCTTTCCAGATTTCCATGGTAAAATTTCTACTCCTCTCTTATAATACTTTCCATATTGCCAGGGTTAATTATTTTCTTATGTGCCTACTTTCTGCCTTAGTGAGTTGTCCCTGCATGGGACACCAAAATATTTTGTGTCCTTCCTAAATTTCTTGTACAACTATTAGTAGACACTTCATTATTTATTAAATGGGCTAATGAAATTCTACTTATCCCAGGCCAGGCTTAAATTGAATTTGCTTCACCAAGAGCTTCTGGACCCCTGCAGCCCAGCTCTTTTGGGCCCACTCTGATCTGTAGCATTTACCTGTCTCACTGCTTTGATGGTCTTTTATATGGAATGTTGTGTCCTGAGGTTTATATCGGTCCCTAACTTGGTGTGCAGGCCATTTCCTGACTGGAAGGGGAGTTCTGGAGGGTAATTTGAGTGGGTCATACTTGTTTACATTGGCACATCCATCACGTGGTATTCACTTCATTGACACCTCTTGACTGAGAAGGGACAGCAGCTACCGGGACCTGGGGAGCCTCCTCTGGGATTCTGGGTATTTCTGCAGCATCTTTCTGAAAACTTATGTGAAAGCAACCAGTTCTTACGCAGTGGAGGAGGTTGCACTCCACACACATTGGCTAAATGAGTGCAGCTGGCAGGACGGAGAATGTTTTGAATTTTTGAAGTTTATTATTTAATTACTCTGAAGCAACACACTCTCTTAAGACTCAGTGGACTGTGAGCCTGTAACAAAAACAGTTCTGAAAAGCAGCATTTTCAGTCTGCCAGGATGCTCTGGCCATTGTGGGGGAGGGTTGGGGAGGCAGTGTTCTCATCCACTTCCCTCTGGGGTCTGACTGTGATATGGCATATGTTTTGTCAGTCATGGGACATAAGGGGAGGGGTTCTTCTTTGCTTTGTGGCCACAGAAAGCCTGACAAGTTTCGGAAAGAGTCACTTTCACGAAGCCATGAAACTCGGTGGCTAGTGCACACTTGCCTTGGGTCCTCCCAGCAGGGCCCAGAAGCAGGAGTGGGGACAAGGGCTGCCGGACAGCAGAGGCGCTGGCTGGTGCCCATCCTTTGAACTGTGGAGATCTCATGAGGGAAGGAAAGGCTACACAGGTCACTGGGGACACAGACACATGGGCGAGACCACCAGCCCTTGGGAAGTTCCCAGGAAAGTCACAGCCAGGGCTCAGACACAGCAGGCTGGGAGGGGAGGGGAGTGTGGAGCAAAGACAGCCCTGCAGCCACTGACATTGTGTTTAGGATTCAGTCTGGCCCATTCTTTCTGGGCAAAGAGAAGTCTGGGGGCTGTGGATGGCACAACTGGACTTCATACGTCATAAAATGACTCATTGAGGACCATAAATTCCTAACCCTGGTCTCAGGATTAATTTTCATGTAGAATAGTATATACTACTCTGTTACAATTTGCATAAAAAGTGAAGGAAGAGCCATGACTGGTGTGGCTCAGTTGGTTAGGTGTCAGCCACAAAGCAAAAGGTTTCCGGTTTGATTCCTGGTTGGGGCACATGCCTGGGTTGCAGGTTCAGTCTTCTGTTGGGGTGTATACAAGAGGCAACTGATTAATGTTTTTCTCTCGCATTGATTTTTCTCTCCCTCTCTTTTTCCCCTTCCTTTCCCTGTCTCTAAAAATTAATTAATTAATTAATTTAAAAAGAAAGTAGAGGAAGAATATATATGTATCTGCTTATATGCCTCCAAAACACATAAGAAACTCAAACGAAAGGTTGCCTCTGGAGAAGGGAGCTAGGTAATTATAAAACAGGAGTAGGAAAGAGACTTTTCATTGTATGTCTTTTTGTTCCTTTAAAAATTTGAAATTATCTGAATGCTCAGAAAATATTAAAGATTAAAATCATGAAAGGTCATTTATAGTTCAAGAATGAGTTCAGAAAACCATGATACTAGAGTACAAACATGAATCAGGAGTTTAAAGAAAGGAAACATGAAAGAAGGAAGCCAGGGAGGGAGGGAGGGAGAGAGGGAGGGAGGGAGGGAGGAGGGAAGGAAGGAAGGAAGGAGCAACATTCATTTATGCACTAAGCTTGTCCAAATGGTGCTTGCCCATGGCTCTAGTTTACCATCACATACTCTCTAGTGTCCTAGTAATCAAACAAGGAACCCAAGAAAGTCATGCTCACCTGGTTATTCTCAAATAATTCCAAGATGAAGGTGATGGCACTGCTGTTGATGCCAATGAACAGATTAGCACAAGACAAGGCCACATAGGCTGTACTGGGGACATCAAACAGGAAGGATGCTGGGTACATCATAGGAATGACTGCCCATCTGTGTGAAATGACACAACTCAGTGGCACAGAATGCCAATTTCCATTCCACCTGCTCTACCCCTAGATGTAATGTATAGCAGTCCCTCTCTGTATTGCGGTTCACTTATTGTGGCCTCACTGTATTGTGGGATTTTTTAAAAATATTATATTTAATTATTTATCGTGGATTTTTCACTATATTGCGGGATTTTGCAGTACTGTATACATATGTTGTTAAAGTTACGTAGGTTTAAGAGTGTAGAATATGTTTAAGAACATAAATAGTGTTTATAAAAGTGTGGAAAAGGTTAATAAGGACTGGGAATGGTTTATAAATGTGTGGGAAGGGTTTATAAAGCCTTAAAATAGATATAAATACTAAAATAAATGTAAGGTTCCTACTTCGCGGATTTTCACCTATCACAGCGGGCAGGGGGTGGTCTAGAACGTAATATTCATGATAAGTGTGGGAATGCTGTATTCCCCTCACACATGAGATGAAATGTTTAAACTTGTGAGAGTCCCAGGAAGACCAAAGAGATACTCCACTCCTCGGTCTTTGTTTCCCATCTTTGAATTGAAATAATAATGCCTTCCCTGACCATCTCATGGGGGTTTTGTGAGGGGAAAATGAGATAGCAACTGTGAATGGACATAAATTACAAAGCTCTGTACAAAGCATAGGAGCACTGTCTACCCTGCAATGCTTTCCATTCTTGTCTGGATTAGCAAAGCTGAGCTGAGATTACAACAGGCTCATTTTCACAGTTCACTGGAGCTGATGCACTGGCCATGCTGGTTTCTGATTCTTCTTATCAATAGAGATAAATGGAGACCATTGCTCTGGTAAAACTACTAGCCCACACAAAAAGGGCCAGATAAGAAAACTGAGGTCTAGATGAGGTGTATTACTTGTTCACAGTATACATGTAGTATGTGGTAGGCCTGGATATAAAGTTGCACACTTTGCTCTATAGTTCCACTGAATTTAATCTCTGTGATATCCTCTGGCCCTGACTAGGGAACAGCTTTTCATCTGGAGTCTTCTACTGTGTGCAGATAAGTCTTGGTCAGTATAGATGAAGACACTGAGATGGATAGATGAGCCACAAGTGAATCAGAATCACAGCTGGGTAAGAAACGGGGGCATGACAGATTCTCAGAGTTTGGTTAGGCCACAGTTTTAACGGAAGAAGGTTCAGGTCATGTGGGGCATCTCCATTGTCCCTGAGCAGACCAGGCCTCCAGAACACCTCCATGCGTGGAGTCAGAAACAGAAGCCAGCCAGGTTTCTGGCCAGGCTGAAGAGCCTGTTGGGGGTTGGAAGCCAACCTTGCCACCAGAAACTGTGGTTTTCTTTCTGGAGACCATGCCCCACCTCTGGCCTCCCTTTTGATGGCATTAGCTAATGGCCCAAACAACTCACCCATACAGCATGAGCAAGGCAACAAGGGCAAGAAGGTTGTTTGGAGAAGTGTAGGCTTTCTTCTGAAACCCGATGAAGATGCCCACCACTAGGGCAGCACTCACAGCATAATTCATCTTAAAGAGAGAAGAGGAGACCACTGTTTCCTGTCTGCCAAAAGAGGACTGGGCCAGCTCTGCCAGCACGTACGGTCTGGGATTCTGACTGTTTGTCTAAATAGTTCTTGGTTAGCAAACATATGTTAAGTTGTCTTTAGCCCTCCTACCCCACCCCAGTCCCCTGTGCAGGGGACCTTCAGCCTATATCTTTTAGAAAAATAAGTTACAAAATTCTACCTCGTCTCTCATTCTCTCTTTCTAATTGGTCATGAAGTCCTATTGATTCTACTAAATATGTCTCCAGAATTCAGAAAAACTTCAGATATGGTCCTTGGCCTCATGAAGCTCAAATAGATGACACCTTTTCATCACTTTTTCCCTTCTTTTTCCTTCCTGTACAATTCAGTGCTAAGGCCATTTAGATGGACAGGGAAAGATGGGCAGCCACGGTGAGGTCAAGGTGGGGAGTCACAGTGGTCCCAAACAGAATGAGAACCTGAGAAGGATGAGAAGGATGTCTCACAGAGGGTGTTGATCTGGCGTAGGGTATCAGAGCCAGAGCAGAATGGAGAGGACCTCCATGTGCAGTTAGCTGGAGCAGGGAGAGGGGGGTATCCACAGGGTGGAGGGGGTAGTGGAAGAGATAGGGGACTTTTTATATATGGGCATATTGCTCAGGTAGCTAAATGAGTTGGGGTGATAGAAACTGGTGTCTCATGCTTGGAGAAGGGAGTTACAAATAAGGAAAGCTGGAAAACCATAATGAGCCTACGGTGTTGGATTGGAACTAGAGGTTTTAGTAAGCCCATAATGTTCAGTGCATAAACAGATAAATATAGATGTAAATGTGTATTAATCTATGTATATACATTAATAGCTCCCCTAGTCCTCTCCACTGAGAAGGTCTGGGACCATTGAGACCCCAGTAGCATAGAACATATCTAGCACCCAGGTTTTGGTTTGGAGGGCCATTTTCCACTGAAAGGAACCAGAGTTCCTTGGGGACACAGTTGATTCCAGGTAGGGCTGGGGGGAAGTAGGATGAACCTGGAACATGTTGCTGTGCCATGGAGCATGGAGGTGCTCAAGGACACAAGTCAAGAGGAGGCAGAAGTCAGCTCAAATGGGCTTCCACTGGCCAAACTGGGGAAAATTTGAGCATCAGGATAAATAATGGTATCCAATTGTAATCCATGGACTAACACAGGAAAGATGAATTCTTATAGTTATAAATAAGTGAATGAATGGGAAATTTCATAACAAACAGGATTTTACACAGCTTTAAAGTACCTCTTCCCAAAATTCTTATTAATTATAAAAGTAAAAAGAGTAACTTTACAGTGGAGAAGCTCAGCAGACACCATCTCAATCATGCGACCAAAGTGATCACCATCAGTAATAGGACAGCTTGAGAGCAGGAGCTACCTGACAGGATGCAGCAAGAGGAACAGAGCATCCCTTTGTGGTGCTGCTGCCATAACCTAAATCTAATTGTGATGAAACATCAGGCAAGTCCAAACTGAAGGACATTCTGCAAAATAACTGGCCTGTGATCACTGAAAATGTCAAGGTCATGTACATCAAAGAAAAACTGATGAAAACTTCTAGGCCGAGGGAGCCTGGAGAGACAGGACAACTAAATTCAATGCATGACACTGAGATACTCAGATCCTTTTCTATAAAACACATAATTCAGGCAACTGACGAAACTTTAGGGGTATGGGGATTAGATGGAGGTGAAGCATGAGTACTGGTTACGTTAGAGGTGCTGGTGTATGCAAGTGTGTGTCTGTGTATGTGTACAAGTGTGTGCACATGTATGAAGGGTTATCTTGTTGGGAAGTTATTCTCAAATGACTCTGAAAAAGTTTTGAACTGTCTTTGCAACATTTCTGTAAGTTTTCTGTTGTTTCAAAATTTAAAAGAAAAAACATGATATATATAAAAAGATAAGACTAAGATATTATATATGTGCTGAGTAAATGATAGAAACATTGAGTGTTTGTTTATTGGTTCAGTAACAGCCCCCACACGTGTTCCCTTTTTGCCACCGGCTAATGAGGGTGCTAAGCTCCAACACTGTAGATCCCAGAGGTTGAATTCCAGCCTAGACTTAATATGCTAGAGCATCAGGAAGCCTGCTAACATCATACCGCCATTTTCTAACCCTTCACTAGGGTATCAACTTTGCTAGTATCACCTCCCCTGCAGACCACTCTGTCCTTCTCTCCACATATCTCTCCTTAGGCTCAGATGTGTCTGTAGCCAGGCACATGTGTGGATCAGTCCCAAGTGTAAATTCTATTCCTCGTCTTTTAAAAAAGTAGAGTGAAAAAACTAGCATGTTAATAACTTTTCAGTGCAGGTGAGCCTAGCTCTTTTCATGTTCAAAGTGTGAGGTTAATGTGGACTTCTGAAAGTGATATTTTTGTTCAAAGTGGGGCTTGTAGAATCTGACCTCCTCCCATGTGTTCACGAGTGCTTTTACATGAAGAGACAGAAAAGAGAGAAAAGAATTTAGTTACTAATGGTAATTTCTGCTTTTGTATTGTTAAGGGATGGCTGCTTAATAAATTAAGATAAAATAAATTTTATCTCTAGGAATCCTAACATTTGCCGTCATTATTAAAAGTCATAGTGGAGGAAGTTGTTTGTGTTTGTCTCCATCATAATGTGTCTTATCCTCATATGAAGAGGGGACTCTCAGAATGTCGAGATAAATAAAATGAAGGATCTCATTACCCAAGACACCCAGAATCTACTGGCTATCACAATGATCTTTACTATATTATAACTAAGTCTTTGCTGCCAATTAATTTTGACCCCGTGGCCTGTCATGAAGTACCTTACCCTGACCCCCTCCCTGCCTCCTCCAATACTGATTGTGAAAAGGGTGGTAGGTAGTCTGCTGTTGATTTGCTAAATAATTTTTATTTTTATTTTCCCTAACGTGGTGGCTAAACTGATACAGCAAAGGCCTGGCTACTTTGAGAGAACAAAATAAGGCCACTGAATAGGGTTGCCAGATTTAGCAAATAAAAATATAGGATGCCTAGTTGAATTTGAATTTCAGATAAACAACAGATAAGTTTTTTAGTATAACTATGTACCATTAAATATTTGGGGGCAAAACACTAAAAATTCATTGTTTTTATCTGAAATTCAAACTTATCTGGGTATCCTCTATTTGTCTGGTGACTGCCACAGGGGAAGTTCCAGCCTTACCCCTTTGGGGGTGGGGCCATATTTAAGAGAGGGTGCGGGGTGAAGGTCTGCTTGATATTACTTCTTCAGCTCCAGATTATTCTCAAGAAGGCCAGCCTCACTCCTGCAGGGCAGTCACTATTGGATGGGTCAGAAGGCCCCCTGAGACAGGGCCCGCGGAGCCCCCACTCAGCAGTCGGTACAGAGCCTTTCATTCTTCCCTTGCTTGCGGCTCCTAGTTCTGTGCCTTCCTAACATGCAACAGACAACAGACACGTAAGGCCCTTGGCACAGTACCTTCCAGCAGTCCTGGCAGTGCAAGAGCCCCGCCCTGCTTGTCCCTTGATCAGAGCAGACACAAGTGCCCACTCCTCAGGCCAGTGCAGGTGAGAGAGGCACCAAGACCTGATACTTACAATGTCCCAAAGAAAGTTGGTCAGCCAGTAGGTGGTAGGGCTCACTCCACTGACAAACTGGAGGTGCTTGGCTTTGTTCACTCTCTCCTGGATCAAATACAGGACAAAGCTGGCTGAGACGAAGGACATGGCGAAAATAACGCAGATAGCAACCACAGCATCCACAGAAGTGGTCAGCCTGCAGCAGGACAGGAGATTCAGGAAGAGAGAGGTGAAGAAGGAGGAGCAGCAGATGCAGGAAAAAACAAAGTCAGGGTTTGGGGAGGTTCACCCAATGCTAGATGACAACCTCCAGAATCCCCTTCCCTAGCTGATGTTTGTCATTTCATTCAATTGTCTTAAATGGGTCAAGGTTAAGTGGATATTTTTGGGTTTTCTGTTCCATGTCAGTGTTGAATATTGTTCCATTTTAATAAGAAAGTCTAGATAAAGTTTCTCTTTATTACATTTTCAAATTATTTATTGATGGTTATAGAAATGGGTTTCTATATTAATGTCATATACTACAATGCTCTTATCAGTTCTAATAATTTGCCTATAGAGTCTCAAATTTTCTAGATAAACAGTCATATGGTGTGTGAAATTTATTTCTTTCATTAAAGAAGTAAATTATCTTGTTAGAACATGAAACACATTATAGCATGGAGAAATGTTCATAACAGTAAATTTAAGGGGATGGGCCAATTATACAGGACTTTTCTCTGTTCACTCTTTCCTGGATCAAGTAGAAGGCATCTGCCTAAGGGGGCAAATGAGGGCTGAACTCCAACCTGAGGTTCACATATAAACCATGACGCCCTGCATGGGACAGTGCCCACCTAGAGAAAGAAGGACCTTTAATTCCCACAAAGGCACCATATGTGCTCATCAGTGTCCTTATGAAATTAGAAATACCATGACCTACATATGGTAAGAATAGAACAAATGACAGAAAGGGAAACGCACAAAATCATATTGAGGAAATAACTTAAACTGTGTAGGATTATAGATAATAAGTTCTTAAAATTCTATATTCTGTAAGCTTTCTTTAATGAACATATACTATTTTATAATCACAAAAGACCTTCTATTTCATAGTTTAGAGTCAAGAGACTTGGCAGGGCTGAGTGAGACTATTGTTCCTCAGGTGAGGGCCCCCGAGGGCATCCAGGGGAAAGCCCCAAGGGGCCAGGGCTCAGCTTTTAGCCGAAGATACTCGGCCTGTTGAAGGCCCAGTGTTCAAGGTGCTCAGTATACTGGGACAGGGAAATGAGGCCCCTACAGCTTATCAGAAGAAGTTTGCCCTAACAAAGGCTACAAACATACTACAAATTGCACAAAATGGATCTTTTTCCTCCTGAAGCTGTGCAGTAAGAGCCTAAGCTTGAGGAAAGCAAGGTTCTGTTGACATCTTCAAAGTCTGGCCATCTGGGGGAAATCACCAGAATCTGAGATAATTACTGCCGGGGAGATTAAAAATTTACTGAACTTTCCCAGTTCCCAGCCATCATTTTACACACTGGAATGCAGAATATTTGTGTAAGCTCCAAGAGCAACTTCTTATGAGAAGCCAACAGGGAACAGAACCAAATACATGCTTATTTTCCAAATAAATGTGAGTAGAAAGAACGGTACACAAAACATTGCAAGTCTTCTTGTTTGTCTGGTTAAACAACCTTGCCACCCAGCCCAGCAGCTCATGCTAGTGAAAATCCTTTTGGGTCTCAAAAGAGAGGAGAGGTTGATAGAAAGCTGTGAGGCTGGGGGCCGTGGCGGCTTACACTGTAATCTCGGAGAGCTGCTGCTTGGTCAGGTTCAGGGGCTGGCTTATGACAGTGATGCCATACTCTTCTGGGTTTCTGTCCTGCTGCAGGCTGACTCGTAAGATGGCGTTGTGGGCCACGTTGAGAAAGCTGACCATGGCATGCCAGCCTTTGTTGTTAAACCACACCTGGAGGGCGGAGAGGGGCTTTGTGAGGCTGTGCCAGACACGTCACCAGAGGCCCTTTGCTAACAACAGCTGTTTCAAGAAAAAATGAGCCTCAGGAAAAGGAATGTGAGGAGGAAGGGTTTGGCAGCTGGAAGACATTCCATGCTAGGTTTCAACAGGAGGTGCGATGGAATTTAATTAATCTGGGAGAATAAAAATAACCAGCTCACATGAATTTTTAGCTCTAGGGCAGATTCTGCAGGGCCAATACCTTAATGTTGTCTTCAGTCTCTAGATGTTTAAGGAAAGCAGACATTTCTTTAGAGGCCTTTCTGGTGACAGGACCCTAGAAAACCATGATGACCAAGCAAGAGGGTTTTTATCTTAGCACTTATGATAATTTCTGTTTCATAATGAATGGCACATTGAAAGTCCTACCCAAATCTTCAGTCTGTTTACATACCCCGCTCACATTCATTATCTGGCCAAGGTCACTTAAAAATTCAACAAGCGCTTCCCCAGCGATGGGGAGAACCAGGAGCTTTCCGCCAATGGAAATTCCTCCGTACCTGACAAGGGAACAAGAAGGCCTCAGGTCAGTGCCACATCCCATGTCTGTGGTGCTCCATGCGTGCCAGTGTTCTCTCAGTTTCTGTAGGGAAATGTGTGCTTTTGGGGGAGTCATCTTTACTAGTGAGCAACATGGCTCCCCTTTACAAACCAACGTTTTTTTCTTTTTTAAATTATATATATATATATATATATATATTTAAGTATATTTTATTGATTATGTTGTTACAGTAGTCCCAATTTTTTCCCCTTTGCTCCCCTCTGCCCAGTAACCCTCTCCCCTCCAGCAATCCCACTCCCCTTAGTTCATGTCCATGGGTCGTGCATATAAGTTCTTTGGCTTCACCCTTTCCTATATTATTCTTAACATCCCCCTGTCTGTTTTGTACCGACCAATTATGCTTCTTAGTTCCTGCACCATTTCCCCATTTCTCCCCCTCCCCCCTCCCAGCTGATACCCTCCAAATGATCCCCATACCTATGATTCTGTTCCTATTCTGGTTTGCTTAGTTGAATTTTGTTTTGTTTTTTTTAGATTCAGTTGTTGATAGTTGTGAGTTTGTTGTCATTTTAGTGTTCATAGTTTTGATCTTCTTTTTCTTAAGTAAGTTCCTTTGACACTTCATATAATAATAGCATGGTGATGATGAGCTTCTTTAGCTTCACATTTTCTGGGACGCACTTCGTCTGCACTTTCATTCCAAATGATAGCTTTGCTGGATAGAGTAATCCCGGTTGCAGGTTGCCTTTCATCACATTGAATACTGCTTGCCAGTCCCTTCCTGCCTGCAAAGTGTCCTCTGAGAAATCAGCTGATAGTCCTATAGGCACCACCCTGTAGGCAACCTCTCCACCTCTCTCTTGCTGCCCCCAGGACTCTGTCTTTATCTTTCACCTTTGGCATCTCAGTCATGATGTGTCCTGGTGTGGTCCCCTCTGGGTCCAGCTCACCCAGGACCCTCCATGCTTCCCAGACCTGTATGTCCATCTCCTTTGCAAAATTTGGGAAGTTTTCCTCCATTTTTTCAATTCTTGCTTTCTTATTCTACACTGGTTGACTGTTTTTTCTTCCTTATGTTCCAAATCATTGATGTGAACCCCGGTTTCCTTCCCCTCACCATTGGTTTTGTGTGGATTTTCCTTCATTTCACTTAACATAGCCTTCCCTTCTTCCCTTATGTGTCTGCCATACCCAAGCATATCTGTCAAGCCTGTGAGCATCTTTATCACCAGTGTTTTAAATTCTGAGTCTCTTAGGTTGTCTATCTCCTCATCTGTTAGGTTGGCTGTCTCCTTGTCGCTTAGTTCTCCCACTGGAACCTTGATCCGTTTCCCTTTTTGGGCCATACTTCTCTGTCTCCTCATCCTGACAGGCTCCTGTGTTTTTTTGCCCCCACATCCCAGGTAGAGCTGTCACTCCTGTTACGTTGTAAGGGGCGGAGCCTTAGGGATTCCTCAATACAGGGCGACCTGTTTCACCACATTGTGGCGCTGTATGTGGGGGAGGGGTTCGAGATGGAACAATGCTGCGAGCCCAGCACTCGCCCATTTTCCAGGCACCTCTTTAACTACTGCACCAGACTGGCTCCCCTCTAGCTACTGTCCTGGCCATTGTTCCCAGAATGGGTGGGTCTGCGGATGTTCTAGGACCATGGGGGCCTTTTAAAGAAGTGGACTCTGCTGAGACCGGCAGTTTCTGCCTCCACCCCAACCCCCACTGGTCTGCATAGTCAGAAGCAATGAGGCTTGACTTTCCCTGGTGCTGGGACCGTGAGTTGCTAGGTCCGATGAGGAGCTAAGAATGCTCCCCAGGTGTCCCTCCTGACTTTTAAAACATGTGACCATGCTTTATGCCGGCCTGCTGCTGCTGCCGCCACACTGCGTCCTCTCTGTCCTGGCTCCGCCCGTCCTATCTGTCTGGATGAGTATTTCTTCTTGATATCTTTGTTTACTAGACTTCCATGCAGTTTGATTTTCTGGAACTTCTGGTTGTTTCTAGTTTTGAGGTCGTTGTATTCCTTCTTAGTTGTGGAGGGAGATGCAGAATGTCTGTCTACACCTCTATCTTGGCCAAAAGTCCCTTTTTAAATTATATTTTTTAGTTTATGCTATTACTGTTGTCCCAGATTTTTCCCCTTTGTCCCCCTCCAGTCAGCCCACCCCAGTCCCTCAGGCAATCCCCACACTGTTTCTATGTCTCTGGGTCCTGTATATAAGTTATTTGGCTGTTCTATTCCCTGTGCTGTACTTTATATCCCCATGACTATTCTGTAACTACCAATATGTACTTCGTAATCCCTCACCTTTTTCACCCATCCTCCAACCCCCTCTCATCTGGCAAGAATCAAAACATTCTCTGAGTCTATGATTCTGCTTCTGTTCTGCTTGTTTATTTTATTTTTTAGATTCATTGTTGGTAGATATGTATTTATCACCATTTTATCGTTCACATTTTAACCAACGTTTAATGCTTCCTCATTGCCTCCAGCTGAGTTCTGCCCTTTCTGAGCTTGGTCTCTGCTTACCTCTCCATCCCCTCCTCCTGCCTTCCCTTGACTGGCATATCCTGACCAAGCCCAATCCCTTCCAGAGCTGCCAACAGGCTGGGTTGCCTCTGCAGGGCTGCAGGGCTGCTGGCTTCCCAGCAATGCCTTTCCCTTTCTGGAGCATCAGGCCAATTCTGACTCCTCTATCATATGTCACCTTCTCCTTGAAGCCTTCCCTGACTCTGCCCCTCTCCCAACAATGATTACTTCTGTACTTTACAGGTACTTTTGACAATCCTGGACTCACCTTAATCTAATCAGGACTAGTCCTGCTGTGCTAGCACTCCCTGCTTCTCAACCCCACCCCTCCCTCGGACAGCCCCTCGCCATCTGCCTTCACTCAAACTCTAGTTCGGTAACTGAGATCCTAGCCTTGGGTCTTTCCTGCTCCTGGCCCATCTTCCACACTGCTCTGGAAGCCTCCGTGACAGTGTTCAAACACCGATCTGGGCATGTCACTCTCTGGCTTAAAACCCTTCAATGGCAGGATAAATGCCAAATTCCTCTACAGAACAAAATTAATTTGCTGGAGTTTATTTCTCAGGGACTCAAATTGCATTCCTCCTGCCTCCAACTTTCTGCTTCAGCTAAGGATCATGCTTCCCTCTAGGGAGCAATTCTAAAAGCTGGATTTCACTTCTATGGTCTAGAATCAAGTCAACATCAGCTCTGCATTCATTCTAGAGGCCCCTTTCTGAGGGAGCCTGGGAGGCCAGGGCACTCTTAGAATATCCCTGGAGGATGCTCCAAACCTCTGGAATCACTCAGGCACGAGGTGAGTGTGGGGCTAGACCAGACTCCCTGGGGCTTAAAAGGGATGCTGCCAAGGAGTGCCAGGGCTTAGGCCCCAAGTCCTCTCAGTAGTATTGCAAACTGTTATATGCTTGGAGCTTTTAGAACCTCTCTTGAGTGAGAATGCTCTGGATCAACTCTTCAAGGGATGTCACTTCCCATCTATGTCCTTCGAGGTGATCTACCACTGGGCATCTTCTGGGTCCAGGGTGTCTCCAGCCACACATCCTTCAGTACATGTCTTGTGACTTCCTGAGCCCATACAGAACGTTCCATCTACGTGGCTTTGAGGTGGGGCTTTTTTTATATGCAAGTATTTTAAATAGATCAAGTTGAGATTTTAATTCCTTATAAAAATAGTTTCTTACCTCTGTTCGTTGACCCAGAATTTGTTCTTTAAGCTGAAAGTGAAACAAATCATACAGTGAATGTCACAAGCATGGCAGTAGTGTTGACGCTCCTTCCCAAACACTCACTGGGGGAGTCTCAGTCTTCAGGGGTATGTCTGCATTTCCTGATAGCCAAGCAATATGGAAACCTCCCAGCCTAGGAGCCCAGCCGGACACACATGCAGAAAAAAAACTGTTATTCTCCACTGCTGGCTCCTCAAGTCACATCCCAAGTGCTGGGCTTCCTGTGTGGCCCTGCTGTCAGGTTATTTGTCAGACCATCTGGAACCAGATAATATGGCAACTATCATACTAGTATGGCGTGAAGCCTGCAGCCCTCCCTTCTTGTATCTGCACAAATAAGGTTCTAATAATCAGCTGCACACTTGGGGCAAGTTCTGACTGACTTCAGCTAATCAGGATGAGATTACAAGATAGAAGATGACAAGGTGCCAGCTGTAGACCTCATAGGTCAGGCCCACGAACTACCATTGTCATCAAGCACAAAACCCAAAATTCCATTTTGCAAACTTGCTGCTGAGATCAAAGTTTGGGATGCTTGTTGTTTATCCCATGCTTGAATAAACTCTACATACTCTGCTTGTATTGTGGGGCTTGTATGGGGTTCTCCATTTTGCTAACTGCTGGCCTGGCACTGCCCTCTTAGCAGCTGTTGTCACCATCTGCGCTGTGTACTAGTTAACCGAGCAAACTTCTTTTTTGTGCATGGCTCTGGTAGGGGAAACAATGGAAACTACTACTAAAGTTAGACAGTTTTACTTTAAAATCCAAGAGCACATAGGTCCTGGATCAGGGCTTCCTATGGTGCTCTCTCAATAGCCTGCTCTTGTCAAGCTGTTAGGGGGCTGTGGAGCCAGTCCCTCCCCAGCTGCAGAGCTGAGGGAAATAGACACTCAGAGAGGAGTTCCCTGGCATGTGCAAGGATAGCACCACAGGTGACAATCTACAGTTGCAGTTAACCCAGCCAACCTGTGGGCTCACTCAGATACTGCACCACTGCCTCCAGCCTATCTTGGTCTATTTCTTTTCCTTTCTGCTTTTTACTTCTTACTTTGCCATCTGGTTTCTTTTTCCTCTACCTTTTCCTCTTTGTTCTTGTTCCTCCCCCCAAACTTTGTTTCTCTTTCTTTATTCTTTAAAATATCAGGCTGCATTATTAGATAAATTCTATGCTTCAAAATTTTACTCTTAATAGTGCACAGGTTAACCTTGAAGACTGCTTAGTCTAAACCAAAACAAACAAACAAACTTAAATTGTGTTTTACTTGCATATGTCTCAATTGCTTTTTCTGTGGATGAGGCCCTCAAATTAGAAAAAAGAAAAGCATTCCACTGCCCTGATTATTGATAAATCATGAGAGTAAGTTATCTTCTGTCTTTAGTTAATAGTTTCCACAGGGAGCCAGGATGAAAAGCATAAAAGGCCCTCTTCTTACCTGCTTCGTATAAGAGCAGGATACGTTTTTACTAAGAAGTCGGAGATGTTCCTGTCTGTAAGGTCTTGTAGAATTTCCATGCTGCGCTGTATTCTCTGAAGCAATGAGACATTAGTGTTCATTATGTTGGAATCAGAGGCTTTACAGTTTGTGGAACTGCTTGTTCTTCACCAGAAGTTCTTTATGAACTCAGCTGCTGGGAAATGAAGCTCCTAAATGAAACATTGACATCTCCCTAGTTCCCACATGAATAAGACGGGAGCCGTCCTCCATTACTCTCTTTTCTCCAATGTGCTGATAGCGCTAGCTCAAAAATAAGTCCCCGATACATCTGCATCTCTCCATTTCCACTACTGCCACCCTGGCCCAAGCCTCTACCTACATTTCACCCGGATTGCTACACAAGCTTCCAAGCTGGTCTCCCTGATTCCACCTTTGGCCCTTCACAATCCACTCTCCACCCAGCAGCCAGACTGACCTTTGCAAATATAAACCAGCTACCCCAGTCACCTTGCTTACCACACTCCAATAAACCTTAGATCACCTCCAAATTCATTACCAAGGCTGACGCAGCCCAGGTGAGCTGGCCCTGCCTGGCTCTCTGAGCTCACCTGATGCCTCTCCTCTTCCTCCACATCCTCCCCACCTATTCTCCCTGTTTCTCAGATGCCCACCGCTCATTCCTAAAGTAGCTTTGCACTTGCCAGTTCCCTGTGCCTGGAGCGCTTGGCCTGGACTCCTTGCAGGGCTAGCGCGTCATCATTCAAGTCTCAGCCCAAATTTTATTCCTCCGAGAGGTCTTTTCTATTTCCTGTCACTCTGTATCATAATATAGTGTGGCGTTATCTTCATGTCTTCATCTCCACATGAAATTTTCTTTCCAATTGACCTGTTTACTTGTTTTTGTCTGTTACAGCCTCACATGATACAAAATCTGTGAGAGTTGGGATTTTCGCTGTCTTGATAGCTGCCATGTCCGCAGCACCCAGAACATATAATTGAAACCAAAGATTTGTGACATGAGTGAAAGAATTCAAACAGTACCTTACAATTTACAAATTACCTTCAAAGTATACTCAGGACTGGAAGCTAGTTCATCAAGATTTTGGAGAATTCAAAAGAGCATAAGTTTGGCCACCAGGTGGCAATATTACTTTAAATTTGGGAATATATAATGTTTTGTTTCTGGTCAGTCATGAACCTTGGGTGTCAACCACAGGTAGCTGAGGGAATTTTTGGTGGCTTTAAAACCACCATCATCACACACCATTCTTCTCATTTTTACACACTTTCTATCTCTTCCTCCCCTTTTTCCATGTTACTGTACTTCCTTCTTCAATTCACTTTCTTCAGTTTCTCTCTCTAATGCTAGTAGAACTAGCATCCGCAGAATGCTAACTGTGCGCCAGACACTGTGTGGAATGCTCTACATACATTATAATATATCCCTCAATCCTCACACCCTCATGAAAGAGGAATTATCACTTTAATTTACAGACTGAGGAAGTGAGGCTCGGAAAGGTTAGCTAACTTGCACCAGGTTGCAGAACTTGCAGGTAGTGGACCTAGGATTTAAACCTACATCTGTCTGGCTCCACAGCCCTCACTCTTTTTGCTCCATCACCCTGCTTCTCAAGCTGAGACTGGCACCCAGGGGAACTAACTCTCCGGGTGCAACGGAGGCTGGAACTGTTGCTGGTGCCTGGCAAGTTTATGATAAATTGTTTTCAGAAACTTCTCTTAAATAAAATACTCATATAATTTTAACTCTATATATTCTAGGAGTCAGGGATGGAGCACTTCCACCTCAGGACCCACCACCACTCAAAGACAATGGAACAGAACGGGTCCCTACGGGAGACTGCGTCCACCATCTAGTTTTCCAGATGAGGGCAATTGACTACCTCTGGACCAAGCCTATGCCCACATCTCTGGCTTAATTCTAGGCTGAATGGGAGTGTGTCTGAGTGGCTGGGTGTGAATGAGAGAGGATAGGAGAGGAGAGGGGAGGGGAAGGGAGGGGAGAGGAGGGAGGGGAGGGGAGGGGAGGAGAAGGGAGGGGAGGAGAGGGGAGGAGAGGAAAAGGGAGGGGAGTGGGGAGGAGAGGGGAGGGGAGGAGAGCAGAGGAGGAGTGGGGAGGAGAGAGGGGAGGAGAACAGGAAAGGAGAGGGGAGGGAAGGGGAGGGGAGGGAAGGGGAGGGGAGTGGAGAGGAGAAGAGGGGAAGGAAGGAGAGGAGAGAGGGAAGGGGAAGGGAGCGGGGAAAGAAATGGAGTTGGGAGGGGAGGGGAATGGGGAGGGGAGGGGAGGGGAGGAGAGGAGGTAGCACCTGAACAGATTGGTGATGTTCAGTTTTGCTCCCAGGAGAGATGTGAATGATAATGAGGAAAGAGAGAAGTGAAATAAATCACAGGAACTAGTTTGTCTGTTTCCAGGACTTCGGCTGTAGGGATCTGTTAAATTTTCCGCCCAAAGATCAAGGACTAACCACTGAAAATAAGTTTCTATAAGCTAGACAGGCAGCTTTGAAGTTAGGATTCACAGGAAAATGAATCTGCACGTAGCTGACCTTGGCCTTCTGTCCCTGCCCTGGCCAAGAACCCAGCATGAGAATTCTCTGTCCTGACGTTAAACACATTAGAGCAGAAAGCAGTTGAGGTGTCCTCAGCAAACCCAACAGAAGTAATGCTTCCTCTTGGGGTGCAGAGGATTAGGACAAACTCCCTGAGTTCCTCTTTTGGGATCCCTGTGGTGGTGACATGGCTGAGTTATGATTCTGGGGAAAATATATTGCTTGAGAATTGTGAAGGCATATGCTTTTAGCATATAAAAAAGAAAGAGAGGATGCTCATAAATAAAGCATCATTTTTAAGCCAGCAACTATGACTGATGCTATGGCAAAATTTAGGTGTCCCTCATTACCCGCTCTGCCCTTCTGCCATGTGCCATACTAATAGACTTCTTTGTTTGGTCCAGGGCCACCCAGAATAAATACTATAGTTCCCAGGTTCCCTTGACTTTCCATTCTGGACAATGATGTATAAGTAAAAGTGGTGTGCGGTAGCGTCTTGAAATCTTCCTAGAAGATAGCATATTTGCACATTTTGTCCTCTCTTTTTATTCATCCCTTCTTCCGTTCTGCTACCTGGAAAGTAAATTCTACCATCTGGGCCAATGAGGTTGAGGCCTGTTTACCATAGAGAAGCAAGTAAAATAGAGTATGGATCTCCTGCATAAACTTTTACATGCGAGAGAAACACAGTGTGTCTTATTTTATCCACTGCTAGTTTAGGGTTTTCATCATTCAGTTGAATGTAAGTCTAAACACCAGAGTTTCCTTAACCACATTATTTCATTGACTTCTCATATAATGCTATGAAATAAGTTGTAGTTACCCCCAATTTGTAAGTGAGGAAATTAAGGCTCAGAGAAGCCAAGTAACCAAACCATGGCTCTCTGATGCCAATGCCTGTGCCCTTGACACTATGCCACACTGCCTCTCTGGGGATCATTCATTCATTGGTAGATCACCAGAGACAGCGACGCAGTACACCACTCTGTGCAGGTGAGCTGGGAGCACTGTTATCAACCCAAGACAAAGTGAGACTTCACCAGTCCCTCTGTCTCTGAAAGCCCCAGGAGAGGTTCACTATGATACAATACCCAAGAGAGAATGCTGCTCAGAGTCAAGGTTGCTAATGTCCCTGCAAAACATAGGTTGTTGATTGTGTGTGTGTGCATGCATGTTAGTTACACAGCACATGGAAAGCTTCTTAATTAAGATTGCTAAAAAGTGTGCAAATACATATGCATTTGAATGGATAGTACAACATTGGTTAAATGTTGCATAACTTGAACACTCACAGGCCCAACAATGAGAGGTTAGTTAAATAAAGTAAATCCAAACAGTGGGATAGTATGCAGGCATTAAAAACAAAGATGCATATTGACACAGGTGTATGTTCATAATATGCTATGAAGTGAAAGTAGCAGGTTTTCAGACAGCATTTTGAATATAATCCAGTTTGACCAGCTAAAAACCAAAAATTATTTATTGGTGGTTATTTCCAAGTGTTAGAATGATTTTTTTTTCTTCTGACTTATCTGTATTTTCTTTTCTTTCTGTTTTTTTATTTAAAAATTATATTTATTTATTTTTAGAGAGTGGGGAAGGGAGGGAGAAAGAGAGGGAGAGAGAAACATCCATGTAGGGTTGCCTCTCGCATGTCCCCCAACTGGAGACCTGGACTGCAAACCCAAGCATATGCCCTGACTGGGAATCGAACCAGCGACCCTTTGGTTCACAGGCTGGTGCTCAGTCCACTGAGCCACATTAGCCAGGGCAGTATTTTCTAATTTCTCTATAATGAACATACATGACTTGTATAATTTTTCAGTGTTTGATGGTATTTTCTTACGAGATTGCATAGAAAGTGGTGAAAAATGAAGCTATTAGTCAGCGACTTTCTCCAAGTGACTGGACAAGGCCCTGTGGGAATCCTGCTGAGAGGACCCAGGGACCCCCATTTATTCCTGCACCCAACTGTCAGTTTAAAATGTTATTTGGCCAGAAATTCAGGGGATACAATATATTTTCCCCAGTCCCTGCTGTTGCAGGCAGATCCAGGGACCCCGGTTCCTGTGGAGGGTTGAGGTACCTGAGGGGGTGGGAGCCCCCCTGCACCCTCGGGGCACTCGGGGAGCATGGTGAGCTTCTCCCTGGTGCTGCATCTGCAGGAAGGTGAGGGCTGGTCCGGTGTCCATTTCTGCCTCTGGAGCAGCTGGGTGACATTCATGGACACAGAGGGAGTCTTCCAGGGGGTTGAGTTGCCACAGGGGTACTCCCTCATGGAAGACAAGAAAATATTTCACAATCAGCTCCAAAGGTGATAAAAGTCCCTAGCAAAGAGAATTAGTGCCCAACCTTCTCCTTTTTAGCCTTTCCTCCTTGTCCTCAGAGACACACTTTCTTCTTACACTCCTGGAGGTTAGTTTTTGCTCAAGAAAAATCAAGTCTAGGTTGTTTTTTTTGTTTGCTTGTTTTTAATCGACTTGGTGTGGGGGTGGTAATAATCTAGTTTGTGGACAGTTTTATCTCTTTTTTCTCTTCTGGTGATTCTAGCTGTTGACAGACAACAAATAAAAGAGTTTGAAATTAGTCTGTTTTGGCCCTTATCAATAATTCTGAAAAAGACTAAATGAGAGAAGCAGTTAAAATGGAACTGTTAGGATTCTTGGTGGATTTCAAAGGCCCTCTAAAACTTCATTCTCTCTACTTAGAGCAATAATTGAAAGTTGACTACATATGTAATTAACGCCATCCTTGGTCCAATTAGACAGTTGACAATCCCCATCTCCCTCCTTTGCCTGTTCAGATATCTTTCAAATAGGTTGTGGGAAGCATAAGTCAATTTGGTATGGAACTTTGATATTGGGAATTATAGGAATAAAGGGCTGTCCAATGATGCAGGGACTTCCTGAGAGGTTGTGAACACCTTGGCATGCAGGTGTTGAAGGAGAAGCTGGGTGAGTGCTGGCCATGGATGGAAGTGTTGTGGAGTACAGAGCAGGATTGAGATGGGGCCTATCCCAACCCTGCCACCTCAGTACCCTATCATCTGGGTTCCCCAGGGCAGCTGTTGGTGTCAGAGCAGGGGTGCACTTACGGAAGCCACTCTTCCTTTAGGCAGCGGTTGCCAAAGCCTGGCTTGTTCAGGAGGATGTCTGCAAGTGCTGCGTGCCGCTCACTGCCTGGCTGGTCCATGCTAGATGATGTGGGAGGGGCTTACTCAAAGGACACATGACTGGGACAGAGGGACAAAGCAGCCAACATGCAACTCAACAGGTGTTTTGCTGAGTGGCTACTACATGCCAGGCATGCGCACAGGGCACAGAAGGCTGTATTGGAGTGGTTATAGGTTTTCTGGGAAGAGGGTAGCCTCCCCAAACATACCCAGGGATCTGATGGCATATCATGTCTGTGCTCCACAAAGATGAAGCTTCAACCACACACCCAACTTTTACTTTCTCTGTCCTTACTCCTGGCTGTCTTGGTTGTCCACTTGGAATCACCTTTTACAAGTGGCAAGTGGCCTAATTTCCTTTCTGATGGCAGCCCTAGGATCCCTACCATGTTGGTGACTATCCTGGGGCGGGTGTTCAGGGCCCCACCAAGCAGCATGTGATCCAGGAGCCCCACACCCCATGGAGGCAAATGATGACCTCTAGGGAGAAGTCTATGTACCTGAAGAAGGTGTACTGCTGCCCATACATCCAGGGGTGAAGGGTCAAAGCAGGATATTCACCAAAAGGAGGGATGATGACAGAAAGCATCAGCGCCAAAAACACAAACGTGGCTGGGAGCACGATCTGTGTAAAAACAAACATGGCAACGTGGGCTGTGGGTTGTGGTGTGCACAAGAAACACAAACACACATGCACATGCAAATACACACTCACACACTCATGCATGTTCATTCTTTTAAACATTTATCCTGCAGCCTCATAACTGGGTCCTGGTGGGAAGTCAGGCTTCTGGGGAACATTATCAGCAGCATGTGCGAAGGCAAGACATGTAGGAGAAGACAGAATATTCTGGTAACCATTGAAGAATGGTTGAAGTAGGCCAACACTGAGCATTGAAGAAGGCCAGTGTTTAGCCAGAGGTAAACCAGAGTTTCTTTTCCTGAATAAAAAGTATACAAAGAAAAAAAAGGGGACAATGACCTTGATATGCAGGGTCATTGCCAAAATGAATAAAAACATGACTTTACCCTTTATCGTAAACATAATAATAATATTAACACACTCACTATTATTCTATTTTCTCTGCTCAGTGAGGTTGAATACTCACAGAGAAGCCTTGTGTTAACCAAGAATTAAAATAAAGTTTGGCAAGGAGGAAAGAAAGCCAACAGAACTTAAAGGGGTGCTCACTGCTGTGTTTGAACCCATGTGCACAGAAAGCCTGGCAGAGAATGGAGAGCCAGGAGAGGGCAGGCAGGCCCTGGCCAGGAGCCACTGAGCCCAGCCAAAGACCCACAGTGATACCTGGGCCAGGAAGTCCTTGTGGCTGCGGATGGAGTGGTGGAATCGCTTGACCAGCAGCGCCTGCACATGCTGCATGAGGAGCCGCGCTCCCGTGTTGAGCTGGCCGCCCTGCTCCCCTCGCTTCCCAGAAGGCTGGCCCTCAGCAGGAGGAGCCGGCTTTGCAGAGCCACTGTTGGAGCTGGAGGCAGTCTGTATGACCTCCTTGCTAGGACCCGAACAGGGGTGTCGCAGGCTGATGGCTTCTCTTTTCTGCTGAGTGCTATCTGAGAATGAATAATTTAGAAAACACACACACAAAGTCTGGATTTCATGTTATTTTTTTCTTATTGCATTAGATATTTTTTCATTTAAATCAGGAACAAAACATCAAGCCGGGTAGGTTAATAAACTTTAAAAAATTCTATTGTTTAGTGTAAATCATTTATAGACAGAATAACCTCAAATCACTTATTCTCTATAGTAGTTAAAAGGAACAAGATAGATCTAAATGCACATCAAGAGATCAAAAACATAACTAAGTAGCAGAACAATATATATAATAAGATCATGTTTATGTTAGAGAGCACATACATATATCATATACAAAGAAACATGACATTTTCAATACATACACACATAACTGCCAAGCTTTGAAGGATCGCCCACCAACTGGTTGACAGAGGTTACCACTACAAGGCACAGCTGAATAAGGGGTTAGGGATGAAGTGGGAAGGATGGTTTTAGCCTATTATTTGAAATTTTAAAGAAAAACTATGTTCATGTAGAACCTGTGTATTTAAAAATGTATAAGGCACAGCTGACTTGGTTCTTTCTAAATTCTTAGAGGCCACTGTGAAGTGGTGGAAACACTAATGAACTAGGAGTTAGGAGACCTGGGTTTGAATCCTGATTCTTACTAGATAAATTTGGATGAGTGGTTCAACCTGTCTGAATTCGAGTTTCTCTTCTGTAAAATAAAAGTGAGAACATTTTACAGGGTTGTTGTAAACGTCAAATGAGCTAATACAAGTGAATGTGTTTTATAAACTATGGCAAATTGTCAGTTATATTGAAGCTATAGTTTTTTGTCATTGTCTAATGATGATTTGAAGAACACGTTGTTAGATATAAATGGAGAGTCTGGGGGACCACTGGTTGGTCCTAGCTGCTTTCTTAATCCTCCTGACATACCCCAGGAAGGGGCAGCTGTAGAGGCCACCTTTCAGTAGCCTTCTCAGACACCTGCAACTCAACAGGCTTGGCTGTGCAGAGGGGAAAGAACTTTCCCAAGTTCATTGACTTCAGGGTGCTGGAGTCCTAGTTCTCCAGTCTCTTCTCTCCTGATTTGGATTCAGATTTTATTTGTTCTGTGGCCAGCCCTCCCTTTGGACACGTGCTGCCTCTCTGCATGTCTATTCCTGGTGCCCCATCCAGCCTGGAGCCCACTTTCCCAGCCAGCACCAAATTCCTAATTAGAATCTCAGTTTGTCCCTGACTTTGCTGTCCTCTAGTGGTACCTGGCTATGAGCCATTCCCTTCAGAAGTGGCATTGACCTTCTTGGTACCAATTCTAGGAAGGTGTGACTCCAACGGACAGCTACTGGTTCCTGTAGACTTTTCAGACTAGATCTGAAAATGTCCTCTAAAACTGAGTCAATCTGAAATAAGTGCTTTTAGTCATCTGAAAAATGGGAGGTAGTGAGAGTTTGGCATCGAGGGTCCTAGATTTGAAAGCTAAACCCAGAAACCAAGACTCAGAATCCTGTGTGACTTTATGCCAGTCATCCAATCTGTATGAGCTCAGTTTCGCCCAGATGGGCTAACTCCTGCCCTACCCGTCTCACAGGACTGTAGCGCAGTTAAATAAAACGATGGATGTTAAATGCTTTCTAAAGTAGAGGGCTATATGAGTTCGATGTAAGAGCCGATTTGTAAATGTTGAGATTAGAATGTTGCTAAATCTTTTTTTAGGAGATTTTATTTATTTATATTTAGAGAGAGGGCAATGGAGAGAGAAAGAGAGGGAGAGAAACATCAGTGTGATTGCCTTTCATGCGCCCCCAACTGAGAACCTGGCCCACAACCCAGGCATGTGCTCTGGCTGAGAACCAAACCGGCCACCCTTTGGTTCACAGGCCGGTGCTCAATCCACTGAGCCACACCAGCTTGAGTTAGTGTTGCTAAATCTTAATCAGAAATGGCATACTCTGTTAAGACCTGGCATGTATTAACTCATTTAATTCCCTCAACAACACTAAAAGGTTGATACTATTATTATTCCTATTTTGCAGATGAGGAAACAAGTACAAAGAAACTAAGTATTTACCTAAAACCACTCAGCAAATTGTGGAGGTCAGGTTTGAGCTCATTCCAGAGGCTACACTTGTAACCTCTATCTTTGATTTTCTGTTTGGAAAATTCCATTCTATGCCCAGGCTGACCAGTCTTCGGATGTGTAATTTATTCTTTTGAGAGGGCCTAATTACTAACTTATTCTCTGCAGATAAAAAGTCCTGACTCTGGAAGCCAGCATAGCTTCTGCTATAAATTAGCATATTTTCATTCTGGTCTTGGTTAATGGAAGTCTTTGACTTTGGCTGAGCTAAGAGAATTCTATTTCTGTATCTGCAAAGCTGAAAAGAAAACATGCGGCCCTGTGATGAACTGCCCCCAATCCCCCCCCCAGAGAATTGCACTTCACTCCTCTGTCTGCCAGGGTGTCCACCTCTTCTGGCCACCACATAAACTACCTGGGTCATGGAGCACATTTGGGCCAGAAATTTTGACCATTGAAAGTTATGGGCACAGCTGATAAATAAACTTCTGGGATCACTTATAAAGCATGATGAAAACCATATTACCTTAAGAACTAGCACCAGAAACCCCAAGGGAGGAAACAGTTTTGGTATAGAGAAAGCACCGTGATGTGCTACACTGTGTAGAAGGAGGTAACCAGTGGCAGGAGCCCAAGACAGCAAAGGAGAATCACTACACAGCTTTGCAAGAGAGAGGAAAACGAGAGAAGAGAGGAGCCAGGGCCAAGGTTTTATCGGTGTGGATGGGTGCCTTTTGTTCTTTGCTCTCTCAGAAGTGGGCTGTGTAGTGTGGCAGGTAACCCCTCTTGCCCATCCACCTCCCCACCCTGACCCTCCACAGCTATGTCTCCTGCACTCATGAATGTTTTGTGAGGCTTGGGGGTTTTGGTAGAAATCATGGAAAGAGCTAGATGGTACCAAGGCTCACATATATATCATAGAACAGAGGACCCCAGAATTTGCAGGAATTATGGTCCCTGCAGTTTCAAATCTCCACAGGGTGCTAAGTGAGGATTCAGAATAATGTTATCTTGGTCTCAAAGGGGCCAGGGGATCCTAGCTGGCATCTGGGTTGTATTTCCTGTCACCAGTATCGCTAAGGACTCTGCAGGCTGTCATTCATGCATACAGGAGCTGATCAGAGGCCTGGTAGAGATAAGAGAAGGAGGTGAGGACGGTGACCCCACAGAAACAGGAGACCCGTGATGGGGTGAGAGGAGCAGGTACAGGGAGGCTACCAGCCTGATTCATCCAGTGTTCCCACCCAGACCTAACTGCATTTGTCCTTTCTTGGTCCTTCAGAAGAACCAAGAATGCAAAATGCCTGTTATTTGGATGTCAGATAAATACTGTGGAGGCATGTTTGCCTGCTTTGATGTTTCATGACTTTGTCCTTCGATTTTCAAGATAGAGTTTAGGGGAGCGGGGGGAGGGAAGGGAAAGCTGCAGACTCAGCACCGTACCAGCGAACAGGGGTCCTGAGTGAGAGTCCTCTGTGACCTTCAGAAATACCTGTCAAAAGGAAAAAAGAGAGAATTTAGTTTAGACATTTCCACTCAGAAAAAATAATGTTTTTTAAAGTTTCATTTATTGATTGTAGACAGAGAGAGGAAGGGAGAGAGAGAAACACCGATTTGTCGTTCCACTTATTCATGCATTCATTTGTTGCTTCTTGTTTGTGCCCTGACCCGGGATTGAACCCTCAACCTTGACATATTAGGATGACACCTAACCAACTGAACTACCCAGCCAGGGCTTAAGACAAGATCACCTTTGTTGGGTATTACTTCATAATGGGAAGAAAATACATTACGACTTTAATCTAAGAACACAGTCTTCCATAAACACAAAGCTGTGTACACATGGTGACCACGATTATGTAAACTGTGTGTGCATATGGACAAAGGCAGGAGGAAGCATGCCAAAAAATAAAGAGAGTTGCTACACTTGGGTGGGGATTTATGGCTTTTTGCATTTACAAAATTTCTCTCTAATGTGAGACATTTGCATGTCTTCTGATATCTGTAATCTCTGCCTTACCTCTTCCAGGGGAGTGTCAGAAATTCCAAAACTACTGAGTCCCAGGTCAGCCAGCGTCTCCTCCAGCTCTCTGAAAAGACTGGCATACGCCCTCTGCTTGAAATTCTTATTCGGAAGAAGGAAGATCAGTTCCTGACCAATGCATTCCACCAGCTTTGCCTCTGGAACATGGTGGTGAATCACATCCATCAGCTCATTCACATCTCCTAGGGCAAGAAAAGAGACTGAGGTCATCTGTTTTCCAGAACCTGGGAGACAGTGAGTTTCCTCACTTTGCTCCTGTTTGAGGAAGGGGCATTCTGTTCCTCAGCAGTGACTTTTAGAGGAGTAATGCCCTTTGATGTCCATTTTTTAGCTTAGTTGGCCTCATGATGGGTACTAAGGGAGAGGGAGGTGGAAAAAGGTGCCCCCCCCCCTTTAACTAGCTCTGCAGCCTTGAGAGGTCATATAATGCCCGTCTGGGCCAATTTCTCCTTTGTTCTATTGGATGTGCTGTCCCTTACAAGTTATATAACTGGGCAGGTCATATTCTAGTATTTTCATCCATGCAAAGAGGAAAATAATGGTATCGACTTAATTGTTATTTGTGAGGATTGGATGAGTTAATTAATATACATAAGAAACTTAGAACAATGTGCTTGGTGAGCAGATGAGTCTTAGTTGCTATTGTTATCATGAACATCAGCTCAAGTAAGAAAGCACTTGTCATTGTTGCTATTTTATTTTATTCCTCACCCAAGGATATGCTTACCAATTTTCAAGAGAAGGGGGAAAGGAGAGAGAGGTGGGGAGAGAAACATTGATGTGAGAGAAGTATTATATGCTCCCTGACTGGGGACTGAACCTACAACCCACGCATGTGCCCTGACCAGGAATCAAACCTGTGACCTTTCAGTTTTGGGGATGATGCTCTGACCAGTTGAGCCATATTGGCCGGGGCTGTTGCTCATCCTTATTTACCACAAGCCTGAGAATTAAGTCAAAGTTGCTTTCATTTTCCTGGTCAAGCCCAAGCTATAGAGGACTTGCCCAAGACACATACCTAGACCTGGTAACTAAGCTGGGTGAGAACTCCCCATCCTAAGTCACACGCCCATGCTGGTCTAACTTTTTGGAGGACTGTGTCAGTTCCCTTAGAATTAATTGCACCTGCCTCCACGAACAAACAAAACTTAATACCCAGCTCACAGCAAATTCAGGAAGGGGTTGAGAAGCTGTGGAGATGGACCAGGGGATGGAACACGGGGTGCATGTGGACATGTCCAGTATCAAGTATTGATCTGCTATCCTCATGTAATTGGAATTGAGGTTTATGCATAGCATGCATTACTTTAAAATTAAAAATCTAATTTTATAAAGTTTAAAGCATTTATCTGAAGAAGCAGTCATCTAGTCCATCATCTTGAGAAGAAGGTCAAAAGTAAATAAATTCGGGAGACTCGGAACCCAGCTCTCTTGCATTTCCACACTCAGTCCTCTCATGTCAGGATACCCAGTGGGCTCTTTTCTCTCTTTGTTTTAGAAATGACCCACATTGAGGGATTTCATGGCTTTCAACCCAAATCCTTCTGCCTTCTGGAAACTTGTTTTATGTTAAATTTGCAAGTTGGACTCAATTGTCTTGAGTTCAGGGATGACTTCATACAGAGGCTGGAGGGCTCCTTGCATGAGGAAGCAGCTCAGCCTAACAGCTCTCTGGAGGTCATGTTCATTGTTCTCATAGGAAGGAAATCCAACCTGAAGCTGCTGGATTCCCAGGAATTGTGTCTCAGCTGTGTGTGTCAGCCTTTCCAGAGGTGGTCCTGCGGGGCAGCAGGGAGGCCTGCGAGTGAGCGTGTGGTGCGTGGGGTGCATGAGGGGAAGCTTCTCACCACGCACAGTATCCCTATTCTCGTAGAAGAAAATAGATCTTTATTTAGAAATCAAGGAATATTTTTAAAAGTCACCCAGGCAGCAGGCTGTCTTTCTAACTTGATTTTGGTGCACCGCAGTAATTAGTACTTATTTTTAAAAATTATCAAATTTTTGACCAAGATTCCTCCTTGGAGGGGACCTCAGAAAACAGGAGAAACCCACACAGAAAAGCTGGCTAGAAACGAACAGACAAATGTCATCCTAAGAGAACTTGTCACATTCACAGCAAGTTCTGTAGTGCAAAGAGAGGGTGAGAGAGTAAATATGATGCAACTCTGGGCATTTTCCCATACAGTTTAAGCTTAGTAAAGAAGTATCGTCTAGTTTTCTTGTTTCATCAGATGTTAATTTATAAATTTCTCAGATTTAGAAAAATAAATTGTGGTAAGTTGGAAACTTTGATTTTTTTCTTTGATAAGCAGATACTTTCCCCCTTTATTAACCTGGGTCAGTCCATAGGTTTAGTTTTGCTCCTATTTGGAGATATGGGGCATGTGAGATTTTGTTTGCAAATATGCTTCAGGGGAGCAATGGGAAGTAGGCATTAATGGAGAAATGGAAAGAGTTGTTGGCAAACACTCTGGGTTCCTAAGATCAGATCTTGTGGGGTAAGTACTTCTGCAATGACAATCTCTCTTCTGCATCACCCTTGAGGTGGGAGCACCTTTTATGTGGTTTAATGCACCCTAATCCAAGGGACAATTGCTGGAAAATTGGTAAATTGAGGAAAGAGTTAGAAGTGTAATAGGGATGTGCAATTTTCCATAGATGTGGCACCTACACAGTGCAATCGGACTCTCAGAAGCTCATTATGAGAGCTGTATGTCACCATGGTGCGACCAGAAGGCTTCACCTGGCACCTTTCGAAGCCCATCTCTCCGGGCACTCAGGCATGTGGCCTGGAGCCAGGGCAGGAGGACCCCAGGAATGGAATCTTGTTTATGGGCAAGGGCATAGAGTGAAAAAGACTGATTCCTCATTAAAGGGAGAGGAACCTTGGGCACATGACTTTTAAAATCCTTTTGGAAGTGGAGGAAGAGAAAGAAGCTCAAAGAAAAAATTAAGCAATTGCATGCCATGGACTTGAGAAGTACACCAAGTATTCTGTTCGCTCCCATTAAAATGCATGACAGCAGAAGACACACCCAACAATACCGAGACACGATCACCAGACAGGAACCAAGATATGGCCTGCCCCAGTCCTTACCGTCCAAAACTTGTTCTGGAGTTATCTCATCTGCATGGGCTGGACACCTGATGGAGAAACCCTTCAATGCACAGCTACAGGTCCCCTACAACAGATGGACATTAGTCACTTCAATAACAGCATCTCCCTGATGCTGTTGTCACCACCATGCCTTATTTCTCACCACCAAGTGTGGCCAATACATTTTTCTTCATGGTTTTAACTATTACTTCATCTGAGCATATTGAAGGTGTGACTATTAGATTTTATCCTGTGACTCAGGCACAGAGAATAAGCAGAACCTCAAAGGATACCTTGGCTTGTCACTATGTGACAGCTGTAGGTCTGACTGTGCAAGACATTCTGCTCCTCTCTCCCCATGGATGCATGCTGGGCTCTGGAAATCTACCCAGGACAGGAAAACCCAGAAGCAGCCAGACACTTAATCTGCAGGGGCCAGAGGTATAAATGATGCTACAATATAGTAAGCATGACAAACTGAAGGTTGTTCATAATACTTTAGCTTGTTTACCTTCACCATATCCTTAGGAAGTAGAATCAGAGCTTATTCGTTTCATTTTATGTGTGCAAAAAAACCCACTGATAACAAGGAATTAAGTCATTTGCCTGGGATGACACAATTTGTCCACCTGCGGCCCAGACCTGAACCTGGGTCTCCTGACATGCTGAGGGGAGTCTCCGCTGGGTGGTATTTTTTTGGCTTTATTAGTCCCAGGTTTTAGTTCCAAAGGAAGCCTTTTCTTAGCTTTTACTTATCAGTGAAATTAGGGTTTAAAATGGGAACATAAATGTTGGAATGAAAAAAGGAAGCTTAAACAACTACTCACCTTAAAACAATATAACCTTGCAAAATAAGACATGACTTGTATGTTGTACCCAACATGTGTGGTTTAGAATTCTGGAGTATAAGAACCTCAGGTCATATATGCATAGCTCATAGACACAGACAGCAGTGTGGTGATGGCCAGAGGGAAGGGGGGCTGGGGGCTGGTGGCTGGGTGGAGGCAGGCAAAGCAGGGGTAGGTAGGAAATGGGGACATCTATAATAATGTCAACAATAAAGACAAAGAAAAAAAAACAACTAATTTTATTTAGGGCAGCATCTCTGTAGGAGGATTCAGATGTCAGTTCATCAAAATCTACACATGGTCTCAGAAACAAAAGAGGACAATTCTGACGGCCAGAGGCTGATTTGGGCAGAAATACCCAGAAGGGCAGCACCATGCTGTGTATTCCTGCTCCTCCAGGACAGGTTCTTTCCCTGGGCAGACACATACCTCACAGCCTGTTCCCCGGCTCTGGGTGTTTTTCATCTTGCGCACCAAGGTTAAGTAAAAGCCAGTGCCAAAGCAGTTCTTCAGGAAGAGTGGGGTGCCCGAGCAGTAGAGCCTTCCCTGGGATATGATGGCAATGCGGTCCCCAAGGAGGTCAGCCTCGTCCATGTGGTGAGTGGACATGATGATGGTTCTGCCTGCAAGGGCAAGGGCCAGGGGACTCACCAGGCAGGCCCGGGCTGGTCTGGATGGGAGAGGATGTACAGCAAGCTCCCCATTACATGGGTTCAGAAACTGGGAGTTAAAGGACAAGCATTCTCAGCAAAGTCCAGAGGACTAGAATAATAATGACAATAGCTAACATTGTATAGCATCCTGCATGTTGTAAAGCACTGTTTATCAGGCTTGACCTGATTCGAACAAATCATCATATATGGGACATATTTATCATTGTCAATCAGTGTCTACTGAGTTTTATATGCATAGTGTCCGGGTCATTAAGCACTGTGTTTATAATCTTTGCAAAGCACATGCAGAAACACATACATTCGTTTTTATTAGCTGAAAATGTCATTTTTTAAAAAAAGGTAATGAGGATACCAGGATGGTGAGCTGACCATGGGATTGAACAATGCCATCATCTTTATGGGCACTCAGCTCTGCTTGCTGTCTCTTCTGCATCTGCACCTGCTGATTGGCAGGTGCTATGATAGAGAAGGAATGTCCCATTTTGACACATTACCACCTGCAGCAGTCTTCTGGAGCACTGAATACTGGGCATGTCACCTTCACACCTGGTCCTGAATGACAATCATGAACAGCTATGGGATGTTTGCAGGTGACTTGGGTCTCCTTGGTCAAAGGGGAAATTCACCTAGAATTGCACCCATTGTTTGAGACAGAAGAATTGAAAGGTTTTCCTAGAATACTGTGGAATGTAGGCTACTCCATTAGTGATTCCCTGCTTATGTATGTAAAACTCTCAGCACACTTCCGCTGGAAGTTGGATTCATCCAAGTCAGTGATAAGGCCCCACTCTGAGTGTAACCGTGGCTGTTACTATCTACTCAGTTGCAAAATTTAAAGGTAGGAGAGAGTAGGGACTTGCAGATGAAGCCTCAGTGAGAGCACAGGGCACTGAGCAATGGCCACTACCTGAGCGATACTTCAGGAGCAGGTCCCAGATGGAGCGTCTTGAGTAGGGGTCCACCCCAGAGGTGGGCTCATCCAGAACAATCACCTTGGCATCTCCCACGAAGGCAATGGCCACGGACAACTTCCTCTGCATGCCACCTGGAGGAATGCAAGGGGGTCACAGGGGCTGTGGAAGATAAGGTGAGGAAAGCCCAGGGCCAGCGGCACAAGGGGGGCACCTTAACTCCAGCAGCGGTTGGACGCTGCCTCCTCAGATGTTTATACAGTATTCACACGAGTGGTGTACAGGCCTCTTTAAATGCAGGAAAGGCAACCTCTAGGCCTCTTAGAGTTAGATCTTTTGAAGGCTGTTCTCACATTTTAGAACATCAGAACAAATAGAACCCAGGCTAGGTTGTTCCACATGGAAAATGAGGCAGAGGAGGATGCTCTTAGATGCTCAGAATAACTTTATAGAGGTGTTCCAATTCTTAGGGGGTCTCCTGTTATCAGCCTAGGTGTGTGTGCGCGCACACACACACACACACACACACACACACACACACGCTATGCACTGGGAAACAGTGGGTATCTGTAGTTCTGTCTTTTTCAACGCCAAGCACCTGACAGATCCTGAGCTTCTTCATTCCTCTTGTGGTGGAGGCCTGTGTCTTCCAGCATGGCCTCCATCTCCAGCTGGGCCTCGTCCCAGGACCTCCCCTTTAGCTGGGCATAGAACAGGATGTGCTCAGCCACTGTGAGGCTATGGGATGGGGCAACGAGAAGGCAACAGGCTCAGCAGTTCCACTTGTAGCAATTTAACTTACAGAAATAGCTAAGGACAGGCACAGAGATTTAGGAATCAGGATGTTTGTCATAGTGTCATTTATAATACCAAAACAAAGCATGCTAAATATATCTAATAAGAGGGGACAGCTTAAATAGTACCTTTATAGAATGGCACAGTAAGTAAACATTAACAAGTATTTTATAGAAAAATATGTAATGACATGAAAAGATGTTCATGATGACTTGAATGAAGAGAAGGAAATCACCTTTTTATTAAAAAAAGGTAGTTTACAAAATTGTATGCAGAGTTTTACTCTCCTATATAATTTTAAAGTATATATGTACATCTATACATGCACAGGAGAAAGTTCTGAACAATTATATGCCGAAGTGTTATCAGTGGTTATCTCTGGGTGGTGAAATTATAGGTCACTTTTATTTTCTCCTTTTAATCTGTATTTTCTTCCTTCCTTTCTTCAATGACTATATATAACTCTTTAGATAAGAAATAAATGTCTTGCCCTGGCTGGTGTGGCTCAGTGGATTGAGAGCCGGCCTGTGAACCAAAGGATCACCAGTTTGATTCCCAGTCAGGGCACATGCCTGGATTGTAGGCCAGGTCCTCAGTTACGGGGCGCAAGAGGCAACCACACATTAATGCTTTTCTCCTTCTCTTTCTTCCTCCCTTCTTCTCGCTCTAAAAATGAAATAAAATCTATTTAAAAAAATAAATAAAAATTTGGGGAAAAAACAACTGAAAAGTCTCCTGCAAAATCCTGGTTTAAGAGGAAGAAGGGAACACGGTCTCCCCTCTTGGTAGAGGGAGGACTTCAGGACTGAACAAGGGGTTCCAGACCAGCCACCCAAGTCACTCTTATGAGGGAGGGACCTCAGTTCCAAGTGCCACAGGGACACCACTCACTGCAAGCAAAACAAAAGACCTTGAACTTAAGGAAACCAAACAAGGGTATTGCCTCCTACCTCCAGAGCTGGCATCCCTGAGCTGGGCTCCTGAGAACATGTGTGTTGGGGGCAGGGTAAGAATAAGACATGGGGAGGGTCTAAATGCCTGTGCTACTTACTGGTGGAACAGGATGTTGTGCTGGGGACACATGCCAAGGCTCTGCCGGACTGCATCCAGGCTGGTTTCGATGTCCTTTCCCCCAATGAGCACAGTCCCTGATGTTGGCGGCAGCAGACCCGTCAGGATGGACCTGCCGAACACTGAAGTCAGTGGCAGAAAGGATGGCCTTCAGCAGTGCATTGGGACAGCAGCCCCACACCAGGGCTGGTGAGACTCTCACAGTGATTTCTGTCCATGGCTCTCAGTTGACTTCAAACCATCCTTAGGTGTGGGGACCAACAGATTCCCATACAGGGCTAAGCACCAATGCGTACATGCAGGCCCAGGTGCTGTGACCACATCTTCCTTCTTCCTCTGCTTCTACTTATTTCTTAGTGCTCCCAGACAGGCACTGATGGGCCGCTGGGATTCCCATCTGCAGAAGAGTCACTTAAAACTGAAGGCCCCTGGTGCCAATAAAAGGTGTTCAATGCAGGAGTCAATGTTTTGCCTGATGCCACCACGACAAAGCACAAAGGAAGGGTCTTAATGAGAAGCCCAGGCAGTCAATATGTATTTATTGATTAACTGACTCAAGCCAAGCATGGCAATTACCACCAACCATATCATCTCTGGATCCAAAACATAAGGAGCCCAATAGCAATGTTAGTCATTTTGGGAAAATGAGAAATAATGACGCCTGCCTCATGAAGTTGTTGTGAGAATTAAATGAGTTAATACCTATAAAGCACTTAGAACAGTGTGAACATAAAGTAAAACTCAAAAATATTATTTTTATTAAAGATTGTGTTTTAACCCCCAGGAAAAGTTGCATTCCAGCCCTGGATGAAGTAATATGTTTGGCTGTGAAAGGCGCTGGGGTCCTGGATGGGAGTCTCTGACCATATCTGTTAGCAACGAGAGAAATCAGAGGGATCCCACGCTGCCCCACCCACCTCTGGCCCCGAGTTCAGATACAATCTCAGCCTATCTGAATTTGTCCTTAGAAGCTGCAGTCCCTGTTAATCAACCACTAGAGGGAAACAGAACCAAATATAATGGCACCAGCCCCACATTCCATTCACCCTGAACCGCCCTCCGAGAACATTCCAGTGCAGGGTGTACACTGCTGTTCCTTCCTGGGGCTCTGAAAGCAGCCAAAGGACTTGAAGACTGTGCATCACACGGGTTCCCTGCTCCTGGAGAGGGCCGCCTCTGCTGCAACTGGGAACCCTTAGCAGATCTTGTACCCCTCAGCAGATGGCACTCAGGTCCCTGAGCAAAGTGAGGCAAGCTTCCTGAGAGGTCTATGGTGAGCCTTCATCTTCCTTGAACTTGGATTTCCAGTTACCAGACTGCTACTCCTCTAGAAACTGCACCCTTTTTACTCTCACCAGAACTACAACCAACCTGCAGAGGCAGGAAAAGGAATGCTCTTTGAAAATAAGTAGAACTCTATAGACGGAGGGTATGTCATAGTGATGAGCATGACTTTCTCACCACCATTGATGATAGTAATGCTGGTGACGTAGGGGTGGGGTGGGGTGGGGTGTAGGCTTGCACTGTCAAAGACAAGAGACAATTGTGGGAGGCCTTGGCTCGTGCTCACACTGAAGCATTAGGACTTGGTGGCCTCAGGAAGTTACTTCAGCTCTCTGGATGTCTACTGCCTTGGCACATAAAGGGGGCAATAAAGCTACTCTACCTCCCTCTCCAATTTCTTGTGAGGATCAAATGAAACAATATATGCCAGCAAGCACTGAATACTGCAGTGAGCTTTACCCATTCCTGGGACACAAATACTGAGCACATTTTTGTCATGAAAATTCAGTGGGAAAGAGCAGTCTGAAGCCAAGAGCAAAAGAATAGAGCCAGAAAATGACAAGACAAATGGCAATCCAGCGTCTTTGCCCAAAGACTCACAATGTGGTGGTTTTCCCTGCTCCATTTTGACCAAGGAACGCAGTGATCTGGTTCTCATAGAAGGTGATGTTGAGATGGTCCACGACTGGCCTGCCATAGGGCTCAAAGGTCTTTACCAGGTTTTTCACACACACCCCAGGAACCAAGCCTGGAAGCTCATGTTCAAAGAAAGAATCTTAGAGAGAAAAAGTGAACATGAGGTAAATATGATGTTTTAATGTACACATCCTCTCAATTCTTACTTCAGACCATGTCTTCTGCCTGTAATTTCACCTGGCCCCATGGCTGTGGCTATGAGCTTTCTAAGGATGACTATAGAATAATAATGGTAATAATAGTACCTAATGTTTGTTGAATAGTTACAATGTGCCAGGCACTCTTTCAAGTGCTTTATATAGAATACCTCATTTCACCCTTTAACAACCCAGTGAGGTACATATTATTATGCCCACAGAGACATCAGGAGTCTGATCAAGGTCACAAAGTTCATGAGTAGCAGGGCTGGGATTTGAACCTGGAGTACACTTACTGTCTATATGGGGAGTTAATCTTAAAATCAATTTTCAATTACAGGACCTATTTACAACAGTCTGTGAGGCATCTTCTCATGGATTTCTGGTGGCTCCTCATCTTCTCAAAACATTGTCCTTCAGACTCTCCCATGTCCTTTCCTGAAGCCGCCATTCTTCTGGTCATCTTGGCTCAAATCTTTGAGGCAACTTTGACTAAGCTGACCTATTGTTCCTCAGAAACTCCAGAGTTTCTCCAGTTAAGTGCATAGGACAGTCCACTTTTCCTCATTACTGTCCTTCAAACTCAACCCCTCTACTTTTCTACTCCATATTCCTCTCCATTGCAGACCCTCATTACCTTGGTGTCTGTCCACCTCTCCCTGGCTTCCAGTCTCTCCTTGCTTTAATTCACCCTATAAGGCACTATTTACTTTGTCATTTTCACATTGTAGTTCTGAGCATTTACTCCCCTGCAGAAAACATTCCAATACTTCTTTTTCTGTGCCTCCTGGCCTCCCCCTATAACTGAGGTGGGACCAGCAGCCTCCAGCCCCTTGATTTCAGCCTTAGAGCTACACCCTGGGAGGAGGGTCTTCCAAGAGGTGCTACTGGCTGCAAGCCACCTCTCTGAGGAGCTGTGGGTCACCTACCTCCACCTGGTAGAATGGCACCTGGGGCGGGCCAGAGGCATGGAGGCCGGGCCCTCTCATGTCACATTGGGCTAAGTCCAGGGGCCAGGCTGCCTTTCTAAACCCAGAGTGAGAACAGCAAGAGCATGCAATGCATATGCTTAGGAAACAGAGAACATTGAGAGAAGGACAGACTGGTTCAGGAGGGAAGGTAAGGGAGGCAAAGGCCAGGGAAACACTTCTGTCCTAGTTCCTCAGTTCCGGAATCATTAGGTACCCTCTGCAGTCAGGAAAGGCTTTCGATGGCTTGAATGAATGGGCTTCTAGATTTATGAAGCACAAGTGAAGGCAGTACCACTACACTCTTCCCCCCTGTGCACAGAAGCGTTTATTTTTGTCTTTCCTTATAGCTCATATCCGCCTTAAGTCCCAGTGACCCAAGTTATTGTTCTTGCTAAATCCTCGGAAATCAGCACATTTGTGCAACTCACTTGGGATTTGCCTAACAAGGGCACAAATGCACCATATATTTGGTATTTGCTTTCTCCAGGAAATAGGCATTCATGTCTGGCCAGACCATTCATTCCTCAAATGTGCAGCTGGACCCTGGAGAAGGGTTTAACCCTTGTCAATAGAGAGAGTCAGTTACATGGGTTCCCTTGCTCCCCAGTTCTGAGGCCCTTCTCCTTGCTTCTGCTTCTTTACTGAGGTTTTTACCATTTATTCCTTCTGGGTGTTCTGGGTCCTCCATTTCCTCTGTTATGGGTTCCGTCTTTTCCAGGGCCCTTTCTTCTCTGGTTGAACACCCTGCAACAACCAGAAGCCACTGTTACTGTCCTGGTGAGAGCTGTGAATCAGTAAGTCAGGAAAGGAAGGGAGAAGGGCAGGGGCTGGGGGAGGGGGCAGAGTTTTCTACCATAACTGGGAAACACAGTTCCCTCAAAAGGCCAATCAGCAATCCTAGAGATCTGCCCTGAGCTCAGCCCTGCCAACCTCTGTGAGGTCTGTGAGGTTCTGAAAGTGGCCAGCGGTGCCCCCCGTGGCCCACATTGTGTCACCTCTGCCAAGCCCAGAGGGAGGTTTGTTTTTTTTCTTCTTTAAACAGGAGTTTCACCTCATTTTCTTAACATTCCAGGAGAGGCCCACAATTTCAGACATTGTGAGTAAAAATATATATGAACAAAACCAGGACTGAATTTGAAGTGGGTTAATTTTCTTTAGCACACCAACAGCACTTCTCACTCCAATCCCAAACATGTCTAAGTCATGGTGAGCCCTGAGTAAAAGTACACTCAAGGTGATATGATGAGCAGCCAGCTTAATTTACAGGTTGAGAAATGGTTTACCAGAGAAATCTACTTTTATGGATATTAAATATTTTGGGATTAACACCAGAGTTGAGGTCCAGGCTTGCATAAATTGTGAAGTAGAGTCTAAACACTCTCTCTCTCACACACACACACACACACACACATACACACATCACATATGCATGTCACACACACACTTTCCCACATTCACACATACTCTAACACAACACACCCACCCTCCCCTACCTTACCCACCCCACCCCCCACACACACAAAGGCATTTTTTTGTAACTTTGTCATTTGGTTTAAAAGGACATCAGGGCATCTTGGAAGGGAAGAGAAGCAGGAGAGAGAGCCAGACAGAGAGGACAGCAGGCGCAGGAGGAAACCACTGTCACTAAGCTTGTAAAGGCTCCAGCCCCAAGGGTACCCACAACATCAGGTTGAGTTTTCATGTGGCAGCCAGCCAGGGCCTCTCTTGTCCACGGCCCTCTGTATACTTGCAGGGTGTGTGGCAGAGGGGCAAGTAATGGGCCTCCGGTACTTCCACTTTTGCTTCCTGAGGGATTTTTATATCTATTGTCCACAATTCCTTTAACAACTTTATTAACTATGATGCTGTGCTAATGTGTAATAAAAGAGCAGGAGGAAATACTCTTCTAACTAGTTTAGTCAATGGAGTGAGTTCCTTGTCAGGAAATGTGGGTCCCAGTTCCAGATTTTGTCCCAAGTGACCAATGGGAACTTGGCCAAGACACTGGATGTCTCTCGGGCTCTATTTCATCTGTGAAAGGAAGGGGTTAGGTGGAGAAGCTCAGCTCTTTTCTGATGCTAGAGAGATTTAGGAATCTATTTTGGTCCAGCCTGTGAGACAGGTGAAAAATATTTGGCTTTTGTTGGCAAAAATATGTAATTCATTTTTGAAGGAGAACATTTGTCTTAAGATTTTTTGTTTTGAGAGGCAGATTATCTCCTGAGATTGTAGAGAAAAAGAAAATACCCACAAATTCTGATAATCATTGAAATTAGAAACATTTCAGGAACACAATCCTGTGTTAAAAATTCCCATTTATAACATTATAGACTTATAAAATTCCCATTTATAACTTAATGGATTATAAATTTATTATAGTAGAAATATAAAAGTTTATAGATAAGACAGACAAACCAACATAATGGAAAAATACTGAGCTGTGGAAGTACTGTTTGTTTGAATTGTTAAAAAAGGAGAAAGAAAGAAAAAACCCACCCAAGCCTTTAAAAGGCCCTAGGCTAATCCCCTAGAGAAAACAAACACCTATATTAGTGCTTACAGGATAAATCCTGGGCCAGGCCCAATAACACAAAGTTAAAAGCAGGTAGATGAGGAACAAACAGATTGGAAAATATTTCCTTTGTTCCCAGAACCTCCCAGCTCTTGGGTCAGAAATTTCACTGCCATCTCATACCTCACTGAACAATCTGTGGTTTTCCCCTCAGGCCTCCTGCACTGTTCAGTAGGAAAGGTAACTTTTATCAAAGAGGCATTCTGGGCAAATGCCCTTCTAGCCCTCTTCCCCAACCACCTCAAAGATCAGTACTACGAAAGCCTGAGAGTATTTGCCTTAAAGATCACAGCTCCGTCCCAGCCTCTGCTTGGGTCCTTACCTTAAAAGAGTGAATGAGTTCATATTTTGAAAAAGTGATGAGCAAAAAAAGCGGAAGGGAAGGCAGCAGAGATGAATGTAAAGGTTCCTTCATGATTCTGAGGACCTCCTTGCTTTAAATTGAGAAGCAGCAAAAGTCATTTGTACCCTGAAGTGATTTGGCCTTTTTCTAGGAAAATTTAATCCACTGGGCACAAGGTGTTCAGGACACAGGGTTTATCAATGCTCAGCCACTCACCCTGGCCCAGCGACTCACAGAAGGTGGGCTCCCAGAGTCTGTGTGGTGGCTGAGCTCCCAGGAGGCAGCAGAGTCAATCAATCAGGAATCACACACGTGATATAAGAACCACTTCTATAACCCACACATATCCCAATCATAGCCAGAAAAGCTAGTTTCAAACATTAAAGTGTTTTTTAAATTTTATGTTTAAATTAAAAATACTCACCTTCACCACCAAGCCAATAGGACTCCTGTAGAAGGAAGTACCAAGGAAGTGGGGTTCCATAGTCCCCTAAAAATAGGTAGGAAAATAAAGACAGAAAATCCAGGTTATCCTGTCTTACCATAGTTCTATAATATCTAGAATTTATCTATCTAAACCTCAAATTGTCACTATAGATATTTACAGTTCATAAGCCATTACACAGCTATCCAAAGACTACTCCTTCCAACATGTTTTAATTTGAAAGGTCATGGTTTTTTTGGTGGAACCAAAAATGGTTGACATTAGTTTTCTAAAAAAAATTTTATTAAAGAATTTAATGTTGTCCTTTTAAATAATTCTCATATAATAATGGTGATAATCACTAACATTTGTTAGATGCTATTTCTGTGTCAGGCATTACTGTAAACATTTTCCATATGTAAAATAATTTAATCCTCAAAATGATCCTAGAAGATAGGTGACATTTTTATGGATAAGGAGGCACAGTGAGTTTGAATAATCTGCCAAGGTCACAGCTAATTAACAGAGGTGTAGGCATGGTAACACTGCTAAACTAATTCTAATATCACTGATTTAACCACCCTACTCTTGGAACCACCTGGGTTTCAAGGAAGAGATTCCCAGATTTCTAGCCCAGTTCTCTTAGCAAGCTTTGCATCCCATAAAATGTTGGTTTTGCGAGAATATTATCTTTGCTTATTTAATAGTTATACCAGGTATTATGGCCACTGCCAGACTGTAAGCTCCTTTAGGGCAGGCCTGGGTCTATTTTTTCAACCATTCTTTTCCCAGAATCTGGTGGTGAAGCTGACACATAGGTGCTGCTCAGTAAATAGTTCTTAAACAAACTTAAGCTTTAGCTTGGCTAAAATAAAGCTCTTGAATTATGCACAAATTTTATTCTCAATCCAACTACTTTTCATTTATTGCCTTCTAATGGCCCAGTGAGATAGAAAAAACTGCAGCTGAGCAAGGTCAAGCGTATTGCTCCAAGTCACTGTTACGGGCTGAATTGTGTAGCACCCCTGCACTCCGCACCAAAAAATGGGATGTTGCGGTCTATGGTAGAATACAAAATATACTTGGTCTTCATTACCAGTTTCTGGCAGAGCTCCTAAAACCCTTGGATTTTCCTGAATGAAAGGAGTGCCTTTTGTTATTCATAATGAATCCAGTTGTCAGCCACACCTGAATTTATGCTAACTAGGTGACTCTGTGGGGTCCCTTAAATAACTTTATGATGGGACACACACACACACACACACACACACATACACACACCCCGTGAAAAATCAAACATGTAAAAAGAGGATGGGAACTTTCAGCCTCACTTCCCATCTCTGGGGAGGGGAGAGGGACTGGAAATGGGGCATCAAAACTTAAACAATAAAATTCATGGAGCTTCCAGGTTGATGGGCACATCAAGGTGCTTGGAGGGTAATGTACCTGGACAGAGGAGGGAAGTTCTACGCACCGCCCCTCCTGTACCTCACCCTATGCACCTTTTCCATTTACCTGTTTCTGCCATGGAGAGAGAATGCGAAAATGAATGGATGAGCCCGTGGGTTACCAAGCAGGAGAGAGAGTGCAAGAACTTTGTTAAGCTGATTATATTATCTTGAGCCTGGGAAGAACCAGGAGCTTTTTCAAAATTACGAATCAACTTTCCAATCCTTCATGTGCTGGTGTTGGATCCTCGCCTTAAACAATTCATTTTCTAGACCTTCTGGAGTTCTTCCCCTTTACAGTCATCATCTCAGTTCCTATTGCACATACCTCATAGTGGAAGCACCTCCCCCTGTGCCATCTTAGCTTTTACTGGTCATGTGCCCAGCAGAGGAATTTCTCCTGCTGTTTTATTCCTTCCCTGGTAATGACAGGTAACAATACTTCCTGCCCACTTTGGAGATTGGGTCCCAAGGACAGAGGATGTAGTGGTCTCATGGGAAGTGTGTAAAACTGTAGCTTCCTAATGAAGCAAGCTTATTATCCAATTCAGCTCCCCAGTTTATTATACTTAATAATGTTTGATTTCCTTTGCTCCCTTCCTTTATTAATATCTAGCCACCTACATTAATGGGAGCAGTCTTGTGGAACTGAACCTATGGGTCTGCAATGATTCTGGGTGGTTACTATCAGAATTGAATTGAATTGTTGAACACCCAGTTAATATTGGAGATTTTTTCGGTGTTGGAAAAATGACACATTTGGTATCAGAAATTGTGTCAGAAAAAAGGACACCAGAGACCTCAGAATCATGGCCTTGTTTGGAAAGAATCATTGCAGGTGTGATTAGTTGAGATTAAGTCACACTGGAGTAGGGTGGGCTCTTAATCCAGTACAACTGGTGTTCTTATAAGAGGATGACCACGTGAAGACAGACATACTCAGAGAGAAAAACATGTGAAGAGGGAGGATTTCAGTGATACATCTGTAATCCAAGGGATGCCAAAGATTGCTGGGGAACCACCAGAAACTAGGAGGAAGCAAGATGTCATTGTTCCCATACATCTTGACTTCAGTCTTCTAGCCTCCAAAACTGTGAAATAATAAATTTTTGTTGTTCTAAGCTACCAGTTTGTGGTACTTTGTTATGACGGCCTTAGAAAACTAATATAGTCAGACAGTTAGGATTCAAACCTCCTGACTCAGTCTAGTGATCTTTTTCCTACTCCAGGCTTGCTGCCTACATATTTCCACCAGCAAATACTGCCCTGAGATGATCTGAGAGCTGTGAGTACATCCCTTCCCAGGGACCAGGCTCATCCTCCCCCTCCCCTGCAACTCTTGGCCACAGCATTGAGAGCCAGCCATGGATGCATAACGTAGCTGCTGGTTGACTTGGAGACCACAGACCACTCAAATGAAGGTGGGACTTCTCTAGCTACTAGGAAAGGTTAATATGAAGGAAAATCTGATTTCTAAAAAGCAAATACAAAAGTGTGCAAATAGCCAACTTCGATTCAGGAGCTGATTTTTCATGATGCAGATTAATCAGATACTTACCCACGCAAAGTAGGGTACTATTCTAGGCACTGAAAAATACAGACCATACATGGGCCTGTTCTCATGGGTCCACTGTATACTGGGAGAGGACAGTACACCAACACATAAAGAAATATCATGTCAGATGGCGATTTAAAAAAAAAAAAGTAGGATAAGCGATGTTAGCACTAAAAGATTATTATTTACACAGGGATAGGTATTTAGATAGTTTCAGTCTGGAAAGATCCCAGTGAGAGGATGACATATGAATGGGGACCTGAACAAAATGAGGAGGCAAGTCTGCAGGTATGATGTGTGTGTGTGTGTGTGTGTGTGTGTGTAGAAACATGTTCCAGGCAGTGAGAACAGCAGATGCAAAGGTTCTGAGAAGAAAGTGAATGCAGTGTATTGAAGAACTGTGAAAAAAGGATGCTGGTGTGGCTGTAGCAAAGAAACATGGGATAATAGGAGAGGAGGAAGATAGATGGAGGCTAATAATGAAAGACCCTTGTAGGCCAGAGTTGGGACATTGGATTTTACTCTGAACAAGAGGAAAAGCCACTGGAGGTTCTTGAACAGAAGGCTGAACTGTCTGACCTAGGTTCTGAAAGGATCCCTGAATACAGTGAGGAGAACTGACTGGTAGGAGATGGCAGTGGAAGGAGGAGGCCTGGACAGGGAAGCTTGTATAGAGGTGGTGACGAGGGATCAGCTTCTGGATCTATTTCTGATGTACAGCCAACAGCATTCACTGAAGAATTTTTGATTCCTGGATTTCAGTCTCACATGCTGGTTTGGAGAGCCAAAATTGAGAGCTTAGAAAGGATGAGGTTTAAACTACAGGAAAGAGGGAGGATTGGGGATCTGAAGAACCCAATTACTTTTCACCTATGAATAGGAACACTTACCTGGCAACACCTGGTCAAGGTACCAGGCAAGCAAGCCATACAGAGCAGCATCAAGGAGCATCATCTTCATGGACATCAGGAAACTAAATTCATCCCCTTCCACGGGACTATTCCCAATATTGCTCCACTGCAGCCCCAGGCCTTGTTCCTCAAAGCGGGCCAGGTACTCAGTGCCAAACCCAAATGCCACAGGAGACAGCAGGCTCTGCAGTGGGACAGAGAGGGCGCACAGGTGAGCAGAGAGTTTTTTACTCAACCCAACAGCACCCAGATACTCACAGGTAGGGAGGAGGACCAAAAGGGGGTCCTCACTGTGTCCACATATAAAGCCACCCTAGGGAGGGGTTAAGGCAGCCTTCCCGCAGGACAACAGTTCTAGAAATGCCTCTCAGGTCTCAGAGATCCCTGCCTTCTACTCACTGGGCCACCTCTCATGTCTTCAGTGAAACCCAGTGGTGTAATGGGGAAGGAAAACACAACACAGCATAACACATTGAAAGACCAAAGGTCCTCGTGTTCACCTACCTACCTTTCCCCCTCCCTTCTACCTTTCTTAATATCACATTTCTTGGTAGAACAAAGGAGCTAACTTAAGCTGCTTTGTGCAAATCCCATTGGAAGGGTCCACAAAGTCATCAGTTTCCTAGGCAGGCTTGAGGGCCACACAGGCAAAGGTTTCATGACCCCCCAAGGTCTGTCAGAGTCCAGAAATACCACAGATAACATCAATTATCTTACCTTTCCCCATATCCAGACTGGGGACACTCATTCTTTTAGGTTCTATTTTAGGAGAGTACTAGTCAACTGACTAGGTAATATGCAGAGAAGGCTGCCTGAAGAGGAAGTTCCCCAGCCACTTCCTCACGGGTGGCCACTGACCTGACAGAAAGCACATAAACACAGGCAGAGGGATAGGCTATTCCCACTTCCTCTGCTCAGAGGCTTCCCCATAGTTTGGAGGACCTAGGGTGGGATTCAGAATCTCTCTCTTCAAAGGGGTTATTTAGCTATATGTTCACAAAAAATTTTTAAAAAATCTCAGCCCAGCCCTGATCCACACAGTTGTCAGAACTATAGCTTCCAGGTAGATCCACACATCCCAGAGTTTAGCTGTGGTCTCAAAATACTGTCTAACCATTATGCCAAGGTCATCCAGCTCTATCCCTAGGCAGAGTCTGAAGAATTTCTTGCTTCTAGCCCATTGTGATCATTTTAGAAAATTGGTGCTACAGCTAAAGAAACCATCATCAAAGTGACAATGGACCCAATCATAGGGGAGAACATATTTGTCAATGATACATTGGACAAGGGTCTAATCTCCAAAATATACAAAAAACTCATACAACACCAGAAAGACAAACAATCCAATTAAAAAATGGGCAAAGGACCTGAATAGACACTTCTCTAAGGAGGACATACAGGTGGCCCATAGACATATAAAAAGATGCTCAACATCACTAGCCATCAGAGAGATGCAAATTAAAACCACAATGAGATATCACTTCACACCTGTCAGAATGGCCACCATTGATAAATCAACAAAAAACAAGTGCAGGTGAAGATGCAGAGAAAAGGGAACCCTAGTGCAATGTTGGTGGGAATGCAGACTGGTGCAGCCACTGTGGAAAACAGTATGGAATTTCCTCAAAAAAAAAAAAAAAAAAAGAAAGAAAGAAAGAAAAAGAAAAAAAAAAAAGGAACTGCCTTTTAACCCAGCAATTCTGCTGCTGGAAATATATCTTAAGAATCCAGAAATACCAATTCAAAAGAACCTATTCACCCCTGTGTTAATAGCAGCACTATTCACAATAGCCAAGTGCTAGAAACAGCCTAAGTGCCCATCTGTAGATGAGTGGATCAAAAAACTGTGGTACATTTACACAATGGAGTACTACACAGCAGAAAGAAAAAAGGAACTTCTACTTTTTGCGACAGCATGGCTGGAATTGGAGAGTATTATGCTAAGTGAAATAAGACAGGTGGCAAAAGACAAATACCATACGATCTCACATAAGAGGAATCTAACGAACAAAATAAACTAATGAGCAAAACAGAACCAGAGGCACAGAAACATGGAAACCAGACTGACAGTGATCAGAGGGAAGGGGGGAGGGCATAATGGTGGAAAGGAGGGGAAGGGACTAGTCAAAGAACACGAATGAATGACCCATGGACACGGACAATGGTGTGGAAATTGACTGTGGAAATGGGGGCTGAGCTGGGCAGACGAGAGCAAAGAGGGAAAAATTGGGACAACTGTAGTAGAATAACAATAAAAAATTTAAAAAAAGAAAATTGGGTAGTATAGCTAGCAGCAATTAGTTTCTTATTTAACATGAGAAATAAAGGGTAGATGCCCTGGCAGCTCTGGAACCAACTAAGTTTGAATTGTGAGAACAACTTAGAGCTTAGATATTTCCCCAGTGAGAAGCAGGTGGTAGTCCTTTCTCCAGTCCACTCACAGTGAACTGGGGGCAGGGAGATTCTGGAGGACAAGGAAAACTGCACACTAAGGGGCCCAGAAGGTCTTTAGCCTGGTGAGAGGGCAGAAATGACCTATTTGAAAATGACTAGAGAAAAGGACAGTGGTGTTTGGGAATCATGAACTATAAGAGGTCTCTCAGGCAAGTCCAATTTCCGGAGACCTCTTCTGGCAAGAGGACCTGACTCGGGACTGGCTCGTTTCTGCACTGTTTCCTGTGAACAGTGGTAGAGCATGATGAAAACCCTTGGAGAGCTGCCCCAGTTGAAGTTCTTTTGGCAAAAAACAAAAACTTAATTCATGAAAGCATCTTTCTGGACAGAACAGTTAGGTGGGTAAGCTCCCTTCCTTCTGAATCTTGTCAAAGACTAGGAGTAGAAAACAGAGTGAAATGGCCTGGCTGTTTCCTCTTATGGATACACAAAGGGACCTATGAGCTGACCTGGTCTTCGTTTGCTTCCCAGGGCAGACTAATCAAGCAGGTTTGGTGAGGAGAAATTGTCAGGTCACTCCCACTTTTACCCCAGTGCCCTTAAACCTTACTGCATCCCTTTAAGCCTAAAGGCAAAGTGGAGCCCTTCAAAGGGTGGGCCAGTCCTCTCAGATGGCTACAGACTCCTCAAGGAATTGTAGCATGTGCCAGTGGTGAGCCCAAGGTCCCTCACCACAGCCATCTTCAGGTCGGTCGTCATCCGGTCTTGCCAGGCAAAGCAGAGGATGTGAGGCAGGTAGAGGGTGAAGTAGATGACCCCACTACAGGCTGCGGCCAGGCTGGCCCTGGAGAAGAAGGTGCTGAGCAGGAAGCATTGCATGATGGTTGCCGTGGAGAAAGCCGACAGGAACAGGAAGAGGATGAACGGATTGCTGTAATGTAGGATCCTTCCATGCTGAAACAGAAGAGGCCCCCTGAGTCAGTAACTTCCACCCACATCCAGGGGCACTGTCCCTCCCAACGGTGATCTCTGTGCAGTGATTCTGGGCCCTTCAGAAGCCCTCTGCCCCTGACGCCTGTTGCTGGTACCTAAATTTCCACATTTAAGACTCAGGTATTGTGTTCCTTAAATCTTATGAATGCTGTTCCCCTAGGAGGGTAACACATTATCAGTACCGACTAATCATTATGTGTTAATTAAGCAAAGCCTGGGTGGAATTTGAATAGAGGAGGAAGATCTGCACAGGGCCACTTGGAGCATCAATAGCTCTGGGACCTACCAAACAGATGAAGAACAAAAGAGGCAGATGGAATTAACCAAGAAACTCATTTTATAGCATATAAAGACAGCAATGCTAATTTTTTTTTTTTTTTAATTAAAAAGAGGGAGATAGGAGACCACCCAAAAAGCTTTTAAATTTTGCATGGGGCTTGGCCTGCTGACTATATAATTTGTACTTGTATACTGAGATTTGCCACTCACATAGGTAAAAATATCAGTAATCCATATAACTTAGAAGTAGATTAATACTTCCATCCATAATATACAAATACATTTCATAGGACTCATGAGTAATACTCAGTATCTTTCATATTAACTAATGATTCAGTCACTTTAGCTATATAGAAAATAGTTCCAAAGTAGCTATTTTTAATAAAGGGGCTGCTGACTAATTACATTATAGAACAAACTGAAATGTTCAAATTGATTAGGCCTTCTTGGTTCTCCTTTGCTATGGCATCCTTTGCACATTAACTCCAAGTACATATAGGTCCCCCTGTTCTTGGGAACATAAAGATACAAATAAAGTTCCTCTCTTGAAGTGATTCTGATTAGTTGGCAGTGGTGCCCAGCAGCACTGGGCTCCTTTCAGGGGAAAGAGAGACCAATTTGCGAGATCTGTAATGGGCATTTGAGAGTTGAGTACAACAAATATGCTACTTATCTGCTGTTGCTACCTTTTCTCCTCCACTCATGCTCTCATGTCAGCTGGGCTTTGATAGAACAAATTTTTCAAAACAGAATAAAACAAATGACACAGAGAGTTAGAAGAGGGCCATGCTTAACTATAACCAAACTTTGAGGAAATCTAAATAAAAATCAAGATTAGGACTCAGAGTTCCTGATTTTGTATCAGAGAGGTCTCCACATCACCCTGGAAAGCTCGCTCCTTTTCCTAAATCTCCTTAATCACACATAGTGCAATAAAGCAAGTTCACAGCTCAACCTGTGGCTTTTGGCTGAAAGAATTTTAAGATGGTTGTTGCTATTCTCTGAGGAATGAAAACCATTTCTTATCTCAGCTCAAAGCAAAGTCCTACAAACTTCTAGGGCTATAGAATTTCTCATTGATTTAAGGCAGAGATGAAATTCATTTGGCTGACCCAACAATTTCATTGGCCTTGGCTTCCTTTAAGGACCACTTTTCTTTTTTGTTCTCAGTAGCTTGAATAACAAGGGAAGACTCCCATTGTACCAGCTTCCAGCTTCTTTCCTGCATAGTTGAGTTGGGAAGGAAGGACAAGGGAAAGATGGGAGTATCATTAAAAGGAAAATCCTATTTTGGTGTGGAAAACTCTGTTTCCGTCATTCCTGGAACAATATTCTGGTTCCCACGAGGCAAAACCCTCCCTTTTGTACAAGAAACTCTTGGTGAACATTCTTTACTTAATATCCTAACAGCTTTGAAGTCCCTGTGCTCATTCTTAGGAAGGCAGAGCTCAATGTCAATTACCAGCAAGCCTATGGCCATTGTACAATGTTGGGCATGTTTACACATTTTGTGTAAGTCAGATGCTTATGCATTTTGAATCCTTTAGTTCTGAGGACACAAATGTCTTGGTAGTGGGGAAAGGAGCAGACTGAAAGATGGAAAAGAACAAAGGAACTCCTAGAGGAAAACAAGGTGCTCAGCTTCTCCTTTCACCTCTGTGGAGCTCTGGGATCCTTTAAAGCCACATCTGGGTTGGGTCATGTTGAGCAGAATGACCTCTGCAGCAGCACTAGTTTTAATAGCTCTCCAGCACAGGGTTTGGCTAAGGCCACAGCTCACTGAATCTCAGGGCAACAATAAAATCAAAACCCCTCAGACCTAGTACATTTTACTGCAAAGAGAAAGGGCAGGATTTAGTTTAAATGGATATGCATTGGTTGGATAGGATATGTAATTGAACATTTCTGAATCAAGTAGTTACTAGGCATGGTCCAGCATGGATGGCGCGCACTTAACCAGAGTCTGTGGGTCAACGCACACATTGCCTGGTGCAAAGGGTCACTGACTATGGTGATGGTGAAGAGGCAGAATAAGGTTGGTGACACTATCAGGAGCTTGCAAAGCCTGAAGTCTGACACTTATACCAAATCTCATCAAATAAATACCAAAACTACCTAAGTTTATGTCTTTTCATTTAACAAGTACAAAAAAATCATCTACTCTGGAGAAACTAAAAATGAAGAGTAGAAGTGTGAAATAATAAATCAGTGTTTTATTTCCAAGTCTACCTTGTGAGGGAGCTACAAGTGTACAGAAGATGGATCTTGGCATGCTATCTGAGGCTATAAAAACTCCTATCATTGAGAAAGGATAGACTCCAAATTCCATCCTTTGAAACAGAGAGGTCTTAAAGATTCTGGAGGCAGCATGGGTGGTAAGACCATGAAGATAATACACAGTCCAGGTCTCTTCTCCTAACACACTGAAAAGGCTCTCTACATTCCCACTCCAGTTGGTGGTTGGGATAGTAATCTCAAGAAAGCACTCCTTGTATTCATTCCTTCTCAAACGGTGAGTTGTTTCCTTCGCCTGTACAAAGCGACTGTAGCTGGATTTGAAAAGTTTTCAAATAAGCCCCTGGGCTAGCCTCTGTGCTCATCAGTTCTCAGTCAACTTGCCAGTGAAGATTCCCCTGGGGCTGATGCCAGGACAGTCAACGTTTAGTCAAGGAAGAGACCCATATTCTCCCTTCATGTCACTTCACAATAAGATCATATACATGGTAGTATAATTATTGGCACTGTGGAAAAGCACAGTGTTTGGAAAGAGAGAACCCTTTGCACATAGAATCAACCTGTGCTGGGCTCTGCTACTGGCAGCTTCTCCAGATAGTCCATGGAAAGGGGCTAGATAATTTTTATAGACTGTGGCTCCTTGGGTAGGAAGTGGGAGCAGGAAAGATGCTATGACACACAGTGGCTTCTCGGGGGAGACTTGGCCAAATGGCTAGGCAGTTACATGTCATGCTATCCTTGGTGGTCAGGTGACTAATCTAGACACAAGTTCATTAACAGGAGGAAACTATTCAAGATATTCTGGGCCTTCTCCATCTGGCTTACCATGATGAATATTGTCAGGAGGACGATGCTCACTGACATGATAGAGAAGCTGTCCAGGAACCAGGTACACCAAATCACTGTGTTGGAGACACCCTGGTTTTTTAAGGTTTCCTTCAGTCTCAGCTCCTTCTCCAAGACGATGCTCTTTACAGTCATGGAAACAGAATAGACCCAGGCCAGCACCATGAAGACAGGGAAACAGCGGTTCAGGATGACCATAAAACTGAAACAAGAGGAGAGAAGCAGAATAGTAGAATTCCCTGCACCTGGTAGAGGTGGAGTAAATGTTTGCTAAATAAATGTGTTGAGAACAAGGCCATGGTAAAGGGAAGGGCAGAAAAATCTCCATTGGGTATCCAAAGGGCTTGAATCTTTTCATACATTGTACTTTTCTCTGAAGGATTACTTTTCTTTAGAGCAAGATATTAGCTTTTTGGTTAGCCCAGATGAATGCTCTATAAGTAAACTGTGTAAATAAAATCATACTATGTATGATACATAGTATATATCTACTTATAAGATCTTGCAGAAAAAGACTGCAGACTTGATGTTGTAGCATGTGACTAGAGTAGACAGATACATGTCAATTGACACTGAAGTCCAAGGACATGGACCACAAAGGGAACTGGTGGTAACGAGATCAATACTTGGGTTCCCCAAGCGGGGAGCACTATCTATCTTGGAGGATCAAATCCCAGTTATGGAGGAAGAGACACAAAATGACTAATCAGTGTGGCACTTTCAGAAGGCCATTGATATATCAATCAGTGATCCAAAGCCACTGACTCCACCAGCCATTAATCTGTGGAGTAAATCTATGGATATCCATTCCAGCTAGCATGGTAGATTTAATAATCTAGAATTACTTTATTGTGAACTTTATACATGATTTTATGTGCTTGATATGCTAGTAAATTCCTTGGATTTGTTATCTATTGAAAATTGTTGGGTGTCACAGGAAGGGCCCAGTTGCAGCATGGGAGGGCTTCACTCAAGATGGCCCTAGGGAGAGAATTGTAAATTCATAAAGCCTGAACTTCCAGAACCTGCCAACAGAGGGCTCTCACACACAGAATGACCAGAATCCTTATCTCTTCACTGTCTACCTAGCTTCCCTGCCCAGCCACTCTGGTTCTGATCCTAAAAGTGGAACTAGGCTTTTGCCCCTGGCTCCACTTTCTATCTCTGACTACTGTCCAAACCCAAACTGACTACAGAACGGCCACTGTTATCTCTTTAGTCTTCTGTAGAGCCAAGGAAGAAGAATGGATTGGACTAGGATGTTGAAAGAGGGTTTCCTGTGCCCATACTGGGCTTTCCTTTACTGTCTTGCCAGCTGGCAATTTGACTCTTCTTTTCTTCAGGCTGTGCATGTCTCTCTCCTCCCTGAACCCCAGAGACACACTTGTACACTATGGTGACCTTATCAGTTTTTTCTAGGAGTTGAATCCCTAAGCCAATCGTAGGTCTCTGCCTCTGTCCTGGGAGCATTTCTGCCCCCATCCACCATGATAAATGAACCCTCCCCCCTCTCTCTGTTTCTCTGTCCCTCTCTTTACCATCCCCCAAATGCACGATCAGAAAAACACCAGGCTATTTGCTTAGCTTGTTACTGGCCAACAAATGTACAGGCCTGGGGATGGGGGTGGGCAGGCAGGGGGGACCTGCGCTCATCCAACACATTCCTCTACCTTTCATTAAGCATACATCATGGGAATGTCAATTAGGGAAAGAGCTGCATTATTCTGAGACTCCTAGGAACCGGACCTGCTTGCAATGCAGAGTCCTTATTTGTTGATTTGGCAATCACTGGGCAAACACCCTGACCAGAACCCTTCCACATACCAAACATAGTATGTAGTGGAAATTTTAAATGCCTTTTTCCCCTCCCTCAACCTCACTTCCCTTGATTTAATTTTCACCTTCCCTTTTCCACCCACAACACCAACTCCTTTCTTCCTGCCACTCCACTTGCCCATCTGGCCCAGCTAGAGCCTGGGAGAAGCAGACGCCTCAGTCAGAGCTCCATTCTCTCCAAGCTGGCCCCAGTCCCCAAGATTTCTCTCCAAAGAGACTGAAGCATGGGGAGCACCCCACCCCACCCAGAAACCCTATTAGCTGTCCAGGAGTGGGACTAGGAGACTGCAACTCACGAGTCATCCACAAAGCACGGGTAAGGCATCTGCTGGAGGTAGATTCCAACCGGAAAGTCATCCTGGGCCTGACTCCTCGTGATGCCCTGTTCAATCATGTCCTGCAGATAGGCAAACCCTCCCCAGATGTATCGGAAATCTTCCACAGGATCCGCTCTGGGACCAGAATCCCAGTACCTAAGGAAGAAAGGAGGCAGGGAGGGACGAAGGCTGGGAATGGGAATGGACGCTCATGCACACATCACAAGCACAAGGTGACTCAGAACTCACTCTGGAAACCTTTTCTGAGCCATCCAAGGCTATTTTTTAGTACATAACTTAAATCTCAGTTAGGACTATCAGGCACAACACGATTTTTAATTGCTTCCACTCAAGGACTCTACTTCTAGTTTTACAAAATTTCTTATTTCCTCTCATTTAACTTTATTGGTTTAGAGACTGAGTCCAGCCTCAATCCTTTACTCTGTACTAAATGTAATTTCTCAGTGACTTTGAAGAGACCCCATTTAAAGAATCTTTATATGAAGATAATTCAGGACCTAGAGGTTTCTTTCTCCAAGTCACACAAAGGTCATCCAGGGAGAAGTGCTGAGTTGAGGGTATGAAGACAGGGCAGCTGAGCTGTCCTGGTCCCAGCACCTGGTTAGTTTAGCTCTTTGATATCAAAGTGTTCCTTTGTCTTTCCAAGTGACTCCTATCCTAGGAGGAGACAGGTGGCCCCTCTCCTTGCCTCATACATCTCTTGGAATGCCCAGGGCCTTCTGAGATTGCCTGAAACATCACCTGTCTTTGATTTTATTGGTTTTCTCCACCACATCTATGTCCATACGGATCTTGTACTTCACGTGGGGTGGTAGGGAGCTGGTCCAGGGATACATGTCAAGGAACACTACACCAGCCCAGAACTTGTTTTCCTCCAGCAGAGACAGGGCTCGTTTTGTGAGCTGATTTTCATCATCGTAGCTTTCAAACTTGTCCAGGATCAAGCACTACAGATAATCACAAAGATTGACAGAGTTTGAGAAACACCAACTGTAAGGACTCAGTTGAAATAAAGGGCAGAGGCTAAGGGCTATTGCCCCCCAGGGGGTGGGTCAAATGCATGGGGACCTATAAACTTACTGTTTGCTTAACTCTGGAGTCTGGTGTCAATTCTTCAATGTGTCTAGATTTAGGAGTGGAAGGGGGTTAGGAAATGCTGACTTGCTTTAAATCCTGAGGTCTGTGCTATCTGGCTGTCCAAGGCTGTCCAAATATGCAAGTTGTCAAAATGACAACAATACTCACAGCTCTCACTCCCCAGCATGGGGAGTCAAGGGAGTGGGGTCACATTGAATACAGGCTGCTTTGAAGATCAGAAAGCCTGCCGATAAAAGAGTTTTAAAGACAGAAACAGTGAACCTTCCTGTCTCTCTGCAAACACATAATGATGGCCAGCTGAGCGAAGAACAAGGAGGAAGAAAAAAAATAAGAGGACAAAATGAGTTCATTAGAAAATCATTTCCAGTCACAATTTTATGACAGGTAATGCTGGTAATGGAAGAATTTCCTAATACACCTTTTTTCTCTCCCTGGAACAGGGGAAAAAAAAAAATCTTACCCCCAAAAGAACAAAACTAAGGATTTCTTTTAATTTGAATATTAGGGGTTGTTTATAAATTTGTTAAAAGTATTTACTTGGATCTGTTTTTATCCTTAACCTCTTTTTCCTATAATACACTAGGGTTATTGTGTTGATGTTTCTCTCTTAGAATATAATTCACAAGAGGTCAGATGGCCTTGTCTTGATTAATTTGTTCGCCGAATACTTACTGAGAGCCTGCAATGTGCCAGAGCCTGCTCAGCTCCAGGGGTACATGAAGGAAAGATAAAATCTCTTCCTGAAGGAAACTCAAGACCCAGTAAGGGAGAGGGTTGGAGTAAACCAACAATCATAATGCAGAATGATCAGGTCCTGATGAAAGCAAGCCCAGGGTAGTCTGGGAGCCCAGTGGAGGGATGTAGCTAAGTCTCCCTGGAGGGCTCTAGGAAGGCTGCCGGAGAAAGAGACTCCTGAGCAGGACGAAGATGAGCAGGAATTAGTCTGTGGGAGGAACGCAGGGGAAAGGTCTACTCAGCACAGGCCACAACATGTGGGGTGTCTGGAGATCGGCAGGAATAGAGCAGTGGCTCCCATCCTTGGCTGTGCCTTAGAGCCACTGAGGAATTTTAAAAAGATGCCCACACTCAGGCTCCGCTTCCAACAATTAAATCAGATTCTCAAGAGGAAGGCCAGGGCATCAGCATTTTGTCAAATTCTCCACAGGTAGTTCCAATGTGCATGGAATTTCATAGATGAACGGAGGTGAGTGGTGAGAGATGAACACTAGGAGGGTGGATGGGGACCAGATCAGGTGCTCTGCTAACCCTATAGTGTGACCAGCTAACAGACGGGTTTCCTGGGACACGAGGTTCTCTAAGCTAAAACCAGGAGTGTTCCAGACAAACCTTAAAATCCCCAAGAAGCCAGGGTAGGGTTTTAAGCAGGGGCATGACACATGGGATCAGATCATGTTTCCAAAAAATCACTGGTGGGGAAAGGGGAAGCAGGAAGAGTGCTTAAAAGGCTGTTGACGTTAAGGCAGGCTTAAAGGAACAATTCATTCTCACAGAGCCTGGGTTACTTGGAATCCTCATTTTACTGAAGAGAAACTGAACACAGGAGACCTGCCAGAGGTCAGACAGCTAGAACGTGGCAGGCCTGGATTTCCTCCCCACTCTCCAACTCCAGGCCCAGACTTCTTTGCTCCACATCAGGAGCCACAGGTATTACTGGGTCCATAGGCCCTCCATGTGCTCATGACTGTCTGGTGAAGTAGGAGAACAGTTATTATTTATCTCCACTTTGCAGCCCAGGAAACTTAGGCTCAAAGAGGCTGGGTAACTTCTCCAAAGTGGTACAGTAGTTATCGCAACAATTAACAGGAGAAATAAAGAATTGAGACATGCGGACTGATCCTAAGGATCTGACCAGAGACCAGAGTTCCTGCTGCTCTGGTAAGAAGCAGGCAAACCCAACTCATTCGCTAAGACCCCCTCACTCCTAAATCCCACCCAGTGCATCAGAGAATGAACCAGAACTCTTCACTGAGGAGCTGAGTTTGAACAAGGTCCTGCAAACCAACCCTCCTTATGCCTTCTGAACTAAACATCCCACCCCAGACTCCACATCCTGGGAGTGGGTCCCCTGTAGTGTTTTTAGTCTTCTAGATAAAAAGAAAGAAAACAAAGGATGGTGTGAGTTTTCCAACTGATACAGGAAAGAGGAATACAGGTACAGGAGAAAGTCTAGAGGGCTAAGCCTTAAGGGAGACCACAATAAGAATATAGTTATTTTGAAATGAAATGGAACTGGTATTTCTGTGAGAAATACTGGTAAGTGTAGGCACACACCATAGAGTTAACGGAAATGGACATTTTTCTTTGGTGAGCTATCCTTTTGCAAACAGGCATCACCCAGCCTAACAATGGCCAGTCCTTAAGTGAGATAAAGGACTTAGGCACCTCATGACATTGAAGGTCCTCAGTAAATGTTCACTTTTTTCTAAGTAAAAATAACATGGGGTTTGCTACTTTATGTCTTTTTTGTGGGGTGAGGGAGATCTAATATGCAGATTTGCATCAGAGCCCAAGGCCAAGCTCCCTTAACAACACTGTGAAGGGGACAGAGAATTGGCAGTCTGCTGCTCGGGCAAGGACATATCAAAGTGGAACTGTTACAGTATATTTTAAAAAATAAATTTAAGTTTCTTTTAGGGAGACCTTGACATTCTACAAAGATGAGTAATAAAATAATCTCATTTTTAAAATCAGTTTGGTGAGTTTATGACTGCATATATAGAATTTTAGAATAGAAATTAGAGTGAGTTTACAATAAATTCCTAAAATGAAAACAAAATTATTTTGGAAGATGGACTTTTTCTTTGTAGTTTCTTTTAGCTGTCACACACACACACACACACACACACACACACACACACACCCCACACACACCACACACAGCACATGACGTTCTACTCATTTACTCACAGCATCACAGGATATCTTGTGATCTGAGGTACTTGATTTACCTGTGAGGAAACTGGCATTGGAGGGGCGAGGGGCAAAGGGCCTTGCCCAAGGTCAATGTAGGTCAGAAGCAAATTCTGAATCCTTGTCTTTATGTCGAGCCTGAGGGTGGTGCTGTTCCCCGCACATTGCTCTTAGGTAAGTCCCACTCTCACCACAAAGTCCAGGCAGCATAATTTCTTAGATGGAAGATCTCTCACCCTAGATAGAAGTGACCAGTAGAACTTTCTAGAATGTGGACATGCTCTAGATTGATGCCCTACCCCATACGGTAGCCAGTAACCACATCTGGCCATTGAGCACTCGAAACATGGCTAGTACATCTGAGGTACTAAATTTTTCACTTTAATTAATTTAGATTAAAAAAGCTGCCTGTGGTCCTGGCTGGGTAACTCTGTTGGTTGGAGTGTTGTCCTCATGCACAGGGGTTGTGGGTTCAATCTCTGGTCAGGGTACATACAAGAAGCAACCGATGAATGCATACATAAGTGGAACAACAAATCAATGCCTCTCTCTCTCTCTGTGCCCCTTTCCCTCCCTTCCTCTAAAATCAATATATAAAACTATTTTTAAAAAGATTTTATTTATTGTTAGAGGGGGAAGGAAGGGAGAAAGAGGGGGAAGGAAGGGAGAAAGAGGGAGAGAAACATTGATGTGTGAGAGAAACATCGATCAGTTGCCCCCACCAGGAACCTGGCCCACAGCCCAGGTGTGTGCCCCTGACCAGGAATCAGACCAGTGACCTTTCAGTTGGCAGGCTGGCATTCAATCCACTGAGCCACACCCGCCATGGCAGTAAATAAAAAATATTTTTAAAAGCCAACTATGGCTCTTGTTACTGCACAGGTCAGCACAGCTTCAGATGCAGTAAGTTCCTTGAGGTCATCTTACTCATTGTGGTCTCTGGAATAGTATTTTCTCATGAGAGGGACTCAATAAATGTTTACTGAATTGAATTGAATTGAATTAAAAAGTCCTGAATGCTGTAAGAAATATATCTTTACTACTGTGTGCTTTGAACATAATCCTGTACACCCAAAATTTATATGGCGAACTAGAAGAAATCAGTGAAAAGTGAATTTTTACTATGATGCTAATGAGAGCTCAACTCTCACTGAAGTGAAAAAAAAACCCAAAAACAAAAAACAATAAAAACAAATGCATGTTCATAATATGACATTCTGAACCAGCTAGTCCATTTTCTTTGAACTCCCCATTCACGTCTTAAAGGGAAATTTAAATGGGAGTAAGCGGCTGATGTTTGCAATGACATTGTTGAGTCCCGTGGTGACGTGGGCTCCATCCTGGCTGTTTTATCAGGCAGCTGATTCAGTCATGTTTCCTGCTGTGTCCCCCTAGATTGGTACCCTGATAGTCTCTGGAAAAACAAAACTTATAAGATTTGCAGACACTCTACCGTGAAACATCTGACCCATTTTCAAAGCTGGAGTATCTTTCTCATCCTGGAAAGTGGTATCATATAGTGTTTAAGAGACAAGTGACTCTGAAGGCCACCTCTATTCTGTTGTGACCTCTGTTTCCTTCTCTATGAGTTGAGATATAGCCTGCCCCAAAACCGTGTTCTAAGGATCACATGACGGTGTTTGTGAAGGGCCAGCCAGTACCTCCTTGTAGGAATAAATGCTGATGCTTATTGAAGGCTTGTTCTGTGCCCCAAGCTGGTCCAACAGCTTTGCTTGTATTAATGTTTTGAATCCACACAACCACCTGAGGAAGTCAGTTATAATGACCCCTCCAGGCTCACTGACGGGGCACAATGAGCCGCAGTGAACATCCTCTGGATAGAGCCTAGTTAACCACATAAACTGTCTCAATAAATACCATTTTTATTCTTGTTTTTGAAAAATATTTTAAAAGTTAACAAAGTCTAGTTGCTTTTAAGGCCCTGCCAGGGTACCTTTCATTCATGACAGCTGTATATCTGGGGAGGAAGGCAGTTATTTTCTTTAAATAATATGTCTGGGAACACAACCAATCCTGAACTGATCACAGCACCTCATCAGGTCAGAACAATGGCGTGGACAGAAGCTAAAGACCCACACCCCATCTGAGCAATGAGGAGGCTGTGGAGGCGGGTCCTAACCCACTGCTGCTCCCTGACCACTCACTGGCCATCAGGTGAAACTCAGACAATGCTACCCATAGGAAGGTCTGATGAAGCTAATCCAGACTATCATTCACACAAATCTTCCTGAAGTCAGGGCTGAGCAATTGAGAAAGCTGTTTTGGACATTAATCAGAAGTCCCTGGGTTGCCCTCTGTGGTATAACTCATGAAATACCCTTGAATTCTTACATGGAGGCCACCTGCCTCTTTCCCTATAGGTATCTGCTCTGGTCCCTGAAGTTAAAATCTTGGCTAATGAGCCTATTTGTGCGAGTAGGTACATGAGCGTATTGGGGAAGCAAAGATTAATGACTAAACCCTTGACCAAGGCCATTAATTTTGACATACATATTTGGTCTGGCCTAATCAGCTTGTGAGCTGAAATACAGTAGGTTCTAATGAGGCTGAGGGCATGTAGTCTATTTATAAAAGCTATTTGGTCCCTGGCTGGTGTGGCTTAGTGGATTGAGCACTGGCCTGCAGGCTGAAAGTTTTTGCCCGTTTGATTCCTGGTCAGGGCGCATGCCTGGGTAGTGGGCCAGGTCCCCAGTTGGGGGCATGTGAGAAAGGCAACTGATGGATGTTTCTCTCCCTCTCTTTCTCCCTCCTTTCCCCTCTCTCTAAAAATAAATAAATAAAATCTTAAAAGCTATTTGGCTCTACACAGACAGAAACTGTGTGATTATGGATGTTAGGGAAGAATGGAGATAGAATAAGAACTGGTCAGTGTAAGGAGCACAAAGTAAAGATAGCACCACTACCGGGGAAAGAATTCAAAGGGCATTGCCAGTGAAGAAAGCGACAGTGTCTTATGGTCTCAGAGGCAGATTCTGGGTGAATCTTGCAACCAGAATTCGGTATCTCAACCCTATAATGTCCTACGATAGCCAAAGGCAGTCCACTAGGAAGAGGAGTTTCCTTGTCTCCTTCAGTTCCCCACCACTGCAGTAAAACCCAGGTGTCAGGGCCACCACTCTTTGAAGTCCACACAAGGCCTATGATTCCGCTGTTTTGTTGCAAGTCCCCAGGAAGCAGAGTTCATCCTTGCGGAAGAGGCCGGAGCTCTCTCCAGGGCAGGCAGCTGTGCTCAGGACCTCTCCAGAATGCTGTCATCTGTTTACCCAGCTAAATCAAACACCACCTTGGAAGGAGAAGCTGCAGGAGCAGCAGGCTTCCTTCTTCAACTGTGACCCCTCCGACTCTAATTCAAACACATTAAGTAATAGATAAGTTACATTATCTATTAAGTGGGAAACATTGTCCAGTGGAAGAAAAGAAAGAAAGAAAATCCTTTTGTTTGAACGTCATAATCAAAAGGGACAGGCACCCTGTGCTGACATATTTTGACTAATTCACCCAGGACATGTGGGGGTGAGTCTTCAGGGATAAGGGAGGCACTGCACCCCCACTTAGAGATTTTGGCTCTATAATCCTGCCTCTTACATCTTTAACTTCCAAACTCAGGCTGAGCACAAAGCAGTTGATGGATGCCAATGGAGGCCTGAAGTGGTCCTGCTGGTGTTAATGTAGATTCCTGGGGTTCCTTTTGAAAAATGCCAGTGGATGTGGGCAAACATCCCAGAATGGATTTCCTGGCAGATCTAGACTGTTATCCTTAAGATTCATGTCCCACCACATGGAAAAAGCCACTGGATAAAATAGCTTTGGGCTGTGAGATTGGTGAAGATAGAGGCCCAAGGCTGTGCCATAAATATTATCCAACACACAGGGCCCCCCCGAACAGACATCTGAAAGACTCACCCACAAAGAGTGAGGAAATGCACCGTGACTGGAAAACAAAGGGACAGGAAATGCACAGCTGTTCAAAAATGTCTGTTTCTAAAACAAATAAATACAATAGTGCAACAAATAAAAAGGCCACGTGGGAGCACAAAGCCTCACACTAGGGCAAAGCCACCAGGTAATGCTTGCTGTTTAGCTGGGTCCAAGGGAAAACAATAAATAACTTGGTTGACAATTGCAGCTCTCATACCTTTTGTGTTTAATCATTCCAACAACTCTACAAGGCGGACATTCCATATTTAAATTATTTAATAATCAATAGAGCTGGTCACTGACCAATCAGAGCATATTCTGGTTCACCCACCTGGGTGAACACCACCGGAACTACAGCCCCAGTTTTACCCTCATTTTTCAGGCGGTGAGACACCAATGTTGCCCAAACTCACAGAGCCCATAAATAAGTGCTAGAGATGACATCCTATCACCTACAGGATGAAGTTGCTCACAGACCAGGCCAGCTAACCTTTCTAGTCCCATCTCTGGATACAACTGCTGCCCCCCATGCCAACCCACTCCCCTGATGTACAGCTACACCCTTACCCAGACTATCTGCTTCACTTGAACTTGTCTTGCAGGTTCTTACCTCTGTACTTTGCTAATGGTCTTCCTTCTGCCTGAAATTGTCTTTCTGCCTTGCTTAGCCAGCAAATTCAATTTTTGAGGCCCCGCTTTAAATGTATTTTGGTTTTAATTTGGCATTAATGAGTGTCTATGCCACTGCAGTTTCAATAAGGTAAACTGGGAAATCAAAAGATAAATAAGCCCTGGCTGAGTGGCTCAGATGGCTGGAGCATTGTCTCATACACCAAAAGTTTTCAGGTTTGATCCCTGGTCAGGGCACAGACCTAGATTGCAGATTCAATCCCTGGTCAGGCATGTAGGAGAGGCAAACAATTGATGTCCTCTCTCTCTCTCTCTCTCTCACTCTCTTTCTCTCTCACTCCCCTTCTCTGGCTCTAAAATCAATAAACATATCCTCACATGAGGATTAAAAATAAAAATAATAAGACAGCCTGGAACCTTAAGGGATTCGGGTTTGTGGGGATGGGGAGGGGTGTGGATGAATCATTATTAACGGCTATGATGGTGCACAGAAGGGCTGAAATTCAGGAGCTGAGTCCTGAAGAGGGGTGTGGGGGTTGAGACGGTAAGGGGTCAGCCACTCAGCATGCAGTCTGTCCCATATAACGTGGAAGAGTCATGAAGGGCCTAGGCCATGATGGACTTCACCATTACAGCAATAAGGGAGCACTGAGTAGCTTTAGCCAGGCGTTCCATGGCAAGTGAGGCTAGGGTTTTAGAAGGATCTCACTGGAGGCAATGTGGGAACTGAATGAAAGGAGCAAGGGACTGGAGGCTCCTGACCAGCTAAAAGAGATGATCCAGGCCTTTGTAAACAGGCCATATGTGAAGAGGGAGAGAAAGAGGGATTTCAGAGATAATTGAGAGGAAGAACTGACAATCCTTGGAGGATTTGTGACATTTTGAACTTGGATTTGTGCAACCTGTTTCTATTCTATCAGACTGAACTATTGTTCTAGCCATTCTTTGAGACACTACTACCGTGATACTATCTACTAACATGCTTGTCTTTCCCCATAGAACTCACGCTCAGGGGTTGACTGTGTTTATTCAGATGTAGGTAGCTCAATAGATGCAAGTATAGAAAAGACTGAATGAGCTCAAATCTTTTTGGTTTTCTACTACAAATCTATTTTGAAGCGGAAAAGACTAATCAAAATAGTGTCTATTATCCTCAATATTATAATATAATTGGTGCCTTCATCCGCATTATATAAATTATTGAAACAATTTTTATTGAGCCCCTTCCTAATGTGCCTCTCATAACAAAAGAGAAAGAACATCCTTATCGGAGTCAGGCAGGTCTGGATTAGAATTCTGGATCCTTGCTTATCTGCTGTGGTATGTTAGCAATGACATTTTTAATTCTATAAAATGACAGGAGTCGTGCCTGCCAGGCAGGTAGTTAAGAGTGGTGCATGAGGCGACATGTAAAATTGCCCCACGTAGTGACTGGCTTGCAGCAGGCTCAAGTACAAGTCCTTTTCCTCCACCCATGACTGCAGGCCCACCTCCTTCCTCAGCCCAGTTCTGTTTCTGAGGGACATGAAACATGAAGCGAGGTCACTGACCATCAACTGCTTATGATCCAGTTTACGGCTCTTGAAGTAACATTGCCCTCATGGTACAGACTTCTGTACCCATCCCACCTCTCCCCAACCTTCACCCTAACCTGCCAATGCACATCTTGGAGTCAGTGAATCAACAGAAGAAAGCAATAGGACAGATATTCCGCAAATATCTATACATTTGACTTTAAAGTCCATTACGTGAGCAGTAGCTTTATCTTCCTAATCCTATTTTTCTTAGGCTAGCTTGAAAAATACACTCCTGAGCACATTCTGGTTGGGTGGTGGTGGCATGTGGCCCACAAGCACGCAAGGTACAGTGGAAAAGGAGTCCAAAAAAGTTCTGCTACTGACAATTCATCAACAAGATAACCACCATATGGATAATAAAGAATTATGCAGATATAGTGACTGTGTTGACAGCAGAGGAAAAAGCAGTTAATGAATACATTTCTCAAGACTTAGGGAAAAGGAGTTGGGACTGTTTAAAGTACAATTTTATGCCTTGGTTAGAGGTATTTTCATATGAAAATTTGGCTGAATTCAGCTTCCTGATGTGGAATTCAAGATCTGAAATTCAAATACACTATGAAATTAAAATACACTGTGAACTCTAAATAGTATTTCATCTGTGCCAGGCCTAACTTTTCCCTAAACAAAGAAATCAAAGGGGAGGGCTGTATATGTTTGTTTTAACTAAAGGGTAATCAGAGTAATACATTATTAATTTCTCTAACTGCGCTTTTCTCCAGAAGAAAAACATATGTGAATAAGACATAAATTATGACTGTAAAAGTAGAAACATACTCTTAAGATATTTACCTATAGGAAGACTCACTTGCCCTCGGTCTCCTTAGATGTGGCGAACAGGGGGATCAGAAGACCTGTAGAAATGACTCTCTCCACATGCTTAGGATATGAGGCTACCCAAATTAGTGGCCCTTTTCCTGGTCCACACTGACCAGGAAGTCTGCCTTTCATTAATTTGTTTTTTCCCTCCACTGAGGGCAGAGCATCAGGGGAAAGATAGAACATGGTTACAGGATGAAAGAGGTCATAGGAGCCCCTACCTGAGGACAAGAAAAGCTTGGGGCCTCTGGGCCATCTGCCACAGAAGAGCCAGAGGGTGCCCAGGGCCATTCTGCTGGGCCTTCAGGAATGGTCTGACATTCCTGATTCTAAGCCAATTCACTAAGGGTATTATGAAGAATAGCTTCACAGTCTCTGGGTAATGTTTACACAAAGTTTGGAATCTGAGAAAAAAGGTACATTCCTTACTTGGTCTGTGGCTCAGGGGTGGACATTCATGTGGTTCATAGCCAGGCTGCCACGCACCACACATTGCTGCTATGCACCCAGCCCTCTCCCATCTCATCCTCGCAGCCACCTGAAACAGACAGTATCCCCCTGCCCCCCGCCCCACCTAACAGATGAGGAACTCGAGGGCAGAGAATTTACACTCATGCCTTCCTGATCAGCGGCGTCCGTGTTCCGAGTGCTCTGCCCATGTCTCTCATTTTGTCAGCAACAACACTATAAGGTCCATTGTGTTATTCTCTGGACATCACAGGTAAGAGAATTAAGCCTTAGAAGGTAAGTGACTTTCTTAGCGTGACTCAGCACATAAGAAGACGAGATCCAGGCCCACTTGTCCTCACTGAATGGTTGAGAATTTTCCATAAGCTGTAGCCTAACGTCAGAGGCAAGTGACGTAGCAAGGTGGCTCCTGGGGAGTGGGACACACTCCAGGTCACTCAGTGGAATGTTCAGTAACTAAGACCTCACCCCAAGCAGAAAGGTAGGGGATTTATCCTTTTAGTTGAAGAGAAAAATCTACTGAATCACTCCTTTCTCCATAATGATAAAAGGCTTAAACATCTTTGTTCTTAGTTCAGTGTCATTGTTCAGTGTCACATCTGACTGCACGTTGACCTAGACTGACATAATTTTCATTTAAAAAATTGTTTTTTGCTTAATTTTCCTTAAGGAATTTTTTTTTTTCTTTCTTTCTTGGAAGTAAGCTTAGAAGCTGGCCCAGGAACTTCTCACAGCCCTTCAGTACAAGTCATATTACCAAAGAGGAAAGCCTCAGTCAAGCTGTAAACAGTCTGTGAAGAAACATACTTGCTACCCTGCCCCGGAGAGACCCTCAGAATGGGAGCCGGGGAGTCTCCAAGGCTCCTCCAGACTTCCCAACACACAAGAACAGCATCAAAATCCAGGACCAATTGCAATGACCAGTTTCTCCCTTACTGCACACATTTCCCCCTCCTACCTTCCTTCAGGTCCTCCCCACATTTCTTTCCTCCTCCTCCCACCACAGGCAAGAAAGATCAGAAACCTCATCATAATCACCTGCTGAGCTTCTGCACCATCAAACCCTCCCTTAGGAACCCCAGTGGGAGGCCACTGACCTCTGGCTACCTGACCTTTGCCTAGGAGCTCTTCAGTAGGCTAATGGGATTGCAAAACCCTCAGGAAGTGTTGGTGTTTGAGGCTGGATGTAATTAGCAGCTCTATAATCCCTAGAGAAGGACCAGAACTGGCTCAGTGGCTGGACGTGACTTTACTACTGCCACCTTCCTTCTCCTAAGCTGTGTTTTCTGTTTGTATTTTGTTTAAAAGTTAATATTTACTTAGTGCTTATTATATGCCAGTAACTGTTCCAGGTGCTTCACATGAATTAACTCAATTCTCATGACAAGTCTGTTAGGCAAGAACTACTAATATCCCAATTTTACAGATGGAAAAATTGAGGCACAACTAGTAGGGATTTGAACTCAAGCAGTCTGGCACCAGAGACTGAATTCTAAAAGCATCTGTTGTGTGTCTGTTCCTACATTAAGCACAAACTACCGAGAAAAATAATAATGCTTCAAGAAAACAAGACCTTTATGTTACCATGCAAATGTCACGTCAAACAAGACAAGACATATTCTTCATTACTGCCCCTTTTGGCTCTCTGAGTGGCACCATGACTGTAGGCAAGAACAAGCACCTTATGAAGGGCATTAAAAGGGAGCCAGGAGAGAAGTGGGTGATCCATTTCCTAAGGAAGATTGGTGTGATGTGAAAGCACCGGCTATGTTCAATGTAAGAAATATTGGAAAAACACTGGTCACGAGAATGCAAGGAACCAAAATCACATCTGATGGTCTCAAGGGTCGTGTTTTTGAAGAGAGCCTAGCTGATCTGCAGAATGATGAAGGTGCATTTAGAAAATTCAGCTAATTACTGAGGATATTCAGAGCAAATGCTGCCTGACTAATTTCCATGGCATGGATCTTACCTGTGACAAAATGTGCTCCCTGGTCAAAAAATGGCAACCTGTGACTGAAGTTCACATTGGTGTGAAGTTCACATCGGTGTCAAGACTACTGATGGATATTTGCTTTGTCATTTCTGTGTTGGCTTTACTAAAAAGCACAACAACCAGAATCAGAAGACTTCTTATGCTCCGCATCTATAGGTCCACCAAATTCAGAAGATGATGGAAATCATGGCCAAAGAGTTGCAGGCAAGGGCCTTGAAAGAAGTGGTCAATAAACTGATTCCAGATAGCACTGGAAAAGACATAGAAAAGCCTTGCCAATCTATTTATCTGCTCCATGATGTCTTTGTTAGAAAAGCCAAAATGCTGAAGAAGCCTGAGTTTGAACTGGGGAAATTCATGGAGCTTCATGGTGAAGGTGACAGTTCTAGAAAAGCTACTGGGGATGAGACAGGTGCTGAAGGAGAACGAGCTGATGGATATGAGCCCCCAGTCCAAGAATGTGTTCAAAATTCAGACATTTAATGGTGACAAATAAAAAAATCCTATTTGTGCTATATGTATTACTGATAGTATCTCACCAAAACATTGTGAAAGCACTGAACCCTATTCTGTGAGACTAAAACAATAGGCTTCTCTCTTCTATCCATGCCCACTTCAAGAGTTCTGCCTATCTTGTAACCACAGTGGTAGGTGGAGGTGAACATAGCCAGGGGCTGACACTTAGCTGGTAGAGGCACCATGAGGAGAGGGCAATGTCAACTGAGTAATTACACAAGGGGATTTGAAGGCCCTACCAATCTAATAGGTGTGCAAATATGCAGATCACCAGACCTCATCCCTGGAAATTCTGAGTCAGTTGACCTGAATGGGTGTCCAAGAATATGTTTTGTAAAAAGCACCCAAGGTCATTCTTGCCTTCTGACAAGTTGGGAATCACTTTGTAACGACCTGAAGTTTGATGCTGTTTCTGTCACAGCTGGCCTATTCTGAAAGTCCCCCTAGGAAGCCTCTTCTGCCCCTTCTGTGGCTCTAGAGGGAAGGTCCCGTGCTCTGGGGAAATTTTGGTGGTAGCAGGGGCAGCAGGGAGTACTCAAAAGCACTGTGGTGACAGATGAAGCCAGGCTTTCTCTCACTGTTTAGTGATCCTCAGGAACCAGGAGTCTCGGGGAGGGTGTCTGCTCTTGGGGGCCCTCACTTTAATTCCCTCTCTTACTGCCCGGAGCATCTTCTACCTTCTAATGGTTCCAGATGACATGAAGCCAGACCTGGCCCTGATCTGGCCCATTGGCAGGTGTGATAAGGCCGTAGATGGAGAGGTTACCTGAGAATCTGAGGTGGAGAATTCAAAAATACCTAGGATGTACTCCCTGACCCTGAGTAACTCTGGTCTTGTCGTTCAGCCAGAGATGGACACATGAACAGGTAACTCAAATCTCACATGGCGAGGGTCTAAGAGAAGTGTGAAGAGAAGGCCAGGGAAACACAGAGAAGTGAATGGCTAAACCAATATGGAAGCAGAAGTGACATATAAGAACCAAGTCTCAAAGAATGAATGAATAGAAGCTAAACAGATGGGAAAGGAAAAGTCATTTCAGGCTTTTCTGCCTTATGTTTCCTCTTTAAGGAAAACACCCTCCTCCACTTTACAGTAATCCTGCTCAACCCATGAGATGCAGATGAAGCTAATTCTGCTTTCCTTTCTCCTGATGGACCCTCCCAAGACCCAGACCCCCATCACAGTACACAATTCCCTGCTCCCCCCCAGGGACTCAGGGACAAGTAGAGCAGCCAGACCAATCAGAGAACTGTATAGTAGTAATGCTTACACTCTGGGAAAGCCACTCCCAATTCCTGCAGAATTTTTGGTGTGAAGATGACCACAGAGGGCTGTTAGTTGCTGACATGTCACTAAAGGAAGAGGACCTGGCCAAGACTGAAGAGGGTGGAGACAAGCTGCAAGGTGAGATGGAAGGACAGGAGAGTCTCATGGTGGCAATCAATTCCTAGATCCCCTGAACTTCCAAGTTACATCAACCAATAGAGAGAGAGAAAGAGAGAGAGAGAGAGAGAGAGAGAGAGAGAGAGAGAGAGAGAGAGAGAGAGAGAGAGAGAGAGAGAGAGAGAGAGAGAGTGTGTCTTTTATTTTATTTGTTTAAGCAAAAAGACCCTAATAAATGGGCAAACAGTATTCATGAAATGGGGACTCAGGAGAGGTCAGGGGACGCCGGCAGGGAGGTGGTGAAAGGACCAGAGCGGAGCTGAAATGTGTGAGTGTGCAGTGGCTGGGGAGGTGCGCTGGGCGGGTTTGGAAGGACTTGTGTTCCTTGGAGACTGAGTCATTAAGGTTTTATGCATGAAAGTGATGCTGGCAGATGTGTGTTTGGAATGCAGATCCGGTGTCAGCATGGACAGCTGCCTGAGTCAAAAGAGACTGGACCCTGGAGTCCAGCAGTCAGAACAGGCTGGTGGGCAGAAGACAAGGCCTCTGGGCCTCAGAGAGCCTGGAAAGCAAGAAGAGTTGAAAGATACTTAGGAGATAGAGTAGACAAAGCTTAATGTGATACTGTGATTTGTAATGAGAAATATGTATTTGGCTTTCATCCCTGTCTCTGGCAAAGAGCTACTGAAACCCTTTGAACTTCCTCTGTGATGAGCATGAGAAAGGTGTCTTTGTTATGTTAATGGTGACTTTTGGAAAGCACCTAAGAAAGGGGGGCTGGTTGCCAGGAAAACCAGGTGATTAGAGGGCTGGACATTTCAGGAGATTGAATTCAATCACTAAAGCCCAGTGATTTAATCAATCACGCCTATGTAATGAAGCCTCCTTAAAAATCCAAAAGGATGCGGTTCTGGGAGCTTCCAGGTTGGTGAACCCAACCCCTCCCTGGGCACCTCTTCCATTTGGCTGACCCTGAGTCGTATCCTTTAATAATAAACCAAGTACCACAGTAAGCAAGTTGTTTATGAGTTCTGTGAGCTGCAGTAGCAGATTAATCGAACCTATGAAGGGGATCGTGGAAACCTCTGATTTATAGCCAGTTGGACAACCTAGATTTGTGATTGGTTTTTAAAGTTGGGGGCAAGGCAGTATTATGGGACTAAGCCCTTAATCCATGGGGTGTGAGAAGAGCTCCAGGTAGACAGTGTCAGAACTGAGTTGAATTATAGGACACCCAGCTGGTATTGGAGAATTGCTTGGTGGTGTAAGAAAAAAATCCTCATCTACTGGAATTGGGTGCAGAATTATCCTTGGTGACTAGACATGATAGAGGCAGTAGAGGGGTTAGAAGAGCAGCATCCTGTCTAACAGCTGTGGGATGGGATCTTCAACTTCTTTAAACCTCTGCCTCTGTAAAATGGGAACCATAATAGTGTATACTTCATGGAGTTGTTGTGAGGATTAAATGAACTAATGTAGGTTTGGACCCGAGAAGAAAGATTCATTCAATAAGAACCCTGAGAAGGAAGTTGTCTGCTGAGGTGGATTCACTATGGACAACTGAGAGCCTAAATTTTATAAGTAATAAGAGCCTAGCAGTCATTTACTGACAGGGTCTTCTCACATACTCTCACAAACCGGGAAGAACCTCAGACTGAACTCGTTGATTTCCCATACTATGACCTGATCTTTAAACTGGCTGAGTCAACTATACTGGTTTCGGCTTTCTATCAGCGGACTATGACCTGCCCTGTCCAATCAGAACAGCTCCATAATGACCAATCAGGACAAATAATGCTGACAAATCAGGACTGTGCGATTGGGGCCAATCAGAAGTGTACAAATTTAAATACCTCATTTACATGAAAGGGACCTAAATGGGAACTTTTGCTAGAAAAGAAAGCCTCCCCTTTGTCTCTGAGCAACACAATTTAGATTGCTACCTGATCTGTATCTCCTGGGCTGCAACTCTTTTTGTGCAAATAAATGCTTTTATAAAAATTTTAAATTATAACCTACAATTAATTTTGGTTTACATATGTGAAAGCACTTAACCAGTGCCTGGCAAAATGTAGCACTCGATAAGTTATAGCTGCTGTGTGGAAGGGGAAAAAGAATGATAATTAAGGGTGACACTAAGATCTCTGGCTTGAGAATATGGAAAAAATGCTGAGGACAGTAATCAGAATAGAACATAGATTTGGTTTTGGACACGTGGAGTCTGATTTGCCTGCAGAACCTGGGGGTGAGCAGTGGGCCCTCAGACCTGAGGTGTGGTAGACACTGGCCAATGGCGGTCACTGACGCAATGGCCGACAGGAGAGGGTGGAGAACAGACACAGACACTTCAGGGGCTGCGATGGAGAAGGGGTCAGGGAGGAGTCACTAAGGTAGCAGGAGATGTGAAGAGGGAACTGCTTTAAGTGTGGATGAGCTGTTAAAGAACAGGATCCCTCTGTCTGGGGGCTGTGGGAATTCTTATTTCTTCAGTAGGGAAAATGAGAGCTGAAACCCAAGACCACTTGACTCGCTGAGAAATCTCTGGCGCCATCCACAGGGCTGTCTTCCAGCGACCCAGTGTGTCCCCTAGGGGGCTTGCTGTTTCTTACCTCCAGGTATTGATTAGCCAGGCGTAGGGCACGATCAGTGATGTTAAATATGTCTTTCCAGTTGAAGCTGGCTGTCTCATCAGCCTGGTTCTCTTGAGGACCCTTAGTGAGGAAGTTCAGCACAGCTTCAGCAGTAACATCTTCACCAAACTGCTTATCCAAAAAGCCTTTTACTGTTGGGTTGGCCAGGGTGTCCTTAGGGAGAAGCAATATAGTCACATGTAGAAAATTCCACAGGATCTTTGGTCTTGTTTGTGGACCATTTCCAATTTTTAATAAATAGGGATAGAGACTCTAAGGCACTCTAAAAAACTAGTGGGTTTTCTTCCATTATCGACATACCTATCTATATCCAATTTACCCTCAATATGCAAGTCTCTAAAATAGAGGGAGGAGGTGGGGAGCGAGGGGGAGGAGAAGTGGTATATAGGAAACTTTCTTTTTCTTATGGCTCTTTTCATTCTCTTTTAGTTATCCCCACTGTACTGAACCTTGTCTCCTGGCTTTGCAAAGTCGGAAATTAGAACCATCTTGGCAATTACAGAGGTGGTGGCTCCTTGAGGAGACCCTTCTTTGACTCTGAGGCCCTCAAGTGAGTTCATAAAAGCAAGAAACTTCAGGAAGCCCCTGGTTTTGTGGCAGTCTTGACACTTCCCCAAAATTGAAGAAAATACATTTCCCACCCAAAGTCAGTGGCTCCACTTGGTGACAGCTTCTGGAGCTAGTGCCTTTGGGCCCTGCTTGTTATATGTTGATCTAACCTCAGTAGTGATCAGCCCTTTACTGGGAAAAGGAAACAAGCGGAACTTTCTTGGCCCTTCTCCTGCCCTCCCCCTGCCATTCATACTCTGATCATGGTCATCTGTGTGCTCTGGTCAAAGAAGTACCAGATCTGGGGCCCCACTTCTTCCCAGGCTTTGACCAACTTCCTAATGCGCTCCAGCTCTTCAAAAGTCGAGTTGGCCTAAAACCAGATAGAGACAGACAAAGAACAAAGAGGAAAAAAAAAAAAGTGAGAGAGAACCTTTGCTTATATCTTTCCTGCTCATGTGAGAAACCTGCCATGTTTAGGGAAGGCTTTTCCAGGCTATGTCTTAATTTTCTCAGTCTACTGAAATTTTCCAGAACAACCTGCTATTTCCCAGGCTCCCAGATTGACAGAATCTAATTTTTTAGTACCTCAGAGGTACATGTGATATATAATAGATGATGTTATTATCTCAAAATCTAACTAAAACTAGATTTGGACTCCCTGTGAGCAAATGCTCTTCTTCCCATCCTCCATACCTTTATTGCAGGTAGCCGGGATTCCCAGAATGTGAGCCCTCCTGTTAGGGCTATAATTCAGGCTCTGGGAAATTGTAGGCTGGGTAGAGAGGGGAGGGCCGGGCAGGGGTGCTAGCCCAAAGCATTTCAATGATGGGGGAGAAACTCGAGCCTACTGAGCAGAAAAACAAACAGGAGCCTCGCTACCAGGAGCGCACAGTCTCTGTCTCCTCTCCCCCGCCCACCCCCTCTCCCCTCTCTCCCCTTCTCTCTCCCTGTCTCTCATCCTTCTGGGTGGTCCAGGGTAGAAGGGACAAGACCAGCTGGGACCTTACGTTCTTCAGTATCCTGCGAGCTGCAGGGGAATCTGGAGTAAAGAGGATTTTTCCCATCAGCAGAGGCTTTGCTGCCCTCCAGGCTATTTTGGTTAGAGGGTTGGACTCCAGGCTCTGGATCATTGCATTACAAAAGGTCGCTGACAGGAGAGAAGGGACAGATTTTATAGAAACCCCTGTTGCTCAGAGCTGAACATGGTCATCAGTATGTCCCAATCATCCATCTTATTAACTTTATGCTGGAGGATTTTTACAAATTACCTAAATTAATAGGCTGTACCTCACCAATAACAAGATCATCATTAGTAAGTAACAAAAATGCCACAGTTCATTTCAATGAGGGCCTTATCTGAGAAACAAAGGAGGGGCTTGTCCTGTGGTTTCTTCTGCTTTAGAAGAAAGAGGCTGAGAAGTCCACTCGTGATTATTACAAGGAACAGGCCATTCTTAGATGAAAGGGACCGGGAGGCCACCCGAGGCCTCCCCTTGGAATCTCAGCTTTTGTCTCCATGATTTTCCTTCAGTTAGCTGCATAACTTCTTGGTGTGTGTAGCTATTTTAGGGCCCAATGACTTTCGGTGCCAGCCTCACTGCTTCTTTAATATTTAACTAGAGGGTCACCCAGTTGCATTTCTTCCCTACCCTACTCTCCTTTACTCCATAAGAGCCAAAAAAAATACTGAAAGGTGGAAAAGAGGACTTGCCAGGGACTTGCCATCGGGAACACAATTCAGTACTATACACAGATTTTCAGTGCATTGTGTTTGTAAAAACATCCCACAGCCGTGTTTACTTGCCAGGGCCCTTCTGACCTGAGCTTGGCCTGCAACTCTGGGCTGCCTCCTCATTTATCTTTCTTCTCTTCCTCTAGAATGTAACCCTAGTTCAATCAGATCAGTGGCAAATGTCCTCTCTGTTCCCTTTCCAAGTGGGTCTCAGTTCTTTCCATGGCTCACATCCAGAACTCGATGCACACCACCCCCTTCCTATAAGGAGAAATGCTTTTCTGGGAGGAGAAGCTCTTGGTCCAAGGCGCCTCAACAAGAGTAAGGGAGAGTCCACCCTGGGACCAGTTTCACCTGAAAGTGTCAACCTTCAGCTTAACTGACACTAGAGCTTGGTTTATACAGAGGACTCAGAAAACTTACTTGTTCTTTTGTCATAAGAATAGGTAGGATCATTCCTTGCGGAGTCAATCCCCAGGAAGGCCTTATAGTTATTGTCTTCATACCAGTTGAAAGAGAACACCCGTGAGCCTCCTCCCTCTGGGTAGCCACACAACAGGTCAGACAGGACATCTGTCAGCTGAGTGAAGGTCTCCGGACCACCAGTCTGCATGAGGGGCCTGGTCACCCATAGCAAGTCTTGAACACTTGGGCGATGGATGAACTGGGGCAGGTCAAAGGTTTCGGGTTATTTTGAGGCAGTCAGAGTCATAATCTACTGTGAAATTAAGTTCCGAAGTATCAGGGAGACCTCCACATATGTATTTGACTTCCTTATTTAGAAGAAAAACATCCATATTCTCAGCAATCATTAACTCTACTGCTACCCACTCAGGGCGTAAGAGGAAACTAAGGGGACATGGTAGGTGGAGGTAGGCAAAAGGGGGACAGGTAGGCAAAGGGAGGGGACAAAAGAAACTAAGATAAGTCTTAAAGAACATCAAAGTGTGAACTCTGACTCATTTTAATATCACTTCTCTCTTCCAGTCTCCTTTACTTGAATTCCTTGGGAATGTGTCAGCGGGGAAATGTAGAAAATACTTCTCTGTAAACTAATTCTTGGGTTCTGTTATTCCACCAAGATGGGGATATTGAAAAAAATTGGGAAATAAAATGATGGAGGAATGGCTCTGTCCTAGAAAGGCAAGGTCTGAGCAAATTTCTCTGTGCAAATAATAGTTTAGAATTTAGTTTCTTATAATTAGAAAATTATCTTCTTATTAGCTTAATTTTACCAATGTGAACTCTTCCTTTTCTTGAAATATGTGGTTTGTGATTTCTTTGTGTGTACATGTGTTTCAAGATCCAAGCAAATATAGAACAGATGAAGTCTCCATACTTGGAAAAACACTTAAAAAAAAAAAATTTCTAAAATCCTGGACCCAACTAAGAAGAGGCTGGTGGTCACTCCTCTCCATATGGGTACTGGTTGCATTATCTGGCCGCATCCTTTGAAGGTAGATCTATAATGCTTAGAACAAAGTGGAGCACTGCTAGAGTAGCCAGGGTCTCAGCTCCCACAATGCCATTTGACTTTGCTTTAAGGAAAAATACAAAGTAAAAAACAATGCTGCTTTTATTCCCCTAACACACATTATTACTCATTTTCAAAGGCACTTGGGAATTTAAAAAAGCACTAGGATTCAATCAAGTGAGACAGAAAACAGTTTTTGTGCTGCAGTAAGTGATGTTTACCTGTCATCCCCTCTCTTTGTCCACATGCCAACACTTGCCTTCTGAAACTACTGAGTGCCATGTAGAATCCACACAGTGAGTCATGCCTATAATCACAGTCTAGGCTTCCGTAATAAAGTCGGAATCTCAAATTGCTTCAACAACAGTAAGTCCTAGGACAGTCTTGTAAGGGGTTATTATTATGTTGCCTATTTAATCCAAGCACCCAGAGATGAAGAGGCTGTTCCAGGGTCAAATGGTCTAGTATCAGTTAATATAAATGGGGCCATCTGCTTCATTCAACCTATCTAGACAAGCAAGAATCCTTCCGGGACTCCCACACAAAATTAAGAGTATTGATATGCTTTGGGAATTTTGTTTTTTTACATTCTCCACCAACTTTAACCCCATTATACTGGTACAAATTTTTAAAATGCTTATAAACAAAAGAATGTCCAGCAGAGACTCCCAGTGCAGCAGGTGGCCATCAACACAATGGGCCCTTCTCTAACTTCCCTGCACAGCACGCTGCCCTCACTTCTCTGCCTAGGTTGAACTTAGCTTTATGAAAACAGATGCCAATCATGCAATTTTCCAGCTTGGCTAAGCCCAAGTGAGCTGAAAGTACTAGAGGGGGGAAAGGTTGGGGGAAAACCACTTCATATTTTACCTCCCCTATAATACTCATCATACTTAAATGTAATTGTTCACATCTCTCTCCCCCATATCTGTTCATCATTATGCCCCCAGAACTTCTTACCTATTGAGTGGAAGATCAGTTTTTACATTAGCAAAGGCTTATGTAACAGATGTTAATTAAAATGTGCACATCTTTCACAAAACCACACACAAACCTAATAGTTTCATTGTGATGAAATGAGTCAATATATTAAGACATTTAGTCCTTCAAGGGCTCTATAAATTGTGCTAACATTACTGTGGAATAGGTTTATGTGGATTTTAAGAGCATGACAGAATAATAAACCACTTTGGTACTGAAAACACTTAGATGCCATTGTGCATCTCCTGATAATTTCTGCCACACCTGAGAAGGTCTCATTGCTAGGTGGGAAACCAGGAGGATGGTTCTCTTACTTCTGCCTTTAACTCGGGAGCATAGATAATTTAGGATATAAACAGGTGCTTTGAAATTGCTAGATGGAAAGATCAAATGTATTTCTCCACGAACAGGTTTGAGGTACAATTAAATTGTTTGACATAATAAATGTAGTAAATTGGTGGAAAGATAATTAAATTATTATGAAGTGTCATCAGGCCACTTACCTCTTGAATTCTTGGTGACATATCAGATAATATTCTTCCCCAGGATCTCAGATTGATACCTTGAGAACTGCTATCTAGGAGTGTAGGAAGCTATAATTAATAGGAAAAAAATATTTTTAAAAACATATAAGTAGTTATACATACACATATAGGCACTATCTGATCCCCCATATGCTTGAAAAAATATTTCCTCCCACTTATTTTTTAAGGCAGGAATGTCATAGGGAGTAATGATATTTTTTTTAAAGATTTTATTTATTTATTTCTAGAGAAAAGGGAAGGGAGGGAGAAAGAGAGGGAGAGAAACATCTATGTGAGAGAACATGGATTAGCTAGCTGCCTCTTGCACACCCCCAACCGGGGACCCAACCAGCAACCCAGGCATGTGCCCTGACTGGGAATCGAACCTTGAATGAGCAACCTTCGGCTTTGTGGGACTAGGCCCAACCAACTGAGCCACACTAGCCAGGGCCTTTCCTCCCTTCTTTCTGATCACAGGACCTCCTTGCAAGACTGCTTTCAGAAACAAACTTCTTTTATCTAATCGAGAAAATCAAAATCTCTCATTCCAAGTCACCCTGCTGAGCTAGTTAATCACAAATAGTTTCCTGGTGACATGAACTAACCAAATGATTCTGATGACTGGTTTAGTGACACCAAACAAGACTCCTGAGGGAAGGGAAACGAAGTGTAAAGGAAGGCGGCCTGCGGTTGTGCCCATCTGTTCCCTTGGGCTTTGTTATGCACTCCCAGGTTTCCTTGTCATTGTTCAAGTCTCTGCTCCCTTTGTATCCATTAAGGCAGGTCTGTGGCTTCCTCTGCTCAACACTAGTCTCTTATGTAAACGATTCAGCCAGTTACATCACCTTTCTTTCAAGTTGCAGCCGGCAGCTTGAAAGAGAAAGAAGTTCCCTGTGACTGCAGTGACAGCAGTTCTGGTGACTCCAGATCCATGTGACAACACAGCTGTTCAAGCCTTTCCCAGAGTGGTGGGGAACGTGGAAGCCCACTCACTGGTTCTAAGTCTCAGGGCCTGTTGGGAACACCTTGTTTTCCAGAAACCAAGTTCAAGTTCTGAATGAGTGACTTCATTCTACATAGCTTCAAAACTGCTTGAATCACTGATCCTGTCTTTCAGGACTGAATTCTACATTTTAAAACAGTGGTTTTCAAACTCAGGTGTGCATTTTGACGAGGCCTGGAGGGGATCTGCATTTTAACAAGCTTGACATGTAATTCTGATTCAAATGCTTGTGACCACAAGCCACAACCTCAGCTTTTTATTTGCCAGTGCGGTTCCCTTAAATGATGGGTGCAGGAATCCAGCAGAGAAGCAGGTGGAGTTAGGCTTGGATCAGCCTTGCCTCTCATTTCTAGTGATTCGTCCTGCTCCCCTTTCTCCCTGCTATATGCGCAAGGGTGCCTTCTCTCTCACCCTGAAACTGAAGAATAGATGCAGGTACACTCGTGGGGCATTTCAGGCTTATTTTCTATAAATGGCTTTGTTATGCATGACAGCTACAAAGCAGGCAGGAGAAGAATTTTCCAGACATAACTTATGAGGGCCAAAGTCACCACTGAGACCATACCAACTGAGAAGTGTCTTTTCTCCTTAACCTTAACACTGGTCCTAGGCATTGGTCTTGCCACGACTTATTTCAAATAGCTTCAGTGTAAGGTGGGAAATGCACTTTAATTCCTGTTTTTCCCACAGGAGGGTGGGGCTGAGGAGAATAGCTGGGAAGAGGCAAGGGAGCAGGTAAAATATGCTTGCCAATGGCAAGTTATCACTAGGTCCTGTCAATTCTTCTTCTTTCTGTATTGAAATCTGTCATCTGTCAGCTCATTCAACTCTGGCACTTGTCTCATCCCCAGTAGCTTTTCCAGAACTGCTACCTTCACCATGAAGTTGATTTTGATCTGAACAAACTAGCTGAAACAATCAGAGGAAAAGTGGAAATGACTGAGAATGAGATACTATTAAGGAATTATTGTTGATTTTGTTTGATGTGATTATAGCATTGTGATTTTGTTTTAAAAGTGTTTTTATCTGTTAGAGATACGTAAGGGGGTATGTAAGGGTGAAGTGGTATGTTGTCTGTGATTTGCTTTGAAGACTTCAGAGAGAAAAAGTGAGGAACAAATAAAGTAAGAACAGTCAAATGCTGATAATAGTTGAAACTGGGTGATGGGTACATTGGAGTTCATTATAATACTGTCTCTATTTTTAAACTTATTTCTACAATACAGTTTTAAGATAAAAACGTTATTTGCATATAAAAATAAATAAATACTAAATACTAAGTAAATCCTCTCTTTCTTTTTTCCTTCCTGTCTAGAAACACCTTTACTCAGGCTCTCTTTGCTTCTCTCCCAGAATACTGTCAGGACAGCCTTCTTGCTGGTCCCTTGCCTCTAGTCTACTCTCTTCTAACGCACCGTCCACTTTGCAGCCTGAGTTACCTAAATGGCCAATCGAATCATGTCACTTCCCTCGCTCAGAAATTTTCCATGACTCCGTACTGCCTCCAGAACAGGTCAATAGCAGCGCTAGACACACATGGCCTCATCGGCTGGTACACCGCTCCTTCTCTAACCTTCTCTCTTGCTTCTCCTTCAAACAGGCTGGGCTCCTACATTCCCTAATGTGCCAGTCTCTTTCTCATGCCACTAGCTCTGTCATTCATTTGTCATCTGTCTCTCTTATTAAGCTCCATGTAGACAGGAACCGTGCTATATATATACATATATACGTATATGTGTGTATGTGTGTGTGTGTGTGTATATATATATATATATATATATATGAAATTTGATGAATGAATGCTCTTATTATAGTGACAAGCAGGCCAACTATAAGTGTTTATACACATAATACTTATTTAGGACAGAGTATGAGGGTTCTCCTGAGAAACATATCCAATATGATGTCTATATTTTATATATTATATATGTATACATTATATATTATACATAGCAGGTCCTTGAATAACATTTCATTCAACACATTTTCATTAATCATTTCATTATAATGCTGATGAAGTGCTATGGAACTTAACTCTTTTTTATATTTGTCTATGGTGAAATTGGTTTTGTTATATGTTGTTTTTCTTAAAGTCACAGAACCTATCAATGATGTTTACTGAGGACTCACTGTGTATTATATATATGTATACACATATGTATTATGTGTGTGTGTTTGTGTATAAAACACTTTATTATAAGGATTGGGTAATACAATTATGGAGGCAGGCAAATCCCAAGATCTGCAGGGTGAGTTGGTAGGCTGGATACCCAGGAAGAGCTAATGATTCAGTTTGAGCCTGAAGGCGGAAAAGAAGTCAATGTCCCTGTTCAAAGGTAGTCAGGCAGGAAGCATTCTCTCTTACTTGCAGGAGGGTCAACTGTTTTGTCCTATTCAGGCCTTCAACTGTTTGGATGAGGCCCACCCACATTAGGGAGGGCAATCTGCTTTGCTCAGTATATTGAGTTAAATGTTAAGACCCATCAAAAGCACCCGCATGGAAACACCCAGAATGACATTTGACCAAATATCTGGAGCCTCCTGAATGACCCACCACAGGACTCTGCTTCAGAGTTACTTACAGCCAGTTGTAGTTTCTAAATGACATAGTTACACATTTTGAAAAATATGTATTTTCTGCTGTGTGCCAGGAGCTGGGGGTACAGTAATGAGCAAAACAAAGTCCTCCCTCTCTGAAGTTTACCTTCTAGACTCTCACTGATGTATCTTCAGCCTTCCCTTCATTATTATCACATATATGTGCTCAAGGTTCTCACAAATGAAAGAAAGAACTTTCTCAGATCTCTCATCCCCCGGTAACTACAGTCTAACTTCTCTCCCCCATTCTGCATTTCCACACTTTCAATTAAAAAAATGCTTTGTTGATTATGCTGTTACAGTTGTCCCAATTTCTTTTCCCTTTGTTCCCCTCTGCCCGGTGACCCCCTTCCCTCCAGTTGTCCTACCCCCTTAGTCCATGCCCATTGGTTGTGTATATAGTTCTTCTCAACATCTTCCTGTCTACTCCACTCCCTCCTACTATGCTTCCTAATTCCTGTACCATCTCCCTCCCTTTCCCCCCTCCCCCCTCCTGCTGACCTCCCCGCACAGTTTTCCCTGTACCTATAATTCTTTTCCCACTCTCGTTGCCTACCTAGTTTGTCTTTGTTTCAGTTCCCTAGCTTCTGTTGTTGGTTGTTGTGATAGTTTTCATTTTAATGTTCATAGTTTTGATCCTCTTTCTCCTAAACAAGTCTCTTTAACATTTCATATAACAGTGGTTTGGATCTGATGAACTCCTTCAGTTTTACTTTGTCCTGGAAGCACTTTCTCTGTCCTTCTATTCTGAATGACAGCTTCGCTGGATAGAGTAATCATGCCTGTAGGTTTTTGATTTTCATTACTTTGAATATTTCTTGCCAGTCCCTTCTTGCCTGCAGGGTCTCTTCTGAGAAATCTGCTGATAGTCTTATTGGGACCCCTTTGTATGTAATTTTCTTCTTCTCTCTTGCTGCTTCTAAGAATCTCTCTTTATCCTTAATTTTTGACATTTTGATTATAATGTGTCTTGGTGTGGTTCTCCCTGGGTCCAGGTTTTTTGGACCTCTCTGTGCTTCCTGGATCTGTAAGTCTATTTCCTTCCCCAAGTTAGAGAAGTTCTGCTTCGTTATTTTTTCACATAATTTTTCAATTTCTAGTTCTTCTTCTTCACCTTCTGGCAACTCTATGATTCAGATGATGGCCTGCTTATAACTGTCCCATAGGTTTCTGAGCCTTTTCTCATCTTCCTCATTTTTCATTTCCTCTTTCTGCACTGGTTGACTGTTTGTTCCTTCCCTATGTTCTGATTTGTTGATTTGATCCCTGGTTTTCTTTCCCTCACCATTAGTTTCGTATGTGTTTTTGTTCATTTCATCAGGACTAGCCTTCATCCTTCCTCATGTTGTTTAAGACCTGCTGTTAGGTCTGTAACCATTCTTATAACCAAAGCTCTGAACTGTGCCTCAGAAAGATTTCTGATCTGCTGAGCCATTAGACTAAATATTTGCTGTTTGGTCAGCTTCATGATTGGGATCTCATCATGATCTGTACCATCCTGACAATTTTGTGTTTACCTTTGCTTTCTGGGTGGGGCTGTCACACCTCCTACGCTATAGGGGGTGGAACTCCATGCACTCGTCACAACCAGGTGACCCTTCTCACCACACTGTGGTGCTTTGTGTGGGGGTGGGGGTCCAAGATGGATCCTGCTGTTCACTCTCCGCTGAGAGACCTGGAGCCTTCTCCGTCCCCACACCCTCTGGCCCTCACAGTCCAAGGCAATGGGGGTCTGCCTTCCCCGGCGTTGGAATCACAAGCTGGTGGTTTGGTCTGTAGCCAGGGGTGCTCCCAGGTGTATCTCGCCTCCCCTTAAATAGGGGTGTCTTTGCTTACCGCCATCCTGCCGCCATTGCTGCTGCTGCTGCTGCCAGCACAGCTTGACCTCTCTGCCCCGGCTTTGCCCCTCCTACCGGTCCAGATGAGCACCACTTCTTTATAACTTCATATGTTGGACTTCCATGTAGCTTTATTTTCTGGAATTTCTGGTTATTTCTGGTTTTGTGGTAGTTGTATTCCTTCTTAGTTGTGAAGGGAGATGGAGCATGTCAGCCTAGCCCTCCATCTTGGCCAGAAGTTTGCATTTCCACACTTCTAAAAACAGCAGTCTACATTCAGGGACTTCACTTTTTCACCAACGTTTCCCTATCTTCCATGTCACCATGCTATTAAGAAGTTTTAACTAGAACCCCCAGTTTCTACCTAGACACTTCAGGTTCTTATCTCTTCAGACCTCTCTGCCTTTCTTGACACTTTTGATTGTGTTCTTTTCCTTCCTTGTCATCCATGTCATTGCTCTCCTCTAGCTTGCTCTGTTCCTTCCCTGTCTTTCCCATGAGCTCTTCTGCCTCCATCTTCCTTCCCCTTCAGTGCTGAGGTTCCCAAGCATCTCCATACCATCTTCCTCTCACTCTGCACACTCTCCCTGGGTAGTCTCATTCCCTTCATCATTTAATATGCTACTTTTTTGCTGATGACTTCCAAGTCGGCATCTCCAAATCAGACCTCTCCCTAGATCTCCAGACTTTTAAACACCCAACTGTCTGCTGGACATTTGCCTAGATCCAACTTGTCCTAAACTGAGCATATCATCTTCTCTTGAACGGACTTCTGTTTCTGTGCAACCTTTCCCAGTTGGTGGCACCACCTTCTGCCCAGTCACCAAAGTTAGAAGCGTGGAAGTCATCACTGATTTTCCCCTATTCTGATTCCACTGTCAAAATCCCCAGCCTGGAGATCTAGAAACTGATGGTGGGGCTGAGTGTGGGGCAGCATGAGACTTCTGGAGTCCAAAGAAGCTGTACAGGAAGATAACAATCAGGTCCTACATGAGGAGAAAGCACCTAAAAGAGGCCAGGAGCCCAGAGGCATAGAAGATAAGGAGCTGTTACATTCATGTTTCCAAAGAGATTGGGCATCAACCAATCAGCGACCTGCTTTATCACTTTTAATTACTTGCCCTTCCTTGTGAGTTTCTTATCTGTTTTCCTCACTTGAAGGTGGGCTAGAGATGATCCATGGCTGTGTTTTGCCTAAGGGGGCATTTTCTCTCCATTCCCTCCCCTTTCTCTCCATTGTGTTTAGGCACACTGGTCTTAAAATTCCATCCTGCATCAAATTCAAAGCACTGAAAAGCATCTGCTCTCTATCCATCCCTATATGTATTGATATTTATCTAGCAATATACACAGACATCTATATATACATTTTAAGGCTCTTGATTTTGTTTTTGAAATTAATTGGCCTTGAGTAATTCACTTAATAAATAATCTGGTATGATTTCTCAGCAATCATAGCAAATAGGACTATAAGTGGGAAAACCTGAACAACAAACCAGTAGTTTCTGAATTTCTAATTTTATGAACACTAAACTTAACAATAAAACTTAATAATATTATCTTCTTTAAACATTAAATTTAATGTTTATTAATTTCAATTCTAAAGTTTTTTATTTTGGATTTTCAGAGCCATAATTTTTTATTTTTTATTTTTATTTTCCTGTGTCTCAAAGATTTTTGTAGGCCTTGCAAAGCTTGAAGCTCTTGGGCACCACACCTATCACTTTAGAGCTTAATAGATTAAATGCCAACCCACCCCATTCCACCCGTATTCATGCTGCCCCTAGTAGCCTGAGCCCACTCATCTGAAGCCACCTCACCTTCTCCAGGTCTCCATTCCCTTGCTACCATGCTCTTCCTGCTGTCCTTCCCCCTAGGTTAGTTAGGTGGCCCTCCTAGCTGCTCCTAGAATTCTCAGTGCATCATTTATCACTTTTATACTTATTTGTAATTATTTTAACTGTATCTGTCCACTATGTTGTAAACTCATTAAGCATAGGAATAGGCTTTATTTTAATTTTTATATCCTTGGGGGATGCTACATAGTAGGTGCTCAATAAATATGCATTGTACTAGGGGACTCCTACGGACCCATGAGGAGGACCGGGAGTTCCCATTCCCTGTTCCCCATTCCCCATTCCCCTTGCTCCCATGGGCCCTTGAGTTGGTCCGGGAGCTGCCTCTCCCATCCTCTCTTTCCCCTTTTCCCCTCTATAAACCCATTGCCTAATCCCACCCCACCCCCCCTGCAAAATTCATTATACTAATTAATGAGTAAATTAACTCCAATCTAGTGAAAAAGAGACAGAGTCTATTGAGGTTTTAGGATCCATGAGATACATGTCTCTACAGGTATGATGGTGACTTATAGGAAGGGAATGAGGTCGGTTCCACTTGGGGACAGGGAAGGTGACACTTGAGCTGATGTTTGAAAGACCAGTTGACAATAGTGAAGGGGAGGGTCAGAAATTCCTGGTGGAGGAACGTGAGGAGAGTCAGCAAGAGAGAATGACTACAGAGATGGTCAGATAAGAAAGAAAAAGACTTGGAATTTGGTTGAGAGGGAACCAAAGGAACAGCTTGAGATGCATTTTTATTTCGATCTTGTTGATAACTTAATAATATTCATCATTCAATTATTTACTGAGCTCCAGCTGAGTGCCTGGTACTATAGCTGCAATTTCTTTGTTATCTCTTTCCAGTGGATGTGGTAAATAATGAGAGTCTTTAACTCATCTCTTTGTTTTAGGCACAACTTACGTATTACAGTGCCTGTTCTCCCACCACCCCTCCCTGGCAGCCCTTCATAAACCTGGTCACCAATTGTCTGAATGATGTTGACTTAAATTATAAAATAACTTTCCCAGGACTCTCCTCTTCCTTTGCTTCCCCTATTATCTATTCAAATTCTCATGGATTGTTCCTGCCAGAAATGGAAGAGAATGTAAGTTTATTTGAGTGGAAATGTGAAAACATTTCTAGAAAAAAGGTCATAGACTAAATGACATTTCTCTCTCTCTCTCTCTCTCTCTCTCTCTCTCTCTCTCTCACACACACACACACACACACACACACACGCACACATCCCCCACTGCTTCCTATGCCAAACAAGTTCTCCTAATTTCCAAAATAACACATAACACTTGCGCGGCACAATGGGGCTCAGCACCACCAACCCAAGTTCAAGGTCCAGTTAGACCTCCTAAGGGAGCTAGGCATACAGATAGGGCTTTGGAAGGGTTATGTCTCTATCATCTCCCATCAGCTGTGGTTGGTCTGAGGGGTCCTTGGGCCTTGATTATATACCTATGAAATGGATGCAGGAAGATTCTGGTTATTTCAGGTGTCTCTTTGGGTTCTCAAAAGACAAGAAACACACCTGTCCTTTTGGACTGTGTAATATTTTTTCTGAAGGCAGAAAAAAGCATATCAGCTACTAAAAAATCTTGTTTGGGCCGTATTTGCTGTTGCTTTGGATCCAGTGGGTTAATTAAACAGATGCCATGTTGCCAGCACACAAATGGAACATTTTATATGTAGAATTTTTTTGTTTTACTTTCTTTGATCCAAAGAGCACCATATGAAAAACAGAACTGATTTCTAAGTTGAGAATCTACCTAACATAGATTAACAGTGTCTTTACAGGGAAGACATGGTTTGTGGGAGCCAGTGGAAGGTTCTGAAGAGAAAGATGAGCTGATGTCTTGAAAGCACCCAGATAGAGGTGAAAAGCAGATGAAGCGGTGGATAGACAGTGTAGCCCCCTGTGTTCAGTGCTGGGCTGCTGCTACAGGAAATACAGATTTATCCAGGAGGGAAGTTGTTGCTAGGTAACTAGGAGACTGTGGATCAAAAGCATGTTTGTTGCAACCTGTCAGTTGTTAAGCATCAGATGAAAAGAGAGGAAGCTGGCTTCAGTGGTGAGGGGGCCACTAGAGGGGACACCCTGAGTACCAGGAAATGCGGCATAAGTGGAGAATTCAGACTAAATCACTCAGAGGTGGGGAGGGGGGTGGAAATGACAAACTGTCTCTAATGGGGGAGGTCACAGAGACATGCTGTCTCCCAGAGTGTCTGAGGAGAGGGTGGGCTCTCGGGTATGTGAACAGACAAGTTATGGGGCTCCCTTTGGCTCAACAGAAACTAGGCCTTTTTCTCTCCATTGTGACTTCAGTTCTGGTATTTGTGGTTGATGAAAACAAAACTAAGTTTGGAATCTAGGGGCAGTCAAAAGGTCACTCCATGAAACAGATTTCTTGCTAGTCTGAGGAGTCTGAGGAAGGAGAACATTGCACCTAAGTGTATGAGGAGGACATTTCTGGGAGTGGAACAATGGGAACAATGGGACCCTCTGCAAAGTGGCTGTATTCTTGTTTTGCTAAGAGCGAAAATGCTTTTTGCTTCAAAGAGCTTTTCCATCTCTTCCCTAATGTGAATGTCACTAGCATCCCATGAATATGTAACATCGGCCTTGTTACATATTTGTCAAATGGGGTGGCTGAGATCCATTTAAATGACAGCAAGTTAGGGGCCAACCCAGAGCCAGGACCCAGTTTCCCAGCCACCAGGAGATCTCTGTGTGTTCCACTGGGTTGCCCACTCTCCAGCCCTCTCACCATTGGGTACCATGCTCAGGGGAGAAGTTGATTACCTCATAAAGAGAGTTAAGGAAGAACCTATGGCTATATCGAGACCCTTTTGAAAAGGACGTATATAAATGGTAGGCAGAAAAGGAGTTCTAATGCCAAAGCTCTTACCCTGGTATCTGGCTTCAGTAGTTCCCTGAGCCCCAACCTGCGGGGTGGTGGTGGTGGTGGTGGTGGTGGTGGTGGTGGTGGTGGTGGTGTGTGTGTATTTCTCTAGAGAAAAGGTTTAGAGCTGTTGTCAGATTTCCAAAGGCAGTCCTAATCTATAAAAAAGTTAAGGACTACTGTTCCTGTAGAGATAAGAAATATAAGGACAAAACCCTTGTTCAAACAGGTTTACCCTGGAGAGAACCTGATGCCTCCTACTCATCGGTGCTCAATCTCTATGTACTGACTAAAGGCCAGGACGCCGGGACCCATCATCCTAAGAGCTGCCTTCACAGGGGCCTGCTCGTGTCCTAAGTGACTTTAGTTTTGACTGTTAGTACTTTTTTCTTTTTAAATTCATAAAAAACAACATCTGATCTGTCATGAAAATAAGCCCTGGCCCACTGTATGCCTGGAGCCCAAATGAAATCAAGTCAGGCCAATGGCCAGCAAGCCTGGGAGGCCTAATGTGCATTTAATGTACGTTGATATTCCTCTCTCCTGTTGCCTTTTTATTTCTTCTTTATTGAAACCTGTTGACCCAGGGGAGATTTTGACTATAATAGACACAGTTTTGTAGATGTAGGCATAAACAAATACTAATGCTATAAATCAAAATATTTGCTGTGGCTTAATAATTTTCAAAGAACCAAAACCCTTTTTTTCTAATTTTGCTTTGTTTTTGCCTAACAGCCATGCTGCCCACCTCTTCAGCCCCAGCTGCTGGCACTGGGCATCATTCCTCTGTCTTCTTCCCTCCCAGACCCTCACACAGAAGTGGGAGAAAGTTGACAGTCCAAAGATTCAGAAATCAGAAGGGAGAGGGAATCATGAAGCTAAATCATTAATGGGACCTCATTGTAAAACCCGGGAGATGTGGGCCTTTTCCAGAGAATTATGACCTAGCAATGCCACCCGAAAATTGAAAGGCATCGTTAAAATTTAGCAAACCCCAGCGAATGATCACAGAGAGCAGAAACCACGGCCAGTTCACACTGGGCAGCAGGCAATCCACCCACACTTATTCCCCATGATTCAGGAATTTAGGGAGCAGAGCCAAGAACAAAGCAGGACATTGAAAGGAGCATGGAGCCTGGACCCCCAAGACGGGGTCCTTTCTTTCCTGGAATGCAATGTCCAGCCACTGCATAGTCAAAGAGACATGGATAAAATGAAGTCAGAAAAATTAAAAAACTGTGACAGAGTAATAGTTGAGGGGAAGGAAAGAAAGCTGAATCATGCCACTCTGGAAGCGATTGCAGAGGGGAAAACCACGGGCCAAAATGCCGGGGAGGCCAGATTTCCTCTATCAACATCCATGGAAAGGGGGAAGGGAGGGAAATCATTTCCCAGCAGTGTGGCAGGTCTTGGCACCCGCCTCAGTTCCCCTGCCGAACTCCCACAAATAAACATCAGAGCAGAAGGGACAGATTTGCTTCTCAGCAAGATTTCAAAGCTGTGCACCAGAGTCAGAGAAAACAGGAAGGATCCAGAGGGAGGAGAAGGAGGAGGAGGGACATGCTTACCCCAGGCCAAATCAGATGGGAAACGTCCCAACCGCTCACCCGAAACTGACACATCATTTTTTATGAGGTGTGAAACGTTTCAGGTAGTGTTGGCAGTCGCGATACTGTGGGCCCAGGTCTGAGCTGCTGGGTTTCAAGCCGGGGGCGGTAAACCCGAAAGACCACAGGTGAAGACAATCTTTCAAGCTGTAAACCCAGGTGAAACCAAGAGGGGATAAATCTTCCTGGAGAAAACCCCTCCACCTGGCTGCTTATTTCTTTCCCAGCCCAGCTGAGTCTCTGGGCATCCAAAGTGCACTCAAGTGTCTCAAGTGTGCGTAGGTGTCTGTATGGGGATGGGTGGGGTGAGGTAAGGCCACGGTCCTGCGTTTGGATTATTTGAAGATGAGAGCACTCACTTCTGACTCCAAGGGGCCGAGGAAAAACACAGCTGGCCCCAGTTGGCGCTCACCCCCAAAGCCCCTCTCCAATTCTCTCAGCTCCCCGGGTTTCAGGGGCTGGAGGTTACGCTCCTCCCCCCGCACCCCCAACTCTCCAGTCCGAACACACCCAGCTCCTCACACAGCGAGGGCAGGTGCCGTCACAGTGGTTTACTGGGATTGTCCCTCTTTCTTTGTTAATGAGCACCGACTTGGCCTTTAATAAAAACCTTATTTATATACTGGCGTACGTGCATATGAGAAACAGCCGGGAAAAGGGACGGCCCAGCACCCCCCCCCCCAACCCAATGGAGCTCAGCGTGGCTGGGAGCCAACCAGCTGCAAAAACAGCCTCATCCCGGAGAGGCCCCCACCCCGGGCCTCCGAGCAGCCCCTGCCTCTCTGATGCCCCTCTCAAAGGGTCGCGGGGTCTGCTTTCAGCTTTTCTGGACCCCCTCAGGGTTGTTTTTCTAAAAATCGCTGTTAGGATGGGTACAGGAGCAATAAAAGTAAAAATCCTATTTTAATGCCTATAATTTCTTTTAGATCTTTTTATTATTATAGTAATTTTTTTTAATGTTTAACCGCTCTGTCCATTTGTCAAATGAAAAAGGACATTTGGAGGGCATCAGACAGTGTTTGTTCTCTTTGCTTGGGGTCCACGTGTCTGTCCTGTCTTAGCCGGATCTTTCCTCATAGAGATGAGCAAAGCAAGAACATGGCCGGTAGGAGTCCCGCAGCCGCTACCCCCACCTCCGTCTGCCCCCTGGTGTCTCCTCTAGGCAGTCTCTGGGCCACTCAATGGCTTTGTAAAGAGGGCGTCAGAGAGGCTGAGTCTCCACAGCACCTTAGTCTTATGGTTGATCAAATGAAAGTGCTTGGAAGCCTTAGCCTTAGAGGCATTTGAGGTACTGTTATTATTATGCTTGCTCTACAGAAATTGAGATGGTGAACTCCTGTGTTTTAGGTCAGTAATTCTGAGCCCTGGCTGAACACTGGAATGATCTGGGAAGCTCTGAATCAGAATCTCAGGGGGCAGGGGCTGAGCACTTGCAGTTTTTAAAAGCTCCTTAGGTGACTCAATGTGCAGCCTGGCTGGAAATCACCGCTCTAGGGCCCGCATGTGGTCAGTGTTGGCGTTTCTGAGCTGTGCTGCTGTGACGCAGCCTGTTTGCTTGTCTTGAGAATTCAATGAGGGCGGGAGGGGCATGCTTGGAGCCTTGGCCTCACAGGCACCCAGTGCGGGTTTGAGTGCGTGGATACGTGTGTATGGACGTGTGAGCAAGCACGTGGGTCCCGTCTCAGGTCAGTGAGGGTGATCGGCCAAAATTCTCCTCTGGTTTCTGAATGCTAGCACTTGCCAAAGCCACATGTAAGGGCAGAGAGACTTTCTGGTCTTTCTTGTCTGATAAATAAATATTCTGAAGCCAGTGGCCTGAGTTTGGGTCCAGTCCCTAATGGAGTTTGCCCCAGGTTGCCCTTTATTCTGCTACTTCTAGAACGGTTCCCCCAGAATTGCTGGTCAATGCCCCACAGGTACACTTATCTCTACCTGCAGCCAAGGTCCTTCAAAGAGAGACACAAGACCCTGCCCCTTTCCTACAGCCCAGAGGATTGCCAGGGGACCTCAACAGCTCTGCACACACAGGTACTGTTCTCCTAGCTGTGCCAGTATTCACTGCCCAGAACAAGGGACTGTTATCGCCTTGCTCTTCGGTCTGATTCCAAAAACGAACCAAGGAGTGTGTCTGAAATTAGCTTCCTTTTTAACTTCAGACAGAGAAATTTAAACCACATGGCTTTTTATTCTCCATGCAGTGTGGGGAGCTGGGAGGCCTTTTCTGGGGCCCCGGGCTCTCAGTGGCGGTAACCTTCATAGGTCCTGACCCCTCTCACCACTCTGGAGGTCTGCCCTGATGAGCTGGAAACATTGTAATGTTCTAACATAAAGTTACACTTTGAAAGGGATAAAGTGTGAACTCTGCCAGAAACTGTGTGGTCTTGTTTTATTTTGTTTAATTTTTAAAAGCTTTCATTTTGCTTTTTAAGAAAATCTGAGAGTGGGTTTTTGGGGACTTGAGAGGAAGCAACCATTAAAAAGGCAAAAAAACATAAATTTCTCAACCAAGTTCTCAGTGACTGACACTCCTCACCACACAGCTCCAGAAATTAAAATGTAGGCACAAGAAAAAAATATTCAATGCTAGAATCATTATATGTGTTCCTTTCTCTGAAGGATTCTAATTTTGAGTGTTTCTTAACGCGTGACCTCCAGTGAGCTCCTGAGGTAATAGGACAGATTCTGAGCCCAGCCCAGATCTCCTGAATTGGTCTCTAGGGGTGGGGATTTGGAACTTGCATATTTTACCAGCTTCCCTGATGATCTTCATACACTCTGAAGTATGAGAACTGCTGCTCTACGTCTCCTTTACATGCGTAATTCCCTCTTATCTGATCCTTCTAGCAAAAGAGGAGATATTATCAGGTCCCAAGATGTGAGTCTGGGATGCAGTTCTGGAATACAGGATTGAGCCAGATCAGGGCTTTCCAAATTTTTGAGACTATTAAATTTTCTCTCTTTTTTTCTACCCAGAAACAGTAACTTTTAGGGTCAAGAGCAGACCCAGAGCGGGGAGCATGAAGCTGTTGTTTATTGAAATGAATTACATGCTTTGCATATATTTTTTACATTTATATTTGCCTGATAGATGAGTGATGAGGCCAGGAAAAGTCGCCTATCTTGTCCATGATCATCTGGCTAGGAAATGGTAGGACAGGGAGTCAAACCAGGCCACCTTCTCCTTTCCATGCTGCTGAGGGTGGTGGAGATGATTTATCCCACTTGTTGGGGCGGACTCAGAGCTGCCACAATCACATACCTCATGGTGACTCTCAGGAGCCTGGGCCAATGCTCTACAAATGCTATCAGTCAATATTCCTTGGCCTTTGGAGCCTGGAACTTCCTCAAGGACTGTCTTGAACACCAGGCTCACACACTTCCTGACTGTCAATTCGTGGGTCTCCAATGGCCTGTGACCAGGCCCTGCTGCCCCAGGAATTATCTTCCAAGGGGCAAGAAGGTAAATACTTCTCTTACCACACGGAAGAGTTTGAAGAAGTCCACATTGGCATAGAATGTGTCTTCCATCCACTGTAGGGTGCCCTGGGAGAGGTAGCACATGGCCTCACGGACTGTCTGTGCCCCTCGGTGCTGGCTGAAGATTATGAAGCGCTCCAGCAGGGCCTCGCTGCAGGCGATGTCCTTCAGCATCAGGTCTGGGACTCCGTGAACAAACTGCAGGGAGGAGAAGCAACACTGGAAGACTGCCTGTGGTAAGAGAACACTGCCCCCAGAGATGTCCCTGTTCTCACCCATAGAACTGGTCATGACATGATTTTGTGTGGCAAGGGGCATCAAGATTTCAGATGAAACTAAAGTTGCTCATCAGCTGACTTTATTTTTGGATTACTGTCTGGGCCCGATGAAACCATGAGGGTCTTTTAAATATGGAGGAAGGAGACAAAAGAAACAATGTGAGAGGAATGCGATGTGAGGAAGACATGATGGGTCACTGCTGGCCTTGGACATGAAAAGAGGCCACCAGCCAAGGGATGTGGCCGGGAAACTGGAAACTTCCAGCCCTGCCCCCAGGAAGGAGTGCAGCCTTGCCAACACCTTGACTTTCAGACTTCTGACCTTCAGGACCATAAGATAATAACTTTGTATTGTTTTAAGCCACTAAGCTTTTGATGATTTGTTAGAGTGGCAACAGGAAACTAATATACTTCCAACCCTCATTTTATCAGTGAGCCATTTAGAACTTGAGGTACCAAGTTCTAGGTGGGGAGCGGCTAAAATGCATTTGGAGTGATGGATGGCAAATGGCCAATCCCCCCTCTCTTTTCTCATCAGATTTAGCAAATAAAAATACTGATGTCCAATTAATTTTGATTTTTAGCTGAACAATAAACAACTTTTAGAACAGTAGGTCGCAAATAGAGTCCAAATGGGCCATACTTATGCTAAAATATTATTTGTTGCTTACCTGAAATTCAAATTAAACTACACATCTTGTATTTTATCTGACGACCCTAACCCCTGGATAGGAAACCTCCTGGAGCTTCTGTAGAGCTCATGGGTAGTGACAGCTGAAGCACAGTCGCCAAGATTGTCTCAATCCTGGCCAGGACATTCAGCCACCCAGCACAGAAACTGTCCTCCTGGAGTCCTGGACCCCTGGCAGAGGAAAACACCTTGAGTACCATAAACAGATTCATGAGCTTCCCAGGTTTCTGCAGTCTTCTAATGGCTTCCAATTCATTACACAGTCCTCTGGGCCGGAGAACAGAGCAGGCCTGGGCTCCGCTACCTGTTGCGTGGAGAGTGTCCAGAGCACAGGTGGAAGCCTGATCCTTAAATGAGGCAGTGGGCATAGATGATGCTGGGGTGCTGTGTACCCCATCAATCCCAGGGGGCTGTCAGTGGGTATGTATTCCAGCAGAGCCTTCCAGTTTTGCCTGCGCTTTACTTCTTAGCCCCAGGAAAAAATCCCTCCTTCAGCCCTAATCTCGGAGGATAGAACATTTTGAGGTGGAGGGAACAAATGAGCTCATTTTGTCCAAACCTCTAATATTCCAGGGGAGAAAAGCAATGGAAAAGAGGTTGGAGGACTTGAGAAGGTTACACAGAAGGCTGGTGGGAAAGCTGGGACACCATAAAAGTCCCCTGCTCATTACGTTACTCAGTCACTCGTTCATTCAGTGCTCATTCACTGAGTTCCCACTCACTTTGATCATCTCTACTGTACAAGTGAGGAAACAGAGGCACAGAGTCATTAATTAGCTGGCTGGAGGTCACACAGTTAACTGTGTGGCCTTGCTGGGATTTGAACCTTCAGCTGTGCTTAACCATCACCTGTTAGCTCTTTGTTGACAAAAAGAGGAGGGTTTATGACAGGTTTCCCTGAAGAGGTGACATTTGAGCTGGGCCTTGAAGCAAGTCTAGAGTTCACAGGGCTAGGGATGGGGTGAAGGACAGACCAGGGAACTGTACCACTGTCATCGTCTAAAAAGTCCCTAGATGGGGGGGTGGGGGGGGGATGTGATTCCCTTCTGAGCTGTGCTCCGACACCAGGCAGAAAGGACCAGGAAGGGTAGCCAGTCCTGATGGAAAAGAACAAAATTCCGTGTTTGTTGAGGATGATTACTTAGAGAGTTGTAAGCCACATGTGGCTATTTAAATTTAAAGTAATTAAACTTAGCCCTGACTGGTGTGGCTTAGTGGGTTGGGAATCGTTCGCAAACCAAAAAGTTGCCATTTTGATTCCTGGTCTAGGCACATGCCTGGGTTGTAGGCCAGGTTCCCGGCTAGGGGTGTGCAAGAGGCAGCTGATCAATGAATGTTTCTCTCCCTCTCTTTCTCCCTCCCTTCCCCTGTCTCTAAAAATAAATAATAAAATCTTTAAAATTAAGTAACATGTCTCTAAAAATAGATAAAATCTTTAAAATTAAATAACATGTGAAGTTCAGTCCCTCAGCTGCACTGGCTCTGTTTCAGGTGCCTACCTGCCACGTGTGGCCAGGGGCTGCTGTACTGGGTAGCACAGAGAAAGAACATTGTCATCGTGGAGGATGGTGCTGTAAAGGAGCTGCTGAGCTGTACAGAGACTGAGACTGAGACAGAGGTGAGGAGGCAGGTGAGAAGCAGGGCGGGCGTGGGACACTGTGGGAGCTGGGTCCCAGGAGTGGCCTCTCCCAGTGCAGGAGCTCTGGGTTCCCTCTCAAGCTCGGGGGTTTGCTGGTCAGGGAAGCATAGGCTGATCAGAGCCAGCAACACTAAACAAAGTCACAACCTGGTGACCTGGGACCCTTCTTCTCCCCTCAGGAGAGGCCTCAGCCCTGATGGCAGCAGTGCAGTCACTAGAGATCCAAATGACACGTCAGTGAGGCACTGGCAAGAAATTTCCCCTCAATTCCTGCTTTATCTCCACCGCCCTTTTATTACCAACTGGAAGTCATCACAGGCATTTCCAGGACTTGAGTTTTATGAGCTAAAGGGAAAGCAGAGGGGAAAATGACCAATCACTGCTGCTGCCACCACCCCCTCGGGTGGGGAGGAGGGAACGCGGAGCAGGGCAGCCAGGCCTGACTTGCCAGGAGCCCACACACCTGGGATGATGGGCCAGGAGTCATAAGGCCCCAAACTAAAGCCTGTCAGAGTCACTGCAGGGTTAGTTATATGTGGATGGCTGATTGGTCTGGGGTGAGGCCTCAGAAGTAGTTTTGCTGACAAGCTCCCAGTCCTTGTGCATACTACTGGCCTGGGACTCTGAAAACCACTGAACTGCAGTGAGAAAGACTGGTTTTGGAATGAGAAAATCTGGATTCTGCTGCAATGTTTAGCTCTATATCCTCATGCAAATCTCTCAGTGGCCAGCCACCTCTTCTTCCCCATCTGTTCGAGCCATCTCAGGATTCATGCGAAGAGCATGTAGCTAACAGCTGTGAAAGTCATGTGTTAGTGGTAAAAATGCTCTGAATAAATATAAGAGTATGGACATGGAAGATCTAGATTTGGGGGTGGGGGTGGCACGATCTGGCCAGGTTCTGCAGGGGGATAGAGGAAGGGGTCTGCCTGGTATGGAGAAGAAACAGGGCAGGAAGTCTGAGGTCTGCTCCACACGCTGCCGTCAGCAGGTCTGTCACCTGGGAGCCATCTCAGCACATCCCAGGCTCCACACGGCTGGCTCGAGGCCTGGAACTCTCCTCACAGTTATTTCCTCAGCCGTCTTCTCTGCACTCAGGATTGCTCAAATACCACCTCCTCAGGAAGGCCTTCCCTGACCACCCCATTTACAACTGCCCCCATCCCACGCTCCCAGTCCTTCTCTGACACCTGGCCCTGCTAGAGTTCCCTCACAGCACCCACCTCAATCTGTGAATGCACGGCTTCCTTTGCTTATTTCATATCGCCTGTAGCCCCCAAGCAAGCTCCCCGAGTTAGGGGCTTGCCCATATTGTTCACACTGTATCCTAGTACCCACAATGACCCTAAATTTTTAATGAATTCATGAATAAACTGCAGTTTCCTCAACTAGAAGAGGAGGTTGAGGTATGTGGCCTCTAAGGATCCTTCCAGTCAGAAAACTCTGAGATGCTGTGTTGCAGGATTTGCACTGTCTCCGAATCCTATGAGGGGAGAGCTTATCAGTGCAAGTAACCCCCAGGTAGTTTTCTGAATATGTGGCATGAATTATGGATTCTGAACATGAAAGCAAGAAGGAGAAAAAAGCCAAGTTGTTCCTTGCTTTTCTCAGGTTTGTGCTCACCCCTCCCTTCCAGGGGCCACGGACCAAGGACATGAACTTACCTGCTCTGGTCGGACCAGGGAGTTGACCAGGAGATGGACAACTGAGTCAGACAGGCCAATGTTTCTCATGAGAAATAGTGTCAGTGTTTCTTCATCTTTTAGGATATCCCGAATTCGTATTCCTCTCCCTGTGTAGGAATGAGAGGAAGATCAGGATGCTGAAGGGGAGGCAGGTGGGGCAAAAAAGAGGAAACATCTAGAATCCATGGGAAACATTTCTAACTCTCTCCTTGGATTCCCGAGGAGCGCCTGGAGGGCGGGGCTCCTGCCAGTCAGCTGTCACCCAACACAGTCACAGAATTAACTACTGAAGCAGCTGGGCAAAATTTAGTGAGGAGGAGGCACAGAAAGTGGACAAAGTTAGCGCAGGGTCTGGTGTGGGCTCATCATCAGATGCTTTGTGGGGCTGGCCTAGGACAACAGCTCTCAATGATAGGAGCAAGGAGCTGGAGCAGGGGAATTTTGTCCCCCTGGGAATATTCGGCACCCTCTGGAGCCATGTTTGGTTGTCACAACTGAGGAGGTGTTAGCAGGTAGAGAACAAGGATGATGCTAAACATCCCACAATGCACAGACCAAACCCCCTCCTCCCACAAAACAAAGGCCTATATCTAGTCCAAGGTTCCAGGAGTGCTAAGGTTGAGAATTGCTAATCAGGGATTGGAGGAGACATGTTCTTGTCTGCAGTGTGGTTGTCATGGGGTAGAGGATCCTTCTTGGCATTTCTGTAATCTCAGTTAAGGGTCGAAGCTCAGGGTATTGACATGGACTAAGAGAAATGGGGCTGTTTTGGTCAAGAAAAACTTCAAGTGAAAAAGAGAGGAAGGCCTGCCCATTGCCTGCGCTTGCTATTTCATGCCCTAATCATCCCAGTCACATTCTTTCTAGCTCCACTCCAAATCTGCTGGAAGCAGAAAAGGTTTTATGGGGAAGCATAAAGGACTCCTAACAGTTTAGGTAACCCTGGGGCAAGTGATTGAACCTCTTCGAGTCTGTACTTTCCACGTCTACCTCTCAGGATTGTTGTGGGGGGTGATGAAAGACAAGGAATGCAAAGTGTTTAGCTCTCAGGCCCGAAAATAGCGAGCACTCAACGAATGCTCATTCCGATTGCATTCATATTATTCTTTCCCCTCTCAGGGAAGTCACGCTCAGGGTGCCCACCTCCTCTGCCTGCTGCCAGGGCCAACACCCAGTCTCAGGCTGGCCACTGTCACAGTCCATGAGGTGCTGGCCAGAGAAGAAGAAGGTTACAGGCCCAGATGTTTGCGAAGTCGTTTCAACATTCTGGGAAGGTCTTTGGGTTGCATGAAAATGCCTATCTATCTCTACATTCCAAATTCTCCAGGAGCCTGGCTGACTGCTTATCTCACTTAGTTCTTTAACCAGATTTAATCATCAAATGCCTGGCTCCTTCCAGAGCTCATCTCCTCCCTCCCCAAATTCTTCTCTCACCAGGAAGCCGAGATGCCAAGGGCCTGAGTATGTGACAGCCATCCCTTCCATTTTCAGGACGTGACTCTCCCCACACAGTGCCTTGTCCAGCCTGCTCATTTCCTCTTCACAGGGGATGAGTCAACCACAGGCCTGGCTATGCAGTGGGGGCAGGGGAACCTGTCCTGAGATTCCACCTCAGTCACCTCTCTCTTCAGGATGGGGGCCCTTTAGAGTCCTGCCCCTGGGGGGCCCAGTATCACTACTCTTTGCATAAGAAAAGCTCAAAAGCTTTAGGGGAGCCTGACACAGGAGGGCGCCTGAGGGAGGAAGAGGGCTCTAAGAGGGGCTTTTCTATTTGATTCTTGCCTTCCCTCCTTTTCCTTCTTTTTAAAAGAGTCTATTTATTTTTAGAGAGAGGAAGGGAGGGATAAAGAGGGGGAGAGGAACATCAATGTGTGGTTGCCTTTCTCATGCCCCCAACTGGGGACCTGGCCTGCAACCCAAGCATGTGTCCTGACTGGGAATTGAACCTGTGACCCTTTGGTTCTGAGGCTGATGCTCAATCCACTGAGCCACACCGGCCAGGGCCCTCCTTTTCAACAAGGTAAGTTCTGTCATCTTCCAAACTCAGGTCCTGCTTCCTCTCTTCCTTGCCCTGTGACAACAGCTCAATTGCTTTTCTCCCAGTCACTTCTTTATGTACAGTGTTATATTACACACGCACACACACAGACCCCTCCTGAAAGTAGGGGGCTATGGATACTTTCATCAATACCCCTCATCATACCTAGCAATGCTGGGCACACAGATGTATGCCCTTGAAGTCACCTGTCCCTGACATCCAGCAGTGGAGCCTGACATGGAATCAGAGCCTCAAGAAATGGAATGGCATGGGCACCCAATAAATACCTGTTGTCTTGCCCCAAAAGTCATGACCCCATTTGATTGTTTATCTGTTTGTTATTCTTTAACTCATTCACCTGACCTTATATAAAAATACTGTGCTGGGGAGAGGGACAGAAGGAGGGAGACAAAGGGCGCTGTGGCCCTAAAGGGAAGGGGCAGGAGCATTCCGGTTCCACACACCTGAGGAGGGGCGGGGACCACCCTGCAGGGAAAGTGTGGGGCCCCACATGTAAGAGGTGGCTGATACCAGACAGAGGTTTCACAGGACTCCCGAGGGAGAAATGTGAACTGGGGGCCTGAGGAAAGAAAAATAAATTTAGTTTAAAATGTGGTTCTGCTTGTTCTCCTCCCCAGGAAGATTAGACGCCAGGGGAGGGGCAGCTGAGGCCCACGAAGCTGAGGGGAGCTGAGGTGGGAGGGAAGCCAGGAGAATGCTTGAGGCTCATGGGAAGAAGGTATTTAGATGATTGAGAGACTGCAGAACTTCCTTGGGGCTGAGAGGGGAGGGGGCGCCGTGTCTGTCTTGAACCATTAATCTTCCCCTGTTGAGAATGCTGTACTACAGGTTTGCTGGAAAGGGAAATGCCCCCTGGTCAACCATCAGCATACTTTCCCAGGTGACTGGGGACCTGACTGGCAAAAGCACACACCAGTGACAGCTGCCACCTTGATTTCAAAGACTTAACGCTCCACTGCAGCTCTGGGCTGAGGATTCAACGTTCACAGGGAGCAATGTCCCCAGGTGACTCTGGGACAGGTTTTGAAATAGTCTGCAGTGCTAATGGTGTACTTCAGTCCCCAGCCCAGAATCCCTTCAGAGATGGCATCCCAAACTTTACTTGGGGATGGTCTCCTGTCTCCTCTCATGGCCACTAAGGCCAGGTGTCCTGCAAAGTCTCTGTTCCCAGCCCCAAAATTCTTTTGGGAGCCTTGGCTGGCCTTCCCTGACCTGGTCTGCCTGACCTCCGAAGCTGCTGTCATTTGGTGATTTCTCCCCCAAAGCCTGAAGGCCTGCAGGAGGAACCACCTGTGTGCCAATTCAAAACACGTCCTGCTTTGGGTATAGGAAGTAGTGGCTTTTTGTTCTCACACACACACTGCAGAGGCCACAGAAAAATTGAGGTTTGAAGTGACTTCCTTTACAGTTCCTCCCAGCCAGACACCAGGTGAGGCTGAAACACAAAATGAAATGTCTGCTGGATGAGCAAGGCATAGTCACTCTAGGGCTTGGACAGCCATTTTCTCTTCAGGTTTAACCTTTGGAAAAAACGTGCTTTCTGGTTGGTGTCCCCCACCCCCACCCCCTTTTTTTTTTCAATTAAAATGCTGGTTGTGCTCCTAGGACTAAATGCTTTTTCCTTCAAGCTCCAGCTAAGTAAATTTTTTCTATTTATAACAGAAAAAGACACAGTGTTTGTAGTTTGGTTTTTACTACATAAAGCATATGCTTTACTGTTTTTGAAATAACTAGAATGTAATGAAATACTCTGAAAATCCCATTTGAACAGGCTCCTGTCCTTTATCGCTCCAATGGGGAGTGAAGGCAGAAGGTGGCTGATGGCCGCAGGATCAGACTCTCCTTAGAGAGCCTTCCCCTCCTGTCTCCCCTTAGTCCTTGAAGCTCCGCCTGCCCTCCACCCTACACAGGCAGTCACTGTTACCTCAGCCCTTTCTCTTCTGCCCTGGAAGCAGGCGAACACTCGGTCAGACCCACCTCCAGCCCCAGGGACTAGCACGGAGCCTGGCTCACCAGGCATTCGCCAACCGTCTGCTGAATGTTGAGTGAGCTGCGCAGCGAGGCACCCAGGACTGATCCCGGCCGTTCCTCCGCCTTTCTTGTTTGGAACCCTGAGTAGGAGCTGTGCTACCTACCCAGCCCCTCCAGTTCCCTAGGTAGACCCTTTGGTCATCCCTGTCATTGTCCAAAGTCATCTTGAGAGGCATCCCCTCCACCCCCGTCCTAGGAGCAGACATCTCCCAGATCCAAACTGCTTTCTTCCCCAGCTCTCAGCCCCACCCCCTGAGCAACCTCCCCTGCACCAGCTGCCTTTTCTCTCCACCCCTGGACTGCAGCGAGCCCCGGGTTTGCTGAGGACCCCTCTCCCTCCCTCCCTGGGAATGGTTCCCGCTGGTGCCCAGGCTGTTGGCGCGTCCAGCCCACTGGGCCGTCTGAAGTGAAGCCTCCTGCAAACACATCAGCTACACATCCACGAGTGCTTTAAAAAATGTCAGAGTGGTTGCCGGGGTTGGGTTTGTTTGTTCTTTTTTTTCCCTCTGGGAGGAGAGATCATTTCTGCTCACTGTTCCTGACCTGCCTGCAGAACCTCGGGGTCCATGTCACCCACCCAGCCTGGCCCTTCATTTCCTTCACCTCCTCATCAGCCAAAGTGTTGCCTCTGCTCCACTTACACCACAGTGGCCACACCTGGGGGCTTGTTCTCGCCTGTCCTGCTGGCCTTTGAAGTCTTGAATTTATGTACTTCATATTTTTACCACACCATCAATCCTTCCATCCTGTTCATTTCCTCAGCTCTTAAACAGGGTCACAAACACCCTGAGACTTCTAGTTCCTTGCCCCGCCCCCTCACCCCCCATTATCTCCTGGCTCATTTCAGCACTTCTGACTTCTTGTCCATCCTTATGCATACTGGACGCAACGTGTGTAGTTCAATCACCACCCTCGACCCCCTTGCCACCCAGACTTTCTATGCACCCGCTCCCAACAAGCACCTGGCTCTGTATCCCCCGACCCTGCACCCTTCTCTGCCTCAGGGCTTGCGATGCTGAACATCACTAGGAGAAATCAAATGATTGTACATATTTATGTCACGATAAACATATGCTCTCTGACCTCTCCGAGTCCTTAACGCTACTTGGCATTGGGACACATGCTCTGGGTTAGCTTGCTCTCTGGGACTCTATGAAAGCTGTCCCATTACCCTGAAAACCCTCTTCCCTGCTTCTAGCACTTAGCCTAGCTGCATACTTCCCAGAGCACTAGCTCTCCTGGCTCGCTCCTGTCTATCCCTGGACTTGCCTGGGGTAAGAACTTGGCCTCCTCCTCAACCTTGTACCTTCTAGGCTGGCGGGAAGAGGAGTCCTCACCAAGGAGAGACTTATGTCCCCTCTAGACCCCATTTCTTCCTGCCTCCTCTAGTATCTTTTTTTTACCAAATCTCCCCACTCTTTGCTGTATCTTCAGGCTCTCTGATATATGAGCCAAGTGAGAGGCAAGTGATGGCTGAGAACACTGAAGCCCATATTACCTGCAGTTTTCTCGGGGTGAGTCCGGAGGGCGTCCATGAGTTGGAATAAGGTGCGAAGTTCTGTCCACACATGGCCAAGGTGCTGGCTCTCTGGTGCATCCATGAGGAGTTCTTGAAAATCATGATACACCCTCGCCAAGCTGGGAGAAAAACAATGCCTCATCAATAGAGACATAGCTGTCATTTTCATAATAATCATACCACCTTGTGCAATTTTAAAAGATACAATCTGCTTGACCTAGCTACTATATTATGTGTCTTTACAATAGTGCCAAGGAAAAAGGAGAATAATATTTTTATATCCTTGTATTGAATACTTATAAGGTAGCAGACAGGGACAGAGAGCAATTTGTGCAGTCTTCCAACTTTGGCAGGGTCAGGTCACCTCTCATCCCCATTCTCTAGGTTTCTCCTGCCCAGAGAAGCTTTAAGCAGGATATTAGTAGCTATCACTAGAGGTTCTTCCCAGCTATCATCCACTTCACTGAGACTTGCCCTTCCAGACATTTATAGGGGGAGGTTCTGACAGCCATACTTAATCCACAGCTTTTCCTTGCATGTGTGCATGCACACTCTGCCAAGGCTGAGAATGAAGCCGGGCCAACCAGATTTGTTCCCAGGAACTTAAAAAATATTCAAGGATGCTCTTCTGATCACCCAAAGCAAGGTGCTATGAACTGAACAGCCAGCACCAGCCTGGGCACTGAGAAGCAGGAGACACTGGTCCATGAAGAGGCAAATGAAGTACATGCCCAGAGAGAGACAAGGAGGCCAGACCTTGCAGGCCCAGACAGCAGACTGCAGCTCTGAATGCTGTCAGTTCTTGCCCCACCCCTCCTGGTACATGACTGTAGCATCTTGGCTTTGTGAGAAGGTCTAGTGTCCAAATCATGTATTTTTCTCTTGGACTTCAATTTCTTTACAGGAATTTCTGTGGCTTGCATGCAAAAAGACTCTTGAATAAGCCAATATTTTACCTATGTCTGTGTGAAACATGGAACCCAGATTTCCTGGTTCAAATGCTGAGTATAAACTAGAGTCTGAAGCCCCCCTTCTCCTTCCCCATCTTCAGTCTAGAGACACTGTCAGTACTGGTCCCACCAAAGCTCCATATAGCTTCACTGAGATGTCTCCAAGTCTCCCCGGATCCCTGTGTAACCCATGGGTCTCTCTAGATGGGTAGGCATTTCTTCTCAGGCACCTGAAGGAGACTCAAGCTGTAAATTAAAGCCTCCAGGCTGTTTTCAGCCATGGGATCCCAGCTAAAATATCACCTCCTGATGATTCGAGAAAGACAGGTGTTCCCTCTTCTAGCTTTCTATAATCCAGGGCTCAGCAGTTACATATTACAGGTTCATGTGCCATGATTTTGTCCCAATTACCCACATCTGCCATGGTAGGGCAAAGGCAGCCACAGTTTTCTCCCAGTGGGAAGGCCACCTCTAAGCGTTAAGCTGATTTACTAAATGTCCTATTTTTTTTTTAAGTTGAAATATAGTTTTGTCCTGGAGGAATTATATCCAGAGGAAAAACTGAAGTAACAAAACACCTCAGTTTCCGTCTGACTTGGTGTTTATACTAGTAGTTGAAGTCTGCTCGACAACAAGCTCTTGTTGGTGACTCTCAGGTATAAGCTTCACAAGCAGCAGTTCAAGTTCAGCCCAGTGGGTGAAACACAGCCCTGTCCTCATCCCTGAGCCTCTGACTATAGGACAGTGGTTCTCAACCTTCCTAATGCCGCGACCCTTTAATACAGTTCCTCATGTTGTGGTGACCCCCAACCATAAAATTATTTATGCTGCTACTTCATAACTGTAATGTTGCTACTGTTACAAATCGTAATGTAAATATCTGATATGCAGGATGTATTTTCATTGTTACAAATTGAACATAATTGAAGCATAGTGATTAATCACAAAAACAATATGTAATTATATATGTGTTTTCTGATGGTCTTAGGTGACCCCTGTGAAAGGGTCATTTGACCCCCAAAGGGGTCGCCACCCACAGGTTGAGAACCGCTGCTATAGGACATGCTCCCATCATGCCCTCCCACTCTGAACAGGAACTCCAAACGAAGGCGTTCTTCCCATGGGATTGGACTTGAAATTCGATCACTGACCTGAAGTCCACAAGGGCCCTGACATCAATGTAATGTTTTGTGTTTGTGCATTCATTTTTCTTGGAAGAGAGACCATCAGTTTTCATCAGTTTCTTGGAAAGGCCTTCAGCCCCACAGGTTAAGAATCACTGCCCTCCCACCACAGCCTCAGATTTTGCCGCCCAAAGGAACTGATGGCATCTGCAATAGAGGATTTGGAATTTGTCCTTTTCTCCCAGGAAGCAAACTTCTTCTAAATCTTATCCAAGTCACTCTTAAAATACTCCCTGACATTTTTCTTAGCCTTTAGATGTCCAAGAATACTTTTCAAAAAATGAAATGCTTCATGAGTTTGCATATCATCCTTGCACATGGGCCATGCTAATCTTCTCTGTTTCGTTTCAATTTTAGTATGTGTGCTGCCCAAACGAGCACTGTCCAAGAATGCTTTTAAAGAAACAGGGATCTGTCAGGGTTGACCAAGGGGACAGTGATTTAAGGCAACAGAAGGAAGACTGAGTTTTTCTTGTTCAGTGACTCCACCCAAGCAGACGGATGGCCTAGGGGCAGTGGACACATCTCAGCAGAGTACTTACTGCTATCAGACTTCAGGTCACATCTTGGAAAATCTAAGGACCAAGAAAACGTGTCCTGTGGTTCTTAGTTTGAAGCTTTCTCCCCAAGTGCCCTGGCAGCTAATAGAATGCTCCAGAAGGAAACGTGCCCTGCTCCTATGAGCTTATGGGTTCAGAAAGCCATGAAAACCTTCATTCAGCATTGCCTGCTCTGTGTGTGTGTGCATGCGTGTCTGTGTATGAAGGAACAGGGGGTGGGCAACTTCCTCCCCGTACAGGTGACAGTGTCAACACTTACATGGAGTTGTTATAGTTTGACACAATTCCAGGAGATTCTCCAGGGGTGGGACTTTTAAAGCAAGGATTGTTCACATTGCAGAAAAGTCCCTGGAGCCATGGCAGAAGTCCTGCTGAGGGCATTGCCTTGTTGGGAAAATGGCCTTTAAGACAAGAAATGAAGACAAGAAGTTAGTCCTCCAGACCCAGTGGGATGAAGGCCCTGCGAGCTGGGGCCTCTGCAGGAAGGGGTCTGCCCCTCTCATGCTTTGCTTCATTCATCAACATTTATGAAGCAAGAACATCTATGTATGCCAGGCCCTGTACTGGGTCCTGAAGACAGGGTCTCTTCTCTCAAGCTCCCAGTATAGTGGGGGACAGACCAATGTCCTAACGGAGGCATAGATGGAAGTGCAGAGGGGGTAACAGAGGGGGAGCACATCATTTTATGGTGGGAGGGGCAAAGGGATATTTGCTCCAGAGGCCCCCACAAGTTGCTGACACTTGAGGAGAAGAGGTTCACCTGTTCCTTCTTATGAGCACTATCCCCAAACAGGCAGGAAGGTTGCAGATTACAGGCTCCTTACAGGAGTGGGGGTGGGGAAAATGGATCATAACTTGGGTCTTAGAACTTAAGAAGAAGAAGGTGAGGAGCAAGAAGAGAGGATTGAGCAGCTTTGTATAACTCCTGAGGTCTCACATCAGCTGCCTAGAGGGAGAAGATGTCACCCTGCCCAGAAACCCGGTGAAGGTTTTCTCAGAGGGACATAGTATAAAAGAGGCACTCACAGGCTTACCTCTGGGGTCCAAAAACAAACAAACCCATTTTATTAAGTATGATTGTTATAACATTCTTTTTTCTTATTTTTCTCTTGCACTGTATATAAAATATTCCTCAGTTGGTCTCCAAAATATTTTAGAGGACTCATCTATACTCTGCTCCCTTTAAATACTAGTAATAGTTTAGGGATAGAAAACAAAAACAAAAATGAAAAGTAATCACAATTCATCAGTAACCACATACAAATATTTGCATAGAATGTGTAAGAATAAAAGATTAATATGGGTAACTGTTTTCTGCCTTGTAGGAATGAGATGATAATAAGCAGATATGATCCTGGCACCCCCAACCCCAAGGCCTTTCTACAAAAGGATGAGACGGTCTACCAAGGCGACCCCTGTTATGCTTACATTCATGGTTGCTGTAGAGTGGGTTGACATTCCTTAACCAGATCAAGACCAGAAATAAAGATAAAGGCCACATGAGTTCCACCACAAAGCGAATCTAGATGAACAAAACAAAAAGAGAAAGACCAGTGATGCTAAGAGATTATAGGAAGCATACCTAGAGAAGACACACTTCATGTCAGCAGCACCTGTGTATGCAATAGGACTTTGGATATTCCTAAAGGACTTCCTTTTTTAATCCCTTCTCTCACACTACCTCTACTATGATACGTTAGACCAGCAAGACTTGGTGTCCATCTGGGCTCCATGTTGCCTCTATTTTAGAAAACTGCATTCGCTCAGGACTTTGATTAAGGGTCATCAAGATGTATGCTTTCCTGCTTCTCGGATGTTGCTGTGCACATGAAGCAGATTCTGATTCAGTAAGGCCCACCAGATCTCACATGCAATGCTGATGCTGCGGGAAGTGAAGACCTCCTTACAAGCTCTCCTGAGGGTAAGAAAACAGAGGCCCTGGGAGGGCAGGTCACATCAGCAGTGACAGCATCGGGACCAAAATCCAGCCTCCTATCTCCAGGGTCAATGCCCTGCTCCTCCCCGATGCCTTGCCTTCTAACACACACTAGACTTTGCGTATGTGATCACTGATCAATGAATGAATGGGCAAGTGGTCCTGTGAATACTGTCACCCATAGCAAAGTCAACAGAAATCTAGGTTTACCAACACTTCTCCTTGAACCATTTCTTGTTGCTTACAGAGATAAAGCAGGGCATACTGCTGTGGGTTTTTACGATACTGGAAGACGTTGCTGATACAAACACATGGTTGACAGTTGGTATTTAAATTTAGGTTTAGTTTAGAGTTTAAGGACTCCTGACTCGACACTCTGAGGCACAGCATATGGGGGGTGTGGCATGTGAACTAGTGTAATAGCTCTTACACCTAATCCCTATTCCAGAGACCTTAGAAAGGGAAGGCATGAGAATTTAAGCAGGTGGCTAAGAATAGACTTAAGTATCTATTTGGGGCAGGTGGTGATTATGCAGTTGTAACTTATTACAAAATGTTTTACTCAAAATATGTCTAGGGAGGATGTTAGAGGAAACACACACAGAGGTATTATGGGAAGAAGAAAGAATAATAGATTCTCCTTATGGCACTCATTTATCAGGGTTCCCCCTACACATTCTCCCACAAGAAAGCAAAACACCAATATTGAACAATTCCCATCCAGTGTTAAAGGGACTGACCCCAAGCACACTTGAAAGCCATTGGAATGTGGCAGTTCCTTCCGGGTATGCAAATCAAGGGAAGAGGGACTGAGCCTCCTCCGCAGTGACCCCATCTCATTGATAATGCTCTGCTCTTACCAGACCAGCACAACCATTCCCACAGCAGCCCACACTTCCCGTCTTAGCCATTGTAGGCCACGGACCCTGATTACTCTTTCAGGTATGTGCACCTCTCACTGGCTATAAGCTTGTTGAGGGCAGGGACCACATCTATCCTCGTCACTACTGGGACTCTAGCACCCAACACAGGGCTGGGTTCACAATAGGCATCCAGTCAATATGGAATGAGTGAACCTTTGTCAAGATTGGTCTAGGAGGTTCCTCCAGGAAAACTGGAGGTGACACAGAGGCTCAGAGTCACCAACAGTTTTCAGATTTAACAAACTGCACTGGTTTCACACCTTCCGTCCCAGGTCCTCCCTGTCACTAAGGTTGGGGAGCAAGTCTGGCAAGAGAGCAATGTGAGTAACAGGTGCAAACGATGAAACCGGAAGTTATTCCTGTTGTCTTTACCAAGAAAATGAGACAACCAGCCTAGATTCTACACATTTGACCCTTACTTAAGACAACTGCCTGAATTCTTGGCTTTCTGTCGAGTAAGTCAGCCTCTTTCCATGGGGCAAGTCTATCTGGGAGGAGTCTGGTGTGTTACACATTGATGCTGATTTGGGAACAGGCAGATCTGGGTTAAGAATCACTTTTGCGCTTGCTTAATATCTGAGTCTCAGTTTTCTCAACTGTGGAATGGAATCATTTTGTCCTACAGCTTACACTGAGGGTTGAGTGTGTGAGTACTGAGGTTTATGCCTGGCTTTGCTCCCTATTAGCTGTATGACATTAGGTAACCCGTTCAACTTCTCAGTGCCTCAGGGTCTCATCGGTAACATGGGGGGTGATGCCAGGACCCACCTCCCAGAGCAGTTGTGAGGGTGAAATGAATTCTGCATGTGAACCCCCTAAAGCAGAATCTGGCCCAAGGTAATGTTCAATAAACACGAACCATTTATTATTGACTCTCACCTCTCACAAGGACAACAGGGACATGGTAGGTGACAGCACTTTGCAGAGGCTGAAGAGCCAGGAGATAGAATTAAAATTGTCTGCAAGCTTAGGCCTCCACTCACATTCATGTTTCTTCCCTTTCTCCCTTCCTGGGTGAGCTCATTTGCCAGTTTGGAAGCCTGGTCTTTCCCGAGAAACTAACCACCAACTGCTTTCTGCTCCATATGTTAAGGGGGCTTGAACGAGGAAAGGGATCAGCCAGCCTGGCCTACCTTTCCCAGGGATAAAATTTCCAGACTCAAGCTCCTGTATCTCACCTCTTCCTGGAATGTCAGTCACACACTCTCTCACCTACTCCCTCCTTCACCCCCTCACTCCCTCATTCCCTCACTCATTCTTGTGTTTTTGAAGTAACTGGTCTTTGCAAGCATTGTGATTTCAAGTCCTCCCATCAGTGGGGGGGCCAGACCAGAATTCTCCATTCCTCCTTCATTCTTTGCCTGGCCCTGGGACAAGTGGGGCTTTGCAGGTGTTCCTCTTCACCTTCACCTTATCTCTGAGTTTAGGCTGCTGTTTTCTGCCTGGGATCCCTGCCCCTCAGTGACCCCTTTCCTTGACCTAGGTCTGCAGTTCTCAGATGGCTGCGTGCTGGAATTTTGCGGGGAGTCTAGGAAGAGGGCCCAGATTATTCCACCAGCACCTCTGATTGTGGGACATCAGTTTGGCTTTTTAGCGCTTCTCAGGCAATTCCAAAGTGCAGCTGAGGCTGAGAAGGACTGGCATAGGTAGTGGCTGGTATTCTCTGAAAAACATATGTGGGAAGGTCCTTGTTATTGTTCTAACTCCCTAAGTGTGAGCGTTTGTTTTGGAGGGGCTGCATTTCACACTTCACTCCCTGCAAAAAGACCACCGGCTATTCGTTTCCTGCCTGGCAGGTCCCCACAACAACCTCTTCTCCCTCCCCCAGAACCATGCTCATCGCCCGCCCTAGCGGCATCCTTGTCCTTGATGCTCTCCTGTGCAGGGCATACCCGAGGGAGAAATTCCACAGCATAATTGAAAGCATGTTTTCAGACCAGCTCTGGCTACCCCCACCCCTTCCCTTTAAATATGCCTGTAGCTTTAATTAAGCCCAGCCAAACTCAGAAGGCGCTCTGGTGGAAAAAATTTTCCCCAAACTGGTATTTCCTTGTTCTCTGTCTTTTTTGCTTCCCTTCCCCCTCTCTTCACCACTCAACCTACATAAGGGAGGAGGGGTCCCAGAGAAGGGCAGAGAGGTCCTCGTAGTTTTAAATCTTGGCTAGTTAGATATTTTTCCCTTCTACTCTGTTTACAATTTAAATGTGGGTAACCAAGTCTGTGTGGTTCTCCCTGCTGCACCCAGGGCGCACGTGGGATTCTGAGCCTGGATGAGTTTGACCCAGGACCTGGGTACACTCGCAGCTGGCTTCCCAGCCTTCCTGCATCTGCCACGTTCTCCTTGCCTAATGCTGGGCCTGGGACCAAAGGCCATAGCTGTACCCAGCACCTAGGTCTGGGGTCCTGGAAATGATAAGCTCCCTACTCTCATGAGTCCTCAGGCCTCCCCCAAATATTCTTCCCTGACCTGGAAGCTGGGACTGGAGGATGTGACCAAGGGGCCCTTAGGCTGTGAGCTCTCAGGGGCTAGAGACAAATCTAATGATTTTTATAAAACCTCCCTGCCAGTGGTTGGCTCTTTGCAAATATGGGTGGATGTGTATTTGTCTCGGGCAGTGCAGAGATCTCTTCTCATTGAATGTACGCATTCTAGGGATGAATTCTCTCAGAAGTCTTCTCTCATCTGGTCCAGTCCCAGTCTCTCCTCTGAGCTCCCAGAGCTCGTTCTCACCTCCCACCCCGGCTTCATTCTGCTCCACTGTTGCTTATGTTATTTTGCTTAGTAATTGTGCCTGGGTCCAAATTCTGTGAGAGCAGGGGCTCTGTCTAACTCACTTAGCCACAGGGGATGCACAGGGTGACTGTATAGCCCAGTTTGCCATGTCCAGTGTTAGTTTATATTTGTTGTCCTGGTGCAATTGTTAGTAGGTTAATAGTGTCCCGTTTCACTTTCATAACTGCCTTGGTTTGGGTGGAAAATTCGTTGGCCACCCTATCTTTGTGTTCTCTATGGCCAGCCTATTGATAGGGCTTAATCCATGGGAGAGTGTGGGGTAACAACCATACCTGCCTGTACTGGAGTCCCAGGTCCCGTCCATCCATCATGAACCTATTCTGAAGCCTCAATGACCTCATTGGTACCCATGGGAACCACAGTGGAGTCTCTTTCATGAAAAAGAGGTGAGGATTGAATGAGGTGACAGTACAGTGCCAGGCACTTAGTAATATTGTACTTGATAAATGTTAACGGAGAAGAAAAAAAGGAAGAAGAAGCACCTGAAGATTTCTATCCTGTGCCCTTAGGGATTGAGAGAGGAGGAATGGGGAGATTTGGTAAGTGTTTTTGCTCTTGCTCATAATAGTAAACACCCAAGCTATGGAAGTTTGAGAGATTAACCTAGGAGCTGAGTTATGGGCTGAGTATGCTGTACTTTTTCTTTTTTCCTTGGAGTCACCCTTTTGTGGAGGTGGAAGCTTCCAGAAGAACCAAAAGCTTAGGGAAGGGCTCCCCATCCCCACCCCCAGAGATACTGAGGGCTGTGGAGGATGCTTCCACCTTTACCCAGACATTCTATAAATTCCTGGAATGTGCTAGCAGTGGGGACATGGGCTGGAGGCACATCAGACAAGAGATTTCAATGGCCAGGCCATCTCAATGGCATCAAAGGAAATGTCAGCCCAGACTAGGTGCATCCTGGGAGGTTCCTCCAGCCAAGGTCCTCAGCCAGGATGGACCCCTCTCACTGGAGAGGAGTTGTTAATGTGCTCCTCTGAGAGGAGTGGAGAGGACAGAGACCCTGAACAGGGGACACCCACCAACACCAGGGAAAGGGAACAGAGACTGCAAGGGGCTCCTAGCCAAATCCTGTCTTTAAAAACAGGGTTCATCTCTGTAACAGCAACATGCTTGCCACTGGAATGGAAGCAGTTAAGGCCAGCAGCCACTGTCCTCTGGTGTATTTTTTGATGGCCACAAAGAGCACAGCAAGAGTAAAATTATGTGAGAATCTTAATTTCTTATGGAAAAGAGAGAGAAGAGGGAAAACAGTTGTATATTGCCTTTTCTTGGAGTTCCATGCACTCTCATGCAGGCAAAGACTATAGACTGGGATTTTCTTGGTTGCCATTGTGTACCTAGCACCTGGCACAGTGCCTGACAATTATTAAGTATTTGTTGATTGAAGGAACAAATGAATGAATTTAAGAATGGGTCTTGTTTAAGTTTTGTCTGTATTCATTTTAGGAGGGAAGCTTCTAGAAGCAAAAGATTGGGTCTCTGACTACTGTGGCCTGGGGCAACATATAACTAAAACACACATTTGAAGAATCACACGGGTTTTGACAAAGGAAAGCAGCATGAGGACAGTGGTGTTTCCCACAGACTAGCAGGTTCTAACTTGGCTTCCCCCTCCGGCCTCCCTAAAGCCTGTCTAAGCCACACACAGAAAAGGACCGTCTGTGCCTATGGTTGGATTGTATCTCTTGCTTCCTTTTGTGTTTGTTATTAAGCAATTGTCCCTCAGTTCAAACCCACCAGTCAGCCAGGGCTCTCTCCTCATGGATCTGAACCTGAGCCCGGGCACAAAGACCCGTTCCTCATAGGTCTGAGTCTCAATTCCACCGACCTCTCTTCTCTGTTTTTAAGCCTCTTTTTTTCTGTCCTCACCCAAGGTTATTTTTTATTGATTTCCGAGAGAGAGAGAGAGAGAGAGAGAGAGAGAGAGAGAGAGAGAGAGAGAGAGAGAGAGAGAGAGAGAGAGAGAGAGAGCAATGTGAAAGAGAAACATCAATCAGTTGCCTCTTGTATATGCTCCGACTGGGAATTGAACTCACAACCTTTTTGGTGTATGGGAAGATGCTCCAACCAACTGACCCACCAGGACAGGGCTGTTTCCAAGTCTTAATTCCACATTTTCTTCTTTGTTCTCTCAGCTGTAACTGTGCCCTGCCGTTGCTATCTCCATGACATCTTGGAGCTCTCTTTTACCCTCTCAGTTACAGGCTTTGTACTTAGCAAACACCTTTTTATAATAAATTCTCTCTGCCTGAGACACTCTAGATGTTCCACAATTGGATCCTTTCTTCTCTCACATTCCTCCAACACCCAGGAAAACCCTGTGCTGCCTGTATAAATCCATTTTGAATCGGGGCTGGGAATAAACCTACTGTCTTCTTCCCCACAGCAGATTTTCTTCCCTGTCCCTCTTCATTGTCTGGCACCTGTCTTTCTAAGCTGAGCCCTGCCAACTCCTTGCCCATCTTCCTCTTTCAGCTCCTTTAGCCATTTTTTAGTCTTTTGACATTGGCATGACTGCAAGCCAGTGGCAAAGTGCATATATGCTTAGAGTTGTAGATTCTCTCTTTACCCCTTTCCAGAAACAACTTAAAAGCCAGGTGGGTGCTCTGATTTCCTGGGGCTCTTGCCTACTTTTCAGGGGATATTTGGTCTAAGCTACTTTTATTGCTTTTTGTCTCAAAACAGACTTCAGGTTCTTCCAGCTAGACTAGAAGTGAGTTCAGGGTGGAATCTGTGTCTTAGGCTTTTAGCCCCTGGTCTAGCCCGGTCCTGTGGCTGCTCACTGAAGGGACTCAAGGAGTGTCTGTGATGGTTGATAACGTGTTGCATCACATTGGATCTAAGACACCATCCATTATAAGATATACTATTATTTTTTTGTACACTACAAAAAAAGCATATATGTCTGGTGAAACTGTCACTTGATTGTGAGCTGCCTCCCAGCTTTGAAAATGTGAAAATGTGAAAAACCAGTGTGCCTTGTAGAATTGATGAAATAACAGTGTTACTGGGCTGGGATGCTCAGAGAATTTTGTTTTCTGTTGAGCCTGTTCTTCAGGACTTAGGTTCTTCCCACTCCCCAGCATGGATGCTCAAAGGTGTATGGACTGGACTCACACGTTTACAAACAAGGGAATGGGGGAGGGATGCGTGGGCAATGGGTTCATAGGCAGGGAGGGCAAAAGAAGACTTGAATGTGACCGTGCTGAGCTGTGGGCGGACAATGTCCCTCTCAGGACAGAGATGCATGTCTTCCTGTGAAGGACATTTGTCTGAGAGGCTCACAGACCAGCCAGATGGTTAACCACTGTGTCGGTGCTAAGCAGCAACCAGCCCATCAACTGCTTATTCTCCCTGCTCCCCGCCCCCGCTTTCCACCTGTTCATCTGCTCCAGCCTCACTTTGAGACCACAGATTGCACCTGTTACCTTTTGCCTTTTCCGCAGGGTCCAGTTCTTCCAAAGCAAAAGCTGTATCTGTCTCACAAAGCCCATGCTGGTGCCCACAGGAGACCAGGTCACTCAGAGTCCTCCGTCTGTGGCCAAGGCTCATGGGAAGAGGTGAACATAAATGTTGCCAGAGCACCTCCTGCTTAGGGTGATATGCCCTTCTCTGGGTGATTAGAGGCTAGTTTCCCCTGTGAAAGCATAATCCCTTTTAATTATATGTAAACCCTTTGTCAAGGAAAGCCAGCTGACATTTTGCTAGCTCCTTTTTAGGAAGAGAAAGAGAAACGTAAAGACACAAGCGACTGAGCACTAAGCCAGTTGAGGTGGGGACATTTCATAGGAAACCAAGACCCTTAGGCTCTTGCCTCCATCAAAGGGGTGCTGGGAATCTCTGACCTTAAAATGTGGGACAAAATCTCTTTGCATAAATGCAGACTGGGCTTTGGCCTTCACAATACCCCGCCCTGAGCCAGAATCCAAGGTTTGAACCCCATCAACCACTTGCCAGATCTGAGATCTCTCTCCCTTTTTTTAAAGCCATTTATCTTGCTCTGCAATGATTTTGGGCCAGCTATTTGGGGGCATCTCTGAGCTTAGAGGATGGTAAAAATTTTTTTTTCACTTGTGCTAAAATTGATCCACAAGTTGTGGCTACCTGGAGCTGTAGTGGAAAAGCCCCTGGCACTGTCCAGGCTCAGTGGGACAGAGCCCATGACTGACCAGCCAGGTCTGACACAGGCCGTGCTTGAGAAGAGGCAGCAGCAAGCCAGCTACTGTCATCCCAGCTTGCAGTGGGGTGTTGCTGGATGGATATGTCCCTCTGGAGTTGCACCTCAACTCCTGAGGGGCACCCCAAATAGAAGACACCCTGCTATTTCATCACTGGGAACTTTTAGTCTCTACTTTCTCAAATCAGAAGTTGCTTCTCTTTGAAAGACTCTAAACCCTTGACCCATTTAGGATGGAGGGAGAGCCATAGAGTAGGAATGGACGTGGGCTTCATGGGGTTGTGATCTGATTGTAGACATGAGTCATGAACTTCAATAAATTAAGCCGCAAGGACATATAGGCTGTGCATGGTGGTGGTCCCAAGAGGAGGAGGATGGGTCCCACTTAGCCAATCAAAAAGGTTTTTTGCAGGTGGTAGCATTAAAGATAGGCTTTGATGAATCACAAAATAACATTTTATGGTACTTTTATCATTTACAAACTGCTTTTGCTTGTATCATCTCATTGTATCCTCCCTACAATTTTGTGAGGCTGATAATCACTTTATTTTATAGATGAGGAGCCTGGAGCCTGGTGGAATTAAATTCTTGGCTCAGGGTCTCACATGACAATGCTGGGTTCCAGTCATTTAAATCCTGCACAAAGAAGGAAGGCAGGAATAGCTTATCCTGCTCAAAGGAACCACGAGAAGTGAAGCATGGCTGGAATGGAGGGTGGGAACGGAATGCTGAAAAAGAGGCCAGAATGGGGAAATAGGGACCAGATTCAAGAATTTATTATTACTGACTTGACTGAGATTTTCTGAACCTATGAAGTGAACTCAGAGTGGCCCACAGGTGTACTGAAGCAAGCCCTGTGCAGAATCATTCAGATCTCATTACATTCTAAAGAGTCTGGGTATTATCATCCAAGAGGCTATGGCAGATTTTAATCCAGTGGCTGCTAGGAGGAGTAAATTCCCCCTGGCGGCAGCATGGGATGGATAGAGGATGCAGAAAGCCTGAGCAAAGGCAGTAATAGGGGGATTGGAGTTATAGAAGGAAGGAGACACAGTGATTTATGGGGAGTGAGTGAGAAAGAAGAGAAAGAAGTCAGCTAGAATGACTGGCCTTTAGGGCTTGGTTGGCTGAATAGTAAGCTGGTGGTGCTCATAACTGAGAAGAGTGCCAGAGGAGGGCCCTGGGGAGAAGGAGGAAGGAGGAGAGAAGATGGGTGTGCATTTGATATACTGACTTTGAGGTTCCTATGATGATAACTGAGTGGAGATATTCAGTGGAAGTTCTGGGATGGAGGCACAGATTCTGGAATGATCAGCAGATGGATTAAGCCCTGGGAATGATTAGGCAGATTCTCCAAAGATGATGAACTTGGAGAATATGTGGGGTCTCTGTCGGGGACCTACAGCTGGTGCTGGAATATGCCTCCTTCCAAATTACTGAAGGAAAGAAAGTTGTACCCAGCAGATATCAGCTGTGTAAATTGTGTTCTATCACAGTTTTTAAAATAATCCACTTTTCATTGAGTTACAAAAGAAAAACTTAAACTATGAGCACTTTGTTATAATTTAATGAATGATACTCCAATAGCATTATTCCCATCTAACCAATGTTTTGCCTGAACAAATGTTTGCTGACATTGACACTCTTTTTTATTGTGGTAAAATATACATAAAATTTACCATTTTAACTATTTTAAGTGTATAGTTCAGTAGCATTAAGTACATTCATTCACATTGTTGTCCAACCATCACCACTATCCATTACCAGAACTTCGTCATCTTGCAAAACTGAAAATATACACCCATTGAACAATAACTCTCCATTTTCTCCTCCCTCTGTCATTGGCAACCACCATTCTACTTTCTGCCTCTATGAATTAAACTACCCTAGATAGCCACATAAATCAAATGTGCTATTTGTTCTTTGGCATCTAGCTGATTCAATTAGCATAATCCCATAAACCTCAAGGTTCATCCATGTTGTAACATGTGTCAGAATGTTTTTCCTTTTCAAGGCCAAATAATAATTCCTCATGTGTATATATCACATTTTGTTAATCCATTCGTGATCCATAGTCATTTGGGCTGTTTTTACCTTCTTGCTATTATTGATAATGCTGCTATGAACGTGGGTGTACAAATATCTGTTCAAGTCTCTGCTTTCAGTTCTTTGGGATACATACCCAGAAGTGGAATTGTTGGATCAAATGGTAATTCTTCTTCTTTTAATCCTCACCCTGAGGATATATTTATTGATTTCAGAAAGAGAGGAAGGGGGAAAGAGAGAGAGAGAGAAACATTAATGTGAGAGACCATCGATTGGTTCCTCCCTGTGCACACCCTGCCTGACCAGGACTAAACCTGCAACCCAGGCATGTGCGCTGACTGGAATCCAACCTGTGCCCTTTCAGTTTATGGTATGATGCTCCAACTAAGCCACAACAGCCAGGGCTCAAATGGTAATTTTATATTTAATTTTTTTAGGGACTGTTATACTGTTTTTCATAACAACAATACCATTTCACATTCCTATCTGCAGTGCACAAGGTTTCCAATTTCTCCACATCCTCACTGACACTTACAGTTTTCTGGTTTTTGTTTTGTTTTATAATAGGTATCCTAATGGGTGTAAAGTGGTATTTCACTGTAATTTTGATTTATATTTCCCTAATGATTAGTGATGTTGAAGACACTTTAAATATTATAGCTCAATTAAAGTTTGAATTTTTTCTCATAGGTAACTACAGTTGTTTAAAAATTATGTCAAAATAAAAGCCTATATTCAGAATTCCGGCCAAGATGGAGGCATAGACAGACATGCTGCATCTCCCTCCACAACCAAGAAGGAATACAACCACCTCAAAACTAGTAACAACCAGAAGTTCCAGAAAATCAAACTGCATGGAAGTCCAGCAAACAAAGATATAAAGAAGAAATACTCATCCAGACAGGTAGGAGGGATGGAGCCTGGGCAGAGAGGATGCGGTGTGGTGGCAGCAGTGGTGGGCCAGCAGAAAGTGCAGTCCAACGTTTTAAAAAGTCAGGAGAGACACCTGGGGAGCATTCCAAGATCCTCACTGGACCCAGCAGCTCACATCCCAGCACCAGGGGAAATCAAACCTCATTGCTTCTGACTGTGCAGACCAGTGGGGGTTGGGGTAGAGACAGAAACTGCCAATCTCAGCACAGTCTGCTTGTTTAAAGGGCCCCCACGGTCCTAGAATGCCCGCAGACCCACTCACTCTGGGAACGATGGCCAGGACAGCAGCTAGAGGGAAGCCAGTCCCTACAGAAGTGGGAGAGGTGCCTGGAAAAGGGGCGAGTGCTGGGCAGGGGGCATTGTTCCCTCTTGGACCCCTCCCCCACATACAGTGGCACAACGTGGTGAAACAGGTCACCCTGCACTGATGAATCCCTAAGGCTGCACCCCTTACAACATAATAGGAACAACAGCTCTACCTGGGACATGGAGGCAGACAAACACAGGAGCCTGTCAGAATGAGGAGACAGAGAAGTGTGGCCCAAAAGGGGAAATGGATCAAGGTTCCAGTGGGAGAACTAAGCGACAAGGAGATAGCCAACCTAAGAGACTCAGAATTTAAAACACTGGTGATAAAGATGCTCACGGGCTTGAGAGATATGCTTGAGTACAGCAAACGCATAAGAGAAGAAGTGAAGGCTATGCTAAGTGAAACGAAGGAAAGTCCACACAAAACCAATGGTGAAGGGAAGAGACCAGGGTTCAAGTCAATGATTTGGAACATAAGGAAGAAAAAACAGTTAACCAGTGCAGAATGAGGAAGCAAGAATTGACAAAAATGAGGAAAACTTCCCAAATTTTTTGAAGGAGATGGACATATAGGTCTGGGAAGCACGGAGGGTCCCGGGTGAGCTGGATCCAGAGGGGACCACAGCAGGACACATCATGATTGAGATGCCAAAGGTGAAAGATAAAGACAGAATCTGGGGGCAGCAAGAGAGAAGTGGAGAGTTGCCTACAGGGGGTTGCCTATAGACTATCAGCTGATTTTTCAGAGGACACTTTGCAGGCAGGAAGGGACTGGCAAGCAGTATACAATGTGATGAAAAGCAGCCTACAACCAGGACTACTCTATCCAGCAAAGCTATCATTTGGAATGGAAGGGCAGATGAAGTGCTTCCCAGACAAGGCGAAGCTAAAGGAGCTCATCATCACCAAGCCATTATTATATGAAATGTCAAAGGGACTTACTTAAGAAAAAGAAGATCAAAACTATGAACACTAAAATGACAACAAACTCACAACTATCAACAATTGAATCTAAAAAATAAAAACAAAATCCAACAAAGCAAACCAGAATAGGAACAGAATCCTAGGTATGAGGATCATTTGGATGGTTATCAGCTGGGAGGGGGGATGGGGAGAATTGGGGAAATGGTGCAGGGACTAAGAAGCATAATCAGTTGATATGAAACAGATAGGGAGATGTTAAGAATAGTATAGGAAAAGTGAAGCCAAAGAACTTACATGCACGACCCATGGACATGAACTAAGGGGGGTGGGATTGCTGGAGGGAAGGGGGTACTGGGCAGAGGGGGGCAAAGGGGAAAAAATTAGAACTACTGTAACAACATAATCAATAAAATAGACTTAAAAAAAAGCCTATGTTCACAGTTATCACAAATATTTCTGAGAATATTCCATTAGCCAAGAATTGTGCTGATAACTGCATATTTTATACCCATGGTTATCACCAAGAACATTAATTCAGCAATTTTCAGCCACTGTGCTGCAAGAATTTTTAAAACATGCAATACCTGACTATTTAGTCAGGGGTACTGACCTCTTTTCCCTTAGATTGTCAAATAAAAACAAAAAGTAAAACAGCCAACACAGCAACAGCTATCAGTGTGACTGAATCAAAATTATTCCTATTTTTTTGTTAGATCAGCAAAATATATACTTTTTGGTGTGCCACAGAATTTTAGTAATTAGTCTCTGTGTGCCATGAGATTAAAAAATTTGAAAATTGCTCCACTAATTGATTGGGGAAAATCTGAAATTGATGTAAATGTAGAGAATGCAGTGGTTTCAGGCTAGACCCCTACACATGGATTGAACATTGTGAAGTTAAGTGAGGAACCATTTAACTTATAGTTATCTTCATAAGTACAAAGAAGTCAAGACAAACGGTGATGTTTTTAAGATTTTGTCTCTCCTATTTCTGAGGCTTGAAATGCGGTGTTATCAAGGAAGAGACACTTTGTTACTTGTACTAGTTATTCTGCCAGCAAAAATTCAGTAGTGGAAAAAATATATAGTTAAAAAATTCTATTTGGATAAAAGCTCTGGCAAATGTATAAGTTAAATGAGTTAGAATAACTATAATTTTGGACTATAGATAAATTTGATAAGAAAGTAATACCAATAGATAGTCATCAGTTCACTTGCAACTAGCTGAGGAAAATAGAATATCCCCCACACATCACTGAACATTTTATATTTCTTTGAAAACAGTGATGGTAGATGAGGTACGAAGTATTATGAATCTATGTAATAAGCATAAAGATAGTTCTGAGTCATCATAACTAAGATAAAGGAAAAATATCTTGATTTCTAAATTTAAGTTTATTCCTACAAATTTAAAACTAAAGCATTGGGTAATTAAATATGCAACTCTTTCAATCATCATGAGTAACATAAGTATCTCCTCTGTTTATTCAATAATATTTGATAAGGTAATAGGGCAATAAATGAATAAACATTTGTTCATGAAAGCTACTCATTAAAAAAAAATCCAAGGTCGGGTAGAAGCCACTAACAGGTCCTCTGTCTGGCTCACAAAGGTTTGTTCTTCTCTGAGGGTGACCCCAATGTCAAGGGAAGATCTACAGTAGACTTGTAAATACTGTGGGTCCCTGCATCCTGGCCACAGCTGATTGGTAATATCCATGATCTTAGCTGGGCCAGTAAGAAACTATTCATAGAACTTTTGACCATGGACCTGACAAAAAGATAAGTATCGTTACAGAAGCTCAGAAGCTGTAAGAAATTAGAGGCCATGCCAAATCACTAGATTCAGTTTGTAGTCCATACAGAGGTACCCAGGAGAAGAGTGGAATTTGGGCTGAAATCTTGTTTGCTTTTGCTGCCCAAACCTTGGGCCCTGGCATAGGGCTGCATCCAAGAAAATGAGGTGCTTTTTTATTTTCACAAAGGTGCCTTCTACTTACCAAACTCTGTAACTGTGAGACTGCCTTTACCCAGGGGAGTGCCTTTTCTAATTTGCACAAAACACCACGCAGGCTAGCTGAGGTCCTGCGGCTGTGCACCCACCAGGGGAAGAAATCTGATCTGCAGTGACAGGGAATGAAGGGAATGCACAGACAGAGACAGAGGCAGACAGCAGAAGTCCTTGCTGCAGCTGTGCCCCTGTGTCCAGCTGTCCTTGGGACACAGCTGCTCCCCTGATTTTCTTTCAGGCAATTTAGATGTAAGAAACCCCAATCCTTCCAATAAATCCCCAGTTGCCTAACTTAGCTCAAGTTTGGCTTCTATTAATTGCAGCAAAAAGACTCCTGACTAATGTGAGTTATATTGATCAAAGAGAGGATATCGCCTGAACCAACTGATAGAGGCAAAAAATTAATTATTTGCAGCCTATTGGAATGTATCTGAATAAAATTCCTGGGTGGGTACATAATTGCAATATTAACATAAGCAGAAAACTGAGGAGAGCTGCAGCAAAGTTTAATGAAGAGCTATATGGTCGTATCTTTTAAGAATATTTAAAAAAAACCCTCCAAAATATTCGGTATTGTCAATTCCTGTATCTAGTAGGAAAAGGTTGACATTTTAAAAACACACTAAGCAGTATGAAGGCATCACAAGTAGGACAAAGTGTAACATGTTCAAAGCATACACCAGTCATTGTGTATATTAGCTGGGAGTGAAGCACTTTTATAATTCATCAAAATGTTAAAAATTATATCAACTTATTCTTCAAATACTTTGGTGACCAATGAATGAAGCGGGATATTTCTATCTGTCTCTAGTTTTGAGCTAACTTTTTTGTTTAAAATTTATCATTAACTAAATGTTACAAGAATTCTTTGTAAAGAGCCTCAAAGTGAAACTGTAAACACATTTTTTCTTTGTTTTGTAAAAGTAGAAGGAATACCACATAGTTTATCATCAGAAAGAAATGATGAATATTGCAAAACCATTTGGCACAAAGTAGAAGGAATTTCTCTAGAAAAATAATCTCTAAAAGTATCATATTTAAAAATATCTTTGGATGGGAAAAAACTAGGAATCATGAGAATTTGGGTAGTGCATTTTTTCCTACCTCCTTAGGATGATATAAAATTAATGTCTATTGCTATGAATTACTAACCACGTTACTAGATTAAATTAACATTTTTTTCTGAGAATGATGATACCAAAATAAAAATAACTTCTGAATTACGTAAAGCAGTATCAGAATACATAAAAATTTATTTTCCAACTTTATACAAATATAATCTCAGGTTGTTGCTTTTCTCTAAAATAGCTACAGCTGAATTTCATCCTTTAATTAATCTTGACTCTTCCTTGACTTGGTATCATTAGTGAGTGAGCCTTGTGGCTTGGAGCTATTGCATATTGCTTTGACTTGACCAGTCACTGCAGCAAGAATGGCATGCCCATTTTCTTTTTGCCCTAACAGGAACATTTCCTCAGTGCCATAAAAGAGGTCCGGGCCCCATCACTCATTGTGATGCAGTAGAAATTGATGACCAAACTAATAGAACTTAAGCATTCAGTGGTTTTATGGAATTATTGGCCCCATACACCAAGAAATAAGTTATATTTTATTAACATAACCTCTCTTATGAGAATCTTGCACATTAGCTGGCACTAATTTAATCTTCCCTGCAAGAAATTTGGAATTCAGGTTGCTGTTATTATTGGGTTAATGTGCAGATATTGAATTTTAGCTTATGAAAATAGTACTATTTGAAAAAATGTTCATCTGAAACATTTCCATGAGTTTAATTTTGTTCTTTAAAACCCATTTTTTTAAACTTTTTATTTATTTGAAAGAGAGAGAGAGAGAGAGAGAGAGAGAGAAGGAAGGAGAGAGAGAGAGAAAGAGAGAGAGAGAGAGAGAGGAACATTACTTTGTTGTTCCACTTATTTATGCATTCATTGGCTGATTTGTATATATGCCATGACCAGGCTCGAACCTGCCACCTTGGCATCTCAGGATGACACTCTAATCAAGTGAGTTACCCAGCCAGGGCCTCCAGGACCTTCATGCTTGCTTAGTGAGAGGAGACACTGCTCTCATGTCTAAGCAATCTTTGCCCATCTATCTCCCAAATATCCTAGAGCTGCCCTGGGGGACTATGTAGAGAGAGAGGTCTAGGATGAAAATCAGAGAGCTCACCACTTAAAAAGCAGACACGAGTGTTTTATCAAACCACACCTTCTAATAGCAAAATCTGGAAACTCACCAAATGTTCATAACAGAAAGATGGATAAATGAATTGTGGTGTATTCTCTCAGTCAAAGCTCATACAGCAATGAGCATGAACAAACTATTCCTACAAAAATATGGTTAATTCTTCACCCACAGTGCTGAGCCAAAGAAGCCCCACACAAAGCATTTGTAGTCCACATTTACCTAAAGTTTAAACACAGGCAACACTCATTTCTTATATTCAAAGTCAGGATGATGGTTACTCTTTGCGGGGACATGGTGGCTGGAATGGGGTGTAAAGGTGTTTCTGAGAGTGCTGGAAACAGCCTGTCTTTTGATCTGGGTGCTGGTTACTTGAGTCTGTTCAGTTTGTGAAAATTATCAGCCTGTGAATATATGATTTGTACACTTCTCTGTTCATATGTTATACTTCAACAATAATCATTTTTTTAGAAGCAGGTGAAGAAAAAGAACACAGTATAAGAGCCTGATCAGGATGAGCTAGAGATGATGGGGAAAAGTTTGGAAAGAGGGGTGCTGTGGAAGTCACAGAAAGGGGATGTTTCAAGAAAAAGGAATCAGTACTCAGTACCAAATGGCTTAAGAAAGGCAAGTAGGACAAAGACCAAAAGTGGTCCATTGGACTTGATGACTGACCTCTGAGAGAACAGTTTTAATGGGAGGTAGATACCAGACAGCAGAGGGTTGATGAGCGAGACAGGAAGAATACAGCTGCTCTTTTAAGTATCTTGACTGTGCTGGGAAAGAGAATGACGAAGACAGTAGCTAGAGGGAACATCCGGTCAAGCAGGTCTTCATTTCCCTGAAGACAGGAGAGATTTGAACATATTAATATGTAGGAAAGAGCCAGTTGAAAGAAAGATCCTGAAGTTCGTGAGGAATGATTGATGAGGTCCCAAGGAAGGGGAGGAGGTGGAATTAGCCTCCGGCGGGGGAAGGGGCCCTTTGCATTCCACAGACACTGGGGGGCAGGGGTGGGGGTAGGGGTGTGCAGGTGCAGATTCATTTAGGAAGCAAGGCCAAGAGTCGAGGGTGCACATCCTAGCAGCATCTATCTTAAATAGGGCATCAGAAACATGAGATTAAGTGAGAGAATGTAAATTATAAATTGGTAACAAATGCAAATTTATAGTCTCAGTTTGCCTTTGCTCTTCTTTGATCCTTTGTTAATTAAGCAAAGTACATGTCTAGTAAGCCATCTAAAATGGGAGGGTAATTTATATTTAGTGTGTATAGATCTTAGGGGCCAAATTATTCCTACACAATTCCTCTCCCACCACACACACATGCATACACTCACTATTATATTCATCTAATTAGTTGGCAAATTATAGGTAGTCTTGTTATTCAATTCAGATTGACAGTTTAAACAAATAATCAGCAACAACAAAAATGTTTTCTGGAATTCTATTCCCAGTTACAGTTATTTCTGATTTGGGAGAACTGGATTCTTTCAAAAGTCTACCGTCCCTGGGAAAACAGGGTCTAGCTTTTAGGTACCATCCTTCACCTTAACCTACACTGCAGCCCACCAGGCCCCTTCTCAGTTTCCCTAAACTCTTCTCTCTCCTGGACACCCAGCCCCAGTCATACCACTGGAGCTGGTCCAACTTTTTTCTCCTTCTTCAGCATGGAGCATCTACTGTACCCTGACCTTCATCAAAGCCTTTTGGAGAAATTATTCACCTGGAAATTAAAGATCTGGAAATGTATCCATGTATATTTGGAATGTGTTCCTGGACTTTGGGAAATTGGGGAGGGGTAGCCTACACACCCGAGTATGAAGAACTCTATTCTAGCAGAATAAAACTAAATCAAGCTCTTACCAAAAGTGAGGAGGCAGGTTGCTATTCCAAGCACATTTTACACACACACTTCAAAAGCTGTTTAGAGTTTTGCTGACTTGACATTCAGAAAACCCACCAGAGCTCAGGGATTTTACATTTTCTGGGTGTTAAGTGCAAAAGATTGGCCAGATAACAGAGTTTCAGGGGATGCCGAGGAGTGTTTCATAGCAGACCATTAGTCTGAGCTGTTATCGCATGAGCCGCAGCAGGGTTTTGAGCTGCTAGCTATGCACAGTCTAACACCTGAGTCACCCCACTCTCCAGCCAGACCTGGTGAGCTTGGCTTCAAGGCTCAGACATTCCAAAGAGCTCTGGTGAAGTCAAGCAACCAAGCAAAGAACTTGAAAAAGAGGGAAAGAGACGTTCTGGTGCCAAAAATAATTTATGAGAATCAAAGACCTAGAGTAATTCAGAACAAGTTCTTTTGGTGATTCTTTTAATCAGATAAATAACAGCAGTGATTTGAGTATGTGTGTGGAAGGTGTGTGCCTCCTTACAATGCTAGGGAAGACTTGGAGCCTGCCCTCCGAAATTTGTAGTAAGGAGGTTGACAAGTGAAATCCCCATCGACCTGGGTAGTGCATATCTGCTTACCTTTCAACAACAGGTGCCACCTCGCAACAAGCAAGTGATGAAGAGGAATTCACTTCCAATTTACCCGCCAAGTGGGCAAAACCAAAAATGATATCAGTTCTTGACATTACTCGGCCCCACCTTTTCTGGCGCATGCCCGATCATGGTGCAGTGGCAACGTAAGTTCCAAGCGAAGAGGCCGGTCAAGAGGAAGGCAGTTGCAGAGGCCTCGGAGCAGAACAGGGGCCCAAAGAAGGGAAGTCGTGTTATCGCTCCCAAGAAAGCGCGCACTGTGAAGCAACAAAAACCCAAGAAGAACTTGGAGGTTGGGATCCGGAAGAAGATTGAACGTGATGAAAGCCAGCATCAGCCTGCCCAAGAAGCTGGCACTGCTGAAGGCCCCTGCCAAGAAGTAGTCAGCCTCTTCCTCCTACACCAAGACAAGACACTTTCCTAAGGATCCAGCACCAGCCTCCATGCTCAGACCCCTGCAGTTGACTCCGTGGGCAGTACAGTAGACAGAATGAGCCCTTCTCCCCAGAGCCTTGGGTTGCCGCTTGATTTTCGGGCAGGGGGTGGCCTGGCCTGTGGGCAGGTGATCAGCACATCTGTAGTGCATGGATCAGCTTCCCAGGATTCCGAGAACTCAGCAATGGCCCTGGGGACATGTTCACCAACTTTCTGTGAGCCTCCTGCCCTACATATCCTGTGTCCACTGGTTTAACCCAGAGCAATAAACCTGGCTTTGTCATTCCTCCTGCAGTCACATGTTCCTGTAAACAGGCCTGTGCTGGGACTGTAGGCCAGGTACACTGACCCAGTCAACCCCAGCAATTTCTGCACACCAGCTACGTGCTCAATGAAGGGCCATTGGACTTCTGCATGTCCATCCTGGGAGCTGGAGAGAGTCTTTACCTCCCTCCAACCTAAAGTGACTCACCAACCTCCTTACTCACCTGCACACCCACTCCAGACACCCCCAGTTCACCTCCTTTGCCTGGCACAAGCCCGGAGACATAGGGAATCTTTTTCCATCTATAGGATGGATGTTGACACTATCTGGTAGGGTCATGGTGCCAATTCAACCAGAATGTACTTATTAACTGTTTAAAGCCACCCTGATCTATAAAAAAGTCAAAATGTATTATGCCTATGGCCCAGGCATTGTTGTAGTGCTTTCTGTACATCACTCCATCCCAGGTTGGGTCATGCTGTTAACACATTCTAGATCTAGTACTTGAACCCACCACTGGCTGAGTCCCAGGATGCACTCTCAGCTGATCATCTGCTGCCTCTATTCCCACACCAAGATTCTTGCCTGTTCCATCCTGAGTTTCCCCTTCCCTGAATCTTCACTTGAGTCTGCTAGACTGGAAATGCCTACAGAGTCACCCAGGAGCTCCGACTTGGTGACTGCCTTTCCCTCCCTCTGTTGGAGGTGAGAGGTCACTGAGCAGTGACCAGTCTGGGCCCGGGGAAACTTCAAAATGGAAAGTCTTCAAAATTGGGCTCTGCTGCCACAACTCCCAGTCTTTGAGATGTAGATTAGAATTTTTGTGTGTATGAAATTGCTCTCCCTGCTTCTGTGTGTGTGAGTGTGCTTAAAACTCACCCATAAAATTGACATTTAAAATACACAATTTGAAAAGGGACTCATGGATATGGACCACAGCGTGGTGATTGCTGGAGGGAGGAGGTATAAGGGGACTAAGTGGTGATGAAAAAAAATACAATAAAGATTACATTAAAAAATAAATAAAAAGTAAATAAATAAAAACATAAAATTTTGTGGGAAAAAAATGATGTCAGTTCTTCAGTTACTGTTTGATCTTAAGCATGGGGAAAACAGGAACATGGAAACCACTCAGGCAGCATTCGATGAGGTGGTAGAAGGGGTGTGGGAAAATATCCCACATGGCTGTTGTGTGCTCAGCCACACAAAGAAAGCTTGTGGTTGGTTGTCAGATTCCTTCAGCTAAATTGGTCAAAGGGACAAAAACCTCTCTTGGGTGAGGGAGATCTGTTTCTTCACACAGCTCCGCATCACCCCCTTCCTTCATGACTCCTAGAACCCTGGACATCTGTCTGCCTGCTCCTGTCTTTACACCCTCTGGGGCACAGGAGGTTCTAGTGGGAAAGAGGCCCAGGTGCTTAGCTACAAATGCTGGGTCAGCCCTCATCCATGCCCCGAACTCCTCTCTGCCTCAACCCCAGTGGCAATGTTGCTCGGCCATTTTAGCAGCACACAGATCACCTTGAGAGCACTGGGGTCCAAGCAGTCCCCCTTAGCAGTCCTCTGGGATCCCCCATGAATGGAGCGCAAGCAGCTTCCATCCCCATTGCTTAACCAAATTCCGATTCTCTTTACTTCTTAATAAAATTAACTTACTCTAAGCATGCTGTTTCTCAATATCAATCAATGAAGATTTGAGTGAGTAGTGTGGAAAATCAGGGTCTTTGAAACCAGACAGAACTGGGTTATTATCTCATATCTGCCCCTCAGCTGTGTGACTGTTGGTAACTCTCTAAACCTCTCCATGTTTTAAACACGAGATGTGGCTACTAAAATAATGAGAAAATGTCTGCATTAAACCAAGGGCTCCTCAAGAAAATACCTATAGGTTTTTGTTTGTTTGTTTTCTAAATAAATGATACATTATTTTTCTCTCAACATCTATTTAAGTCCTGGCTGGTGTGGCTCAGTGAAGTGAGCACTGGCCTGTGAACCAAAGGGTTGCTGGTTCGATTCCCAGTCAGGACACATGACTGGATTGCAGCCCCGGTACCCAATTGGGCTCACGCGAGAGGCAACCACACATTCATATTTTCTTCCCTCTCTTCCTCCCTCCCTTGTCCTCTCTCTAAAAAATAAAATATTTTTTAAAAAATCTATTTGAGTTTGTTAGGTTATGTTTGGAGACAGACCAGACATGGTCTATCCAAGTACCTTAGTACAGAAGACTGATGCTTTTTAAAGAGGTCATATCAGGTCAATACTGGCTTCTCTACACTGGAGAGAAGCCATTGTAAGTGAAAACCCTGTCATCAAAGACAATACCAACCTTGTACTAAAATAGTTATCACTGGTTTTCAACCTTTAGCAGCTAAATGGCAGCTAGAGAATGGCAAACACTAGGGGTCTAAACTGAGGCATGAACTCCAGCCAAGGACAGAATCCCAGCAGGGCTGCTGCAAACCTTATCCAGAGCACTTTGGCTTTTCCTCTGAAAGACGTTGGATCAGGACTTTAAGATACCAAAAGTAAGGTCTTGCTTTTCAAACTAGAGGCTCATGCCCTGTGTAGAGGGTGTGTCCATTGTTTGCATCCGCTGTGTAATGCAGGCTAAAAAGCATATTTCTTAGAGAAGGAATAAAACTCAAGCTGAGTGCATTCAACCAGAGTGGGGGAGGTGGGTCATGGGCTGAGCTTTGGGGAGGATGTTAACAGACCTCTTTGCTGTTACTATTACTGTTGTCGAAGCTATGAAGAGATCACTAGAGATCAATCAGAGATAGCCCTGAGAAGCTCCTCTGAGATAAGTCTGTTTTCAAACAGAGTAAGCTTTTGCCAGTGCTTCCTAAGATCACTTCCTTTCTCCTTTTACCATGCTTGGCCAGACCCATGCGACACCTGTACTTCATTATATTTAATTGATTTTAAATTGGCTCACCTTTTATACTTAGCTGAGTCTTTAAGAATAATCTGGGCAATCACAGTTTTTATGTCATATTTTAGAGCCCAGCACTATTAAAGTATATTGTTCATAAACCTCTTAAAACAATCTTGTGTCCCACCAGTAGGCACAGCATTCTTAGAAAGGCACTTCTTTAGATGGTCAAATATATCATGAAAGGAGTGACTATTACAGGCACAAGATAATGTTTTGTTTTGTTTTTTCTATATTACTTACCAAACATTCTCCCAACCCCTTTTTGGTTAAAGAAACTCTTAAATATATAAAAATGCTTTCATATACCCCATCTCACTGGATCATTGCAACTCCCTGTAAGGTGGGCTGGATAAATACAACCTCCATTTATAGAGAAAATTGAGGCTTGGAGTTTAAATTATTTACTCAAGAACACATAGCTAGTCCCCGTTAAGGCAGGAATAAGAACCTAAGCTTTCTGAAACTTTGTCAGTCAGTTACATCCCCCTTCTCCTTCTTAGCAAGTTTGTGGTTGACACGGGCCAGGTCTGTGTATGTGTGTTTTAGCTACTCTCATCTTCATGTACTATTTTCAAAGACAGACACTTAAGTCAAGGTTACCTTGTCACAGAGACAAGATTCCTGTTCCAGTTCAATGGGAAATAATGCAGCTTTCATGCTCATCAAGATTTTGGTGGTTAAGGACACATACTTTAGAGACAGACACCCTTGATTTTGAAACTCTATTCCACTATTTATTGGGTGTGTGATGCTGAGAAAGTTTTTAAAAACTTAATTTGGTCAATTCCATCACCTGTAAAGTAGGAATAACACCAGCTGCACAGAGTTGTTGCTAGCATTTGTTGGAAACCCCTGTGTCACAGGGCCATGGTTAACCGAGATAATATGAAGGGTTTATCACTGTGCTCAGTCTAAAGGGAGCATAAGGTGATGGCTAGTGTTACTTTGATAAGAAATGTCTACTGTTGATGCATTTGCTTTGTAACACTTTGAAATTAATGATAACATGATTAAACTTTTAAAATGTAGATCCAGGACTTCTGGTCAAGATGGAGGCATAAGTAGACATATTTCACCTCCTTGTGCAACCATAAGAAGGATCACAACTAACCTCAAAACAAAAAACAACCAGAACTGCCAGAAAATCAAACTGTATGGAAGTATGACAACCAAGGATTTAAGGAAGCCATATTCACCCAGACAGGTAGGCAGAGTGAAGACAGGGAGCTGGGGCAGAGAGGACATGGTATTGTGGGGTCAAGGCAGCAGTAGTAGCCAGTGGAAAGGGAAGTCCCACATTCATGTGTGGTGGATAAAAATTGGGAGGGATATTTTATTTTATTTTATTTATTTATTTTTTTTTAAATTAAACATGAATTCTTTTTCTTTTATTTATTTATTTTTAGGGTGGGGAGGGAGGGAGAAAGAGAGGAAGAGAAACATCGATGTGTGGTTGCGTTTCGTGCGCCCCCAGCTGGGGTCCCGGCCCACAACCCAGGCATGTGCCCTGACTGGGAGTTGAACCAGCAACCCTTTGGTTTGCAGGCTGGTGCTCAATCCACTGAGCCACACCAGCCAGGGCAGGAGGGATATTTTAGAAGCAAGGGATCCCAACCCCAGGCCAGACCATGCAGCACAGGGCTCCAGTGCTGAGAAAATAAAGCCTCATAACTTCTGGCTGTAAAAACCAGTGGTGTTGGGGCAGCAGAATAAACTGCCAGCCTCTCAAGAGAGTCCATTTAAAGGACTTGCATGGTCCTAGAATGTACGCAAACTCATCCACTCTGGGAACCACCACCAGGGCAACAGCTAGAGGGATGCCAGTCCCATATGGGGAAAGTGCTGAGCAAGCCTCCAGCAGCCACATACAGAGCCACAAAGTGGTGAAGCAGGCTGTCTTGCCCTGGCAAGTACCTAAGGCTCCACCCCAAACAACATAATAGGTGCGCTAAGAAAGGGAGTCAAAGCAGTTCTACCTAATACACAGAAACAAACACAGGGAGGCTGCCAAACTGAGGAAACAGAGAATTATGGTCCAAATGAAAGAACAGTACAAAACTCCAGAAAAAGAACTAAGTGAAATGAAGATAGCCAACCTGTCAGATGTAGAGTTCAAAACAGTGATGATAAGAATACTCAGAGAACTCATTGAGTACAGTAAAAGCATAACGGAAAAATGAAGGCTACACTAAGTGAAATTTTAAAAATCCACAATTGTTCAAATCAACAATTTGGAACATAAGGAAGAAATAAACATTCAAGCAGAACAGAATAAAGAAACAAGAATTAAAAACAAACGAGGAGGGGATAAGAAGACTTTGGGACATCTCCAAAAGCACCAACATCTGAATCATAGGGGTGCCAGAGAAGAAGAGGAAGAGCAAGAAATTGAAAACTTATTTGAAAAAATAATAAAAGAAAACTTCCCTAATTTGGCGAAGGAAATGGACATACAAGTCCAGGAAGCACAGAGTCCCAAACAAGTTGGGCACAAAGAGGACCACACCAAGACACATTATAATTAAAACCCAAAGGTTAAAGATAAAGAGAGAATCTTAAAAGCAGCAAGAGAAAAGAGAGTTACGTACAAAGAAATTCCCATAAGACCATCAGCTTATTTCTCAAAAGAAACTTTGCAGGCAAGAAGGGGCTGGCAAGAAGTATTCAAAGTAATGAAAAGCAAGGACTTACAACCAAGATTACTCTATCCAGCAAAGCTATCATTTAGTATTGAAGGGCTGATAATGTGCTTCCAGACAAGGTAAAGCTAAAGGAGTTCATCATCACCAAGCCATTATTATACAAAATGTTAAAGGGATTTATTAAGAAAAAGAAGAAGATCAAAACTATGAATATTAAAATGACAACAAACTCACAACTATCAACAGCTGAATCTCAAAACCAAAAACAAAGTAAGCAAACCAGAACAGGAACAGAATCATAGGTATGGAGATCATATGGAGGGTTATCAGCAGGGCAGGGGAAGAGGGAAAATGGAGGAAAAGGTACAGGGACTAAGAAGCACAATTCGTAGGTACAAAATGGACAGGGGGATGTTAAGAGTAGTAAATGGAGAAGCCAAAGAACTTATATGCATGACCCACGGACATGAGCTAAGATGGTGGGCATTGCTGGAGGGAAAGGGGAAACCAGGAAGAAGGGGACAAAGGGGGAAAAGTTGGGACAACTGCAATAGCATAATCAATAAAATATACTTAATAATATGTGGGTCCATCATCATACATATAAAAAGATGCCTGTGGTAATAAAAGTCCATTCAAACATTTACTCATTCTCGCAAATGCATTAACAGTACACTTCCCTCTTGCCTCATTTTGTGACCCAGTAGCCACCATCATCTCTCTCCAAATACTTTTAGCGCAGCAAAGGTACTTCACATTTTTATAGGGCTTAGAATGTACATCAGCTCGGGTATACTAACTCAAGTTAACCATCCTTCGCAACTGCCCTCTGATGCCGATATTATTCTCATTTCACAGATGAGGAAACAGTCTCAGAAAGGATGACCTGCCAAGGTCACAGTGTGTAAACAGAAAAATTGGGATGGAAACATAGGCCTTCTCACTTTTTCCCATCACACGAGTATGACAAAGCAGGAAATAAATACACGGTTGACACTTCCTTTGACTTATGTCTCCTCTTCCTGGCTCTTAGTGTCACAGCTTCTGTAAACAGCTAGCGAGTGCATCGCTGAGCTTGGGGAAGCCTCCCCCTTGTGATTGGCACCAATGCAATTAGCGGCTGTTAACCCTCCATCTCTACTGCCACTGGTCAGTCGTGGTCTTATCCTTTTCATTTCAATAGGGAAGCCAGGCAGCTGAAATTGAGCATTTTCTAAAACGGAAAAGTGAGTCATTTGTTTTTCGCAGAATCCATTCTAACCTCCTACTGTGATGATAGATGGCAAACAGCTCAGAAACCTTTTGGTGACTCAGCCCCGTATTGGCCATTTGTCTGGGGTTCCAATTCAGTTTCAGGATACTGACTTCCTATTTCCTCCCCATTTCAGAAATCATCACAATAGGCTCTAATTACCACTGTGAGCATCCAAAGGGAGGAAATGGTGGGTTGATTTTACACACTGTTATGCCCTTTCAATCTTGAAGGCGAGACCTTTGATGGAGAGGCTGCAGGTAAATGTGTCACCCAACCATTTTTCTAAAACAGTGGTTCTCAACCTTCCTAATGCCGCAACCCTTTAATACAGTTCCTCATGTTGTGGTGACCCCCAACCATAAAATTATTTTTGTTGCTACTTCATAACTGTAATTTTGCTACTGTTATGAATCGTAATGTAAATATCTGATATGCAGGATGTATTTTCATTGTTACAAATTCAACATAATTAAAGTATAATGATTAATCACAGAAACAATATGTAATTATATATGTGTTTTCCGATGGTCTTAGGCGACCCCTGTAAAAGGGTCGTTTGACCCCCAAAGGGGTCGCCATCCACAGGTTGAGAACCGCTGTTCTAAAAGGTAAAAAAATTCCCATCAAAAGGGTTCTGAGCCTCAGACTTCACTCACACTTCTAAGAAAAAGTAAGAGAAAGCAAAAACAGACAACACTGGAGAGAGGAGGGAAAAGACTAGGGAAGTAAAAGGGACAGAAGGTATGGTACTGACCTCAAGTCCCTCTCGGGGCACCTTAGCCCAAAGTCCGGAAAGTCCAGTGCTTCTGAATCAGTTGGGAAGAGTCGCTAGTGTTCCCTTTCCTCTCCCCTCTTCTCCCACAAAGGTCTCACAGCTGAGTCACCATTTTAACTGAACGCCTTTACAACGTTAAGTGTATACTAACCGCTTCCCACTATAGAGAACTGTTACTGTGTCATGTTACTTCATAGTATTCTCTCTTGATTAGATTATGAATTCTATCTGAAGTTGTTTTAGTGGAGTCTGTATTCTATTTTCATTCAAATTAAAGGGGAGGATTTGTAAAACACTCCCAAAAGTTTTGATAAAACACTTGATTCACTGGGTTTGAAAACACTGGCTCCAAGACTGAATTTCAACCAGGAATAAATGCCTCCAAAGGTAATATAAGTTCTTTAGTGTACAAATACATTTGTTTAAAAACAGGTTTAATAAAATCAGCACCATACACACTTAGCACGGGAAATTTGCACAATGGCCCGGGTTGGTAAGCACTTGCATAGATTCCCTTTGGCTACTGATCATGAAACAAAGAAAGTACAACCCAGAGTTTCTTTCTGCAGGTGTCATACCCACTGCGTCAGAATCAACCTGGAGTGGTTGTTAAACACGCAGATTCCTGGGCTCAGCGGCCAAGCTACTTAATCAAGATCTCTGGGGGTGAGGCCCAGGAATCTGTGTGCTTAATAAGCTTTCCAGGTGACTGTGATGCACCTTCCATTGGAGAAGCACCCCAGAGATTAGAAAGACAGGCTGGTATCCATGAGGGTGTCAGGATTTGCGATCAGGCTCTGTCATTCAAGTTCAGTTAATTCTCACAGCTTTCAGATTATTACAAACCAATCACTGTTGTAGAAACCACCAGGAGTGGAACTGGTTTATGCTAAGAAAATCACTGACTTCCATTATTACATCACCCATAAATCTTTGCAAATTTTAACTTATTGAATCATATAACTCAGGTTTGGGATCTTTTATGTGAAAATTATTGAATGCATGTTTACTTATTTATTTTTAATTCAAGGCAAAGGACTCCATAAATCAAAAGAATGTTTTATGACAATAGAGGGGGTATTGTTTGTGCAATCCTAGATTGCTAGCAACCAGAATCTCCTTACCAATTTTTTTTAAATTACTAAAGAGGTTGGACCTGTCCAGGTGAAACCAATAATTTGTTGGGCTCATATGACAACTGCAAACAAGGACAGCATTTTATTTAATTAGAATCATCGGACTTGCAATGACTGTCAATGACCCCTTAAGTACAGCTCAATCTCAATACAGTTCACTAATATGTAAACAGTTTTTGAGGGTTGTCTATGTGCCAGGCAATTTTTCTGGGTACTATGGATAGAATTAGGTGTAATTTTATAAAGAGTGCCTATCAACTTTTCTCAACTTTCAGCCATGCATCTGAATTACCTGCAAAGCTTTTTAAAAATATTGAATGTGCCCTGGCCTGGTAGCTCAGTTGGTTAGAGCACTGTTCTGATATCTCAAGGTTGTGGGTTCCATTCCCAGTTAGGGCACATGTAAGAATCAACCAATATACACATAAATAAGTGGAACAACTGATTGATGTTTCTCTCTCTGTGTTTGTCTCTCTGTCTCTCTTAAAAAAGTAAATTCAGCCCTGGTTGGTGTTGCTCAGTGGATTGACACTCATCCCTGCAAACCAAAGGGATGCCGGTTCTATTCCTGGCCAGGTCCCCAGTTGGGGGCACATGAGAGGCAACCACACATTGATGTTTCTCTCCCTCTCTTTCTCCCTCCCTAAGTAAATAAAATCTTTAAAAAAATTAATTAAAATGTTTTAAAAATTATTGAAATATGGGTCCATCCTACATCTACTGAATTGAAACCTTTAGGGGCAACATTTACACAACTGAATATACAAACCTCCCCAGGTGGTCTTAACATAGAGCCAAGGGTCACATAGTGTTAAAAATTCTACCTTTTGGGAATTTCTAGTTTACACTAGATAATATTGCTGTAAATGCATTTGTCATAGGACATATAGTAAGAACACATTTTTGACAAAACAGAATAGCAACAGAAAACAACAGACCCGGCATAGAAACAAATATATAGACAAGGATAAATGCAAAGCTGACAGAGATCAGGCAAAGCACAGAGATATTTCTGGGCAGATTCTATGGCAATTGGCTATAAAGAGAGGAGAAATAGACTGCATGTGCTTTTTTTTTTTTTTTTTTGAATTTCAAATTAAAAGCTTATAGTCAGAAAAACTGGCTATTGTTTAAAAGGCAATGCTTTAAGTTTTTTATAATTCTGATGTGTTTGAAGTTGTGTAAAAATTATACAAAGAAAGTATCTAGAGTGTATACAATTTGTATTAAAATTATATGAACTCTAATTTTTATTTTAGGGTAAAGCTACAAACAACTAAGCTGTACATAAAAACTATGTAATCCAGGAAAAATAAAAGACTAAACCAATATGTTGTGACCATGTATGAACATATATACATGCATGTTTAAATGAATTCCAGGCAGTCGTATATAAAGTAAAAAGAAATCAAAGGCTCGCAGTCTGGCTAATGAGAGGTTCTCAGAAGGGCATTCTGTGGAATGTATTTCTCTTGGCAGTTGCTCTAGTGGACTCAATTAAATTCTAAGCAGATTTCTTTAATCCTTAGCTCTAACTGGGTCAGCCTCATCTGATTTTAAGTATTATTACAGGAGACATGTGTACAATGACTATTGAAATAGCTGTAACAACCTTGCCTGAAAAGTTGCTTTTTCTTTGAAAATGCTCAAAGACCCAATTCACATAAACTGAGAAGTCTCAGGTAGGACCACCACTGTTACAGGGGAGGGGACAAACTGAGGTGACCCTCAGGTGACAAACATGCCAAAAATTCCACCAAGTTTTTTTTTTTTTTTCTTTAATAGGCTGCTTAAGAAAAATGCTTAATTCGCTTACCATATTCTTTATATTGGTTCAGAAAGATTCTGTTGGGTACTTTGAGGACATGGACTTAAAGAGTTTTCAGAGTTGAAAAAAAGAAAATATATTGCTTTTAAATCAGAAAATCTAAATAAGGGTCAGTTGTGTAGCTACCCTTTATCCTTTTAATGATCAACAGGTGGGAGAGTGACACTGTTTCAAGATAGCTGTTAGGTGCTATTCACTGATGTAGGCGCCTTTCAAGTACCCTATCATCTCATTAATTTCTCTTACTGTTCGGAGTTTGTCAGGATTCTCCTTGAGGTTTTATGTTTACAATGATATTTATCTACAAATAGTGATCATTTTATCTCATCCAAGCTTTTTACCTCTGCATTCTTTCTCTTGCTTCATTGTATTGATTGATATTTCTTCTGCAATGTTAACTAGTAGTTGGATAGCAGTAGTGATAGGCATTATTGCTATGTTTCTTCATATCACGTTTCTGGTGTTGTTCGTCCATTAAGCATGATGCAGATGTTTTAGGTTGCCATCCACGCCATCCCCAGGTAAAATTACGTTAATAGATGTTCATGTTCCAGGACCATCTGTGCATACCTGGAAGAAACTCCAATTTACAAATGTAAGAGGCTCTATACTGGCTGGGGCGATGGAAGCCATAGTACCATCTGTCAAGTATCTGAACTAAGGAAGAGAGGACCTTAATTCTGCTTGCTTTTGAGATCCCTAGATTGAAAATTTATCACAGGAAACATGCTTTCCCCACCTCTGTATTTATAAAATATTCATTGCCCAAATATACACTATAAGAAATATTTAAAATGCCCTTCCATCTCTGAGTCATAAAGCCAGATTACCTAGAGGAGTTCTCCAACCCCTTAGACACTGTTTCTCAAACGCCCGCACAGTACACCAGCCACGAGGACTTCTGGTAGTCAGTGGGCTTATGAACTCCACACTATTGCCCTTTTGCGTCAGTTAGATCTCTGCCCATTTGTGATTTCCACAATAAAAATAGCTTCTTTTCTTGTTTCATGGCCTTCAGAAGCTTTCATGTGTCTACATGCTGAGGATTAGCAATAAAATGAGAAACCAGAGATCCTGAAGGCAGGATTTCCCAGCTCATCTCAGAGTAGGCAATGCAGGCTGGGGTTGGGAGTCGGGACAAGTGTTGGGGAATGGGAATGGGAGACTAGGCAAGAAGGAAGGAGTGACAGCAAAGAATGACATTCCCATTGAGGTTTGCCAGTGACAGGAAACAGAAATGTCAACTGAATAGGTAATTCCATTATATCCTCCAGTTTGGTTGTCTTAACGTGGTAAAAGACATGTGGAACTATTTTAAAGGGCATAAACACTAACACCTATTATTTAATAGTAAAATTAAGAGCACTGACTTTGTAATCTGACAATTCTATGTCTGAGTCCTGGCTCTGATAATTACTGGTTGTGTGACCTTGGGCAAGTATCTTTTTTTCTTTTTCTTTTTTTTAGAGGTTTATTTTATACTCATTCAAGAGAGAGGGGCCAGGGATTGAACCCAAAACCTAGTTATGTGCCCTGGCCAGGAATCGAACTGGTGACCTTTCAGTGTATGTATGGGATGATACTCCAACCATTTGGGCCACCCCAGCCAGGGATTGGGCAAGTGTTTTAATCAAGACTTAGTTTCCTGGTTTGTGAAACAGGGATAATACACCACCCTATTTCTTAAGCTCATGTGGATGAAACAAGAGAATGTGTGTAGAGCGCCTAGTGTGGCTCATAAATATTGCATACCATGATTTTCTTTCTGGGTTTCCAAAAATAATACAATTCTTTTATATTTTACACAGCGAGGACTGAAAACAAGGCTCCAAGGCAAAGAGAATGAGCTATTCATTTCTCTCTTTGGTTCTTAGTGCTATTTATTTATTTAGTTATTTATTATTGATTTTGAGAGAGAGAGAGGAACACCCATTTGTTGTTTTATTTATTTACACATTCATTGGTTGATACTTGTATGTGTTCTTACTGGGAATTGAACCCACAATGTTGGTGTATTGGGATGGCACTCTAACCAACTAAGCTACCCAGCCAGGGCTTTCTTAGTTCATTTAGAACTTTCCATAAAAAAAAAAAAAAAAAAAAAGTACGTTATCTCACAGCCAAAGAAATACGATTCAAAATGTTGAAAACCAAGAGTATAGTTCACAGACATGAATAAAGTCTGAGACCGTGATTTTAGAGGAGCCATGAGTCCTTAAAATAGGTTGCAAAAATTGAGTTTATGTGTACATTCAGCAGCTCTAACAAAGCCATACTAAACATGTACTACAGATAAGTTTAAATGCACATACTAACGTGGACATTTAGGTTATTTTGGCCTGTCTTATTTTCCATTTTAGATGCATTAGTCAAAACCCAGAAGAGGGAATTCCTGCACATAAAACAAACACTTATTGGAATAGCAAGAGAAATATTTAGCTCACAGTCTGACTCATTCATCAGATCCAGGGGTCAGTAAGCTTTTTTCTGTAAAGGGACAGATAGTAAATATTTTAGGCTTTGCAGGCTGTAGGGTCTTTGTCCCAACTACTCAACTCTGACATTATAGCAGGAAGGCAGGCACAGACACTATGCAAATGACTGGGATGACTATGTTCCAATGCAACCTATTTACAAAAACAAGTGGTGGGTCAGATGTGGTATGTGGGTCATGACTTGCTGCCCCATTCGCTAAACCATATATCAAACTCTAAATAGTGTGACGTCCTCAATTATTCAGACACAAATTTAGTCTTATCTCTGTACTAGTTACTTAACAATTTGTGCACTATTCACATATGAAGATATATAAGTATATATTATATGTACTTACAAATAATTAACATATATACTTATGTATAATTGATATATTATATATAAGTTTTTAAACATTTTATGTAATTGTGAAAGCTTAAGACTGTATTGTATTTATTTTATACCCATATTTCAGTTGTTGACAGTTTTATTATGTGTCATTTTACAATTAGAAAATACACTTAAGTTGGTCATTGAATTGTGAGATTCAAAGAAGTCATATTTTTAGAATATGTTTTTAAAATACTAACAGTTCAAAAACAGAGATCCAAGATGGCAGAGGAGTAAGTGGAAGCTACACTAACCTCCTCCCAGGACCAGTCTGGACTTACAACTTAGTTGTGGAGAAATCATCTGGAATAACCAACTGAACACTAGCTGGAAAGAAGTCTTATAAACATGGAGAGACAGAAAAGGCTGCTTCATCACAATGTGATTGGTAGGAAGTGCAGAGGTGCAAAAGGGCTGGCTGGGCTCCCACCGGTGGCAGCTGAAGGGACTGAGAAACAGCTCAGCAGCTGGGAGTTCCCCCTGAGATGGGCAGGGTATCAACCCCCAGCTGGGCTTCCCAGCCTACAGCAACAGAGTAGAAAGTAAAATAGCATCCAGCTATGAAAAGCGAAAAGCCACAGGGTTTTTTGCTGACCAGAAAGAAACAGCTGGAGAAAAAGAACTTTTAAGTGCATCACATATGAAAAGCTTTTGGCACCCACTTACCCTGGGCTCAAGCAGAGGGAGGGCAGAGAGGACTAGGGATGCTTGAGGAGAATTTGGGGCAATGGCTTGGAGGAGAGAACTGAGGGAGCAGCTGACCAGGTCCCAGTGCTGACTCATCCCCAGTACTGCAAGCAGACCATTCCCCTTCAAGTGGCATCAGCCTGAGGGGAAGCAAAAGCCCTGCCCACAGAAATTAATCTAAACCTCACCCTCGGTGCTTAAGCCTGATGGCTGATCACAGATTGATTAGGTTAACAGCTAAAGGAGACAGACCAAGGCAGTAGATCTCTGGTAGTCTCCAACAGGCTGCCTAGGCCCAGACTGGTACAGGATCTGACGCCACCAGGGGCAGACCCAGGAAGTGCAGATCATTCTAAGAAGCACCAACAAACAATAGGAGCCACAAAAATGGGGAGACAGAGAAACAACCCCCCATCAAAAGGAAAGGAGAAATCCCCAGAAATAGAGGGAAGCAAACTATCAGACATGGAATTCAAAACATGGATTATAGAGAAGTTCAATGAGATCAGTGAGCTCCAAGAAAACGACAAAGAACTCCAGGGAAACTACAAGGAATTTACTGAGAATTACACCAGCATGAAAAAGGACATAGAAGCTATCAATAAGAGCCAGGAGGAAATGAAGAATACAACTTCTGAATTGAAGAACACAGTAGAAGAAACTAAAAGCAGTCTAAAGGAAGCAGAAGATTGGATCAGTGAGCTGGAGGACAATGTAGGAAAAAAATCCCAGACAGTGCAACAAAATGAAAAAAGACTGAAAAAGAATGAAAAGGTTCTAAGACAGCTGCAGGACAGCACAAAATATAATAATATCCATATCACAGGAATTCCAGAAGGAGAAGAAGAGGAGCAAGGGATAGAAAACCTGCTTGAAAAACTAATGACAGAAAACTTCCCCAACTTGATGAGAGAAAGTCACGCAAGTCCAGGAAGCACAGAGGGTCCCAATGAATATGAACCCCAACAGGCCCACTGCAAGACACATCATAATTAAAATGGCAACATTGAAAGACAAAGAGAGAATCCTAAAAGCAGCAAGAGAGAAACAGCTAATAACACACAAGGGAGCTCCAATAAGGCTATCATCACATTTCATAACAGAAACACTACAAGCCAGAAGGGAATGGCAAAAAATATTCCAAGCAATGAAAAACAAAGGCCTACAACCAAGACTACTCTATCCAGCAAGGTTCTCATTCAAAACGGAAGGTGAAATAAGAAGTTCCCCAGACAAAAGGAGACTAAAAGAATACATCTCCACCAAACCGGCATTGCAAGAGATGCTAGAGGGTCTACTTTAAGAAGATGAAGAAACAAAGAGAGATAGAGAGGAATGCAAGTACAAAGGGGGAAAATGACAATGAATAAGTACATATCGATAATAACATTAAAGGTAAATGGATTAAATGCACCAATCAAAAGACATAGGATAGCTGAATGAATTAGAAAGCATGACCCACATATATGCTGTCTACAAGAAACACACCTTAGAACAAAAGATCTACATAGACTGAAAGTGAAGTGATGGAAAAAAATATTTCAAGCAAATGGACATGAAAAAAAAGCTGGGATAGCAATACTCATATCAGACAAAACAGATTTCACAGCAAAGGCCATAAAAAGAGACAAAGAAGGACATTTTATAATACTTAAGGGAAAAATCCATCATGAAGATATAACCCTTGTAAACATACATGCACCCAACATAGGAGCACCCAACTATATAAAGAAAATTTTGAAAGACTTCAGGAAGGATATAGATAGCAACACACTCATAGTAGGGGACCTTAACACCCCATTGTCAACAATGGGCAGATCTTCTAAGCAAAGAAACACCAAGGATATTGAGGCATTGAACAACACTCTAGATCAAATGGACTTAGTTGATATCTATAGAACTTTTCATCCCAAAGAAGCAAAATATACATTCTTTTCAAGTGCACATGGGACATTTTCAAAGATAGACGACATGGTAGGACACGAAACAAGCCTCAACAAATTCAAGAAAATTGAAATTATATCAAGCATTTTCTCAGATCACAATGCCTTGAAACTGGAAATCAACCTCAAGGAAAAAACTCAAAAACATTCAGACTTATGGACAATGAATAACATGCTATTAAATAATGAATGGGTTAACAATGACATCAAGGAAGAAATCAAGAAGTTTCTGGAAAATAATGATAATGAACACACAACAGCCCAAAACCTATGGGACACAGTGAAAGCAGTCCTGAGAGGAAAGTTCATAGCAACACAGGCCTACCTAAAAAGGATAGAAGAATCTCTAATAAAAAATCTAACCCTACAGCTACAAGAACTAGAGAAACAACAACAAACAAAGCCCAGTGTGAGTAGAAGGAAGGAAATCATCAAGATCAGAGCAGAATTAAATGACATAGAGACTAAATAAACAATTCAAAAGATCAATAAAACCAAGAGCTGGTTCTTTGGAAAGATAAACAAAACTAACAAGCCTTTAACCAGGCTCATCAAGAAAAAAAGAGAGAGGACCCAAATAAATATAATCAGAAATGAAAAAGGAGAAATCACAACTGATACCACAGTAATGCAAAGGATTGTAAGAAATTATTACGAACAACTGTATCACAAGAAATGTGACACCTAAATGAAATGGAAAAATTTCTGAAAACATATAATCTTCCAAAACTGAATCAAGAAGGAGCAGAAAGCCTGAACCAATAACAACTAGTGTAATTGAAGCAGTAATCAAAAAACTCCCAGCACACAAAAGCCCGGGACTGGATGGCTTTGCAGGTGAATTTTACAAAACATTTAGGAAAGAACTAACTCCTATCCTTCTCAGACTATTTTAAAAAATCCAAGAAGAAGAAAGACTCCCAAACTCTTTCTATGAAGCCAGTATTACTCTAATTCCAAAACCAGGTCAAGACACAACAAAGAAAGAAACTACAGGCCAATATAACTGATGAACATAGATGCTAAAATCCTCAATAAAATATTGGCGAACCGGATCCAGCAACACATTAGAAAGATCATACACCATGATCAAGTGGGATTCATCCCAGGGATGCAAGATGGTTTAATATTCACAAATCGGTAAACATAATACACCACATAAACAAAATGAAACACAAAAACCACATGATCATATCAAGAGATGTTGAAAACATTTGATAAGGTACAACACCCATTTATGATGAAAAACTCAGGAAAATGGGAAAAGAGGGAGCATACCTCAACATAATAAAGGCCATATATGAGAAATCTGAAGCCAACATCATACTCAATGGGCAAAAACTGAAAGCATTTCACCTGAGGTCAGTAACAAGACAAGGATGTCCACTCTCCTCACTCCTATTCAACATAGTCTTGGAAGTCCTAGCCACCGCAATCAGACAAGAAAGAGAAATAAAAGGCATCCAAATTGGAAAAGAGGAAGTAAAACTGTCATTATTTGCAGATGACATGGTAGTGTACAGAGAAAATCCTGTAGACTCCACAAAAAAACTACACTACCTAATAAGTGAATTTGGCAAAATAGCAGGGTACAAAGTCAATATTCAGAAATCTAAGGCATTTCTGTACATCAACAATAAAATATCAGAGAGAGAAATTAGAAAAAAAAATCCCATTTACTATAGCAACAAGAAAAATAAAGTACCTAGGAATAAACTTAACCAAGGAGGTAAAAGACCTGACTCAGAAAACTACATAACACTGAAGAAAGAAATTGAGGAAGATACTAATAAATGGAAGCATATACCATGTTCATGGATGGGAAGAATCAACACCATTAAAATGTCCATACTACCCACAGCAATTTATAGATTCAATGCAATCCCTATTAAAATACCAGCGACGTATTTCACAGACCTAGAACAAATACTTCAAAATTTATATGGAACCAAAAAAGAGCCCGAATAGCCACAGCAATCTTGAGGAAGAAGAACACAGTAGGAGGAATCACAATACATGATGTCAAACTATACTACAAGGTCATGGTAATCAAAACAGTCTGGTACTGGCATAAAAACAGACATACAGATCAATGGAACAGAATAGAGAGCCCAGAAATAAACCCAGCTCTATATAGTCAACTAATATTTGACAAAGGGGGAAGGAACATAAAATGAAGTGAAAAGAGCCTCTTCAACAAATGGTTTTGGGAGAACTGAACAGGGGCATACAAAAAAATGAAACTAGACTACCAACTTACACCATACACCAGATAAACTCAAGATGGATCAAAGACTTAAATGTAAGCCATGACACCATAGAAGTCCTAAAGAAAGACATAGGCAGAAAAATTTCAGATATCCCACATAGCAATATTCTCACCAATACATCTCCTAAGACAAGGGAAATAAAGGGAAGAATAAACAAATTGGACTATAGAAAACTAAAGAGTTTCTGCTCAGCAAAAGAAAACATCAGCAAGATGAAAAGGAAACCAACCATATGCAAAAATATATTTGCCAGTGATACCTCAGACAAGGGATTGACTCCGAAATATATAAAAAACTTGTATGACTCAACACCAAGAAGACAGACAACCCAATTAGAAAATGGGCAAAGGACCTGAACAAACACTTCTCCAAAGAGGACATACAGAGGGTCCAAAGGCATATGAAAAAATGCTCAACATCACTAGCCATCAGAGAGATGCAAATAAAAACCACAATGAGATACCTCACACCAGTCAGAATGGCCATCATCAACAAATCAACAAACAACAAGTGCTGGCGAGGATGCAGAGAAAAGGGAACCCTAGTGCACTGTTGGTGGAAATGCAGACTGGTGCAGCCACTATGGAAAACGGTGTGGAATTTCCTCAAAAAACTAAAAATGGAACTGCCTTTTGAACCAGCAATTCCATTGCTAGGATTATATCTGAAGAATTCTGAAACCCCAATTCAAAAGAACCTATGCCCCCCTATGTTCATAGTAGCACTATTTATAATAGCCAAATGCTGGAAACAACCTAAGTGCCCACCTGTAGATGAGTGGATCAAAAAACTGTGGTACATTTACACAATGGAGTACTGTGTAGCAGAAAGAAGGAACTTCTACCATTTGCAACAACATGGATAGAACTAGAGAGAATTATGCTTAGTGATATAAACCAGGCAATGAAAGAAAATACCTTATGATATCACCTAATATAGAAGACTAATGAACAACACAAACAAGCGAGCAAAATTGAACCAGAGGGCATAAGCCTATGATCTCATTACCTGAGTGATTGTCTAATACAACAAGGATACCAGCCTGTTAAACCAAGCACGCCATTGCCTGGGGACAGCCAACTGACCTGGAGTCTGCACGATCCTTCCCCATGTGGGAAGGCCACCATCCCCTCTACACCCCGACTCTTAATAGGGATTTCTGGACCCAAGGGTAGGTAGGACGACAACCATGTCCAGCTTGAAGCAGCTAGAGGAGCATGAGACCGTCTCCCATTGTCCTTTATAAGATTATAAAGGGCCTTAAGTCTGAGAGGAAGGAATTGTTATTTTTTATTGTTATAAAAATTAATTAATTAATTAATTAATTAATTAATTAAAAAAATGATATAGGAAAGGGTGAAGCAAGGAACTTATATGCACAACCCATGTACATGAACTAAGGGGGGTGGAGTTACTGGGGGAAAAGGGGTACTGGTTGGAAGGGATCCAAGGGGAAAAAAATTGGAACTGTTGTAACAACATAATCAATAAAATATACTTTAAAAAAATGTTGTTAAAACAACCATACTACTCAAAGTAATTTAAAAAAATACTCATAGTTCATCCCTCTTTTAATATTTGTTTTGTTGTATGTACACTTTGATCTTTTTAAGTTTATTTTTAATTATAGTTGACTTACAATATTATATTAGTTTTGGGTACACAACATAGTGATCCAGAATTGATATACCCTACAAATTGATCATCACAGTGGTCTATTAACCCCCCATCACCACATAGTTATTATGATACTATTGGCTCTGTAATCTCTGCTGTACTTTACATTCCCGTGACTTATTTTATAACTGGCAGTTTGTAGCTGATAATCCCCCTCTCCTTTGCCTCGCAGGTACCCACCTACTATTCCCTCTGGCAATCATCAGTTTGTTCTCTGTATCTATGAGTTTGTTTCATTTAGTTTGTTCAGTTTTTTTAGATTCCATATATAAGTGAATACACTTTTGATTTTTAAAATCTATAATCCAGTTCTGAGCTTTTTTCACCATTACAGAGAATATTTAAATTGTCAGCATTGAATTTGATGGGAAATTTAAAAGTTAAATATGCCTAAGACCAAGTGATGAAAGACAAACTGTCAATCAATGTGTTTTAAAATCCAAGCAATGACATGTAACTAAACCACACGAACAGGCTTAAGTGTATGTTTGTGCAGTCCTGATGATTTCACTGGTAAAAACTAAAACACTGACTACTACAGAAAAATATTAAAAAATGAAGTTCTCAACTGTCATTTTGAACATAAAAGTAACTTATGTTTGTTTAACAGAGGACAAGTGTTATAAAAAATTTCTTGTCCTCTCACAACTACATAATTTATACTGGAGAGGTGTTTTATTTTGTTTTGTTTTGTTTTGTTTGTTTTGTTTATTAAACATGCAGTCATAAAATTATTTCTAAAAGTAAGCACTTAGTTCCATCCTATAAAGTAAAACTGCTTATTGAATATGTCTATCAGCTTGCTGACTGTACTTTATTGAAAACAGATTAAAAGACACCATTTTACAGCAGCAAAGAAATCAGTGGAATTTTAAAATCAGCATGTAGTGTTCACAAGTTTCAAAACACAAAATGTATGATATGTATACTGTTCAGAAGTCACCTGGAGGCTCACTGAATGTCACTGCATGCTTGGGCTGCAATGAACTGAAGCAGTTCAAGAATTTGAAGCTGAGCAAGATCTAGATAGTTACTGATATTTTTTTGTTTGTTTGTTTGTTTTTGTATAGAACATCTTGGTCCAAGGCCAGAAACCAGATTTTTTTTTTAAGGAATTAATGTTAATTAATTTTTTACAAATTAAACTTCAACGGCATTTAATTATTAGCCAAGTTTGACTGAATTCATAGATGTATAACCTTACAAATCAATAGGCAGCTCACTAAAGTTTGTTCAGTGAGAGAGAGATGCAAAGTGCTTGGAAGAGCACCTGATCATGATCAACATTTCTTGTGTTGTAATTTGCACCACATCATGAACAGAACCACCACAAGCGTAGAAGTCAGACTGGCCTAGCTTCATATCCCGAGAGAAGTAAATTACTTAACCTCCCTTGCCTAGTCTCACCATGGGCGAAAAGGCGATATTCCAGAGTCTATAGAACACTTCCAAACTTGTCTTAATTTACATTTCCTGTTTCTGCCATGTGAAAGAGCCTATTTATAGGCAGACTTACAGGTCTAGTCAGGTTTTAGAGGAAGCTGATTAGGGCGTTTTCAGACATATTTCTTGTTAAGAGAGGAATGATGTTTTGAGGTCTTGGTCTTCAAGCAGGTGTAAAATGTCATAGGGAAAATTAAGCTATATCAAAATCAAACTTGTGTGTCACTTGATAAAAAAGCTTAAGCTGACACACTCTCAGAACAATAGAGAAATTATATAATTTTATTAAACAAGTTATTCTTACACTTAAAAATATATAGGCATGAAACTTCTGGTGAAGATGAAGTAGACAGACACACTGCATCTCTCTCCACAACTAAGAAGGAATATAACTACCTAAAAACTAGAAACAACCAGAAGTTCCAGAAAATCAAACTGCATAGAAGTCCAGCAAACAAAGATATAAAGAAGAAATACTCATCCAGACAGGTGGGAGGTGTGGAACCTGGGCAGAGAGGACTCGGTGTAGTGGTGGTAGGCCAGTGGTGAGCACAGTCACACATTTTAAAAAGTCAGGAGGCACACCTGGGGAGTGTTCCCAGGTCCACACCGGACCTCGCAGCCCAAGGTCCCAGCGCTGGGGAAAATTGAGCCTCATTGCTTCTGACTGTGCAGACCAGGCAGGGGTGGGGTGGAGGCAGAAACTGCCGGTCTCTCAGCAGCGTCCACTTGTTTAAAGGGCCCCCATGGTCCTAGAATGTCCACAGACCCACCCACTCTGGGAATGATGGCGAGGACAGCAGCTAGAGGGGCATCAGTCTGGTGTGGAAGTGGGAGAGGTGCCTGGAAAAGGGGCGAGTGCTGAGCAAGCAGCATTGTTCCCTCTCGGACCCCTCCCCCACATACAGCGCCACAACGTGGTGAAACAGGTCACCCTGTACTGATGAATCCCTAATGCTCCTCTCCTTACAATATAACAGGAGCGACAGCTCTACCTGGGACACAGAGGCAAACAAACACAGGAGTCTGTCAGAATGAGGAGACAGAAGTATGGCCCAAAAGGGGCAATGGATCAAGGTTCCAGTGGGAGTACTAAGCAACAAGGAGAGAGCCAACCTAACAGATGAGGAGATAGACAACCTAATAGACACAGAATTCAAAACACTGGTGATAAAGATGCTCACAGGTTTGACAGATATGCTTGAGTACGGCAAATGCATAAGAGAAGAAGTGAAGGCTATGCTAAGTGAAACGAATGAAAATCCACACAAAACCAATGGTGAAGGGAAGAAAATCAGGATTCAAATAAATGATTTGGAACATAAGGAAGAAAAATAACAGTCAACCAGTGCAGAATGAGGAAACAAGAATTGACAAAAATGAGGAAAACTTCCCAAATTTTTTGAAGGAGATGGACATACAGGTCCGGGAAGCACGGAGGATCCTGGGTGAGCTGGACCAAGAGGGGACCACACCAGGACTCATCATGGTTGAAATGCCAAAGGTCAAAGATAAAGACAGAGTCGGCAGCAAGAGAAAGGTGGAGAGTTGCCTACAAGGGGGTGCCTATAGGACTATCAGCTGATTTCTCAGAGGACACTTTGCAGGCAGGAAGGGACTGGCAAGCAGTATTCAATATTATGAAAAGGAAACTACAACCAAGATTACTCTATCCAGCAAAGTTATCATTTGGAATGGAAGGGCAGATGAAGTGCTTCCCAGACAAGGTAGGCTGAAGAAGTTCATCATCACCAAGTCATTACATTATTATATGAAATGTCAAAGGGACTTACTTAAGAAAAAGAAGATCAAAACTATGAACACTAAAATGACAACAAACTCACAACTATCAACAACTGAATCTAAAAAATAAAAACAAAATCCAACTAAGCAAACCAGAATAGGACAGAATCATAGGTAAGAGGATCATTTGGAGGGTTATCAGCTGGGAGTGGGGAGGGGGAGGAATGGGACTAAGAAGCATAATCGGTTGGTACAAAATAGACAGGGGGTTGTTAAGAATAATATAGGAAAGGGTGAAGCCAAAGAACTTATATGTACAACCCATGGACATGAACTAAGGGGGGGTGGTATTGCTGGAGAGAAGGGGGGAACTGGGCAGAGGGGAGCAAAGGGGAAAAAATTGGAACTATGGTAACAACATAATCAATAAAATATACTTAAAAAAATACATAGGCATTAGTGAATATTTCTTTCTGCTTAGCAAAAATTGTTACCTACTCAATAGAAGTATTTATCCCTAAGTAACATTAAAAGATTAAAGGTACACTTTGAATAAAATTATATATGTATGTGTGTGTTAAAATTAATGTAATAAACAACTACAAAACACACATTTTTTTTTAATTGCTTCTGTAAATTTTTTTAAATGAAAATTTCAGCAACTATTTCCATAAGACAAATTCATAGAAGTGAAATTGCTGGATCAAAGGGTTGTCACAATTACATTGTCACATTATAAATGTCACATTTACATTGGTAAATTGGCCTCAGAAAAGTTACATCAATTTACACGCCAACCAAATACAGGTGTGGCCTGAATCCTAAGGCTTCTGCTAATCCAATCTGCTTTTCAAGTACACTCAACCCACAATGACAGCATATTATACAAAATGCCTTAAATTTCCTTCATCTCTGGTCAACTAATGAATGGACTATAACATTCATCCTGTCTAACTAATACTAATAGTGGATAAATTCACTTGTATTTTCAATGTATATAATTGTATCATCTGCAAATGTATGACTTTTATTCCTTCCTTTTTTCCCTCATTTAAAAAATTTTATTGTTGTTCAATTACAGTTGTCCCAATTTTTCTTATTTCTCCTTTTTCAAATATCTTTATGCCTTTTGTTTCTTTTTCTTGCCTTATTTATGGCTACCACCCCTAGCATAATGTTAAACAGAAGCAGTGATTGTATGTATCCTTGTGATGTTCCTGATCTCAGAAACAACACTTCAGTATTTTACCACAATGTCTCTGCGGTAGACTGCATCTCCATCAGTTTAGGGAAGTTCTATCCATAGAGTACCAAGAGGTTCTTTGTTAGTTTGTTTTAAATCAAGAATGGCTGCTGAATTTCATCAAACCATTTTTTTCAACTTGCATCTTATTGAGATAACTATATTTTTCTTCTTTTTTTGAAGATTTTAATTATTTATTTATTTACTTATTTAATGTTTAGAGAGAGGGGAAGGGAGGGAGAAAGAGAGGGAAAGAAACATCGATGTGAGGAAGAAACATTGATTGGTTGCTTCTCCTATGCACATGCACCCCAACTAGGGACTGAACTGCAACCTGGGCATATGCCCTGATGGGAAATGGAACCGTCGACATTTTGCTTTGCAGGACAACACTCCAACCAACTGAGCCACAGTGGTCAGGGCTAGTCTCCTCCTTTTAAAAATGTGGTAAATTTATTTTTCAAATATTAAACCACATTTGCATACATGGTGAACTAACCTCACCTGATAGTGATTCACTATCCTTTTTGCATGGTACAAGTTTCTTTTCTATATTGTGATGTCCTTGTCTGGTTTTGGTATCAAGCTTAGGATGAACTCAGATTGTTTGGAATTATTCCCTTTTTTTATATACTGGAGGAATATGTATAAAGTTGGGGTAATTTCTTCCTTAAATGTTTGCAAGAATTCACTGGTAAGGTCTTACTTTTCTTTGTGGAAAGACTTTTAATAACTGATTCAATTTCCACAAATAGACGGAGACTCTCCATTTTTCCTATTTATTTTGTCAGTTTAATTTTTGAGGAATTTGTCCTCATTTGGTTGTTCATTATATCACAACCTTTTAATGTTTATGGACTCCCTAATACTCTCTTTTTAATTCTAAATTTTATTTTTCCCTTTTATTGATTTCTTATTGCCAGTTTATCAGTTTTCTTAATCTTTTCAAAAAACCAATTTTTAGCTTTATTGTTTTGCTTTGTTTTCTATTTCACTGATATCTATACAGTTTATTGTTTTCTTCTTTCTACATTTTTTGGATTTGATTTACTATTCTTGAATCTTGAAATAAAGTTAAATTGATATTAACCTTTTGAATTTTATAGTAAATGTAGATTATAAATTTTGATTTAAGCATTTTAGCTGCAGCCCACTTTTGATATGGCATGTCTTCATCATTCAATTTAAAATATTTTCTTTTTTCTTTTAGGGAGATGGAAATGCTTTAATCTTTTTAAAAATATATATCCTTTATTAGATTATGCTGTTCCAGTTGTCCCAATTTCTTTTCCCTTTGTACCCTCCACCCAGTGACCACCCTCCTCCGGTAGTCCCCCCACCCTTAGTCCATGTCCATTGGTTGTGCATACAGTTCTTCTCAACATCTTCCTGTCTACTCCACTCCCTCCTACTATGCTTCTTAATTCCTGTACCATCTCCCTCCCTTTCCCCACCTTCCCCCACCGCTGACCTCCCCCCAAAATGTTCCCCATACCTGTAATTCTTTTCCCACTCTCCTTGCCTACTTAGTTTGCCTTTGTTTTGGTTCTTTAGCTTCTGTTGTTGGTGGTTGTGATACAGTTTTCATTTTAATGTTCATAGTTTTGATCCTCTTTCCCTAAACAAGTCCCTTTAACATTTCATATAACAGTGGTTTGGATCTGATGAACTCCTTCAGTTTTACTTTGTCTTGAAAGTACTTTCTCTGCCCTTCTATTCTGAATGACAGCTTCGCTGGATAGAGTATTCATGCCTGTAGGTTTTTGATTTTCATTATTTTGGATATTTCTTGCCTGCAGAGTTTCTTTTGAGAAATCTGCTGATAGTTTTATTGGGATCCCTTTGTATGTAATTTTCTTCTTCTCTCTTGCTGCTTCTAAGATTCTCTCTTTATCCTTAATTTTTCACATTTTGATTATAATGTGTCTTGGTGTGGTTCTCCCTGGGTCCAGGTTTTTTGGAACTCTCTGTGCTTCCTGGACCTGAAAGTCTATTTCCTTCCCCAAGTTAGGGAAGTTCTGCTTCATTATTTTTTCACATAATTTTTCAATTTCTTGTTCTTCTTCACCTCTGGCAACCCTATTATTTGGATGTTGTCCTGCTTATTGCTGTCCCATAGGTTTCTGAGCCTCTCCTCATTTTCCTCACTTTTCGTTTTCTCTCTCTGCACCAGTTGACTGTTTGTTCCTTCCCTATGTTCCAATTTGTTGATTTGATCCCTGGTTTTCTTTCCCTCACCACTTGTTTTGTATGTGTTTTCATTAATTTCAGCAGGACTAGCCTTCATTCCTTCCCCGTATTGTTTAAGATGTGCTGTCAGGTCTGTAAGCATTCTTATAACCAAAGCTCTGAACTGTGCCTCAGAAAGATTTCCTATCCGCTGATCCATTAGATTAGATATTTGCTGGCTGATCAGCTGTGTCACTGGGATCTCTATCACGATCTGTGCCATCCTGACAGTTTTGTGTTTACCTTTGCTTTCTGGGTGGGGCTGTCACACCTCCTACCGCTAGAGGGGGTGGAGCCCCATGTACTCATCACTTCCGGGCAACCCTTCTCACCATGATGTGGCATTTTCTGTGGGGGCAGGGGTCCAAGATGGATTCTTACTGTTTACTTTCTGCTGAGAGACCAGTAGCTTCTTCCTCCATCCCCACCCCCTCCGGCCTTCACAGTCCGAGGCAATGGGGATCTGCCTTCCCCAGCATTGGAATCGCAAGCTGACAGGTCTGGTCTGCAGCCAGGGGTACTCCTTAGGTGTTTCTCGCCTCTTTTAAATATTGGTGTCTCTGCTTACCGCCATCCCACCGCTGTCGCTGCAGGTGCCGCCGCCAGCACAGCTTGACCTCTCCGCCCTGGCTTCGCCCCTCCTACCCATCTGGACGAGCACCACTTCTTTATAACCTGATATGTTGGACTTCCATGTAGCTTTATGTTCTGGAATTTCTGATTACTTCTGGTTTTGCGGTAGATGTATTCCTTCTTAGTTGTGGAGGGAGGCGGAGAGTGTCAGTCTAGACCTCCATCTTCGGAAAAATCTCAATTTAAAATATTTTCTAATGTCTGTTGTTATTTCTTCTTTGGTCCATGGATTATTTAGACATACATTCTATTTCGTTTCTATATACTTGAGGACTTCCTCTTTATCTTCTGTTACAGATTTCTAGCATAATTTTCCTGAGGTCAGATAGCATATTTTGAATTATTTTAATTCTCTGAAATATTTTGAAGCTTTCTTTATGGTCTGGTTATTATAATTTTTGTTAAGTTTTAAATATGAGCTTAAGTGAAATATAAATTGTCATCACTGACTGTTTTCTGTATGTAAATTAGGTCATTTGTTAACTGTGTTATTCCAATCTGTATTTTTACTACTTTTTTGTCTGTTCGGAGCATCTTAAAGTAATGCTTAAGACTGTGAATTTGTCCATTTTTCCTTTTAGTTGTCTAGTTTGCCTTGTACATTTGAAACAACGTTCCTGATAATTGTGAAAGCTTCCTTATAGATTGACTTTACCATTACAGAACATCCCCCTTTATCTCTAGTAATGCCTCTTGACGTAAAATCAGTTTTATCTGATATTAGTATAGCTACATCAGATTTTTTCATTAGTAGTTGTGTAGTTTAGCTTTTTCCATCCTTGTAGTTTGTGTGACTTTGTGAGAAATGCTCACAATAAAAACTGGGACACAGGACTTGAGCAGTAACTGAGGCAGTTGTTTATTCACAGGTCTGCAGCTCTGGACACAGCCTAAAAGCCAAATCGAGGTGCGTGCTGAAAAGATGGAGCTGGGTGCTTTTATCCTAACGCAGGAAAAGCCTGACCCCACTCCCCTCTCCCCCTCCTTCTCATTACCTGTTTCTCCATGCTGGATACTCTGGAGTTACAATCTAATGCGATTATCTAAATTAACTGAAGGTGAAAATTAACTGAGCAGGACTTGGTTATATGTCTATCTCCAGCTTTTCTTTGAAATTTCCCTAACTTGTTTGCTGGGGCTGTCTGGCTACATTTTTCCATTTTCCCTGAATCTGGTGATGGCTATCTCTCCCCCTTTTGATCTGAGGATGCCCCTTTTCTGATTTGTAAATATGCTAATACTGTTAACTCTGGCTCAGAGACCCTCTAATTACATTTGCCCTTTGTTGCTAATAATTTTCTACTGGTTTGGGAGTCACTATTTCCTTTCTTACAACTTTATTTAAGATGTGTCTCTTGAACACAGGATGTAGATAAGTTTGTTTTCTTCCTTAGTGTAACAACATTAGTTTATTACTCTGAGTATTTAGTCCATTTTCACCTTATATAACTAATGATTTAGGTGATTTTATATCTACTATTCAACTATTTATTTTCTATTTGACCCACTGTTTCATTTTTTCCTTCTGCTTGGCTTTCATATTATCAAATATTTAATTTCCCCTCCTTTTAACTGATCATTCCTTTTGATATTACCACACATATCTTAAATATTTGTCACTTCCTTGATATTGTTAGAACTTTATAATACTTCCATTCTTTTTGCCTCTTCCATTATTGTGGTTATGTATTTTAACTCCACATAAATTTCATATTCCACATTACTAGTAGTGTTTTAGAACAGTCAATATTCTTTATACTCACCTTTCTGGAGGTGTTCATTTCAGTATTTCCATCTGGCATAATTTTCCTTCTGCCTAAAGACCCATCTACAGGCCTGCTTGTGACTAATTCTTTTTCGTTTGTCAAAAACCTCTACAGTACACCCTAGTTTCTGAAGGGTATTTTTACTTTTTATAGAATTTCAGGTTGACAATTTCCCCTCCAGCATTTCAAAGATGTTTTCTGAGTAATGTGCTGACATTAATAACAGTGACAAAATGAAAACACTGAAATTGTTTAGCGCAATGATTTTAGTATTTCTAGCACCTTAGAAACATCTTAGTCACAATTCAAGGTCACAGAATCAGGATCAGAGCTTGAAAGGCATTCACAGATTATCTGGCCCAACTTCCTCACTAATGACAATCCTTGTAGATAGTTGTTTAGCTTTTGTCTTGAAAACTTTTTTAGTTTTGGGAACTCAGCAAATCACAAAGTAATGCATTTGATTGGAAAACAGATCTAATCATAAATTCCTTCCTTAGACAGTACTAACACAAAAACTGCCTCCATTTAACTCAGCCATGGGACTTCATTTGGCCTAAACTTGAATCTTCGCTTTTCACTTACGGTAACAGAAGAAAGCTATTAAGTCCATGGCTTCCAAGTTAAGCATCCCTTTCTCTACCCTGTGGACTCCACCCTCAACCTCCACCACATTCACGAGTCACTAATCCCTATTATGTTTCTAAAGATAAATTGGAATTTAGGTCGTCACCCCCCAGACAGTGGCTTAATTTAGGGCTCGTTTCCCACCTGGATTACCAAGTATTTTCCTAATTAGGAGCAGAAGCTAAGAGAGCTCATGCAAACCCTATCCTCTCTATGCTAAAATCTTCGACAGCTCTCCATGACAGCATTGTTTTGAGAGAGCGAAGAGGGGTAAACGTGTTGATACCTGCTCTGGTGTTCTCTCATTAATAACAAAATTTAACCTACAAAACCAGCTGTGACTCAAAAAACCTTTGGCAACTTTAGATGCAACAGTTATAACTAAATGAATAAGCAATACACAAACACTAAAAATGACCTTCAAGTTGGGATATGATAACCTTAAAGTTCATTATCCTAACAACTAGAAAGGAAAAATATAGCCTAAATATATAAGATTTATGACAGCTTCTGTCTTAAAAAAAAAAAAAAAGATGCAATAATTTAGGAAGGCAGAATTTATAAACAGAATTTTAGACAAAATTTATAATAAAGACATTATGTTCAAGTCTTATTCTTCTTTCTTATTAGCTATACAGTTTATAGTAAGTTATTTAACCTCTTTGAAGTCTATTTGCTTGTCTGATAAAGATAGTTAAGAAAACCTGATTAGGTGAAGATTAAGTTAGATGACAACCACAAAGCAAGTTTGTTTAAAACAAAAGTAAAGGAAATAAAAGGTAAAATTAAGTTTTCAATGCAGCATTGTTCCATAGTGACAATAAAACTGGAAGCAACCTAAATGTCTATCAACAGTGGGATGAGTAATAAATTATAGTATATTTGCCACAGGAATGCTTCACCGGGTTTTTTTGTTTTGTTTTGTTTTTTTGTTTGTTTTAAGGCAAAAGGAAAAATGTTTGCAGCTACAAACATCTACATGGATTAATCTCAAAAACATGTTGAAGGTAAGAAGCAAACCATAAAAGAATCAATGATCTCACTTGTAAAATGTTTATAAAACAGGCAAAATTAAGTAATACATAGGTAGCAAATTTTTTAAAAAGCAAGGAAATGATTAACATAAAATTCAAGACAGTGGTTACAGCTGGTGCAGGGTAGGGGGGCATGTAATCAGGGAGGGTGCTCTGATGGCTTAACATTCTATTTTAAGGGGGTTGGGGGCAAATGGGAGGTTGTTCTATAATTCTTTAAATGGTAATATACATGTACACACTTCTGAATTTATGATTTAAAACGAAAATCACTTAAAACTCTCACTGAGCCCTGGCTGGTGTGGCTCAGTGGATTGGGTGCTGACCTGCAAACCAAAGGGTCACAGGTTCAATTCCTGGTCAAGGCACATACCTGGGTTGCAGGCCAGATTCCTAGTTGGGGTCATGTGGGGGGCAACCACACAGTGATGTTTCTCTCCCTCTCTTTCTCCCTCCCTTCCCCTCTCTCTAGAAATAAATAAATAAAATCTTATAAAACAAAACTTTGACTGAATCTGATTATTAAATATGTATTTGCACTTGTAGATGGAGAACTCATAGATTCACTGCTTTCTCCTGAATTGAATCACAACACATTCTGATTTGACTGGCAATTGTCTAGATGAACTCTTAAAACTTTGAAGAAAATATTTGGATACTAGAAAGTTTTGATTTCACTGGAAATAGATCTCAAAAAGCAAATTTCTGATGTAAGGTGAAATGTGATATAATTAATTTAGCAGACCACAAGTATTATATGCCAGGCTCTGTGCTGCAATTGTAAATAAGATCTTAGTGCACTTGGGTCTATGTCCTGATTTTTATATTTCTTTCTGGACCACGTTCATTTATTAATCAGCACTCTCCAGATAATAAAAAGCTCACTGGTTGCACCATCTTTTCAATTCTTTCAACACTATAAGAAAGACTTAAAATATCCTGTTACAAGTGTACAGGACCGTATCCAGAAACCCGAGACAGATTTTCATGTTGTTTATTTAAAAGCCAACAACACACCCAAATAGAACTTGTCTCAGAAACATGGACAATTAGTCTCTTTCATTCTATTTCCTGAAAATTATGCTTATTTTATATATGCAGAGTAATTAAACTGGCTGATTGTAAAGACATTAAAAAACAGCATGTGTAATATGGTTTAGCTATTATGGGAAGTACTAACACTATTTTAAAATTATTTGTGAGTATTAGAGCTGAGTCAAAAAAGGGATAGCAGATCATAATTTAAACTTTCTATAATTTCATAAACATATACACCTACATTTAAACATTTCTTATAAACATGTATAACCATTTATTTTTAAACTTTTCCAAATAAATTCAATAAACAAATACTTAACAGGTGCTTATTATCGGAAGATCATGAAAGTATTCCTTCTCTCCCCTTCCTGTTAGGGTGGAGGATTCAACCAAGGTGACCAGGGCCTAGGACCCAAATGGCATGGTCAGGATTGACAGCACTGGGGTCAAGGATCCAGCTGGCCTTGTCCTCATTAGGGTTTTAGCTGGCACATTAGGGATCCGTGTGGTCAGGACCAGAGCAGCAATAGTTGAGGACTTATCTGGCATAATTAGTTAGGTGGCACTGTAGGGAGGTTGAAACATGAAGGATGAGTAAGCAAATAATATATTTAGGATGATGGGAGCCAGGTTTCTCACTGAGAGAAAGGAGTTACAAATATGTAAAGATTAGATTAAATCCTGAAGTACTGAACTAGAATTGAAGGTATCAATGTGAACTCAAGGTTTTCAATGTATATGTGCATACAGAAATATGTATATATGTAGGACTGTATTCACATACACATGTATTTCTTTGATCTGTCCACCAACAGGGCTTAAAACCAATGACTTTCCAGTAGCAACGAGCACTGCTCAGCTCTTGTTTTCCATATACTCTTTTCCTTTTAAAGGAACCAGGGCTCTTTGGAAAAATGGCTGGGCAGGGGAAGGTAAAGATAAGCTTGGGATACCTTCATGTGTCAAAAAATAAGGAAGAGCTCAATAACTCAAAAGGACATTGAAGTGAGCCTGAAGAGAGTCCCAAAGACCAAATCTGGCAAAAGTTCAGTATCAAAGTAAATGACAGTTATATATTATAACTTACTGAATAAAGTAGAAATCCGTGAATCTGTACTCATATAAATGGATAAATGAACAAATGGAGAAGGTATTACTCTTAGAGTAGATTATCAGACAAAGCATAAGCAACCATTTGACAACCAGAGCAGTAATAATTGATTCAAGCAAGAAGTGTTAATGGACTCAAACTAACTGGTGACAATTTGATAAGGAACAGAACATTTACATAGTATCAAAGAATTTCCTCATGAAAATTTTTTAAAGTATACTTTCTTGATTATGCTGTTACAGTTGTCCCAATTTCTTTTCCCTTTGCTCCCCTCTACCCAGTACCTCACTTCCCTCCAACAAACCCATCCCCTTTTAGTTCATGTCCATGGGTCATGCATGTAAGTTCATTGGCTTCACCTGTTCTTATATTATTCTTAACTTCCTCCTGTCTATTTTGTACCTACTGGTTATGCTTCTTAATCCCTGCACCATTTCTTCCCCTTCCCCCTCCCAGCTGATAACCCTCCAAATGATCCCCATAACTATGATTCTGTTTCTAATCTGGTTGTTTGCTTAGATTGTTTTTGTTATTTTTTTAGGTTCTGTTGTTGATAGAGTTTGATGTCATCTTAATGTTCGTAGTTTTGATCCTCTTTTTCTTAAATAAGTTCCTTTAACATTTCATATAATAAGGCCTTGGTGATGATAAACTCCTTTAGCTTTACCTTGTCTGGGAAGCACTTTTTATCTGCCCTTCCATCCTAAATGATAGCTTTGCTGGATAAAGTAATCTTGGTTATAGGTCCTTGCTTTTCATCATTTTGAAAACTTCTTGCCAGTCCCTTCTTGCCTGCAAAGTTTCTTTTGAGAAATCAGCTGAGAGTCTTATAGAAACTCCTTTGTAGGTAACTCCTTTCTTAATGCTTTTAAGATTCTGTTTATCTTTAACCTTTGGCATTTTCATTATGATGTGTCTTGGTGTGGTCCTCTTTGGGTCTAGCTTGTTTGGGACTCTCTGTACTTCCTGGACTTGTATGTCTATTTCCTTCACCAAATTTGGGAAGTTTCTCTTCATTATTTTTTCACATAACCTTTCAATTTCTTGCTCTTCTTCTTCTGGCACTTCCATGATTCGGACGTTGGCATGTTTAAAGTTGTCCCAGAGGTTCCTAAGCCTCTCCTCATTTCTTTCAGTTCTTGTTTCTTCATTCTGTTCTGGTTGACTGTTTATTTCTCCCTTGTTCCAAATAATCGATTTGAACCCCGGTTTCCTCCCCTTAACCATTGATTTCGTGTCGATTTTCCTTTGTTTCACTTAGCATAGCCTTCACTTCTTCCCTTCTGTGTTTGCTGTACTCAAGCATATCTCTAGCTGTTGCTCTGGCCGTGGTTTCTAGAGTGTGTGGGTCTGCAGATGTAGGAGCCTGGGGGCCCTCCAAAAAAACAGACTCTGTTGAGAGACTGGCAGTTTCTTCCTCCACCCCAACCTCCACTGGTTTTCACAGTTAGAAGCAATGTGGCTTTATTTTCCCTGGCGCTGGAACCATGAGCTGCATGGTCTGGTCTGGTGCCGGGATTGCTCCTTAGGAGTCCCTCCTTACTTTTTAAAATGTGGTACTGTGCTTTCTACCAGCCTGTCACTGCCCACCACCACTACCACCACCTCTGCCACCACACCTGTTCCTCTCCACCCCTCTTACCTGTCTGGATGAGTATTTCTTCTTTATATCTTTGTTTGTTGGACTTCCATGAAGCTTGATTTTCTGGAACTTATGGTTGTCTCCAGTTCTGAGGTAGTTGTATTCCTTCTTAGTTGTGGAGGGAGATGCAGGTGTCTACCTATGCCTCCATCTTGGCCGGAAGTATGAAGTTCTTTTTAACTTTACCATGGAGAAACATGACAGATACTATCCTAACCACGAGATTGAAGTTAACACTATCAGTAGTGGGACAACTTGATATTGTGTACCTCATGTTATGATACAGTGAGGATACATCATTTCTGTGATATTTCCTAAATCTAATCATGAGGAAACATTAGATAAACCCAAACTGAGGAACATACTATACAATACCTGGCCTATACTCTTCTAAAGTGTCAAAGTCATGAAATAAAAGACTGAAAAAACTGTTCCAGATTGAAGGAGACAAGCGAGAGAACAGCTAAATGCACCATACGATCCTGCCTGGGATGCTGGAACAGAGAGAAACATTAGCGGGACAATTAGTCAATTTGAATGTTGTCTGTGGATTAGAGGTCATATGCCAACGTTAACCTCTTGACTCTAATGGTCACACTATGGTATGGTTACACAGGAGTATCTTGTTTTAAGGAAATATCACTAAAAGTGTTTAGGGGTAATGGGGCATCATGTCAGCAACTTACTTTCAGATGGTTCAAAAATTGCATTGGATGGGACTACATTGAAATCTATAAATAAATGTAAGCTAAATGAACATCTTTACAATGTTGAATCTTCCAATCCATGTACATCATGGAACATTCTATTTACTTAAGAACTCCTTAAATGCCTCTTGATATAGTCTAAAATTTTCTCCATGAAGATCTTGTATAGGTTTTGTTAGATTTATTCTCTGGTATTTCAAATATTTTATGCTGTTTGAGATCTAAAATTTTTCATATTGTCAGTAGTGATATACAGAAATATATAACTAAATGAGTTTTGCGTATTTATTGTGAATGTAGCAACTCTGCTAAACTTTAGATTACTGTAACTGTAGTTACTAAATTGTCTACATTTATAATCATACCAACACATCAAAACAATTTCCTGCCTCTGGGGAAGAAAAATCCAGAGAATTATGTTGACAATAACTTATCAGAAAAATACACAATGCTTGCCATTTAGAGATTTTTATACTTGTACAAATACTGCAACACAACGTTAATTGGGGTAGTATAACCACAATACCATCTTTAAATTAAATCACCCAAGGAAGTGCGCTATGATTCTATTTGCTTCTGAGATCTCTAGGCAACAAGTTTCTCATAGGGATCCTACTTCATCTCCATATCAAAAGAAATACATTGCCTAAGGTGCACTCGAAGTAATTATAAATACTCATAAATTCTAATTCTCGGCATATATAACACATCTATCTGGGGAAGTTATTATCAACCCTTCACAAATGACTTCTTGGAAACTTGAACAACATGCTTTATACAAAGCTTTGGGTGATCTGGCAGCTCTAAAGGGACTCCCCACCATTGCCCTTTCCTCTGGCTCACATTCTGTGTGCCATAAAACAATTCCTGATGAAGGAGTACCACCACATCCTGGGTATCAGAGCAGGGTACACACTGTGAGCTCTCTAGAACAGCAACATATTCTCAGGAGATACTTGTTGAATGCCTCAGGAAACTAAAATATGTCTACAGACTAACAGCGTAAGCTGGACAAGTTGCCAGAGAGCCCTAACGGCAGAACTACCCACCCCACCAAAGTGGACTGCTCACTATGAGGTTTAACAGTGAGGGGAAACAGAGGCACGCTGATTAGATATTCTCTCTTTGGGTTGTTTCAATACAGTAAAAAGAAAACTGAAGGAGTTTAAAAGTATATTTTCTAAGTTTCAGTGTGGGATGAGGAAAAAGTTCTGGAGATGAATAGTGGTCATGGTTACAAAACAATGTGAATGTACTTAATGCCACCAAAGGTGAGTTTTCTATTGTTAAACATACCTGATATTATTACTTAGTCATTACACGGCCATTAAGAGCACTAACCATTAGACTCTGACAGCCCTGTGTTTGAGACTTGACCCTAACTGTTACACCTGTGGAACCTACAGCACATCATTTAACCAAGCCTCAGTTTTCTTATCTATGATACAGGATAATAAAATACTTTCCTATCCATTATAGGCTGCTGTGAACTTGAAATCATTTATGTAGGAACTCAGCAGAATTCATGGCACATAGAGGGCTCAATAACCGTTGGCTATTTTCTTTTTAGCTTTTTGTAGCCATACAATTCTTTTATATTTTGTACATTGAGGACTAAAAACAAGGCCCCAGCACAAAAGGGTTTGTTATATAAAACTATAGAACAACTTCCCATAAAATGCATTCCATGTTGCAGTAAGTCAAGGGATACAAGCGTTGATCACTAAGCCAATGGTTAATAAACCTTAAAGTTTCATCCCCTAAGAGGCAACAATTTCAAAGAAGCCACAAGAACTTGAGACAATTTAAAAGATTAATATATTTTTTAATCAAGTATAATATGGTCATACAAAAGCATTTACTACAGATGGAATTCACACATACAAAAAGGCTATTTTTTTGTCCCTTTTATATCCTGTATTAGGCAAAATGACAAAACCCAGAAAATAAGAGAACTGCACTAGTTCTAAAAACTGGGAAATTTATACATGAAATAGATCCAATCATTTATACCTCCTCTCAAATGCCAAACAATGACGCTTACTGAATGATATTTAGAATCAACTTAAATAAGTCTTTGCAGGATTCATACGAAACATACATTGTCAATGGTTAAAAGTCCAGGTAAAAAAAGTATGACGGAGGTGCCACACACACCCTAGGCTCGGTTGGAAGTTGCTCTGTCCAGCAGAGGCTTCGTGACCACGGCGGAACCAACTTCTACCCAGGACACTTTGTTATGTCTGGGGGAAGGAAGGTGGATGCCTCTCTAGTGGAGACCAGCAACCAAACCTTCATCCCTCATGCCTTTTATTGAGGAGGATACATATGAGAGATACAAGGCTAAAATTCATAAATTGTCGATTGTATTCAGGCATTTGACAGTAATAGATAACATACACTAATTCGGGAGTCACACTGACTGATTAGAGTCAAGGTCTATAAAACATTCGGACCAGGTGCAGGGTTCCATATACTCCCTGCTAAAGACAGCTTACACTACATTGCTGATAAGGAAAGCAGAGCAAGTTCTAAAGCACAATGAGCTTAATAAACGCTCTTCGATCTAATTCCCATGGCAACCCTCTGAGTGGTTGTCAGTCATGTTCCGCACACAACCTTATGTTGAGACTTAGAGATAAGCAGGCCAGGATGCTGGCAGCTCGTCATGCTCAGGCCGGGTCTACAGTTCCTTAAACCACAAGGAGTGGCTGCCCACAAAAAAGTACACAAATTTTTCATAAGTAAAAACATTTTCATACAAAACAAGTGTTTTTTAAAACCCAGACAATACCAAGAGGAAATGCATTAAACTTTAAAACATTTTTTGGCCCATTATATAAAATACCAAAAAGTTCAGCACTGTTGAAACAGAAAAGTTTATGCACAACAAGGCCAAATGTAAAAAACTATTAAATGTATTAGCCCTTTTGAGTGCCAATGTCGCTGTGAGCAACGCTGACAAATTTTTCCAAAAGTGCCAGTATCGGCTCCCAGCGACTCTTTTTTGGATGGCTATAAATGTAAATAACAATGGAACAAATAATAATGTTTTTATAGACATTTTTCATAAACTCTGCATTTCTCAGCAAAACAGTCTGGCATTTCTCACATGAATTTTAGCAGTTTTGCATGGCACCCAAAGGGTTAAAACCATTTAAAGCCAAATAAGACATAACTACTATATAATTCAGAAATAGATTTAAGTGCATTTTCTTTGTACAATTCAACTGACTACCACTTGTAAATCTGGCAATTAATTGAAATGCAATTAAATATAGATTTGCAAGCTTTCTGGCCATTACGTAAATATTAAAAAGTAACTTGCCAATTGAAAAATAAGAGGTTGCATACATACCATAAAAGCACAATGGTCAAGGACACATTATAAAATTGTGTTAAAAAAAAATCATACTAAACAAAGATCTTTCAGGCACTTGCATTCAGAAACATTCCTTTTATAAATAAGCACATAGTTTTATTTCAAAAAAAATAAAGATGATTTTTCCTAAAGGCATCTATTAGTTGAGAACTATATCATATATTAGGGATGCATTTAAATGGACCACTTTATGGAGAAAATCAACTAAACTTTAAAAAATATAAGTTCACTGACTTATTCACAACTTCAGAAGTACAGATAATTCCAGTGAGACACAGATGTAGCCCCATCAAAACAGTCTACCATCCAATGCAACCAACACAGGATAGCACAATACAATGACAAAAGCAAAATCCACAATCTGGCAATCCTCCACAAAAGGGGCACTATCAAAATTCTCTCACAAAACAAACACAATACCACAAAACGACTGAAAAAGAAGAGCTGAGTTTTGACAACCCTACACAAACTGTGGGGCTTCATCTTCAAGGTCTTCAAATTGCTGCATTCGTTTAAGCCTTGGTCTCTGACACGTTGGGTGGACATCGGGCAGGTCATGTTCCTCAGAGTTCTCCTTAGGTTTACTCGTGGCCTGCAAGGGACCAGCTGGGGCATTTTCTGAGTCTGAAATTGACTTCAGCGCATGCTCCTGAGAAGTGTGAGCTGTGCCAGGAGGCAGTGTTGGGGAGGATGCCGCAGGTTTCTCCTCAGTCCCTCTCACACTACCAGTGGGAGCACGTGGTTTATAAAACGTCGTCCAGTGCTGGGGCTGCAGTGTTCTGGGTGCTCTGACAGGACCAGGAGGGCAGGAGTCAGCGGACCGTCCCTCCAGCACCTGTCTTGCTGACCTAACTAGTTCTGGGTATGGCTTACTGGGCTGGGTGGCACTGACCGCATGGTCCCTGCCAGTCCTGATGCTTGTCATCACTCCTCCTTCCTGGAGTGCGCTGGGCACAATCATTGTAGTCTTTGCATTTAGGTCGTTTTGGTCATATTGTTTCTCCCCAGTGGTTTGTAGCGCTTGCTGGTCAAAGTCATCAAATTTGCAACAAATAGTAGGGGTATTAACGCCTTCAAAGGTAGGATTCTTGCAAAACTTGTCTAAATTTACATTCCCCATATTTCTGCCATTTCTCTCATGAGGAGGGCTTGCCAGAAGCAGCAGTCTATCAACAGGCAAACTTAGAGGTCTATTCTTGGTCCTTGGAGTATACCTCTCAATAACACTGTTTGTTTCCCTGTCAGATTTCAGAGCAAATGGCCTGGAGGTTTTACAAACATCTTCTGTCTTTTGTGACACCGATTCAAGTCCTTGGTCTACAAGCAAACGCACTTTGTTGTCTGAAAAAGGAACAGATTTATTTGAAAATCAAACTTCCTGGCACCTGGTTAACAAGACAGTCTGAATGAGTTGCAGACAAACATGCTCTCAAAACAACAATGGTCTTAAATATTTTTTTCTAAGTTATTCTCAGTTATCTATGCAGAGGAGTTTTAAAAAGAATTTTTAGTTACTGATTTTAGAGCAAAAAGAAGTGGGAGGTGAGAGAGAGGGAGAGAGAGAGAGAACACTGATTTGTTGTTACACTTATTTATGCATTAATTGGTTGATTCCTGTATGTGCCCTGACCAAGGATCAAACCCGTAACGTTGGCTTATTGGAACGCTACTCCAACCAACTGAGCTACCTGGTCAGGGCTATGCAGAGGAATTTAAAGGTGTACCCTGGATAAAAATGTTAGAATTTTATATTTACTTAAGTAAATATAATAAACAGCTACAAAATCCACTGCAGGCTGGTTAAAACAAAAACAAAACACTCGCTGAAGTACTTCTTTTTAGGTACTGTGCATGAACAAACAAGTTAGTTACTGGGTCAGAGTCTTCACAATTTCAACAGGCAGACATTTATAAATTCACCTCAGAAAAATTACACCAACTTACAGGCCAGCCAAATATTCCTTTTATTCCAAAGCTTTTGCCAACTCCCTAAATCTGCTTTTCAGTCACACTCAGCCCACAGTGAGAGCACATTATATGAAATGCCTTAGATGGCTTTCAATCTGATCAATTAATAAATGGACTATACCTCCCATCCAATTAAGGTTTAATAGTTTTACTTTAAGGGAAAAAAACGCCATTTACTCCATTTATTGTTTATTCCCAGACCTTCTTCTCTTTCCTATCAAATCTGGACCCATGGACTGTGTTTTCTCAAACTAGCACCCTGAATTCTGTTAAGCCCTGTTCCTTTATGCTGCATTTTTCCTAAGAAATTCCATTTTGGGAAAATTTCAGCCCTCTGCTCATGTTCCTCTTTTGGGCAGTGGTCTGCTGACAGGCTCATCAGCACCCCTGTCAGCTATCATCTCATCTGCCCTTCCTCCGCACTGGACACTGCTGGCCCTCTTCCCTGGGCTTCCAAAGCAACACTGCTCTCCTCCATCTGCACATTTACCAACCACTGCAAGGGACCTGACTCGTGCTCAGGCTGTGGACACCAACCAAAGTATAGTCTTAAGTTCTGGGGGCAAAACTCAGAGCCTAATGGAGAAGAGTGCACACTCTGAAGCCCAGTTGCTGGGTTTAGCTCAGCTCTACCACTTCTGCACTGGGCAAGGCAATCTCACGGTCCTCTCAGTGTCTCCATTTGTCAAAGGAGAATCATAACTGTAGCTGTGTTGATGTGTGGCCTAATGATCTAATCATGAAAAGTGCTCAGAATTATTTGGTATACAATAAGCACTCACAAATGACATTTATTATTATAACTATTCTAATTGGGAGTCCTAGATCATAGGACAGTGAAATAAGCACAAACGTAAGTTCAAATACAGACTCAGTGACCTTTGGTATGATTTCACCTCTCATGCTGTTAGGCTATGGCTGACTGGGGCTAATCCTACCTACTTTATAGCACTGTTATGAAGGTTAAATCAGATAAATGAAATTAAACAGTAAGCACAGTGCATAGCCAAGAGCAGGCAGTTACTTAGTGAATGTTAGCTCCCTATTTTTTAGACCCACTCAGGCTATGTCACCGCTATTTGATTGTACATCAAATTTAACACATATGACTGGATGTTTAAAAAGTGGAATTTAGCTCTAGTAATATATGGAATTATAGTAATAAGTGGAAGACTTTTCACCATCTTGATAGTTACCAATCACTGCAACTAAAAGTGTCATACAGTGAATAAAATGACTGCATGCACATACATGTGCTTAATGTGTTAAAAACATGTGATAAAGTACTTGAAAAAATTTTTAGGAGTTTCAGAAATCTAAAATTTTCGGCTTTTAATCATGGTTTATTGACATAGTTTTAAGTCAACAAACATGCATCTGACATGGCCACTCACCAATGAGACATGCATCACATTTTTCTAATGCATTCTGCTTTCGTTCTGATTCCTCAAATGATGCAATTGGTTCAAGAATTTTGTTTTCACTATCTGCAGTATGGATATCCTGTTGATGAGAATTTTTAAATTTGAAGAAGCAAAACATATCTCACAATTAACAGTTCAAAGGTTTTTAACTTAATATAAACATTACAAAGTTCCAACACAATTCCATAAAGGTCAAAACTCACTTCCTTCGAAGAGAAAAATAGTGACTTCATGAAATGTTCTGGGTCTCTTTCTTCTGGTGATAACAGAGGCTTCAGAAGACAGCCTTGATCCACCTGAGGTACGACACCACCTGGACTACACACAACTACATCTTGTGGCTGTAGAGACCCATCAAAGATCTTCTGGGAATAAGTAATGAGGAACTCTACGAGCCGCGCTTGATTTGAGTATTCAGCAAGAGAGGAGATGGTGATAGGAGCAGCTGTGGGCCTTGGCCTGATGAGACTTGGTCCAAATATAACCCCCAAGTTTTTGGAGTTCATCTTATTTTCTTCTGCATGATCGACGACTCTGCAGAGTAGAATACATTAAGCTGTATGAGATCTGCCTGTTAGCTGTATGAGATTTGCCTGTTAAATTTCCTCGATGGTAGTTAACTATGGGTTGGGAAGGATGCAGAAAAAATGGGCTGCAGAAGTTTAAGAAAAAAATGTATTTATTTGATTAAATGTTGTCCACACACTAAATTGAGTTTTATAATATCAGGATATAATTTATTTTGAGGGAACTAGGGGAGTCTTACCAGCAGAAATTTAAAAAAGAAATACTCCTGAAAGCTGCAGGTCTTTAGGCTGGAAACTTACATATCGTCAAATTCTCTCTCATTGACCGCTAGTCTTCAAGACTAGCTGATTCTACTTCCTAAAGATCTCTTTGTTCTCCTGTCACTCCCACTGCTCTGACCTTACTTCAAGGCCTCTCTCATCACCTTTTATTCCTGTGACGACTCAAGGAAATTTGAATTGCAGTAAAGGCTTCCCTTCTAAACCATTCTCCATATTATTGCCAGAAAGATCTAATAGGCAAATCTAAGCATGCTAAATTCCTGGCTCAAAATTCTTTAGTAGGTACAGAAGAAAGACAGCCAAGTCATTTGCCAGGTATGTAAGATTTTCATTACCAGGCCTCTACCTAGCTCACTCCTGCTACTGCTTGTTATATCCTAGCCTAACCAAATTACTTATACTTCCCAAATGCAGAATAATTTCTTATGTCTCCGTGTCTGTTACCTTCCGTCAGAAATGCTCTTCTGCACATTCTCTGCCACCAAACCAATCTTTAGTTCTCTAAGTCTGGCTCAAGGCTAGCTCTTCCGATTTGTGACCCTCCCTTCCCCGTCTTCCTCTGTGGGCTGTGCAGGGCTCCATTAGAACATGAATGATGCTGCTCTGCACTTGTCTGCCCCCCAAGCTGACAAGCAGAACAGATGACAGAAGCTTTATGTTTTCATTCAGGCTTCCCCAGCCAGAGCCTGGCACACAGGAGGCACCCGAGGGAAGGATGTTGGCTACATGAATACATTAATTAACTCCCTTTCCCTAACACATATTAGAAATGAAATGCTCATTTAAAAAACAATAGCACAACAATGTGAATGTACTTAATACTACTAAACTATACATTTAAAAATGACTAAGATGATAAACTTAGTTATATGTATTTTACAATTTTTAAAAAAGCAAAACCAGAAACTGATCATCCATCCACTAATAGATGCTTTTCTTACACAAAGTTCTTACCGCTTAAGATGTACTATGAGGTAATGAAGACTGTTAAAATTTGAGGCTGGCAATTGTCTTAGAAGGTCCTTGCTTTTTAGAAGAATTCGATTTATTTCTATACATGTACTTGGCCATTTTTTGTCTTCGAGGCTATCCTTTTTTGTCTCTTGTTCTTCACTTACATGTTGAATCTCTTTTGCAAGATCTATAAATTCCTTGTACAATCGGAATAAAATAAATGGTTCTGGAAGCTAAAGAAATAAAATTACATTAGAAATGTTATTCTCTCATTTCCCTCCCTGTTAATAATCCACTAAGTAGCTACTGAATGGTTTTAGCACGTTCCTTTAGATTAAAAGACTTAAGGTCAATATGCACATTTAGAAATGTACATAAATTCGCTACAGATGTAATCTATAAAGTGAATCTGACATAATCACCATAAATAATATTGTTATTAAAAATGTGTTAACTGATAATCAGTAAAGCTCTAAACTTTACATTCATTATTGCCCTAAAGTTAGCACGATTTTCAATTGTTTAATGAAATAAATCAATAATGATATGCAAAGTAAGTCAAATTAATTAGAAAAATCTTATACACTTGAGATTTACTGGTATGATGAAAACAGAACAAAATGCCATAGGGCCCTTGTGTTTTACTTAAATCTGACTAAAAAAGGGAACCCTACTGCACTGCTGGTGGGAATGCAGACTGGTGCAGCCACTGTGGAAAACAGTATGGAATTTCCTCAAAAAACTGAAAATGGAACTGCCTTTTGAACCAGCGATTCTACTGCTAGGATTATACCCGAAGAATCCTAAAACCCTAATTCAAAATAACCTATGCACCCCTATGTTCATAGCAGCGCTGTTTACAATAGCTAAGTGCTGGAAACAGCCTAAGTGCCCATCTGTAGATGAGTGGATTAAAAAGCTGTGGTACATTTACACAATGGAATAGTATGCAGCAGAAAGAAAGAAGGAACTCCTGCCATTTGCGACCACATGGATGGAACTAGAGAGAATTATGCTTAGTGAAATAAGCCAGGTAACGAAAGAAAAATACCATATGATATCACCTGATACAGGAGACTAATGAACAACACAAACAAATGAACAGAATTGAACAAGGAACAGAGTAACAGTTATCGGGGGGCGGGGGGAGAAGGGGAATAAATAGGGGAAGGGTTTAGTAAAGGAACTAGTATAAATAACCCATGGACATGGTTGCTGGGGTGGGGAATGACTGTGGGAGAAGGGGTGGGTGGGGCGGGGTGGGAGCAATGGGGAAAAAGTGGGAGAATTGTAATAGAAAAATGATAAAAATAAAATAAAATAAAACAAGAAGATTAGCATAAGATAATAAGACTTACAAGAAAGGAACCGTCAACATTTTATCTAATTTTTAAATACAACTTGAATTGCCATAAGTAGGTCAACAGAAAAAGTTTCTCTCAAACTATCAAAGGGTATGCCACCTTGCTCTGTCTACTGGAGTAACTTATTTCAGTATTTCCACTGCTCAGTGACGGACAATACTTCTGCTTAGCTGATATTCTACACTATCTGTGGTGAGGTAGGCACCTGCTCATCCAGTTTCCCCTGCTAGTCCCAGAGAGGGGACACTTTGAGATTAATTTCTACCTCCACCACTGTGTGGTCTAAAGAGGGTAACTAACCTCTTGGAGTTTCATTTTACTCATGTTATATGAGTAAAATGAAGGCTACTTTCTAATACTATAGATTTGAGTATGGTTTCCCATACTAAAGCCTTGATCATATAGTATTCCTGAGACAGGATGAGAGCTGATAGTATTGGACCCCATTCATTTCCTTTTCCTGACTGGCTAGAAGAGATAAAGGATGATTAACTGAAATTTACAGTCATTCAAAGGTAACCTGTTTCCATTTCTCAGCTAAAAATTCTGTAAAATGTGATTACAGAAATATCAATAGTGTCCTGGGCTAACACGGCAGGTCCAACATTTATAGCTAAAGAGCAGAAGTGTAAGTGCTGACTTAGCAGCCCTGGGAAAGTTGCAATTCCAAACTGAAATCCAACATGATTTACAGGATCCTAAGGAGACTCAGGGACTGTCAGCATGAGGTCCTCTAATTCTGAAGGAGGATGGGCTATCCAAGAAGCATTAGATCTCTAGATCCTTATCTCCATTCCATGCTCCTGAAGTCTTGCCCAGAAGTCTGGAGATTTCTTCCCTGCGCAGTGTAAAAACTAACTGTTCTCTGGATGGACAGTGCAAAGCACAAGAAACAAGTGAACAACTATCTAAAAATAGGAATTTAGTGACTGTATGAATGCTGAATGCAGAGATCCTAGAGCCTCCCCAAAGTCTGGCATCACACCGCTAGGCAATAAAAGACCCTTCTCTGGGGTATCAGACCAACCTAAGGACCGACCCAGAGATGCAGACATCAGATGTTTCACAAGCAGCCCAGTCAGGTCATACTACAGTAAATCTCAAAATCTTCAAAGCCTTCATATATCCAAGAGCTTCCAAAGATATTTCAATTCCCAACTCTTTCATTTTAAGCAGACAACCAGGAAGACAAATCAAGAACAACTTGAAGTTCTAAAACTAGACTGTCTAAATGGTGGTAACTAGCCGCCTAAGGCTACTGAGCACTGGAATGTGGCTGGTCCAAACTAACATGTGCTTCAAATGAAAAATACACACATTTTAAAGACTCTATAACAATAACAAAAAGAAGTATTTCATCAATAATTTTAAAATATTGATTAGATGCACAGATATTTTCAATGTTAAATAAAATATTAAAATTAACTTCACCTGCTTTTTATTTTTATGGGGCTACTAGAAAATTTAACATTATATATGGGGCCCACTTTATATTTCTATTGGATAGGGCTAGAGGCTAAGCAGAGAAAAGAACCCTTTTTAAAAAAGCTATGAATATCTTCAGGTGGGTAAGATACTGTATTCATTAAGAAAGAAAGAATGCCACAAACAAAAGAGAGGACCAGAGTTCTTAGAAATGATATAGTTACAGTAGGGGTGAAAGAAAAGCTTAGGAAATCTCTTAGAAAGTGTTAAAAAAACAAAACAAAAACAATGAATAGAAAAAAAGAAACTACAGAACCAGTTCAACTTGTCAAGTACCCAAACAGAGGTTTCAGAACAAAAATGGAGGGGAGAAGGTGAGCAATGAAATAAAATTTTGTTCCAAGAACTAAGGGACAAATAACCAGAATGCCACAGTTCATGGAGTGCCTGAAATAGATGAAATACACACACATCAAAGCACATCATTGAGAAATTTTAGAATAGGGAGAAAAAGAAAATTCTACAAGCTTTCAGAGAGAGAAAAAAAAATTGGTTACACACAAAAAAATCAAGAATGAGAAGGATCTGAGGCTTCAAAGAGAACAAGAAAAATGCCTTCAAAATTCTGAAGAAAATAACTTCCAGCCTAGAACACTATAATCTTCCACACCACCCATACTCTTCCATTCCCATCAAGAAAGTAGAATAAAGACAGATAAATAAGGTTTTGAATATGGAATTGGCCAAGAAATTCGTTTGGTTTTATCTGTAAGATGGCTATAGTGGCACTTAGTTGTCTTTAACTTCATTAGAAACAATTTTGTTAGATTGTGTTGTGACAGCTGCCATATTAACAAGCATTAAAAAAAACATTAAAATTGGTGAATTTTGGTGTAGTCATTTTAATATTAAACATGGAAGAAAATATACACCATTTTTCACATTTTATGCTTTATTATTTCCAGAAAGGTAAAAACACAACAAACAAAAAAAGACATGTGCAGTGTATGGATGTGATGTGACTGGCTGAACATGTCAAAAGTGGTTTGCAAAGTTTCGTGCTGGAGATTTCTCACTGGACAACGCTCGATGGTCACGTAGACGAGTTGAAGTTGATAGTGATCAAAAAGAGGCATTAATTGAGAACAATCAACATTCTACCATGCAGGAAATAGCCAACATATTCAAAATATCCAAATCAAAAGTTACTGGTGAAAATAAAAAATGTCTTATTGTATGGAAAAAACTACATGGACTTTTTGGTCAACCCAATATTTACTCTTACTTCTCCTTGCTCAGGAGACAGGCCTGACTAAAACAAAATAATAAACCAATACAAAACATAGAAGACAGGTGTTTCCTCACAAAAGAGAAGGGGGTGGAGAAGAAGCATCACAGGATAAAAGCTGGAGAACAAAACAGTGCAGGGCAACCTGTTAAGGACCTTGATCACTAGGCTCTCTGTAACTCTCTTCATTCTCACCAGAGGACAGAGGCAGCTGGGCTTACCCCAAGTCATTTTTAATACTTGACTCATCATGACAATGTGCTGATTCTCCCAGCAACCCCTCCAGAGCTACTCCTTGAAGCCACGAAGACCACTTATTTCACCCTACTGAAGTGTTTTCTTTGGACCTAATTATGTAAACCACAGGTTCACAATGAGCACAGAAAGAGGAAACACCCCACAGCCATATTCCTGCTGAACTTCCGGTAGGGAGCTTATAGGATAGCACTGCCTCATGCCCCAAGTGTGGTGAACTTCCAAGATGCATTCATGACGTTGCACACTAACCTCCCAAAACAGCTATCTTAAAAATACCAATGAAGGTAAAGCTGGACTATGACCCAGACACTGTTCTTACTGAGTAACCCTTCATATAACAATGTGAATAATAGCCTTTCCTTACACAGCTAGTTTGTTTCCTGCTTAGTTTTCTAAAACTTAATGATACACTGTTTAGGCATACACAACAGGTACATTAAAAAAAGAGAGGGAGTTAACATGGTTAGAAAAGACTATGGGGCTGGGTTACAGGCTGCAATAGGAAGGGACACATAAGACCCTTTTAAAAGGTACACTAATGTTCTATTTCCTTAAGCTAGGTGATGGAAAATGAGTGTTTTTATTACTACTGATCTGTAAACTTTACATGTATTTATATATACTTTGATCTATACATTAAGATATTAATATGATCTATTGTCAATGAAAATAGCTGTGTAGAAATGTAATCAGCAAGATGGAAATCATATTTTTGCTGTTTTCTAGTTGATGGTAGGTTTCAAGGGTAAAAACTTTACCTGTCGAAGATATAATTTCAAGACGTCACAGATGTCATGTGAACTAAATTCTGAAATGTCTACCAAGTGCATTCCATTTTCCAAAGCTTGGCACAGTTTTTCAGTTTTTATTTTGTTTCCACATACGCGATAAATTCCCTTGAAAAGAAAGGGATAAAATATTGTAAAATCCTGCTTTAGTACAAATGGCTAAATGTGCACATCTAAATATATTTGATGTGTCTACTTCAATTTTTATTAACATTTTAGAAAAAACTTACATCAAGTAAGGTAATATTGTCCAAATAAATATAAGTAAAATGGTGACTTATTAAAAATTGAAAGCACTGTTTTCCTTTAAAGTCTCCTTATTATTAGAACAAATCATACAAGCATTTGTTTAAAATCTTTTATTTTAGGAGTTACAACGTACCTGTAGACATAAGGCTCTACTTTCAATCTCTGAGGCACATATTTTGAGTATAAAAGGGATGCCATCTGGCTCCTTTTTTGCAACTTGTGTGAATTCTGCTCCAAATAAATGTATTTTCCCCATAAGTTTTTGATGACCACAAATGATGACTAAATTTTCCAAACACTTACGGTGACACACAAGGAGACACTAAAGAAATAATAATTTAAAACTGGTTAACTTATCTTAAACCTATTCACAACTGGACAATCTAGAGGTAGAGTGGTAAGAGAACAAAAATCAGTTTAAAGGGCATTACTTACAGTGTCCGAAATACATTTAGCAGCAAAATGAAATATAAAATTGAAGAAGGTACACTGTGGTTCAATTTATTTGCAAAAGATCCTAATCAGTAAAATTAATAGCAAAAGAATATAGAACAAAAACTAAGGGGCTGATGTAATTCCAGAAAACCCTTACCTCTTCACATTCAACGCCCTGGAATACTACAATGCCTTCACAATCCCTACATTTTGTGGGGGATCTCAGTTTTCGAAACTTGTGAGTGAGAGCTGCCTTTGACATCAATGTTTTCTTATATATTCCAAGTGAGTTGGGTCCTTGCAATAGAAATAGATTATTATATAAGAATCATAAGATGACAATTTTTCCCCCACAGGATAGTATATTTTGAAAAATCTTTAGACTTTGCAATCATTCATATATTACAAGAAGCTATTATTTTTAATTGGTAACATCAAAATAAGGATCTAATTTAGAAATCTCTTACAAGGCACACACTTATCAAACCGATGAGTAAAAGTCACCACTAAACCAGAAAGAACTTCCAAAATAGCACATCATACTGTTTTCAGAATCACAAAGTTAACAACGTCTTTAATATGCCCTTTACTGGGCTGGAAAGGGTGTTATGTAGGTGGCATTACATTCTTAGAAAATACCCCTTTTATAAAAGCTTCAAAGAAAACTAGCTGTATGAGGTTACAGTGTCATCAGCATTACCCACATTTAGGATAAAGCTATTCTTAAATAATTATAAAATTACAAATAATACTAGCTAGTAATATATGAATATTCTGCTGGAGATCAAATGTTCTATATTATTTCAGAGAATGATGCCAAAACAGGTATCTGGAGATTTCAAGTATACAAAACTAATTTATATGAGTTTAATTCAAATCATTAAGGTCACATTCACAACTTTCCTTGTCTTCCGGAAGTCTACTTATTCACTCTTCCTGCCTAGCTCCTTGCTCTGTTTCTTTTGAAGAGGCTTTTTCAGAATTTCTCATGCATGGCAATCCTTTTAACAGTTAAGTCACTATATTAGATTTATGAAAGATCAAAATATCTAGCCTACTTCAGCACCATGCTAATACATTTTTTATTTTTTAAAAATGTTTATTGATTTTAGAATGAGAGAAAGGGGGGGGTGACAATTAGATTGGTCGCCTCTCAAACAGGAATTGAACCTGCAACTTAGGTATGTACCCTGACTGGGAATCAAACCCGCAACCTTCTAGTGTACAGGATGATTGTCCAACCAACCTGAGCCACACCAGCCAGGGCTCCATGCTAATATATTTTAGATCTAGTAGTTTCGCTGCTTGTATTTGTAACATTTGATTAATATATTATCAACCCATACTTGTACATAATTTGTTGGCATATATTTGACATATTTGTCACAATAATGCTCTTTGTTTAATACATAGCAAAATAATTCTTTGAATTATACTGTTTTCCTAATATCAATGCAGTACTACTGATTCAATTGACTTAGAGCTCGATTCAGGAACACTCAGAGTGTCATACCGGCTTCTGAGGGGGAAGGAGGCTCTCTCTCATCTAGGTCATCTGCAGAAGACATGGTTCCACTGGACGGAGTTCGTGGAAGTTTTCGATGAAAGTCACCTAAAAGAAAATTATGAATATAAGTATCTGACCATAAATTGTAGAATTTTATAAATGGGTAATGACAACATCTTTTGAATAATACAGTCATACAATTTAATTAGCTACAATGTAAAAATTTGCTCCCATTCTCAGATTTTGAATACAGGGAATTCTGATACTTATTCCTGGGAACAAAAGAAAATTGAACCCAAACAGATTTTCCAGATAAATGTAAAATTGAGGATCATACATCCCAATGAGACCTCAATTGTCAATTTTTAATACTAAGTGTTAGAGACTGTAAGCTCTACCAAGACAGGGAGTATTTTCTGTTCATGTTTTATATCTAATATCTGACAGAGTGGCTGGCATAAAAGCAAAGTTGTCATTAAATGCTTGTTGAATTACGCTATAAATAAATGTATATAACCTAAAGCTTTATAAAAATATACGAATACCTTCAAATTTAGCCACACAATAGTAATATGACATTTACGTTATCAGTAAGACAAGAGACTGGCAGCCAGGAACAATGATTCCTGAGAGGGAGCTGAGAGCACAGGGTGCACTATGTCAGCCAAGGACATGGCCATGTTAATCAAAGCATGTTCAGAAGCAGCCCAACTAGGCAATGAGGTTTATTTGCTCCCTGCTGCTATGAGAAACAGGGTTATAGTTAAGAATTCACTTAGCTCATAGCCTTAACTGTTTAAGGTTCACAGTTAGAAAGGGCTTTATAAATTTTTTAAACCAATAACCTCTCCCCTAAAAGATTCCTCTGAACAATATGCTTAAAAGATAGTCACTGAGTTTTCGCTTTGAATGTGTTCCCAATAATTGAAAAATCATGAGGTCACATGTTCCATTTTTAGAACCATTCTAATTGTAAAATGGCTTCCTTACATTATTGAGCAGAAATCTGCCTCTCTTTAAATCCTAGTCTTAGGTCACACTTCTCCCTAAAGCAGTGAGCAAATGCACTCTACTTTTACACTTCCAGTATTTAGGGGCAGCTGTCATGTTCCCAAGTTGCCTCTTTCCCAGGCTAAGCATCCTCAGGTCGTTACCAGTTTCTACATTTTTGTCTAATTTACCTGAAGTGTTATAGGATTCCAAGTAATTTAAGGTTTTCGCTAATAGCTCTAAATTTCTGGGGATTTCTGGAACCACACAGTTTTTATAAAGCTAACTACAAATATTCAGTTAAATATTTAGGCTCATTTCTCCAGAGTGTCCCTTGAACAGAACTAGTTTTAAAGGAAGACACAAAGTAAGCCTACAAATACCAGGCTGCGTGGAAATTATTTCTAACTTAAAGTCAAGAGATGTATTTACATGAATTTCTATAATATGTAGAACACTAAAAAATAATGCCTTCTCAGACTTTGTGGTTAAATCATCTAACATTATCTCCCACTGTGCTAACATCCTAAGAGGACGGTACATCGTCAGGAAGAACAGAACTAGAGCAGTCTTTGGTAGAGGAAAGGAGAAGAAAAAATGTTGAAGTAAAAACCTCTTGAGTTCAAGTGCTACCTTCTCCTGCTAGTTTGATCACCTATGACATATTATTCTCTTTGAAGCCATAATGGCTACCTTCAAAAATACCTTCTCTGCCTCTCTACAGGGCATGAGATTATCAAAGTACCTTAAAGTACATTTGTAAAAAATTATTAAGAGTAAGTAATCACAGGCACAAGAATTAGTGTCAATGATAGTGTTCATTATAGCAATTAATTACAAAACAATCCAAAAGATGAATGGTGGTTATAGGAACAGAAAAGAATACCATCCAAAGTACAGTATGAAATAAAGATGGCTATTTGCATCAATATGGATCTCAAAAACAAACAAAAGAAAGACACATTAAAGAAGTCACAAAAGAATAGCACGATTCCATCTGTATATCATTCTGAAGAGGGCAAAGCTCAACTAGTTTCAAGTACTAAAACATTTAAAATGATGAACAAATATCAGGGTCATGGTTTATGCTGGTGGAATAGGGTGATGTTATGAAGGAGGTGTACACAGGGACCTAATATACCAATAATGTTCTATTTCTTAGGCTGGATAATGAATATAGAATGGTTTATTATTTTTCTTTTAACTGTACATATGTACGTATAGACTGCTTTCTATGACATAATTCATTATAAAAATAAGGTAGTTATATAAAATATTCCTCAAAAGGAATATTTTAATCTTTCATTGAATTTTCACTGCTAGATTTAAACATTTATATACCTGGACTTATAGATTCCGAATCCAGAGATCTAGACTCGCTGCTTCCTCCAGTGCTCTCAGAGTCACTGAACATCCCAAATGTCCACGACCTTATAAAAGAAGGACCTTTAAAAAATACATATTTGAAGTTAAACTTGGCTCAAATGGCTCATTAGGCAAAATAATGAAAAATCAAGTTTCTTTAACCATAAACAAGAAACGATGCAAGACAAGCACAGTGCCTAAAATTGTGAATAAGGCTCCATAAAGTTACAGTTCAAGGTCTAATTTTTAAATTCCAGAGTTGCAACTCCTTTAATAATCACATTCAAACAATCTGATCTTTCATAAAATTTGTGCTGCCTTCAATGTGAAAAACTACCTGTTATATCTGCACTGTTGGAGCATCTGTCTTCTTCCATCTTAGCAGAGTTGTCAGGAAGGCGCACAACATCCTCTAACGAGTCAGCAGGTACATATCCAGAGGTATGGGAACTATTTGTTAATTGTTTATTTACATTTCTAAGAAAAAACAAAGTAAAATTAATCACTGAGAAGAATGACTAATAATCTGCCTATTTTATTCTATTTTCAAAAAATGTTAATTTAATGAATGTAGAGTAATTTAACTAAATAGAAAAAATAAACCATATTATATGGTTCGACTTTCTAAAGAAGATATGAATAAAACAATCATTTGTACTTATTACAGCTGAAATATGGCAAAGAGTGGCAAAAGTAAAGTCAATGCATGTCATAGTTAAACTATTCTAGCATAATCTCTGGTAAATGTAGGTTAAATCTGTGTACTAAATATTCAGAATAGTTATGATCATGATTTGCCATTCACAAAAGATTTCTAAATCTCAGTGAACTGAGTTGTGCGTGAAATGGAAAGCATTTTTACTCTTGAGTTACACCTTAAACAATATTTTAAAATTCAGAAAAAATTAAAGTTAAATCTGTCAAATCTGCCAATGTTAAAAAAGATACCACTTTAGACCAGATGGAAACTTAGCAATAAATATTTTAGCTCTTGAAAAAAAATTCAGCTATCTATTAACTCTCACCCATCAACTTTTTCCTCTTCGGTTGAATTTGTGGCCTTGACAAACTTACTATACTCTTGGCCTGGGTCATAGAGTTTGGCTCTATCACAGAAAGACTGTAAATTGTTTGCAAGGGAGGCAGCCTGTAGCTGTTGCATCTGGAAGAGGTTAACTGTTACCTATAATCAAAGATAGAGACAAAAGGCAAAATAACTTACGATATACAGAATGCTATGTAAATATACATTTATTTCAAGTGACAGCACCAAGGAAAAGGCAATACAGTGAAGCACACCACATGGTGAGCCTACTGTTTGCCTAACTTTGTGCAAGGTTTAGATCAGAAAACAGAAGTTTTAATCCAATTATCTAGGAGCAATCATTTCCAGCAAAATGACTTTAAATGAAAAGTGAAAAAATATAAACTCATGTCCCTATTGGTTCACAATTTTGGGAGATAAATGTATTTTTGAGGATTCCAGTTCTGTACTCTAACGGTCTGACCGCAATTGTCTAAACTCCTATGTGACTTTCATTTTCAATTCTATAAAAATGGAAGTGCTTTTTATGTATTATGTATCCTAGAGTACTCAATTTTTATAATTAGGTATTACCTTGCACTTATTCTATTCAAAATACATTATATTCCATTGAATATCTACAAATGTCTAAATATACTATCACTGCCACATTATAATAACAACAATAACAATATATAGCAGCTGACAAGAGCTTATAATATACCAGATCCGTTCTGAGAACTTTACATGAATTAACTACTTTAATGTTCACAAAAACCTAGGCTTTGGGTAGATTATGGCAGGTAGATGAAATCTCAGTCCCCATAGAGTTTACGAGAGAGCATCAAAGAAAGAGAGCAAATTAAGTAAATAAGATAATTTCTGGTACTGAAAACTGTTATTTCTATTATACAAGATTGTCAAGTTATGGAATATGACCAGATACGTGTTTATGGGAGGGTACTTTTGACATGGTAGACTAGTGCAGGCCTTTCTGAGAAAATAGCATTTGAAGTAAGACCTGATATTAGAAAGTATGAATGAAAAGTTCTGGGGAGAAGACAAATCCAGACAGAAGACCCTAGGCCAAGAATAAGTGGGAAAGAGCTTGTTGCACTCAAGAAACAGATGAAAGGTCAACGTGCCTGAAGTGCATTGAAAGAGGTGGAGCCAGAAAGGAAAGCAGTCATCTAAATCACATTAAGGAGCCTGGATTTAAGTACAATGGGAAGACAGTGGAGGGTTTTAAAAGTGTTAAGAGCTATAACATGATCTGACATAGTTTTAAATGCCACTCTGTCTCCTGTGTGGGGAATGTGAATGAAGACCAAATTTCACTGGCTTAATGTTATTTCAAAGGCTGTCATGCTTCCTCTTCATCGCTTTTGATATACCAAATGATATGCTGAACTTAGATTAGCCCTGAAGTCTTTTCCAAGGTAGACAGGCATTCCTCAAGGAAAACTAAGACTCATCACAAATAGTATTTGAAAAGTGCACCTAATAGAATAGCTTATTTGTGCCCTTGCTTTTTCAAGGAACAAAGGAAATTCAAACTGCAGATGGTAAAGCTGAAGTCCAGCAACTAGCTATGATCAGGGAATTAATTCTCCAATTAATGGAAAACTGAACTTGCTCTCTTGATTCTAAAGGTAACTGTACCTTTTTAATACTTTTAATAAATTTTATGACTCTAGTTAAAAATCACGAATGCTTTGAAAAGCTAAATAAAGAGACTGGCATAACCAATTCATCTGCTGAATGTCTGTGTATTTATCAATAATAAAAGACTTAAGCAATAATATACTCATATACAGGTAGCCCAATCTTAAGATCTCTTTTCCCTAAATTATTCAGCCTTCTCTCACACTTAACAGAAATGCAAGAGTGCGGCTCCTTGGGGTAGGTCCTGCTGGACTTGTTGGGCATCTTAACTGGGGTGGCTCACAGGTACCTAAAAACATTATCATGCCTCTAAATCTTTTTATCTCTCAATGTGTGTTCTGAGTTCAAGGACTTAGTCCTTTTCTTCTTGGTCCCCAGTTGTTGCACAGTGTCTTACATAAAGGGTAAATAATCAAATAAATAGCAGTACAAAGTGTTATTAGTCAAGGTCATACTGTAATTGTGTGTGATTTCTGGTATTGCTCACTCAAGCACACAGGACTTCCAACTCTGCGCAGCTCTTATCATCTACATCAAATTTTTAGTCACTCCATGGGCACATGGACCAGTGCAAAAAAGAAATTTCTAACAGCTGGCGAAATACAATTTTCCATAAACTTAAATGGGAGAAGTTTCTCCCATAAACATGAGCAAAAATCTAAAACTTAAATTTTGTTTGATATAATTTTATATCTTATACTTTTTTAAAAATGATAAAGTTTTCTTGAATGATCTTTAAAACAAAACACTCATGCTCTAATTTTTCCCATTCACAAAGCCCACTGATTTGGTCTTCAGTGATTGACTTGGTCATTTCTCCTTCCTCCCACTTAGAAATCTAATTATGATCTACAACCCACACACTTCAATACTTCATAAATCAAGACAACTTTGAATATTCAAGAATAATCCTTAATGCCCATGATATAACTAACTATTTTGGTAGGATGTAAATCTCATTTGTGTATATTCCTTAAGATAGTGAATGAACCTTACTGTCTATCATCTTTATTATCTCATGTGATTTTGTTTTCTCTGCAATATATATACAATACTATCTTAGAGTGAAAATATATGTTCCTAAAAACAATTTGGGGGGTAGTGTTGAAAATCAAGTCACCAAAAATCCCAAATTCTTTGATGGAGGAGAACAAAACAAACAAAAAGTCATGGATCTTACCTACAAAGTACCTGTAGTCAAGAACTGGATATGGTATTTGCTTGTATATGAATATGAGTAATGCCATTCAGAAGTAGTAAAACTGATTGACTAGACTGGTTCAAAAGAACTCTAGCTAATAAGAAATTTTACTCACAAATATGTATATAGAACCTCTATATGACTGTACTGGTTTTCATGAGTTTGGGGATTTGTTCAATTTGGGGGAACTTTAACTTCAAAGTCTGCTTCATACACTGATATATAGTTTTCCAATTTTTCAGATGTGTTAGTTTTCTCTCCCTAAATTCATGTTGAACTCCTTGTGAGCAGGTATCTGTCTTATATTTCTTTTATATAACTTGTAGGCATTAACAAATACAGATGCATTATATATAAAATTAGGCAACCTGATATTTATATATAACATCAAATTAAAAGAAATCATAATGGTTGGATCACCAAGTAGCATCACTTTTTAAGAGGAAAGTAGATAAACAAGATTGCAACTCATGAGAGAACTTAAAACCATGTTATATGAAGAGGAATCATCAGATTTGGCGATATTTAATATGCAAAAAAACCAGGGAAGGAAGATAGTAATTATCTTTAAATAGTGTAAGTATTGTCTTGTGGAAGAGGGATTATATTAGTACAGATGACTTGAAAGGCCCACAAGGAAACAAAAATTTATTTAGCTCAATATAAACATCCTACTAATTTTGGAGTTGTTTAAACCCAGACTAAATAATCATTCAGCAAGACAGCATATCATTTAAGAACGGAGGCTCTAAAGTCATTCAACCAGGTTCTTCTTATCTGAGAGCTTTACAACTTATATGCTGGGTTACCTTGACCAAGTTATTTATAACTTCTCTAAAAAATTACTTCAAAAAAGTTAATATGCACATGAATAATGTGGGGAATCTTGTTCAAAAGACAGATTCTGATTCCAAAGGGATATATACAGGGTGGGGCAAAAGTAAGTTACAGTTGTTTGTATGGAAAATAATATGGTAATTAATAAATAATAATACAAGAATAAACTCTGTGGTTCACATAATCACAACCATAAACTTACTTTTGCCTTACTCTATATATCCCTACTGCAACCATTAAAAAAAAATTATACAAAAAAGAGTAAAAAACCCAACAGGTAAAATTAAAATATAGTTAAGCAATTTATTTATTTTTTAATATTTTATTTATTTTTAGAGAGAAGAGAAGGGAAGGAGAAAGAGAGGGAGAGAAACATCAATTGATTGTCCCCTGCATGCCCAACCAGGGCAGCAGCCCACAAACCAGACACATGCCCTGACGGAGGAACGAAACCAGCAACCCCTGGGTCTGCAGGATGACGCCCAACACACTGAGACATACCAACCAGGTATCTAAGCATTTTAGATAAATAAAATCTAATTTTAATAGAGAAATACAACAGATTAAGTCTATACAAGAGTGGGCAAAAGTAGTTTCACATAATACAATTAAATAGTACAATGATTAATAACTAAATAATACAAGAATAAACTATCATGTACTTACTACTGTAAAACTACTTTTTCCCATTCCTGTATTAGGTAAATTAAATATGTAAATTAAAATAGGCAGCTAAAGGCAAACAGGTAAAGGGAAACATAAGGTATAAACAGAAAACCAATAATGAAGTAGTACACCTAAATCTGAACACATACTAACATTAAATATAAATGGTCTAAACACCACTTAAAAGACTGTCAAAACAGATCTTTAAATAATTAAGACAACCATATGCAATATAAGAAATTCACTTTAAACATAACGATAAAGTTAAAAGTAAAAAATGGAAAACGATACACCATGCCAAAAATAAAATTGAAATAGCTACTCTACTTGACCAAACCTGGTAAGTATCCTGTGGCTCTGTGTGGCACAGCAAGACCCCATCTTTCGGGAAATGTAAATAGGTAATTCATCTTGCAATAACACTGACCTCTGAGTCAGCAGTCACTTCCATAAATTAAAATCCCGTAAGTATAATTTTAATACAACACCCATATGCAAAAAAGGCAAACCTCAACCTATATTTCATACCTTATACAAAAATTAACTCAAAATAAATCATATATCAATGACAAACTATAAAACTTTTAGTAGAAAACATAGAAGTCTTTGTGACCTTAGGTGAAGCACTCTTGGATATAATACCAAAACATGCCCATGAAAGAAGAAATGGATATGTTAAGATTCCATCAAAATTAAAACCTTTTGCTTTATAAAAGATACTGACAAAAAAATAAACAGGAGCTTCAGACTGTAAGACAATATATGCAAGCTCAATAATAAAACAACTGAATTTTTAAAAAACACAGGTAAAGTAAAGATTGCATATAAGCCCTTGAAAAGATGCTCAACATCATTAGTCAAAATGGAAACGTGATTTAAAACCACTACCACTGCCCACCGATTAGAACAGCTAAAATGTAAAGACAAAAACTGACGAGTGTTGTCATGGATGCTGAATAAGCAGAATTCTCATATACTGCTAGTTAGAATGAAAAATATTATGGCCACCCTGGAAGCCAGTTTGGCAATTTCTTATAAAGTTAAACAGACATTTACCATACCACCCAGTAATCTCACTCCTAGGTATCTACTCTAGAAATATGAAAACTTAAGTTCACATAAAAAACTGTAAACAAAAATTCATAGTAGCTCTATTCATAATCACTCAGAACTGGAAACAACTCAAATGTTCAACTGGTGAATGGCTGAACATTCATATAATGGAATAATGCTCAGTTTTATTATTTAGTTTACTCTAATTCTGAAGAACAGATCTCATAGTGCTGATAGAAGTTTCAGGGGTCAAATCCATTTTGACAACCAAGCCAAAATAGACAGTGGTAGAGAGGCAATTACAAAGTTCCAGACATGAATTTTCATCAAACAAATCATCTATTAATGAGGTGAGACTCGGGGGAACCAGATTTTTTAAAAAATGTAACTGAAACCATATACTTCTACTAAAAACCAAAAGTCATTTTTAAACTCTAAGTGTTCCATTAATCACAGACATTAAATTCCAAAAGAATCATGAGATTTAATTTAATCATGACACATCAAGCATTTCTTTCTCTTCTGCAGATAAACACTTTCTTCCATTTTGTCTTCAAAGTACTGAAGAAATTACTTACAGCTTTAAGGGTAAGATCACACTGGAAAACAAGTTTCCGGAGTTGTGCTAAAATCTCTCTTTTAATATTTTCTAGGTCATTTCGTCTTTCTTCAACATTTATCATACAAACTTTGTAGAATTCATTTGCTTCTTCTACCTTCAGAAATAACAAAGAAAATAATACCTATCCTTAGAATCTATATTTTAAAACAAATACTATTGCAATAAAGCTCAATTTAAATAATTGAAAAGCCTTTATGTATAAAAATTCTGAAATATTTTATGTTTTAAATAGAATATTTCTAAAGATAAATAAGTTGTTTTGGTCAGTGTTTCAAGGGGACTTAACTTTAGTGAATAGTTAAGTACAATTTACAATTAGTATATTGCTTGCCTGCAAAATAAATGCCCACTTTATTATATTTCATAAATACAAAGCTTCAGCCTGTCCTTGTTAAATCAGGTATTAGAATTGGTACACATATATACTCTCAGTTTCCTAAATGGTGAACTTACTAAACAATCGAGTCAAAAATATCAAACTACTGCCTTATCTAAGGTACTTCTTTAACAAACAAACCCAAAAATTCAAAAGATAAGGAGAAGTCCGTTAGCATAGTGGTTCTCAAAGTGTGGAACCCCTGGGAACTTGTTACAAATGCAAGTCATCTGGGGCTAGCCCTAGACCTACTGAATCAGAAACTCTGGGGATGCGTCCTAGCAGTCTTTTTAAATAAGCTTTCTAGGTGATCCTGCTGCATGCTGAAGTTTGAGAACCAAAGCTTTAGCTTGTTATTTTGCAAATAACAACAACAACAAATCATTACTTTTTGCAGAGCCTCCTCTTCTAGCCTTCGCTTTTTTTCTAGCTGCTTGTTGAGATTTTTTACCAATCCACCACTTGAGCACTGATGCTCCTCTTCTGCACGAAACATGGAAGATTTTGCTTTTTCATATTCATCTTGACGTTGTGTGCATAACAATTTCGCCTTTTTAAGAGCAGTCTCTGTTTCGAGCTACACAGAAAAAAATAAGAAAGAAACCCTAAATTACAGCCCTCTTTAGCATATTCAGCAATAGTTAATATAGCATTTTAGAAAAACTATGGAATAAAATATGCATCTTCCCAGAGTAGTTGCTTATATACTGCACATGATTTTAGGTATTCACAAATAGGCAGATAAAATTCCATTATAATACTAACCATTTTATTTTGTTCCTGTTTCCAAAGTTCTTTTATTTCTTTCCTTTGTTTTTCCATTTCGTTTTTCCTCCCAAGTAGAGGCTGTCAAGGGCATTTTAAAAAAAGAAAAGCTGTTTTCTAAAGGTATGCTGTTTTTTATTTTTTAAATGTGTATTGTACATATAAATTTTTACCTGAACAAATTTGTTGGCTTGGAGAGCTGCAATTGTCTGTTGTAGAAGGTGACTGCTCTCTATATCATTAAGAAGAGCACTGGTAAATAGAGACTGCAGTGGCATAAACTCCTAGAATTTAAAATTGAATAGTAAATTTTCCAATAGAAATGGCACTAGAGTTCCAGACCAACCTCCCACTACTCTTCTTCAAAAAGAGAAATTTGAAGTTATACATTTTATAAAGAAAAATATCTAGTCATAAATATAACTATGGGGAAAATATTGAAGAAAATTAATGATAATTATAAAATTAGCAAAATTAGTAGCTAACAAGATAACATTTGTATAAAATTATGAATTTCCAAGTTATTTTCATAATGGGTATCCAGGTCAATTTAAAAGGATTTTATTCTGTTAATAAAAAGTTAAGCATTTATGTTCTTCCTTATATTAACTATGAAATTTTCTAATTTTGCAAGGTACTATCAGGAGCTCATCTGAATAATCTGTTGGTATAGAACCCTAGTAGTTAACTGAACACTTACTTGTAGTCCAAAGTTAGTTCTAGTTGCTTCTGCCAACTTGACAATATTTCTAGTGGACTCCAATTCTGAAAAGGTCAAAGGAAGCATCCGAAATTATTTGTAATTGTCCAATTAAAAAGTGATCACAAATACTAGTCCACATCATGGTATGATGCTGTGATTCTTCTATTTTTATTATTACATTTTTTCCATTATCATTTAGTCCCCTTTTACTCCCCTGCCTCCGCAATCCCCACATTGTTGTCTGTGTACATGAGTCCCTTTTCCTTTTTTCTCAATCCCTCTACTCGCTACCCTTCCGCACCTTAGCTGTCATCCTGCTATCTACGAGTTTCTCTTTATTTTTCTTGTTACTTCAGTTTGTTCGTTAGATTCCACATGAAAGTGAAATCATATGGCATTTGTCTTTCTCTAACTGGCTTATTTCACTTAACATAATGTTCTCCACGTCCATCCATACTGTTGCAAAGGGCAAAACTTTTTTCTTTTCCTTTTTTTATGGCTTAGTATTCCATTGTATAACCACAGAATGGGAGAACATATACACCAATACATCCAATAAGGGGTTAATACCCAAAATTTATAAAGAACTTACAAAACTCAACACCAAAAAACCAAACAACCCAATTAAAAAATGGGCAAAGGACCTGAATAGACACTTCTCCAGGGAGGACATACAGATGGCCAATGGACATATGAAAAGATGCTCAATGTCACTAATCATCAGAGAAATACAAATTAAAACCACGAAGAGATACCACCTCACACCAGTCAGAATGGCTATCATCAAGAAATCAACAAACAACAAGTGCTGGCGAGGATGTGGAGAAAGGGGAACCCTTTTGCACTGTTGGTGGGGATGCAGATTGGTGCAGCCACTGTGGAAAGCAGTATGGAGATACCTCAAAAAATTTAAAATGAATCTGCCTTTTGACCCAGCAATCCCACTTCTGGGAATATAACTGAAGGAACTCGAAACACTAATTCAAAAGAACATAAGCACCCTCATGTTCGTTGTAGCATTATTTATTATTGCCAAGTTATGGAAGCAGCCCAAGTGTCCGTCAGTAGATGAGTAGATTAAACAAACATGGGATGCTGTGACTCTTCATCGGAAGTGTTAGTCAAAATCATCTGGGAAACTTTCAAAATACACTTGCTTAGATCTCACCTGGGGAATGGGGATCTAGGCCTGTTTATTGTCCTTTTATAAAAATATTCAGGTGATTCTGAAGGGCATTTTCAATTACAAGCAAATAATGAAGTTAAAAGAGCACTGGCTTTGGGAAAATTCTATATTTGTCCAGTTACTACTATGTGATCTTAAGCAAATCTGCAATCTAACATTAAGCAAATCACCTATCTTGTTTGTCTCAGCTGTAAAATGGGTATAATAATTCTTGTCTTGCCTACTTCCCAGGGTTCTGTTAAGGATTAAATGAGAAAATGGATGTAAAAGCATTTTGTCAACCAAAAACATTGGGAAAATATTAGCTATTAAGATGTCCCTTATATGTTTCACTACCTTCTGTTCATACATCTATTGTTGGTTTTACTTCCTTTCACCATATTATCTGATTGCCTTTCTTTTTTACCACTAAGTAGGACTTCCTTAAAGTCAAACACAGTACGTACACTAGCTGTCTCTGTGTCCCCAGATGCAGTGGTTGCCCTACAGTAATGTTCAATAAGCACATTTATTTTAAGATGAGTCTTTCTTATTTCAAGAAGAGAAAACCAACAATGATTGCATTCTCTGCAATGAAACAGTTACTAATTTGGAATCATACCGATCATAGTCTGTAGCAAGTGAATTTCAAATAATTTAGTTCTTATGCTCCAATGTTAATCAGATGACCCAAAGGGCCACTTACCCAAGTTAAGCTTCTTTTCAACCCATGACACTATGTTCTTGGTATATTTTGACCATGTTTTAGCATATGACAAAGCCAATTCTACAGAGTCAGTGTTCTTTAACAGCATGCTGTCTAGTTCTACAGGAGAAAAGTTTCCTGAAAATAAAAATATTAAGGTAAATATATTAAATATGGTCATGTAACTCTAAAAAAAGAAACATTCAAAACCTAAGATGTTCTTCAATGAAAATTGGTTTAAAATTTATAAGTAACAAACTTAGAATTAAAGGGTCACACTTAAAATGGTTTCAAATTAAAATGTATTTTTGATCTTAATGTGTACTTCTATAACTCATCAAATTACAAACCCAATGTAATTCTTGATCAGTCTCTATCATCACATTATATACTCTAGCAGGTTTTTTCCTTCAGTTTTATATGTAAAACTTTACATATCAGTTTATGTTAAAATAAATATATACTAGGTTACTAAGCAAGAAAAGATCCAAAACATTTATCAAAATTCAAACATTTATTGAAAGTAACTGCAAAAACTTGGACAAAGGTTTAAAGTACCTTAAGCATTACCTTTTTCATTGCATGAGTCCACTGATTCCATAGAAACACTTTCAAAAGTCTTAAAACATGGAAGAAAACAAATTTAAGATTAGAGCAGAAGGCAACAGATCTTTGCTTCCGTATTTTTTCACTCTAATTTGTTACCCTGACATAATTCCTGCTAAAGAATTTCAAGTATTTAGAACTCAAAGAGTCTGAAAACTGTTTAAATGCCAGAACATTTTATAAGAATTATATAGCTTTTTTACAACAGTAGTTCTCAAGGTCCAAGAATGAATAATCTCATTGTTTACTACCAGAATAGTTAACATTAATGAATCCATTCAAAACTTAAAATTCTGCAGACATCAAAAATATTAGTCAGGAAGTTAAAGAAGCAATTTAAATAGATTGCTGTCTAAAAAGAAGACAAAGACCTATCCTAGCCATCTTTTACCATTTTATTATATAACAAGCATTTTCTCCGAATGTCTATTGGAACGCATAGTGCAGAACTTTCTATGATGACGGAAATGTTCTATATCTTCACTGTCCAATAAGGTAGCTACCGGTTACATGTAGCTATGTGAACATATAAAAAATGGCTAAAGTAAACAAGAAATAAAATTTTAATTTATTTTAAATAATTTAAATTTAAAGAGCTACATGTGGCAAGAGGCAACCCTACTGAACAGTGCAGAAAAACATTATCAACCAGAACTGTGAGATCCCAAAGAAATCTGATCTATTTAGTTGGGCAATATATAGAGTATGCGGGGATTCGATGCAAAAGGGATCAAAGAGACATGGGTTTGAAGTCCAGATCTATCACTTATTTGCTGTACGATACTGGGCTGCATATTTAAGTTCACTTAACTCTCATTTGCCAGTTTACAAAATGGGGATAGGAACACTACTTTCATAAGGATATTTTAAGGACTGAGATGATCTAGGCTTCATACAGTACATAGTAAATAATAAGCTCTATTAAATAAATGGCAACTATTACTTTTAACAATATTTTAAAAAACTCATTAAAGTAATTTTATTTTATTATTAGTATTATATCATCAATCTCTAGAGTAAATTAAAAACTACAGAAAGAAAAACAGGGTGCAAAAGAATAAAAAAATCGAAAAGTATTTTCCTATTAAGAATTAGGAAACAGGAACAGGAAATATGATTCACACAAAAAAATTAAAACTGTTCAAAGCCTTGTCACACAAATACAATTTTTATTATATATTCTGAATATATAACATTGAAGAAAAATCATAAATGACAGCAAAATATTCAAAGATTTTAAAATTCTTTGTCATTCTGATATGGTTTATACATTCTCCTCCTTGATTCCTCATCAATGGATGACTTCAGATATAGTCAAATTTTTTTCTCAATATTGTAGTACATATAAGCAGTCATTCATATTTCCTATCATTTTAAGAAAGACCTAAAATTTTAATATTTTTATATAATACAAGTACTTGGCACATTTCCAAATATTTGTTGAAATCCTATCTGGATCATCATTTACAGCAAATGATCAACATATGTTCCTAATACAGTTTGTTTAAATATCTTGCATTTGGTGAAAAAAATTTTACTTAAATGAAAATACTGTAAATATAAATCTTTAAAGCAATATTCTACATACATTCCTCTATGTTCTGTTATTTCACAGCAATTTTTCTTTCAGTTGGGAATCAGAACCCCAATCCTCTGACATACTTATAGGGACGTTCTTAGGGAGACTTAAGACCTATAGGCCTGTTAATAAGTGTTTCATGATAACTAACAAACTGTAGGATTTGTGAGAAGATTACCTGGGGACTTCTGTTTTTTTCATTGCTTTGGAGAGAAAGGGAGGCTGAGAGAGGAGAGAGAGAGAAAGAGAGAGAGAGAGAGCGAGAGAGAGATGGAAACATCGACTGGTTGCTTCTTGTAAGCACCCCAACCAGGGATCAAATATGCAACCTGGGTATATGCCCTGACCAAGAATAGAACCTGTGGCCTTTGGTTACTAGATGATGCTCCAACCAACTGAGCCACTCTGGCTAGGGTCAGATATGTTCTTTTAAATAATAGTTTTACTTAAAAAGTGCAATTACTTTTTGCTGCAGAAACTGACCATAAATGATCATATTTAATATAATAAATTGGTATGCTTTTCTCGCTAAACTCAAAAACTATAAAAGAGTAATGCTGAGATTAAGATTAGAAAATTATTGAAATACTAAGTTAAAAATATTAAAGTCTTTGCTTTCACACTAACTTGGCCTACCTTACTTTCCCGAGAAACAGGCAGTCGAAATAATGAATCATTGCCTACATCACCCATAAGGAAGTTTGTCAGGCTATACAGGGAGGTTAAAAAAAATAATAATAAAAAGACAAGTCATTACATTGCTCTGTCAGAGGATTTACATTCAATATGTCATTGAGAATAATTTTTTTTCAGTTAAGACCCTTAAAAATAAATCGCTAGGACTCTATCCACATAAGCTACATAAGTCACTTGCAAATGAATGCTGCTTCTAAGTAGTTCTAAAGACACCTTCGTATACAGTAATAAAACAACACAGTATATAGCTTTTCCAACGTGATAGTATTTTATATTGGTTAATACTTTACTTAACATGTATTTACTGAGTTATGTGACGTAACTCTCACTGAGATACCCAGGCCCAAAATTGTTTCAATGACAGTGCTTTACTTACATATTCCCAAAGGTAAAGGCCAAGGTTTCAATGGAAGAAAACACTTCTCTGAATAGATAGTTTTTGTTTTCTTCATTAACGTCTGTGAAGTTCACAGCTATAGGGAAAGATTGGTTAAAATTAATGAGGGCAAAAATATTTTAAACTAGATTTATATAAATTCATTAAATCCTTTAAAAATCCACCATTACTTATAGAAGTATTACAAAATTCAGAAAATGCACAGCTTAATACACAAATGGACATGAAGTTCAATTCTTTAGTTTAAAAAATCATACAAAAGAATCAGCTTACATAGAAGTAGCTGGCATTCCAAACTGACTACTCCATGCATTATATAATTTGACACGTCTCAGAAGAGATTCAATGTGAAATCAATCAGTCTTGGAGTGCCAGAGTCCATGTTACCAGACCTCTCTCATTAAGAGTACTCTGTGCTATTTTCTCTTACTTATTGCTTTATGGCATTTTTTAAAAAAACAGCTAAACACCCTCTGGCTTACTTATGTCAACATGAAGTGCATTTTTCCAATGAATTATCAATAATTGAAGTCATATATACATCTGACATAGCATAAAGCCTATATACAAAGTATGTCACAAAAAATAGTCAATGTTTTAGAAAATTTGAAATTCTATTTATTTATAGCCTTATTTCTTACAGGTCCTTGGGCTCTGAGGTCCATGTTAATTGATACATACCTGTCTTTTGTTTATCATAGGGACAGTCTAACATTTTGCATTTTGTTAAAGCAAACTGTGAAACATAGCTGAAAAAGATTTCTTATTACAACTTCTCTGTGTGTACCTCTGTTAAAAATCCAGATACAATTTACCAGGACAAAATCTGAAGACAGAATTGGTAATTTCTGAAAAGCAATCCATTCTAGTCAGGTTGAGTTTAAAGAAGCAGCTGGCTTCTTATATCCTACCTTCCCTAGGATCCTTGCCCCAAAAGGAAGGTAGAGAAACCAAGTTGAGAGGAAGCCATTCTTTGCCTTAAAACAGAGCTGTTCTTAAGCTTGCTGCACATTAAAAAAGAAAGTTTTAAAACCCAAGTCTGTGTCCCATCTTCAAGGGTGCAGATTTCATAGGTCTGGGTGAAGCAAATATATTTACTTAAAAGTTCCCCAGGTGATTCTAATGTGTAACTTGGGTTGAAAATGCTTGTTGAAAAGCAAGGATCCCTTAGCAGGGATGAATTAAACCCTAAGTCTACAGCGAAAATTTTACATGTATAAGCCTTTATAGATATGAGGGGCTAATCCGTACCTTTCATCAGATTCTTCTAAGTATCCTTGATACAAACAAAAAGAAAAACTTCAGAATCACCATGACTAATTTTAAAAATATCTTTGTACTTTTGCTCTGGCCAACATGGAGAACAGGCTTATATTTCTGCCTGAAACAACTAAAGAAACCCATAACAAATTACATGAGACAATCAATAGTTTTTAAGACACTGGCAATCTGGTGACAAAGAACAAGAACCCTAAAAACAAGAAACAAATGTGGTAAGCTCTACAATTTCCCAGCTTACTGCCTAGTATTACACAAAATAGATTTGTGAGCAAAGGAAACTGCCAGGGATAAAGAAGGTCATTTTATAATAATGAAGAAGTCAATTTATTGAAAAGGGCACCTAATAAAAATTTCAAAATGCCTGAAGCAAAAACTAATAGAAATATAATGAGAAATAGACAAATTAACAGTAATAGCCAGAGATTTCGATAACCCTCTCAGTAACTGACAGATAATGGAAATGGAAAATTAGTACGAATATGGAAGACTAACAATAGTATCAGCCACCTTGACCAGATGGATAATCATAGAACACTCCTCCCAATAACAACATGCATTCTTTTCAGGTGTATAGGGAATATTTACCATATTACTGGCCATAAAACATATCTTAATGGGTTTAAAAGGATTCAAAACAGGCAAAATATGTTCTGTGACTAGGTGGAAATAAATTAGAACAGAAAAATCACTGGAAAACCGCCAAATACTAGAAAATTAACACACTTCTAAATAACTTGTGGATCAAAGGAGACAAAGGGAAATTAAATAATATTTTGCACAAAATAAATATGAAACACAACTAATCAGAACTGGTGAAAGGGAGGGACAGGGAGGCACAGATGGGAGGGATTACAAAGGGCCAGGGATAATGATGGAAGTTTCATAAGAACATGCATGTCAAAATTAATCAAACTGTACCCTTTCAATTTGTGAAGTTTGCTGAATGTCAATTATACCTCAATAAAGCTGTTTCTAAAATCTCATTGGAAAGTAAATATTAAACAGTACTTTATAATGTAATATGAGCAAAAATGTAAAGTCTACTCATATTTCCAAACTTTAACCTGCTAGACTGCAAAGAAAAAAGGACTTTATAATATTATCCAAAATTCTATAATTATCCTTTCTTTCCTACAAATATACCTTTTCATAGCACTAAACATAATTAGGGGATTAAAAAAGAATTTTAAGTAATGAAAAGGCAATTATTTCAACCATTTTCCTCCCTTATCTTCAACCCCACTTGAATGATGTTACAGCCACCAAAGAAAAATTCCTATTACTGCCCTTGTCTCCACTTCAAAACATCCCTGTATTTCTAATATCCTTCATCTTTTTTGCTCATCTCTGTTTTCCATAGAAATGTCTTTGGCTCCTTTCCAATAATAAACTTCCCACTGTCTCCTGAATTCTCCCAAACCCTTTACCACTATCACTTCTCTCTCATAGCTTCACTTGACATTTTTTTTCTTTGGTACTAACATACTTAAATCTTTCCTGCGTGGAAAAAAATGTCTTTTTACCATACTTCTTAAAGCTATCACCCAATCTAACATACCATTCCTTCACTGCCAGCCCTCTATAAATAAGTCATGACTGAATTCACCAGGATTTGGCTTTTCATCCAGTTTAATGATTATCAGGGGTTAGGAAACTTTTTCTGTGAAGGGCTAGATAATAAATATTTTAGACTTTTCAGATCAAAGGGTGTTTTGTAACTATTCAACTCTGCCTAAAGGAGCCAAACTTAAACAAATGAGATACAATGATACACAAATAAATAAGAGTGGATATGTTCCAATATAAGTGTTTACAAAAACAGGCAGAGGCCAGATTTAGCACACTGGTAGTAGTTTGCTGCCTGGGTATAAGATGCATTCTGGAGCCAGTCTGCCTAGGTTACATCTTAACTCTGTCTCTTACTTGGTTAAGTAACATAACTGCTCTGTGCCTCAGTTTCCTCATTTATAAAATGGGAATAATAGTATGTATTTAGGGAACTGTTGTGAAGATCGAATGAACTCAGAACAGAGCCTGTCACACAGAAAATGCTCAATAAATGTTAATATTTTCACTCAATACCACTAAATAACACTCAACAATATCCTCCTATAAGTCAAACATGGAGACCTTTTTCCTTCTAAATTTTCATCTCACTTGACCATTCTGCAATACTCAACAATTCTACCATTTAATATGTATACAACCTTGGACAAACTTCTCTGTTTCAGCTTCACTACCTGTTAAGACAGGAGCTGACATAACAACAGTAGTGACTTCAAAACTTTGCTGAGGATTAATGAGATAAGAGCTTAGCAGTTTCTGGCATACAGTAAGTACCTCCTCAATAATATCAGCTATTACTACAAATATTAACCACTTCCTTCCATCTTGATGTAGTCCACTCTCTTAAGAGGCAGTGTGTTATAGTAATTAGAAGAAGAAAGGCTTCAAATCTGCCCTCTACCACTTCCTGGGTCACTCTGGATATATTACCTAACTTCAATTTCTTCATATGTACACTGGCATATTACTGAAAGGAACGGCTGAAAAAACAAATGTGAAGCACCTAGAGCACAATACTCGGCAATCAGTAAACACAAGTGTCCTCATGTTCGCCACCTGCAGACAACTTGGACTTCACATGGCTGTCCCACTCGGCCTAACTTTACCCCCACAGAACCTTGTTCACTCTCATACCTTTAAACGAATGAATTCTTAAACTACCTGGACTTGTCTAGTTTTAACCTCCCAGCTCCACACCTGCCTTTCCAATGGTCTGTTTGATATATTTCTTCCCCTGCTTCCCACTATTTACCCATCAGCATAGTAATCTCAACATGTACTAAACTGTTCTTTATCTTCCTTTCTACTCTGCCCCTCAAACCTACTCTTTTCCATACATTTGAAAGCTTAGCTTTCAAAATGCCTCTAAAACAGTTTCTTCTTCCTTTTCATTCCCATTACCACCGACTTAGATTAAAAGGCCACACTGTACCCCTAATCTGGACTATTTAACAACCTTTTCATTGGTGTCTGTCTCTACTTTCGCTCTGCTATCAGCCCTTCTTCAAAATTTCAACAAAATTTTGTTCCAGGTCCAAATAATTTTCTTCCTTGGGTTCCCTATTAAGTCTCAGCAATAATCATAAATACCTACTGCGTATGTCTTTAAGAAATCACATAAATAGATTTCATACATACAAACTATTAGAATAGCAACTTCTAAACTTTTTTGACCACAGCCTTCAGTAAGAAAAACATTTTAAACATCATGACCGAGTATAATACACATAACAGATATCGGTTCTATAACACTTATAAAGTTTCTGAAACATCTTAAGTCTTATTCAATGAGTGTTGCATTCTGATTTTTCTTTCTATTCTCTTTCATACTTTAAAAGTGCTGTTCATGGTCCACTAACTTGAAAAACCACTAAATTAGAAAATATAATGGAAGAAAAATTTTATCGTTTGCAGGGGGGGAAAAAGCTGCAAGATTTACAAAATGAAAACCTTAAGTTGTTTCTAGAACATAAAAGACAACTTGTAATGCATGTACTATATTCTCAGATAGAAATGCTAAGTATATAAATTCTCCTTAATTTAATTTATAAATTTAACTCAAGTCACTCTCAAAGTACCAAGATATTTTTTGGAACTAGACAAGCCAATTCAAATATCTTGATGGAAAAAATAAATCCTGAACAAAAAGAGTAATGGAAAGAGGAATTACCCTTACCAGATACTAAAACATACTGTTAAACTACAATATAAAGACAGCATGGTATTGGCACATGACTAAACAAATCAGTGGGACACAAAAAGGACCAGAAATAGATATAAAAAACAAACTAATAAAAACCTGCAACTTATATCAAGATTAGAACTAATTTCACTTATACAGACTTTCTACAAATGAATACTAAATTTAAAAAAGCCAACCATCAACAACAACAAAAAAATATAGGTAAAGGGTCAGTTCGCAAATGCTCTGAAATATATAAAGATACTTAACTGCACTCAAAATGAGAAAAATGCTAATCAAATTTACACCAAGATACCAATTTTTACTATAACTGGATATACAAAGATTGGAGAACAAAGTTTTATAACCACCTTTCTTGGCAAAGGTGCAGAAAATCAGTCTTTTCAGCACTGCGAGCAGAAGGGCAAATCTCTACAGAGGGCATTTGGCAAGACCCAAAATATGTAAGTGCACGTGCTCTGTAATTCAGTAACTACCTATCTAAGAATTTACATGCATATTCATTGAAACATTGTTTGTAACAGGAAAAAAATATTGGAAACAATCCAAACATCTATTAGTAGTGAATTGGTAAAATTATAGTAATCGATATAATGGATTATCATGCAACTTTGAAAAAATAAAAGAATAAGGAAACCTTTTATGTATAGATAACTCAGAACAATGAGCAATAAGAATGATATTATTTGTGCAAAAAGGAGGATAAAAAAGAGAACATATTGTATTTGCTTAGATATGTGTAGTAAGATACACAAATAACCAGTAACATTTGTTGCTTATCTAGGGAAAGGAATGGGTAGAAAGTGTATTTACCATTGAATACTCTTTTATACCATTTCCATGAACAACTGTGTAAAAGAATTGCCTATTAAAAAATTAATTTTTCAAAACAGAAAGAAAAGATGAGGCTTCCATAATTCTGGATGTTATTAAATCTTATTTTTCTTCTTCATTTGTCAATTTTTAAATATAGGCCAAACACAGATCAGGAGAAATCTAATAGTCCTTTAACTTATATTATAAATGAAACTTATATTACAAAAAGACCAAAATAATTTTAAGTCCCAATGAAAACACAAATACCTAAGTACATGATAAATTACTGCATGTTGAAGATGCCTTTATCTACTTCAAAAATAGGCTATGTCTCTCTTACCATATTCCAAATATTTTGTTAGACTGAACTTCCTGCTTGGAAACAGGAGGAGACACAGGAAATACAAATCACTACTAGAATGAATGAGGAAATGCTAAGGATTTGTCTTTTAAAGTCACTAAAAAGTAAATTTCACATTTAAAATAAAAAACGAGAGGAGTCAGATTCCAATTTCTCACTTACCATGCTTAGCAGTGAATGGATTTCACTGCTGTAAAACAAACAAGATTATACCTGATTCTGAAGTTATTCTGTATTTATATGTAATTTTTTAATGGTCTGGTATATTCACAAAATGCATTTGGCAGTTAAGAGACCTCCAAAGCAGGGTCATAGCTGTTTTCTAGATGTAATCAGGGGGGTAAGACAAGATAATCTCCATATTCAGAAACTTTCTGATTCTAATATACAGTCGTTATGTTTTCCTCTTTAAAAAAGAAATAAAATTATACCTTTATAGATTTTGAAAATATTAAAGTAGACAGCTTATGCAAAACACTGAGAATGCCACAGAATATACATTCAAAAATGGTTTCTACCTTCCCCTTGCCTTTCCAGAGTTTGAAAACTAAATTATCATTAAATGAAAGAATTAAATAAGCTCTGATTTAACCTCAAATTTTTTAGGTCACTGAATATTTTTCATTTTGGATATTGGTGGTATTTTTAGATGACCTCAAGAATAAGAGTGTGTGTGTCTTGGGGGTGGAAGGTATATTTAAAAACAAACTTAACACCAAAGAAAATACTATTTTTTATGTTTTCTAGTCTCCAGTCTCATGGAATCCTAAAGAACCAGAATTAGTCTCTCAACAAAGTAAATCTTTTATATTTCATTCAACACAAAATAAAATCCTAACAACTCCAAGGGTAAAGACAGTCATAGTGGGGAATAATATTCAAACGATTGCTTTACCTCAAAAAAAAAAAAGAAAGAAAGAAAAGAAAGAAAGATCTTCAATGCAGCTAAGAGGCCACTTTCTTCCAGTGTGTTTCTGGAATGTGGACACCAACTAGGCACAGGCACACTCCTTCCCCAGGACATCCTGACTGCACACAATAGCTACTGACAACAATTGCATGAGCTGTGGTTGCTATTTCCAAGCATGGAAATTTTACTATCTATAGACACAAATTTCCCTATCTCAGTTAAGTGACCCTTATAAACAGTCTATTTAAAAACAAATTTGGTTACTAAGCAAATTTTAAAAGTCCTAACAGAAGTTATCTATTTTTCCCATTTAAATACATCTAACTTTTTTTCAGCGCTTGAAATACAGAAAAAACAAACAAACAAATACAATAAATTTATGTCAAAAGTGGAGGAGGAAGTTCTTAAGTAAATGGACTGTGCTTTATTGAAAAATTTTTTGTTCTTCCTGCCTCATCTCTTGACACTTGCCATTTCCCTCTCTATATATGAGTGTGTTCACCAATTATATCATGTTCTTCAACATCCAGAGGGCTTGTACGAGCACCCTATATCACAGTCCCCAACACGGGCCTGTAGCTCAGTAAGTAAATGCCTTCTTGGCCCTTGAGATGCAGGACAGGTAATTCTGCTCCACAATGAAGCCTAGCCTTTCCTTCCTTACTCAACCCACAGGGAGTCACTTTTTATAGTTACATTATTTGAATTCATATTACCTATCTGTGGCATTTATCACTGAAGATCGCTTCTTAGAACCTTGTACTTATAAATTTCATGACATCTTTCTCCAGATCATCTGCTTATTTCTTAGGTAGTATTTCTGTCTCCGGGATCTCTTATTCGGTTCTCTATTTACTCTGCACGCCCTGAGCTGGTGTCACTCTCTTCCATCACCACTTACACGTCAACAACTCTTAAGTCCACATCTTCAACTCCAAACTCCAACTTAACACCTAATATTCAACCTGTGGTATGTTTCATCAAATTAACATTCATCCCTCTTCTGTAACAACCATATGCCACTTCTGCCACACCCCAGTCTCTGCCTTAGATCAGGGGTCAATCCTCATCGTGTCCATTATTTCTAACAATCTCCTAAATAAACTGTGCCTCCAGTCTCATTTCTTCTCCAATACTCCCTTCATCCTTGGTCCTTCCTATATAGTACTGCAGCTCAGAATAATGAATTCTACTCCTTTGGGGTGGCAAGTCATTTTGTGATTCTTTTAACACATGTTTTACACACACACACATACACACAGAGTTATTTATATACACATATACATACATACATGGCAAAACTTATTTTACAATTTTAGTTTCATTTTTCACACTTTAAATAATGTCCCGATTAAGTCTTCTTTTTTTCTCCATTTGGTTCCCTAGTTTAACTTGAGTCACTACAAATGACCATTTTCTAGCACAAACTATCTTTTCATAACAAAGACTTTGTACGCCGATAGCCTCCTTCAAAAAAGCATGGACTTTCAAAAAACTCAAAAATTTTAAATGTCAGTTGTTTAGTTTATTAAGTGTCTTCTGCCAAATAAAGTTTTAATTTTTAAAAGGAAAAGTTTTAGGTATGACAGTGGAAATAATAAATATTGAAGTATACGTAGCCCCTATTAATATACATCATATCAATGCCATGAGAGAAGATGGCTCTGTAGTGATTATGAATGAAAATACAGCACTTGGATCTTTTTTGCCCTCACCAACCCATTTTTAATATGTCTCTCTTACCTTTCACTTTTGCAGTAAGTGTTTCTGCAGCATTTTGAAGATCAACAGAATTGAGGTTCTGATGTTTATTCATTATAGACTTTAAAACACGAAGAAGTTCATCCAGACGTATATGAATGACTTCTTTAAAAGAGTCTTAAAAAGGAAAAAAAAATTAAATTTGATTCCAAAATCAAGTTTCAGGAATCTAAGTTATGAAAGATCATTCTAAAGTACATTTCAAGTACACGCATTGGCTCCACACTTTTGCCTACTATATGTTCACCTCTATTCTCACCATTGCAATTATATACAAATTATACATATAGCCTTCAAAAAAAACTTTAATTGTTTTAATTCATTAAGAATTTCAAGTCCCATAGAATTTAGCACTATCTTTTTCAGTTTTCTCTAAATATGCTCTCCAGATTTCTCTTGAGGAAACTTTATAAGCACTTACTTTATAAGGTAAGTGCTTCTTGTCTTCGTGGTTTTATTCTAATATACTTTTTAATATACATGGTAACAGAATTAAAGTCCCACAATGTCTGGTATATTAACCAATATTCAAGAACATATAACTTGCCATTCAAACCAGAATACTCTAGCCAGTGAAAATGGGGATGCTACTTAAAATCATGACAGCACTTACAGGCATATTCCTGGAATACCATCCCAAGAAAACCAAAAAGGAAAATCACCCTATAATCTTTAAAAGCCCTGAAATAATCCTCAAAAGTCTGAAAAGACAACCACCTTAAATACAATACTCTGAGGTAATTTTCCTTTCTGTAACCTTATAGAGCACTAGTGTTTTATAATAGTTAACATTTATTAAGTGCTTCCTATGTGCTAGGCACTGTTAAAAGTACTTGAATGATATTATCTCATTTAACTTCCACATTGATCCTAATAATTTTTTAATTTAATTTAATTTTAAGATTTTACTCATTTATCTTTACAGAGAGAGGAGAAAGAAGGGAGAAAGAGAGAGAAACATCAATGTGTGGCTGCCTCTCGCACACTTCCAACCGGGGACCTGGTCTGCTACCCAGGCATGTGCCCCAGCTGGGAATCAAACTGGCGACTCCCCCAGTTCACAAGCTGATGCTCAATCCACTGAGCCACTCCAGCCAGGGCTGATCCTAATAATTTTAAAATCTCTATTGTACAGATGAGAAAACTGAGGCACATCTAAATTCACCAAGTTACTAAACTGTGGAACCAGAATTTAAATCATCAAGTAATTCTGGAAGCAACGCTTGTAATGTTATACCACTTCTCTACTGAAATAGCTTAAAAAACAAACAGAAAACATTTTATAATTACATAATTATTTTCAGAAATGTTAAAAGATAATCACTAGAAAGAAAATTTGTCTACTGGGTAAAAAACAAAAACAAGAAATTTACCATTATCCATCAAATATTCCGTTCGTTCATCAACAGCATTATCAGGAGAGAGAAATATGTAAGATAAGAAGAGCAGGCGAGGCTGGGAGCTGTGTATAGCAGGGCAAAGAGTATTCTAAGAGGCACAGAAAAATAGTGATGGAAACAGAGAGAGCAGAGTGCCTTCAGGAAAAAAAAATCTAATTCAATCAACAAATTTTAATAGGAAAAAATATATACAGGGTATCAGGTGCTGGCCTAAGTAGCCTTGGAAATGAATCGAGTCTGTAAGAGAGCAAAGAAAATGCATATTAATACTGTACTCTAGTTGATAGTGTTTTCAATTAGGATTTGGCTTAACAATTATGATACTGCTATACATGTATACTGGGAACTGAACAACTGAGTAAACAGATGGTAGATGATAGAAGCTGAGTATCTCAGTATTGGGGATAGAAATTTACAATTAAGCAGGGAGAGGAGGCTATAATGACACATGTGGTGATGAATTAGATTTGGATACTTCAGTAAGAATTCATGCTTAGCTTAATATAGATATAGGTGGCTACATACAGAAATATTTATAGAAATGTTAGTATACACACTTACATTTCTTTGTTCTGTCAGCTGAGAGGGCCTATAAGAAATGACACTCCAGTAACAACAAACATACCTAGCACCCTGATCTTCATTTCTAATACCATTCTCCAAAAAAGGGAAACCAGGGCTCCTTAGAGAAATGACTGACTCTAGCCCTGGCTGGTGTGGCTCAGTGGATTGAGCGCCAGCCTGTGAACCAAAAGCTCACTGGTTCGACTCCTGGTTGGGGCACATGCCTGGTTGTGGGCCAAGTCCCTAGTCAGGGGCATGAGACAGGCAACCAAGAGTTGTATCTCTAGCACTTTGATGTTTCCCTCTCTTTCTCCCGCCCTTCCCCACTCTTTAAAAATAAATTAAAATCTTTAAAAAAAATAAATGGATACTTTAAAAAAAAAGAAATGGCTGACTCTAGGACTGGGGCAGGAAATACATAAAATAAGTTAGGGACCATCTTATAGTGCGAGAAAGAGCTTAAAGGAAACAAACCCTCATACTTCAGAGTTAGGGCAAGAATTTACAAAAGCCAACCGAAAGAGCTCCCAATGGCCAAAGGTGGAACAATTTGAGCAACAAATAAATAAAACAGTACTAGATTATAACCCAAAGTATGAAGTGAATATCCGTGAGTCCGTGCTGATACAAATACATGAAAAAGAAACAATCTTTTGCATAGAAAAATTCCAAATAATTGAGATAGATATTTTGTCCTCAAGGACGTGAAGCATGTGCACAGTGACTTCCTAAGGAGTACAATATGGAAGGAAGACAAAAAGAGTGATGTTATAGTAGAGGAGCTTAACAACTACTATAAGACAGGTGATCATGGTCAACATTAACAGTGATACATGCTCGCAGTATCACTTTTGATATGATGTGATAAAGAAATGGCACTTTACATTGTTATCTTCCTTCCAATATCCCATAACCCCAGTCTAAACATGAGAAAAAGACAAATTCTAATCAAGGTACTTCCTACAAAATACCTAGAGCCAATACTCCTTAAATTATCAAGGTCATTAAAAAAAAAAATCAGTAAAGTCTGAGAAACTGTCATGACCAAGGAGGGCCTCAGAAGACATGACAGTTAAATACAGTATAACAGGATCCTGGAAGAGACATTAGGGACTATTAGGGACAATTAATGGAAATCTGAATAAACTATGGACTTTCATTAATAACATATCATTATTATAAATACTGATTCAGATGTACCATACTAATGAAAGATGTTAATAAATAGGGGATACTGGGTATAAGTGTATATGGGAAGTTGGTGCTACCTTCTCAATTTTTCTGTAAATCTAAAATTATTCTAAAATAATCTATTCAAAGAAATGAAATACAAATGGGCAAAAGATTTTAGGAATTTTATACACTATTAAAACTTTTTCCATAAATATATATTACTTTTATAATTAGAAATTCATTTAGATATTTTTTAATTCCTAGGGAAATTTGAGTATGCAGCTGGCTGCATAATAATTAAGTTACTAGTTATCTTAATTAAATGATCAATATCTATTTTGTCTATTTTATAATTACAGATGTTAGTTTGGTTGGTTTACTTAGTTGAGGCAATAAAGCTTAGCAGTTGGTTAGAAGCAAAATCTCTAGAACCAGATTGCCTGAATCTGAATTCCAACTTCATGACAGAGAGACCCTGGGTGAGTTACTTAGCTTCCCTGTGCATCAGTTTCCTCACCTGTAAAAAGGTGATAATGACAGCTACTTCAGAGGGTTGGTTGGTTTAAATGAGTTAAAGCATATGAAGCACTTAGAACAGTGGATGGAGCATAGTAAGCCCTCCATAAGTACTTGCTGTTACTCTTATTAGTTTATGCAGCAACAGAAACAGATTAATAACACAGGTTAGGACTGAAATTAAACCTCTTATCTTTAAAATAAAAGAAACTTTTGGAAAATAATAAAATTTGACTAGTTTTAAGATATAATAATTGTATTTTCTCCCTGTTCTGTACTGCAAAATCTATTATTTGTTTGGCCTATAACTAAATAAAGCTAGTTTATGGTAATACTTCTGCCTACTTATCAAAACCAAGGTTAAGTGATTACCTAGTATCATAAAATTGCACTGTATTCTTTTTGAAACCTATGTCAGTCTTAAAATAGAAGAGAAAGCCAGTCATTCCTATCCCCCTCTCTGATGTTTCATAATAAAATCTACATATATTAATATACTTAGAGAATATTGTAAGAATACTTTGCCTTATTTTGAGGTCTCAGGCCAAAAGAGCTTGATTTTTGAGTGTCAATAACAACCATCAATATTAAAAATTAGTGTTTGGTATTAAGCCAGAATTAGAAAATACTAACGGCATAAATGCCTAAATAAACCAAGGTAATAAATTCTGGTCTTCTCAAGGTCGAGTGAATAAAATACATGTTGAAATGACTATATTTCAAAATTATTACATGTTTTTAAATTTTCTTAGTTTTAATTCTAGCACAGTAATCAGTAATAGATACAGCCCACAAAAACAAAAACTCTTTGGGATCCTCAATAATTTTTAACATTGTAATGGATCCTGAGATTCCATGTTATTGTTTTTCTAAAAAAAAATAAAACCCTGTAAAACATCCCAATAACTATCAGCATAAATGATTCACCAACTTTTTTTCCTATAAGAAAGCCCTTATAAAAACACATATTGAAGTTCTTCCAAATCAAAATACTGAAAAGCGGTTAACTGATTTATTTTGTAAGAAATTTCAGAAGTACTTGAAATTACCCTATAAATAATTTCAATTTCTTGTGATTGAAGACACTTCTGAAGCCTATAAATCAACAAAAATGAACACAACGGCTAAAGAAAATGTTAATTACAAAGATTCATAAACTTTTCAATATTTTTTAGTAGAAGCATAAACTACTAGCACATCACTATATCCTGATAATACTTCACCTGGGTCTTTATAAATTATAGCATGCACTTAATTGTGTTTTAAGTGCTAAAAATGTCCCATTTTTACCAAATGTTCTTTTCCCTTTTAAAATAAAGCTACCTCAAATACTTTTTACGAGGCACAAGGCCTCTTAAGCTGAAAATGTAACTTCTTAAAAGTCTTAAGGAGTTTAAATAGCTCCTTAAGCAACACTAAATATTCCCCCATCCCTACTCCCAGACAGTAGCAGCAATAAGCAAAGCACTGAAGGCAGTGACTATTCTTCCCTCATGCAGAAGAAAGGCTAAGTGGCTAATTGGTATCATAGAAAACAATAGATTTAGATCAAGAAACTTTGGTTCTGATGCTTGATCTAACACACTTCCTTGAAATGACCCTATACAAAACTCTCAGCTTCTTTGATCTCAGATTAATCAGTAAAACGAAATTAAGAACGCCCACCTTTAAAAAATGTTGTGACTATCAAATAAATTATCAACAGAAACAAAACTGCTTTATAGTCTTAATATAGACAGCTATCACTACTATTAAATCTGTAAGCCAGTAGAACTAAATACCTTTGAAGACAGATTTGTCTCATATAAAATTACACTCAACAGAAAACACAGTAAGGTCCCACAATAATTTGACTAATGAAAACAAGACATTGAAGTTAACTTCCAATTTCATTTTGTATATAAAATCTAAATTAGTAAATTACTCAGAAATAAACCATAATTAAAGATACACTTGATGAAAATATTTCTATACCTATTAAGTTAAATTACAGTATTTAAGTTAGTCATATAACCAAATACAAGATAATTTTTATAGTGGCCACATTATACATGTAATGAAATTTAATTTATACTACACAAAGGTATTATATACGTGAATACAATAATGTTAACCAAAATCTTAAGAGAATAGTAAAAGTCCTGTATCCCACTATTTGTTTATCTACTATGCCAGTAATACAGTAATCTGAATTTTAATTTATTGTTTCACTCATTTGTGCCATTTATTTTTTGCTTCATTCAGCTTATCAAGTGAAAACAGATTAGCCAGCTCCACTTTTTGGTTCTCAAGCATTAACACAATACTTCAGTGTTTATATTGCAAACACTTCATGGAAATGCTTAAGTAAATAAATGAAAAAATTCATGGTGTTTTCCTTGATTAAAAAAAACCTGACAGTTTAAAAAATCAGTCTTGTTAATTCAGTATAACCTCTCTGGGAGAGCAATGAAAACAACAAGGAGGAAAAAGGTTTCAGAACTTATCACTAGGAAACTCCCTTTATTTTGCTGTAATGACTTCTGAATTTACAGAATAAAAGTGAAGGCTAAACAGCAGTGTTCTTTATCCAGCCACTGGGGATTGTAAAAATAATGGCTGACATTTTACAACACTTTTTCTAAGAGCTTTAGATATTTAATCTTCAGAACAACCCAATGATGTCGGTATTATTACTCCTTTGAAAAAATATAGAAACTGAGGCACAGAGAAGACAAGTAATTTGCCTGGCGGCAGAATGAGGATTCTACCTTAGGCATTCTAGCTCTAGAATTTGTGCTCTTAATCACTAAAATATATTAACACGGTTAAAGAAGTTATCATTAATGACAGTACTCTACGATCTGTGATTTAATAGGCTTTAAATAGTAATCGAATATGTCAGTTACTATTTTAAGTGGTATTAAATTAGGCAAGCCATTCTAGGCAAGTACAGGAGAGGAAAATAATCTCCTAAGAGCTGGCATACGTGTAATGAATGAGTTACCTGTATTTCATACTTCATTCCGCAAGGATTCAATCCATATTTTCTAGGCACTAAGATATAACCTATTAACATTAACATTAACCAATCCTAAGTGATATCCATTAGAAATCACTTCCAGAGAGGTTACTTCTAAAAGAACACAGCAGCAAGGTATGTCTGGTACTACCAACTTAATACTTCTCATTATTTCACAAAATTTCTGGTACATTATAGGGGCTAATACTTAAGTAATGGTCTTCAATAGTCAAGTTAACATTCACTGAAATTTATCTAAAATAAATCTAGGGGACTCCTATGGGCCCATGTGGAGGATCAGGAGTCCCCGTGCCCCTGCTCCCCATTCCCCTTGCTCCTATGGGGCCCTCGAGTTGGCCAGGGAGTTGCCTCTCTCCTCCACCCTCTCCCCGCTTTTCCCCTCAATAAACCCGTTGCCTGCCCACCCCCCCCCAAAATAAAATAAAATAAACTTATACACCCTCCTCCATATTCACCCTAAAAAAATTGGGTTACTCCATAAGACAGGGTTTCGATAAGACTTGGAAAATATATTTGAAACTTCCCTCTCACAAGAGAACATATTACTTAATGGCATTAAACTTGCTACTTAAGTTCTGTTCAATAAAATTTGCTTTAGAAAGTTAACAACCCTCTCTTCTAACTATAGTTCTGTCAAATTTAGGACCTAGAATTCAGTGGAATCTATCACTTATGAGATCAGTTATGTTCTCACAAAATAAAGTGATACACTCAAATTAGGAAGCACTTTTAAAAGTTAGAAAACAACTTTATCTTAAAGTGATGATACTTTTATCTCTCTTTCCAATCTATTTAAAAATAAACAAAACAGAAAAACAAGACACCATTGTCACAACAGTAAACCTTAATTAAAATACATTTTTAAAATAGTGTCACCCTGGTGGGTGTGGCTCAGTTGGTTGGAGCATTGTCCTATAAATCTAAATGTTGCAGTTTCAATTCCTGGTCAGGGCTCTTGCCTAAGTTGCAGGTTCTGTCCCTGGAACGTCCACGTACGTACCAAGGCAACCATCAATGTTTCTCTTTCTCTCTCTCCCTCCCTTCCCCTCTCTAAAATCAGTAAGCATAACCTAGGGTGAGAATAAAAAAAAAAATTACTATATAAACTAGAAGATTTATAAATCTGTTCTTTGCAATTCAGAACACATTACTCCTCAAGGGGCAACCATAAACCTGAATTGGTATTCACACTGTATATGTATTAATCTGCAGTGTCATATTTAAACATAGAAGGCGTATATGTAATTCAATGCCTTCAGTATTTTCACAGGAGACACAAAATTTGCCCCTGTAAATTATTCATAATGCACCTCAGTAACACTGGATAGTTATAAATTTCAAATTCCACGTCCACTACTTGTGTGAGATTACAGGGTAACCTCCTCCTGAAATTAGTAGTGGACAGAGAGAATTAACAACTCTATCACTTTCCCTATCAAAGCAAGTGTTTTCACAGTCCTTTGATCTCCCCCATTAAACTCTTCATTTTTATTTGTAAAAAAAAAAAACAGCAGAGGCAAATTGCATACATATCTTAACTCTGTTAAGGGACATGGGGCTCTTTGGCAAACACCTATTTTCTCTAATCAGTTCCTCAACAACTACTGCAATATGACCTTTACATTCTCGCTTGGGAAATTCTCACAAATATCACACTTAAGATAGCTACCATAAAACTCCTAATTTAAAAACCCTATAGAATGGTGAAAGGTGGATGTCCTCTAAAATGCATTATGTACTTTGAAAACACTTAGCTATCTTCTTCAGCTCTGAACTGTCAATGTTCAGAAGAACATAGACTCTCCAACTCCAACCAAATTTTTAATCACAGAATTATAAAATGGATAGCATCTGATGTAAGCACCTCATTCTTAAAAATTATTCAGTGGCTTAAGCCATATTCCCAAACTAGTCAGTAGCACACCTAGGCCTAGAATCCATCTGATTCTCTTTCCAGTGATCTTTCTGTCATTCCTTACTACCAGTTTAACCAAACTGTATAATCTGGCTGGATATTGATCTGCTTGTTCAAATCAAAGAAAGGCACGAGAGCTACACATGAAAAAGGCAACCTAAGGCAGGGGAATCCAAATAGACCTCCAGAGTTCTTATTTCTAGTAAGATTTTTTCAAATTTGTTACCATAACAATTTTTAGGTTTCCTTTTAATGCTATAGAGATAAAAAATACTTATAGTTCAAGAACTCATCTCAATTTATCAAGATTGATAAAGGCCAAATGTCTGTACTAGCACTGTTCAATAGAAATTTCTGCAATGATGGAAATTTTTGTAACTTCACTGTCCCAAATGCCACTAGCTACATGTGTCTAAAAAGCACTTGAAATGTGGCTACTACAACTAAGAAGCTGAATTTTTTTATTTTAATTAAATTTAAACAGCCACGAGTCTAAAGGCTACCATACTGAATAATGCAAAAGTGCAGATCTAGATAATCCCCAGTGTAAAGAGAATTTGCTAAAGAAAAAATGAAACTGAGCAGTGTTTTTATAGAGTACCAGTCATGTGAAGCAGGACAGAATGGAAAGAACACACCATTCCGCATTCATGACTATCGTATTCCGAATGAAACTACCATTTACCAGCATTAAGGGACTGATGAAATCACATAATCTATGCTATACATATAACTCATCTGTGAAATGGGGCTGTAATTACCTGCCTTTTGGGGACTGTGTGACTCACACTGTTCGTATGTAAAAGTACTCTGTAAAACATAAAAAGGTCTAGCCTTAACTATAAGACTGAACACCTGAAGCAATAGTCCAGTGATGTGCACATCATTGTCTCATGACAGGAAAAGTATATAAAGAAAATAGCATTCAAATCACACCAAAAGGTGATTTAATTGTACACCTACCATATATGTTCTTAAAAGCTAATGTTTTAATTTATTAACAAACTGATATGACTTAAAAGGTCATAAACAGTAACAAAAATTTGACATCCTTCCTCTTAAAGAGGCAAAAGACGAAATATTGGCAAGGCCACTGACAAGGCTCCCTTGCTGCAAAAAAAAAAAAGTAACATAGCTCTTTGCTGTCTGGTCACAATTTACAACTATGGGGTTACTAAAGAATAGCAGAAGTCTGGAGATATTGGAGATATTTCTCAATATTCAGAATACAGAAGGATGACCTATGTCTAGTTTATAGAAACATATGTAATAATATCAATTTAAAGAATTACAGAATTTTAAACTTTTTACCTGTTTACCAGATTATATGTCATGATTCTTGTACTAATTCTATTAAGTAACTAAGGAATAGTCTGATACTCTAACAGGCTGAAAAATCTTAATATCATAAACAAGCATATTATCATGTAGCTTTTCATATAATTTATAATGAGGTTAATTTATGTGTTTATACATACTCCCTTGTTTAAGGAAAACAAACAGAAGATGTTCTGTCAATTCAAATAAATAGTATATTCCCAGATTTTGATAACAATGATCCAAAAATTTTTTTGTCAAATCCAAGATTTATTTTGAGATGGTATATATTTATACTTTTAACTCAGATTGAAGAAGCAAGCATTACAATCAATCCAAAGGCAAACAATGAAAATTCTCTGACCACTACTTACTGAGAATCGGTTATCCAAAAGACAGTTTTTACGATTTTTATTAATTTACCAGCCATAAATGGTAAGCTTTTTTAATTATCAATCAAGTACTTAAATTTTAAAGTACTAGTTTTCTTATTATAGGAGGATAATAACCTTACAGATCTTTAACATTAAATTTCCATGAAAAGTATATTTCCATACACATACTTTTATCCCAAGGGGTAGTCTCCTTTGGCTCTCCTTATACATATTACCATTTTCCTCCTTTTTCACTTAGGATCCATTTTCAATCCTCTTTCTTATTAATCTCTCTAATTCTCTATTCTCAAATTAAAAGTCACATAATTGTCAACTCACAAATTAAAAGTCATAAAATACACACACACAGTCTCAAAAGAACGGCTTAAGCAATTGTTGTTTTAAGGAAAATTCAAATACTAAAATTTCAAGGCTACAATTCAAGTCCAGTTATTTTCGGCATTCAACCTAAAAAATTAGAGTTAGGCTAGAAGAAACTCTAAAAAAGCAATATTTAAAACAAGATATTGTTTTAGTTTCTGTTTACCAGAAAATAAATATTTAACTTACATACACAGGAAATATTTATTAGAATCTTATACATGTCTATGAAACATCTGGAGGTCTCATATAAGTAACATTAGGTATTTTCTTTATCCACATACAAACCATTTATGAACATAGAAATTAAGTATGACTTATTACAAAAGAATAAAAGCTCTGTTTTTAATATTGCTGTCATCAAATTTGTTGACACCAAAAAAAAAAAAAAAAAAATTTGTTGACACCAAAAGTTGAAAGACTTGGGTATCAGCAAATGAGAGAGTACTGATGTATATAACTCTTTATCTCTGAAGAATCAAGTCTCGTGTTCCATTATCCACATCAAACTAGACAGAATAAATTCTGTGATTATCCCTTAATTGAAGAAGCAAATTGAGAATTAACTTTGATTTTTGAAAAAAAAAAAAAAAAAAAATAGTCACTCAAATGCAGTGATTTTTTAGATGAGGTTTTTGGAACAATATAGAAAACCAAATCTAGGCAAAAGTATCAACAATGTAAATTATAAACATAAGTCTGCTTATTAAAGACCAATCAATGCACTATTACCATTAAGAAGGTTAAAATTCCAATGATCTAATATTTTCCTATGTCAAATGGGCACAACTGCTAAGAACCAAAGACCTTTTTTTGTTTTTGTGTATTCTTGTTCTCTCACACATACCGAAGTTCCTATAATATATTGCACTGTATGTGATTATAAAATAGTTTACATTGTTAACAGCAAACATCTGGGGAGGGAAAATGCATTAAATAACTACAGGAAAATACCATTTCTACCACTGTGTACACTCTTAACTGTAACTAGTCTGGTGTTTAAAATTTTACAAACTATCCAGTAAGAATGCTAAGAGAAAACAGTTGACAAACCTGAAAGAACAGCTTCTTTCAAATATAATAGCATATGGGAGAACTTCCTGATATCATTCACCAACTCCTTGATGTAATCCGGATCAAAAACAGAATTGGAACTTATAGGCTTGAGCCCCATTTCAGAAGTTGTAACATCAGTAGAGAGCTGGCCTGATGATAAAACACGTTTTTTCTTTGTCTTTTTCTGTTTGTGAGCAATCATCCTTTCATATAACAGTCAGAAAAACTGAAATCCTTAAAGGGGTGAAAAAAACAAAGAGGGAGAAACACAATACTATATCAACCAGGGGAACATTCTCTAGGATTTCACAAATAGCCCATAGCCCACCTCAGTATCCTAGTAAAACCAACCACCACAACACTGTATTGTACCACTACTAATAGTAGCAGCTTCTATTTATTAGGTGCCAGTAATCTTGACAACTTTATGATATGCAAACTACTATTCTCTTCATTTCACTAAAGAACCTGAAGTGTGGAGATTAAATTATTTGTCTAAGCTCTTAGCTGATAAATGATGAGCTCGTACTTAAACCCGTATCTGCCCTGCCACCAAAATCTATGCTCATAACTCCTAGAGTACAGAATTTTTGTAATTTGTAAAAGTCTTCCTGAAATGTCACTTAGTGGAAGGGCATATGCTCCCTCCATGACAGCACCTTAAAAAATAAAGCTGAGCCCTGGCTGCTGTGGCTCAGTGGATTTTGAGCGTCGGCCTGCGAGCCAAGTGTCACTGGTTCGATTCCCAGTCAGGGCACATGACTAGGTTGTACGTCAGGTCCCCAGTTGGGGGTGCAACTGAGGCAACCACACAGTGATGTTTCTCTTCCTCTCTTTCTGCTTTCCCCTCTCTCTAAAAAAATAAACAAACAAACAAATAATTTTTTAAAATGTGTGTATAAAGGGATCAGGGTTATTATTTTTTTTTAAATAAAAATAAAAGCTGAAATATGAGCTTAGAAAAAAGACCTATTTTCAAAATCCCTCTCCATCACTTGATATTAATTAATTATGACCTGATATTAATTATCCCTTTACCTCAGTGTGCTCATTATAAAATGGGAATAACATCCTGACAATACCTACCTCATGAGATTATTGTAAGCATTAAAAGAAACAATGGCATGGAAGTGTTCATCCAATACATAAAAGAAGTTCGACTGCATTTAGTTCTCAATAATAATTATAATACATACATACATACATACACACATACACAAACAGATATAATCTAGTTTATCAAGTTTCAGCACAAATATTTCTTTGTTGAAAACAAGTTCTAAGGGAGTCCACTAATCTGACACACCCTGATTGGTTGAACAAATAAATGTATGATTATGAGGGCATTATTGTTGGTAATTTCAGGATGGGATGGTATAAATATAATCTTTTGGGATGAAAAAGATTTAGATTTGAATCCTGGCTTAATACTTTCTAAACATGTGATCTGTACAACATGCTTAAAGGCTGTGTGTGAGGGTTAAAAGAATTCATATGTTAAAACACCTAATCCTGGCACACAGTTGGAACTCAAGAAAACCTTTGTTTCTGATTTGTGTTTAAATTTTACCTTTCCAGAAGAAAAAGTCCTAATTTTGCTTGTATCTCTTGGAATCAAAAAGGAAATGACTTGTGTTATTAGCTCAAGCGTCATCATTAAAACATTTTTCAAATATTTTGTCTTGAATATTTGGATACTTTCAAAATGGTAGAATTACTGAGGACTTCTGTGAAATTTACACTAGAAAATTTTACAAAATATTTATTTCCAAGTCACGTGTAAGATATATTATTGTGTGATTTACTCTTTCCTATACCTCACTTAACTATTTTTTCCCCACCTCTATCTCTACTACCACTCTATGTCACGGGATTTTTAAAAATATTATATTTAATTATTTATCGCAGATTTTTCACTATATCGCGGGATTTTGTGGTACTGTATACATATGTTGTTAAAGTTACGTAGGTTTAAGAGCGTAGAATACATATAAGATTCCTACTTTGCGGGGGTCTAGAACGGAATACCTGCAATAAGTGAGGGAGTACTGTACTATCATTTTTGGGCTGAGCTACTGTTACTAATTTCCTAATGATCTCTCTACATCATTCCTGTCCTACTCCAAAGCGTGGAGTACACTTTTCAAAATAAGAAAGCTCTTCTTCCAAAGGACAAATAAGAATCTATCATGCACTACAAGGCTGGCTCAGCATGAGACCTGGCTCCTACCTAACCTGCAATGTCCTCTGGAATCAAGATTTCTAGTCAACACTCTCAACACTCCTGCAACACACAACAATGTTTGTTTACCACAACCCACAGTAGAAAATAATTTATATTATGGGCCAGTATACATGTTAACTATGTTATGTGTGTGTGTGGTATTATGTGTAGAAATGCATAAAACAGAAAACAGATTCTGGCTAAGGAGCCAGGTGATAGAAATACTCAGATAATTTCTATCCTACCCCATTTCATTTTTTAAAAATGCTGGTTGCAACCCACCAAGTTGGTTACATACTCATACTGGGTCCATGATCCTACAACTTGAAAAACACCGACTGTTCAATTTAGGGTCCTATCTCTATGCAGTTCTATTTGCCTGGATTACTCCTTTCCCTTTGTTTATTCATTTTAATCGAAGCTAAAAGATCACTTCCTCAAAGAAACCTTCCTGGACCACCACCCTCACCCCCTGCCGCCCAAACCACCACCACCACCACCACCACCACCACCACCAAGTTAGAGCAGAATCTCCTTTTAGGTGCTTTATAGTATCTTATACTTTTCATAAACCTTATAATATTCATAAGGTTCATGTCTTCTTATCTAGATGGTAATCTCAAGGAAATAAAGACCACATCTGTCTACTAACTATTTGTTCTCTGCTCACAGCACAGTATGTGACATGTGAGGGATGAACTACTCACAGCTATCTGCAGAATGAATAATGAGCTTATAAATTTATAGTTTTAATTAATTTTTACAGAAACAAAAATGGTTAACTCCAGATTCTTGCAGTGTTTTGAATAGAAAACAAACGGTTTTTAAAAATCTGTCTCTAAAAATCTTTAAAAAAAACAAAAACAAGCATATGAAGTTGAATAAAGGCAAAATTACATAAAATTGAAATTAAAGTTGAATTTCTATTAGTTTCCCTACCTCTGACTCTTAAAGAAGGTGTCCCAACACGTCTCTAATAGTTTTTGAAGTTCTTTTATTAAATAGTTTTGTTAATCTCAAATTATTTCTGAGAACGTAATTTCTACATTTAAACTAGTTTCAAGCCTATCTAACATTAATCCCTTAAATGTGTAGATAATTTCTAAAATAAACATAGGACAATTTTTAAAGCACTATTATTATACCTAAGTCTCCTCAACAACAACAAAATACTCAAAACACTAAAGTGTCTTATTTTAGCAGTTCTTTTACAAATCCCTAATTGAGAAGACTATTAACCTAACTTATCCCTTGTGAACTTACTTAATGAAGTCATTATTAATTTTAGTTTAATAAATTAGAGAACTGGTAATTGTCACTGGTGAAAAGGTGGTTATAAAAATTAGACATATCGCAAGTTCCAAATAAAACAATCCACCTATCTCAGCAAAAAAAATAAAATAAAATAACAAGTGTCATTATTAGTAACCCAAAATTGTAAGGTGTTTCAAAACTCCTTAAACATTTTTAGTCAAGACTAAGAAAATCTGTAAACAAAAACTGGTGGAGAAAGGAGGAACTAAAAAGGGCTATAATGTACCTCTAGTTAGCATTACGGTGAGTAATGTACTAATTTTGTTATATACATCCTTTACCACAGATGAAAAAAATTTTTAATAAACTTAATTTAAGCTTTCATAAAACTGAACTATGATAATGAGCAAGTTTAGAGAATATACACTTTTCAAGATCATCCAGACTACTTTCCCATGTTCCAAAATGACCATTTTACATTGGTGTAACATAAAATGTACTTAGTAACAGATTGCAACTGTCAATTTAATTAAATGAGGTAATACTATGGAAAGCACTTAGCACAGTGCCTGGCTCATCAAGAAGACTCAATAACTGTTAGTCATTATTACTAGCAATGCTTTATTGTGGGAGATTATTTTTTAACACAAGAAATGAACAAGATGTGGCTTCACTACAATACATATGTAGACTGTGAACAAGAAATATAGGACTAGGAACAATTCCAGAAACTTAATTGACTTCATGGAAACCTACTAAATTGCTTCCAAGTGAAGTGTGAACTGTGCACATAGATTGTTGAGCATAATATTTGTTAAACTCTCCTAATTCTCATGCATTGCTTTCAACTCCAAACTATCAACATAAAAAACCTGTTTTATCCACTTCTGAAAGTAGGTTGTAGCAGACCTTTGTAGCAAAAAATAAATTACTGTGCAAAACTACTTTCTCCGGTTCCTTTTAAATTCTTAGTAGTATGTGCACTGGAAACATGAACACTAACTTCCAGAACCCTGGAATGTGGCTCTTCCAAGACTTCAGTAGCCTGTGTTAATGTCTTGTGCCCCATGTACTTCCCCCATCCCCAAATGTGTCATTACATAAGTGTTTTCATTTTAGCCACTGGGCTAACTGAAGTATAAAACTGCCCCAAATATCTTTATTTAATAGTTCCCATCTTACTCTTTCTACCTCAGGAAAAAACTGCCAGTTATTTCAGAAATCTGCTATTTCAGCACTATTCCTGACTTGGTAAGTCTACTTAAAAATGCTAAATATCTCAGAAAAAAATCATTCTGGAGGTCTTTATAATTTAAAAAAAACACTCTCCACAAAGAGAACAGGGGCAAGTCAAAAGTTTTAGCAATACTATGCAAATAACTAATTTCTAAAGAAAGGCATGCAATGCACATACACTTCATTCCTGTGCAGCTGGAACCCAGCACGTTTAGAAAAGAGGAAGCTGCACGACCTCCCACGCCTCCAGAATGTCTAGCATTCCTGGCAGGCAGTGCTCTCCCCTGACCAGCCCAAAATATCCAATGCCAAAAAGCACGTTCTCCAACCCAGGATTTAAAAACAGAGTGGGAAAATGGAGCAACGGGGGCGGGGAACACTGATAGCGAGGGACAACAGATATGGTCACGGCGACAGCTGGAAAAAGGGGAAGGGGACTCGGCCCTCTCTTTTACCAGCTAACAGTCCTGCCCCCCGAAAAGGTATGAGGCCAACTCCTTCTTGAGAAAGTTAAAAAAAAAAAAAAAAAAAAAAAAAAAAAGTTTAACATGGAGACACGAGACGTCAGTTACTAGGGCTCCAACTTGAAAAGTCTGTCTTGAGCTCATCCGTCAAAATAAATAAATAAATAAATAAATAAAAACAAAGCCCAAAAATACCGTCAAGCCGCAAATACATTCACAACAGAATTGGGAAAAATCATCAAGACAAAACAAAACATTCCTCCTCAGCCCAAAAGACAGAGAAGAGGAAAACAATGCGTCCCGGCAGCCCTAAAATATCTCGGAATGAGACCCAGTTGAAGTGAGGATTGCTGTCAGGGCAGGTAGGAGCGGGACGATTTCAGAAGCAAGAGCAAACTATGTAACGGTCAGGAAGAGTACAGATTCTGAAGCAAAACTGCCTGGGTTTAAATTCGCACTCTGCCGATTACTAGTCATATCCCGGCAGGTTTTCTAACCTCAGTTTCCGCGCATGTGGAACCAGTGAATAATCTCGGACTTGCTGTGAGGATTCAGGACGTCAAATGTGGAGCGCTCTTAGAACGTGGTGTGGACCGTGGGACCTGCCGTTCCCTTTAATTACCGTCATTATCATCCGCTCGGCGCCCTTTCGACTCCGCACGCCCCTCGCCCGGGTCCGACCCCTCTCCGAAGAACCAGGAGCCCCGGGGACCCCGGCCCAGCGTCCAGATCCTATCACAACCGCCTCAGCTCGGGGCCACCGCTTGGGCCGCCCGGACCCTGGTCGGCACCTCGAGGGCAGCCGCCTCAGGTGACCGCAGCCCCGAGACGCAGCCGCCGCCCCGCACTCACCGCGGCGATCATCCCGCGTCCCGGATGCGGACGCGCGCCCCACACTCACGGCCGCCGCCGCCGCCGCCTCCGAGGGTTGGAGCTCGCTGTCCCCATCTCCCACGACCAGCGGAAGCTCGACCGAGTCGCCGCCGCCGCCGCCGCCCAAGCAGCACCACCAGTATCGCGCTGGCTGCCGCGGCCGCCGCCCCTCCTCCAGGCTTTGCTCCTCCCTCCCGGACTCCTCCCGCTCCCTCGGGCCCAGCCCATTGGTCCGCGTGCTTGGGGGCGGGGCCCGGCGTTTACCTTTGGCTTGCCAGTCGCTGGCTGTCGGCTGCACCCAAGCCCGCAGACTGTACCTAACATCATCGGACGGGTTAAGAGGAGCGAACGAACCTACGGAACAAATCACCTGATGACTAGATCTGGCTTAATTTCTCAAGGCAAGCAGTACACATTTCTTATGAGATACTTCTTTTAACCGGCTTCTCTCTCCAACTCCTTCAAAAAAACAGAAGAAGAGAGGACCGACCCCACACAAGTACAGTGTAACACAGGCCTGGGGCTCACCTCCTTTTCAGAAGAATAAACTACCTCAAACCCAGACAGTTACTCTACTCTCTGCAGAGGGGAACACCTTCTACTTAGAGCAGAGATTTTTCAACCTTTTTTCATCTCATGGCACACAAACTGATTATTAAAATTGTGCGGCACACCAAAAAAAAAAAAAAAAGTGACATCTGACAAAAACAAATACGTATAATTTTGATTCCTTCGCACCTGACCACTATTGTTGTATTAGCTGTTGCCATTTTTTAATTTGGCAATCTAAAGAAAAAGAAGGCAGTGTCCTGACTAAATAGGTATTGCCTGTTTTAAAATATTTTGCAGCACGCCAATTGAAAATTGCTGACTTAGAGTGATTATTATTTTCTTCAACTGTGCTCCAAAACTTGCTCAAAATAAGAAAAATGTCTTTGAAAGATTAAATAATTAAAGAAGACAGCAGGGGCTGAAAGCACATAAGCTTCTGTATCAAACTATTCACTGGAACAAGCAATGTCACTTGCCTCTGCTTGAACATTCGGAAAGAACTGATGAAGAAACAGAGGGCACATGGTAAGGGTGACTGGATAGTGGTGGAGGCAAAGAGAAAAATCATCACCCATGAGAGAAAGCAGAAAGAGACAGAGTATGAGGAGAAGTAGAAAGAAAATGGGGGTGCAGGCACAGGGAGAGAGGCAAAACCAGGTAAGGCCAAAACAGGTGAAGGCAGAAAGAGAAAATAAGAATTAGAAAGAAGAGAAAGGAAAAAATACCTTCTTACAGAGATCTGAAAAGGGAAATGAACATGATAGAGCCAACAAATGGAAGTAGTGAGAGAGGGAGAAAACACTAATTGGCAAAGAGAAGAGGAACGTCTCTCACACCTGAACTCTATAGGAAAAATAATGCTAGGGAGAGAAAGCGAATTTGGCCCTTTAAGTGCTACTTGGGAAAGATAAATATGAAAATGTTCAGCTCTTTGGTTACTTTAGCTCCCACATTGACTCAACTTACATAAATTTACCCCTTCAGACCCCAAACACCACAGTGCCAAGGACATACCACAGATACTCAGGAAACCTCAAAAACAATCTGTCCTTCTAACTACACTTAAAAAGAAAAATGCACCATGGACTCTCATCATGGAAACTGATAATGCCCTGAACCGACATCAGGAGATCCCAGACCAAAAGGGAAATAGGGGTGGGGAATCAGTGCAACCCTGATTACATCATAAATAAGGTTCTCGAGAAAAAATATGACAAAGTCACTTCAACCTGAAATATCCCCTTACATGTATTTTAAAATATATTACTTTGTGCTACCTTATCCACTATTCTCCTTAATAAAGAGGACCGTGTTCCTCATTAAAGTGGAACTGGCAATATCACTGACAATATCTTGAACAAGTTCCTGATGGGGAGAAAGGATATGTGGGGTGGAGGTAGTGGTGTGACAAGAGATGGAAAGGAGCACACAGGAGGGAGGGAAAGAAAAATCAGTGAAAGAGAGACAAGGAGATATGTGAGAATTCAAGAAACAATTGTGGAGAGGTGAAAAGACAGAGGGAAAGACCAAGAAAGATGCAGAGACAAGGGGAGGCAGAGAAAGAGAAAATAAGATGAAGACAGAACAAAGAAGATAAGAGAGACAAAGAGAAATGATAAAGAGATTGCCCACTGCCAGAGAAAGAGAAGAGGGACACTGCTCACATAGAAACAGTTCTAAGGATGTGAAGCCAAATAGGTCCCTAGTTTGTTATCTAAAAAAGATAAGAACCCCAGGCTCCTTGATTACCTGGCCTCTACAATTATTTGGCAGATTTAATTTTTTAAAAAACTTACCCGTTAAGCCTTAAACCTAACTGTACTAAGATCAAAAGCTCTAGAGATACTGGAGATACCTAGCATCTAAATGTTCTGTTTGGAAGAGAATGATGCACCATGGACACTCACCATGGAAACCAGTGATGACTAAACTGGGGGGGGGCGGGCACCAATGGGGGGAGAGGAAAGGATTCTTAAGGCCAAGGAAGGCAGTGGCAGGGCAATTCTCAGGGAGCTCAGTGGAGGAAAGTCTGCCCCTCTGAACTGCTATGGGTTAATATAAAAACCATTCCCATTAGATCTACCTCTAAACTATCTCAAAACAGACAATTATTGTGCATAGGACCTGACAGAGTGGGTCTTCAATAAACACTAGATGGTTAAATTGTAAGTACGGTTAACTGAGGAAAATTGTGTAAGTTTCTCAATTCCAATCTTCCTCTTAAAACTTAAAAAGCACATTAATTTTCTGTCATCTTCTCCATCCTTCTTAGTAAGAAGGATAATGACATTTTAAAACATTTGAAAAAATGGTAGTTCACTTAAATTGTAATTTTATTAATCCCCCACTCGCATTCTGTTTATAGTAATGTTATATCACACATATAAGTTACAAGCATAAAAAGTATGTTATTGCAATAATACCTCTTTGCTAGTCCAAAATTCTTGGATTAAAATTAAACAATAAAGTCTTTCAAAAAAACTCTACATCTTGTGGTAGAAGTTCAACATCTTCAAATGTTACACAGGTTGCTAAAAAAACATTTACTGAAGAAACATAAAATTGAAAAGAAACTACCTGTGATTTTACCATCTTATGCTACTATTGTCTCCAGTTTTATTTCCTTCTCAAACAGAAATTCATATCCTTTATAATGTTGCTCTTGAGTCAACCATTCTGTGAAGCCTCAACTTACATATTGTTAAAATCTTTTTCATGTTCTTTGCAGTGTTAACACAGTATTGTTATTTTTGCTAAGTAGGTGTCTTCATTTTCCTGCAGTTGATTCTGTAGTTTAGGTAGCCTACTTTTCATAATAGAAAATGGATCTAAAAACATCCTACAAAGTCTGGAGATAGTTTTGGTTGTCACAACTAAGGAAGGGGTTGTACTGACATCTAGTGGACAGATGCCAGGGATGCTGCTAAATATCCTACTAGCGCAGAAGAGAAACCCCCAACCCTCCCACTCCCACTCCTACCAAAGAATTAGCTGGACCAAATGGTCAATAATGTTAAGGTCAAGAAACACTGTTCTACTTCCAATTACCATTCTATAAGTAATACAGAAGACAGAGGAACATCTTAAGTTACAGCACAGGATGCACTCAGCAAAATTTAGACTCAGCCATTTTATAGGGCAAACAACACAATTTATTACACAAATAAATTACAAGGAAAAAATGGAAAGAAAATCAGGAGATTAAAAAAGGCTTAAAATTTTAGACATATCAAGTGTAAGAATAAATGAAACCAGGCTTGCCCTTATACTATATTGTCTTCAGATACTGTACTACAGACAGCACAACATTGTGAACCTTGAGAGAAGGGATTACAAACAAATGAGATAAATGCTACGATCATCCCGACTTTCTTCCTTGAAGCAATCCTAGACCATGGCATAAGAAGGGAGAAGTCAAGCAAAGCATGGTACTCCTGTTAAGTTGAGGAGACAGAGATCATAGTCCAGGGAGACTGGGGCAGCTTGAATCTGTAGGATAGAGTAACAGAGAGAAAGAAAGACTCCAGAAATTTGCATAGGCAATCCTTAATTCTCTTGCTGAATATAAAGCTGCACACGTGTAGGGCAAAACTCGACAAGGATGGGCAAAGAATTTCCAAGTAGCTGTAGCAGGACATTTCCCATGGTTCCCACAAGGCTAGGAGACCTCTTGAGTTTTCATCAGCCAGAGTAGAGAGACCTGTTGAACACTCAAGGACAGATCCCAGAAAGGCATGTGTTAGTAGTACATCCAACCCAGCCCTTTAAAAAAATGGCATTCTAGATTCATCCCAATGAAGCCTCAAAACAAGCCTCATTTTGTAAATTAAAAAAAAAAAATTTTAAATTTAAAACCAAAGTAATAACAATGTGTTGTGGTATTTCCAACATATACAGAAGTAAAATGTATGACAATAGCACAAAGTAAGGGAGGAGGGAAATTAAAAGTATACAATAAGGTTCTTATATTACATGTGAAACAAAACATTATTTGAAGGTATACTATAGTAAGTAGAAATATATATTAAAATCTTCAGAGGTACAGTACAGTTGGTAAGCTAATAGTGGTCATAAATGTGATTTCAAAAGAATTAATAAATCGAAAAGAAGAAAAAGAAACAAAAAACAGGTGAGACAAATGAGAAACAGCAAGACAAATTTAAACCCAATTATATCAATAATTACATTAAATACTCATATAAACACTCTAAACACACCTATGAAAGGCAGAAATTGACCAATTGGCTAAAACAGTAAGATCCACCTACACATTGACTATTAGAAACAGACTTGAAATACAAAGAAACAGAGAGATTTAAAGTAAAAGCAGCAGAAAAATATATACCATTCAAGTATTAATCATAAAAATGTAGAAAAAGCTCTATTACGTCAGACAAGGAGTCTTACCAATGATAAAGAACATTTTATAATGATAAATAAGTCAATTCATTATGAAGACATAATCCTAAAAACAGAGTTCCAGAATATATGAGGCAAAAACTGACAAGTGTCAGGAAAAACAGATACTGTACATCCAATGATAGTTAAGATTTCAACAATCTTCTCTCATTAACTGATAGAACAGATAACAGAAAATCTGTAAGAATATAGAAGATTTGAACATTATCAGCCAACTTGAACTGATAGACATTAACAGAAAATTCTACCTAGCACAGCAGAATATACAGACTTTGAAACACACATAAAATATTCACTAAGATAGACCATATATGGAACCATACAATAAGTCTCAATAAATTTAAAAGGACTGAGCCAAACAAAATTAAATTTGGAATAAATAACAATAGATTTGGGAAATCCCTAAATATTTGTAAATTATAAAATATATTCTTAAATAATCTGAATGTCAAGTTTTCACAAAGGAAATGTGAAAGTATTTTGAACTGAATGAAAATGAAAATACATTTCAAAATGTGTAAGTTACACAGTAAAAGCAGTAATTAGAGAAATATATAGTTTTAGATGTTTCATTTAAAAACGGGTCTAAAATCAACAATCTAACCTACTTTAAGTTAGAGAATGAAGAACTAATTAAACACAAAATAAATAAAAGGAAGGAAACAATGGTAAGAGTAGAAATCAATGATATAAAAAACAGACAATAGAGAAAAATCAATGTAACTAAAAGCTAGTTTCTTGAAAAAATCATTTAAAAAGATATATATCTACCTAGACTGATCAAAAAGCAGAAAAAACAAATTACTAATATCATTAATGAAAAAATGGACATCAGTACGGACCCTACATATATTAAAAGAGTAACAAGGCAATGTTACAAACAACTTTGACAATAAATTCAACAACTCAGATGAAAAAGGAAAACTTCTTGAATGACACAAATGACCAAATATAACACAAGAAAGAGAAAATTTGAATAGCCTTGTATGTGTTAAAGAAACTGAAAATGTCTCAGAAAGAAAATGGCAGACCTAGATGGCCTCACTGATGAAAAACTATTGAATCAGATAAAATAATCCTACAAAAACTCTCAGAAAATAGAGAAAAGAACACTTTCCAACTCACTTTCTGAGGTCACAGTACTCATACTGAAACCAGAAAAAGACATTACCAGAAAACATACTAAATTTCTTAAGACAGTATTATCAAGTTAAATCTAACAATATATAAAAGGATAATACATATGACCAAGAAGAGTTTTCCCAGAAATGCAAACTTATTTTAATAGTCAATAGAAAAAATGTGATCATTTCAATAGATGCAGAAAAAGTATTTGACAAAATTCCACACCCATTCATAATTAAAGCAGTTAGCAAAGTAGAAATAGAAAAGAATTCCCCAACCTCATAGAAGGCACCTACCAAAAATCTACAACTAACATCATAGTTAATGATGAAAGACAATGTTTTCCCCTCAAGATCAGAATCAATAATTTTCTGAAGGTCTTAGTATAATAGAACAAGAAAAAGAATAAAACACATACAGATTGAAAGGGAAGAAGTGAAACACTGTATTCCAAGTTGACATGTATATGAGAATATACCTAGAAAATCCTCAGAAACCTAAAAACAAACTTGTCAAAACTGGGGATGGAGTTGAACTGACATTGAATGACATATAAATGAACATAGCAGACCTGGCTGCTGTGGCTCAGTGGATTGAGCGTCGGCCTGCGAACCAAGTGTCGCTGGTTCGATTCCCACTCAGGGCACATGACTAGGTTGCACGTCAGGTCCCCAGTTGGGGGCGCATGAGAGGCAACCACGCAGTGATGTTTCTCTCCCTCTCTTTCTGCTTTCCCCTCTCTCTAAAAATAAATAAATACATAAATTATTTTTTAAAAAATAATTTTAAAAAATTAAATGAACATAGCAAGGTCACAGAATACAAGGCCAATATACTACAATCAATTTTATTTCTATACTAGCAACAAACAATTGGACAATAAAATTTTATAAACTAATACCATTTATAATAACATCAAAAAAACAAAATATTTTTAGGAATTTAACAAAACATGTATAAGATCCTAAATTTAAAACTACAAAACACTAGTGCAAGTTAAAGAACTAAATAAATCAATAAGTATATGTTCATGGATCGAAAGATTCAATACTGTTAAATACTTTAATTTCCCTCAAATTAATCTGTAGTTTCAAGCAATCCCAAATAAATCCCTCCTGAATTTTTTTGTAGAAATTGACAGGCCAAGTCCAAAATGTACATAAATATGTAAAAGCTATGGAACAACCAAAACAATTTTGAAAATGAACAAAATTGTAGGACTTATACTGACTGACTGCAAGATTTAGTACAGAGTTACAGAGTAGTTAAGACAATATGGTATTGGTATAGATCAACAGAATAGAATAAAGTCTAGAAGTAGACCCACATATATACAGCGAATTGATTTTCAAGAGGTGTGAAAGTAATTCAGTGGGAGAAAGGTAGTCAAATGGTGCTAAATAAATAACTTGATATACATTTGAGAAAAAAATTATCTTCACCCTGGCCAGGTGGATCAGTTGGTTGGCGCATCATCCTGTACACCAAAAGGTTGCCGCATCATCCTGTATACCAAAAGGTTGCAGGCTGGATTCCTATGAGGTGACCAGTTTCTCTCTTATATCGACGTTTCTTTCTCTCTCTCTCTCTCCCTCCCTCTCTCTCTTCCTCTCTCTCCCTCTCTTTCAAATCAATAAACATAGCCTCATGTGAGGATTTTTAAAAAAATTATCCTCGACTTACTTCACAGCACACTCTAAAATTAACTCAACATGTATCATAGAGCTAAACATATAATTTAAAATTATCAGTGTTTTAATTCAGGAGTCAGATGGAGAGCTGACTATTTATATAAATAAAAGCTTTGGGGGAATACAGCCATTCCCCATTGTTGATTGTCAGTTACAGCTTTTGAACTACAAGAGCAGAACTGAGTAATTGAGTTGCCATAGCCTGTAAGCCTAAAATATTTACGATCTGGTGCAGTTAAAAAAAAAAAAAAAGTTTGAGGATACCTCTTGTAAGAAAAATGAGAGAAAATTTAGGGAATGATCTCTCAGACACAAATAGCAAGAACCATAAGAAAACAGTGTTAAACTGAACTTCATCAAAATTTAAAACTTCTCTTAGAAAGACAGCTAGCTGTTAATAAATGAATTATAAGCCACAAATGGGAGAAAATACCTGACAAAGTATTTTTATCCAAATTACATCAAGAACACTTACAACTCAATATTAAGAAAACAACCCAATAAATTAATGAGTAAAAGATATAAACAGATACTTTGCAAAAGAAGATACATAACTGGGCAAAAAGATTATGAAATAGTGCTCAACATCACTAGTATCAGAGAAATGCAAATTTAAACCACAGTAGGGTACCACTAAATATCTACTAAAATTCTTCATTTTAGCTAGACTTAAATAACAAATTTGGAGCAGGATGCAGAGCAATTAAAATTCTCACACATTGCTGGTACACCTTGGCAGTTTCTTACATAACTAAACACACATTTATCATACGACCCAGCAATTCTACTCTTTTGAAATGAAAGCATACATTCATCCAAAAACTTGTACACAAATGTACACAGCAACTTTTTCATGACAATCAAAAACTGGAAACAACCCAAATATCCATCAACACATACATGGATAAACAAATTGTTATATAACCTTACGATGGAATATTACTTAATAAATATCCACAATATAGAAAAAACCACAAATCTTAAACATATTCTGCTAAATGAAAGAAGCCAGGCACAAAAGAATACTCTATGATTCCATTTACATGAAATTCTAGAAAAGATTAAATATAATCTGAAGTAACTAAAAACATCAATAGTTGCCTTGGGAAAGGGATTGTGGCAGTGGGGTAGGGAAGTTCCAAATAAGCAGGAGGGAAGTTTTGGGAGTGATGGCAATGTTCTAGATTTTGATTACAGTAGTAATTATATGGGTGTGTACATTAGTGAAAACTCACTCTAAGTATATAAAAACCGTTTATCATGCTGGTGCTCAATGAACATTAGATAAATAAACTATAAGTAAAATTATAAAAGGTTCCTTTTGAATAGTCCCTTAAACTCAACTTCCTTCCTTAATACTTTAAAAAATATTGTCCATTCTCTTTCTTAGAAAGGAAGATTATGGTATTTGAAAACTTTCTCATTGACAAAAACTGGAACATTTGTTAAGAAAAAGAAAAATTCTTATATAGGGAGGCAATACCATCAAATGGCTCTTTTGCTTATTAGACCAATAATAAACACAAAGAAGAAAGTAAAACAATCCTCACGATACCAGAACATGTTCCTAACCTTCCTTTTTAAACCTCCTTGTTTCATTATATGTGAATGTGTCTATCTGTTGTGGCTCATCATCATGCTTGGGATGATGTAAGAAATTACAAACAAGCAAAGAAAAAAAAAAAAGAAGAGTACAAAGCAGAATCATGGAAGCTGATCAGTGACATCCTGGTATGCATTAGACATAACCAGGAATTCTGGCCAGAAGGGCTCTTCTGCCTTCTGTGCTTATTAAAATAATTTTCTTAACTTCAATCTCATGCAAAACATCACCCCTTCTAAGAAGCCTTTTCATTCTCTCAACTGAAAATAAATCATCCCTCAACTTGCCCATAGGACATTCAATACACACTTCTTGGGTAACTTGAGATATTATGTCTTGGGTCCCATTATTCAGAACTGTCTACTATAAAATAGACTGAAAGGTTCCATAGGAAAATAACATAGAATGGGATCACACTAAATTGAATGAATGAATGCTGGAATGAATCACCAATACAAATCCTTCCAGGGTGCCTTCTGGGCATGAGCTTTGTTCAACATATTACTAACCCCTGGGACCAACAGCAGGAGTTGCAGAAGTACAAATTGGTAGGTAAAGGGCCTTTATAACTGGAAAGTGAAGGCACTGATAATTTAGGTGGATGTTCTCTTTTAGAGAGGTGGGCAGAGCGATAATGACCAGCCACCATAGATTCCCTGAACAGTGCTTTCTTCATCTCAGCCAAAGTTCAATTTCCTGCCAATGTAGGGGCTGAAACATTTTCTACCCAGGCCTATCACTTTCCTTCAAGTTCACTCTTTAACTCTTCTAAGAATCAGGAGATTAGAGCTATTTGTACCATAAAAGCAAATGAAGCATAAGTGTCAGGGTTCCTCACTTGCACAATTCCTGCAATGAGGAAGCACTTCTACATACGGATTTTTGGCAAACTGCCTAAAGAAATCTGAAGAAAGAGATCTAAATCTTAGCAATTTGTTGTGATTTCTTTATTCATTCTAAATATTCACTGTCATATCTAATTTAAAATTCCTTTCTGCTAAAAGGAAACCCCCTCCCCAAAACTTAACAGGAGGTGAAGCCAATTCCCAAAAAAGAAGAAAGAAAAAGGTAAATTTGGAACGAAAAGCTCCTTGGCTATTTCAGCTTCACCGCACTCTTGGAACATTCACGAAACACCTCCTAACTCCTCTCCAAAAGATCAGCGGTCAGAACACAGTATATCAAAGATTCAAAAAACTCAATGTGGAGGTGGGGCGGGGGTGGTGGTAAAGAAACCTCTCTTCTGTCTCTAATGAGGGATGGTGGTGAAAAATCGAGATAGACCCTGGACATATAAGAGGGGCTCCAAGACAAGAAGAGTCCTGGCCACTTTTCCAGCCAAAGAAAAACGACCTGAGCACGAAGTTTCGATCATGAGTTCCTGGGACGTTTAGGGAAGGAAACAAACTCACAGGGATTCTCTCTGCTTCTGGTAGCAGCTGCAGTCCTCTGCCGGTCAATTCCTATTTTGCAAAGCACAGGACTTGCTCTTGGGCCAAGAAACGATAGATAGGCGGGGGGCGAGGGTGATCGGGGTTGGTGAATGGACAGCTACAAAGCGAAGAGAGAGAAGCGGAGGGGTAGGGAGAGAGTGAGTGACAGAGAAGCACCAGAGGAGGGCACTCGGATAGAAAGGGAAGGTTTTCCCACCTTTAGTGCCCCCCACCCCCCGCCGCCAAATGATAAACAGCCTGGGCCTAGGTGAGGTGCAGTGTGATAAAAAAAGGGAAATATGGAACAAGAGATGTCTGTTATTTTATCTAGCCTTTGCATTTATCGGACTGAAATTTCAGAAAATGCCACCAAACTTCCAAAAAGATCCCAAGTGAGGAAGGCGAACGTGAAGACCCAGCGACGGAAACCAGCGGGGAAAGGGGAAAGGAGCCCCTGCATTCCAAAAGAAGGCGGATGAGGGCATGCAGCCAGGAAAGGGACACGGGCTGCAGGAAGTTCGGGGGAACCCGGAGTAGGATGAAAGTCCGCCAGCAAGTCTCTCTCCGGCGACTCGAGCCGCGTCGCTTAACTCGGATGCCCATCTGGGTCTGCAATGTCCGCGAAGCGACCGCTCGCGCCCTCCGGACTTTTCCGCTCCAGCTACTCCATTGCTGGGGTTGGACCCCCCCTCCCCATCTCCTCCGAAGGACCAGGAGCCCGGAGGATCCCGGCCCGGCCCCCAGTGCAGACCGCAGCCGCACCACCTCCGCTCAGGGCCACCGCGTGGGACTACAGGACCTTGGACCGCAAATCGCGGGCGGCCACCAGGGTGACCGCCGCTCCAAGCCCCAGCTACCGCAGCCGAGGCGAGCACCGCCGCCCCACACTCACCGCGGCACTCCATCCTGGGTCCCGGACGTGGACGCCTGTCCAAGTCTCAGGTCCTTCGCCGCGGCCGCTGAGGGTTGGAGCTCGCAGACCCCATCCCCCCACGACCCTCGGACGCAGGGCCAAGCCGCCGCCTCCCCAGCAGCTACCACCAAGACCAAGCTGGCCGCCGCCGCAGCCCCGCCCCCGGAGCCCAGCCCATTGGTCTACGCGCCTGGGGGGCGGAGCTCGGCGCCCTGCAGCAAGTGGGGCGGAGGAGGGCTCCGGCGCGCAAGGCGCAGGCTGTTCACTGCCCGGATCTACTACTGTCCCTATCGCAGACCGTATTAGGCAGCTTGTGTGGCTGGTCGCAGGACAGTCGAAGAGAGCCTTAGAAAAAGTCACCCTTTGCACCCTCCAGCAGGGATCAGGCCCTCTGTCGTTGTTGTTTAAGTGGAGATTTCTCAGGTGGACACTGAATTCCTACCAGTCAGGAATTTGGCCTTCCACTTACTTTGCCTTCATCCGACACCCTTAAAGAACAAAAATGTATTTTGTGCTTAACTTTAAAACTGACCCACTCTTTTTTGTCTTATACTGACTGTCATTTTCAGAAACTACGCAACTATTAAGTACAGTACCTGGCTCATGGAAGTTGCTTGATAAATTCTAATTGAATGCATGTCCCCCTAACTATGCTACCCTGCTTATTACCATTAAATGCTCCGTAAGCAACAGGATTCATCAACACTGTAAGGGAAAAGAACAACCAAAATTAAAGCATTTATCTAAAGGTTGGCTCACACACATACATAAGAAATAGTACAGCGTTTCTTTTGAATAGAGTATATATTGTAACACAATCACTCTACCAAGAATACCCTTCCTGTCATCTAAGCTGAGACATAGAAGGCACTACATAATATCAGCTGAGTAAATGGGTAAAACTGGGAAGGGAATTTGGAAAAGTTACTCAATCTCAACCTTCCCCTAACTTTTTTCAAAATATATTAAATATCTGTTATATTCTCCACTTTTTTTTTGGTTTGGAAAAATATGATATTTTCCTAATAAATACAATTATTAACTGAGAAAGAATGAATAATAAAAACCTGTTATCTGGGGCAGTGGTTTATGCGTTTGATAAAGAAGGCATAAAGGGCAATAGTGCCACCAAATTCTGTTAACAGTGTCCTAGCCTATGCCTTATATGCCAACTTGTGTTTCACATATAAAAGTTTCTTGGTTAAAGTGGCTCAGGATCATGGCTTTGAAGAACAAAGAATCACAGACAAACAAAAATCAGAGATATAATGGATGCTGGGTTAATAATTAAACATATATGATAGTGTAGTGTATTTTATAATTACAGTACTTATTAATAACATATAACCATTCTGCCTATTAAAATGTTCATTGTTTCCTTGATAGAGAAGCTACCACCTCTGCTTGAAGCCTTCCTGTTCTCACTGAAAATCAATCATTCCATTTGGCATTATATGGTACATAGAATCTTATTCTCGTGGCACTTGTGGTTCTCAAGATATATTTTATTTAGTCATGTGTATTTATACTAATTAGACTGTAAAGGTCAACAGTATTGTGTTACATAGGCCTGTGTTTGGTATAGAAGAGACTGAGTATTTTCTGGAGAAATGTTGAGGGAATGACCAATGGGCCCAGGAATAAAAATCCTTCCAAAATTTTTTGTTTTTGTTTTACCATAAGCTCTTCTCGCCTTGTTGTAACTAGTGAAACCAAGTGCAATGGCTACAAAACCAGTTGCCTAAAGCAAAGCCTGTCCCAGGTACCCTGCGCCCTGAGGTGAAGGGACTGATAATGAAGGGAGATGCTCCAGGTGAACAGTGGAGATGGGAGCCCAACCCCACAGGAGAGTACAGTAGACAGGCGCTTTTCCTCTCAGCCACACTTAAGTGACAGTCTATTTAAGAGAGTGCAACATTGTCCACCAGACCTGTCCTGTTTTATTCATTGCACAACTATTTTTGAGCACCTCCATGTGCCAGGCATTGTTCTAAGCACTTATTATATTAGTAAACTTTAAATCCACTTTCAGACTCTCCTCAATCACAATTAAATGCCTTGGAGAGGAGTTGAAATAATGAAAGCAGGTAAAGGTGGCCCAAAGGCAGGTAGGTTCTCTGTCACTGTAGTTGTCCTTGACCCTTGCTGCTGGAGCATTTAGAGTCTAATAGGCCACGCTGAGTACAAAGGCACCAGATTCCAAAGTGGACAAAACTCACCAAGCAGGTTATTAATCTTGATTCCATGATGGTTGTAATTGAGAAACAAGGAACCAATTCAGACTGCATACTGGAAATAAATGTGAAAGACATTGCAAACATCCAAGACTTCTGTGTTATCATGAGGAGAGAGGAAACTGAGTAAGACTGAAAAAAATAAAGAAAAACTCAAGTGAGTGTAGGATATGATATTATACTAATTTTATGTCTAGATTAATATGTTAAGTTTCAAAACCCAGTTTTTTGGTTATTTTTAGTTCTCTGTAAGACCTTTGATAACATGAACTTCTGTGCTTAAGTCACTAAGTATCATGACCCTACTTAATGTCTTAACAACATGTGCAAGGAAACTCTCCAAGTTTGCTGCAAATTAATTCTACTGGACTAAAAACTGAATTATTGATATTGTTGTGAATAAAGAGATGATAATGATGATGATAATAGTAATAGAAACTAGTCTTCCATAGCTTACTCTGTACTAGACACTGTCTTAATTATTCTTTACATTTAGTGAGTCATTTAGACCTCACAACAAGTCTATGAGGTACTATTATCATCCCCATTTTATAAATGAAACACTGAGGCACAGAAAGAAAGTTCAATAGAGTTTTGAATGGACTTAATGAAAATCAGTGATAAGATGAAGATAAATTTGATTACACTTTTCTTAGAAAAACATCCTGGAGAATCACTCCTCTTATTCTTTCTCCACCTCTTTGGCCTCCAAGCTCTTCCCCACATACCTTAGGGGTTCTCTTGCCCCAGGAATTTTGCCTTTCTGTCTCCTCTGCCTGGGATAGGCTCCTCCCACCTCACACCCATATCTTTGTAACTTACTCTTTGCTCCCTTTCAGTCTCTCCTCAAATGTTCTATACCATTGACATGTTGCCCAGCCACTCTGTAGAAAACAGCATTTCCCCTCTTTGCTTCTCCCTATCTTCCTTACCCTGTTTTGAATTTTGCCCCTCTATTGGCTTGGTATAGTTATTAGTTCATTTGTATATTTTTTATTTCCCCATACTAGTGTGAGAATGCTAGCTTTGTGATGAAAGGAATTCTGCCTGTTTTGTTCACCATTGTATCCCCATCTTCTCAAAAAGTACTTGGAATTAATCAATAAACAAAAGGGTTTAAACAACAGTACATATACCTAAATACTAGATCTATTTTTTAAAACATTACTTTGTTACTGCTTCCAAAGTTTTAATCAAATAAAAGGACTGTGTTGCTTTGCTTGACAGAGATTTTAAATCAGCTGCTTGTAACCAACATAATAATACATGCCAAGTTTAATTACTTCACCCAATCTTTATCTGAAAGAACCATAAATAACTCTAGGCTCTTAAATTCTTTCCTTCCTTCTCTAAAGTGTAGGGGTAAACATTTTCTGTTATTGTTTTTCTTTCATCTATTCTACCAAATGCTAACTAGATAAGAAAGCAAATACAGCCACCTCCTCACTATGCTTCAATGGATGACACTGTGCTCTGGGGTACATCTCGTCATTTGGTCCTCACAAGTACCTTATGAGATGGGAAAATGAGATCTGTTTTTTCCCAAGAAAATATCATAATTTTCAGAGCCAGAGGGATGTTAATGCTCATCAACTCCATTCGCCATGCTGATAAATTAAGGTCTTCAAGTGTCCGTAAGTCCATGAAATTAGATCGGCACACTTACCTGAATCATTCTTAATTTAATATGTAAATATGTAAATATTTAAGCTATACTAACATCTTTAAATATAAAATATATACTACAAATTTACTTTTATTATTTTGGAGGTCTGACTTACTAAGTTACTAAAAAATAACAGCCCTTAAAAAACAGGTGGCTTAACATGGAACCAATGACAAGCTAGTTTGCTCTTGAAGTAGAAAGTTGTCCTGAGGCATGCTAGAACACATGCCCAGAGTATGGCCTTTCTCTTAGGAAAAAGGGTGGCTGGCTTTAGGAAGGAATAGAGCCCAATGGAAACATTACTAATCTCTTTCTTTACATACTGAACAAATATTGTTGAACCCTGAGAAACAATGCTACCACTAGGGACTTTAATGAGTGTTTATCTTTCTAACTGCATATTTATATAGGGGTGGCTGCCTGTGGCATGCTTGCCAGAGGACTGGGAAGTGACTGCTTGTAAAAGTTGAAAAATATTTAGTTGCACAAACCTGTTTCAGCAAAGTTTCCTCTTAAGTTCATTCAAGAGGACGTTACATTCCACGGCATCAGAAGAATTATTATTATCCAATCATTGTGATACCTGGATTTAAATGGTTTTATTGTGGAATTATTTCAATAGCTGACAATGTGGGGCTTAACGTAAAAGAAATAAAATACAGGGAAAATAGTACTATAAGCTAATAACCCTATAACATTGGTGCCTCAAAATGTCTATAAACTTTTGTTTCAAAGACCTTGAAAAATATTGATTATCACTGAGCAACTGAAATCCTTTTCCATGGATGGATTTATATCCTTATTATGCTTGATGACATATTCAGTTTGGGATGCTCATCAGTGTAATTAATTTCATCTGAGAGCTACATGGTACTAGAATATATGAGTTCACAAGCATAACTATATATTCTACTAGGCAAACGACTGATGAAATATCTCTTATGTAACATCACTGAAACCATCAGCTTAGTATACACAGGGTGGAGAACAGATGGACTGGCAAGCAAGGCATCGAGACAGTGAGTTGACTTGCTTAGAAGTTAGCCTGAGTTGGGCTGCAAAATGAAATTGCTTTAGTTTTCTTCTGTGAATAAATAAAGACTATACTCTTAGTTGGAATGAACAAGATTAAGCCAGCTTCTAATGGCTTCTTTCTAGTTAATGACTAAGAACCAAGAGGGGGGAGAAAAGAGTTTCATGCTGGAAAAAAAAAAAAAAAAAGACTAAGATAAAACAAGCTTACCAAGAAACCATAATTTAAGGAAATGAGTAGACTGGTAGATAAGAGATCTTGATATAGATCTTGGAGTTACTTGGAGACTGAAAAAAATAGAAGCTTAGAATATGGGTCAAAGAACAGTGGATTCTAGAAGGACTCTTGGAAGATGTTTCATAGAGAAGGGGTATCTCAGTCCACACAATTTTTTCTTGAACAGCAACAAGTCTCTAAAATGAAGCTACGATGCCACCAGCAATGTTGTATTTGTGAATCAGTGTTTGAAATCTCTGAAAATTGAAGGGGTTATGTGGTTTTGGTAGTGGGGGCAGGGAAGGACTTTGGAGAGGAAGAAAAGATAAAGAAAATAGAGATCACAGACATATTTCCTTGAGAATAAAGTAGATCAATTGTGTCCCCTCAAAATTATTATGTTAAAGTCCTAACCCCTACTAACTCAGAATGTGACTGTATTTGGAGATTGGGTCTTTAAAGATGTACTTAAGTTAAAATGAGGCCATTAGTGTGGGCCCTAATCCAAAATGAGTGGTGTCCTTATAAGAAGAGATGGGACACAGATGTATACAGACCATGTAAAAGTACAGGGAGAAGACGGCCATCAATCTACAAGCCAAGAGAATCTGTAGAAGAAACCAACTGTGCTAACACCTTGACCTCAGACTTTTAGCTTCCAAAATACTGATTATTTTGAGAAAAAAATTCTGTTAAGCCACTCAGTGTGTGGTAATTGGTTATGGCAGCAAACTAACACACAACACTAGTTAAGTTCTAGGCATAAAATAATAATACTGCCCTGGCTGCTGTGGCTCAGTAGATTGAGTGCCAGACTAGTTCGTTACCAGTTCGATTCCAGTTCAGGGCACATGCCTAAGTTGCAGGCTAGGTCCTCCTCTCTTTCTCCCTCTCTCCCATCTCTAAAAATAAATAAAAAATAACAATACCATTAATGGGTTCTAGTTGAACCCAAGACCATTTTCTTTGCCCACCCCATAGAAATATTAATTAAATCCAAGACTGGCATAAAGTTGTTTTATCCAACTCTTTAAGTGGGGCATTTCTTCTTAACAATATTCACAAGCTTCAATGAGTCAAGATGACTCCTACTCTGGGGTGTAGGCCAGGATGCAGCATCATATCCATTTGTAACATTGTCATTAAAATCAGAAGGTAGAGTGTTTACAAGATTGGTGTCCTGTCAGTGGGAGGAGGCTGACTGGTTTCTGCTCAGAGCAGAAGGGATGCTCTGGTCTCTTCATTTGTATCCAATAAGAGAAGAGTTAGATTGGCAATTTTAAGATTATTGCTGCCACTGCAATTAGTATTGGTGGCTAGTTAATAATAATAATTGCATCACAGTTCTTGGCTCATAATAATAGCTCAATAAGCATTCATTTACTTTTGTATTATTTTTGGTTTTATAGCATTTCACAGTGTATTAAGCTCTATGACATACATATATTATTTCAATTTATCTTCAAAACAAGTCTGTGAAAAATAAATTATTGTTACAACTTTTATTCATATTTCTGATAAGAAATCTGTATCTCAATGAGGATAAGCAATTTATCCAAAGTTGCACAACAAGTTAATAGCAGAGATTGAACTTAAAGCAAGGTCACCTGTCTCTTCAAACAGGACTCTTTCCAATACACCCACCAGCTCTAAATAGTCTTAATCCACACTGTAAATTTAAAATAATCCACTTTGATCAAGTAATGACATTCTGCATTCATTAAATATTCTAGATAACAAAGAGTTTTGATATTTATTATATAGATTTTACCTATCCTACAAATACTCTATAAATAAACCTTTGCACATATAAATGGGCATAAGTGGAGAATGTCCCCCAAACCCTCTCAGTAAGTTATTCTCCCACGAATGGCCTTGGTTCAGAATTTCTAAAGAGTACTTTAAAAAAACTTAGAAGATATTTTCTCTTACATAGAGTTTCAATGATTAATACCTGCAGATAGATCAGTACCCAGTACTAATCTTTAGATATCCTATAGCGTATTTATTTTGTAATACATATAATATATTTTATTTTTGGTCTGCATATGTGTTTGGGATGAGGAGGCAATAATGTTGTTTCTTTATTCTAGACTTACAAGCAAACTTTTGGAATATAATTAATTCATTGGATGGGGACTCCTTGAAAATTAAGAATTTTCAAAGAATTTGTTTCTGCTCCTCTCAAATCAATCATTTTATGAGTCAGAAGACACTTCAAGAATCTTGCAATGTCTCTAAATGATTATTGCGACACATGAGACATGGCCCAATGATATATGTCCTATAGATGCAGAGAAGAATTCATTAATAGGAGACTGGATAATGACAAAGTGTTAATGATATTACATAAGTGTTGTTATGATATTAGAAATTCAATCAGAACCCCTGATGACAGCTGAGTGAAATTCAGCATATGTACTGATAGATGGCTTGCCCTACACTCTTTCTTAGAGAAGGAAGGTGATAGAAGCTCAGGTCAGAGATGTTGGCTTCCAGTGATGGAGAGCCAGTTATTAGGTATGATATAGAAAGGTTAAAATAGAAGTTGAAAAGTCAAAATCCTAGAGGTAGGGGCAAACAGAGAGCCAGACCCCAACAGGAAGAATCTATTTCTTCTTAGCTCCAGACCACTGAGAGAGGGTGAAGAACCACACATTCCAATTTGCCTCAGGCAGTTTCAGTTAATACCTGTTCAGGCATAATTATTAACAGAACCAGCCCTGGCTGGTTTAGCTCAGTGGATTGAGCGTCGGCCTGCGAGCTAAGTGTCGCTGGTTCGATCTTCCAGTCAGGGTACATCAGAGAAGGAAAACTCTGACTCCAAAAAACCTCCGCTGCCTTGCGGCATACCTCTTCAGGGGAAAGGCTAAGGGAGTAAACCCCGACAGAAAATCCGGAGCCGGAGTCCCTAAGGCGGTTTGATGTTGTAGTCAACACCGGCAACTCCTGCGGCGCACCTGAACCCAAGCTGTATCGACTCCGTCTTTCCCTTGGACCCTTCAGCTGCGAAGAGAGGGGGGGTCTGCTGCATGGGCAACAGCAGACCCTCCATATTACCCTGTCCAGGCTCTGTAGCTTCAGCGTCATCGCAAGATGTCGATTCAACACGGGAGGAGACAGATACCATGTCACTCCCGAGTTGGACTGCACAGCCATTCTCGGTGGTGCAGATAGACTCTTAAAGAAGCTACACCATCGTCTCTCGAGACGGACGGCTGCCGACGATTAACAGAACCTCCTCTCACTTTCAAAAGTGTGCCAATTTATACAATACAGTGTATGGGCACTTAAGTCATAGGAAAATTTAGGAAAATTTTGGCATAGTATTGCCTGGTCTTTTGATTTTTATAAATCAGAAATCCGGCATGTAGAGCAATGTGGTGACTGCGAGGGCAGGCAGGGTGTGGAGGTGGAAAAGCGTATAAGGGGGATAAATGGTAATGGAAAAAAATACAAAAAGAAAAAAATCTTAAGAAAATCAATGGATTTTAAGATGTGTCTAACAAATTCCAAAGTTTTAAAAATTTTGTCCAGGTCAGGAGAATCTCAAGGAGCAGAATCAGACCTGGTAGCTGCCAGTTTGCAACTTCCAAACTACAACTTCTAGCTTAAATGAGAGTGCTCTTTGGTTTGCCTTTTTGGAGAACTTGTCTCTCACATAGCTGGTGACAGAGAGTCTTAGAGTGCCTCCCACAGGGGAGGGCCTTTTTGATCTAGAAAGTTCTATTATAGTAGAAATCAGTGTGGGGTCCAGAAGATGAAAAGCCTGATACAAACAGCCTAGGCAGGTTGTTCCAGGGCTTGGTAATGATTATAGCCAGCACTTAACACATGTACTGAAGGCATTACATAGATTATCTCATTTACTCTTCACAATAGCTCTGTGAGGAAGATACTACTATCTCTGTTGTTCTAATGAGGAAACTGAGCCTTAAAGAGACTAATTAGTTTGAATAAGGTCATCCAGCAAGGAAGTAGTAAAACCAGAATCTGAACTCATGTCAAACTTGGCTCCCAAACCCATGCTTTCCTCCTCAGTGTTTGCTGCTTCCCAAGGTAGAGAGATTACTTTCTCTTTCCACTGGGACATTTTTTAAAAAAATTTGAGCGAATCCTTTTTGACTTCTTTTCACTATGGAAAATCATAGTCTTGGTTCTGGGTCATTTTCTTGCCTTTGTTCAGGGCATTAGACCAGAGGCCCAGGGGTTCAGCCCAAATCTTTAGGAATGGGGTTCTCCATGGGATTAAGAGGCAAAGTCCATGTTAGTCCCAAGTAATGTTCATTTACCAGGTGTCCCTTCTACCCAGATCCTTTGAGAGTCTATAGTCGTGCTAGGCAGTGGATCAAAGACCTAAGGTTTCATAATTTCAGTTACCCCTGTACCTTGTATCCATTTTAGAGATACGAGTAACAAACAGACCTCATCTAATGGAACCTAAGGAAAACATTGGATTTTCTTTCCATTATTAATTTGACCAAAGATTGGGAAATGTTTAACATGTTGTTCTGGGTTGACTAATGTCTCTCCAAAATTCATGTCTGCCTGGAACTTCAGAATGTGCTCTTATTTGGAAATAGGGTCTTTGCAAATGTAATTAGTTAAAATGAGGTTCATGCTGGATTAGGGTGGGCCCTAATTTGATGACTGAAATCCTTATAAGAAGAGAAAGAGACGCAGAGGCCTACGTACAGAGGGGGAAGATGGCCAGATAAAGATAAGTAGAAATTAGAGCAGTGCAGCTGTAAACCAAGGAATGCCAAGGATTGTGGACGACCATAAGAAGCTAGGAAGAAGCCAGGAAGAATTCTTCTCTAGCACCTCAGGGGAAGCATGCTCCTTTCAATCAATGCCTCGATTTTGGGTTTTTAGCCTCCCAGTACTGTGAGAGAATACATTTTTTAAAAACCCTCTGAATTTGTGGTAATTCATTGCAGCAGCTACAGGGACTAATACACACATTATGGAAAAATATATTTAAATACTGTAATGCCCTTTTAGGATGGACTGGAGAAATCTGTGTTGCATGTTTAAATTCAGAGTTCCTGAGTCAAAAATTCAGGAAGTATTTTCTGACCCACTGTTAGCTAGGGAATAAACTCTTTAGAGAGGAAAAGTTGCCTTCCTATATAATGCAAAAGCATCTGTGCAATATCTACAGAGGACCAGAGGCATCTAGTGTGTTGGATCAATGTGGCTCAGTCCTGGGCTAATCCCAGCCAAGACTTATTGTTATAGGAAAGCCATCTACCAATCTACCACTATCTGTTACACTGGCCCAAGTGTGAAATCTGATATGGCAGGTGAGCCAAAGGCATTTAAATGTGCATTATGGGGTGGTCTTTTCCCATGTGTGCCTTGTCTATCTCACTGGTATCTGACTCAGTTTTTCTATTCTGACCACCTCACCAGTTGTTATTTCTCTAAGTACAGATATCTGTTTTACTTTAACCTCTGGCTGGGGTCTGCATCAAATTGGATGAACTCTCTATATTGGGGAGGAAGCCATATTCTCAATTCCTGGAATGCCCATTGCCCCTTCTTAAGAAAGCTGGCCACAGCTCTTACATCCTGGCCTTAGCTGATTCTACCAAATTTGGATGCCTCGTCCAAGGTTGGGCCATCTGTAGGCCTATCAGTGTTGTGTGAAGTAATCTGGCAAGTAAGCTCTACCACATGAGGAAAAAGATAAGCAACAACTCCAATAATATCTTCTATGTTGGAGAGTTTAAATAGGAGGAATTTGGAGAGTCTCCGCTATTGGTAGTAGGAACAGATGTTGGAAAGACACACAGAGGAAAAAACATACACAGAAGGCAGAAACCATGAGGTGGCAGATGTCATTAATGGGCAGAAGTCTTAAGACAAAAAGAGGAATACATGAAGTTGGCAGGAAGTGTCAGGAACAATAAAAACAATGACCAAGAACAGCTACATTATTGTAAAAATGGCATCAGAGTCAGGCTGATGGGTGCCTACGGGCTCCCAGGATAATCCAAGATGCATTGTATTCTAAAGCAGCTTCTAGTCTATGATGTTTTGGTCTCTGTGAGGTACAGCTGTGCAGCTGTTAAGAATGTTCCCTGACTTCCTTACATTCTACATTTCTGCAACACCCTCTTCTTATTCTCCTTCTCCTCGCCATTAACTAAGCTAAATGCGTCTCTATTCTTGAAAAACCAGACCATGAAACCACCATCTGCCACTGCTGAATTCCATCAGATTAGAATTCTTGGATACCATCCCAGGGATCTGAGTACTTCATCTCCTATTAGACATTGACACTTGGACTGCTCATTACGATAGCTTGGCTAGTCCTTCTTATCCCCAGCTCCGCTGCTTCCCTTTCCCAATTCATTTGCTGCAGAAGGTCTGGCATGCCTTATAAATCAAGGAATATGAGTTATAATAAACCTGATCCCATTGATTGATGAAGTAATAAACATTTGTATTTTGTTTCAACAAGGTTAGGTCTTGTTTGGCTTTACTATGTTATGCATACAGGTCAAGTATAGCTACATCTCAACAGAATTAACATTTCAATAATTTAGAGGTAAAAAATTGAGGGTGTTGTGTGTATGGTCTATTTGTAATCAGAAACAGAAGTGCTCTAAATATGGTAGAAGCCTTACAAACCATGTGAACAGGTGTAATTTTGAGGCCAATTATGAAGTGTCATATAAGGAGGCAGAATACACCAATGTAATAAATTTCACCCCATCCTTTGATTCCCTTTGAGGGTACACAGTGTGTTTATGTTTTCTGTCTATAATAATACAGGCTCATTTTTTTTAAATTGGTGAGAAATTTTAGATAACCTATATTACTATCCAAAATAGCTATTATTAACGTCTCCTTTCCATCTCTTTTTGCATGTAGATATATTTCAGTTTTTTCATAAAATTACTCTATATATGCCATTTTCTATTTCTGTTTGTTTTGTTTTAATTTGACTTTGCTTTTTTTACTTAGCATTTCACAGTGTAAAAAGTTTCCCATGCCATGCAGAATTCCTCAACAACATGATCTAGTGTAACTATATAATAGTTCATTTTCTAGAAGCTCCTTACTTCAGCCAGTTCATTTCTCAACCACTGAATATTTGTATTGCTTCCAATTTTCCTTGGGTATAAATACCATGATGGTGAGCTTCTTTGTATATGAAGCTGAGTTCGTACCAAACCTCATTTCCTTAGATTACATCCCTATAAGTGGGATTTTTTTTTTATCAGGGGCATATTTTTATGGATATTTTTACATATTGTTAAGTTGGTATCCAGGAAGAATACACCTATTCACAGTCTTGACAGCGGCATGTTAGACTTGCCATTCACCGCAGCAGCCCTCGATTTCTTTCTCCCATGAGTTAGCAAAAGTCCCATGGAGCCTCAGGTGTCCTTGCTGCTCCAGTCTGAGTCTTCCTTTATTAGGTTCTATTCTGATCCTCATCTCAGCTCCACTGTTCATAACTGGCACCCGGACATCCAAAGCCTATCCCTTCTATCCCAAGCCTGACGAGTTTCTGGTTGGAAAGCACATCAATAGCTTTTGCCCTGTAAGTCAATGTAGGTCTCTAAATCGTTTTAGGTTGTCAGGCAGAAATAAGACCCAGGTGCTTCAGTGTCTTTGAGCAATGGTTCTCTCTGAATGCCTCTGGGTGCCCCTCTCTAACTCCCTTCTTCCACTTACTTCTTTTGGGTTTTTGAATTCACTCAGGGGAATCCCACCCTGTACCCCACCATCTAGTATCTGCTTCCCCTGCAGCACACTTGCCTGCCCTATTACCTGGGATTGGACCATCTCTTGCTCTTCTCCATTTCCTGTTGGGGAGACTTTCCTGGAAGATTTAGCTTTACATCTCATGATCCTCCATCCCAATGATCTTCCATCCCATCCCACTCCTAGTGCCTGCCAGAGGCCATTGAGACCATTCCCTTAAGCTGTTCTCCTGTGTTAGTTGTCCCCTTGACTTTGACAGCTACAAAATGGGCACTATTTTCTAAGCCTTCTCTTGGTCTTAGTCTTAGTCTGTTTTCTGTCAGCCTCTCCTCTGTGTTGCCACCTCTGCCCTAGCTTTGCCTCTGACTCTGGCAAGTCCCCCTCACTTTGGCTCAGGGCTTCTTCTCTGTTCCCATGCACTGCAAGTCCAATGAGAAACTAACACTTCAAGGGCTTGCTTCGGGATATTAAGGGAGTGTACTAAATGTGCACTGAAAGCTGTGGCATCTTGCCAGTTTCATCTTAATAAACCCTTTTCCACTCCCTGGACTTATCCCAACCTTGCCCAGCTCCCAGTCGGTCTTTCCTGCATCAGTATCAACACCTTGGTTGATCTTCCCTCTGACCTCTGACCCACCATATAATATCCCAGTTCCCCACTTGGTCTCCCTCCCTGCCTTGGCATCACTGGCCTGGTCTGGCTTCCCTGTGAGCTCAATCCATAAGCTGCCCTGGCAGGGGTGACCTGACATTCCTGAGGGTCCTGCCTCCTCCTTGGCTCTGGCCCTGCTCCAGAAGCTGTATGGATACGATATTTTTAACCCCTCCAATTTCAGTTTTCTTCTGAGAAGTTAAGGCCTGAAACTTGAAAATTGTAGCTTAGGCTCAGACTACACCTTTCCAGCAATCCCCTTCCAATGGACATGCCTTGCGGCAGCCACTCACATCTGAAGAAACTCGAAGAAACAAATTAGCAATTATTGCTTAGAATGCCCTGATCACCCCTCTATGGGGTGTTATTACCCAATTCCATCAATTTATCATCAGTTTATTGGAAGCTACCATGCTACTTTCATCACACAGTTGGGATTTCCCCTCCGTGTCACTACTGCCTGCTCCCCAAACCCAGTGACTCTCCCTTAGACCTGATGCTGACTGTGTGAACCCCCTGCTTCAAGGGGAGGGGTAGCTGGTTGCCTTAGTTAGTTCTACAGGGACAGGGGTTATGTCACCAGAGATAACAGAGGACACCAAAATCAAGGGAGTGGTTTGTGAAGCTAAAATCTAAAAATGCAGGAAGAAAGCCTGGTTGCCCCCTACTCCAGCAGCTGTTACAGACTTGGCACAGAACCAGGAATGTGAATGTAGGGAGATTGGGGAGAAACACTGCTCTTGTTTCTGGCCTATTTTATGAGCCAGCAGGAGGGCACATGGTGGTGTTCTTTCTAGCCAAGCTGTTTTTGATTAAAAGAAACTGAAACCTACTCAGAGTTCAGGCAATTGGAATGAAAGGACCGGCCCTTCTAAGGAAAAGCTAGCAGGCAAGTAGGGAATGACAGGCAAATTGGCTGACATGTCCAGGGCAAGGGGTCAGCCAGTCTCAAAAGTCAGGCACTGAAGGAACACAGCTAACTGTCATCAGACTTCTCCTGTGGCATGTTCATTCCTCGGCCACAAAGACTAAGAACTCCTGAAGCCCATGCTACTCCATAAACTACTCTCAATGGAGTTAATACTCTCTCACTTCCAAAATATGTTGGGGTATTATCAGGGCTAACTCACCTTGAATATTGTGCTTACTGCACCAACCTAAATGCTAACTACCTCCTTGGCTCATGTCTATTTTCCCTCCGCTCTTCTCTCTTCCCTGACTTCATGCACTGAGCCCTTAGTGTTGTGGCCTTTGCTTCTTTACTTCTGCATTGTAGTGGGGCTCAGGGTACAGAACACACAAAGCCTGGGCCAACCAACTCATTTGCATAACTCTGGTTCTAAAGAGGACTCTGAGTCCAGCTGGGTACCTGTTAGCCAATCCTTAACTAAATTCATGATAACTTACCTTTCAGTATTCATTGCCTCCCCAGCACTGGAATTTCCCATCCTAAGCTTCCTGAATCAGACTTCCTGGTTCTGGAAACACACATACAGATAAATCAATTATTTGTGACAATCAATCATTATAATGTCCCTGGTGGAAATACACTCATTGCCGTTTAAGCTTCTTCCCCTGGCTGGTTTGGCTCAGTGGATCGAGCGTCGGCCTGCGAGCTAAGTGTTGCTGGTTCGATCTTCCAGTCAGGGCACATCAGAGAAGGAAAACTCTGACTCCAAAAAACCTCCGCTGCCTTGCGGCATACCTCTTCAGGGGAAAGGCTAAGGGAGTAAACCCCGACAGAAAATCCGGAGCCGGAGTCCCTAAGGCGGTTTGACGTTGCAGTCAACACCGGCAACTCCTGCGGCGCACCTGAAGCCAAGCTGTATTGACTCCGTCTTTCCCTTGGACCCTTCAGCTGCGAAGAGAGGGGGGCTCTGCTGCATGGGCAACAGCAGACCCTCCATATCACCCTGCCCAGGCTCTGTAGCTTCAGCTTCACTGGAGAGGACACTCCAGCGTCATCGCAAGATGTCGATTCAACACGGCAGGAGACAGATACCGTGTCACTCCCGAGTCGACTGCACAGCCATTCTCGGCGGTGCAGAGAGACTCTTAAGAAGCTACACCATCGTCTCTCGAGACGGACGGCTGCCGACGACGTTTAAGCTTTAGCATTGGGCATCATATGTATGAGGAAATCAAAGCTCACAGAGGTGAAGTGATTTGACTAAGGTTACATAAGTTAATGGTAGAGCCAGGACAAGAACTCAGATCTTCTGTTTTCAGTTCAAGAATCTTTCCACTACACTGATGTGCCTTCCTCATGGCTTTGTTCATGTTTGTTTATATAACACTATATTTTGAGTCAAAATTACTTCTATTGTTTAGAAATAGACCAGTTGCTTGTTCAGCATTTTCTTTCTGATTTTCTGCAATGGACTCTAAAAATAATATGGGCTGCTGAAGTATAGAAGTATCTTAGACTTTTGACAGGCGTGTTAGTAATCACAAATCTTAGAAAACGCATGTTGGTGTGTTCTCACTTAAGATGTAGTTGTACAGCCTTGGTTTCCAAAGGCTATAGTGTCACAAGGCTTACATGTGGATTATAGCCTTAATGTCCTTGAGTAACCTTTTCTTAAGTTCTGGGACCAGGTAAAAGTTCAATGTGATTGTCAAATCTCATTTGCATTTCTCCTCTGCTCTTGTGAAGTTTTAATGCACTGACATGTTAACTCCCATCACAGGCATGAATGTAATAGTAAAATGTAGTGGACAGACAACAAAGTTAAAAGAGTGAGAAAGTAGGTTCTGATGTTGAACAAATCTGGGATCATACCCAGAACTGGCCACTTGCTAACTGTGTGACCTTGGGTAAATAATATAACCTCTCCAAGACACAGTTTTCTCATATATATCATGAATACCATTTGAAGTAATTATATTAAATAATTCATGAAAGAGGCTTAACCCTAGATATAACCAATAGCAAATACCCCCAAACAATGATTTATTATTATTGCATTGCTTTCAACTACCTCAGTCTCCACTATATAATAGGAGACCTTAAATACTCAAGCTATTAGATGAAATAATTACATCTGTTTGGCAGTTCTAATATTTATTCTGTTATATTTTTTTCTCTTTCTCTAGCACTCAATTACATTTTACATCATATAAGCTTCAGTTAAACATAGGCTCCTTCTGACCAATGAAAAAGATAATTAGTGAATTTTATTAATTATAGCTATTCAAGACTTTGATTTTTAAAAAGTCTGTCTGCCTTCATTCAGATATTCATTTTGAATATGAATACTGAAACTCTTAGTTTAATTATTTGTATTATATGTCAAGACCTAGATAATATTTTATATGTTAATTTCAAAGATATTCACCTTACTAATTCTTTTCCCTTCTTTAAGTTTTTGTTCAAATCTCACCTTCTTACTGGACTTACTCTGACCATTCCATTTAACTCTGTCAGCTTTCACCTTCCCTAAATCCTGCCACTCCCTCTCCCCCCACCCCCACACATACATACTGACACACTTATGAACTACCTTGCTCAATTTTTTCCCATAGTACCTATCACCACCTAACATACTATATGATTTTATTATGTTTATTTTATGTTTCTCATGGACAGGGACTCTCTCTTTTGTGCGCGCCCCCTCCCCCCCTCTCTTTTTTCTCTCTTCTCTCTCTTTCCCTCTCTCCTTAATAGATACCAAATGCCTAGAATAACACCTGAAAAATAGTACGTGTACAGTAAACATTGTATCTATTAGTTGAATGTTTGAATGCATTGGTATATTTAATTGTCTACTTAAACTACCAAATGATTATCTTCCATAGGGGAAATATAGACAAATCCCTGAGCCAGTTACATCTATTTTTTTTTTTTTTTGTATTTTCCTGCTAAGCCAAACTAGATTTTAATAATAACTCTCTATAAATATATGCATGTGTATATATGTCCATACATATATACCTATGCAATAGAAAGATAAATGCAGATATATACACATATGTGAGATTAGATGTTTTCATAATGTAATAACTTTTAAGTATGTCAACAGTGTATAATCTTTTCCCCCCCCTTTTTTAATTTTGAGGCAATGTTTATTTCTAAAGACTTAAAAATTTCATCACATATCCTACAGAGCAATGAATGCCCTGGGGTGAAAGTCCAGAAAAAGTTCCTTTTCAAAACTCAAGATAAGTCCAGTTCTGGCCCAGATCCAGTTAGACAGTTGAATCATCTGTCATGTTGGTGCTTGAATATAGAGCATCACTTTAGAGCAGTGATTTTCAACTGGTGTGCCACAAGATTTTTTAAAACATGCGATACCTGACTATTTATTCAGGGACACTGGCCTCTTTTCTCTTAGACTGTCAAATTAAAAAATGACATGACAACAGTCAACACAACAATAGCTTTCTGGTGTGAATGAATCAAAACTATACCTTTTTTTTGTTTTTTGTCAGATGGGAAAAAAATATTTTTTGGTGTGCTGCAGAATTTTAGTGATTAGTTTATGTGTGCCATGAGATGAAAAAAGTTGGAAATCACTGCTTTAGAGTGAAGCTCAGAAAGACTCTGTTTTTATTTAACTTACATGTATTATTTGCTGCTTAGCCCTGCGAAGCCAAATTGATTAATTCATTCAAGAGCATTCATTTAATTTTCCACTATTGTCAGACGTTGTACTAGGACCTGGTTGTATATGATAAAAAGAAGAATTTCTAACCTAGAGGAAAAAATAGACAAGTAAAATGGCAAGCACACTACAGTGTAAGTGCCTCCTTACGGCTGACAACAGGATACTAAAGGAACACAAGAGGTTAGGACATAGTCATGGTCTCTAAAATAATCCAGACCATTACTAAATTCACCCTTAGGCAATTAAATTTTCAGGATTGGATTAGCCCTTCTGTCTGTGCTGAGGTGGCAACTGCTCACATTCAGGAACAGAAGGAGCAAAATTTATCATTATTATTGATGTAACTATTGATACACTTTTAATGGTAATGATGACAGTTAGGAAAAGGGACTTTACAGAACAAGAAATACAATCTTACTTATAATTAAAGCAATCCAAATTAAAATAATAATGCAATTGAGCTACTCAATTATTGTGCACCTACTACTGCTGAAGGTGCTAGAGAGAAGCAGAGACTAAAACAAAGTTATGGCTCTCCAAGAGGTTACATTCTAGTTAAGGACACATAAAATAAACAAATGAATAAATAATAGTAGGTGCATGTGCATGAAATTAAGAGTCCCAGCTGAAGCCCAGTTTATAGTGGGTTCACTGGGTCCATAAGTCCCAATGGGGGTCATTTTCCTTGTCCTCAAGTTTAAAATTGAGATGAACAAACATGGAAGATGGAGATAGATAAAGTCAAGGGAATGAACAACAAACTACAGTTTTTTGCTCCAGGGCTATGTTAATTATTCAGCTTGTCATAATATATTCCAAAAAACAGAGCTAGCCCTGGCTGGTGTGGTTCGGTGGATTAAGCACCAGCCTGAGAACCAAAGATTCTCACTCAGGGCACAGGTCTGGGTTGTGGGGCCAGGCCCCCAGTTGGGGGCATGCAAGAGGCAAGCGTACATTGATGTTTCTCTCCCTCTCTTTTTCCCTCCCTTTCTCTCTCACTAAAAATAAATAAACAAAGTCTTTACAAAATTATTTGGAAAGAAAAAACAAAATTAGGCTTCGTTCAGAACATTATTATATTGATAACATCATGCTGATCAGGCAAAAAAGAAAACCCCCAAACAAGAGGTGGTCAGCATGCTGGAGACCTTGGTAAGATGCATGCACGTCAGAGGGTGGAAAATAAGCCATATGAAGATTGAGGGATTTGCCCACTTAATGAAGTTTTCAGGGTCTGGCAGTCAGGGTTGTGCCGGGATATGCCTTCAAGGTAAGAGATTCATCATTACTGCATCTTACATTATTTACTCTGCTACAAAACAGAAAGCACCATGCCTGATAAGTCTTTGAGGTTCTAGAAGTAAGAAATTCTATATCTAGGAATATTGCCAGTTCACATGCCAGTGTCATGAAAGACTTCCAGCTTTAAATGGGGCCCAGGGTAGTAAAGAGCTCGGCAGCAGGCTTAATACAGGCAGCCAGGCTGCTTGGGCTATAAGTTCCAGCAGGCCTCTGCTGGTCAAGTTGTCAGTGACGGGAAGGTGGAGTTTATGGTAAGTCCTAGTGGGAGAATTATAATGCAGGTACCTGGAGTTTTGAGCATGGTCATGCCATCTGCAACTAAACATTATGCACCTCTTGAGAATTAGTTCTTGATGTCTTTCTGAGCCCTGGTAGACATGAAATGCTTGATCATGGGGTACCAAGTACTCAGAACTACCATTTATGAGGTGGGCTATTTTAGGTCCACCAAGGCATAAAGTAAGACAGATCCAGCAGTAGTCCATTGAAAGATGGAACTGGTACGTTCAGGATTAAGCTCAAGCAGCACCAGAGGGCACAAGTAAATTTCAGGAGCAAATAGATCAGACTCCCATGTCACCCACTGTAGTTACACCAGCATCTCTTCCTCAACTTGCACCTACCTATGCTGTATTGGGGGGCAGGGGCTCCTTGTGCAACCAGCTTAAACAGAGGAAGAATGCTTGAGCTTGACTTAAGAATGGGTTGGCTTTGCATATGGGAGCAAGCCAAAAATGACAGCAGCTACATTATATAGTCACCCTCAGGGATGGACTTAAAAGTGGGTGAAGAAAGAATATGTTCCTAGCGAGCAGAGCTAAGAGCAGCATGCCTGAATGTCTACGTTGTGAAGAAGAGGCCCAAGATAAGAATGTGTATTTGTTATCTAATGCAGCATTACAAATCACTTTCAAGCTTAACAGCATAAAACAATACATCACTCACAGTTTCTGTGGGTCAGAAATCTGGGTGTAGTTTGGCTAGATCTTCTGGCTCAGGGTGTCTCACAAAATTGCAACCAAGATGTGAGTCAAGCTGGAGTCATCTCCAGGCTCGACCGAGGGGAGGATCTGCGACCAAGCTCACCCATAGGCTTGGGGCCTCAGTTCCTTGCCACACAGGCCTCTCTATAAGATAATTCACAACATAGCAACTAGCTTCCATGAGAGTGAGTAAATAAGAGAAAAAGAGAGGGCGAGCATAGTAGAAGGCAGTCTTTTTGTAACTAATTTCAAAAGCAATACCCCATTACTTTTGTTGTGTCCCATTCGTCAGCAGGAAGTCACGAGGTCCAACTCACACTCACAGGGAGGGGATTACATAAGGGCATGAATACCAGAGGCCGTCAGTAGCCATCTTAGGAACTGCTTTCCACAACAGATTTTTTGGCAACAGCCAGTAGCAGTGGCCCCTTAGAGCACTAGAAGGGCCTACTGAAGAGACAGTTAACGTGCTAATATGGTGACAATACCCTACAGGATGGAGAACCATCCTTCAGGACACAGAGCATTTAAAACACCTCTTCATGAGCCTATACCCCATCTAAGAAGAACACAAAGGGTGGAAACAGGAGTTCGTCTCACTTATCTTTACTCCCAGTGACCCATGCTGGTGATTCTGGTCTTCGCAGGGTTAGAAGCCCTAGTCCTGAAAGGAAGTACCCTCTTGCCTGGGGACAGAGCAAAGTGTTCTACTGAATTACAAGGTGCAGCCCTGACCTGGAGACTTTGAAATCCTTGTGTCCAGAGACTAGCAGACAAAAAGTAAAATCAGGAATAATTGAACCTGCCCTGAACGAGAGATACTTTTACATAACAGGCCAGAGATGAGCACGTGTGGAACTCACATTGTCTTCTTGAGCACCTCTTGGAAATCTGTTACCTGATTGTAACTGTGAACAGGCACAGATTACAACCCTGGTGCTAGACAGATATGAACACCCCTTAGGAGCTAGCAGGAGAGCCACCATACATACCTGTTGAAGTAAAGGTTGAGGATAAGGGAAATTTAGAATGGATAGTAGAGGAGAAAGAGGGTGAGTGCCAGTTCTGAGTCTAAGACTAACTACAGCAAAACTAACAGTTTCTCTGTTTCTCCCTAGGAAGACAGATCTTTGGGAACCATGGAGGATCTGCTCTTTGAACTTGTGTGGAGAAATGAATCTGTGAGATGCAAGGGGTGGACAGTGGTAACAATGGCAGTGTGTTTCTCAGATCTCTTTTCAACAGAACCAGATGCAAGAAGTGTAGTACATCCTCCAACTACTGCACCTTCAGGTATGCCCCAGCTTTCACTCTGAGCCCACCGTCTTACCAGTCTGGTCCCAGCCAATGACCGAGATGGTAGGGTACTAGAGCTGGGACATTCCTGCCCAACATAAGACTCCTGTGATGGACAGCCTTAGCTCTGGGGCTCTCCACCAGCCTGGCTGAGAGTTCTACAGAGTTGTGCTGCAGCCTGAGATTCCTTCTACCCAATTCTCCTTCCCATTCTCTCCTTTCACTTACCTTAGCCCAGCTTACAATGTGAAGGCTCTTCCTGCCTACTCCTAGTTTCACACCCCCTTTATGCACTTTGCCCCTAGTAAATCTCAGGCATGTCTAATTCTTCCTTAGTGACTACTTCTCAAAGAACCCAAACTGACACAAGAGCAGACTGAGCTTATTCCTTGGTGTTCAGGGTAAAATTCCAAAAGAAATTTCTTAAATTCAGGTAGATTCACACCCAAAATGTGAATATCCCAACTATACTTTTAGAGCACAGATTTGTACATTGGCAAACACTGTAAATTCCCATTGCTGTGGGCAACAGGACCCAGTGCCCCAGCATGTAACTCCTCAGATGGGTAGATGCTTCCTTCCTGAAAGCAGTCAAGGTAGGAGTTGCCGATTGCTGTAAATTCCCACAGGGCAGAGTCGTGGTCAATGCCAAGACTTCGGAAATCTTGATTACTAAAGGAAAAACTGAGATTTCATGTAAGCTCCATGATCAGAAAAAGAAACTAATAAATAATAAGATGTTAGATGAGTCAGAGAGCTGTCCTCCTTTGCATGAGCTACAATCCACTCTGCAGGACATCTGTCTGATTAAAGGGCTTAAGCAATTTATTTTAGCAAGAGTGGTCAGCAGGCTTTCCAGAAATGAGGGTTACAAGTTAAGTAAAAGATGCCTTTGGAGATTCTTGGCTTGGTCTCTTATTTATCATTCAGACCTTTCTGGCTGAAACAAAAATTTTTTTGAAATATTTAGTGCTCCACCCCTGCCTCCACATTTTTAAAAGAAATTTAATGGAAGTGCTGTGGGTGTGTTGATTTTAGAGGCAATGAAGTAATGTGTGAGACAGATCCCATATCCGGGGGTAAATGTATGTGAGGTCAAACCCCACTTCTGTCTATTATGGTCGAAGCTTGGGCAAAACAAACATCTCATATCAAAGCAGTTTATTAAACACCCCAAGATCTTGCCTTGGACTTTTTAAAATAATTTTTTAGCCCTTGCCAGTAGCTCAGTTGGTTAGAGTGTTGTCCTGATATGCCAAGGTTGTGAGTTCAAATCCAGGGCAGGGTACATACAAGAAGCAACAAATGAATGAGTGAAACAACAAATCAATGTTTCTCTATCTCTCCCTTCCCCCCTATCTCTCAAATTAATAAATAAAAATTAAAAAAATTTTTTAGAGTCTTTGTCCTGAGGAGCCAAGCAGTTTATCATCAAAAAGGGGTTGAACCCAAAGTTCTTTCAAATGGCAATGCCTCCATTGAAGATAAAGAATGTTCTGGCTTTATTAATTTTTTTGAAACAGGTGAGGAATAACAGAAAAAGGACAAGAAAGAATATAGGCAAGTTTTTAAAAGTTCTAAAGCTAACAGCTAACATTTACTGAACACCTACTATGTGCAGGTTTCTAAGGATTATCCCATTTATTCCAAACAAGAACCCTATAAAATAGAATGCCATTATTATCCCCACTATCGACATGAGAAAACTGAGATTTAGAGAGGCCAAGCAATGTATCCAATGTCGCACAGGCAAGTCTATATGATTTAAGGCAAGAGCTGGCAAACCCTTCTGTAAAGGGCCAGATTATTAATATTTTTGGCTTCGTGAGCCTTATAGTCTTTGTTGCAACAGCTCAGCTCTACCATTTTATGATGAAAGCATAACATAAATGAATAGGTATGACTGTGTTCCAGTAAGACTTTATTCACAAAAACAGGTCATCTGGATTTGGCAGGTGGGCCTCACCTTTGTGAATGTTGTTCCCTAGTCTCAGGGGGGACACTTTTAAATTTAAAGCACTTAGGTTTCTTTCCAAAATAAATGTATTTGGAATCCTGCAGAAAAAATTCCAATCAAGTGGGAATTATCTAAAAAACAAGCTCTTTCATTCTAGATATCTTTTAGGGAAAGTGATACATAGTGAAAACAGATAACTTAGATGGAGCTTACAGTGGGGATAGGGGAGATGTGTAAATAGACAATTATTGATTTAATACACTGTGACATGTGCCATATGATAGGGGTATTGATTAGGGTCCCAAGGGAACACAGTGGAAGAATAACTAGCCTGGCCTGGGGAATCAGGGAAGTTCTGACAGAACGGGCCAATGATCCAATGGTAGCTCTGTGCTCCTGCTGCTGAGCTTCATTCCCCAGGAGAGAAGGTTATTTGAATAACAACAGCTGGAGCATGGCTTCAGCTTGCTGTACCGTCTACACTGGTTTCAAACTCTGCCTCTTTACAGCGCAAATGTCTCATGCACCAGCAATGTCACCTGGAGGTCTGTTCAAAGAAATCACCAGTTTATTTTTAAGTATCTTAGTTTCTCTAACTTTGCCTCCAATTCTGACCCTCTCTGGAAGCCACTGTGCTCACTCTGCATGGTCATCTGCTCCCCCAAAGGACAGCACATAGAGCACGTGGGTAAGTGGATGGGACTAACAGAAGGCCTGAGACCTGACTGTCTGTGAGATACTTACTTGAATGAGTGTTTCAGGGTCCTGGGTCTAGACATAGTGTTTTGGAAGGCCTTGGTTTAGTGTCCGAGAATCCAGCTTTTTAAAAGCTACAAGTGATTCTGATGTGCATGAACTATGTTTGGAAACTGCTGGTACAGAGGATTTCTAAAGTTGCTTTTAACATTTCCAGCCAGCTATTCTGTGTTCATTGCCATGACTACATTTACAAACATCTTACCAAGAAGGAAGGGAAAAATCTAACTGGTTTTACGGATGTTTACTATGGTTCCTACCTTCCCATCACGACCATAAAGGGGCAACAATCTGTGTGATAGGCTGTTGTGCAGGAGTCAACTTCATTGTCCTAATATGCTGAAGAATGGCCAGGAGTTCCTCCTTGTTAGGTAACAACAAAAACGTGGATCTTGGATGGATCATGCTTGCATGCTTACTTCAGACATGCTTTACATAGCAAAAGAGCAGCACCTGTGTATAAATCAAGTCCAGCAAAGCACAAGCAAGATTCTTCCTGCCTCTGGATTCTGCACAGGCAGGGGTTGGCAGGCTTCTTATCCCCTGTGTTTAAACTGATGCCCAGGACAGTCACTGAGTGCCAGCTGGCAAAAGTTATCTGTAGGAGAAGGAAAAGGGTAAAGAAGAAGAAACCTACAGGAGAAGGACTATTAGAAAGCAACAAGAAAGAAACATTGAGTGTCAGAAAGTTTCCTATTTTCTGATTATGCTTTAAAAATTAGTACAATTATTGCGTTCTGGGTTCTCTGGTACTCCAAAAACCTGGGTTTTCAGATTCTATTCCAAATTGGGGCATTTTGGGTAGAAACAAAGCCACAAACCCAGAAGGAGGGTTTTCAACCTAAAAAAATGTTTTGGAAGCCATCCTAAGATACTAAATCATTGCATTTGTGTCTTTGGAGGGTATAGGATAGGGGAGCATTTATACCCTTTGAGGATTGCAGAAATATGAATTATGTCTTACAGGACAATCCTATAAAAGTAGGAAATGGTCACACTAAGCCATGATTGTTCATACATAGAGTTTATTTTTAGAGATTTTAAAAAAGATGTAATGTAGATATTAGAAATTCATAATTGAGTCCCAATTGTCACTGTAGTTCCTATTATTGATATGTAGGAAAAAATTATCATGTATGTTTCTTAATTTTTTTGTAATATTTGTCATCCTGTTCTGAGCATCGTAAAGGGCCATCTAACTTCAGTGAATGATTATGCCTTAAGAGTCTTAGCATTAACTGGCCAGTGGTTTTAAATACCATAAATGTGACCCCCAAATTGTTACTGAGGACTTCACGAACAGTAAAAATGGAAACAGGCTTGCTTTCAGCAGAGTTTGACACAGTGGGAACTTTCCCAAACAGTCAAGTCCTAATTTTCCATGCTGTGGAGAAGAGTATGCTTTTTCACTTTACTTTGTAATGTGTTGTTATTCTAACATTTAAATATGGATGTTTCTAGAAATTCAATGGCCTTTGAGGAAAAATAATGTTGCCATTCTGGGAAGATCCAGCTCTGAAGAAATTGGAGAGCAGGCCAACTTCTCATTCTTAAAGATGAGTTAAATATTCAGGGGGAGGGAGTAATGTCACAAAGAAAGTGAAAGGCAGATTTGTCATGGGTTTGAATAATCAACATTTGGCTATCCCGAATAAGATAGTTCAGACCATGTTGCTCTCTCAAATTCTTGCTCAAGGTAAAAACAAATGCTTATTTTGACTAAGATTTTAAACAAATTATAAAGTAGTTTTTTTAAAATACCAATTATTCTTGTAGACACTAAGTCGGTCAGAATCAGCATTTTATTCTATCATGTGTGTGTGTGTGTGTGTGTGTGTGTGTTGCTTTAATTTGGAAGAGGAAAAAATCCTTACTCCCCAAGTCTATCTGGGAAGAAGGACCATTCAATTGTAGCAATGAAATAGTTAATATTTTAATTTTTCTCTTTCCCTTTCTCTGAAATTCTCTCATTCTTCCCCCATTAAGGTAAATTTCCCACAGTGTGATATGTCTGACGTGGTGCTAGGAGAAAGGCCGGGAAAAGGACAGACTGGTGAGGTGCTTGTTCCTGAGATCTCTGCTGGAGGGAAGCAGGTTAGGTATTACTCCTGGAGGAGAAACAATTCAGCCTTTAGGAGCAGAGGAGATAAGTAGTTTAGGGAAAATGAACACACCTTGGTAATTCCAGATCGACTACAAATTTTATTTGTACATCGGTCAGCTAATAAAATATTTCAAGGAATTTTTCTGCACATTGCTAACATACTCAATTCTAATTCTACTACTTGCACAAAGCCACCAGATTGAGGTTCATTTATGCATGAACACACACACACACACACATGCACACGTATGATGTATTTCATATAGTTTTGCACCCTTTGCCTCCCTAAAGGGGAGGTACTGAGAACAGCCATTCAGCCATTGCCTTAAAACTGGAGGGAACTTGGAAAACTTTGCCCAAACTTTTTCCTTTATAGATAAGGAGGTTCAGTGATTTTTCCTAAGTGCACAGCTTATGCCTGGCAAGTCAAATATTAAAATCCACACCTGGTACGTGTGTGTGCATGTGTGTGTTTCTCACCACATCTAGAGAAAAAAGTGTCCTGAAAAACATTCTGAAACTCATTAAAAAATTAACTTAATGAAGGTTGAAATTGAGGGTGTCTTAATTAGTAATTAAATTTATTAAACCAAACTTTGCTGAGGACCTTCAGGGCATCATCACATTAAAATATTTTAAGCCATATTAAAGCTTCAGTTTAATTACTAAGTAGGTATGCCAGCCTGAAAAGATGGGTTTGGGACCAACCTGACTGTCAGTAAATAGGAGCAAATGCTTAAGAGCTCCACAGCATTAGGCTGCCCTCATGGGAGAATTCCTTTTGCTGCTTAGGTTTATCTCAGGCCTCCGAGAAAGTGAAGAGATGAGGCATATATTCAAGCTTATTAGGTAAATGCAAAAATGTGACCATCAGAAAAAATGCTAACTTCCGATGTGTAGAGGAATAAGATGGCAATAATATTGGTCAATTTACATTTGTAAGGAATCAAGTTGACTAAAAACTTGTCACTAATCCAGCTAACACTCATGAGTGGTGAACAAGAGTGTCCTACTCTCCAGCTCCTTTGATTGTTTTGGCCAGGTTTGCTCTTTCTCGTGGTTGCCTTTTGTCTGTTAACACAGTGGTTCTCAAAGAGCAGCTGCGAGGGTCCTCCCAGATGGTTAATCTCCAGCAGTCTTAGTATTTCTGCGTAGATTAGCAGGCAGCTGCTTAGGGTATGAAGCAATGCTTTACTTGCCATGCAATTTCATGCTCCTTTTTGTCTGTGTTGCACCCTCTGCCTGGAAAGTCCTGCCCCTGTTCTCTGATGAGCTCCTATGTTATACTTCAAAGACAAGGTTTAAATGTCATCTGTCTAAGAGGTTTCTCCTGACCCCAGAGTGGTGGCACTAACTAATTCCTCCTTCCACTATACTCCATTTCATTTAACACATAACTCTATTATAGAACTTTTTAGAGCATACCAAAATCATGTTAACCTTTCTATCTTTCAAAGTCAAATGGAAGTCACCAATACAGTAACTGTTCTATGCCACTCTGTGGCCTCAGGGACAACCTGAATGGGCCTTTAGTCCATGCTTGTCAAATGTATAGCATGGCTTCGTTGTTTTATAACTCACTAACTAAGTGTGTTCATAGAATTTCTTTGCTGGTCTAAATTTCTGTCTTAATTCTTGAGCCTCACCTCCACCCCCATTTATTTCCACCTCAGTGTCCTGAGGGCCTCCTTAAGGGTGGGACTGACTTGGACTTTCATTCTAGCTATAGCCTTTCCTCCAAGGTCCTTCTTTCCATTCATTCTAATGTGAATTTGGTGAGACTTGTTCTTTTGAGCCAAGGTTTCCCTAATCTGATTCTAACTTTGTCTCTATCATCTTTATACTGCCTTCCACTTATTCATCTTACCACATCCAGCTATTACACAACATTCTTCAAAGTTCCCTTACACTTTTACAGTTCTTGGCCTTTGCTCAGATTTGGCCCTCATTCATATATATTATACATTTGATAAATAAATACTGAGCACTTACTATATATCAAGCACTGTTCTTGACTCTGTACCACCTTTTTCTTCCTTTAGATATTCTATTCATCCTCTGAATTCCCTCAGTTAGACTTTATTCTTCCTCCTCTTTATACCTTTTAGCACTTTATTTTTCAATTGCATTTTTTTAATGATGATTAGTTTTTTGTTCTGGCTTTCTTCTCTAGCAGATGAAGAGCTCTTAGAGAACTGGAGACAGTCTGCAATGTTGTATCTCCTGCCCAGTCTGGCATAGCCTTACAAGTAACCTCCCCACAGTGAAAGTCCCTTGATTTGAAAAGTGAGTGCCCTAACGGAACCTGTAGAGGAAGATGGAAAGTCAGATGCTTCCAGGGTTCTCACTTGTATGCCCTTATTAATCTCTCCCACGAGCCACATAAGCTAGCCACAATGAGCATGGTGGACTCATGAAATTCACCATTAGGTACGAAAATTTAATGCCACTGAATTGTATACAGTCAACCAGTGAACAACATGGGTTTGTGCTATGTGTGTCCACTTATAGCAGGTTGTTTTCAATAAATACTGTAAATGTATATTCTCTTCCTCATGATTTTCTTAATAACATTTTCTTTTCTCTAGCTTACTTTATTGTAAGTCTATAGTATATATACATACACAAAATATATGTTAATCAGCTGTTTTTGTTATCAGTAAGGCTTACAGTCAACAGCATGCTGTTAGTAGTTAAATTTGGAGGGGTCAGCACCTTTTATCTTCATGGTGTTGAAGGGTCAACTATATATACAAATGGTTACAATGATAACTATTATGATATGTACTTATATTTTAACATTAAATTTTTAAAAATTAGAAAAAGAACTGTTTTGCCCTGGAGTTAGGAAATAAAAAATAAAAGATAACAAACAACATGGAGACACTAGCAGAAAGGAGGGAAAGAATGCTTAGCATTTATCCTGATTCTTTTCTGCAAACTTCAATCCAGTTCTCTATTTCATGACCCATTCCTCTTCCATGACTGAGAGGTTGGGACAGATTTGCCAAATTACCTTATAGGCAGATTAATGGTAGGGTAAACAGAGAAGACTGATATCCTCCAGTCCATTTTCATGTGCCACATCTGCCATCAACACTGAATTGTTAGGCATCACTTCCTGACTTTGAATAATGACTTTCAATGAAAGAAATATTTAAATTATTTCAAGGGTTAATTATATGTCCACAAATGATAACTGTGCTCTCTTATGATGACTAGAAATAGAAATGGCTATAATATCACTCTTTGAAATACAAAAAATAGTAAAATCTGGTGTCTTGCAGTATGTTGGTGTACACATGTATTATAATAGCATACATACACACATATCCACATATATGCACTTATAAAATATTCATATAGATATACGTATACACATTTAAACTCACTTTCTAAAACAAGGGTCTGTAATTTTCTAAAATTACACTAAATCCATGTGTTTGCCAAACATGACAGCATGATAGGGAAGGAATGGGGGGCCCTTGTGCTATCATATCTCGTTGGGCAAGCACAAGGCGGGAGGTGTGCTGGAGGCTGCTTTTTCTGGAAACAGCCCAGCACTTAAGGCTAACCCTGAGTTCAACACCACCAGAGAGACATGTTACAGGGCTTCATGGCAACACATCACAGAAATTCAGGAATGTATCAAGGCATTCGTCACTCTAGTGGTAAGAAATAAACTGGAGAAATTTAGAGAATTGCAATTATACATAATAGCGTTGTCACTGGAAACTAGAATTTGAATTATGTGCACTTAGGCTTCTCCTTTTAAAAGGGTTCCTCTGTCAAGTACTGCTTACAGGCATTCAAGAGAAACGGGGTTCTGGATCAAATCAATAGGGGACCAGTTAGACAAATGCTCTACAGTATGAACAGCAAGATGGGAAGCAGCTAAGGTGGGTAAAAATCAATTCTGAGCAATAAGTCAGCTTGGCAACCCTTCTGGGAATTTATTTCTCCTGGGGATGTGTGGCTCAGGACTCCCATGTTAATGGACATTCAGTCACTGAGGCCACTGCATGGACTATGGTCTGGTCCATAGGTTTGCGCTCCTCAATATCTATGACAGTATGGTGTGTGTGTGGAAGGGGGACAGTGCAGAAGGGCAGTAGGGAAGGCTATGGTTCTGACCAGGTCTTTCTAATTGCCAAAATAATCTGAGCCCCAGGAATAGCTCTTTTACCAAGAGACCAAAGCAGTACACAGTCTAGCAACCCTCTCAATACTCCCCAAAGATGGCAGATAATCAGAATCACCAAGGCACTCTTAAAAAAACACATATTTCTAGACCCGACTACCCAAAGGGTCTGAGTCAGAAGATCTGGGCTGGAGCTCATACCTCTTAAGAGATTACATTGGAAAATATATCATGTATTTCAAACTCTCAATTTGGAAGGCCCCAAAGTGCATAATTATTTTTTAAATCACATTTGACAGACGACATGGCTACTAAATATTTAAAAGAACTAGAATTAATAATCTCACGGAAAGAATTTTCAGCTCTCTACTTATATAGAATTTCTTTTAGCCATTTTAGGAAAAGTAATGAAAAGGTGGTAAATTATTATTTCACTTCGTTTTCACTGGGTGAATCCAGAAGAAATCTTATCCACATTCATGTAACTCTACCTATATGCCAGTGAGACAACCTTGCTCTTTGCTCTGACTTTATTTGGTAGAAAATTATGTGTAAAGTTAACAAATAAATAAGATGCTTTTAAAAATAAATACCTCCAAAATGTAACTATAAACTTAGAAAATCAGTGGATATGGTGAAATAACAACATAAAGTCCTAATTCCATTTCCAAACAGCTTTATCAGCACCAAGAAATCCCCTGGTTTGGGAACTGTGCTAGTTTCTAGTAACACAAAAAGGTATAAAATATGGTGTTGTCTCAGTTTCTGATAATCCTGCTTAGAAAACAGAGCTTGAAACTTCCAGTCAAGATGGTGATGCCAGCAGACATTGCTTGCCTCTTCACTCAACCACATCAAAATTACAACTAAAATATAGAACAACCATCACCCAGAAATGTCGGAAACTGAGTTGAATGGAAGTCTGACAACTAGGGAATTAAAGAAACCACATCCACCCAGACCGGTAGGAGGGGCGCAGACACAGAACAAGCTGGTTTCTCACACATGTGTGGGTAAAAATTTGGGAGATATCTCAGGGGTGAGGAGTCCAAGCTCCATATCAGGCCCCCCAGCCCAGGATTCCAGTGCCAGGAATATAAGTCCCCACAACTTCTGTCTGCAAAAACTGGTGGGGATTGAGTCAGTGGAAGAAACTGCTGGAGCCCCAAGGATTTCCTCTTAGAGAACCCACACACAGACTCACCTATTCAGACTCACTCTCTCTGAGCTCCGGCACTGGGGAAACATCTTCAGAGGCACCAGAGAATACAGAAAGAAACTGAAGTGTCTGGCATCAAGGCAAGCAGAGGCCACTGTCCCTTTTCTAAACGCTGCCCCCACAGAGCCTGGCAAGCTGGTGCCATATCTGAGATTCCATCAACCTGGTTAACACTGTTTGACCTGCCTTAGAGATCCCCAGAGACTCCACCCCACCCAACTTACAGGTCTACCTAAGCTGCTTTTCCATATGAATGACTGGCTGTGGCTCATGCTTTACAACTTCCTAAATGCTATCAAACAAACAGTAGCTGGTCTCAGTGAGCCCCAGGCCCAGCACTACCAGCAGCCAGGCTAGATTTGCAGCTTGGCTTCACCTGGGAATCTCCAAGCCCAGCACAAGTGGCAGCCATGTCAGATTGCTTTATAGCTCAGGCAGGGGGGCCCCAGGCAAAACATAGATGAGAGTTGACCTTGGTCTGCACAATCTGGGAAACCCCAGGTCCAACACACCCAGTAGACAGCTATAGACTATGTTGGAGCACCACTACCCTGCCCTGGCACAGCTGATATTCCACAGAGGGCAGAGGTTAGTGGTCAGTGGTCACAGCCAGTCCTTGCAGCTGACTAGCCTGGGTAAATCCCTCCCATTGATCTGCCAACAGCAACTGAGGCTCAACTACAAGAGGACGGTGTACTCAGCCCACATGAAGGGTGCACCTCAAGTACCCGGCTTGGGTGATAGGGGAGGCTGTGCCATTGGACCCTACAGGACACCTACTACATCAGGCCACACTACCAAGACATGGAGTCAAAGCAGCTCTTCCTAATACATTAAAAAAACAACAACAACAGGAAAAAAAAACAGAGGTTGCTAAAATGAGGAGACAAAAGAACATGGCCCAAATGAAAGAAGAGATCAAAACTCCAGAAAAAGAGCTAAACAAAATAGAGATAAGTAATCTATCAGATACAGAGTTCAAAACACTGGTTATAAGGATGCTCAAGGAACTTAGTGAGGACCTCAACAGCATAAAAAAGATCCAGTCAGAAACAAAGGATAACTAATTGAAATAAAGAACAATTTACAAGGAAACAACAGTAGAGTGGATGAAGCCAAGAATCAAATCAATGACTTGGAACATAAGGAAGCAAGAAACAACCAATCAGAACAAGAAGAAAAGGAATCCAAAAAAAATGAGGAACATATAAGCAGCCTCTGGGACAACTTCACGAGGTCTAACATTTGCAATATAGGGGTGCCAGAAGGAGAAGAGAATGAGCAAGAAATTGGAAACCTATTTGAAAAAATAATGAAAGAAATCTTCCTTAATTTAGTGAAAGAAATCATCATGCAAGTCCAGGAGGCACAGAGAGTCCTAAATAAGATAGATGTAAAAGGCGTACTCTAAGACACATCATAATTAAAATGCCAAAGCTTAAAGGCAATGAGAGAATTGTTTTTTTTAAATTTATTTATATTATTATTCTATTACAGTTGTCCCAATTTTTCCCCCATTGCTCTCCACTGCCCTACCCACCCCCACTCCCACAGTCAATCCCCACCTTATTGTCCATGTCCATGGGTCATTTATACATGTTCTTTGACTAGACCCTGCCTCTTTTTCCCCCCTTCTCCCTCTCCCTCTCCCTCTGTTTTCTGTCAGTATGTTCCTTTTTTCCATGCCTAAAAAGAGAATCTTTAAAGCAGCAAGAGAAAAGAAGTTAGGTATCTAGAAGGAGTTCCCATAAGACTGTCAGCTGACTTATCAAAAGAAACTTTGCAGGCTAGAAGGGATTTGGTAAGAAATATTCAAAATCATGAAAAGCAAGGACCTACAGCCAAGATTGCTCAACCTAGCAAAGCTATCATTTCAATTGAAGGGCAGATAAAGAGCTTCCTAGACAAGAAAAACTAAAGGAGCTCATCATCATCAAACCATTATTATACGAAATGTTTAAGGGACTTATTTAAGAAAAAGAAGAAATAAAAACTATGAACAATAAAATGGCAATAAATACATATCTATCAATAACTGAATCTAAAAAACAAACTAAGCAAACAAGAAGAACAGAGACAGAATCATTGATACAGAGAGAGTTTTGATGGTTGCCAGATGGAAGGGGTATAGGGTGAATAGGTAAAGAGGGGATGAGATTGAGAAGTACGAATAGGTGGTTACAGAATAGCCACGGGGATGAAAAGTACAGTCTAGGAAATGGAGTAGACAAAGAGCTTATACACATCATCCATGGACATGAACAATGGTGGGAGGATTGCCTAATGGAGTGTGGGGTGCTGGGTGAAGGAGGGCCAAGGGGGAAAAATGGGACAACTGTAATAGTATAATCAATAGAATAAAATTTTAAAAAAGAAAAGAGACCTTGAACATGAAAACATGAATAATAAATCACAGAAATTTTACATAACCTATTCCTTCACAGATCACCTTGGTTCTGGCAAAAATCATCTTGATGGAAACAACATCAAGCCAGTGCTAAAAACCTAGTTCAGACAGTTTAAGTGGGATCTTTAAAGAAAAAATTAAAAGTAAGAGAGAACTAATTATTTTATTCTGAAGTGTTTAGAGAGCTTTACTTAAAATAACTTAAGCTGTATATCAGTTTTCAAAAAGTTTTAAACCAAAATAACAACCATTTCCTGACAAACTTCAATGTATCAAACACTTGACACATTATTTTACATCCTTGCCTCAGTCTTCAATGCAAAGATTATTATTATTATTTTACAAAAAACAAAACAGGGACTTGAATAGGTCAGATCCGTAGTATGGTAGACTGTTCACCCTTATTTGCCCCTCTCTGTGTCAACCCAAATGTGTTCATATGACTTGCTTCAACCAATAAAATATAAGCACAAATCTCATGTGTCACTTCTGGTAGAAGCTTTAAGAGTCAGTGCATGGTTCACTATACTTTCTTTCTCTGCCATAAAACCGGCAATGTTCCAGAGAGAGGCAGCCTGGGTCCTGGAGTGAAGACTATGGAGTAGAGCCACAGCCAGTCCATGGTGAACATGTAGCATGAAGTAGAAACAAAACTGGGATGCGGTAAGCCCATTTTGGGGATTGTTTGTTTCTGCAGCCAGAAGTAGCCTATCCTGACCAATTACACAGTTAGTGCCAAAACTAGGAATCAAACCTAAGTCTATTTAATTTCCAAGTCCTGGGCATAGAAGAAATATGCTTGGCACAAAGTAGGCCCCCCCATAAATATTTGCTGAAGGAAGGAATTCATAGTTTTTGCCCAGAACAGAACACAGTACTTTAGATGTGATCTGATCCACATACGAATCATTAGAAGTACAAACACCCTTTTTACACTGAGTACCTGTTAATGAAGTTTAGGGTTCAACCATACTTATTTCTTTAATAATAATGTATTATCTATCTAATATATTACAAAATACAAAGTAAGATGTCATGAGTGATACTAAAATAAAAGGTAAAAACATTTTCTTCTAGCTTATTATTATTTTTGTTATTTTGTATGAGTGAGAGTCACACGTTTACAACCAGCTGTGCACAGAGGCAATGCATAGAGGATTGGAGATAGTGTGCTATTGAATGCAGACTGAGTGTGGAACTGGCAGTCATGAGTTTCAGTCATTCATTCTACAAATATATGTTGAGTATCAACAATGAATTGGATGCTATGTTTGCCTCTGCAGGTACACATTTAAAAAATACCAGCCCCTGATGTCGAAGATCTCACAAGCTAGTAGAAGAGACAGATTTAGTAATAAGGAATTACAATAAGAGCTGTGTTAAAGGAATCTATGACTATATGGAGGAGAAATATAAACTCAGCCTGCAAGAATAAAGGAAGGGTATCTGGAGGACGTGATCTTTTATGTTGATTCCTGACTGTTGCGTATGTGTTTGCAAAATAAAGAAGGGAAGGAGATGTACTAGTGGAGAAAAGAAGTTAATTTAAGCCCCAGTGAACAGTGGGTGAAAAAGCCAGGGCAAACCATAAGGACAAGATAGTCTAAAAGAGCATGACCCATTTCAGGAGATAGCAAATAACACACTGTTTTCATCAGTTTAAGCTGTTATAAGAAAATAGCACAGACTAGGCAGCTTAAAAAACAGTAATTTATTTTCCCACTGTCACATTGGGGGATAATGCCTTAGCATGTTAATTTTGAGGGGACACAAACATTCAGCCTATTACATACACCATGGAAGGAAAATAATATACAATTTGAGGAATAGTGGAGAAAGAAAATTGAGAAGAAGTACAGAGTACCACATGCACCCCTTAGATACACTCTCAGCTCAGAGTGATTCCCAGCTCTCTGACAATACACAGGTGGGAGTTCCCAGTGGTCACATCTGTGTCATTTGCTTCTCCTATGAGTCTAGAGATTCATTGATTTATTCAAGTTAGGCCAATCGGAATATTATTTCTGGGAATTTTGAAACTAGAATTGAGGGACAAAGGGCCTGAGAATCTTTAAATTGAGTCATATTTTTTCAAAGATTTGGTTTCTTTATTTTTAGAGAGAGGGGAAAGGAAAGAGAAAGAGAGGAAGAGAAACATCAGTGTGTGGTTGACTTGCATGCCCTCAGCTGGGGACCTGGCCCACAACCCAGGCATGTGCCCCGACTGGGAACCAAACCAGGTCGGCACTCAGTTCACTGAGCCACACCAGCCAGTGCTAAACTGAAACGTATTAATGAAACCTCATAGAGAGAAGGGCCACCACCAACAGTGAACAATCAGCGCCATTATGAGTGGTAACCCTTGTTAAAGTTTTTGAATTTCTGCTGCTGGCATCCTCAGAGCTCCTCTAGTTCAGGTTCTTTCTGGCATTTGGTTGTTCAATTTTTCCAACTCCATAAGCTCTTCCAATATCTTTCCAAATAAACAAAAAGAGGGTATCTTTTTGTTCTTGAGCTGGCCAGAGCTGGGTTTTTTTTTTGTTGTTGTTGTTGTTTCTTGCAACAAAAGAGATTTCCACTATTAGAGCTTATTATATAATGCTAATGTGTCTGTATTTTGCCATCAAGACAGTGGAGAGTCACCAAAAGGTTTAAGAAGGGAAATAATATAAGACTTTTGTTTTGGAATGATTATTCTTTTTGTGGTATGGGATATGGAGACATTAGAATTGCATAGATTGATTAGAAAGTTCTTTTAATATTTTAAGCAAAAAATAATGATGCCAGAAGAACTAGAGAGACTGAATAGATTTTTGGTACTATTGAGGAAAGAATTAGAATCAGCAAGGGCTTGGTGATCAGATGAATAAGAATTAGAGCATTAAGAGTCAGTGATGTCTGCAGGAAGTTGAGGTCCAGTGACTGGGAAGATGGAAAATAATGCTATTCAATCAATGAAGAGGACTTGGGCAGATTGTGATGTGAAGAGAAATACTAATAATTTTATTTGTAACAGGTGAGTTATGAGTTCTGGTCAGACATACAGTCAAGAGTCTCAGCAATTAGATATACTGATTTAGAATTTAAGAGCACAATTTGACCTTCAGATTTAGGGACTATCAGTGTATAGGTTGTTCATGATAGTGACCATTGGCAGTGGATAAAAATATTTAGAGAGACGAAGAGAGCTTTAAGTTCGAAAAGGGAAAAGAATGAAACCATGGGGAAATGTCAACATTGCAGAGATAAGATGAAGCCTGAAGATAATATTTTTCTAGAATGCAAGAGAGGAAAGAGTTTAAGAAAAAAAATGACAATGAATTAAGGTGAGAAAGGTAAAATGGCAAGTGCAGATCTCTTCTTTTAGTTTAAGAAGGTTTGAAATTATGTCGTTGAGGGGAAAGAAAGAAGATGTTGACTATGGACACCTACAAGGGTTGGAGGTGAGATTGGAGACCTTAAGAGTGACAACAATATGTACAAATACACGTTCTTCTCCATTGACTCTAGATATAGGATCAAGAAGGTGGATACTTAGATTGACTCAAGACTGAGATTTTTTTCTAGCTGGATATGTAGAAGAATGAAGAGAAATGGAATTGAGAGTATTAAGGAAGGGAGCAATTAAAAAGGTGTACCTTTGTTTGAAACTTCCTGGAGAACAAGATGTGACTGAGAAATCGGAGGTGGGATGGATGGAATAGTCAAAGGGATTAGTGCTTTTTATGTAATTTAAAAATATGTATTGATAAGGTTAAGAGATGTTGCTCAGAGTTTGGAGTTTAGGATTTCAGAGACAGAACAATTCCAATTGATGAAAAGATCTGGGATGTGATCAAGAATATAGAATAGAAAAAGTAGGTAACAGGTAAAGATTAAGGACCTGTGAGACTAGGACACTTAAGCATGTTTATATGTTGATAAGAAGAATCCATTAGAGAAGGAGAGAGTGCCAGTCAGTAGGAAACAGATGAAATACTCAGATTAGGATAATTTAAAGAAGGGACTATTTACAATGGTGTAGTTACAATATAGGGAATTGACAAGGGATTGTAGAGTATCCTGGGACAAGAAACAGTGAAACAATTACCTTAGATTTAAAGGAATGAAGGAAGAAAGCAATTACTAGAACTGGAAAGAAGAGGGCTGTTTTGAGAGCACAGTGACTTTGGTCAAAAGAAACAACCAATCCAAGAAGACTTTGAGGGGAAGACGTCAGAGAAATAAAAAATCCTATCTCATACTCCTCTTTCCCCCAAATCTGTTGCTGGGGTTTCCCATTGGCCAAATAGTTCATACAGACTCCAACCTCCCTCAGCACAAGGAAGGTAGAGGATAAAAAAGTCTCTGAGAGAATGGAGCTATCTAGTGGAGGCTGAGATACAAGCAGGAGAAGGGCAAATTTATAGTGCAGAGTTCTGACAAGGTGGGAGTGAATGAGATCCAAGTCTCACACAGGTGAACAGGACTTAAATAGGAAACATAACTACTATGAGAAAAGAGGACTAATAGTGGTTGGCTTATGTTAGCAAACTGTTTCACGATTTCCATTTAGTCTGTGAAGCAGATCATCAGTTGCGATGGAGTCAGGAGAGATGAGAGTGATGAAAGGTTTGGTGTTATCATCAGGGAACATAAGAGAAAGCCACCCAGAGAATTGGAGCAGGATTGCTCAACCATGCTGAAGGTCCATTTGAGGTATGATCATGAACTTCGGGTGAATTCATTCTTCCCTTTGTGTGATTTTTCTCTAGTGTTGTTTAATTACTCATGTTAAAGTGTGGAGAAAGCAGGTGGTTAGGCTCCATGGATTGAATTTTTGCCACATGGAGGCAAAGGAGGTTTTGAAATGATGAACTATACATCTACGTGGCAACGGAAGAAAAGTGAAGGCAGGAAGGAACTAATACATATAGAAAAAGTGGAGGAGTTGCTGGAGGACTGGAAGCCCTGATAAGCTGTACTTGAACAAACTAGCTAGAAAGATGACAAGTTGTGGGAAAGAGAAGGATGCGTGAACTTGTGTTTAAAAGGTTGTATGAGTCTGCACCCTTTCACTTACAAGTAATAAAAAGTAAACTCAAACTAGCTTAAAATGAAAGGAATTTATGGGCTCATATAACTGGGGGTCCAAGGAAAGCGATGTCTTCAGACATATCTGGATTCATGGTTTGGAAGACACTATCAAGGCTCTCTTTCTTCATTTCCTAAGGTTTCTTAGAGGTTTCTATCCCTTATTGTCTCTTGCAACAGACAGACTTTCTCCACATGGCTCCATATGGAAAAAATGGCTGCTGGCAGCTCTGAGCTCACCTACTGGCATCTCATGATCCTTTAGGAAAAGAACCTCATCCAGAGTCGATAGACTGAGACTGACCCTTTAATTGGTTCTCAGCCCAACCATGAGCACTTATGTGCACCAGAAAGTATGCAAACTGTCATGTATCCACAATGTTATTTAATCTTCGTGACAACTCCTGTGAAGTACTAAAGCGGATGCTCATTATTTGCCTCTCCACTTTCCATTCCCGCTCCTAGATTTCCTCTGGGAAAATAAGGGCTCCCATTCTCAGAGAAGTGTAAAAAGTGACAGATTCCACTCTCAGGTGCAGGGATAGCCCCTAACTGGCTTAAGTTAATCACAGTTACCCACCTCCCTGGTCTTTCATGTGATTTATTAGTGTATATTCTTTTTTAACTCATGTACATATGCTTTAGAAAGTTTTATACTACATATATAAAAATAAGTAAAATTACTTTTAAAATAACACATACTCTTGAGCGCCGGCCTGAGAACCAAGTATCGCTGGTTCGATTCCCAGTCAGGGCACATGACTAGGTTGCACGCCAGGTCCCCAGTTGGAGGCACGTGAGAAGCAACCGCACATTGATGTTTCTCTCCCTCTCTTTCTCCTTTCTCCTCTCTCTAAAAACAGATAAATAAAATAAAATAAAATAAAAGTAACCTTGTTAAAAAAAAACATACTCTTTTTTTTTGTATTATAAAATTATGTCTATTGTAGAAAGTATAAATGGTTTATATCACTTATAGCTGGATTGAGTATTTATGGTCATTTTTATAAAAATTGAGCATCAGGTCAATATTTATTGTTCCATGGAAAAATCACCTAGACTCTGACATTGTCAATTTATATGATCTAACTTAGGAGCATCAGTCATGATGAAAACAAGGATTACTTATATTAAAGCAGTCTCTCAGTCTCTCTTCCTGTTTCTTGCTCACATTATCTCCTTAGTGTTTATAGCATTTTACACAAAGCAAGTTAAGCATAGTCCTTAAAAATTGTTTGTGTGTTTGTTTGCCTATAATGTATTCATAAAATCATTTACCAAGGAGCAATGGGATAAATCTCTGTTCTTATGGTCAAGAACCTATGATGCTGTTTGCCACAAAAATGGAGTGGTGGAGAAGAAGGGTGAATAAGTATATTATAAATTCATTTACATGGTTTCACATAGTTAATCTTGCAAATCTAATTTGTGACAATAAATTTATGAAAACAAAACAAAATAAAGCATTAAAAATACTTAGAAAGTAATAATAAACCATAAACACAATGCTGCTGAAACTCAACCCCACCACATCCTCAACTCTGGGCTTGGATGTAACACAAGTGTTTTAAATTGCACTGGGTGGAGGCCCTGGCAGGAAGGAAGCATCGGATATTGCTGGAACATAGCTTTGTTTGAGCAACAGCTAATGAGAAAGGTCACCATTATGCTTTGCTTTCAAACACTGTGTCTCTTTTGAAATGACTACTCAACATTTCATCACAAATGCTGGTTTATAATCATTGAGGCACACTATGCCATAATATTAACCTTTTCTCTCCTAAGTGGAGACTAAAAACCAAAGTAAGTGTTCTCACCACTGCTTTGATCAAAATACGTCAGTGAAAGATAAAACGACTTCCTATTTTTGGACTCGGGGTTCCTGGTTTTTAAATAAAATTCCAATAGTGAATTTAAAGGAAATTTAGCCTTGGAAATTTTTTCTTGAAGTTTTAGTTTGTTTGTGCTCTTGTTAAACTCAGTGCCAGTGTTTGAGATGTTCGGCTTTCTGGACCTTGTTTCCTAACATTTTATTGCAATTCTTTAGTGGATCAAGTCAGTGGCGCTGGAATCCAAAGAAAGGGCTTAACATTTTTCTGTGCAAAGTGTTCGCTGACAAATGCAACAAACTTCAGAAGACCTCCTCCCAAGAAGGGCAGACATATAAAAAACAGTAAAAGCAGTAATAGCAGGCATATTTGCCACAACTTTAGGAGAGAGAGAGGAATCTATTAAATCTCTCCGTTTATATTTTTGGTTTTCCCTGTTGGCTAAGCTGTTGTATTCCCATGTCCACAGCACGTTCCACTGTGGGAGCCTGGAGCTCTCAGAATAAACTTTGGGAAAGGCTGGGTCCACCCTCTGGGGATAAGGGAGCCAGAGGGAGGAAGAGGAGGGGGTAAAGGAAAAGGGAAGGGGGCGGCTGTCTTCCTGTGTTTGGATGACCTTTCCTTATGTTTATCTGGAGGGACTGGGCGGCCATTCTGCGTTTGGTGTCAGTCTGCCATGTTGGCCCATGTGATCTTTTTCTTAGCTTTATGTGGGCGAGGAGCTTTGCCTCTGTTAGAAGGATTATATAATATTTAAATCTCTGAGGGGAAAAAAGTGTACGGGTCTGTTAGGGGTGAGTGCCTAGAGAAAGAAGGTTTAATAAATGTACATGTATGCCTGTGTCTAATGGATTCCCCAAAAGAAAATCGTAGGTGTCTCTTGGAGCCTTTTGAAGAAGTGCTTCTTCTTTCCTGCTGAGAACTAGACTAGAGATTGTTTTCCTTTTCCTGAATCCTCATTGTTTAGCATAATGCCCCTACCTCTGGGTATTCCATAAGTATTTTTTGAATGAGTAAATAAATGAATGAATGAATGAGCAGAGTCACTGAGAGGTGACTAGCCAACAGGTGATGGGGGCCCCATAATACCTCATTTATTTGCCAGTCCCTGCTCCAAGGGCCCTGTGTAGCGTCACTTCATAGAAACCAGTTTCAACTCTCCCTGCCTCACATTCCTAAGGAGTGAAATCACTTGTTTCTTCTGGGTGGGTGAGATTAACTCCTCTGGTTTCCACCTTCCTTTCCATTTCAGTGTTGATCTCTCACCCTGGCCTGGCCTTAGCTTAGTTATTTCCCCAGAGAGCTATCCTTTAATGCCTTCACTGTCCTCCATCTAAATTAGACACACACCCCACCCCCGATACTCTTATGGAACTCCATTTTCTTCATAGCACTTAATACAATTTAGAATTATATTCCTTTGTGTGATAATCCATCCTATGTTTGTTTTCTCCACTAGATCACACAATCCTTAATGAGAAGGGAACATGTTTATTTTCTCATCACTGTATCTTCAGCACCTAGCACAATACCTAACATATAGTAAGCATTCAGCAAGTATGTATTACATGAACAAATGAGCAGATTAGTAAGTAAATTATATTTGGAAAGAGAATTCATATGAGTTTACTGAGTGCAAATGTATAATAAAGGTTAGAGTCCAAAATCCCTACCCCAAGGGGACCTTTGACACTTCATGAGTTTGAGATTCTGGAAGAAGATGGAGAGGTTAGCAATCATAAGTAATGTGCATTTTATCTCTGGAAGCAAGATAGCACTTGGGGCTCCTGGGAATACCAGTGATTCTCTCTTCTGTACCCCAAATAGCAACTTCCTCTACTTTTTCAGTAATAGGATTATTCTTGGTCATCAGGTATCTGATCTTGACTTTCCCCTTTCCTCACACCACACAACTTTACATTGCTTTTTGCTGGTTTCTTTCTCTCCATTCTCATTAGGGCCATTTGACTCAGTGTATTAGTCAAGTTTCTTCTCTTGTAAGTAAAAGAAATTCAACTTATTTAGTTTAAAAGCAAAAACTAGGAATGTATTGGATCATGTATCTGGGATGCTGATGGAAGCAGTTAGCTTTAGACATGTCTAAATCTAGGGGTCAAATGGTTGCCAAGGACGCCACCTCTCTCACCATCTTCCTGCTAATTTAAAAATGGACCACAGCTACAAGCTCCTCACAGCACCGGAGAAGACTGATTACACACACGTGACCTCCTTAGTCAGTCCCTGTTGGGGGAAGGAATACAAGACTCTGACTGGTCTGGCCTAGGTGACATGCTTACTTTGGTGGCCCTTATATGAGCGGGTGGTACAATCACAGAAAAAGTTCCACAAGGAAGAGAAGAATTGTGTTACCAGGATGAGCTGAGGAAGTGGTGCTAGCTAATCAATAACAATAGAATATCTTCCTGCAATAGCCTCCTTCCTCCCTGGACCAGGTGCAGTGGTGGGCCCCTTACCTACACGAGGAAGGGTATACAGGGAGGGGAAGGAAGAATGTGTTAAGAAATCAGATTGCTTTGGTTTGAATCCTACCTCTTTATTTTCCTAGCTGTTACTTTAAACAAGTTAACCTCTCTAAATCCAATTTTCTTGTGATAAAACAGTGTTGTAAGACCCTTAATGGAATATTATTCAGCCTGAAAAGAGAAGGAAATTGTGGAACATGCTACAACATGGATGAACCTTGAAGACATAGTACTAAGTGAAATAAGTCAGATGCAAAAGGACATATATTGTATGATTCCACGTGTATGAAGTTCTTACAACAGTCAAATTCATAGAAACAAACAGATGCAACAAAACAAACAAACAAACAAAAATAGAAAGGTGGTTGCCAGGGGCTGGGGACTGAGAATGGGAAGTTAGTTTTTAATGGATATTGAGTTTAACTTTGGAAAGACGAAAAACATCCTGGAGACAGGTGGTGGTGATGGAGGCACAGCAGTGTGAATGTACCTAACACCACTGAACTGTGTACTTAAAAATGGGTAAAATCGTACGTTTTAGGTTTTATATATTTTACCACAATAAAACATTGATGTAAGGATTAAATGAAACAACAGGCATTATTCCTATTTTTATTGCTGTTTAAATGGAGACTTGGAGATTAAGTAACTGGCCCAAGACCATCCAGCTAGGAAGTGGCAGAACTGGACTCAAACTCAATACCTGGCCCCTGCCCCTCTGCTGTTTTCCATTACTCCATGTTTCTTTCCACCACACTGCTTGCTAGCTACTATTGCCTGATTGATGTTTTTAAATGAGTTATATCAAGTATCTGATTAACAAAACTTTACAACTCCTGGTCTAAAGCTCAAATGCCTCCTCCTGGCACAAGTCTCTCTGCAGTCAGAGCCCAGCTATTTTTCTGGCTTTGTTTCAAGGTCAAGACCCTGCTTTAACCTGTTCGGTGTTACCTATGTCCATGGCATATACTGGTTCTCCTGCTGGGGCAATGTTGAAACTACTCACCTTTCATTCAGCTCAAGACCCAACTCCTCCAGGAAGCTTCACCTAACTTTAAGGAACAACATGGGCACTTCTTCCCCTTAACAGCCATAATGTTTATTATTTGATAGTAACACACAATGAATTAGCTTGGTAAAAGTTATTATCACTTCAGTTGTTCATGTCTTATCTCTACAACAGGCTATCAGCTCATGGAGAGCAGGGATTGTGTTAGTTACTTCTTTAAGTTTCTTTCAATGCCAGTTTAATGTTTCGCACTGAGCAGCAACTTGATAATAAATTCTTAATGATGCTGATGAAGGAAATATAATTAATACTGACTAGTTTACACAACCCTTACTTGGATTAAGGAAAAACATACTATTTTCTTTCTTGTTAGAAAATATATTGGAACTTTCCCTTATAATTCTAGGTCAGTTCAGGACATAATGTTTCCTAGTCAGCATGGAAATGAAAAGATTGAGCCTGGTTAAAAAACTGATCTGCTGATGGGCTTCTGTGAGAGGTAGATGTCTCTTGCTGATTGAACTCTGAGAAACAGAAACAGGCAAAACTATTTACAAAGCAACCAGAGATGAGGTAGTGGTTTTTGTGAGCACATCGCAAAAATATAAAAGGTCATTTGAGGTTCTGCAAATAGTGACTGCTGTGCAAATACTTCAGTCTCTACATAGGTCTTGGAAATGTTAATCATGGTGTAATCAAGGTCCATAAACCTTTCTAAATGACACTGTCTGTTACCTCCAACCCCTGATTAAAGGCTAGTCTTCTGTGGACCTTGCGAAGGATCTTCAGAAGTTCCTCAGGAAGAGAATCAAGATCAAGGTGCTGAAAACAGCAGCTAGAGCTGATAGTCAGCAGAATGTCCTAACACAGTAGTTCTGAGTGGTCATCGGTTCATTCTGATTGGTGTTCTTTAAATATTTTGAATTTCACCACTGGGCAAAGACAACAACACCAGAAGTACTGGCAATTCTATGTGATAGGAGAACAGAGCACCAATGAGAGAATGACAGAAGATGAGGCAGGAAGCTTAGCTAAGGAGCAGAACTTGAAGGAATTTCTGTCAGGTTTTTGGGCAGATAAGCCACAGAAAATTGTTAAGGAGAAAAGAATTATGAGAAGATGTACATTTTCAAATGATGAGAGAAACTAGTCAGCTGGCTTTGATAATGGACCAGGTAAGCAATGATGGAGACTTGAACCAAAACCTTGGCATTGTCAGTGGATAGGAGGGGATCGGTGTATCTCTGGCACACTGATGTATCTTCTCTTTCTCCCTCCTTCCCCTCTCTCTCAAAGTAAATACATTTTTAAAATGTGGTCCCTCCATCTCACCACATGTTGGTTCAGCAGAAGTCTAGACTGGAACAACAACTCATTTAGAATTTCATGATTCCAGCTTGCCATGACTGAAGGAGATATAAAAAATGCACTGAAGGCTGATGGGAACTATCAAAGCAGTAGCCAGATGCCTTTGGCTGAGGCCATTTACTAACCAATACAGGGCATCATGTCCTTCTTTGCAGTAGGTGAGCCCTGGGTGTCACTGGGGAAACGACATCTGCTGTGGGTCTTTCCCCACCTGCAGTGCAGTCAGGCTGAGAGAGCTGTGGTGGGATTGGGGAGCATCCCAAGAGTCTAGTAGGAGAGTCTCTGAATTATTTCCTCTGGATGGAACAGAGGCTCACCCTGTGTAAGCCTGGGTTCACAAAGAGGAAAAGGGGAAATTTTGGGTTTATGACATCTGTGTTACAATCATCACATCCATGGTCACATCCATAGTTATATCCCTTAGGACCACCTTCTTAAAAAAAAATTTTTTTTTTACCTATTGATTCTAGAAATAGTAAGGGGGGCAGTGGAGAGAGAAAGACATTGATTGTTGTTCCTCTCAGTTATGCACTTGTTGGTTGCTTCTTGTATGTGCTCTGACCAGAGACTGAACCTGCAACATTAGTGTATAAGGATGATTCTCTAACCAACTGAGCTACCCAGCCAGGGCAGGACCACCTTCTTTAATAGTGCCTTAACTTTGCCTAAGTAAAGAAAAATATAATAAACCAATAAGCAATTTGAAACATTAGGAGACTTCTTACATTTCATCTGTATATTAGGTCTTCAGTTTTCTAACTCAGGATTTTATTTTGAATGATATTTCTTCAAGGACAGCAGCAATTTCTCCTCTCAATGGAGGACCAAAACTATGATATCCTTACAGTTTTTAAAATAAACTGTTCTTTGGACCTGCAAAGAAGTATTCAGATGTTGTAACCTGAAAATAACCTCAAAATTTTCCCACACTTTAACAAATCCCTAAACTGCCAAATGGATATGTACCAATATTTCTAGATCCCCCTGGGAAACATTTAAGAATGCTTAGTACCAAAGAAAATGTTAGGGAAATATATACACACTCAAAAAATAGGAGTTTACACCAAAAATGCTCTTCTGTCACAAAATATCTCTGGTATAACATAATTTTATATATATCGTCGTCGTCATCGGCAGCCGTCCGTCTCGAGAGACGATGGTGTAGCTTCTTAAGAGTCTATCTGCACCGCCGAGAATGGTTGTGCAGTCCGACTCGGGAGTGACACGGTATCTGTCTCCTCCCGTGTTAAATCGACATCTTGCGATGACGCTGGAGTGTCCTCTCCAGTGAAGCTGAAGCTACAGAGCCTGGGCAGGGTGATATGGAGGGTCTGCTGTTGCCCATGCAGCAGACCCCCCCTCTCTTTGCAGCTGAAGGGTCCAAGGGAAAGACGGAGTCAATACAGCTTGGCTTCAGGTGCGCCGCAGGAGTTGCCGGTGTTGACTACAACGTCAAACCGCCTTAGGGACTCCGGCTCCGGATTTTCTGTCGGGGTTTACTCCCTTAGCCTTTCCCCTGAAGAGGTATGCCGCAAGGCAGCGGAGGTTTTTTGGAGTCAGAGTTTTCCTTCTCTGATGTGCCCTGACTGGAAGATCGAACCAGCGACACTTAGCTCGCAGGCCGACGCTCAATCCACTGAGCCAAACCAGCCAGGGGCAATTTTATATATATATATATACACACACACACACACACACACACACACAATATAGTTATTTATATAATACAAGTATCAGTCACAATTTAGCTTTCTTCCCTACAACTTAACATTTTTATTTTATTGAGATGTTTAAAACAACAACAAAACAAAAAATTTGAACCTCTATTTATTCACAAACATTCCTATTTGGTGACTAGGAAACACAATTATTTCTATTCTATTTTTACTGAAAGGAAGACAAAGATATAAAAATGTCTTCATTTCTTTTCCCCTCTGTCCCTCTGTTAAGCTTGTCTTAGCCACACCCAATCCCAGAGTGAGCCCAAGGAAATCATTCTTTATGCCTGCTCCTGAGAAGCTGAGCATTGATGAAAAAAATCACCCAAACTGCAGGTAGATGCTATTATACATTTTTGGTTGCCTGCTCATCTGCAGGACGGTCTGATAAGCTAGCTCTTCTACTTTCCATAATAATTATTTCATACCTTCACGCTCCTCAAATATCTGATCTTCTCCTCTATGCCTTATTATAAATAGATGACTTTGGATAACATTTCATACAGAAAGTATAAGCAAATCATGACCAAAAACTCTAATGGTATTTTATGATTGAATATGAAGTGATTATAAAGGTTGCCCATAAAGTAAATACACAAGAATAACCAAGAAAATGAGAAAAACAAAAACATCTGGGCAACATTGTCTTCTTAGTAATGAAACAAACTAAAGCTACCATTAATTAAATAATGTGGAATTATTGCTGGAATAGATAATACACTGTATATCAAGGACACCACCATGGTGGTGGGGGAGGGAAGGTCAAGGGGTGGAAGAATTGAACAAAAAGGAAAAAGGACTCATGGACATGGACAACAGTGTGGTGATTGTGGGAAGGGGGCAGCATGAGGGGACTCAATGGTAATGGGAAAAAATACAAGAGAGATTAAATTAAAAATAAAATAAAATAAAAATTTGAGAAATTTTAAAAAAGCATATAAGATAAAGGCAGCATTTCAAACCACTGGGAAAGAATATTCTTTAACAAATGATGTTAGGAAAATTGCTTATCCATTTGGAAAAAAATAAAGTCTTATCTCCACTTCTTACCAATTAAAAAAAAAGGATAGATTTTTCACCCTGACCAGTGTGGCTCAGTTGGTTGGGTATCATTCTGCAAAATGAAAGGTTGTTAATTGGATTCCAGGTCAGAGCACGTGCCTGGGTAGTGGCTTTGTCCTGGCAGAGAGCATATGAGAGGCAACTAATCGACATTTCTCTCCCTCTCTTTCTTCCTCCCTTCCCCTCGCTCTAAAAATAAATAAATAAAAATCTTTTAAAAAGTGGATAGATTTTTAAAAAGCTGTATGTTAAATACAAAACGAAATTATAAAAGTACTAAATGGAAATATGGGAGAGTGTTATTCATTTTCATAACGGGAAAGGCCTTACAAATCAAGACTAAAACCAAGAAATAAACAAAAATTGACTATCATTTGGCATACACACTGGCCTAGCCTTTAAGGAAGTCAATCTGGTAATATCTATAAAAATGCTTTTATCTATTCATTTCTACAATTCTCTCTCCTTAAAAATATTCACATTCCTACACTAGTGTTCATTGTAGCTCTATTTGAAAGTATAAAAATTTAAAAATAAACTCACTATCCTACAATAGAGAAATGCTTTAAATAAATCATAGTACAGCCTTGGCCAGGTGGCTCAGTCTGTTGAGGCATTGTCCCATACACCAAAAAGGTTTTTCGTTCTATTCCTGGTTAGGGCATATACCCAGGCTGAAGATTCGATCCCCAGTCAGGGCAAGTATGGCAGGCAAACTGATTGATATTTCTCTCTCACATTGAAGTTTCTTTCTCTCTCTCTCTCTTTCTCTCTATCTCTCTCTAATCAATAAACATATCCTTGAATGGGGATAAAAAGAAATCATAATATATTCATACAATAGAAATCTACAAACCTTTCTAAAGAATGAGTTAGGTAGACAATATGTATTAACATAAAAGAAAACCTTCAACAGAAAAATAGAGAAAAAAATCAAATTTCTGAACAATAGAGTATATATGATCACATTTACAAAAAAAAACAAAAACCAACTGTGTGAATGTGTGTGAATACAATGTAAATACACAGAAAATTCCTTTAAAGAATACACAACATATTGTTAATTCCCAATGATCCTCTGAGTTGGCATAATGGGATTTGGAAAGATGGCAGGTATGAAGGAGGAATTTTAGCTTTTCTATACCTACCTTTGCCTTGTTTGAATTTATTACATTTAGCATTAAATCTAGCATACTTTTATAATGTAATTAATATAAATTTTTTTTTCAGATTTAATGTGTTTTATTGATTAAAATATTACATTTGTGCCAATTTCCCTTCCCTCTGCTCCCCTCCACCCGGTGGCCCCGCTCCCTCCAGTTGTCCCCCCCTTTTAGATTATGTCCATTAGTTGTGCATACAGTTCCTCCCAACCTCTCTCCGTCTATTCCATTCCCTCCTACCATGATCCCCAATTCCTATATCATCTCCCTCCCTCTCCCCACTCCCCCTCCCTGTTGACCTCCCCTCAATATGCTTCCCGTACCCACAGTTCCTTTTCCACTCTCGTTGCCTGTTTAGTTTGCCTTTGTTTCATCTCCCTAGCTTCTGTTTTTTAAACCAGTCCCTTTAACATCTCATATAACAGTGGTTTGGATCTAATGAACTCTTTCAGTTTTATTTTGTCCTGGAAACACTTTCTCTGTCCTTCTATTCTGAATGACAATTTCGCTGGATAGAGTATTCGTGGTTGTAGGTTTTGGATTTTCATTACTTTGAATATTTCTTGCCAGTCCCTTCTTGCCTGTAGGGTTTCCCTTGAGAAGTCAGCTGATAGTCTAATTGGGACCCCTTTGTACATAATTCTTTTCTTCTCTCTTGCTGCTTTTAAGATTCTCTCTTTATCTTTAATTTTTGACATTTTGATTATAATGTGTCTTGGAGTGGTTCTCCCTGGGTCCAGTCTCTTGGGAACTCTCCTTGCTTCCTGGACCTGCAAGTCTATTCCCTTCCCCAAGTCTGGGAAGTTCTCCTTTATTATATTTTCACTCAATTTTTCAAGTTCTAGTTCATCTTCCTCGCTCTCTGGCAAACCAATGATTCTTATGTTGGGCCTTTTATAGCTGTCCCAGAGGTTTCTGATCCTCTCATTGTTGCTTCCCATTTCCTCTTGCTTCACTGGTTGACTGCTTGTTCCTTCTCCATATTCCAGTTTGTTGAAATGAACTCTGGATTTTTTTTCCTCACCATCTGTCTCGTATGCGGTTTTGTTCCTTTCGTTATGAAAGTTTTTCACTTCTTTCTTATCTTTTTCCTGCTCTTTTGTGAATTCTGTAAGCCACCTGATAACAATGGCCCAGAACTGAGCCTCTGACAGGTTTCTTATCTGTTCATCTGTCAGGTTCTCTATCTGCTGTCTGGTGAGTTGTGTTACCGGTATTTCTAAAGTTGCCTGCCTCATTTTGACAGATGCGTTTTGTTTTCTTGGGCCGGCTATCGGGGGCAGTGCCTGTGTACGCGTCACAAGTCAGCGACCGGCGCCTGTCTGCGACCTATTTCGCAGCCCTGTGGTGCTTTCTTTCTTTGGGGGCGGGGGTCCAAGATGGATTCACACAGTTATTCAGCTAGGAGACCGGGATCCGTCCTCCCGCCCCCCTGGGCCTCACTGTTCAAGGCGATGCGGTGGCTGCTCTCCCCTGCGCTGGGGTCGCGCACTGCCAGGGGCCCGACCGCAGCCGGGATTTCTTGCCGCCCCGCCGCTCCAGGTGCGACCGCAAACGGCGCTGCCCTCTTTAACTCTTACCTGCCCAAATGGCACCGCTGGTTTATAACTTCATATGTTGGGCTTCCGTGTAGTTTTATTTTCTGGAATTTCTAGTTATCCTTTGTTTTGAAGTAGTTGTATTCCTCTCTAGTTGTAGAGGGAGACCTAGCGTGTCCGTCTAAGCCTCCATCTTGGCCGGAAGTCCCTATAAATTTTTTTTTAAATAGAAATTATCAGAGCCCATCCTACACAGGAAAGAAAAACATTGTTTCAATTGTATGTATATAGAGCACATACTGAGTCACAATGTAAGATATATATATATATTTTAAAGATTTTATTTATTTATTTTTAGAGAGAGGGGAAGAGAGGGAGAAAAACATCAATGTGTGGTTGCCTCTCACATGCCCCCAACTAGGGACCTGGCCCACAACCCAGGACTGTGCCCTGAGTGGGAATTGAACCAGCGACCCTTTGGTTCTCAGGCCAGCACTCCATCTCCTGAGCCACACCAGCCCAGGCTAAAATATATTTCTTACAAGGAGTTGTACCTTTAAAAAAATAGTTTAAATAATTTTGCTCTCATAAATTCATTGCATTAGGTTCTAAACATGCTCTAGTATCTTCTTCTCTAAAAGTTCTCCCTGAGCTTCACATGTCCATTCAGCTCTTGTCTTCTTGATGCACATTTGTGAAGAGTGGTCTACATTTGAAGATTCCACTGACGCACTTTCCAGCCACTTCTCAACACACTCCACTCTGGTTCTGCCACGCACCCCCACTAATGATACCCAACTGATAATAATTCTTCCTGGTTTAATGAATTCTTTCTAGGTTATATTGAATTTCCCCTCCCTTCCAAAAACAAAAACAAAAAACCCAAAACCAAAACACTAGACTATAGGGAGGAAAGGTAGTACTGGTATCAATTCAGCCCATGACCTCTGCCCCTGCTTTACCAGAGAAATTAAGCAGTTTGCCCAAGACCTTGGTCTGGGTCTCTTTTAACTAGGTCACGCTGACTCTAGTTATAGTTTAGTACAAAAAGCCAGGTGGGGTGTTTGGGGATTACGTTTCTTAATTCCACAGAAACAGATAGTACCTTGAAAATTAAGATTAAAAAAAAAAAAACCTCTAAGGTTTACCCTCTTTTTCTGCAAAGAGATGGTATATAACCTGCTGTAAATATGAAAGTCAAGTCTTATCATCATTTTCCTGTTTTCATTTTTGTTAGATGGGCTGAGTCTTGTGCACCATTTCAAATACTTCTGATTCAACCTTACTACAGCCAATGCTGCAGAAACCCATTTTGAGTAAATGTCAACAATACAAGCTGATATGGTCTTTCCTCATCCCACACCGTTTCCCTTTCTTTTACTCCCTGACATCTACTTGTCTCTCAAAGTGTGCAGCTCTGAAGAGAGCGGGTATCAGCCCCCAGCAGGTTCCTTTTGCGCAATAAAGATAGGAATTTGGGGATAAAGTCTTCCCCATTTAGTCCCCTGAGGACGTTTCTGAGCTGCATTTCATAGGGTTCCTCTGAAGGTCACATGGGATCGAGCACCAGTCACCAGCAGTTTTGACCAACTTAGGAACACATCTTTGTATTGGACTTTCCTCCCTCCCCACCCCCATCCTGTTCCACTCCTCCCCTTCCCCAGCCCTGCTCCCCAGGGTCACATTCCCAAATGGACAACGTGGGGATCATGCAAGCAAGCCTTTGGCTCAGGCTCTGATTTTGGAGGAACCCAGACTCAGACTCGGGTAAACCCCCTTTTTTTAAATGGAGTAGACATATTACTGTTAGGAAATAATACCTCCTAACATTTGTTTCACTTTCGGGATCTTATAAAAGAGATATCACTACTTCTATTTGATAGAGGAGGAAACTGAGGCTCAAAGAGAATGGTTGAGCCAGGAGTCAGCACAGGTCTGAGGGGAGATCAGTGCCCGCATTGCTATCACACAGCTGCCTCCTATCAAAATACTCGCAGAGGGCTTTGATCTCAGCGCCTCCCACTCTGGAAAGTGCTCTTTCTCGCTTATCATCTCTGCCATGACACTCACAGCTGTTCCAAACACGTCTACACTTTTTCCAGCCTCAGACACATCAGGCCTACAGGATTTTTTCTTTTTTTTTTCAAGAAGTTCTGTTGTGAAGGGATACAAAGGAATAAAGCAGTAGCTGGAGAAGGAAATCTGGGTCAAGGAAAGGGTTTTGAAGTTGTGAAATATTTGAGCAGATGTACGTGCTGAGAGGAATCACCTAGAGAGAGAGAGAAGAGAGTAAGTGAGAGGTGATGAGTCTCAAAGTAGAAGGAGAGGCTGGCTTTTAAAGGGATAAGGGTTAATTCCTCTGTTATAACTAGAGGGAATAAGAAAAAACTCCTATGGATCAGTTCAGATCACTAGGTAAGCTGAGATCTCCCTTATTCAAAACTATAAATCAAAAGAATCTTTTTCTGACCCTACACTGCACACTCCATGGAGCCAGGTCCAGTTTTTTTACTACTGTATCCCCAGTACCAACCTTTTGGAAGGTTCTCAATAAATATCTGTGGTCACTGAATAGGTAGATATAAATCACTTATACACTTCTTTCCCTTCACTACCAAAAGCTTCTGAGCCTAATACTAAGTGATCAAGACATGGATAAAAATGTCATTAAGTAAGAGTTTATGATACTGAGAGTTGAAACGACTCACAAATAAATCACTCCTCCAGCCCTTGCTATTTAATACACACATCAGATACGAGAGAGGTGGAGAGAGAGAGAGAGAGAGAGAGAGAGAGAGAGAGAGAGAGAGAGAGAGAAGGAAAGAAACAAAGAAGCAATTGCCCAGATAGGGGTGTGTGGAGCTCTCCCCTGGCCACAATACTTGCAAAAAAGACAGGGGGGTTGTAGTAGCCAGAGAGCTCAAGATGACTGAGCAGGGAGAAGGAAACAGGATCACTGCTCCCTGTTCCAGCTGAGTTAGGGCGTCTGTGACCAGGGAAGCTAGTCCCTGCCTACTCCTGCTGCATGGAATCCTGTAGTGGACTCCAGTGCAATGCTTTCAAAGAAACAAGCGGAAGCCTGCTCAGTAGAAAGTAACCAGGCTGTTTATAAATATACTTTTAACTTTCTCATGTGAGGACCAGTGAAAAAAATGGGTATGTTCAAACCTAGCAAGAAGACTTAAGAGAACATAATAGTGATTTAAAAATTTTTTTATTTATGGATTTGGAGAGAGAGAGAGAGAGATCAGTTTGTTGTTCTACTCATTCATGCAGTCATTAGTTGATTCCTGTATGTGCCCTGACTGGGGATCGAACTTACAACCTTGGCATATGGGATGACACTCTAATCAGCTGAGCTACCCAGCCAAGGCAATAATGATTTTCAAATATGTGAAAAGCTATGACCTTTCCAGCACAGTGCCTCTAAAACAATGATTTTCAACCAGTGTGTCACAAGAGGCACATTGGTATGCCACAAGAATTTTTAAAACATGCAATACGGGGTGGGGATTGACTGTAGAAGTGGGGCATGAGCAGGGCAGGGGGGAGTAATGGGGGGAAATTGAGACAACTGTAATAGAACAATAATAAAAAAAATTAAGGACTTGCTCATTTAAAAGATTATTAAGATCCCTGGCTGCTATGGCTCAGTGGATTGAGCATCAGCCTGCGAGCCAAGTGTCGCTGGTTCGATTCCCAGTCAGGGCACATGACTAGGTTGCACGTCAGGTCCCCAGTTGGGGGCACGAGTGAGAGGCAACCACACAGTGATATTTTTCTCCTTCTCCTTTCCCCTCTCGCTAAAAATAAAATAAACAAACAAAATTTTTTTTTTAAAGACTATTAAGAAACTGAATGTTAAGTCACAGGATGGGAGAAAATATTGCAGTATGCATATTAAATGCATTATCAGAATATAAAAAGAATTTCAAAAATTATTAAGTAAAAGGCATAAACCCAATTAAAAAATTAGCAAAAGACCTAAACATACAATTCAAGAAAAAGAAGATTAAAATAGCCAATGCACATTTATACTAGTTATCAGAGAAATGCAAATTAAGAATGCAATACACATTATTACATACTCACCAGAGTAGCTAAATGGATAAGACAGATTTAGTGCTGATGCAGATGTGGCATGACTATAACTCTTACATACTGCTGGTGGAAGTGTAAATTGGTACAACCACCTTGGAAAAGGTGTTTGGTAGTACCTAGTAATGCTAAACATACATATCTTATGTCTCATGTATTCCAATCCTCAGTGTATTTTCAACAGAAAAGTGTACATGTTCATCAAAAGACATGTACTAGAAAGCACTAGTTATAAATGACAGCAATATTTATAAATCAAAAACTGGAAGCAACCCAAATGTTCATCAGCATTGGGATTGTTAAATGGTAGTTTATTCACACAATGGAATACTCTACAGCAATAAAAATGAACAAAGTACAATTATATGAAACAACATGGATCAATCTTAGCAACACAGTGTTGAGCCAAAGAAGTGTTACAGAAACAGGGGTGTCCAAAAACAAACCCCAGAGTTTGTGGCTGGGGGATAGGGAAAAGGAAGCAGCTTTTAAGACACCTTTGCATGCCTGGGATAGTTGCTAGTGTCTTTGTTATGCAAAATGGCTTTGATACTTCCAAGGTTCAGGAAGATGGGAGGGGTCTTGAACTGTGGGATGGTAGGAAGGAGCGTAGGGTTCTGTGACTGGTCAGAACTGGTTGCAACACCCACTGCGTCAGCGGATGCAGTCAGGGATATATGAGCAGCTGCGGATATTTTGGCTCTTGCTCTCATTCACTCTCTTGTGCCTCCTCCATGCGGCTTGGTGAAGGGGCCTTCTCCATTCGGATTAAAGAAACTGAGTTCTCCATGCGGTTTTGAGAGGGCTCTCCAGGCCGCTTTAAGAGGCACTCGCCATGCGGTTTTGAGAAAGAGAGGAGATCCATGCGGTTTGCAGGAAGAAGGCAGTTTACAAGGAGGCTGAGAATCCAGGCGGTTCTGCATTGAGAGCTGGAGGGCACCACGGCACAGAAAGGACCTCCCCAATCAGATTTGAGTGATTGGCAGCTACTGGTAAAGCTGAACTGTGCCTAGGACTGGCCTGGTTTGGTAGGGGGAGACAGAACTATGTGTTAGTGGGTATTTGAAAGAACATAAGACTCAACAGCAGAAATCTGCAAATAATCTAAATCTATTTAACTGTTAAATAAACAGTTCTTTTTCTTTTCACTAAACTCTAGTACTGAGAGTTGTAATTCTGGCAGCGGGCAATTGGCCCCTAACTAAACGGCCTGTGCGTTCTGTTTCAATCAGAGCAGCCCAGGGGTTTCTGTTACAGAAGCATTATATATGCAAAAGAATACATACAGCAAGATCCCATTCATATAAAGGACAAAAGCAAAAGTTATTTGTTACAAGTCATAATGGTGGTTTTCCTGGTGGGTGTAGGAGAGGAGACTGGAAGTGGGCAAGAGGCAGTGATGGCTGTGGGGCAATGGGATACTTTTAGGGACACACCTATGATCTGTGTGTTTTATGTATGTGTTATATTTCAATAAAATAAAATAAAACATTCAATACCTGACTATATAATCAGGAGTATTGATCTCTTTCCCCTTAGATGGTCAGATAAAAAAATGACAACAGCCAACACCACAATAGATGTCTGATGTGACTCAAAATTATACCTATTTTTTTTCTGCCAGATTGGAAAAAAATACATAATTTTGTTGTGCCGCAGAATTTTAGTAATTAGTTTACGTGTGCCATGAGATGAGAAAGGCTGAAAACTGCTGCTCTAAAACCTCAAAGCCAGCCGTTCTTTGACCTCCCTTGGGTCTCCAGTGGATTGGACCTACCTCCTTTTCACTCCCTCACTTCCCTCGATGGCTAGCTTCAATTTCATAGGCCAACAGAGTAAATGAATTCCTTATTTATACCCTCAAATTTCTCATTACCTACTACTATCCAGTGCTTACTTTAGGGCTGAAGGGAAGTCCAAGGCCCAGGTATGGGACAAGGCAGCCTCTCATGGTCCAAGACTTTTCAAAACATGACTGTCAGGAGGGAAACTTCCTTTCCCATACCTGCTGTTTTGTTCTGTGTTCGGGGTACTCCCCCCACTCCACCCCTATGGGGTGGAATACTGTACCTAATGGTGACTGCAAGGGGAAACTGGACCTGCACCAGGTGGGAACACCTTCCTTGCCTTTCTCTTCTTGGTGGTGAGCTGCTTACAGGTGTCGCCTGTTTCTGCCCTTCCTCCTCTGTGCTTTGTTACAGACAAGGACCCATGGGAAGGTCTGTGATGCTTCATTGAAGCTTGGGCCTGGGTGGGTAGACCGGTGTAATTCTGGGGTTCATGTACCAAGCTCATTTTGTTCTCAGGTCAAAGCCACATTCTCCAGTTGCTTGTTCCCTCCCTCCTGCAGGGAGCTTGCTGCCTTCAAAAAAGTATTGATTTCCCTTTGTTTATTGGGCGTGGGGGCTAAAGGCCCTGATGGAGTCATCCTCTCCTTCTCTCCCGCTCCTCCCCGCCCACCTCTAAGCCTGACCCTGGTGAGAATGTGCCCTTGTTGCACCTATGCTCCTGGGAGTTGGTCAAATGTGACATGAGTGTTTGCAGATCAAATAAAAAAATAGATGTGGTATGTTTTAAAGGAGACCACATGACAGGAGGGGTCAAAGGGAGTCCAGGAGTTTGGGGGTTTAATCTTAATGATCCCAAAATAACATTGAATCTCAAGTGACCTCAAACCCTTAGTGCTACCTGGTGATCGTAGCTGGTTTCCTCAGTCAACTCACTCTCCCATCCTCCTAAAGAGAGAATTCCACTGATTCTCCTCTCTCCTCAAACCTCCTCACTTTCAAGTACTGGGCTTGCGTCTTATTTTACTGAGAAAATATGAGCATAATAGGAAAGCTTCCACAGATGTACCATAAAGTCTATCACACGTCTGCATCTGTATCCTTATACTAACTCCCCCGTGGCAAGGCTCCAGTAACTGTTCCTGCTCCTCCCCAAGGCCAACCCCCACCTGGGCCTGCTTCTCTCCTCCTCCCCGCCATGCAAGGACCTTGCTGTTGCAACTACCCTCTCTCTGGCAACATCAATTTCTCTTTCTCTTCCAGCTTATTCAGATAAAATATACAAATGTGCTGGAATATCTCCTATCTTTAACAAACAAATACCTCTCTCTTACTTTGTATCACTTTTCAGCTGCTGCCTCATTTCTCTGATTCTCATTATGATAAAATTACATGAAACAGTTGTTATGCTTGCTGCTTCCACCTCCTCTTCTCTCATTTTTTTCTTGAACATTCTCCAGTCGTGCATCCCTTCCATTATGCTGCTTCCCCTCACGATAAACAACAAATTCCATATTGCCAAATTTAATGTCCAGTTCTTGGTCCTCATTTTGCTTGACCTATTAATATTGCATGATACAAATCTGATCCTGCCCTCTTTTTTAAAACACTTCCATTTTTTCCCTAAGGCATCATTCTCTCTAGGTGTTTCAACCTCCCTGACTACTACTCCTTTTCGATCTTTGCTGGATGCCACAGCTTCCTGAATTTTAAGTGAGAGAGTGCCCGGGGCTCAGTCCCCAGGCTTCATCCATCTACCCCACCCCTTCCCCTTTTGGTCCGTGGCTTTACATACCATCTGTATGCTGATAGCCTGGGCCTCCTCTGGAAGACTTCAGCTGCCTTCTCAAGATATCCTCCTGGATGTCTAACCAGCATTATAAAACCTAGTATGTCAAAACCTGCCCTCCTGATGTTTGCCCCTAAACATGCACCTCACCAAGACTTTCTCATCTCAGGAAATGTCAATGTCATTTTTCTAGTTGCTCTGGACAAAAACCTTAGTGACAAAGAGCTTACCTTGGCTTTCAAGGCCTCATGTGATGCGCCCATATTCTCCCCTCCTCCCACCCCTTCCTGATCTCCTCTCCTCTGCCCCTCCTCACCCCTTACCCTAGGGCCTTGTACTCTCTGCCAAAGTGCTCTTCTCCCCAGTTATCCATCCACATGGTTTGCCTTTTTCTAAGCAGCCCCACATCAGAGATAACTGGCTCACTGTGTAATAGGAGATACGAGCTCCTCCGCCTTCCACATCACCCCATGCTTAATTTTTCTTCATCACCCTTCTCACCACCTGATATTATTAAGCTTCTTGTTGTTTAAAGTATATCTCCCTAAAAGGTAAGTTCATGAGGACAGAGCTTTGTTTACTACTCTTGTACCTTAACACTTAAAATAGTGCTTGGTTTGTGGTAGGCAGTCTATATAAGGAGTCAAAGTTACTCAAAAGTGCCATAGATGCCTCCTCAGACAGCCGCTCATCAGTGTCATTGGGATGAGCAAGCAGCAGGCATGGGGGTAGTTTGTCGTGGGTGAGGGTGAATATTTAGGTTAATTGAACCCAAGACTGATTCCATAGAACTGCTCCCTGGGGTCATCAGTAGCTCCCTAAACACCAAACATAGGGGTCGTTGTCAATTATTACTTTTATGGATGACATTTTTTCTCTCCTCTCTCTATTTTGGAGGCAACATTGAGCTGGCTGGGTTCTCTGCGCCTTCTCTGATCATCGCGTGAACCCCTTTACTGGCTTCTTTTCCTCCTGCTGTTTCTTTAAATGGAGGTGTTACCCAACACTGTTTTTGACCTACGTTTTTAGTACTCCCTAAACTCCTGTTAATCATTACCTTGAGATGATATCAAGAGTAGGAGAAAGATTAGCAAAAATGTTAGAATGAATATTTTAAATAGCAAAACATACTTTGCTTTGCATTTTAATGAAGGGTCCTGATTTTGATTCACAAGATTTAGCTTTGAGCCCAGTTCCGCCACTTACCAGTTTAGTGCCTGTAGGAGAGAATCCTAACTTCTCTGGGCTTCTGTTTCTACATGTACAAAATGGGGATAATGATGCCTTTCAAATGTCATGACATTTGAATAATGTATGTGTGGAAAGGTTTTGTAAAATATAACGTGATCTATAAACATAGATTCTATCATGACAGATCATAAAAGAGGGTCACTAAACCATTGTCTATAGGAAATAATCATTGACACAGGGAATTGTCTTTTCATTGCTGTATTCTTGTAGGAGTACCCTGGCTGGTTTGGCTCAGTGGATTGAGCATCGGCCTGCGAGCTAAGTGTCGCTGGTTCGATCTTCCAGTCAGGGCACATCAGAGAAGGAAAACTCTGATTCCAAAAAACCTCCACTGCCTTGCGGCATACCTCTTCAGGGGAAAGGCTAAGGGAGTAAACCCCGACAGAAAATCCGGAGCCGGAGTCCCTAAGGCGGTTTGACGTTGTAGTCAACACCGGCAACTCCTGCGGCGCACCTGAAGCCAAGCTGTATTGACTCCGTCTTTCCCTTGGATCCTTCAGCTGCGAAGAGAGGGGGGGTCTGTTGCATGGGCAACAGCAGACCCTCCATATCACCCTGCCCAGGCTCTGTAGCTTCAGCTTCACTGGAGAGGACACTCCAGCGTCATCACAAGATGTCGATTCAACACGGGAGGAGACAGACACCGTGTCACTCCCGAGTCGGACTGCACAGCCATTCTCGGCGGTGCAGATAGACTCTTAAGAAGCTACACCATCGTCTCTCGAGACGGACGGCTGCCAACGATTCTTGTAGGAAGAAGGTTGTACTGGTAAGCCCAATATTGCCTTTTAGGCCCCATATCAAGACCCAATCAAATCAATAATGTACTGTAATTGCCCATGTGAGAAATGCTCACAATAAAAACCGGGACACAGGACTTGAGCAGCAAAATGAGGCATTTATTCACGAGTCTGCAGAGTTAGGCGCACCCTCAGCCAGGAAAATGTGTGCGCAAAAAGAGGAAACTGGTTGCTTTTATCCCTAATGCATCTAAAGTCCCCCTTCCCCATTTCTCCATGCTGGATACTCCAGTTACAATCGAACACGATTATCTAAATGCCCCTTTTGTGATTTGTAAATATGCTAATGCTGTCAACTTTCTTCTCAGAGATTCTTTAATTACATTTGTCCTTGAGACCTTCTAATTACATTTGCCCTTAAGACCCTCTAATTACATTTGTCTTTTGTTACTGATGATTTTCTACTGGTTTGGGAGTCACTATTTCCTTGTTTCTTACACCCATGCACCTAAAAGTAAATTTGCAAATAACCTAAAAATATGCAACTGACAGTATTAAGCTGATATAATTCTTTTGTCCAAATCAAGCAAAACTCAATTTCACTCCAGAAGTTAACAATCCTCTAATCTTCACTGACTTCAATCCCACCAGCTCTGCCTGTTTGCTGACACTGGTTGGAATCTGACTGAATCATCCTCCCCAGTAAAGTGGGCTTGTTAGAGGTTTCAGGCAGGCACGTCCGCACATTCCTATACAAGAGAAGTGGAGTTTTAACATAGTCCAGGCTGAGCTTTCCTTTTAGTTGCAGATCAAACAAGAAGCCCACCTTAGTTTAATTTTGTTTGTTGTTGGGTTTTTTTTGTTTGTTTGTTTTTACCCCATTATGTAGAAGGGCACATGTTGAAAGGGAAAAAAATCCTTCCTGCTTTATGGTTGGTTCATAAGAAGGCAAGCTATTTATTAAAAGTAGGAAATACTTAGTGACCATATATAAATACAGTTTCTATATCTATCCTGATTTACCTCCAAAGAAAAAATAGTATTAACAAAATTTTTTGGATACGAATATGGCTTGTCTGTTTGGGGTTTCTTTGTTTTTCTTTCGGAGTTTAAAATTGTGGCCAATATTTTAATGACTAAGGTGGAAAAATATCTGAGCATAAATAAACTTCAACTAAAATTTCAAACAAAAAAAAAAAGGTAGAAAATATTTTAAGCTGCTCAGCTGAGATTTTAACAGTTCTTGTCTAATCGTTAACATGCAAACCTTCCTAACCAGAACATTTGTGAAGGATGACTTCTTAACAAGATCTAAAATCAACCCTTTCCCAAAAGCCCTGTTAAAAATTACACATTTGGAATTTTGTAGCAGCCTTACTCAGCTACTGAATTCCCTTTTGATATTTCCTGGGGGGATGGGGAAGAGATTAAACAGCCTTATGCCATCTAATCTAGAACATTTTAAAAACTGGTGTCAGATTTGAGTACTTGCTGAAGGAGGGTGACCAGTCATTCCCGTTTGTCCGGGAATGGGGAATTTCCCAAGACACAGGCTGAGCTGATTATCCAAGAAAGGAAATTCTGGTCCAAATCACTCACAAGACAGGTGCAGAAACTGAGGTCCAGCAAGATGAGAGGATTTTCCCTGACATCACACAAGTAGCTAACATTCACTGCATTGCTGGACCCAGGACCCAGATCTTCTAAGTCCTAGATCAGTGCTCCACTGACCCACTATCCTTGCCCATGGCAGTGAGAGATGGAATCAACCATGCTGAAGAATTTAATTTTGATTACTGGCTCACAGGCATTTGGCTGCTTTATTTAATTCACGTGTGAGCAAAGGAGAGCGATAATCATTCTTCCTAGAAATACATTCTAATAAGCGATTGTGGGAATGCAAATGTTTTAAAGAAACATTAAAATAATGACCTCTTCTATATCCATGTTTACAGCACCATTATTCAAAAGAGCTAAAACATAGAAACAATTCAAGTATCCATCGACAGATGAATGGATAAGAAAAATGTGGTATATATGTAACAATGGAATATTATTCAACCTTAAAAAGAAGGAAATTCTAACACATACTACAACATGGATGCTAAGTAAAGCCATTCGCAAAAAGACATGCTGTATGATTTCACTTATATGAGGTACGTTAAAGGGGATACTTATGCATCCAAAATACAAATAACCTTAGAGTATTTGACTACTCTAAATAGTCAAAATTATAGAGATAGAAAGTAAAATGGTGGTTTACAGGGCTCTGGGAGAGGGAAATGGACAATTAGTGTTTAATGGGTACAAAGCTTCAGTTTTGTAAGATAAAAAGAGACCTGGAAATAGATGGTGGTGATGGTTGTGAAACAATACAGATGTGCTTAATACAACTAAAATGTATGCTTAAAAATGCCTAAAATAATTTTAAGTTATGTATATTTAACCATAATTTTTTAAGTGAAAAACTTACAAATGATGAGCACAAAAACTTCATCTATTCTATTTGTGCAGTGATCCTGTTAAGGAGGTCTGCAAAGTGTTCTGCAGTCATTTATTAGCTTTGAGATGTTTTGTCAAATGAAAGCACATTCTTTAGATAAGAAGTTCAGTTTGCTTTGATATGTAATGACCTTCCCTTTAGCTGGGGCATAGGATTTCCAGATGTACAACACCCCCAATGCCTAGTTGGAGCTCACAGCCTGGCACATAGTCAGTGTTCCATAAACATTTTTTCAAGTAAATACATAAACAACAGCAAAGGCTAACATCTATTTTGAACATGTATTCAGAGGTGGGTTTACCTTGAAGCTGATAAAACTTAAGCTTCAGTACCTTTCACTTTAACAAGCCCTTCCTAGACCTTGAAAGAAGCCTTAGTAATGGATTCACAGAGTCATATATTCATATAAAACTTGTCAATGTAAGATTTGTCTTCTTTTTATTAAAGAGCGCCCTGAAGTTATATAATCTTCAGGCCCCCCCCCCCTCCCCCCCGCAATCCGAATCCACTGCTACACTTACTGCCTTTCTAAGGACGTTGCTGAGCCCCTGCTATGGCTGCCTCATGTAATCTCACAACAGCCCTCCTACTTCAGTGCTATTGTTATCCCCACTGCTCAGATGAGGAAACTACATAACTTGACCACGGTTACCCCACTAGCACGTGCAGTGCAAGATTTGTATCCTGGCATTCGAGGCCAACTCTGCAACTCTGTTGAGCACTAGAGGAAGCCAAACATGGCTCTAGTTCTTATTAATTTAGGTGTGTGTTCGGTAAAACTATAATTTCACCTGAAGTAACTGTAATAACAACAATGATGATGGCTGGTCTTTTAAAATAATGTACAACTGGCGAAAAAACATTTATTATACAGGATCTTCCTATCCCCACTTCTGTTGAATCATCTTGTTTAGTTGATGGAAGGAAATTTAGGAAAGAGGGGAAAATGAAGATGAGATTGAAGAAGGGCGCGAAAGGAAGAGAGATATATGTAACCCCATGTTAAGGGAGATTCCCGTACCCCCTCCCCAGCTTTTTTTCCTTTCTCTTTCAGGGACGTGCAAGGGTGTATCTGCTCTATACCCCAGGACTCCCACTTTGGAGGTCCTATTTCTATTCTAAAAGCTCTATAAGTTAGAGGCAGAGAGGAATCTTTCCTGTAAACATCCTCTGGGCCACTCCCGGAAAAGGTAACCAGCAGCCACTGCTTCCTGTCTTTATTTGGATTCTTGGAGCAAATAATACAATTTTCTATTCCTCTAAGATTTCTTGGGGCCCAGAGCAGAACTGAAAATGTCACAGGATTGAACATCTCCTCCTATTGAAGATTCTGCTCTGTCAGACTCAGATTTTCTGGCGTAGAAATCTCATTCATGCCCCTGGCTCCCAGCAACATTGCGAGCTGACTAAACCTCCTCAAAGGTGTGCTTCCACCAATCCTGAGGAAGCAGACCCCCATTTTTCTGTTTCTTCTCAAAAGTTTTCTATCCTGCTTTCCCTATTGCTCTTCTTTAAAAAAAAAAATTAATTTATTTTTAGAGCAAGGGGAAGAAAGGGAGGAAGAGAAACATCCATTGATTAGCAGTTGGGGGAAGCTGGCCAGCAACCCAGGTATGTACTGCAACTGACCTGGAATCAAACCGGCAACCTTTCACTTTCAGGGATGACACTCAACCAACCCACTGAGCCACACCGGTCAGGGCTGACTTCCCTATTTCTGACTACAGTGCAATTATCACTCAGCTGGCCAAACCTTAGAGTCACCTCTGCTGATCTCTCCCTCCTCTCTAATCCCCAATACAGTTGGCCCTTGAACAACAAGGGTTTGAACTGCATGGGTCCACTTATACATGGATTTTTTTTCAACAAATACTGTAAGTGTATTTGTTCCTTTTTAATGATTTTCTTTTTCTTTCTTTCTTTCTTTTTTTTTCCTTTTAAGACTTTATTATTTATTTTTAGCAAGAAGGGAAGGGAGGGAGAAAGAGCGGGAGAGGAACATCAATGTGTGAGAGAAACATCAATGAGTTCTCTCCCATACATGTCTTGACCAGGACCGAACCTGCAACCCAGGCATGTGCCCTGACCTGTAATCAAACTGGCGACCTTCACAGTACAACACCCAACCAATTGAACCACACCGATCAGGGCTTCCAGATGATTTTAATACTATCTTCTTTTCTCTACCTCACTTCATTTTAAGAAGATAGTAGCTAATACATGTAACATATAAAATATGTGTTAACCGAATATATATTTATTGGTAAGGCTTCCAGTCAACAGTAGGCTATTGGTAGTTAAGTTTTGGGTGACTCAAAAGTTATACATACATTTTCGACCATATAGGGAGTAGGCACCCCAACCCCCTACACTGTTCAAGGGTCAACTGTAACGATCAAACACCATGGATTTTCCTTCCTGTTAATGCCTAAACTCATTCCCTGTTTTCCATTTTCTCTGTTGATGCTTTTTCCCAGACTTTCTTGGGTCTGAGATATTGCAATTGCTTTCTGACTGGGTTCTCTGACTTTAGAGACATCACTTTCCAAAGGTGGATTTATCATTTAGTAATAAATCTTAAATTCCAGGACATCTTGTTTGCATAGACAGACCCCTTTCAACTGTTTGTACCTAATTTTGTACCTGTGGCTGCACATTCCTTCTCTTAAAAAAGACTCCCAAAACTAAATAAGCTTCAGAACTTTCTTAGCAGGATATTGCCCGCTCTTATCCGTTTTGTACTCAGCTGTCAGATTAATCTTTTTGATTTTTTTAAGAGACTTTATTTCTAAGAGTATTTTAGGCTCCCAGAAAAGTTGAATGGAAACTTCAGTGTCCCTTTACACCCCTTTCCCCTACATAGGCACAACCTTCTCCGCTATAGAGACCCCATTCTATAGTGGTACATTTGTTACAACTGATGAACCTACAGTGAATCATCATTATTATCTGAAGTCCATAGTTTACATTAAGATTAATCTTTTAAAATTGATATTCCTTCATGTTACTTTTCCACTTTAAAACCGTCCATTGAAATACTGCCCACTTCTCTTAAGTCTCTCTCCTTACTTGGACATTCCAAGCTCTCCATAACCCGCCTTAACTTTACTCTTTGAATTTATTTCCCCAAAATCACTATACACACAGAAGGAGACTCCAAGCAGGTTGTCCCCATTGTCACCTCGCAGCTTTGTTCACATCACCTCTGCACAAAGTATGGCTTAATTCAACTTAACAAAGATGTGCTGAGACTTAACATAGGATGCCCATCTGCATCTAGTCTGACCATCAAAATCCTACCCAGTTTATCGCACTCGGTCAGTGAAGCCCCTCCTGTCCATCCTGCTTGCCGCAATCCTGCTTGCCCTAAGAGCAGCAATTTCTGGTTTTAATGGATCAGAAAGACTTTTCAAAATAATAACAAAGTCCAATATAGGATTATCAAGTTTTTATTCTGCCAGAATAAAAGCTTTTTAAAAGTACCATCAAAGTCATCTTATTAAAAAAAGCACTTTTATAACTCAAAAAGCACAAAGGGCATAGTCTCAGAATAACAGGTTTTTTTCAACATAGTACAGACACTCAGTTTTGGAAAAACTCATTACATTTCTTTTTACCGTGTGACTGAGGTAGTGAAAACTACTCAGACTGGCTTTGGGGAGTGATTTTGTAGCACTTCTGGGCTCCACCACCACACAGCTCTTACTCACAAACTGCCTTGGGTCACATTTTGTGTTGTTGACTGTATTCCATTTCTTGTGTACATATGTCATTTCCTCAGCTAGCAGATAAGCTTTATAAGGAATGTCTACAAGACCTGCACCTTTAACTCCCCAGCAAGGCCGCGTACCTAGAAAATGCTCAACACATATTTGTTGAATGAATGAATCAGCCTAGAGTAGGCTTTCTAAGCCTATGTAACCAATAAACCTCCCCTTAATGGAGTATGAGTGCCCGATCCTGAGGCAATTTCTTTCAACAGACTTCTTTAAAAAGAGTTAACCTGTACAAATTGCTTTGCTTTTGAGTGAAACCTGAAAAAAAAAATTAATATGAAAAGTAAACAGTTTCTCCCTCAAGGCAGTAGCAAGCCTCAGCAAAGAGAATCAGGGCATAAGCACACCTTTTATAACCTGTCATTTAATTGATCCCAGTTATTCTGGGCTTTGTTGGTAGGCATGCACACAGCGTGTGTTTCTGACTTGACCTGACTTGATAGGGCGGTTAGCTATCCCTTCTGTGGTTCTCGCCGTATGCCTAAAGCTTCCATAATACCCATGTTGTTTCTTTCTCTACCTGGGTGATTGTAAAAGAAAAAGAAAGATGCTTAACATCTTCCTGGCCAAGTCTTGGTTTGAGATTCAGGAGTTGAAAGCAATTCGGAAAAGTATCTTCTTGGCCTCTTTTCACTCAGCATCCAGAATTATCTTTCAAAAAACAAATAAGTTCACATCCCTGCTTAAAATATTTATTGTCTTTTAATTTCATGCCATTCAACAGTGATTGATTGAGGATCCACCACTTTCAAGGCCCTGCTCTGGATGTTGAGGATATATCACTAAACAAAACAAACACAAATCCCTGACTTCCTGGATCTCATGGGAGGGTGTGGGGGGACAAACAAGAAACATAATAAATAAATAATGCATTATACTATGTTAGAAGGTGATAGATGCAAAGGAAATTATTAGGAGCGAGGGGGCTGTTAAAATTCAGATGGAAATTATACCTGGTAGGTCTAATTGAGAAGGTGGTTAGAGTGAAGACTTGGAGGAGATAAAGGACCCTGAGTGTCTTTCTGGGGTCTCTCCTGGGAGAAGAGAAAATATCTTCTACCTGATGACCTCACCCGGTACCTTGTCACCTTGTCTCATGCACATTGGCCCTCATTGCTCTCTAGCCACCCTGGCTATCTCTTTCCCACCTTAGGGTTTTGCATACACTGTTCCAACAGCTCAGCATTTTCCTTTCCCATCACTGGCCCCTGAACCAACTCTTCATCCTTCAGGTCTCAGTCTGAATGCTACTTCCTTGGATGGGCTTGCATTGCCCCCAGATTATTGTAACTCAAGTGTCCTCCCATATAATTCTTATAGCCCTCCCTTCCAATACTCAATAAATAGTGTGTGAATAAATTAACAAACAAAAAAGCCTAAACAGGGGAGAGCTCTTTGAGAACAGAGATTCTGGCTTATTCATTTATCCTCAGTGCCAGCCACATTGCTGAATGCATTTGATAGACTTTCTCTTCATAAATAAGCTTCATTATTATGTAGATATGAATATCATGTATCATTATTTTAGTAAAAATAAGGATCAAGTTATGGTTTTCTTGTGTTTAATAATAATAATAATAATAGTAAACAAGAAAAATAAAGGAGAATGAAGCATTAAATTACGTTAGGAGGAATGAATTCCCTCCCTGCTTCACTGTTTGAGCAGAGTAGCCCTGCCCTCCAGATGAAGTAGGCCTTGAGTTCAGCCCATGTCCCAGATGAGCCCTTTCAGGACTATCTTCCACACAGGGAAGGGTCAGATAGTACCCTCCTTGTGAGTCTTGGTTTTCTCAGCAAGAGAGTCCTACCCAGCAAAGTTTTGCTTCCTCTTCTTCCTCCAGTATGAAATCAACATGTCCTTCAATTTCCTCTGTGCCTCAAATTAATTTAAAATAGCTGTCATTGTATATCAAGTTCTCTAATAACTGGGGTAATTAAAACATGCTTGAATTTACCCCCATAATCATTCACACTTTTTGGGGGTATTTCCGGGAGTATTTTCTTGTTGATGTTTGCTCAGAAATACCATAAAGCTGATATATGTACCCATTCAACCCCTGCCTCATTTTCAAATGCTTCTTAGGTGACTTATAAGAATCATGCAATATAATTGAAACAAAAGAGATAAATGATAGCAAAGAAAAAAAGAGAGTAAAGTGATGCAAGAAATAAAGCCACTACACAGAAATTCCAACCCTAGGATTCAAGCAGTTACTAAAGAAGGACCACAAATACAGCTCCCAGCAAAGAAGGAACCAGACCAGTCCAAGTATTCCTGATGTTTTGCAATGCATACTAGGAGATTTAAGACCTGACAGACATTTCTACCATGCATCCTCAAAAGGGGTACCGATGTAGTGGTTAACATTTAAAGCAAGTGAATTTCCAACAGCTGTTCCTTATAGAGTCACTTACAGAGCCTTAACTTAGGGTCTAACAGTAAAGGGACATCCTTAAAAACTCAGTCCTTTGAGGGAACAAATGATACAGTTCAAAATGAAATTCTTTAATTATATGACTTGATTCAGGAATTAGTTTAAAATATCTGAAGGAAACAATGGACCGCATTCTTCTATAAATCGTATTTTCTCCAATGAAGCTTTGATAAGCTTCAAGCAGAGAGACATCAAGAATAAATTGTTAGGCAGGGACCTAACATGTTGAAACTCCATAGTTCTGATTAGATGGAGATCTAAACCTAAGAGCTTGGCAACCGCTTGTGAAAACGAAGGTTCCTAACCAGGTCAGGTGCCTCCATAGATCTACCTCTGTGAAGAGGCAGACTAAGGCGTACCCTGTGGGCAAGAGCCAGTTTTCCTTCAGAAAACAGTTCCCGTTTGCTCTGACACAAACAACAAATGGACAGCCAAAGCCCCATGGAGCGTGACCACCGTGTGACATAAATAACAGCCCTCCCACAAACATGTCATACATTCCACAGTGAAATATAAATTTAGTTTTCTATTATCCTGTTTTGGTTTCTTCATCCTGTGCCTCCCCACCCATTAGAGTAGAGACTTGAGAATTGACTGTTAAAAACAAAACCAACCCGCAGAGAAAAAGTTATTTTGGATTAAAGACTGGGCCCTAGGCTGTTGGCTCGGTGTTTAATTTGGCTCCTTCCCAAACCAGTCCTATGTAGGTAGGGGATAGGTCACCCCATATAGCTTCCTCCACCAGCAGGCTGATTTTGTTTATTTGAAAATATGTACACTTGGTAAGCTGTCAAAGTGAGTTGTACTTAAGGTATGCATTATTCAGAGGGAGAAAATATTTTCAGCACTACTTGAAGTCTTTATTCCTGACAACGCATTAAGAATTCAACACAGTAATCTTATTGTTTTAGCTGTTGCTTTTACCATTACTCACGCAACATGACTGGAAAAAGAAACTAATGATGATTTTTCCCTCTGGCCATGTGTGTGTGAATTTTTTTTTTTTTTTTAACTTTAGTTTGGGATAAATGCGCCTAATAATCCACCATCTGGTGTCCAAATATTTTTACAGACACAAATCCAAATACCACGAAATCATTGCTACAGCTCAGGTTATGTGGGTCTTTTTCTCAGGCAGACTTTTTATTAAATGTGATTATTCCTGAACTATGAGAATCTCAGCCAGGACCTTCATATTTAGCCTTGAGAAGAAAACATGCTGTGTTGGCCAACATAAAAAAGATGGAAGGGAGAACTCCCCTTGGAGCTGATTTCAAGACAGAAAAAATGAACTTTGATTTTGTTATCATACTCAGCAGTATACAAACCGAATCAAAGTGTCGACTTTTGCTGCATTCCTGCTGTAATCATCACTGGTGGAAGAAGATAAGGTGCGAGTAAGCTCTGTGGGAATCAAATTTCAGCTCTGTCAGGTGTAATCAGAACCATGGTCTTAAAACAAAGACTTCACTCCACCTCCTCAGTCAAAGGAAGGTTCGCTTCCCCATCCCCCAGGCTCTATGAGGAAAACGAAGGAGCAAATTTGCAAGAGCAAAATAAAGCCAAACAAAAACAACAATAGCAAGCTCAAGTGATGTCTCCCCCTTTTTACACCAGGGGTCAATCCCTCTGCATTTAAAATTGGATTTCCCCCTCTTTCAATGTAATAATGGTAACAGGTTTTTAGAAAACATGGGGTTGTCATTTTAAAAAATTAAGATTCCCCCCTTAACCTACATAAACTTGGCTGTGCATCTGTGCGTTATGATGGAGTTTCTAAGGCAACACCATGTTGTGAAGACACAAGGCTAGAAAGAAAAGTTTTTTCTTGAAGAAAAGAGAGTTCCTTTGCTCAAAATGTCACCCAATTTTTAGAACACAGAGAAAATTGCTCCTGTAACGGTGAATGTGCCACACAGAAAAATTAGAACTTGTATTGCTGGATTCTCTTGCGAAGTTAAAAACCAGAGAAAACAGAACCAAAAAGGATGACATAACATTTCAGCTTCCAGCTCTGCTAGTGAAACTAATTGGTAAAATAATGACAGAACTCAGCATGTCCTAGAATGAATGGGTTTTTAACTTTTAAAATTATTATTTATTGATTTTTAGAGAGAGAAACATCGATTTGTTGTTATGCTTATTTATGCATTCATCGATTGATTCCTGTATGTACCCTGACCAGGATCGAACTCACAATCTTGCCATATCAGGACGATTCTCTCATCAACAGAGCTACTGGCTAGGGCTAGAATGAGCGGGTTTTGATGCAGCTGCCTTGGGAGGAAAGGGAGATATAACACTCCCATTTCAGTGATCGGTAAACCAAGGCACAGTGGAAATGAAGCAGCGGTGCCAGAGTCGCTGAAAGTGGTGAGCGGTGACAGGTCAGAAAGAGTGAAGGAAGTATAGACTTTGGTGATAAGGCGATAACTGGAGGAAATTAAAACCCAGCAGTGTGGGAAAAGAACAATTAGCCAAGACAGAGGAGCAGGAAGGAATACAGAGTGAATTACAATCAGAGGAAACGAGCCAGCAACAAAAGCGGCCTGGCGGGTGGGGCCTGAGAGGAGTCCGGAGCGGGGACTTCGGAATGCGGGCCTGCTTTCGGTTCCTTCGGGGCCGTATTGTTTGGATGCTGCGGCTCATAATTTAACTCTTTCGTACCTTGGAGTGTCAAACTCCAAGGCAGCTATCTTTACTCATGCAGTTCTTTGAGACTGTTACACAAATATTATGAATTCCAGGTAAGAATGGCTTCAGGATGAATATAGAAAAACCTAGCCCCCAACCCTAACAAGGGCAAAGTTTAAGCTTGAATCGGTAAACAAAATATTCCCATCAGAAACCATAACAAACATCTACAGCACAAATATCAATTAGCAATTGTAGATAGTTAAAGAAAAAAGTATTCATAAAAATGAAATCATTTTTACAAGAAAACCTATGAAGGTGTTTAAAAGTAATTTCTATGACTGTCAAAATGACCTATATATATGAAATGTTCTATAAGTAGTAGGAGGTGATAGTAAAAAGACAGTTGTTTTATGAAAAGAATTTTCAGTCAATGTGTTTATCACTCATGATTACTGACACAAGAGAAAAGGATTTACTGTGAGTGCAAAATAAAATGGTTGTTGACTCATTCTTAAAAATCAATTGCCAAGAAAGCTAAGAGGAAGCTCCAGTTTAACCAAGATGTAAAACTCACGGGTGAAGGCAAGCAGATAGATGAACTAGGGCAGGTGGAGCTATTGAAAAGGAGGAGGAGAGGTGATTACAAAGTAGATGAGGATGCTAAATAGGATTAGAAGAACCAGATACTATTACAAAGGGCTGACTGAGGGCGCTAAGTGGATAATAAGGTAAATTAAGGATTCTTAGAAATCCTGTGTCCAGAAAATGAATGAACTTCTCAGACAAACTAAATAAATGAATAAGGATGACCAAAAGTTACCAGGGGTAAAACAAAACCAGCACACTTAAAAGAAGATTTTTTTTAAAGTTAGGGGATGGGTTGGGGGGGCTTTGAAGCAATACTAAGAGTGTGTAAAAGTGAACTGAGAAAATCTAAAGCAGACAGTGATGGAACGTTGGCCTAGGAAAAGCCACAACAATAAAAGATTCTTTAAATACCTTGAAGTGACTGTGGGTGAGAGGGAACGTTCAGGAACTTGAAAAGTTGAACTAGGTTTTATTTTAATTTATTTTAGGTTTTGTTTATTTTTTCATCATGTCTTCTTGCGGCCAATAAAATGTATCAGAAATGGAAACAGTGTCAGAAGAGTGATAAATTAAGGGCAATTAGGAATTTTCCTCCAATAACTTAAGATGACTCAAGAAGAGACACTCCTGAGAGGGAAGAAAATGCTGCTGAGATGACTGCTGCCTTCATGCAAGGTTTGGATGGCTCCTTGCAAAGACAGATACGAGGGGAAATCGGAGCCAAGTAAATCTAGCACGTTTCTAGAAATGGACTACGGAAGAAACAGGAAATTGCTAGAAGCGTCAGGGTGACATTACCAAGTGCCTAGATATGTATGAGTTCAGAAAATAAAATGATCTAATTTTAAGAAAAGTTACCTTAATTAAAATCCTCGTAGTGGATTTTGGACATTTGTATTTATAGAGGAGGCTGGTAAATAAACACCTACTGGCATCATCAACGTAGTCTTCCAATGTTATTTAACTAACACCATAGAACAGAGCCTGGTAAGGAAGGATTAAGAGCAGGTTAAACAACCCCTCCCTGCTTCAAGCATCTAACAGTCTTAAGGAGTGGACATTGCTGTAGATACGGAGGTTCCCACAAGTTAGGGCATTCAACGGTGGAAAAGCACGTGCATTGTGCAGTGTGTGCAAGGATAAGAGAATCTCAGTCCCATTCCTCTGAAAAGAGAAGAAAGACCTCACCGAAAAGGTACACATGAAGAAATCCTAGGAGAGAAGTGATGGAACAATGGTTTCCTTGGCAGACAGAGGAGGCAAGACAGGGTCTTTCACACTAGGAAGAGCCTCTGAGAAGGCCCAGAGCCAGGAGTAGGAAACTGAGGAATCCAGAGTAGGGCTTGGTAAGAGCATTGGTTTGGTGAGGAGCAATGGGAAAGGTAAGGTGTTCTAGAAAGGGACTCCAGAGTAAGACAACCTGGGTTTGAAGTGCTGCTCTAGTTGTAAACTTCTCTGCGCTCTGGTTGCCTCATCTCCAAAATGGGATTTTGATAGGACCTACCTTAAGGATTATTCTAAAAGTCGTGTGAGATAATATGTGAAAAATAATAATAGCTATGGCGATGAATAAATTATAGTCAGTCCAAGGATGAGAACACACACCTTCCTTACTTCCTCAGCATTTCTGGTTGACATTCATTTGCCTTTCGAAGGGTTTACACTCTAAGACCACAGCCCCACTTGGCCGGCTCTCCCTGAGGCGGTGGGAAAGCCTACTTCTCCTTCAATTTCCCTTTTTCCCACTAAAAACTATTCCATTTCTTCTCCATATAACTTCTCCTCCTGTTTTCAAGGACAGAGAGTCCCTACTCCTTTCCAAACATAACATCTCTCTTGAACTATGCATTCACCATTCACTCAAGGCTCTTGCAAGATGATGTTTCATCAGTCAGCTCCTTCCTCTTTCCCAGAGGCAGTAACTCCTCCATCGCTCTTTCCCCTCAGCTCTTGGCCATGCTCAAATGCCAGATGGATTCTACCAACTAATGACCAGTTATTTGATGACATGTTCAACAAGGTCCTGGAATGGATTATAAAGGCAGTTTCAATAGCCTGTCCTATGATGAAGAATTGAAGCACTACCAATGTTTCCCTGAAGGTGTTGGCCCTGAATGGCTGAAGGATATGTAGGAATCACTATGGAAAAAGGGAGCCCCTGTAAAAATTTACTGTTATGGTCTAAGTTCTGAACTGCTTTTCTGGACCTATTTCTCGTCTACCCCTTTATTGTCTGATATCCTTCTTCTGTTCCCTGTTCTATCTTTGAACTTGATGTTCACCCCATTTCCCTTCTGAGATGACCTTGGCTCCTCCCAGCAAAAAGGCTGGTCTTCCCCTGTGTGGGGCTGCATTTAGCTGTTTCAGGTAAACACCTATCGTGGGACCTTTCAACTGGGGTTCCACTTGTGGGGGTGGGACACCTCGTAGGCTTGGTGCTGGAACTGGGAAGGCATGAGCTGACATACACATGCCCTCAAATATTTAGAAGAGGCATTTTTCTTATTCTCTATGGCCCCAACAGATAAAATGAGCAACGGTGGGCATTAAAGGGACAGAATACAGCTTAAAACAACATGGTATTGACAGGAGTCAGAACAGCCACAGCTATCATTTCTTGTGACTAAAAGATGCTCAAGCAAAGGCTGGCTAACCATCAAGTGGAAATATTTGCAAACTGAGCCTTGCATCCTGTGGGTCATTTACTAGGCGTGTACAGGTTCTATCAGTGCTGAGGTTCTTATATTCTGAACACTCAGGATTCTTTGAGTTAAAAAGAAAAAAGTCAGGTGCTTGACTGAAAGGGACAATGTGGAGTGAGAAGCATTGGCGGGTTACTTGCATGGGGCTGCTGCCAAAACAAAACAAACAAACAAACAAACAACGAAATGTTGCAATGAGAGGCAGGAGAGTTTGAAACTCCGGTGGGAGGGAGGAGCCGCATCCTCAGAAGAGGCCTGGCAAACTGAGTTTTTCTCTGCCACATGGAGCAGCTTAGACCTAAAGAAAGTCTGCAGTTTTCGTCTTCCCACACAGCTACTCTATAATAATTAGTTTTACTGCTTTTTTCACAAGCTATTACTTTAATTACTTTAATTAGATTGTTCATGCACTGGAGTTTACAAGCTCTTTCTTTTTATAACGTATCTATAAACAGTAGAGGGAAGCTACCACCTTGGAGGAAGCCAGGAAGCCGTCACCAGGTAGGCCACGGCCCAGAGCATGGAGGCAGCTTCTGCTCTAAACTGCAGACCACCCAGCATCCTGGGACCGCCTTAGAAAGGAGGCGGGTCTCCTCCTTGGGCAGAGCCTAAGTCACATCCTTATCCTCTGTGGTCGTTGCCCCTTCAGTCAAAGCAACAGAGAGCAAATAACCTATTTTCAGTACGTTCCTTGGACAACAACAACCACCGAGTAAATAATAAAGGCTGCGGATGGTTAGTTGTCAGCTTTTATAAAAATTCCACATACTTGTCATTTCTTAGCTATTTGGTTTGACTCCTGGTTCCACCCCTTACCATTACGTGTCCTTGAAAAAAAAAAAAAAAAAAAAAAACTTCTCAAATGTTCAGTTGGTCTATCTGTCATATGGAGGTAAAAACACCCAAACTGGTCAAGTTCTCAGAAGGATTGAGTCAGCATTGGGTGGGCGCTGAGACCGCCAGCACAGAGGGGTCCTTCGATCCATCCATCGTCATCTTCTCCTCCTCTCTCTCACCTTTTCTCACCCTCTGCCTTCTTCTAGTCTACTCTTCCCAGCAACTTTGATGTGACAAAATTCGGATTCTTTGGTTGCAGACTTCAGGGCTCTCTCTTCATTCTTCTGCTTCAGCCATCCTTTACATAAGTAAGAAAGGCAGAAAGTGAAATAAGTTAAGAAAACAATTTCCAGGGAATTATCATTACTCGAATAGTCCTATGGGACATCTAAAAGACCCCAAGTCCCCTTTTCCGTGTCTCTGATGGCATACTCTCAAAGATAATGCACGCGTGCTATTTTCAGCATGTGTCCCCCGCTGGGATTCTCCCCACCTCCGGGGCTGACCAGCCCGTGCGATTGTGCACTGCTGATACACACAGAGACTCAGGCTCTGCCCAGTGGCGCAGAGGATTAGCTTCCAGAAGGAGACAGGGATGGGGACATGAGGTATTGGTAGCCCTGGGCCCTGTATGTCTGTCTAACACCATATTTTGAGCTTTTCTTTGAATAAAGCCCAGGACTCCAGAAAGCCCTGCTGCCGTGCGGCCAGAGTTGTCTCACATTTGCTCAGGTGGAAACTTGTCATGGAAAAGAAGAGTCACCAAAGCAGCTCTTTCTTCACAGGAATCCATCAAAACAGGAAATCGGGGCTCTTCACAGCAGATCCCCAAAACCCCATCCTGCCTCTGCAGTGGAGCTGTTTATAGTCACCGTTTTCCTATGATGAAGATCTAGATCAGAGAAAAAGATTTGGTCTATGCTGAATTGAAATGTTTACACTTGACCCCATGTGTTGTATTGTTCCAATGAAATATGATAGCCATATGTTATTATTATTTTTTAAATAACTGAAACATTGAAGGAAGAATTGACCATGTGGGTTTTCAAAAGAAATCTTTTGGCACCATCTTCTGACTCTTTTTTGGTAGAATTTAAACAAAACCAAAAGCGTCTCGCTTAAGTTTTCAAAAGGAGTCTTCTGGCACCCTCCTGTGGCACATCACGGAACTTGAAAAACCAGCTCCGGGATAATGCTCCTCATCCATGGAATCTTGCAGACATTTGCTTTCCGGCTGTCATAACTGTTAATGATTCCCCGAAGAATTACAGTTTAGCCAAGCTCTGAATTTGCTTGTGCACATTTGAAGTGCGAAGTAAGAAGTATTAACAAAGTCTCATTTTAACCTCAAAAGTGGAAGTTGTGACCATCACTTTGATGGTGGAAGTGGGCAGTGGAGAGGCTCGGAATTCTCCTGGGTTGAGAACCCCTGAGACAGAGCATATGATGAAATCATTGAGGTAAAATGGAAAAGATAAAAGCAGCAAAAGTCAAGGTGTACCTTGAATTTTCCCAATTTTCCTGAGACAGGTGGAGAAGAATGAAAACAATAAAAGAATGCCATTAACCTGGCTGCAAAATCAGCTCCCAGAATGAGCTCATTCATTCATCAAGTATTTATGGGACATCATACAACCACTTCAGAGAGTGAACTAAATGATCAAGAATGTAAAACCAACCTCACTGCTAGGAAAATGATAAGAAATAGCAAGTGTTATGCCTCAAGGAGAGAAGACTTAGAAGGGCCATGATGGACGTCTTCAAGGTAGATGTCGTCTCATATATATGAAGGGGGTGACATGTTGAAACACAGATTTATCTAGGACCTGCTGGAGTACAGGATTATCTTAATTCTGTTTTAGATGCCCATCTCTTCTCCTAAGATACCAGGGGAAATATATTCACAGAGAACATAGCAAAGAAAGATAATACTTTCCAGTTAGCTCAGACTTCAGGGCTAGACCACTGTGTCTCCTCTCAAAGACAAGTGCTCCTTACTTAAGGGAGACTGGCCTGGGGGGGTTCTTTTCCTATGACCTCCCCCATCTACCCTCACCTCAGCTTCTGAGAGTAAAGATATCAGTTAGATGGACCTTCCATGTTCCTTACTGCCTACAGGCACCTGGCAATGGAATGGCCTCCTTAAAAATTGACTCAAAAAATTTCTGACCATATCTTTCTCTGCTTCTCCTGGTCCATGCATTTTAGTAAGGCCATTTAGTCACTGAATGCAGCTGTGCCCAGAAAAAGATCATTCTCCTTTGGCTGCTTTCTAGGTAATAATCAGGACAAAGGGTGGGGGGTGAAATAGACTTACTGTGAAAATCTGAGATTCCTCCCTGACCATTCCTGGGCATGATGTCTCTCTGTCTCCTAACGGCAATCCCAGGACAGCCTGGTTGGTATACCTTCCAGATGGCAGCCCAGCCAAAATGGGGCCTGGAAAGTTTAATCTCATTCTGCTGACTGGGTTCTCTAGTTGGATTGACATGCTCCTTGATCATAAAAATAATTGTCACTTGGTTGAGCACACAGTCATAAAATCCCCCTTCAGAAGCCCACAAAGGCCAATGTGGGGTCACAATGGGTCTCTATGACTTTTATAAAAGTGTCCAAGTCACACTTGCACATTTTTTCTTTCTTTTTTTTTAAAGATTTTATTTATTTATTTTTAGAGAGAGGGGGAAGGGAGGAATAAAGAAGGAGAGAAACATCAATGTGTGATTGGCTCTCCTGTGCCCCCAACTGGGGACCTGGCCCGCAACCGAAGCATCTGCCCTGATTGGGAATCAAACCTGCAACCCTTTGGTTCACAGACTGACACTCAATCCGCTGAGCCACACCAGCCAGGGCACACCTTTTTCTTAATAAAAGGTCTTAGTGTGCTTAAGGGATGACTGCAAAAAAAGGTGAAATTATAGATACCGGAATTGGATACACAAATTTTCAAGCAACAGAGGGCAGACAACACCACCATCTAGGACAGGAGCACTTCAGACCCCAAGAGACACAGGGGAGAGAAGGATCTGAATGATCCATTTTTCAGAATCACCCCTAGTAAGGTTTTTTCAAACCATTGCAAGTGCCCTAGATTTAACTGACTGCCGATTCCCTGCCAATTGGCTCTGACTGTAATTTTGAGCACCAGTTCCCCAAGTTTTACTGAGAAGTCGATTAGAAACAGCAGGTGATGGCTCCAGTCTTCCCTAGCCTAATTCTCATTAGTATCACCAAGTCATTTCCCTTGATGAACAAAGGACACCCAGCTGGTAGTGTGGACAAACAGGACAGGTTGGACTGACTACCCTTAGACAGTCCTATAAACAAAGACTAAATTGAACTATCTAAACTGAGCTGTGAATTTTAAAACTTACCTGGCCAGGAGGTTATGTTGGAGGCACTGTCAATATCTCCCCTAAATGATATACATCCTGCCTAGGGACTCCCAACAGTCATAAACAACACTTTCATCTCCACGAGCATGATGCACCCCCTTGGTACCATACTGCTTTTATGGAATGCAGGCATTAATCTTCCTGCCCTCTGAAAATACAGTGACTTGCAATTTAGCAATGATCATAAGAAATCTTCAGAGAAGAACCCCAAGTAGATCATGGAGTCCTCAGAACTGCAAAGGTCTCTCCAAAAGGGAGCTACTCTTGGTTACTTGGGGGAGATTCCCAGAGAGGTAACTGACTTGTTATTTAAGCACACCCTATGGGCAGTTATCCCTATCTCAGGAGTCATCTAATTAGAACAGGTGGTTCCAAATTAGTCCCCAACTTGAATTGCCACAGTTCACTGGTCAGGGTCGTTATGTTTGAGAGAATTGTCCTAGACTTTCTCTTAGAGACCCAAGACAGAGCCTGTGCAATCACTGACACCTCCTGCTGTACCCGAATTTAATGTCACAGATCAAGTGGAGAGATCAATACAGAAATTTAAGAAGCAAAATCCCTGGCGTTCTAAGGTAGACTCTGATGATGTATGGGATTTGTTCAGCTGCCTGGGTCTAGAACTCTGAGAGGCATGGTTGAAGTCAATAGTTGGCCTCATCCTGCTGATTGGAGTTCTGTTTATAATAGCTTAATTAAATGCTGTATGAGACAAACTGGACAGATTTAGTCATTCTTTGATCAGATTAATCAGAGTGGTCAATGGAATGGTATACTCACGAGAAAAATTTTCAGTATCCAAGTCACTGTAGATAGACAGGCATGTTATTTAGTAAAATAAAGATGTTGCTTACTTTTTCAGCAAAGAGCAGGCAGGCTTACTTTCCATGGTAAAATATTTGGGTTCTCTAAGCTCAGGATTTTTCTATGATGGAACCCATTAATATGTCCAAGTGTCACCTGGCCCTCTTTGCATCATACTTTGGGATCTGGGCCTTGGGGAACCAGGACAAATGTTCATACTTTGGCTACTTCTATTGCTGTGAGTAATGAAGTCCTTTGCCTTTGACCCAGGAGTCTCAAGTCTTCCACCAACCTCCACAATACTGTAGCAGACAAATGTCCTGGCTTGCAAGTAGGGCAAGATGTCAGACCTTTCACAGTTCTTGGTATCAATATATCTTATTTATAATGCTCCTAATGGATTTATTAAAGCTTTCCAAGTGAGTTTAGGATAATCTGATTCCTCTTCACCCATGAAAGAAGAACTAGGAGGGAGGAAGGTGATATTTGGTGTCCTTCACAGGTTTCTCCCCATGTGTAGGCTATGCTATGATCTTTATATAGCCATCTCCCAGAGGTAAAATGACCTAAAATGGATTTCTCCAGACTCTGCTTCTTGTTCCCCCTTATGCCATCCTGTCTCACCCTTGCAGTCAGCTTTTGCTGTTTGTCTCCCCTATTGTAGTGGTCACTGTTGGTTGGCTATCCAGTACACATTCTCTACTATTCCATCACCCTCTTCAGGATGAGTTCCTGATGGAACCCAAACACCATTTGGACATTCACTTATTTCTAAGCAGCCAGGGCAAACTGACTTCACCCCCAGCTTCAGAGATGGAATTGATTGGTCTAAGAGTAAGCCATTCATTCCCTCTGCCAATTGATCAATTCTGGCCAATACGTTAGAGGAAGTCTGAGGAGGAACTTTTCTCTTATGAGAAGGCCAGAGACAGAAATACATCCTATTTCTAGATGTGATGTTTGGAGCTTCTGTAGCCATTCTCTACCAGCCTGAAAATGAAGTTACCATTCAGGATTCCAGAACAGAGGTTGTGACAATATTGCACTGCTCAATCAGTCAACTATGACACCCACTCTCCATCTGGGCTTCCTGTTAGGAGACATAATACGTTTCCTAAATGTTTAGGTCTGTTTGCATAAGGGATTCTATTACTTGTTGCCATACATCAAGCTAAGTTTTGAACACTCTTCTAAGTACCTTAAATGAATCCATATAGTTAAGGCTTATAACAAAACTGTAGGTTTATTATTTCCTTCATTTGGAAGATAAGAAACTGAGATACAGGGAGCTTAAATATCTTGTTCAAGTTGTACAGCTAGTACGTGACAAAGCTAGGATTTGAACCCGGATGTGGCTCAGAATCCACAGACAAAACTGCTCTGTGGCTCTATCACTTCTCACTATATTGTTACTTGCACTTGGAAGCATTTCAACTGATACTAACTATGCTTTGCTTTTCAAGATTACCTCAGCTGACACTTAGGCTTTGGACCCTTTGACTCCCAGGTCTGTGGCTGCTGGCCAGCTTCACTCTCCCATGCTCACCTTCGTGGCCCAATGCTTGCCCAGGAGAGGAGGTCAGAAATTAATATCTAACTTCATTTCCTATTTGAACACCTAGGAAGGCAGCCAAAGTTACCATGTGAGCTCTTATTTCTTGTTCTGTTTATTTTAAGCACCTGTTCAAAGGGCATCTGTTGTGTAGACCAAATACTACCTTTAAGGGGAGAGCCATTGCTCTTAATATCTGGCTGGCAGCAACTATAAACTTTTATTGTTGTCCTGTTGTCATTGAGGAGATAGACAAGCAGTGTCTCCATTATATATATATTTACACACACACACACACACACACACACACACATATTTAAACCAAAGCTTATATAATAATAAGAAATTCCTGCTTCTAGCAAAGCTGTATATATATTCTTCTGTTAATTTTAATTACCTGACAAATAATATAGTTACCTCTACATTATATGACATCGGAGCAGGAGGGTACAGATATAATTTATACACAGGATCAATCAGTTTACCCTTGCTTCCCCTGCCCTTTGTCCTGGGAGTTTCTGCCCTCTCCTCACTGAGAGCTCTTGGCTGCTAATCACCCTCTTCCAAACCTGCGGTGGGGGTGGGGGTGGAATCTGGGTTTTGCATCAGGCCATTTCTGCAGTTCATCTTCCCTGCCAACCCCATCGCTCCCCACCACTGCTGTCAATAACCTACCAGATAATTTTTTCACAATTATTTTTAAAAAGTCATCAGAGAAGCAGAGGGAGAGGTGAAAGGCATGTTGAGCCTGGGGTCAGAGGTTATCAATGGGTGGCTCTATTTGATTAAGTCAGGAGCACACTGTTGCTCCATCCTGAGGCCACAGTCCTTCAATGCTAATCTGATTGAAGTCATTTCATAAGAGTCTATAATAGAAGTGTTGGAGAACTCATTTCCAGATATTTTTGAACCAGAAGGTGTGTTATCTTGAATGAAATGGAGATAGAAAGACTTTAAATTTGAGATATTCTAAAATGTTACAGGTCTTTTTCAGATCCAAACACGGAGGACTTGTATTTTCCCCCTAATATCTTTTATTATAAACATCTGAAGCTTCTTTTTAAATGAAGCAGATAGTTCAAATTAATCTGAATATATAGCTCAACAAACTATGAAGTCTATTTTGGAACACTGGGCTTTGAAGATAAAGATCAGAGCCCGGAGAGGCCTCATTTTTACATGGATAACTAGCAAGAGGATGCTCAGAGAGGGTGCAATTTTTCTTTGTGTGCACTATGGAAGAAATATCTATTTTACATTTTAAAATTAAGTATTCTTTTCTCTAGACAAAGAAAAGAGGAAAATGATAGCAGGTATCAGAAAAAAAAAAGGAGAAGCTACAATTATGAAAAGCTTAAGTATTGTTATTGTAGAATGCTTTGCCATCTGAGAGTCCTCGTGTAGAGCTGGATTTAACAGCGGGCACACCGGGCACCTGCCCTGGGCCCCGACTTCTGAAGGGCCCCGCAAAACCCCAACTTTACACTTTTTTCTAATAACACCAAGTTTGGTTTCATTACTATGCTACATAAAATATGGTTAACATGTACTTTTATTTTCCCTGTCTCTCTCTTTTTTTTTAAGGGGCCCAATATTTTCTTCTGCACCCAGGGCCTCAACCGCCCTTAATCCGCCTCTGTCCTCATGGTCTCTTACCAGAATAGTTCAATGCCAAGGAGATGGTCAGGGCGATGTGTGTAACTTTTAGAATAAAGTACCAATTATCATTTTAGATAACAGTTATTAATTTAGTTATTCTGAGTGATTTGAAATGACTGATTTCTCAGCAAGGCCCCAGCGCTGACTCTGTACAAATGATTTTAGGTTGCTAAAACTCTCTCTCTCCTAGATAGCAAGGGTCTATTTTTATTGATCATAAGTGATTTCCTGACACACAAAAATAATGTCAGATCTCTTCTGACCTCAACAACAACAATTAAGTCAGGTACTATTTTTAAAAATTAAATAATATATGAAATAAAAATATTAGTTACTCTTGGGGCATAGTCACTACAAGAGGAAGACTTCTGATTCTTGACCTAAGTGCTAGTTACATGTGTGTGTTTAGTTTATGTAAGTTCAGTGTATAGCATTCAACCCCCAATACAACTCTATGAACCTAAATGCCCATGAAGAATTTATTGATAAATATATTGTGGAATATTTACATAATGAAATAATATACAGGGTGTTAGATTTTGTTAAATGTTTTTTCTACATTTATTGATATGTTCATGTGATTTTCTTCTTTAGCTTGTTTATGTGATGAATTGCATTAATTGATTTTTTAAAAAGATTTTATTCATTTATTTTTATAGAGAGAGGGAAGGAGGGAGAAAGAGAGGGAGAGAAATACTAATGTGAGAGAGAAACATCAATTGGTTGGCTCTCATATGTGCCCCATCCCAGGATGGAACCCGCAACCTGTGCATGTGCCAATACCAGGAATCGAACTGGCAACTTCTCACTTAGCTGAATGATGCTCAACCTATTGAGCCACACCAGTCAGGGCTACTTTAAATGATTTTTGAAAATTAAATCAGCCTAGCATCCCTGGAATAAACTTCACTTAGCCATGCTGTACAATTCTTTGCTGAATTCAATTTGATAATATTTTGTTAAAGTTTTCACATTTATATTCATGATACTGATTTTGAGAATCTCTTTTTTCATACTGTTTTTATTTGGTTGGTTTTAGTATCAGGAAGACAATACTAACTTTCTAAAATGAATTGGGAAATATTCCTGCCTCTTATATTTTCTGGAAGTGATTTTATAGAATTGGTGTTAATTCTCCACTAACTGTTTGGTAGACGTCTGGTAAAATTCTCCAGTAAAACTGTATGAGCCTGCATATTTCATTTTGGGGAGTTTTAAGATTACAAATCCAATTTCCCTGATACTTAAAAAACTATTCAAATGATCTGTTCCATATTGACTAATTTGTGGCAGTCTGTGTTTTCTTGCAGAATTGGTTTACTTCATCCAAGTTGTCAACTTTATGGGTGTAGAGTTGTTCATAATATTTCCATATTACCCCTTTGATGTCTGTGGAGTACGTAATGACATCTCCTGTTTCATTCTTGATATTGGTAATATGTGCCTTTTCTTCTTTGTCAGTCTTTCTAGATATTTGCAAATTTTATCGATCTTTTCAAAGAGCTAGCTCTTTGTTTCACTGATATTCCTTGCTTGTCTGTTTTCAATGTCATTCATTTCTGTTTTTATCTTCTTTATTATTTCTTTTCTTCTGCTTACTATGGGTTTATTTTGTTCTTTTTTTTAGGTTCTTGATGTAGAAGTCTAAATTATTGATTTGAGACTTTTCTTTTTTTCTAATTTATGCATTTGTTGCTATACATTTTCCTTTCAGCACTGTTTGAGTTATGTGCCACAAATTTTCATATGTTGTATTTTAATTTTCATTCAGTTTACTCAATCTATAATTTGTTTCTTTCTCTCAAGACTTCTTCTTTGACTATGAATTACATAGAACTGTGTTACTTATTTTCAAGTGTTTGAAGATTTTCTTGTTAACCTTCTGTTACTGATTTCTAGTTGACTCCATTGTTTTTGTATAGTTTCAAATTTTTAAAATTTGTTTAAATTTATTTTATAGCCAAGGGTATAATTATATTTGTACATATTTTATGAGTTCTTGAAAAGAATATGTATTCTGCTGTTGTTCAGCAGGGTATTCTACAAATGTCTATTAGATCTTGTTGGATGATGGTCTTATTGAGTTCTGTATCCTTCCTGATTTTCTGTTTAGTTATTCTATCAGTTGTTGAGAGAAGAGTGTTGAAGTTTCTAACTGTAATTTGCAGATGTGTCTATTTCTCCTTGCAGTTTATCAGTGTTTGCGTCACATATTTTGTAGCTTTGATGTTTGTGCTTGTTTCTTTTTTTAAAAGATTTTATTTATTTGTTTTTAGAGAGAAGGGGAAGGGAGGGAGAAAGAGAGGGAGAGAAACAACAATGTGTGGTTGCCTCTTGTACGTCCCCAACTGGGGACCTGGCCTGCAACCCAGGCATGTGCCCTGACTGGGAATCAAACTGGCACCTTTGGTTTGCCGGCCAGCCCATAATCCACTGAGCCACACCAGCCAGGGCTGCATGTGTTTGTTTCAATACACAAACTGTGAAGAGAGACTTAATTAAAATAAGGGCATAAACTTTGTTCATGGAATGACAACTGATATGACTCTGTCAGGTACCTGGGAAGGACAAGCATTGACAATACAATGAGTAAGCGCTTACTTCACTGGATAAATTGTCCCTCCTCTGACACGTTTCACTACTGCTATTTTCTGACTGAAATCTTTGAGATGACTCTCCTATGTAGAAGTCTCCAAGTTCTCCAATGTCATTTATTATAATCATTACTTTAAATGAAGCCAGTGCTAAAGTTCGTAATAAGGCTTCTTAAAAATGGGTTTTAAAATGTGTACTGATTTACTTAACTCATAATAAAAAACAAAAAGGAAATAATAAAGGTATTCATTATATATCAAATATACATTAAATATATAGCTTTTCCAGACTACCCCCCTTCTTCCACATAAGGATTTTGTCACTTACATTGAAAAAGGTGTAATCCCAAAGGTGCAAACACCTTTCAAAATGGTGAATTTCCTTCCTTTTCATGATAATAACCCTATAAATGTTTTTGATGCAAATATGTATGTACAGTGTGTCTTCCTTATGATTTTTTTGCTTTCTCATTTATTATTTATCGTATTGTCTAGGAAATGAGTTTAAACTGTAGATGGTGTATTTATATTGAAGAAGAAAGTTATGGATAATAGGAACTGGAGGCCTTTGGTATCTACCTCAGTGAGGTCTCTCTCCCTAACCTTCCTCAGAGTAACTGTGGTTGAGAGACTGACTGGAATAAGAAGATCAGACAACATTGTGTCAGATGACTCTTATAAATGGCTTCAGGACCTCGGGACCTCTGTTTCAGCTATGCTGCCATGATCGAAGCCTCTCCATTTTCAACCAGCTTTGCCAAGGCTTCTTTGATGCTGACACAAGGGATGGCCCACGGGATAGTTCTCCAAACAGAAGTTAACTCTTCAAGTGACAAAGTTTGTCCAAAAGAGGACAGGAATCTAGGGATAAATGCCGCCCTCTTTTTCCTTTGAGCAGAGAGTTTTGAGGAATATTTCGTGATTCTCAAAAGTTCCTCAAAATATAACTGGTTGCCTTTAAGGGTAATCAGCCCACGGAGGCAATGCATTCTTGTGTCAGTTTTCTATCTTTCTCTTTTTTACCTTCATCCCTCATTCTGTTACAGAACCCCTGGGCTGCTCCAATTGAAAACAAACCCACGGGCTCTTTAGTTAGGGGTCCGATTGCCCGCCACCAGAATTACAACTCTTAATACTTCAGTTGAGTGAAAAGAAAATTGTTTATTTAACAGTTACACATATCCTTGCCTCCCCCACTACCAAACCTAGCCAGTTTTAGGAAGGTCAGAAACACCATTTCCCTACTTCCCAAACACAGTTCAGCTTTACCAGCGGCTGCCAATCATTCAATCTGATTGGGGAGGTCCTTTCTGTGCTGTGGTGCCCTTCAGCTCTCAATGCAGAACTGCCGGGATTCTCAGCCTCCTTGCAAACTGTCTCCTTTCTGTAAACCACGTGGATCTCCTCTCCTTCTCCAGAGCACCCCTGCGAACACCCGCCAGTGAGGGAGACAGCCCCAGAGCGTGCCCCCCCTAAAGTGTTTGCAGCTGCCTATATATCCCTGACTGCGTCCTCTGACGCAGTGGGTGTTGCCAACAGTTCTGACCATTCACAGAACCCCATGTAGGCTCTGTGTGTTTTCCATACCATCCCCTGGTTCAAGACTCCTCCCATCCACCTTAGGCCTTGGAAGCACCCAAGCAATTTTGCATAATGAAAGACACCAGCCACCAGCCTCAGGGGTGTGGAGGCATTCTGAAAGCTGCTTCCTTCTCCCCATCTCCCAGCCGCAAACTCTGGGGATTTTTGAACTCCCCTGTTTCTGTAACAAAAATACAAGTACATAAATAAGAATATCATAGGTCAGAATATGATCAATTCAGCAAAGACAGTCAAAATGCTATAGGATGCCCATAATAAGTTTTTTATATTTTCTGAATCTTTGGGGTCATATTAGGATTATAAATATAACTATTTGCATTTTCTATGCAATCAAATATCTGATCATGAAAGAAATTCATTGAAACAATGAATAATATTTCTTTTATTCAATATAATTTTTAGAGTTAAGTGTCTCAGAGAAATTATGATTGTTTTGAACTACCGTAAGAAGTTTAACTAGTTCTTCGATTTGCTAACATTTCCTTTTCAGGAGATGTGCTCAGGTAAATTATTTGCCTTTGGTTCTGTATTTTCAAACTTTCTTTTCTATGTGAAATTTATGCTGCTAGGATACGCTTAAATATCCATTTCACAATTTAAGGCAAGTCTGATGCCGTCCCCAGTGTTTCTGTCAAGTTCTAAGGTAGGACAGCGGGGCATCTTACTGAAACCACTACTTACTGCTCTGTCATCTTGGGTGGGTCCCTTCACTTTACTGAGCCTCTGTTTAACCATAGGTCTTGAGTAGTTTGAGATGGACCATGTCATTTATCTATTACCTGCTGTTGCTTTAATGGGGACTAGAAATGGTGGTGGTGACTTCGCTGGGGGAATAATAATAGTTTTTAAAAAGACACTGAGAGTAAGCCACCCTACGTGACACCAAGCTACCCATTATCTTGCTGTCTCTCTTACTTCTTCTATTCCTCCTCCTCATTTCTACTCCTTCCCTTCTGGGTTGCCTGAAGAACTCCAAATTCTTCTGTTCTGAAGAGCAATTCCATTTCTTGACTCCTTTCACGAACTCAGTTTTTGGTTTGTTTTTGCGAAACCAAATCCTGTTAAGATACTTAACTCACAGGGGGAAAATCAAATACAGGACTAGGCATTCATTAAACATTGTTGTAGGAGAAAAATAGCAACTTTTACTCTACATGGAAAAGTGTCAAGTGGACATTGTCACTGCACAATATTGGCTTTCTGTAGATAATCTATGTTCATAAAGGGCTTCTGCAGAAATAATTTGTAAGCAATTTATACTAGATATATCTTAAATTTTTCTAAAAATGTTTTTCACTTAAAAATAATTTTGAGCAAGAATTTATTACTAAAAGGATACCTTATCTGTGAAGTGTATGCTGATATATATATATATTTAAGAAAACCTTCCCCAGATTTTTATAGCAGTCTGTGGAATAACTTTAACTTCCCGTCTTATAGTTTACGAAGTTCTTTTGAAAGTACTATATGTACAAAACCAGAATTTGATTTGCAGTATTACTAAATTTGTATTTTCTCATTTAATTATCTGGATTTTTTAAATTATCTATTCTATTCCCACAGTTGTAACTGCATCCTCCATCTGAATCATGCACAAGTATATACTGTACATCTGGCTTGTCCCCTCAGGACAGTGTCAGCTGGCTGCCTGCTGAATATCTTTCCTTGTGTTTCACATGCATCTCAAAATCATATCATCCAGAGCAGAAGTCATCATTTGTCTCCAAATACCCCCACCTAGCATCCCTATTCTATTCTTCCTCCTGCATTCATGATCTTGAGTAAGCATCATCCTACAGGTAATTCAGCCTTGAAAACTGTGTAATTTTAAAATTCCTTCGTCTTTTCACTCCATACTCAAAAATCTCTATCAAATTTTGTTGATTCTATTTCCAAAAAATTTTTTTAAAAATTCATTACCTTCTTGCTACTCTTGCAGCAACGATCTTATGCAGGCTTCATGCCTAGAGGTTGGCAGCCCTCCCATCTTAGGCCTTCTCTTCCAGAGCCTCCTATACAGGCTGGCTAGAAAACTGTTCCCACATATTCAGTGACAGGATTTTCTTTTTGCAATCCTAAACTGGTTTCCTGTCACATATGGAACAAAGTTCACACCCAGCCTGGTGTTCAAATCCCTTTAAATCTTGACCCCAGCCACATTTCCAGACTTCTCTTCAGCCAATTTATTTAACAAATATTCACGAAGTCCACTATGTGCCGGGTGTCATGCTGGACTCTGAGGGTACAATGGTAAGCAGACCCCGTTGCTGGCCTCATTGAGCTTTGTCTAGAATGTGATTTCTTGCCGCCCTAAATTTCATAGCCTCAAATCACTCATCACTCTCCAGATAGGCTTTATTCTTCCCACCTCCCCCAGCTTGTCCTCTACCAAGAATGTTTTTTTTCCTTCCTCATTGTCACCCGTTCAATTCTTCAAAAAGACAGATCTAAACTTGCTTCCTTTAAAATGTTTCCCAGGTTCTCCCAACTAGGATTAATTCATTTATATTGAAGCAGCCCTTTGTACTTCTGTTATAATTCATGGCAAAGAGAAAAGACCATGAACACTGGAGCTAAAAATTTGTGGGTTGAAGGCCTCTTTCTACAGCTGGAGCAAATCACATAGTTCTTCAAAACTTGTTTCTCCATCTAGAAAATATCTATCTCACATCTTTGTTACATAGATTAAGTGATACAGATAGAAATAATGTAATGATGCAAAAGGTTGTCTGGATTTTATATTATTTGTTCATAGAAATGGTTGATTATTCTATCCTGGTAGAAGTGTTAAAGGGAAACGATTCATAATAGATACAGTCTTTCATCATGGCAGTTATCACTTTCCTGTTATTTTTTTTCAGTTGAATATTGTTGCCATATATTTAATCCTTACTCTGAACCGGTCATTGTATGTAATTTCATTTAACCATCCCCAGTCTTATGAAGTATGCATTATCCCCCATGTTTGACATTATTTACCAGCAATTAGCATTTATTTTCATCTTCTTCTAGGCTTTTCTCTGAACTAAAGGGACTGAAAACTCAGGAACTACATTTTTGGATACAATTAAGTTCTGCCGATAAGATACACACAAGATACTTGGAAAAGGAGGGTAAGGCAAAGGCATTCTTCCAGAAGAAGTGGAGGCAGATGTGGCAGGTTTGGCAAGTGTGAGTTTTTGCAGGGGTGGCCAGATTCAACGTAGTGCCCGGCCTTGAGGCTGTTTTTCTCACTTGCTTCAGACAGAAAACTTGAAGAAGCATTCTACTTGGCCTATTTGTTTTCCCATATTCACTCCTTGACCAACTACTGTGGCCGAAGAAACTAAGTTCCCTAGGAACACAGAAGCTCCCACTTGGATCATGTGGCCCCAGAAGACAGAGATATAGTCTCCCCCCAACCAAAAAAAGTGGGTAACACAGACAAGGTCACTGAGGGAACATCTAAGCCTCAGTGTCTCAGAAAGGAGTCTTGCATGCAGGTAGTTTATCTGAGAATTGATCATAAGAAGCAGGAGTGAGAATCTGGAAGAATAAAACAAAGAAGAAAAAATAAGTCCAAAACGCCATGCTGCATTATTGATTTGTCAATCACTATGGGTAGCTGATGCTCAGTCCTGCCAAGACCTCCAGAGGATCCTTATGAAGTGAATCTTAAAACTGTCCATCTTGGGGAAGGAAGGGGACAGTAGTTCATCTCATTCACTGCAGTTCTGTGAGAAGCTGGCTCTGCTCTGATAGACTGACACTGGCGTGGACATCCTATATGCCTTCTGGTAAGGTTTGTGCTCTGTGGGAAGTTAACAGCAGAATATAAAATCCTAACAAAAGAACAAAGTAAATATATAGATGCTTGATTAAAAATTTATACATATATAATCAAGCTTATTAAATACCGCACAAAAAGGGGATACCAAACTGATAGGACTAAAACGTATTTTGAAGCAGAGTTGATGTGAGTCATATTTTTTTAAGTAATTTTATTTATTTTATATTTTTGGATTCTGAAAGTTTTTTCCCCCATTACCATTTAGTCCCCTTATATCCCTCCACAACAATCACCAAACTGTAGTCCATGTCCATGAGTCCTTTTTCCTTTTTGCTCAATCCCTTCCCCTAAACCTCCCCTGACCCTTAGCTGTCAGCCTGCTCTCTCTCTATGAGCCCGTCTCTATTTTGCTTGTTAGTTTAGTTTGTTCATTAGCTCCCACATATGAGTGAAATCATGTGGTTGGCATATATCTGAATGGCTTATTTCACTTATCATAATGGTTCTCCAGATTCATCCATACTGTTGCAAAAGGTAAAATTTTCTTTTTTATGACCAACTTGTATTTTATTGTGTAATTGTCCCATCATTGTTTTATTCACTTATCTACTGATGGACACTTGGGCTGCTTCCATATCTTGGAGATTATAAATAATGCTGCAATGAATATAGCAGGGCTTATGTTCTTTTGAAATAGTGTTTTTGGTTCCTTTGGATATATTCCCAGAAGTGGAATTAATGGGTCAAAATGCAGATCCATTTTTAAATTCTGAGGTATCTCCATACGGCTTTCCACAGTAGCTGCACCAGTCTGCATTCCCACCAACAGTGCAAAAAGGTTCCCCTTTCTCCATATCCTGGCCAGCACTTGTTTGTTGATTTATTAGTGATGGTCATTTTGACTGGTGTGAGGTGGTATCTCATTGTGGTTTTAATTTGCATTTCTTTGATGATTAGTGATATTGAGCATCTTTTCATATGTCTATTGGCCATCTGTATGTCCTCTTTGGATAAGTTTTTATTCAAGTCCTTTGCTCATTTTTTTTGACTGGGTTGTTTGTTTTTTTGGTGTTAAGTTTTGTAAGTTCTTTATAATTTTGGCTATTAACCCCTTATTAGGTGTATCAGCAAATATGTTCTCCCATTCTGTGGGTTGTCATGTTATTTTGTTGATGTTTTCTTCTGCTGTGCAAAAACTTTTTAATTTGATGTAGTCTATTTTTTAATTTTTTATTTTGTTTCCCTGATCTGGGGAGATAGGTCTCTTGGAGGCAGCATGTATATGTGTCTTGTTTTCTTATCAATTCAGCTACCCTATGTATTTTGGTTGGAGCATTTAAGCCATTTACATTTAAGATGATTATTGATAGATATGTACTTAGTGCCATTTTATTGTTAGGGTATTTTTCTCTTGTTATTCCTTTCTCTTTTTCTTATTTTTTTTCTTAAGGAAAACCCTTTAACATTTGTTGCCGTACTGGTTTGTTGTTAATGAACTCCGTTAGCTTTTTCTTGTCTGGGAAGCTCCTTATTTCTCCTTCAATTTTAAATGATAGCCTTGCTAGATAAAGTAGTCTTGGTTGTAGGTCCTAGCTTTTCATCACCTCCAATATTTCATGCCATTTCCTTCTGGCCTGAAATGTTTCTGTTGAATAATCAGATGACAGTTTAATTGGTACTCCCTTGTATGCAACTACTTACTTTTCTTTTGCAGCTTTTAGGATTCTCTTCTTGTCTTTCAGCCTTGCCATTTTAATTATGATGTATTTCAGTGTAGGCCACTTTGGGTCCAACTTGTTTGGGACTCTCTGAGTTTCCCGATTTGTGTGTCTTTTTCCTTCACAAGATTAGGAAAGTTTTTGGTCATTATTTCTTTAAATAGATTCTTGATCCCTTGTTCATTCTCTTCTCCTTCTGGTATTCCTATGTTGCGGATGTTGTTATGCTTCATGCTATTCAAAATGTTTCTTAAGCTCTCCTCATTTCTTAAAATTATTTTTTCTTTTTGCTGCTCTTCTTGGGTTTTTTCTTCTACCTTGTCTTCCAAATCACTGATTTGATTCTCTGCTTCATCTAACCTATTGTTTATTTCTTCCAGCATATTATTTATTTCAGATATTGCATTCTTTATTTCTCACTTGTCTTTTTAATGGTTTCTATGTCTTTTTTCATGCTGTTGAGTATCATTATAATCATTACTCCAAACTCACTATCTGATAAATTGCTTTCCTCCATTTCACCTAATTCTTCTTCTGGAGAATTCTGTTGTTCTTTCATTTGGGGTCTCTTTTTTGTCTTCCCATTTTGGCTGCTTCTTTGCATTTGTTTCTATGTAGTAGGAAGATCTGCAAAGACTCTGGTGCAGACCTTTGTCAGATGATGATGTGACTGGTCTTGGGCAACCTGTTTGGAGCTTTCAGTGACCCAGAGCATGTGGCTTCATCTGCTGGGCCTGTTTGTGTGCGGAAAGAACCAAGCTGCACACTAATGCCAGCTTTTACCAGCACCAGGCCCGGGGGGAGAGTCAGCTAAAGTCTCAGAGCTCCCAGATATCTGTTAGTTGTTAAACTTAAGCAGTGATATAACCTCAAGATGTAATCTGATTTAGGCTCCACAGGGTGAGGCAGAGTAATTCCTATGGGTGGGGCTATTGCTTCCCCTCAGGCTGATGCCACTTGGAGGATAGTGCTCTGCCTGAGAAAGATGGCCTCTGCATTATAGAGAATGACTCAGCACAGGGATCCTGGCAGCTGTTCCTTCAGTTCTCTTTTCAGAGCCACCAGTTCCATACTCTCCTCATGCATCTATAGTCCACCCTGCCCTTCCTCTGCCAGATCCCAGGGTAAGTGGCTGCAGACGAAATTTTGTGCATTAGCCCTTTAAGAGGCTCTCTGTGTCTCTAGCTGTCTCTCCCTAGCAGACAGAAACCCTGCTGCTTTTCACAGCTGGGTATTATCTGGGTTCCTTTTGCTGCTCTGATGCTGTAGGCTGGGGAGCCCAGCTTGGGGTTTAGACCCCACACACTTCTCAGGAGGAACCCATCCAGCCACTGAAATATCCCTTAAGAACTTCAGCTGCCTCCCATGGGAGCTCAGCCAGTCCTCTCATGCCTCTGCACTCCCTACCAGTCATGTTGGTGAAGTGGTTTCTTCCATATGTCATCGGTTATAAGGCTTCTCTCCACCTAGTGTTTAGTTGGTTATTCAGGGTGATTTTGCTACAATTTAGTTGAAATAAGGAGGAGGTTAGTGTAGCTTCCACTTACTCCTCCATCTTGGGTCTCCTTGATGCTGGTCATATTTAAAAAAAAATTTTTTTTTAAATTGATTTGAGAGAGAGAGAGACTGACTTCTTGCTTTACCCATTTATGCATTCATTGTTTGACTCTTTTATGTGCCCCAACTTGGGATCGAAACTGCAACCTTGATGCGTCAGGATGATGTTCTAACCAACTGAACTAGCCAACCAGGGTGATGATGGTCGTATTTTATTCATACTTGGTGTAGCCTGGAGTTAGGACACAACACAGGAGTTGAGGGGAAGAGCTTGATTAAGCAGAAGAGCTTGGATGCATTTTTTATAGTTTAGTTAAACTAAAAAAAAAAAAAAAGACTCTTCTAAATGGACCTTCAGTACTCTTGATGGAAATTATAGTACTTGTTTCCACCATAGTGCTTCTTAGAATTAGTCCCCCTGAATAAGCCCTCCAACCTATGACAACTCTCACCCCAACCTGGTGGAGGAGGCAATGTGATTGTGAATGTTTATGCATGTAAACAGGTGAGCAGCTATGAGTAAAATTTGGCAAATGTAGAATACTGTATCTATGATGATTTGTTTAAATTCTTCTATTTAAAATCTAGCTTAAGGAAGAAAAACACCATTTGAACTTTAATTGAAAGCATTCAGGACTGAGAAATTTACTGAATTTGCCCCGAAGTATTCTTTTCAATAATTTAGTTATACTGCAAATAGTTTAAGAAAAGCTTTTTGGACTTCTTGTTTTAGGAACATTTATGCCCTCTAGAGAAAAGAATCCAGTATTGTGATACTATCTTCAGCATTACCCTGATGAGAGGGAATAAATTCTTTACCATGTAGCCCTGGGGCAGGGCTTTTCCAGATAGTTAAATACTATGTTTAGAGCATGAATGGAATGGAATAAGCTTCAAGTTATGGAATTTGGAACAAAGAAGGGAACCAAGGCAGATTTGGGTCAAAGATGGGTCTAGGAACCAAATAAAAGACCTAAATGTTAACACATAGGAAGGCAGCAGTCTTGCCTATAGGAAAAGGGGGCAGGGGGTTCCTAAGGGCACAAGTCAGATTGAGAGAGAAATACCAGAAATACTTAATCTGCCTTTTTAATATCAACTCAATATTATCTATTTCTTAGTGAAAGCAGTTTAATAGGAGATCAAACATGGTATTTAATCACTGACATCTGCCAAGGTGAAGAGTCAGGGATAATGATTAGCAATTGCCCTCTAATCTTGAATGTTTTGTGTGCATTTCTCATTGTTCACATACATCCAACTTGCTTCCTAACTAATCTGTAAATCTCTTAAAGAGAAAGGCCAAAGCACTAATGCCCTTTTTCTGTGTCTTACAAAACAGTCATATGAGGAAGCACCTTACTGTAAGAATGTTCTAGATTTGCTTTTAGTTTAAAGTTGATCGTGTTGCTAAGAATTCTAACAGATACTCTGCAATGAAATTAATTTGCATATATGTTGGAAAGTGTGCTTGACTGTGGAGCAGATAGACCATGGTAATTTTATATTTATTAGGCATGTAAGACCAACCTCTATAAAATCATTCTAAATGGATAAAGAGAAAAATACTATTTACCCTGGAGGATTATTATGACTATTAAATGAGGTGAATTCTGATTAACAAACATTTATTTAAAACACCTGTCATGTGCCAGGATCATTTTACCAGGCACTAGGAATAGACTGAAGGCAACATTTTATAAGATAGTTCACGTTTTCCTAGCACAGGAATTTAGGATCTCACCTGGCCTAGTTTAGAGCTCAGAGGGAATGAAGAAATCATGTTGATCAATATCTTCACTTTTCAGATGAGTAAACAAGGTCAGGGGAGGTTAAATCAATTGAACAAAATCACAACCAGGTGACCATTGAGTAAGAATTACAATCTCGGTTTCCTTGTCCCTATTCTTTTTGTTCTGCTAGGCACTGACATGCTGTGTCCTCTCCCTGGGGTTGCGCATGGGTGCATTGCTGGAAATAAAGACAGAACTTGGAAATTCACTCCACACTTCCTGTTCTTTTTGCAAATGGAATAGCATTTTATTACTGACCAGTACAACTTATTCATTTTAAATTTAAAAATCAAAAAGTTGTGGAGTCTTAAAATTCATCAATATACAGTCACTCTAACATTTTACCTGTTCATTTTGTCCCTGAATATAGATGCAATTTTACATATTCATTTTTCACTTAATAAAAGTAAACATTTTCTCTGTTACTAGAGTCTGACAAATATACTTTAAACAATTAAGTTTATTGGTGTTTTCTATTATAGAAAAATGCTTCATGGCCCTGGCTGATGTGGCTCAGTTGTTTTGAGTGTCATCCTGTAACTGAAAGGTTGTGGGTTTGATTCCTGGTCAGGGCACATACCTAGGTTGAGGGTTCGATCCTCAGTCTGGGCACATATCGGAGGTAACCAATCAGTTTCTCTCTCACATTGATATTTCTCTTTCTCCCTTTCTCTTTCCCTTCTTCTCTCTCTAAAAACAACGAAAAAATGTCCTCAGGTGAGAATTTTAAAAAGATGCTACTTGCTCACTCTAGAAAATTTATAATTTGAAAAAGTCAAAAATTAGAGGGAAATAAAGCATCTGTAGTTTCACCACCTATAAATTCAATCACTCTCTGTATTTTAGAATCTTATTATATTATTTAAAGATTGCAATTTTTAATCTTGACAGAAATATAGTTTTCATTATAACATATTTAGTGATTGCTTGAGATTTCTGGAGAGAATTATGGATTGGATGGGTTGGTAGAATTAGGCTATGATGGTGATTAGTGCTGCTCAGCAATATTTTTGCTTCTCCTTCAAAGCATATGACAAAATTGTACTTCTTCATCCCCTTGAAGTCAACCATGGCTTTAACCAATGGAAATTCATGGAAATGGCATGTGTTAGTTCCAGGTGGAAGCACTTAAAAGCCAGTGTACAATTTGTATGTCTCCTTCCTCCTGCCATGGTGACCTGCAAAGTACCAGATGGTGGAATTTCTATCAGCCTGAGTGTCTGTGTAAGGATGATGCAGAACAGTGTCCACATCAAGTTAACAAAAATATATGACATAAGTAAGAAATTGTATTTGTTGTTTTAAGCTAGTGATATTTGGGAGTTGTTTATTACTGCAGCTCAACCCTAGGCTATCCTGTCTGACGTCTGCTTGAGTTTTTGAAGCATTCTACCCAGCTCACATTGAAATGACTGCTGGGTATAGGATGATCTGACTCTGATATCTGCCACCCCATTAGTCATCAGAAGTCATGCGATTGTACCTTCACTCTGTATGAAGTTTATATATATCCTTTCCAAAAAAAGAGAGCTCAGTGGAAGAGGACAATCTCAGATATAAGAGGACAATTTTTTAATAAAAGTGATAAAAATAACTGCACACTCTCCTAAAATCTGGAAACAAAACAAATTTGGTTTGTATAGAGATTTGCATACCTTTTTGAGGAGTCTGTCTGGAAAAATTTTATTACAGATTATATAGTAATTCCTATGTAAAGAATTCAAAGGATAGAATGCTTAGCATAATCTCAGGCACATGAGAGATGCTAAATATACACTTATTCAGAAAGAGAAAGAGTAAAGTGGAAGAGACAGAAGAGAAGAATGAAAAGATAGGAAGAAGGAGAAGGAGGACAATGAGAAGGAGGTTGAGGAAAGACATATACACGATGGAACAAAAGTGGTTTACAGTCATTATTCATATGAAAAATAATACAATAATTAATAAATAATAATATAAGAATAAGCTTTGTGTTTTGTGTACTCACAAATGCAAACCTATACACACACACACATTATTTCTGTAAGGATAAAGAATTTCTAAATCATTAAATACTATAATGATGATTCTAAAACACAGATAGCAGTTGAATATATATATACACACATGCATACATATTTTCATTTGGAATAACTTAATTTGCAGAAGGAGTGATATATCCAAATTAGCATTACCTTAATCAACAAAGAAGAAATGTTCCCAATCCCATCGGGACTGTAAAGTCATAAGGCCCAACTAGCCCTGAAGCCTGAACCTACAGACTCTTTTATTGCTCTGGACACCGCTCAAAACTGTGTGCTTATGTGTTACCTGCTAAAAACATTAGGAAGCATGTTCAAATATGGTATAGGTTGCCTCCAAAATCCAAAAGGTCTTTTCTTTGTGATAGCAGATGCTAGGTACAGTAACTTGTTTGTAACTTTTAGAGAGGATAGCTTAACATGCCTCATACCACTGGCCCCACAGAAACTCACTGGTGTGCCAGGCTTCTGAACTCTCTCAAAATTCATCTTCCACCCTTGTCACACATGTGTTTATCTACGGCATCTAGGATACTTGCTTCCTCCTGTTACTACACACAATTAGCAAAATGTTATTAACATAATGGACAAGTATGATAATCTGTGAGATATTAAAATTAAAAATTTCCCAGTGGATTCTATTATCACAGGAAACAGGACAGTGGTATAGTCCTGAAATACAAAAATGATGGTACACTAGGGAATACTTTGCGAAGTATGATTATCTAACTACTATGCTGTACACCTGAAACTAATGCAAAATAATATTAAATGGAAACTGTAATTGAAAAAAATTAAAATTAAAAAAATGTGACTTCTGGCCAAGTTGGAGGCCGAGACTGACACGCTCCGTCTCCCTCCACAACTAAGAAAGAAAACAACTACCACAAAACTAGAAATAATCATAAGCTCCAGAAAATAAAGCTAGATGGAAGTCCAACGTATGAAGTTATAAAGAAGTGGTGCTCATCTGGACCAGTAGAAGGGGCAAAGCCAGGGCAGAGACGTCAAGCTGTGTTGGCAGCAGCAGCTGTGGCGACGGTGGTGGGACAGCAATAAGCACAGACACCAGTATTTAAGGGGAGGCGAGAAGTGCCTGGGGAACATCCCTGGCTGTAGACCAAACCTGTCAGCTCGCGATTCCAACACCAGGAAAGGCAGACCCTCATTGTCTCAGACTGTGAAGGCTGGACAGGGTGGGGATGGAGGACGAGGCTCCTGGTTTCTCAGTGGAGAGTGAACGGCAGGAATCCATCTTGGACCCCTGCCCCCACACAAAATGCCACAGTGTGTTGAGAAGGGTCAGTCCCCAGGTAGTGATGAGTGCACGGGGCTCCGCCCCCTATAGCGTAGGAGGTGTGACAGTTCCACCCAGAAAGCAAAGGTAAACACAAAACTGTCAGGATGGCACAGATAATAATAGAGATCCTGGTGGCGCAGCTGACCAGACAGCAAATATCTAATCTAATGACGCAGCAGATAGGAAATCTTTCTGAAGCACAGTTCAGAGCTTTGGTTATACGAATGCTTACAGACCTAACAGCATATCTTAAACAAGACGGGGAAGAAATAAAGGCTAGTCCTGCTGAAATGAATGAAAACACATACAAAACTAGTGGTGAAGGAAAGAAAACCAGGGATCAAATCAACAAATCGGAACATAGGTAAGGAACAAACAGTCAACCAGTACAGAAAGTGGAAACAAATAGTGAGGAAAATGAGGAGAGGCTCAGAAACCTATGGGGCAGCTATAAGTAGGCCAATATCTGAATCATAGGGGTGCCAGAAGGTGAAGAAGAAGAACTAGAAATGGAAAAATTATGTGGAAAAATAACAAAGCAGAACTTCCCTAACTTGGGGAAGGAAATAAACGTACAGGTCCAGGAAGCATAGAGATTCGAAAAAAACTGGACCCAGGGAGAATCACACCGAGACACATTATAATCAAAATGTCAAAAATTAAGGATAAAGAGAGAATCTTAAAAGCAGCATGAGAGAAGAGAATTATGTACAAAGGGGTCCCAATAAGACTCTCAGCTATTTCTCAAAAGAAACTCTGCAGGCAAGAAGGGAGTGGCAAGAAATATTCAAAGTAATGAAAAACAAAAACCTATGACCATGATTACTCTATCCAGCGAAGCTGTCATTCAGAATAGAAGGGCAGAGAAAGTGCTTCCAGGACAAAGTAAAACTAGGAGTTCATCAGATCCAAGCCAGTGTTAAATGAAATGTTAAAGGGACTTGTTTAGGAGAAAGAGAATCAAAACTATGAACATTAACAACGGGGAGGGATATAATTGTGGGAGAAGGGATGGGCTGGGAGGGGGGAGCAATGGGGGATAAATGGGACAACTGTAATTGAATAACAAAAAAAAATAAGTAAACTATCACTATAAAAATTAAAGAAAAAATAATTTTTTAGAAAAGATGTAAATAAATAAATGTTAAT